>NC_090927.1:98558197-99758197 GCF_040938575.1 Ambystoma mexicanum | reverse complement strand
ATCAAAAGCTGCAGAGAGATCCAGGAGAATAAGAACTCCGGTCTCTCTGCGGTCCTAAAACAGCACAAGATCGTCCAACAATGATATCATGATGAGGCGGAAGCCCGACTGATATGGATGAAGGCAGTAATTGGTTTCCAGAAAACCTGAGATTTGGGCATAATCACCACCTCCATCAACTTCATAATAGCAGGAAGCAAGAGATAGGCCTAAAGTTGGCAGAAACTCGTGGATCCAGGATAGCAAACCCATTGCATGTTTAAGAGCATCTGGAACAGAGCACGTAGAAACAGAGTGCTGTATTGCAGAGGGCAACCTACTCAGAGCTTTTGGAGAAGGGCTTTCAAGACGCGGAAGGGAACAGGATTGTTCATTGATAGGGTCTAATTTAAAAAGTTCAGCCCCAGCGGGAGTGGTTGGATCAAAGCTCAGGCCGCTATGTCCAGTGCTCCCCTCCAGTCGCCGATCCTTGATGCCCTTTCGAATCTCAAGAATTTTTTCTGGAGAAGAAGGTGCTAATTTCATTGCACCTGATCTGGGCATCCAGTGGCGGAACAGGGTTCCCCAAATGGCAAAGTGAAATCTCTTTAGCCACTCTGGAGAGCTCATGAGAAGCACATGTTGCTTCTGTAATTCTGGTGGCATAATATTTAGCTTTACCGGCACAAATCATCTGATGATATGAGAGAACTGCTTGCTTCTATCTCCTAGTTCCGGCGCCAATGCCTCTCGTCTGCATTACTGCTTCTGGATTCTGAGTTCAGGGGAATACCAAGCCTCAGAGGGCTTCATCTCCCAAAACAAGGAAGATTCGGGGCTACTTTTTCGGCCACTAATTCCAGAGATTTAAGAAAGGAGCACAAAGGATCCAGCCCATTTTCATTGAGGGTTTGACATTCCTCAGATAGTAGCTCGGTCAGCTCCATCGGATTAACCTTGTGCCACCTTCGAGGGGCAAGGGGGAACATGGACCAGGAACGGAATCAAAAAATGATCCAACCAGATGACGGGGACTGGTACACAGCTGGTGAGCATTCCTGGCGCGGCAAAAATAAGGTCCAACAAATGTCTACTCTCGTGTGTGGAAAGAAGAGCCAGTGAGAGATCCAATGAACAGGTCTTCAATTTCTGAGCATCACCACCCAAAAGGCCATTGAGATGCCAGTTAAAATCACCCAACATTAGCAAATTTGGGTGAGCCAAACTAAGAATTTCCGACCAATTGAGATAGATTGGTTGAAAATTCGCCAATCCGGAGGCAGGCGGTCTATACAACAATAAAACATGGATGGTCATATTGGCATTTACCCGTGCTCTCACCAGCAAACGTTCACACGGCAGAGAATGCACCACAGGCAAGGTGAGAACGTGATACAAATCACTATGAATAATTGCTAGGCCTCCCCCTCTCCAGGGGCGGGAGTCTGGTAACACGTGCTCCAGCGTAGGAGGGCGGCATAAGTTGACATAGATCAGGGTTAGAACTATCAGTGAACCAATCTGGCATGGTGTCTTGCAGTAAAGAATTAAGATGGTACTTGTGCGCAGCTGCAGATCTGGCATTAACTAACACACAAGCCAATGGCAGGTCCTCTGGCTTCCCTCCTTTCTGGGTGTGATCCGCAGTAGGTACAGATGCGCCCCCATGTCTCCCCTATCCGCCCTCAAGACCTCCTCATAAAGTAAGGTCCCCGCAGGTGCCAATCAGATTATGCACAATATTTGTTTTGCTCACCGTGCAGCTACCACTGTTTTCTTTAAATTCAAACATTGCCCGGTCCATCCCGGACGGCTTCCGGACGCGCCCAGACGCGTTTGCCTTTTGCGCGCTTTTGGTGTGCTGCGGGCGCGTCCACTCCAGGGCAATGAATTCGGTTTGAGTGTTTTGTAGGTCTGTTCCATGTTGAGTGTCAGCTCGTTATGTTCATTCTGCCGGAACTGGTGCTTGGTGGACTGGTGCCAGGTCTTCCCGTAAGGCCGCTTCGCGTCTGTGTGCTGTAATTTTTCTCTCTCAGCTGGTGGTCCCTTAGCTGGTGCATTAAAAAAAGGCAGGCCTTCTTCTCTTGCCTGCATGTGTGCGATGGTGACATTTTCACAGGGTTGTGCTGTGCTTTATTTGTCTCTGCTTGAGTTGTGTGTTGTTCTACACCCTGGTGTACTCTAAAGCTGGGTTTTTAGTATTTTCTGAAAGCAAGGTGGTCTTCTGTTGTCTGAATTTCTTTAGGGATGGGGGTCCACAATGTTGGTATGTGGACAGCGAAACTTGTGCCTCTGTATTGGTTTGACTCGCAGCACTTGATTTGTATGAGCATGGCACTGCCATATCAGGGGAACCTTCATGGTGCCACCATTAAGCCAAGTTTGAAAGAATGATGGCTGACATCGGGCCGGCCAGCAATCTGGTCATCAATGTGGCTGTACGTGGCTAGGAAGTACTCTGGTAGGTCTTCTGGGGCAGTGGCTAAGAGGAGGAAGGAGGATCTGATGAGGGGCAACTGTTCAACAACCAAGCAGGGAGGGGCGGAGCTGGGGATCTGTGACGCCGTGCCATGGACCCGAGACGCACACCCCTAGTCCCCACCCCGAGAGCCGCGACGCTGGACCCTGAGATGTTTCTCTCAAGAGGCTTTCTGGTTTCCTCCTATCAGAGGCTCTGACTGGCTCTCTGCGAGGGCAGCCACTGCTGGTTGTTACTGCGGCAACTGGCGTGACTTTAGGGCACATGTATGTCCACAGCAGAGAGGCGATGATGTGCCAGAGACCTACCGCCATGTGTTGGCTGCCATTTGTGGGTTGCCCAACATCACAATTATTTTTAAAACAGGCTTGCCCCGAACGGTTTTATTTTGGTTTGGAAGGAGGCCTGCTTTTGTCCTGCAATTTTCCTTATGCTGCTTGCCCTTCATCATTAATGTATTAATGGACCATCAATTCCTGTATTTATTATCTATCTATCTATCTATCTATCTATCTATCTATCTATCTATCTATCTATCTATCTATCTATCTATCTATCTATCTATCTATCTATTTATTTATAAAGCGCTAAAAACCCATAGGCATCAGAGCATTATGACAACAAACAAAGGACCTCATTGGAGGCCTCATGGTATCCCGCCGGTAAATCTGGCAGGATACCACCAGACGGTATTACCATTACTGGCACTTTGTCTGCCGGAATTACTGGCAGATTCCAAGTACCGGTAACTACCGGAATTCCCCATTCCATGGAGTACATAGGACTCTAGAGGGGCAACTGCGGAATTACCGGCACCAGCCATACCGTTGCCAGTATTACTGGAATTTCTTTGTGTTGGGGTCCCGGCAACTCAAAGCTGCAGGTAAATTCGGCCACCCCACCGCCAAACTTGCAGTTTGCCGGTGCAATAACATGCCAGTAAACACACCGGCAAACACACCGGCAAACATGTAATGAGGCAGAAAGACACAAACAACAACAAGAAAAATAAGACTGGCAAAGATCGAGCTTCCGAAAGAAGCACTGTTCGGAATTCAGGCTATGTCTAAAAAAAAGGTTTTCAAATTCCAAACAAAGATAAACACAAGAAATAACTACCAAAACATTCCAATAAATGGGCGTTATCTAAGAGAGTCTGATACACATCCTCTAAGACAATTCAAGTGCATGGAACAGGGGAAGGCTGCTCCGGCCACAGCCCCCGACAATGCAGTCAGTGTTATTCCCCGTGGACCAGTCCTTCATTCCCGTCCTTTGCAGGAACCTTAGCTCGTGCAATCTAATGCAACCTGGATCAACTCTCGCTTGCAACCAACTCAAGACCTAATTTCTTAAAGACTCTCTAGTTTCCAATCTATCAGGTTTATTCACATTGGTTAAAATAAAATGGCTACGATCCATAATGAGCCCTCTTAAATTGACATCCTTAATCTCAGGCATACTGACCTTCCCTGTGCGAATATCCTTTCCCATAGGGGTAAACACACGTCTGTGAATGGAGTTTGCAGGACAAAAGGACTTTTTGGGCAAAGGTTTAGCTGTGCACAAGGAGTTGAATGATGGCAACATGTTGGAAGACATCGACCCAGATCCAATGTCAGCAACTGGGGAGGGTTCAAAACATTCTGGTGACAACTGAAATCTGCACCAGCTCTTACTGGGGGGGGGGTGCTTCAGAACCGTCTGATAATCACTCATTTCACTACCAGCTCTTGCAGGGATCATAGGGACAATAAGACAGTTTGGCAAGCAATGTACCTGGGTCGGCTTCACGTCGATTTGACAATGTTTTTCAACTCTAATCCGGAGAACCTGTGTCGCGACTTTGTCAAGAGATTACACGTATAGGCAGAAATCCATACTGTTTTTCCATTGGTTGAGGTTGAAAATAATCGTCTCCTTGATGCATTGCCAACTCCCAATATGGCTGTTGTCATCAACTGGCTTATTGTGGATTATTCTGCGAAAGGACTTCTGCTTGAGCAATCGCCATTCTCTTCGAATGAGATTGCCAAGCTTTAGACACAGCTAGAGATAGTTGGATCGAAGTGTCCAATTGCCTTTCAAGGTGTACTTCGCTAAGCGGACTCAAAGGATCCTTCCAGCAGGCGGTTTCTCTCATATCCAGCTCCACACTCACCGATGGGGAAGCCCGTATGGATCCGTTATCATCAGAATGCTCCGTTTTCTCTTCTAGAAGACGCTGCCTTCTGCAGGAGCTTCTTGCTAGTACCCCGGTCAGCCGATTATTACTCGGCTCAGTATGCATAGGAGGAGTACCGGGTTCCAGTAGTACTTGTTCCACAAATCCATGTTTAGGCAATATTTGGGTTGGCCCCTTGAATGCCCCTTGAATCAATGGACTTAGGTTGAGATGAAAGCTCCACCATTGGTCTGGCCACCCCTTGTAATAGACATGAGCAACAGACGAGGACTCAACCAAACAAAATGGGGCAAGAGGTAATAAGACTTCGATTATTTTATGAGCCCAGGTCCCAGAGACCCAAAAAGGGCAAAGCGCACGATCGCACTAGCAAAAATTGGCAAAATGAGGCGAAACCCTACTCACCGTGTCAGTCAACACATGACTGCATAGAGTGCTGAAATAAATCGGCACATGAACAGGGCTCTGCAGCTTAGCGGCAGCTCCACCCGGGCTCAGCGGCTCCACCAACTCCCAGGCTCACAAGCGGACACCAACAGCAACCAAGACGGAGCAAAAAGGAGGTGGAAGAACAGGAGAGCGGAAGAGACGAGGAGAGCGCATGGGCTCCACAGACTCCAGGCTCCCAGGCAGATGCCAACCGCAGGCGGCACCAGCATTGGAGGAAAGAACCCTCCAAAGTCCTCCCACGTCGCCCCGTCAAGCCGCACCACACACATTTTCTTTCTGTTGGTATTGTTTTGCCACCCTTGGCACTCTTTGTTGTATTCTGCTGTTGATTTTTTATTTTTTAATTTTTTTATGTACCATTTCATTGATTATTGTTAACCTCCTTGGCATAATGCGCTACAAAAGTAAATAAAACAAACAATCAAGCAAACAAACAAACAAACAGAATATCCGCCCCTGTTCTGGCCTGAAAATGGTCTCACGCATCTGAATGTCCTCATGTTGTAGACTGGGGGGGAATACCTCAAGCAAGGAATGGTTCTGGTGCAACCAAACATGAAGATTCTCACCTTGCAGTGTTGCCGCTTCGGTGGTGGGTCCAGCAATGGGAATTTTCCCTTGGGGAGCAAGATCACAAGTGTGTCTGCTTGGCCAATGGCAGATATCCACACCCCGTCAATCTGAATCCTGCATCTTTGTTAAGTCTTTATGGCATTGTTGGAAGCCCCTGTGAATGCATATAGGAGAGCACCTCTTTGTCACTGGATGATACTTGAGTGCACCAAAATCTGATCTTCACACAGGCTGCTGACTATCCTGGGCACCCTGGAGCAGCTCTTTGGGCCGTTGGACCTGGGTGCATTGGTTGAGCTACACGTATCTTGTGCACGTGTGGCCTAGTGCAGTACAATCCAGCAATGGGTGTGAGACACCGCAACTGCCTCCACTGGACGCCCGCACTGCTTGCCATTAGGGCAGTGCCTACTGATGCCATGGGGGGAATCATTCGCTAGTCTTTCAGATGATGCTCGATGACAGACACGTCGGCGTCTAGGTTGTGGTCCTACTCAATCCGCATCACAAGGACTCCCAGGTGGGACTTGTAGGATGTACTTTCTGGGGAAAGTTGTTCTGGGCCACCCTTATTTTGTTTTGTGCATTGGACTGTTCACAGGAGCTATCAAGCTGATGGACAGCTGCATTCAAGTTGTCCAGGGGTTCAGTGTGTGTTGTTTTGGCTTGCAGCAGCAGGTTGACTCTTGAATTGTCTGGGTTCTCCTGAAGAGGAACAGAAGAAGGGCTGCATCCTCTGCTTTGTAGCCCTTCTCATCTCTCATGTTAAGGTAGTAGTTGAGCTGGGAAAGCTTGGGGTCCTGTTTGCAGCCAACATGACAATTTCCCCACAATACATTAAATGTCTTTATTTCTAGGATATTGCTCTATTTACTTTCTTTTTCTGGTGTGGGTGGGGTGCAGAATAACCTTCTCTGAGGTGGTGGAAGGGAATGGGCGCCCTTGGCCATAGATTGGCCACTCTAGCTTTGGTGCCTATTGCTATGTCTGTTGCTGTGACACAGGATGGCACAGGGCACATGGAGGCTGAAGGAGGGCCCAGAGTTCTGCTTGAGCCGGGGGTGTGGGTGGGGGGGGAGGGGAGGTGTAGGGCCTCCATGGCAGGTTCAGACACCTGCACATGAGAGGGTGCAAGTGGCATCTTACTCCAACAAGACCCACTGTTGTAGGTTTCTGCAGCAGGAGACCAGAAGGCATTTCACATCTGTGAGCTTTCTGATTCCTCCTGTTTCTCACAAGCAACTTAGATTTGCCTTCTTTTTAACACCTGAATCCATTTGTACTTTGTTTTTCTTCATCTTTATTCTTAGGGACGTCCTGCGTTTTTTCTTTGTACTGTTCTCGGCTTACATTAAATCCTTTTTTCCAACGATAGAAAAAGACTTATGGCATCTTATGTGTCTGGCGGTGCAGAAAAAATAATGACGGTAACAACTATACTGCCACTTTGAGCTCACTACTCTGCCAAATACTGAATTTCAAATCCGAAACTCCTTTAGGTTGCTTGCTTTTTTGTGGTGGAAATTGGCTTTTTAAAATGGAGTCCTACGGGACTCAAAATGGGGACTAAGCGAATGATTCTATGACTCAGAATCAGGCGGCCTCTTTCCCGGTTATGCATACTTTCCACGTGCAGTAACAGTAAATGTTTGACCTTGTTAGTGCCAAGTAGTAAGGCCCTTACTGAGTAAGCCTGAGACTGTTCCTTGCCTTCTTGTCTTTTTCTGCAGTCCAGCCACGACTTCCGTCCTCATCAGTGGTAGAAGTGTACTGAAAAAAGTAGTGGAACTGTGGTCTCGGCAGGAGAGTGTAGGCGGAAGCATAGTGTGACATATGACACGGTCTTGCAGCCGAGGCATTGCAATAGTCTATGTGACTAGTAACTAAGGCTCCAATTACAACGTTACACTCGCACAGGGACATGAATGGACAAATCCTCTATATAGAATGGTGAATATGGTCGTAAAAAGAGGAATGGTAAACAGAAAAAATAAAAATGGAACACCGCTCCCGACCGTTCCCGCTCACTTCGATCACTGATCCTCATACCTCTTCTGGTGCCTTTTGGTCGGGTCACTTTGTGCAAGCCTACACGCTGCAATGCAGCATGGTCGGTCTAGACTCAGCCAGCGTTCCCTACACCCAGCAGGCCTTGCTGCTATCCAAGACCTGATTCTGATGAGCACTTGTACAGCATCTGACTGGGGGTCCAAAACTGTGGTCAGTCTGCACCCCTGAGTTTCTAAAAGAGCAGACTTTCACCCTGCCATTGCAGACCCAAGTGATGCCGGAGCTATGAATGAGGAATAACAGTGCACACAGGAAAAAGTAGAAGAAATGTTATGTTATCTTGCATTTGAATAGCGCCTACTGCCATAGTTCACGGCATTGAAGCACTTGTGCCTGTCAGAGTGGAGTACATTCAGTGGTGATAGTGAGGAGCAATGCTGATAGCGTTGCCAGGAGAGCAAGAGTTTCCCTTCGTGTGCTATCTGAGAATGTGAGATGGGAATATAATAAATACAAGCAGATTATATATCAGAAGACGGTCCACCAGATGTGGCCGCTGTGGCCTGCTGCTAGGCATTGAAGAGGCGTAACACAATAGGCCCACGGTCATGAGACGTTGTGGCCTCTTGCTAGGCATTGAAGAGGCGTAACACAATAGGCCCACGGTCATGAGATGTTGTGGCCTCTTGCTAGTCATTGAAGAGGCGTAAGACAATAGGCCCACGGTCTTGTGATGTGGTGGCCTCTTGCTAGGCATTGAAGAGGCGTAAGACAATAGGCCCACGGTCTTGTGATGTGGTGGCCTGTTGCTAGGCATTGAAGAGGCGTAAGACAATAGGCCCAAGGTCATGAGATGTGGTGGCCTGTTGCTAGGCATTGAAGAGGCGTAACACAATAGGCCCACGGTCATGAGATGTGGTGGCCTGTTGCTAGGCATTGAAGAGGCGTAACACAATAGGCCCACGGTCATGAGATGTTGTGGCCTCTTGCTAGGCATTGAAGAGGCGTAACGCAATAGATCCACAGTCATGAGACGTTGTGGCCTGTTGCTAGGCACTGAAGTGGCGTAACGCAATAGGTCTACGGTCATGAGATGTTGTGGCCTCCTGCTAGGCATTGAAGAGGCGTAACGCAATAGATCCACAGTCATGAGACGTTGTGGCCTGTTGCTAGGCACTGAAGAAGCGTAACACAATAGGTCCATGGTCATGAGACGTTGCAGCATGTTGCTAGACATTGAAGTGGCGAAAGGCAATAGGTCTATGGTCATGAGACGTTGTAGCCTGGTGCTAGTCATTGAAGAGGCGTAACGCAATAGGCCCACGGTCAAGAGACGTTGTGGCTTGTTGCTAGGTATTGAAGACGCATAACACAATAGGCCCACGGTCATGAGATGTGGTGGCCTGTTGCTAGGCATTGAAGAGGCGTAACACAATAGGTCTACGGTCATGAGACGTTGTGGCGTGGTGCTAGTCATTGAAGAGGCGTAACGCAATAGATCCACGGTCATGAGACGTTGTGGCTTGTTGCTAGGCATTGAAGAAGCATAACACAATAGGTCCATGGTCATGAGACGTTGCAGCATGTTGCTAGGCATTGAAGAGGTGTAACGCAATAGGCCCATGGTCAAAGAGACATTGCAGCATGTTGCTAGGCATTGAAGTGGCGTAACGCAATAGGCCCACGGTCAAGAGACGTTGTGGCCTGTTGCTAGGTATTGAAGACGCATAACACAATAGGCCCACGGTCATGAGATGTGGTGGCCTGTTGCTAGGCATTGAAGAGGCGTAACACAATAGGTCTACGGTCATGAGACGTTGTGGCCTGGTGCTAGTCATTGAAGAGGCGTAACGCAATAGATCCACGGTCATGAGACGTTGTGGCTTGTTGCTAGGCATTGAAGAAGCATAACACAATAGGTCCATGGTCATGAGACGTTGCAGCATGTTGCTAGGCATTGAAGAGGCGTAACGCAATAGGCCCACGGTCAAAGAGACGTTGCAGCATGTTGTTAGGCATTGAAGTGACGTAACTCAATAGGTCTACGGTCATGAGACGTTGTGGCCTGTTGCTAGGCATTGAAGAGGCGTAACGCAATAGATCCACAGTCATGAGACGTGGCCTGTTACTAGGCATTGAAGAAGGATAACACAATAGGTCCATGGTCATGAGACGTTGCAGCATGTTGCTAGGCATTGAAGAGGCATAACACAATAGGCATTCTTTTGCATTGTGCTCATTTTTAAGGACACTTTTGTTTATGGACAAAATTGATCACTATCAAAACAGTATTTGAAAGTTGCATTCCGAGAAAAGGATTAAAATAGATCGATTGCTATTCATAATTGAATTCCATGTAAATTACGTATCGGAACTTGCTACGTTTACACTTTTGAGTATGCAGGTCCCTTCGCCGTGGTTTTCCCCTTTGATCAGCAGACTGTGTAAGAGGAGTGTAAAAAGGTGGAGCACACGTTTGCATGCCACCCTTTTGCACTCCGTCATGCAAAATTAGTAAACGCTGCCTGCCAGGCAAGCATGGCAGGCAGTGTTTACAATGGGAACCGGGCCTGCTCTTCGCTGGTGGAAAAAGCAGGCGGATTCCATAGAATCCACAGCATGTGCACCAGCATGAAAATACATGCTAGTGCAAATGCTGGACTATTTCCCTGCCGAAGATGAGGGCCGAGGCGGGATCGTAACATGATCTGGGTCCTCTCTGCCATGCAAATAAACGAAAATGAGCCGCAACTTAAATTCCATGCGCAAAAAGCCCAACCTGAAGCCTCAGTTGGCCATGTTCATGATTTCATTTGAGCCAAATCAGTCATTTAATTCCTTTAGTATAATCTGGCTAAAGAACTTGCAGACTATGGGCCTCATTACGAATTTGGCGTCATTCCGGCAGTAAATCCAGCAGACTACCGCCAAACGGAATTACTGTTACTGCCACTTGGCCCCATGGATTTACCACAGGATTACAATTGGTTGGAAGGGGGTTAGTCCCCATTTATGGAGTACACAGGATTCCATTGGGGATTTTTGGTGGAATCCCGCACTGCCAACCTTGTAATAAGATCCCTAGGACCCTGTGATGAGCTGGGTGGTATTCCGGCAGTAAATCCACCGGAATGCCATCTAAACGGAATTAACGTCGGATTACAAGTGGTGGTGGCGGTGTTAGTCCCCATTAATTTGCAGTCCATAGGACTCCATTGGGGATTTCGGCAGAACTGCAGATGGCGGAATTACCGCAGCTGTAGTTCCACCGATTTTGCCTATTCTTCTGAGGAAAGTGGGAGGATTTACCTCCATCCAGCATGATGCTGGTGGTAAATCCCCCACTCCAAGGCCAAACTCGTAGTATGGTGGAGTGGGAAAAGTGGCAGTAATTCCGTTACCGCCACTTTTTCCCCCCACCGCCGTACTCGTAATGAGGCCCATCTATATCTAGTAGGCTAATTGGCTTGTAAGAGGATGGTATATTTGTAGGGCCCTTATTGTTCAATAGAACGCCATTCTTGAGCATGCAGAACACCTCTCCTAGGGTTCATGCTTGATCCAGGTGCTTTGCCTCTGGACAGATGATTAATCGCCTTCTGATTCTTTGGAGGTAGCGAGACTCCTGCATATACCAACATCCGGCAAAGGACCACTAGACATACTGGGAGAGAGCAAGGGGCTGGTGCTTCATCCCTGGCATTCCTCTCTAGAGCATGAAACTGGCACGGTCCCACCTTCTCTCTTTTATAGGTGCCCAGTGATGGACCTTGTTCTCCAATCACCTCCTGGGATCTTGGCTTCAATGCATGAACTTAAAACAAAAGAGGGTTGGAGGGGCATGGGACCCTTTCCCTCCCCCACATCCCTGACTTAATGGCCGTCATTATGAGTTTGCTGGTATCCCGCCAGTAACGGCAAACTACAATTACCATCCCTGCCGCCCGATATCCCAGTATTACTGGGATGTTACAGGTCAGCGCAGAGCCGGTAAGTTGTTAGCGGTGCCGGTGTTTCTGGCATTTGTTTGCCGCTAGGGACCTGAATGACTGGCAGGTCAGGCCTGCCGAGAGATCCATGGCCCCCACCACATTTCACACTTGAAGTGTGCCAGCCCGGAACAAATGCTGCAGCCGGAATTACCGGCATTTTTTCCAAACTGGCCCACTTGCAATGAGTCCCAAAGAGTCTGCCGCCAGGGGGGCAAAACATTTAGGGGTTCCATATAAGGGGACAGCAGAAACCTCAAACATCTTTTCAGACCATGGAATTCCGAGGGGCAATGCTTCCAACAACACTTTGACTCCATTCTGTATTGCAGGCGACGCTATACAAATATATGGCAACATTACATAACATTTAAATGGACCTGAGCCCTAGGCATCACGTCTCCGGAGGTTATGCCTACCATTTTGCACTGCTGCTCTTTCAATTTGCTGCCATTTCTTTTAGCCGCGATACATTATTCTTTTTTTTTTAGATTAATAGCATTCTGTGCTCTTATCTTAAGACAGAAACTTTGCATGCGTCTTGCGTATCTGATGTTGTGATGACACACTCAGTCCGATTTATAGCATCTATGGGCCTCATTACGAGGTTGGAGGTAGCCCTGGCACCATTAGCGCCATGGCTGCCTCCAAAATCATTCCGACTCCGGTCTGGTGGATGGAGCAATTACCGGTCCATTCTGAGGTTGGAAGGACCGGTAATTTCCCATTGACCAGAGCCATTCCTCATTCCCACTTGAGACCCCATAGGGCTCAATGGGAAGGCGGCAATAACGGTACCGCAAATTGCGGTACCGTTATTGACCCCGGTATCCCTTTGAGGGTCCCGCCCTTAACGCCCGGTAAAACCAGGCGTTAAGGAAGGACCTGCAAAGGGAACTCGTAGTAAGGCGGTAAGGGATTACCGGCACTGGTGCCCTTACCGGTGCCGGTAACCCCTTACTGGCCACCTCGTAATGTCTCACTTTGGCTCGCTGCTTCCAAGTATATGATGAATAAGATGGTGGTTCCATCCTGTTCATGCAAGGACTTAGGTGGTCTTCCAGCTGGGGCCCCCACCTCACCCTGCCTCTGTTCATTTTTAGATGGGCAACTCATCATTTGAGCAATCATTGGTTGCATTCCCATTGTAGCACATGTGAAGGATTAAGACATTATGACCACTATTATTATTATTATTAGCGTATTTATTGAGTGCGGACCATGCTTCTGAAAGCAACAGAGCACTATCAGTTCTGCAAAGTTTGCATGGCTGGACCAATCTTCAAACGGCATGAGGATATCACCTATCACCAAGTGTGTTCTGACTTGACTTTTGGACTGAAATTATGGGGCTTATTATGGGTTTGCCGGTAACCCAACGGTAATTCTGGTGGGTTACCGGCAAACCCGACTTACCGTGATCGACTCCCGATATCCAGGTATTACCAGGATATTACAGGTGCCGGCAACAGAGGTAAGTTCCCATTCCATGGAGTCCTATTGGACTCCATGGAATGGGTTTGCCCCAATCACCGGCACCGTTAGTATCGGTGCCGGTGCTTGCGGCAATTATTTTCCAGTATGGGACTGAAC
This sequence comes from Ambystoma mexicanum, assembly GCF_040938575.1. NCBI lineage: Eukaryota > Metazoa > Chordata > Amphibia > Caudata > Ambystomatidae > Ambystoma > Ambystoma mexicanum. Next base: position 99,744,939 of record NC_090927.1, on the reverse strand, counting down.
TACTGCCAGGTCAGTCCTGCTGGTGGATCAAAGCTCCTATTCAGAAATACTGACAATTCGGTATGGTTTCGGCAGTTCGTATAAATGTTTATAATTCTAGGTTTGTATGCATTTAGGAAGACTATAATGCCTACCATTGCATGTCAAGGCACGGCGAGCTAAAATGCAGAGTTAGACCCTCTTTAGCGGATAACATGCAATAGAACAGGTTATCGAATTCTGGAACTCTCTCTATCACGCTTATGTTGGAAACATTGTACGGGGATCACCACCCTGGACTGGCATAGGTGAGCGTAGTCTCCCAGGGCAACTTCAAATTTGCTTCTGTGGAAGTAGCAATGAGAAGAATTGAATTAAGAATTTAATTCAGTTAATTCCATTTGATGTAATTGATTTGGGGACTTCAGATGCTCAAGTCCTACTCAGCCATCCAATGCCGAAATGATCTTCAAACCAGAAGTAAGTTAATGATCCTCTCACAGCGGCTTGCGTCAATGGCGAGCTATGTCGGAGGACTTACCTGCTGAGAGATGGCATAGCCAATGATGATGTCACCCTCTGGGACATCCCAGGACACAGTGGCGGAGTTGGCCTTGAGTTGCGTGACCGTCACATTGACCGGAGACGGGGGTCTGTCTGTGAAGCGCAGAAGAGAACGATAGAGAGGTGCGGAGGAACGAGGAGGGCGCGGGACAAAGAGAATGATAGGGAAAGCAACAAAGACGAGCACATAACAAGAGGACGAAAGGAGACAAGAGGACAAAAGGAGACAAGAGGATAAAAGGAGGAACACATGCAGGCAAAGAAAGTAGGAGAAAGAAGTGAGGAAAGCAAAACCAAAGTGAAGGGACCAGAAACACGAAAAAGAAAACGAAGTTCATGAAATTGAGAGGATGAAGAGAAAGAGGCAGAGAGAAAGAGAGAAAAAAAACAAGGAGAAATATTAGTTTTGGCAGTCTAGGAAAATCAGAAAGTTGTTCCTGATAAAACATCACCATGTTTATTATTATTAAAAAACAGTTATTTGATGCATCCTTTAAATATAGCCCTAGGAATAATACACACCCACTACACGCATGATGCACAACATCATTTTGGTAGTTCTTAAGGCTACGGACAAGGACATCAACTCGTGGTCTGAATATCTGAAAATTACTTTCTAATAATGGGCTTGAGGAAAAATTCTGCATTAAAAACTTTCTTTTTAGAAACATTTTTCTCAAAACCATCTCCCCTCACTAAATCATTAGTGCATTTTTGAAAACTGAGGTTTCTGCATTCTCCCCCTCACAAAAAATATAAAACAAAAAAGCATACAAGATCAAACAGCCTCAAAAACAAACAAAAGACATTGGACCTCATTATAAGTTTGCCGGTCCGGGAACTACGGTACCGGTAAGCATGCCGGTACCATAGTTGCCAGACCGGCAAACTATGAGTTGTGCTTGCAAGTCCCTTACTGCCTGCCAGGTCGGACCTGGCTGGCAGAAAGGCACACACGAGCACAGCATGTCGGATATACCGGCACCGTTATAAACTGTGCTGGTGCATCCGACCTCCCCATTCCCATTCAGCCCTATGGGGGCGAAAGGAATGGGGAGCATCTTTTTTGTGACACCGCCGACAGGCACGGCTACCGCCGATGTCATAACGAGGCCCATTTACAGAAGAGGACAGAACTAAAAAAAGGAGTAAAAAATCAAATCAAATCCAAAAGAAAGTAGTCAGAAGGAATTATCCTTAAAGCAACGGACAAAAGCCAATTTACTCATAAAAAAGAAGTTGAGAAGATATAATTCAGAAAGAGGTTCTTACAAAGAGGACCAGACAGCCGTCAACCAGCGTCAACGGATAAGGTAGGCACTGTTAGTATTACTGGTACAAAAACTGCCACTGATAGCTACACTGTCATTCACCTCATCCTACACCAACAGCACTTGCAATCAATACACCATCCATTCACATCCGTAAGACTCCCCACACAATCCAATGTGAAAACAAACTGATTTAAACACTTGTGATACTGTGAAACCAAGGCCTTTCTGCCACGAAACAGGAATCTCAAGCCTAGGTGTGCTTTCACATGTCTGCCATTTTGTGAAGCCTAAATCTTCCTCCCACTGCCCAGGAATCTCAATGTAGAGGAGCAGCAGCATGCCTCTCCAGGAAATCCTGCCCCCAACATACTATATGTTGGAAGCCTGAGATTGTGCCATGCTTAACACCAGCAATTGTGACCATACCACAGCGAATATTCGAAAGAGGGTATCCTCTGAGACGACAATCTGAGGGAGGAACTCCCTGAAAGAATAGGAAAAAGAGTGAACGAGAAGCCAGTTACGTCACAAGAGGCGAATGAGACGCATTAATAATATCGGCTGAAGAGAATGCATGGATCTTGCAGAAACTGATGACATAAACTTTCATGTGCGAAAAGTAGATTGCACGTGTGCGAAGCACTGCAGAAAATGCAAGCCGTTCAATAACGGTAAATAGATTAAGTAATCTTAGAAGCTGGCTATATGTAGTGAATAGACTGCAGGAGAAGCCGCCATTGAATAGAAACTGGACATCAGTGTCATGAATTTAGTAAGTCTGGACCCATAGAGAGAAAAGGCGAGAACTGTGGCACAGCAAGAATAAACTGAGATCCTGGAAACGAATGGCGAGGCTGTTAGCATGGTATCAGAGCTGAGGCAGCCAAGGTTGGTTATCTATTCTTGAAGGCAGTGAACGTGTGAAGCTGAATCATCCCTTGTTATGGTGTAAAGAAAGAACACCAAGCATGCCAGGTTTAATTAATTTAAGACATTTAAATGCTGCAAAATGGACCAAATACTGGTCTCCTGTCATGTGAGCCAAGGATGGAAATAGAGATGAGCGTGGAGTACTAGAATAACGATAGTTAGTGCTTTCACTCCCATATATTCCCAGAAACAAGAATACTTTACAAGGCCAAGTTCAAGGACAATTTTCATAGCAGAAGGCATGGGTGATGAGATGTTGGGCTATTTGGGTGGGTAGGTAAAGTCAAGTCCACCTCCTGGCACCTGGGTCTGAGCTTATGCGCTGCTAAGTGAACCGACTGTTCCAGACATGGCATGTGCGTGCCAACCAATTATAGAGGGTCGCATAACGAAGGGCCTTATAGTTTAAGAGCCAATGATATACTGTCTACTTAATAGTGTTAAAGATGACATGTTTTAGAGGTAGGCATAAATTGTACACCTGACAGTGGGCAGCCAATCACAATCTCAGCCTTATAGAAAATATACTTAGATGTTCCCCTTGAACCTATCACAATCCATCATAGGTTTTTCTTATTTGCCGCGTAGTATGATGTCACGGCTGATGTATCTTTAGCATATAAGGTTGTTTTATGGGAAATGTACTGAGAGCTCGTGCGAACATCTGTTGCTGTCTGTTGTAACTCCCTGTTTTAGACAATTGTAATAAAACAGCACCTTTGCCATCTTCCTGAGTTGGTTCGATTATTTGGTGTCAGAGTTATTCTGCATCCCCATCCATTGTAGGCACGACACCCAAAGGGCCATATGCTCATCAAATCTAGGTGTTCTTTCAGTAGACCTTTCTCCCACTATTTAGGAATCTCAAATCTATGTGTGTTCTCCCATTGTCTGCCATTTTCTGAAACCTAGGGCTCTTCTCCCACTATCTAGGAATATCAAATCTAGGTGTTATCCCATTGTCTGCCATTTGTGAATCCTAGGCCCTCCCCCTACCCAGAAACAACCAGCAACCACCGAAAGCAAGTTAACATAGCCAGGTCGCGGCCCCATAATTAACTAGAAACCCTTTGTTCTACTTCCCATGCCCAATCACTCTACACCTCCCAACGCATAGCACCCATCCAGCACCCCGCTTAGACTATCCACTCACAGCAAGAGGAACACCAGATGGACAATCATCAATAGAAGATACCTTGATATCACAGCGCAAGAGGATAAGACTTCAAAATCATCCAAACCACACAAAGTCTTACAGGTGGCCTACTGCGCCTGTACCACAAAAAACAAAACACAGTACCACCAATGACCACAAAATGCCCAGACACAGAGCTGGATGCCGCCAAAGAGAATCAGTTCAAGGAACAAACCAAATGGATCCACACCCTTGCCCCCTCCAGTTGAAACCCCCACCATAACAGAACGCACAAACATGAGTACTGAAAACAACAGAACAAACAAGAAGAGAAGAGAAAAATCCCTATATCTTACATCATACCTCGCAACAGCAATAGTACTCCAACACCACTGACATGTCAAGACACGCTGAGAACCTATTTGAACCACGCAAAAAAAGAAGAGAGGACCCCAGAAGAGAAAGTTTTGAAACCAGCACCCTCACTCCTTATATCACAAAATTACAAGGGCACTGCCAGCAACCACATCAAAACAAAGAAGATGAGGAAGCAGAAGAATTCATCATCAACACAACAATCAATCTACCAGACTGCTTCAATGAAAAAGCAGACCCCACGGACCACCAATCAATTTACGACAACAACGCAGAAGCACTACAACTGAACTACCGCAAGACCACACAAGAATCAAAAAACAAATGTAACCACATTGAAAAGATCCATTGCAAACTAATCAATGCTAGATCAATGTCCAAACATGTCACAGAGATGTATGACCTCCTGTGCGATGGAGATATTGACATCTTATTCATAACCGAAACATGGCTAGATGACAATTACAAAATCACACTCCATAACTGCCTCCCTGACAACTTCAAGTGGTCACAAACAAAACAGGGAAAAACAAATGTGTAGGAGGACTCACGGTAGCATACAAGGAACACCTGAAATTAGAACAGAAGAACCACTAAGCATCAAAAACTGCTAATCCCTAATTCTTTGCGTATCAGCAACACCAAAAACAAACCTCAAATTCAATCTGGTATATAGACCACTGACGTACGATGCAACCATTGTGGATGCCTACACTGAAGCAACCACCAACCTAGCCATCGAGCAGGAACACCTGATAATCCTGGGAGTCTTCAACATCTGGTTTGAGAAAGAAACCGCAATCACACAAAAATCACTAGCCAAACAACTGAAGACAATGGAACTACACCAGCCAGTCAAAGGAGCAACTCACACAACAGGACATACACTATATGCAATCTTCGCCAACAGAAACCTCATTACCAAAGCACAGCAATACATATCCTCTTGAGCGACTACCTCATCATCCTCTTTGTGATCAAGCTAGCTAGAACAACAGCCCAACAACTAGACAAACTGCCAACTATCCCGGAAATAAACTGGAGGACCATCAAAGACAGCACCCTAGTAGAACAACTGGAAATCAGCAAACCACCAGAAATGACACTGGATGAAGCTGACCTCGACAGAAAAACAGAACTATTCCACAATTGGATCACCGGAACAATTGACGGGATCTCCAAGGAAAAACCTTTCACCCCATCGAGCGACATCAAAATGGTTTACCTGGCTACTCGGCGCCATCAAAAGAAAAAACGGGAACCTTGAACTAGAATGGAGGATAAATAGTGACCAGGTAAAGTAATTACAATTCAAACAACATTTTCATGTTTTCAAAAAGGAAATCCATAAGGCCAAAAAGAAATACTAAGACAACAGAATCACCAAAGCCACCAACAGCAACAAATAACTGTTTAAAATCATAAACGAAATGAGAAACCCCCCTGGCTGCAACAACACACTGATTCCCTCAATGAAACTATGCAACGACTTTGCAGACCACTTCAAAAACCAAATGAGCACCATGCACCAGATCACACAAAGTAGACGATGCAACCAAAACATGCAACCAACCATGCCATCTGAGGATTGTCAGAACAAACTCGGAAGTTTCCCACAAATATCAGCAGAGACATTCGTCAAGCTGGTAAGAAATAGCAACAAAGCAGGTTCCCCCATGGACCCCCAACCCCCAGAAATACACAAATCAATCCTCACACAAAGAACACCCATGGAATACTACAGAAACCTTTTCAACCAGTCACTCTCAACAGGGAAAGTACCGCGATCATTCAAATCGGCATACATCAATCCGCTCCTCAAGGACACAGCAGCCAACGTGAAGGACCGCTCCAACTACAGACCCAACTACAACATCCTGTTCCCAGTGAAACTACTCAAAACCTATGTCTATAGAATAACACAATAATTCATAGAAGAACACCTGCTGCTGGATCAGGCACAAGTAGGCTTCAGACCGATGAGAGGAACGGAAATAGCACTGCTTTCAATCTGGGACGATCTAAAGGCGAATGCAGGCTCAGACAAAAGCATAGCTCTATTACTCCTGGATCTTTCAGCAGCATTTGATACAATCGACATCCTCATGGGGGGATTGGAAGAAATAGGAATCACTGACACATAGTATGGATTAAATCCTTCCTAACAAACAGAACAGAAACCATCTGGATCAAACCTTTCAAATCCACCACAAGGGAATCCACTTGTAGAGTAGCAAAAGGCTCATACTTCTCCCCATTGCTCTTCAACATATACCTGACGCCTCTAATCCAGCTCATTAAAAAACACACGGCCTCAAATGCTACAACTACTTCGATGACACACAGATCGTCTACAAAATACAAGATACACAGGAAGGAAACGCAGCACTGGATGGCTGCCTACAAGAACTCTACGGCTGGATGAACACTAACAGCCTTAAACTCAACCCGGGCAAAACAGAAATAACGATCAGATCCAACAGCGGGTAAAACAATCACTACATCCCATGGCTAATGGAACTAGGACCATCACCAACTCCATCAACGATAGTAAAGAACCTGGAAGTCTTAATGGACAACCAACCAACACTTGAGCCACAAGTAACCGCTATAATCAAGAAATGTTTCTTCCTCCTACACACTGTAGTAAGAATCCTACCAGTTCCTACTTTCACCCACAAAACTGTCACCATCATCGCACTCATCATTGACAGAGTAGACTATGCCAACAGCCTATACCTAGGAATGCCAGAACGACTGTTAAAAAAACTTCAGCAAATCCAAAATCGCAGGGGCCAGACTCCTGCTCAAACTACCACAAAGAGAACACTCTACCCCAGCCCTGAAAATGCTACAGTGGCTGCCAATCAAACAGCAAATACAGTTCAAAAAGATGTGCATAATACACAGAGCAATCCACGGCCGAGGAGCAGAGTCCCTAAATGAGGAAATAACTCTCTAGCATCCAACAAGACGATGCAGATCAAGCAACGACATCCGCCTGGAACCAAAACTATACAATAAAAAAAAATTCAGAGGATAATCTTTCTCTCACCTGGCAGCAAAAACATGCAATGGCCTACCAAAAATCATACGCAACACAAGCGATCATATGAAATTCACAAAACTGCTCAAAACTTGGCTTTTCGCTCCAGAACCAGAAGGAAACGACTAGGAAGCAGAGACACACCGGGAAACAAGAAGCCCAGGGAGGATTCCATGATCCCTAACTTAATCTCCCTGGACCAGAGAGCGGGGAGAGGAGGCCTGCTCTAACTCAGCACCTTCCGCAAAACCTTGAAAACAATCTTATTCACATAAGATGCGTTGCACTAGTCGAATACATCTCATATATTCCTAATGCATAAACTGTACTGTAATGACATACTGTACCAACCAAAATGTCAGCTCTATGCTTTGTCGAACTCATACTGTACCTATGAATGACTATATGCCTGTAACTAAGATTTTTGCAAGTAACAGCGCCTCAATGCCTGTGGGTTACTTGCGCGCTATATAAATATAAATAAATAAACTGCCATAACCCAATCTCCCTAAACCAGAGAGCAGGAGGAGGAACCCCCCGGCCACCTAAGCCCGCATACCGCTGGCACACAAGGAAAACTAGGTAGAAGAGGACCCCTCCGCTTGATGGGCAGGGAAGGACCAGGAGCCATAACCTAACCTCCACCAACACCAGGATGGGGGAGCGCGCCTCCATCAACCATGTACACATACCACTAGAAACGTAGCTGCTCGGTGCAGAACCACTAGGAAGCGACTATGAAGCATTGATCCAGCGGGAAACAAGAAGCCCAGGGAAAAATCTATAATCCCTAATTTAATCTTCCTAAACCGGAGGGAGGGTGAGGACGCCCCGACTGCCCAAGCCCCAACGTGATTCCCAGGACTCTGGGAATGCACCTCCATCTACCATGCACACATACCACTAGAAAACTTGGTGTTTGCTAAGTGAATAGGAAGTATAGACAAAGAGGGAAACAAGAAGCCCAGGAAGGAATCCATGATCCTTTACTTAATCCCCTAAACCAGAGGGCGGAGGGGGTACGCCTTGATCACCCTATCCACACAACGCAATTGCATAGGGATACCTAGGTAGGTAGGATGGGCAGGGAGGGACCTGAATCCTTAACCTAACCATTGCCAACCCCAGGACGGGGCGGACACGCCTCCTGCAACATGTACACATACCACTAGAGTACCTCAGATTAAATCCGCAACTCTGCAACGTGACTGCCATCTAGACATCCAAACAACAATACCAAATAAACAGGTTAATCATAGATGCTGAGCTCAAAACGCAAAGATAAGAGATAATGAAAAACCACTAACCCAACTCTAAAACCTGTTTTACGGAGACACTACTCGCACAGAATCTCACACAACCACCACTCTGCACAGCAACCCTCACGTACTTCATCACACTGCACCAACAGACAAACAACAAATAACAGGCACAACAACACATGGGAGTTTGGCTCCGACTGGAAAACTGCACTCAAGCTCAGCGAACGGTGCAAACCAAACTGAAGCAGCCAACAGGACAGCCCAATCTCTCACTTTCCTTTTCCCACTACACCCTACTAACTCACCACCCCCTTTTTCACACCCTCCTTTTCAGATCTCCCTAAATGCCTGGGAACCACTCCGGTGGTGACGGTGCTCGGTGCAAATACCTTTAACATTATCATATGGGATAAAGTACCCCAGCCTGTATGTTATCAGGACATTGCTAGTCACCAGGGATTTCTATTGCAAATAGAGGAACAAGGCCAAAGGCAGAGTTCCTTTATAAGGTCACAGAACTCTTAGATGACTTGCAATATCCTTTTTGCGCACGTTTGGGGGAATTTCATTCCTTGTAATACACGGCCACACACTGTCATTGCCTTTAATACCAGGCCTCTAGCTTAATGTAATGTAAGTGACCTTCCATTTGCTGATCCATAAAATCAATCTGTAAAAGTTAAAAAAGCCGATGTGCAGCTCCTAATGTGTTTCAGAAAAATTGTTTAAGCAATTTAATAAAATGCATCAAAAATCGTCTTCCTTTTGTGCTTTAAAATATGAAATGACAGGCAGACTCTTGCTCCAGAAGTGCACACATAGACATTCTACCATAAGCAGTTCCTTGTCAATGACTGTGAAAAGCTTGTCACAGCTGTAATTAAGTGCTGCAGTGACATCACATCTGGAACACGCAGCAGGCATCGTGTGATAAGAAAAGGATCTCCAGGCTTTTATAGGGACATTGCAGGTGCCATGCATTATAAAAGAAGTGATCACACGTCTGATCCATTCTCCCACTTTGGCAAGCTTCCATTGCAAAACATGTATGCATGACCTCTTCATTAGTGGGCAAATGCTACTATTTAGTAAGAAATACCACTGCTGCTAGAGAAGGCCAGGATCTCTGCTCCACCAGCCCCTAATCTTGTCAGTGTTGCTGATATACATCTCCAGTAGGGGTATGGATCTACTGCTGGTATTTGCGAAGGGTTGCCATCTGACAAGGGTGTAGAAACCCTGGTTTTTTATTAATATTAAAATGATGTGGATCATTTTAATATTTTTATTTATTGGTTATTTATAATGAGCGTGCCTATACAGCCAGATGGTGGTTCCAGGCGCATCGAGAAAAGAGAGGGGGGAACCCAGCGAAATAAATAAAAAAATATAAAGTTCCTACTTGGTCTTCAAACTTTCGGATTGTGCAAATGCAGTAACACGAAGCAGGGAAGGGGAGAGCAGGGAAGAAGACAGACCAAAATGTTCCTACTAGGTCGTGAGCCAATGTGGAGCGTGCAAGTGCCATACAGACGGGGAAGAGGGGTAATGCTCGGGAGGAAGGGAGCTGAAGGGTACATTAAGTGCAAGTGAAAGGATTTCTTGCATTTGTGAGGTGATGGGGCACAAGGGAGTGCATAAAGAGCAAAAAGGGAGGGAGCAGGGGTGATTTCAAAATCAGCCAGGGCTGGAGCAGGGAGGCAAGGAAGTCCTTGATAGTTCTGGAGGGGCAGGGGAGCACCTGTTAGAGGAGAGTTCAAGAGTGGACTTGTCAAGAGACCTCATCATGTGCTGGGGGAGAGACAAGACAAGTAGGAGGGAAGAGGGGGTTCAAGGGAGGCCTGAGAGCGGGAGGAGGAGAGTCATAAAGCCAGCTTCAGCAGCAATGTAAGGGATAAAGGGAAAATACCTAGGATTCAATATCTAGCCGAACAAGTAAAACTCGTAGATGCAAGTTCGCTGGAGAGAGGGGAAAAGGCCTAGGATTCAACATAGAGCACAACAAGTAACAATCCTGGATGCAAGTTCCCTGGGGAGAGGGAAAAATGCCTAGGATTCAACATAGAGCAGAACAGGTAAAGCACCTAGATGCGAGTTCACTGGCGAGAGGGGAAAGGCCTAGGGTTCAACATAGAGCAAAACAAGTAAAACACCCAGATGCGAGTTCCCTTGAGAGAGGGTAAAAGGCCTAGGATTCAACATAGAGCAGAACAAGTAAAACACCCAGATGTGAGTCCCCTGTAGAGAGGGAAAAAGGCCTAGGATTCAACATAGAGCAGAACAAGTAAAACACCCAGATGCAAGTTCCCTGTAGAGAGGGGAAAAGGCCTAGGGTTCAACATAGAGCAGAACAGGTAAAGCACCTAGATGCGAGTTCACTGGCGAGAGGGGAAAGGCCTAGGGTTCAACATAGAGCAGAACAAGTAAAACACCCAGACGAGAGTTCCGTGGAGAGAGGGGAAAAGGCCTAGGGTTCAACATAGAGCAAAACAAGTAAAACACCCAGATGCGAGTTCCCTTGAGAGAGGGTAAAAGGCCTAGGATTCAACATAGAGCAGAACAAGTAAAACACCCAGATGCGAGTTCCCATGAGAGAGGGGGAAAGGCCTAGGATTCAACATAAAGCAGAACAAGTAAAACACCCAGATGTGAGTCCCCTGTAGAGAGGGAAAAAGGCCTAGGATTCAACATAGAGCAGAACAAGTAAAACACCCAGATGCAAGTTCCCTGTAGAGAGGGGAAAAGGCCTAGGGTTCAACATAGAGCAGAACATGTAAAACACCCAGATGTGAGTTCCCTGTAGAGAGAGGGTAACATGCCTAGGATTCAACATAGAGCAGAGCAAGTAAAACACCCAGATGTGAGTTCCCTGTAGAGAGGGAAAAATGCCTAGGATTCAACATAGAGCAGAAAAAGTAAAACACCCAGATGCGAGTTCCCTGGAGAGAGGGGAAAAGGCCAAGGGTTCAACATAGAGCAGAACAAGTAAAATACCCAGATGCAAGCTCCCTTGAGAGAGGGGAAAAGGCCTAGGATTCAACATGGAGCAGAACAAGTACATCATCCAGATGCGAGTTCCCTAGAAAGAAGGGAAAAGGCGTAGGATTCAACATAGAGCAGAACAAGTAAAACACCCAGATGTGAGTTCCCTGTAGAGAGGGAAACATGCCTAGGATTCAACATAGAGCAGAACAAATAAAACACCTAGATGCGAGTTCCCTGGAGAGAGAGGAAAATGCCTAGGGTTCAGCATAGAGCAGAACAAGTAAAACACCCAGATGTGAGTTTCCTGTAGAGAGTGAAAAATGCCTGGGATTCAACATAGAGCAGAACAAGTAAAACACCCAGATGCGAGTTCCCTGGAGAGAGGGGAAAAGGCCTAAGGTTCAACATAGAGCAGAACAAGTAAAACACCCAGTTGCGAGTTCCCTGTAAAGAGGGAAAAAGGCCTAGGATTCAACATAGAGCAGAACAAGTAAAACACCCAGATGCAAGTCCCTGTAGAGAGGGGAAAAGGCCTAGGGTTCAACATAGAGCAGAACAAGTAAAACACCCAGATGCGAGTTCCCTGTAGAGAGGGTAAAATGCCTAGGATTCAACATAGAGCAGAACAAGTAAACACAAGTTCCCTGTAGAAGGGGGAAATGGCCTAGGGTTCAACATGGAGCAGAACAAGTAAACACAAGTAAACACAAGTTCCCTGTAGAGAGGGAAAAAGGCCTAGGATTCAACATAGAGCAGAACAAGTAAAACACCCAGATGCAAGTCCCTGTAGAGAGGGGAAAAGGCCTAGGGTTCAACATAGAGCAGAACAAGTAAAACACCCAGATGCGAGTTCCCTGTAGAGAGGGTAAAATGCCTAGGATTCAACATAGAGCAGAACAAGTAAACACAAGTTCCCTGTAGAAGGGGGAAATGGCCTAGGGTTCAACATGGAGCAGAACAAGTACATCATCCAGATGCAAGTTCCCTAGAAAGAAGGGAAAAGGCCTAGGATTCAACATAGAGCAGAACAAGTAAAACACCCAGATGCGAGTTCCCTGTAGAGAGGGAAAAAGGCCTAGGATTCAACATAGAGCAGAACAAGTAAATCACCCAGATGCAAGTCCCTGTAGAGAGGGGAAAAGGCCTAGGGTTCAACATAGAGCAGAACAAGTAAAACACCCAGATGCGAGCTCCCTGTAGAGAGGGTAAAATGCCTAGGATTCAACATAGAGCAGAACAAGTAAAACACCCAGATGCAAGTTCCCTGTAGAAAGGGGAAATGGCCTAGGGTTCAACATAGAGCAAAACAAGTAAAACACCCAGATGTGAGTTCCCTGTAGAGAGGGGAAAAGGCCTAGGGTTCAACGTAGAGCAGAACAAGTAAAACACCCAGACGAGAGTTTCGCGGAGAGAGGGGAAAAGGCCTAGGGTTCAACATAGGGCAGAACAAGTAAAACACCCAGATGTGAGTTCCCTGTAGAGAGGGAAACATGTCTAGGGTTCCACATAGAGCAGAACAAGTAAAATACCAAGATGCGAGTTCCCTTGAGAGAGGGTAAAAGGCCTAGGATTCAACATAGAGCAAAAGAAGTAAAACACCCAGATTTGAGTTCCCTGTAGAGAGTGAAAAATGCCTAGGATTCAACATAGAGCAGAACAAGTAAAACACCCAGATGCGAGTTCCCTGGAGAGAGGGGAAAAGGCCTAGGGTTCAACATAGAGCAGAACAAGTAAAACACCCAGATGCGAGTTCCCATGAGAGAGGGGAAAAGGCCTAGGATTCAACATAGAGCAGAACAAGTAAAACACCCAGATGTGAGTCCCCTGTAGAGAGGGAAAAAGGCCTAGGATTCAACATAGAGCAGAACAAGTAAAACACCCAGATGCAAGTTCCCTGTAGAGAGGGGAAAAGGCGTAGGGTTCAACATAGTGCAGAACAAGTAAAACACCCAGATGCGAGTTCCCTGTAGAGAGGGTAAAATGCCTAGGATTCAGCATAGAGCAGAACAAGTAAAACACCCAGATGCGAGTTCCCTGGAGAGAGGGGAAAAATGCCTAGGATTCAACATAGAGCAGAAAAAGTAAAACACCCAGATGCGAGTTCCCTGGAGAGAGGGGAAAAGGCCAAGGGTTCAACATAGAGCAGAACAAGTAAAATACCCAGATGCAAGCTCCCTTGAGAGAGGGGAAAAGGCCTAGGATTCAACATGGAGCAGAACAAGTACATCATCCAGATGCGAGTTCCCTAGAAAGAAGGGAAAAGGCCTAGGATTCAACATAGAGCAGAACAAGTAAAACACCCAGATGTGAGTCCCCTGTAGAGAGGGAAACATGCCTAGGATTCAACATAGAGCAGAACAAATAAAACACCTAGATGCGAGTTCCCTGGAGAGAGAGGAAAATGCCTAGGGTTCAGCATAGAGCAGAACAAGTAAAACACCCAGATGTGAGTTTCCTGTAGAGAGTGAAAAATGCCTAGGATTCAACATAGAGCAGAACAAGTAAAACACCCAGATGCGAGTTCCCTGGAGAGAGGGGAAAAGGCCTAAGGTTCAACATAGAGCAGAACAAGTAAAACACCCATTTGCGAGTTCCCTGTAGAGAGGGAAAAAGGCCTAGGATTCAACATAGAGCAGAACAAGTAAAACACCCAGATGCAAGTCCCTGTAGAGAGGGGAAAAGGCCTAGGGTTCAACATAGAGCAGAACAAGAAAAACACCCAGATGCGAGTTCCCTGTAGAGAGGGTAAAATGCCTAGGATTCAACATAGAGCAGAACAAGTAAAACACCCAGATGCAAGTTCCCTGTAGAAAGGGGAAATGGCCTAGGGTTCAACATGGAGCAGAACAAGTACATCATCCAGATGCGAGTTCCCTAGAAAGAAGGGAAAAGGCCTAGGATTCAACATAGAGCAGAACAAGTAAAACACCCAGATGCGAGTTGCCTGGAGAGAGGGGGAAAGGCCTAAGGTTCAACATAGAGCAGACCAAGTAAAACACCCAGTTGCGAGTTCCCTGTAGAGAGGGAAAAAGGCCTAGGATTCAACATAGAGCAGAAAAAGTAAATCACCCAGATGCAAGTCCCTGTAGAGAGGGGAAAAGGCCTAGGGTTCAACATAGAGCAGAACAAGTAAAACACCCAGATGCGAGTTCCCTGTAGAGAGGGTAAAATGCCTAGGATTCAACATAGAGCAGAACAAGTAAAACACCCAGATGCAAGTTCCCTGTAGAAAGGGGAAATGGCCTAGGGTTTAACATAGAGCAAAACAAGTAAAACACCCAGATGTGAGTTCCCTGTAGAGAGGGGAAAAGGCCTAGGGTTCAACGTAGAGCAGAACAAGTAAAACACCCAGACGAGAGTTTCGCGGAGAGAGGGGAAAAGGCCTAGGGTTCAACATAGGGCAGAACAAGTAAAACACCCAGATGTGAGTTCCCTGTAGAGAGGGAAACATGTCTAGGGTTCCACATAGAGCAGAACAAGTAAAATACCAAGATGCGAGTTCCCTTGAGAGAGGGTAAAAGGCCTAGGATTCAACATAGAGCAGAAGAAGTAAAACACCCAGATTTGAGTTCCCTGTAGAGAGTGAAAAGTGCCTAGGATTCAACATAGAGCAGAACAAGTAAAACACCCAGATGCGAGTTCCCTGGAGAGAGGGGAAAAGGCCTAGGGTTCAACATAGAGCAGAACAAGTAAAACACCCAGATGCGAGTTCCCATGAGAGAGGGGAAAAGGCCTAGGATTCAACATAGAGCAGAACAAGTAAAACACCCAGATGTGAGTCCCCTGTAGAGAGGGAAAAAGGCCTAGGATTCAACATAGAGCAGAACAAGTAAAACACCCAGATGCAAGTTCCCTGTAGAGAGGGGAAAAGGCGTAGGGTTCAACATAGAGCAGAACAAGTAAAACACCCAGATGCGAGTTCCCTGTAGAGAGGGTAAAATGCCTCGGATTCAGCATAGAGCAGAACAAGTAAAACACCCAGATGCGAGTTCCCTGGAGAGAGGGGAAAAGGCCTAGGGTTCAACATAGAGCAGAACAAGTAAAACACCCAGATGCAAGCTCCCTTGAGAGAGGGGAAAAGGCCTAGGATTCAACATGGAGCAGAACAAGTACATCACCCAGAGTCGAGTTCCCTAGAGAGAAGGGAAAAGGCCTAGGATTCAACATAGAGCAGAACAAGTAAAACACCCAGATGTGAGTTCCCTGTCGAGAGGGAAAAATGCCTAGGATTCAAAATAGAGCAGAACAAATAAAACACCTAGATGCGAGTTCCCTGGAGAGAGGGGAAAAGGCCTAGGGTTCAGCATAGAGCAGAACAAGTAAAACACCCAGATTTGAGTTCCCTGTAGAGAGTGAAAAATGCCTAGGATTTAACATAGAGCAGAACAAGTAAAACACCCAGATGCGAGTTCCCTGGAGAAAGGGGAAAAGGCCTAAGGTTCAACATAGAGCAGAACAAGTGAAACACCCAGATGCGAGTTCCCATGAGAGAGGGGAAAAGGCCTAGGATTCAACATAGAGCAGAACAAGTAAAACACTCAGATGCAAGTCCCTGTAGAGAGGGGAAAAGTCCTTGGGTTCAACATAGAGCAGAACAAGTAAAACACCCAGATGTGAGTTCCCTGAAGAGAGGGTAAAATGCCTAGGATTCAACATAGAGCAGACCAAGTAAAACACCCAGATGCAAGTTCCCTGGAGAGAGGGGAAAAGGTCTAAGGTTCAACATAGAGCAGAACAAGTACATTACCCAGATGCGAGTTACCAGGATAGGACCAGGTGCCCAATATGGACATCTTACAATTTTGGGCAACATGCAGCAGACTAAAGCACTTTGATAACAGGAGTTACAAGAGAGGAGGAACAGTTAAATAGGGAGCAGTAATGGCTATTCCCCCTGCCCACACCTTTCTTAGCTTGTCAGTTGCTGCTGGTTGATGGCTGTGCTGCATGCTCCACTGGCGAACACTGACAAACACAATCTGGAGCTGCTACTGTAGGGGCTGTCCTTTGCCTCAAGGCCTTTAGCCACAGGCCACAGGGTGCTGCACGGGAAGAGGGGCTGCCTTAGGGCGATGACTTGAGAAGGTTCCCTTGACCAATCAGGGTCAGGTGGGAGGCGGGCAGAGAGGGGAAAGCAGGAAGCGGCATAGAGCGCGATTGAGCGCTGTCGAAATTACAAAAATGAGAGTACCCTTGAGAGAGGGGAAAAATGCATAGCAATCAACATAGAGCAGAACAAGTAAAACCTCCAGAATCGTGTTCCCTTGAGAGAGGGGAAAAGGCCTAGGATTGAACATAGAGCAGAACAAGTAAAACACCCAGATGTGAGTTCCCTGTAGAGAGGGAAAAATGCCTAGGATTCAACATAGAGCAGAACAAATAAAACACCTAGATGCGAGTTCACTGGCGAGAGGGGAAAGGCCTAGGGTTCAACATAGAGCAGAACAAGTAAAACACCCAGACGAGAGTTCCGTGGAGAGAGGGGAAAAGGCCTAGGATTCAACATAGAGCAGAACAAGTAAAACACCCAGATGCAAGTTCCCTGTAGAGAGGGGAAAAGGCGTAGGGTTCAACATAGAGCAGATTTGAGTTCCCTGTAGAGAGTGAAAAATGCCTAGGATTCAACATAGAGCAGAACAAGTAAAACAGCCAGATGCAAGTTCCCTGGAGAGAGGGAAAAAGGCCTAGGGTTCAACATAGAGCAGAACAAGTAAAACACCCAGATGCGAGTTCCCATGAGAGAGGGGGGAAAGGCCTAGGATTAAACTTAAAGCAGAACAAGTAAAACACCCAGATGTGAGTCCCCTGTAGAGAGGGAAAAAGGCCTAGGATTCAACATAGAGCAGAACAAGTAAAACACCCAGATCCAAGTTCCCTGTAGAGAGGGGAAAAGGCCTAGGGTTCAACATAGAGCAGAACATGTAAAACACCCAGATGCGAGTTCCCTGTAGAGAGAGGGTAAAATGCCTAGGATTCAACATAGAGCAGAAAAAGTAAAACACCCAGATGCGAGTTCCCTGGAGAGAGGGGAAAAGGCCAAGCGTTCAACATAGAGCAGAACAAGTAAAACACCCAGATACGAGTTCCCTGTAGATAGGGTAAAATGCCTAGGATTCAACATAGAGCAGAACAAGTAAAACACCCAGATGCAAGTTCCCTGTAGAAAGGGGAATGGCCTAGGGTTCAACATAGAGCAGAACAAGTAAAACACCCAGACGAGAGTTTCGTGGAGAGAGGGGAAAAGGCCTAGGATTCAACATGGAGCAGAACAAGTACATCATCCAGATGCGAGTTCCCTAGAGAGAAGGGAAAAGGCCTAGGATTCAACATAGAGCAGAACAAGTAAAACACCCAGATGTGTGTTCCCGGTAGAGAGGGAAAAATGCCTAGGATTCAACATAGAGCAGAACAAATAAAACACCTAGATGCGAGTTCCCTGGAGAGAGAGGAAAATGCCTAGGGTTCAGCATAGAGCAGAACAAGTAAAACACCCAGATGTGAGTTTCCTGTAGAGAGTGAAAAATGCCTAGGATTCAACATAGAGCAGAACAAGTAAAACACCCAGATGCGAGTTGCCTGGAGAGAGGGGAAAAGGCCTAAGGTTCAACATAGAGCAGAACAAGTAAAACACCCAGTTGCAAGTTCCCTGTAGAGAGGGAAAAAGGCCTAGGATTCAACATAGAGCAGAACAAGTAAAACACCCAGATGCAAGTCCCTGTAGAGAGGGGAAAAGGCCTAGGGTTCAACATAGAGCAGAACAAGTAAAACACCCAGATACGAGTTCCCTGTAGATAGGGTAAAATGCCTAGGATTCAACATAGAGCAGAACAAGTAAAACACCCAGATGCAAGTTCCCTGTAGAAAGGGGAATGGCCTAGGGTTCAACATAGAGCAGAACAAGTAAAACACCCAGACGAGAGTTTCGTGGAGAGAGGGGAAAAGGCCTAGAGTTCAACATAGGGCAGAACAAGTAAAAAACCCAGATGTGAGTTCCCTGTAGAGAGGGAAACATGTCTAGGGTTCCACATAGAGCAGAACAAGTAAAACACCCAGATGCGAGTTCCCTGGAGAGAGGGGAAAAGGCCTAGGGTTCAATATAGAGCAGAACAAGTAAAACACCCAGATACAAGTTCCCATGAGAGAGGGGAAAAGGCCTAGGATTCAACATAGAGCAGAACAAGTAAAACACCCAGATGTCAGTCCCCTGTAGAGAGGGAAAAAGGCCTAGGATTCAGCATAGAGCAGAACAAGTAAAACACCCAGATGCGAGTTCCCTGGAGAGAGGGGAAAAGGCCTAGGGTTCAACATAGAGCAGAACAAGTAAAACACCCAGATGCAAGCTCCCTTGAGAGAGGGGAAAAGGCCTAGGATTCAACATGGAGCAGAACAAGTACATCACCCAGAGTCAAGTTCCCTAGAGAGAGGGGAAAAGGCCTAGGGTTCAACATAGAGCAGAACAAGTAAAACACCCAGATGCAAGCTCCCTTGAGAGAGGGGAAAAGGCCTAGGATTCAACATGGAGCAGAACAAGTACATCACCCAGAGTCGAGTTCCCTAGAGAGAAGGGAAAAGGCCTAGGATTCAACATAGAGCAGAACAAGTAAAACACCCAGATGCGAGTTCCCTGTAGAGAGGAAAAAATGCCTAGGATTCAAAATAGAGCAGAACAAATAAAACACCTAGATGCGAGTTCCCTGGAGAGAGGGGAAAAGGCCTAGGGTTCAACATAGAGCAGAACAAGTAAAACACCCAGATGCGAGTTCCCTGTAGAGAGGGTAAAATGCCTAGGATTCAGCATAGAGCAGAACAAGTAAAACACCCAGATGCGAGTTCCCTGGAGAGAGGGGAAAAGGCCTAGGGTTCAACATAGAGCAGAACAAGTAAAACACCCAGATTCAAGTTCCCTGTAGAGAGGGGAAAAGGCGTAGGGTTCAACATAAAGCAGAACAAGTAAAACACCCAGATGCGAGTTCCCTGTAGAGAGGGTAAAATGCCTAGGATTCAGCATAGAGCAGAACAAGTAAAACACCCAGATGCGAGTTCCCTGGAGAGAGGGGAAACGGCCTAGGGTTGAACATAGAGCAGAACAAGTAAAACACCCAGATGCAAGCTCCCTTGAGAGAGGGGAAAAGGCCTAGGATTCAACATGGAGCAGAACAAGTACATCACCCAGAGTCAAGTTCCCTAGAGAGAAGGGAAAAGGCCTAGGATTCAACATAGAGCAGAACAAGTAAAACACCCAGATGCGAGTTCCCTGTAGAGAGGAAAAAATGCCTAGGATTCAAAATAGAGCAGAACAAATAAAACACCTAGATGCAAGTTCCCTGGAGAGAGGGGAAAAGGCCTAGGGTTCAACATAGAGCAGAACAAGTAAAACACCCAGATGCGAGTTCCCTGTAGAGAGGGTAAAATGCCTAGGATTCAGCATAGAGCAGAACAAGTAAAACACCCAGATGCGAGTTCCCTGGAGAGAGGGGAAAAGGCCTAGGGTTCAACATAGAGCAGAACAAGTAAAACACCCAGATTCAAGTTCCCTGTAGAGAGGGGAAAAGGCCTAGGGTTCAACATAGAGCAGAACAAGTAAAACACCCAGATGCGAGTTCCCTGTAGAGAGGGTAAAATGCATAGGATTCAGCATAGAGCAGAACAAGTAAAACACCCAGATGCGAGTTCCCTGTAGAGAGGGTAAAATGCCTAGGATTCAGCATAGAGCAGAACAAGTAAAACACCCAGATGCGAGTTCCCTGGAGAGAGGGGAAACGGCCTAGGGTTGAACATAGAGCAGAACAAGTAAAACACCCAGATGCAAGCTCCCTTGAGAGAGGGGAAAAGGCCTAGGATTCAACATGGAGCAGAACAAGTACATCACCCAGAGTCAAGTTCCCTAGAGAGAAGGGAAAAGGCCTAGGATTTAACATAGAGCAGAACAAGTAAAACACCCAGATGTGAGTCCCCTGTAGAGAAGGAAAAATGCCTAGTATTCAAAATAGAGCAGAACAAATAAAACACCTAGATGCGAGTTCCCTGGAGAGAGAGGAAAAGGCCTAGGGTTCAGCATAGAGCAGAACAAGTAAAACACCCAGATTTGAGTTCCCTGTAGAGAGAGAAAAATGCCTAGGATTCAACATAGAGCAGAACAAGTAAAACACCCAGATGCGAGTTCCCTGGAGAGAGGGGAAAAGGCCTAAGGTTCAACATAGAGCAGAACAAGTGAAACACCCAGATGCGAGTTCCCATGAGAGAGGGGAAAAGGCCTAGGATTCAACATAGAGCAGAACAAGTAAAGCACTCAGATGCAAGTCCCTGTAGAGAGGGGAAAAGTCCTTGGGTTCAACATAGAGCAGAACAAGTAAAACACCCAGATGTGAGTTCCCTGTAGAGAGGGTAAAATGCCTAGGATTCAAAATAGAGCAGAACAAGTAGAACACCCAGATGCAAGTTCCCTGTAGGGATGGGAAAAGGCCTAGGGTTCAACATAGAGCAGAACAAGTAAAACACCCAGATGTGAGTTCCCTGTAGAGAGAGGAAAATGCCTAGAAATCAACATAGAGCAGAACAAGTAAAATACCTAGCTGCAAGTTCCCTGGAGAGAGGGGAAATGGTCTAAGGTTCAACATAGAGCAGAACAAGTACATTACCCAGATGCGAGTTACCAGGATAGGACCAGGTACCCCATATGGACATCTTACAATTTTGGGCAACATGCAGCAGACTAAAGCACTTTGATAACAGGAGTTACAAGAGAGGAGGAACAGTTAAATAGGGAGCAGTAATGGCTATTCCCCCTGCCCACACCTTTCTTAGCTTGTCAGTTGCTGCTGGTTGATGGCTGTGCTGCATGCTCCACTGGCGAACACTGACAAACACAATCTGGAGCTGCTACTGTAGGGGCTGTCCTTTGCCTCAAGGCCTTTAGCCACAGGGTGCTGCACGGGAAGAGGGGCTGCCTTAGGGCGATGACTTGAGAAGGTTCCCTTGACCAATCAGGGTCAGGTGGGAGGCGGGCAGAGAGGGGAAAGCAGGAAGCGGCATAGAGCGCGATTGAGCGCTATCGAAATTACAAAAATGAGAGTACCCTTGAGAGAGGCGAAAAAGGCACAGCAATCAACATAGAGCATAACAAGTAAAACCTCCAGATGCGTGTTCCCTTGAGAGAGGGGAAAAGGCCTAGGATTCAAAATGGAGCAGAACTAGTACATCACCCAGATGCGAGTTCCCTGGAGAGAGGCCTAAATGCCTAGGATTGAACATAGAGCAGAACAAGTAAAACACCCAGATGTGAGTTCCCTGTAGAGAGGGAAAAATGCCTAGGATTCAACATAGAGCAGAACAAATAAAACACCTAGATGCGAGTTCACTGGCGAGAGGGGAAAGGCCTAGGGTTCAACATAGAGCAGAACAAGTAAAACACCCAGACGAGAGTTCCGTGGAGAGAGGGGAAAAGGCCTAGGGTTCAACATAGAGCAAAACAAGTAAAACACCCAGATGCGAGTTCCCTTGAGAGAGGGTAAAAGGCCTCGGATTCAACATAGAGCAGAACAAGTAAAACACCCAGATGCAAGTTCCCTGTAGAGAGGGGAAAAGGCGTAGGGTTCAACATAGAGCAGATTTGAGTTCCCTGTAGAGAGTGAAAAATACCTAGGATTCAACATAGAGCAGAACAAGTAAAACAGCCATTTGCAAGTTCCCTGGAGAGAGGGAAAAAGGCCTAGGGTTCAACATAGAGCAGAACAAGTAAAACACCCAGATGCGAGTTACCATGAGAGAGGGGGAAAGGCCTAGGATTCAACATAAAGCAGAACAAGTAAAACACCCAGATGTGAGTCCCCTGTAGAGAGGGAAAAAGGCCTAGGATTCAACATAGAGCAGAACAAGTAAAACACCCAGATCCAAGTTCCCTGTAGAGAGGGGAAAAGGCCTAGGGTTCAACATAGAGCAGAACATGTAAAACACCCAGATGCGAGTTCCCTGTAGAGAGAGGGTAACATGCCTAGGATTCAACATAGAGCAAAGCAAGTAAAACACCCAGATGTGAGTTCCCTGTAGAGAGGGAAAAATGCCTAGGATTCAACATAGAGCAGAAAAAGTAAAACACCCAGATGCAAGTTCCCTGGAGAGAGGGGAAAAGGCCAAGGGTTCAACATAGAGCAGAACAAGTAAAACACCCAGATGTGAGTTCCCTGTACGAGGGAAAAATGCCTAGGATTCAAAATAGAGCAGCACAAATAAAACACCTAGATGAAAGTTCCCTGGAGAGAGGGGAAAGGCCTAGGGTTCAACATAGAGCAGAACAAGTGAAACACCCAGATGCGAGTTCCCATGAGAGAGGGGAAAAGGCCTAGGATTCAACATAGAGCAGAACAAGTAAAGCACTCAGATGCAAGTCCCTGTAGAGAGGGGAAAAGTCCTTGGGTTCAACATAGAGCAGAACAAGTAAAACACCCAGATGTGAGTTCCCTGTAGAGAGGGTAAAATGCCTAGGATTCAAAATAGAGCAGAACAAGTAAAACACCCAGATGCAAGTTCCCTGTAGGGATGGGAAAAGGCCTAGGGTTCAACATAGAGCAGAACAAGTAAAACACCCAGATGTGAGTTCCCTGTAGAGAGGGGAAAATGCCTAGAAATCAACATAGAGCAGAACAAGTAAAATACCTAGCTGCAAGTTCCCTGGAGAGAGGGGAAAAGGTCTAAGGTTCAACATAGAGCAGAACAAGTACATTACCCAGATGCGAGTTACCAGGATAGGACCAGGTGCCCAATATGGACATCTTACAATTTTGGGCAACATGCAGCAGACTAAAGCACTTTGATAACAGGAGTTACAAGAGAGGAGGAACAGTTAAATAGGGAGCAGTAATGGCTATTCCCCCTGCCCACACCTTTCTTAGCTTGTCAGTTGCTGCTGGTTGATGGCTGTGCTGCATGCTCCACTGGCGAACACTGACAAACACAATCTGGAGCTGCTACTGTAGGGGCTGTCCTTTGCCTCAAGGCCTTTAGCCACAGGCCACAGGGTGCTGCACGGGAAGAGGGGCTGCCTTAGGGCGATGACTTGAGAAGGTTCCCTTGACCAATCAGGGTCAGGTGGGAGGCGGGCAGAGAGGGGAAAGCAGGAAGCGGCATAGAGCGCGATTGAGCACTGTCGAAATTACAAAAATGAGAGTACCCTTGAGAGAGGGGAAAAAGGCATAGCAATCAACATAGAGCAGAACAAGTAAAACCTCCAGAATCGTGTTCCCTTGAGAGAGGGGAAAAGGCCTAGGATTGAACATAGAGCAGAACAAGTAAAACACCCAGATGTGAGTTCCCTGTAGAGAGGGAAAAATGCCTAGGATTCAACATAGAGCAGAACAAATAAAACACCTAGATGCGAGTTCACTGGAGAGAGGGGAAAGGCCTAGGGTTCAACATAGAGCAGAACAAGTAAAACACCCAGACGAGAGTTCCGTGGAGAGAGGGGAAAAGGCCTAGGATTCAACATAGAGCAGAACAAGTAAAACACCCAGATGCAAGTTCCCTGTAGAGAGGGGAAAAGGCGTAGGGTTCAACATAGAGCAGATTTGAGTTCCCTGTAGAGAGTGAAAAATGCCTAGGATTCAACATAGAGCAGAACAAGTAAAACAGCCAGATGCAAGTTCCCTGGAGAGAGGGAAAAAGGCCTAGGGTTCAACATAGAGCAGAACAAGTAAAACACCCAGATGCGAGTTCCCATGAGAGAGGGGGGAAAGGCCTAGGATTAAACTTAAAGCAGAACAAGTAAAACACCCAGATGTGAGTCCCCTGTAGAGAGGGAAAAAGGCCTAGGATTCAACATAGAGCAGAACAAGTAAAACACCCAGATCCAAGTTCCCTGTAGAGAGGGGAAAAGGCCTAGGGTTCAACATAGAGCAGAACATGTAAAACACCCAGATGCGAGTTCCCTGTAGAGAGAGGGTAAAATGCCTAGGATTCAACATAGAGCAGAAAAAGTAAAACACCCAGATGCGAGTTCCCTGGAGAGGGGGGAAAAGGCCAAGCGTTCAACATAGAGCAGAACAAGTAAAACACCCAGATACGAGTTCCCTGTAGATAGGGTAAAATGCCTAGGATTCAACATAGAGCAGAACAAGTAAAACACCCAGATGCAAGTTCCCTGTAGAAAGGGGAATGGCCTAGGGTTCAACATAGAGCAGAACAAGTAAAACACCCAGACGAGAGTTTCGTGGAGAGAGGGGAAAAGGCCTAGGATTCAACATGGAGCAGAACAAGTACATCATCCAGATGCGAGTTCCCTAGAGAGAAGGGAAAAGGCCTAGGATTCAACATAGAGCAGAACAAGTAAAACACCCAGATGTGTGTTCCCGGTAGAGAGGGAAAAATGCCTAGGATTCAACATAGAGCAGAACAAATAAAACACCTAGATGCGAGTTCCCTGGAGAGAGAGGAAAATGCCTAGGGTTCAGCATAGAGCAGAACAAGTAAAACACCCAGATGTGAGTTTCCTGTAGAGAGTGAAAAATGCCTAGGATTCAACATAGAGCAGAACAAGTAAAACACCCAGATGCGAGTTGCCTGGAGAGAGGGGAAAAGGCCTAAGGTTCAACATAGAGCAGAACAAGTAAAACACCCAGTTGCAAGTTCCCTGTAGAGAGGGAAAAAGGCCTAGGATTCAACATAGAGCAGAACAAGTAAAACACCCAGATGCAAGTCCCTGTAGAGAGGGGAAAAGGCCTAGGGTTCAACATAGAGCAGAACAAGTAAAACACCCAGATACGAGTTCCCTGTAGATAGGGTAAAATGCCTAGGATTCAACATAGAGCAGAACAAGTAAAACACCCAGATGCAAGTTCCCTGTAGAAAGGGGAATGGCCTAGGGTTCAACATAGAGCAGAACAAGTAAAACACCCAGACGAGAGTTTCGTGGAGAGAGGGGAAAAGGCCTAGAGTTCAACATAGGGCAGAACAAGTAAAAAACCCAGATGTGAGTTCCCTGTAGAGAGGGAAACATGTCTAGGGTTCCACATAGAGCAGAACAAGTAAAACACCCAGATGCGAGTTCCCTGGAGAGAGGGGAAAAGGCCTAGGGTTCAATATAGAGCAGAACAAGTAAAACACCCAGATACAAGTTCCCATGAGAGAGGGGAAAAGGCCTAGGATTCAACATAGAGCAGAACAAGTAAAACACCCAGATGTCAGTCCCCTGTAGAGAGGGAAAAAGGCCTAGGATTCAGCATAGAGCAGAACAAGTAAAACACCCAGATGCGAGTTCCCTGGAGAGAGGGGAAAAGGCCTAGGGTTCAACATAGAGCAGAACAAGTAAAACACCCAGATGCAAGCTCCCTTGAGAGAGGGGAAAAGGCCTAGGATTCAACATGGAGCAGAACAAGTACATCACCCAGAGTCAAGTTCCCTAGAGAGAGGGGAAAAGGCCTAGGGTTCAACATAGAGCAGAACAAGTAAAACACCCAGATGCAAGCTCCCTTGAGAGAGGGGAAAAGGCCTAGGATTCAACATGGAGCAGAACAAGTACATCACCCAGAGTCGAGTTCCCTAGAGAGAAGGGAAAAGGCCTAGGATTCAACATAGAGCAGAACAAGTAAAACACCCAGATGCGAGTTCCCTGTAGAGAGGAAAAAATGCCTAGGATTCAAAATAGAGCAGAACAAATAAAACACCTAGATGCGAGTTCCCTGGAGAGAGGGGAAAAGGCCTAGGGTTCAACATAGAGCAGAACAAGTAAAACACCCAGATGCGAGTTCCCTGTAGAGAGGGTAAAATGCCTAGGATTCAGCATAGAGCAGAACAAGTAAAACACCCAGATGCGAGTTCCCTGGAGAGAGGGGAAAAGGCCTAGGGTTCAACATAGAGCAGAACAAGTAAAACACCCAGATTCAAGTTCCCTGTAGAGAGGGGAAAAGGCGTAGGGTTCAACATAAAGCAGAACAAGTAAAACACCCAGATGCGAGTTCCCTGTAGAGAGGGTAAAATGCCTAGGATTCAGCATAGAGCAGAACAAGTAAAACACCCAGATGCGAGTTCCCTGGAGAGAGGGGAAACGGCCTAGGGTTGAACATAGAGCAGAACAAGTAAAACACCCAGATGCAAGCTCCCTTGAGAGAGGGGAAAAGGCCTAGGATTCAACATGGAGCAGAACAAGTACATCACCCAGAGTCAAGTTCCCTAGAGAGAGGGGAAAAGGCCTAGGGTTCAACATAGAGCAGAACAAGTAAAACACCCAGATGCAAGCTCCCTTGAGAGAGGGGAAAAGGCCTAGGATTCAACATGGAGCAGAACAAGTACATCACCCAGAGTCGAGTTCCCTAGAGAGAAGGGAAAAGGCCTAGGATTCAACATAGAGCAGAACAAGTAAAACACCCAGATGCGAGTTCCCTGTAGAGAGGAAAAAATGCCTAGGATTCAAAATAGAGCAGAACAAATAAAACACCTAGATGCGAGTTCCCTGGAGAGAGGGGAAAAGGCCTAGGGTTCAACATAGAGCAGAACAAGTAAAACACCCAGATGCGAGTTCCCTGTAGAGAGGGTAAAATGCCTAGGATTCAGCATAGAGCAGAACAAGTAAAACACCCAGATGCGAGTTCCCTGGAGAGAGGGGAAAAGGCCTAGGGTTCAACATAGAGCAGAACAAGTAAAACACCCAGATTCAAGTTCCCTGTAGAGAGGGGAAAAGGCGTAGGGTTCAACATAAAGCAGAACAAGTAAAACACCCAGATGCGAGTTCCCTGTAGAGAGGGTAAAATGCCTAGGATTCAGCATAGAGCAGAACAAGTAAAACACCCAGATGCGAGTTCCCTGGAGAGAGGGGAAACGGCCTAGGGTTGAACATAGAGCAGAACAAGTAAAACACCCAGATGCAAGCTCCCTTGAGAGAGGGGAAAAGGCCTAGGATTCAACATGGAGCAGAACAAGTACATCACCCAGAGTCAAGTTCCCTAGAGAGAAGGGAAAAGGCCTAGGATTCAACATAGAGCAGAACAAGTAAAACACCCAGATGCGAGTTCCCTGTAGAGAGGAAAAAATGCCTAGGATTCAAAATAGAGCAGAACAAATAAAACACCTAGATGCAAGTTCCCTGGAGAGAGGGGAAAAGGCCTAGGGTTCAACATAGAGCAGAACAAGTAAAACACCCAGATGCGAGTTCCCTGTAGAGAGGGTAAAATGCCTAGGATTCAGCATAGAGCAGAACAAGTAAAACACCCAGATGCGAGTTCCCTGGAGAGAGGGGAAAAGGCCTAGGGTTCAACATAGAGCAGAACAAGTAAAACACCCAGATTCAAGTTCCCTGTAGAGAGGGGAAAAGGCCTAGGGTTCAACATAGAGCAGAACAAGTAAAACACCCAGATGCGAGTTCCCTGTAGAGAGGGTAAAATGCATAGGATTCAGCATAGAGCAGAACAAGTAAAACACCCAGATGCGAGTTCCCTGTAGAGAGGGTAAAATGCCTAGGATTCAGCATAGAGCAGAACAAGTAAAACACCCAGATGCGAGTTCCCTGGAGAGAGGGGAAACGGCCTAGGGTTGAACATAGAGCAGAACAAGTAAAACACCCAGATGCAAGCTCCCTTGAGAGAGGGGAAAAGGCCTAGGATTCAACATGGAGCAGAACAAGTACATCACCCAGAGTCAAGTTCCCTAGAGAGAAGGGAAAAGGCCTAGGATTTAACATAGAGCAGAACAAGTAAAACACCCAGATGTGAGTCCCCTGTAGAGAAGGAAAAATGCCTAGTATTCAAAATAGAGCAGAACAAATAAAACACCTAGATGCGAGTTCCCTGGAGAGAGAGGAAAAGGCCTAGGGTTCAGCATAGAGCAGAACAAGTAAAACACCCAGATTTGAGTTCCCTGTAGAGAGAGAAAAATGCCTAGGATTCAACATAGAGCAGAACAAGTAAAACACCCAGATGCGAGTTCCCTGGAGAGAGGGGAAAAGGCCTAAGGTTCAACATAGAGCAGAACAAGTGAAACACCCAGATGCGAGTTCCCATGAGAGAGGGGAAAAGGCCTAGGATTCAACATAGAGCAGAACAAGTAAAGCACTCAGATGCAAGTCCCTGTAGAGAGGGGAAAAGTCCTTGGGTTCAACATAGAGCAGAACAAGTAAAACACCCAGATGTGAGTTCCCTGTAGAGAGGGTAAAATGCCTAGGATTCAAAATAGAGCAGAACAAGTAGAACACCCAGATGCAAGTTCCCTGTAGGGATGGGAAAAGGCCTAGGGTTCAACATAGAGCAGAACAAGTAAAACACCCAGATGTGAGTTCCCTGTAGAGAGAGGAAAATGCCTAGAAATCAACATAGAGCAGAACAAGTAAAATACCTAGCTGCAAGTTCCCTGGAGAGAGGGGAAATGGTCTAAGGTTCAACATAGAGCAGAACAAGTACATTACCCAGATGCGAGTTACCAGGATAGGACCAGGTACCCCATATGGACATCTTACAATTTTGGGCAACATGCAGCAGACTAAAGCACTTTGATAACAGGAGTTACAAGAGAGGAGGAACAGTTAAATAGGGAGCAGTAATGGCTATTCCCCCTGCCCACACCTTTCTTAGCTTGTCAGTTGCTGCTGGTTGATGGCTGTGCTGCATGCTCCACTGGCGAACACTGACAAACACAATCTGGAGCTGCTACTGTAGGGGCTGTCCTTTGCCTCAAGGCCTTTAGCCACAGGGTGCTGCACGGGAAGAGGGGCTGCCTTAGGGCGATGACTTGAGAAGGTTCCCTTGACCAATCAGGGTCAGGTGGGAGGCGGGCAGAGAGGGGAAAGGCCTAGGGTTCAACATAGAGCAGAACAAGTAAAACACCCAGACGAGAGTTCCGTGGAGAGAGGGGAAAAGGCCTAGGGTTCAACATAGAGCAAAACAAGTAAAACACCCAGATGCGAGTTCCCTTGAGAGAGGGTAAAAGGCCTCGGATTCAACATAGAGCAGAACAAGTAAAACACCCAGATGCAAGTTCCCTGTAGAGAGGGGAAAAGGCGTAGGGTTCAACATAGAGCAGATTTGAGTTCCCTGTAGAGAGTGAAAAATACCTAGGATTCAACATAGAGCAGAACAAGTAAAACAGCCATTTGCAAGTTCCCTGGAGAGAGGGAAAAAGGCCTAGGGTTCAACATAGAGCAGAACAAGTAAAACACCCAGATGCGAGTTACCATGAGAGAGGGGGAAAGGCCTAGGATTCAACATAAAGCAGAACAAGTAAAACACCCAGATGTGAGTCCCCTGTAGAGAGGGAAAAAGGCCTAGGATTCAACATAGAGCAGAACAAGTAAAACACCCAGATCCAAGTTCCCTGTAGAGAGGGGAAAAGGCCTAGGGTTCAACATAGAGCAGAACATGTAAAACACCCAGATGCGAGTTCCCTGTAGAGAGAGGGTAACATGCCTAGGATTCAACATAGAGCAAAGCAAGTAAAACACCCAGATGTGAGTTCCCTGTAGAGAGGGAAAAATGCCTAGGATTCAACATAGAGCAGAAAAAGTAAAACACCCAGATGCAAGTTCCCTGGAGAGAGGGGAAAAGGCCAAGGGTTCAACATAGAGCAGAACAAGTAAAACGCCCAGATGCAAGCTCCCTTGAGAGAGGGGAAAAGGCCTAGGATTCAACATGGAGCAGAACAAGTACATCATCCAGATGCGAGTTCCCTAGAGAGAAGGGAAAAGGCCTAGGATTCAACATAGAGCAGAACAAGTAAAACACCCAGATGTGTGTTCCCTGTAGAGAGGGAAAAATGCCTAGGATTCAGCATAGAGCAGAACAAATAAAACACCTAGATGCGAGTTCCCTGGAGAGAGAGGAAAATGCCTAGGGTTCAGCATAGAGCAGAACAAGTAAAACACCCAGATGTGAGTTTCCTGTAGAGAGTGAAAAATGCCTAGGATTCAACATAGAGCAGAACAAGTAAAACACCCAGATGCGAGTTGCCTGGAGAGAGGGGAAAAGGCCTAAGGTTCAACATAGAGCAGAACAAGTAAAACACCCAGATACGAGTTCCCTGTAGAGAGGGTAAAATGCCTAGGATTCAACATAGAGCAGAACAAGTAAAACACCCAGATGCAAGTTCCCTGTAGAAAGGGGAATGGCCTAGGGTTCAACATAGAGCAGAACAAGTAAAACACCCAGATGTGAGTTCCCTGTAGAGAGGGGAAAATGCCTAGGGTTCAACGTAGAGCAGAACAAGTAAAACACCCAGACGAGAGTTTCGTGGAGAGAGGGGAAAAGGCCTAGGGTTCAACATAGGGCAGAACAAGTAAAACACCCAGATGTGAGTTCCCTGTAGAGAGGGAAACATGTCTAGGGTTCCACATAGAGCAGAACAAGTAAAATACCAAGATGCGAGTTCCCTTGAGAGAGGGTAAAAGGCCTAGGATTCAACATAGAGCAGAAGAAGTAAAACACTCAGATTTCAGTTCCCTGTAGAGAGTGAAAAATGCCTAGGATTCAACATAGAGCAGAACAAGTAAAACACCCAGATGCGAGTTCCCTGGAGAGAGGGGAAAAGGCCTAGGGTTCAATATAGAGCAGAACAAGTAAAACACCCAGATGCGAGTTCCCATGAGAGAGGGGAAAAGGCCTAGGATTCAACATAGAGCAGAACAAGTAAAACACCCAGATGTGAGTCCCCTGTAGAGAGGGAAAAAGGCCTAGGATTCAGCATAGAGCAGAACAAGTAAAACACCCAGATGCGAGTTCCCTGGAGAGAGGGGAAAAGGCCTAGGGTTCAACATAGAGCAGAACAAGTAAAACACCCAGATGCAAGCTCCCTTGAGAGAGGGGAAAAGGCCTAGGATTCAACATGGAGCAGAACAAGTACATCACCCAGAGTCGAGTTCCCTAAAGAGAAGGGAAAAGGCCTAGGATTCAACATAGAGCAGAACAAGTAAAACACCCAGATGTGAGTTCCCTGTAGAGAGGGAAAAATGCCTAGGATTCAAAATAGAGCAGAACAAATAAAACACCTAGATGCGAGTTCCCTGGAGAGAGGGGAAAAGGCCTAGGGTTCAGCATAGAGCAGAACAAGTAAAACACCCAGATGTGAGTTCCCTGTAGAGAGGGAAAAATGCCTAGGATTCAAAATAGAGCAGAACAAATAAAACACCTAGATGTAAGTTCCCTGGAGAGAGGGGAAAGGCCTAGGGTTCAACATAGAGCAGAACAAGTGAAACACCCAGATGCGAGTTCCCATGAGAGAGGGGAAAAGGCCTAGGATTCAACATAGAGCAGAACAAGTAAAGCACTCAGATGCAAGTCCCTGTAGAGAGGGGAAAAGTCCTTGGGTTCAACATAGAGCAGAACAAGTAAAACACCCAGATGTGAGTTCCCTGTAGAGAGGGTAAAATGCCTAGGATTCAAAATAGAGCAGAACAAGTAAAACACCCAGATGCAAGTTCCCTGTAGGGATGGGAAAAGGCCTAGGGTTCAACATAGAGCAGAACAAGTAAAACACCCAGATGCGAGTTCCCTGTAGAGAGGGTAAAATGCCTAGGATTCAGCATAGAGCAGAACAAGTAAAACACCCAGATGCGAGTTCCCTGGAGAGAGGGGAAAAGGCCTGGGGTTCAACATAGAGCAGAACAAGTAAAACACCCAGATGCAAGTTCCCTGTAGAGAGGGGAAAAGGCGTAGAGTTCAACATAGAGCAGAACAAGTAAAACACCCAGATGCGAGTTCCCTGTAGAGAGGGTAAAATGCCTAGGATTCAGCATAGAGCAGAACAAGTAAAACACCCAGATGCAAGCTCCCTTGAGAGAGGGGAAAAGGCCTAGGAATCAACATGGAGCAGAACAAGTACATCATCCAGATGCGAGTTCCCTAGAGAGAAGGGAAAAGGCCTAGGATTCAACATAGAGCAGAACAAGTAAAACACCCAGATGTGTGTTCCCTGTAGAGAGGGAAAAATGCCTAGGATTCAACATAGAGCAGAACAAATAAAACACCTAGATGCGAGTTCCCTGGAGAGAGAGGAAAATGCCTAGGGTTCAGCATAGAGCAGAACAAGTAAAACACCCAGATGTGAGTTTCCTGTAGAGACTGAAAAATGCCTAGGATTCAACATAGAGCAGAACAAGTAAAACACCCAGATGCGAGTTGCCTGGAGAGAGGGGAAAAGGCCTAAGGTTCAACATAGAGCAGAACAAGTAAAACACCCAGATACAAGTTCCCTGTAGAGAGGGTAAAATGCCTAGGATTCAACATAGAGCAGAACAAGTAAAACACCCAGATGCAAGTTCCCTGTAGAAAGGGGAATGGCCTAGGGTTCAACATAGAGCAGAACAAGTAAATCACCCAGATGTGAGTTCCCTGTAGAGAGGGGAAAATGCCTAGGGTTCAACGTAGAGCAGAACAAGTAAAACACCCAGAAGAGAGTTTCGTGGAGAGAGGGGAAAAGGCCTAGGGTTCAACATAGGGCAGAACAAGTAAAACACCCAGATGTGAGTTCCCTGTAGAGAGGGAAACATGCCTAGGGTTCCACATAGAGCAGAACAAGTAAAATACCAAGATGCGAGTTCCCTTGAGAGAGGGTAAAAGGCCTAGGATTCAACATAGAGCAGAAGAAGTAAAACACTCAGATTTCAGTTCCCTGTAGAGAGTGAAAAATGCCTAGGATTCAACATAGAGCAGAACAAGTAAAACACCCAGATGCGAGTCCCCTGTAGAGAGGGAAAAAGGCCTAGGATTCAGCATAGAGCAGAACAAGTAAAACACCCAGATGCGAGTTCCCTGGAGAGAGGGGAAAAGGCCTAGGGTTCAACATAGAGCAGAACAAGTAAAACACCCAGATGCAAGCTCCCTTGAGAGAGGGGAAAAGGCCTAGGATTCAACATGGAGCAGAACAAGTACATCACCCAGAGTCGAGTTCCCTAGAGAGAAGGGAAAAGGCCTAGGATTCAACATAGAGCAGAACAAGTAAAACACCCAGATGTGAGTTCCCTGTAGAGAGGGAAAAATGCCTAGGATTCAAAATAGAGCAGAACAAATAAAACACCTAGATGCGAGTTCCCTGGAGAGAGGGGAAAAGGCCTAGGGTTCAGCATAGAGCAGAACAAGTAAAACACCCAGATGTGAGTTCCCTGTACGAGGGAAAAATGCCTAGGATTCAAAATAGAGCAGCACAAATAAAACACCTAGATGAAAGTTCCCTGGAGAGAGGGGAAAGGCCTAGGGTTCAACATAGAGCAGAACAAGTGAAACACCCAGATGCGAGTTCCCATGAGAGAGGGGAAAAGGCCTAGGATTCAACATAGAGCAGAACAAGTAAAGCACTCAGATGCAAGTCCCTGTAGAGAGGGGAAAAGTCCTTGGGTTCAACATAGAGCAGAACAAGTAAAACACCCAGATGTGAGTTCCCTGTAGAGAGGGTAAAATGCCTAGGATTCAAAATAGAGCAGAACAAGTAAAACACCCAGATGCAAGTTCCCTGTAGGGATGGGAAAAGGCCTAGGGTTCAACATAGAGCAGAACAAGTAAAACACCCAGATGCGAGTTCCCTGTAGAGAGGGTAAAATGCCTAGGATTCAGCATAGAGCAGAACAAGTAAAACACCCAGATGCGAGTTCCCTGGAGAGAGGGGAAAAGGCCTGGGGTTCAACATAGAGCAGAACAAGTAAAACACCCAGATGCAAGTTCCCTGTAGAGAGGGGAAAAGGCGTAGAGTTCAACATAGAGCAGAACAAGTAAAACACCCAGATGCGAGTTCCCTGTAGAGAGGGTAAAATGCCTAGGATTCAGCATAGAGCAGAACAAGTAAAACACCCAGATGCAAGCTCCCTTGAGAGAGGGGAAAAGGCCTAGGAATCAACATGGAGCAGAACAAGTACATCATCCAGATGCGAGTTCCCTAGAGAGAAGGGAAAAGGCCTAGGATTCAACATAGAGCAGAACAAGTAAAACACCCAGATGTGTGTTCCCTGTAGAGAGGGAAAAATGCCTAGGATTCAACATAGAGCAGAACAAATAAAACACCTAGATGCGAGTTCCCTGGAGAGAGAGGAAAATGCCTAGGGTTCAGCATAGAGCAGAACAAGTAAAACACCCAGATGTGAGTTTCCTGTAGAGACTGAAAAATGCCTAGGATTCAACATAGAGCAGAACAAGTAAAACACCCAGATGCGAGTTGCCTGGAGAGAGGGGAAAAGGCCTAAGGTTCAACATAGAGCAGAACAAGTAAAACACCCAGATACAAGTTCCCTGTAGAGAGGGTAAAATGCCTAGGATTCAACATAGAGCAGAACAAGTAAAACACCCAGATGCAAGTTCCCTGTAGAAAGGGGAATGGCCTAGGGTTCAACATAGAGCAGAACAAGTAAATCACCCAGATGTGAGTTCCCTGTAGAGAGGGGAAAATGCCTAGGGTTCAACGTAGAGCAGAACAAGTAAAACACCCAGAAGAGAGTTTCGTGGAGAGAGGGGAAAAGGCCTAGGGTTCAACATAGGGCAGAACAAGTAAAACACCCAGATGTGAGTTCCCTGTAGAGAGGGAAACATGCCTAGGGTTCCACATAGAGCAGAACAAGTAAAATACCAAGATGCGAGTTCCCTTGAGAGAGGGTAAAAGGCCTAGGATTCAACATAGAGCAGAAGAAGTAAAACACTCAGATTTCAGTTCCCTGTAGAGAGTGAAAAATGCCTAGGATTCAACATAGAGCAGAACAAGTAAAACACCCAGATGCGAGTCCCCTGTAGAGAGGGAAAAAGGCCTAGGATTCAGCATAGAGCAGAACAAGTAAAACACCCAGATGCGAGTTCCCTGGAGAGAGGGGAAAAGGCCTAGGGTTCAACATAGAGCAGAACAAGTAAAACACCCAGATGCAAGCTCCCTTGAGAGAGGGGAAAAGGCCTAGGATTCAACATGGAGCAGAACAAGTACATCACCCAGAGTCGAGTTCCCTAGAGAGAAGGGAAAAGGCCTAGGATTCAACATAGAGCAGAACAAGTAAAACACCCAGATGTGAGTTCCCTGTAGAGAGGGAAAAATGCCTAGGATTCAAAATAG
The DNA here is from genome assembly GCF_040938575.1 of Ambystoma mexicanum. Lineage (NCBI taxonomy): Eukaryota > Metazoa > Chordata > Amphibia > Caudata > Ambystomatidae > Ambystoma > Ambystoma mexicanum. The sequence goes on along the minus strand of NC_090927.1, from coordinate 99,709,401 downwards.
AGCAGAACAAATAAAACACCTAGATGCGAGTTCCCTGGAGAGAGGGGAAAAGGCCTAGGGTTCAGCATAGAGCAGAACAAGTAAAACACCCAGATGTGAGTTCCCTGTAGAGAGGGAAAAATGCCTAGGATTCAAAATAGAGCAGCACAAATAAAACACCTAGATGAAAGTTCCCTGGAGAGAGGGGAAAGGCCTAGGGTTCAACATAGAGCAGAACAAGTGAAACACCCAGATGCGAGTTCCCATGAGAGAGGGGAAAAGGCCTAGGATTCAACATAGAGCAGAACAAGTAAAGCACTCAGATGCAAGTCCCTGTAGAGAGGGGAAAAGTCCTTGGGTTCAACATAGAGCAGAACAAGTAAAACACCCAGATGTGAGTTCCCTGTAGAGAGGGTAAAATGCCTAGGATTCAAAATAGAGCAGAACAAGTAAAACACCCAGATGCAAGTTCCCTGTAGGGATGGGAAAAGGCCTAGGGTTCAACATAGAGCAGAACAAGTAAAACACCCAGATGCGAGTTCCCTGTAGAGAGGGTAAAATACCTAGGATTCAGCATAGAGCAGAACAAGTAAAACACCCAGATGCGAGTTCCCTGGAGAGAGGGGAAAAGGCCTAGGGTTCAACATAGAGCAGAACAAGTAAAACACCCAGATGCAAGTTCCCTGTAGAGAGGGGAAAAGGCGTAGGGTTCAACATAGAGCAGAACAAGTAAAACACCCAGATGCGAGTTCCCTGTAGAGAGGGTAAAATGCCTAGGATTCAGCATAGAGCAGAACAAGTAAAACACCCAGATGCGAGTTCCCTGGAGAGAGGGGAAACGGCCTAGGGTTGAACATAGAGCAGAACAAGTAAAACACCCAGATGCAAGCTCCCTTGAGAGAGGGGTAAAGGCCTAGGATTCAACATGGAGCAGAACAAGTACATCACCCAGAGTCAAGTTCCCTAGAGAGAAGGGAAAAGGCCTAGGATTTAACATAGAGCAGAACAAGTAAAACACCCAGATGTGAGTTCCCTGTAGAGAAGGAAAAATGCCTAGTATTCAAAATAGAGCAGAACAAATAAAACACCTAGATGCGAGTTCCCTGGAGAGAGAGGAAAAGGCCTAGGGTTCAGCATAGAGCAGAACAAGTAGAACACCCAGATTTGAGTTCCCTGTAGAGAGAGAAAAATGCCTAGGATTCAACATAGAGCAGAACAAGTAAAACACCCAGATGCGAGTTCCCTGGAGAGAGGGGAAAAGGCCTAAGGTTCAACATAGAGCAGAACAAGTGAAACACCCAGATGCGAGTTCCCATGAGAGAGGGGAAAAGGCCTAGGATTCAACATAGAGCAGAACAAGTAAAGCACTCAGATGCAAGTCCCTGTAGAGAGGGGAAAAGTCCTTGGGTTCAACATAGAGCAGAACAAGTAAAACACCCAGATGTGAGTTCCCTGTAGAGAGGGTAAAATGCCTAGGATTCAAAATAGAGCAGAACAAGTAAAACACCCAGATGCAAGTTCCCTGTAGGGATGGGAAAAGGCCTAGGGTTCAACATAGAGCAGAACAAGTAAAACACCCAGATGTGAGTTCCCTGTAGAGAGGGGAAAATGCCTAGAAATCAACATAGAGCAGAACAAGTAAAATACCTAGCTGCAAGTTCCCTGGAGAGAGGGGAAAAGGTCTAAGGTTCAACATAGAGCAGAACAAGTACATTACCCAGATGCGAGTTACCAGGATAGGACCAGGTGCCCAATATGGACATCTTACAATTTTGGGCAACATGCAGCAGACTAAAGCACTTTGATAACAGGAGTTACAAGAGAGGAGGAACAGTTAAATAGGGAGCAGTAATGGCTATTCCCCCTGCCCACACCTTTCTTAGCTTGTCAGTTGCTGCTGGTTGATGGCTGTGCTGCATGCTCCACTGGCGAACACTGACAAACACAATCTGGAGCTGCTACTGTAGGGGCTGTCCTTTGCCTCAAGGCCTTTAGCCACAGGGTGCTGCACGGGAAGAGGGGCTGCCTTAGGGCGATGACTTGAGAAGGTTCCCTTGACCAATCAGGGTCAGGTGGGAGGCGGGCAGAGAGGGGAAAGCAGGAAGCGGCATAGAGCGCGATTGAGCGCTGTCGAAATTACAAAAATGAGAGTACCCTTGAGAGAGGGGAAAAAGGCATAGCAATCAACATAGAGCAGAACAAGTAAAACCTCCAGATGCGTGTTCCCTTGAGAGAGGGGAAAAGGCCTAGGATTCAAAATGGAGCAGAACTAGTACATCACCCAGATGCGAGTTCCCTGGAGAGAGGCCTAAATGCCTAGGATTGAACATAGAGCAGAACAAGTAAAACACCCAGATGTGAGTTCCCTGTAGAGAGGGAAAAATGCCTAGGATTCAACATAGAGCAGAACAAGTAAAACACCCAGATGTGAGTTCCCTGTAGAGAGGGGAAAATGCCTAGGATTCAACATAGAGCAGAACAAGTAAAACACCCAGATGTGAGTTCCCTGTAGAGAGGGGAAAATGCCTAGAAATCAACATAGAGCAGAACAAGTAAAATACCTAGCTGCAAGTTCCCTGGAGAGAGGGGAAAAGGTCTAAGGTTCAACATAGAGCAGAACAAGTAAAACATCCAGACGAGAGTTCCGTGGAGAGAGGGGAAAAGGCCTAGGGTTCAACATAGAGCAAAACAAGTAAAACACCCAGATGCGAGTTCCCTTGAGAGAGGGTAAAAGGCCTAGGATTCAACATAGAACAGAACAAGTAAAACACCCAGATGCAAGTTCCCTGCAGAGAGGGGAAAAGGCGTAGGGTTCAACATAGAGCAGATTTGAGTTCCCTGTAGAGAGTGAAAAATGCCTAGGATTCAACATAGAGCAGAACAAGTAAAACAGCCAGATGCAAGTTCCCTGGAGAGAGGGAAAAAGGCCTAGGGTTCAACATAGAGCAGAACAAGTAAAACACCCAGATGCGAGTTCCCATGAGAGAGGGGGAAAGGCCTAGGATTCAACATAAAGCAGAACAAGTAAAACACCCAGATGTGAGTCCCCTGTAGAGAGGGAAAAAGGCCTAGGATTCAACATAGAGCAGAACAAGTAAAACACCCAGATCTAAGTTCCCTGTAGAGAGGGGAAAAGGCCTAGGGTTCAACATAGAGCAGAACAAGTAAAACACCCAGATGCGAGTTCCCTGTAGAGAGAGGGTAACATGCCTAGGATTCAACATAGAGCAGAGCAAGTAAAACACCCAGATGTGAGTTCCCTGTAGAGAGGGAAAAATGCCTAGGATTCAACACAGAGCAAAAAAAGTAAAACACCCAGATGCGAGTTCCATGGAGAGAGGGGAAAAGGCCAAGGGTTCAACATAGAGCAGAACAAGTAAAACACCCAGATGCAAGCTCCCTTGAGAGAGGCGAAAAGGCCTAGGATTCAACATGGAGCAGAACAAGTACATCATCCAGATGCGAGTTCCCTAGAGAGAAGGGAAAAGGCCTAGGATTCAACATAGAGCAGAACAAGTAAAACACCCAGATGTGTGTTCCCTGTAGAGAGAGAAAAATGCCTAGGATTCAACATAGAGCAGAACAAATAAAACACCTAGATGCGAGTTCCCTGGAGAGAGAGGAAAATGCCTAGGGTTCAGCATAGAGCAGAACAAGTAAAACACCCAGATGTGAGTTTCCTGTAGAGAGTGAAAAATGCCTAGGATTCAACATAGAGCAGAACAAGTAAAACACCCAGATGCGAGTTGCCTGGAGAGAGGGGAAAAGGCCTAAGGTTCAACATAGAGCAGAACAAGTAAAACACCCAGATACGAGTTCCCTGTAGAGAGGGTAAAATGCTTAGGATTCAACATAGAGCAGAACAAGTAAAACACCCAGATGCAAGTTCCCTGTAGAAAGGGGAATGGCCTAGGGTTCAACATAGAGCAGAACAAGTAAAACACCCAGATGTGAGTTCCCTGTAGAGAGGGGAAAATGCCTAGGGTTCAACGTAGAGCAGAACAAGTAAAACACCCAGACGAGAGTTTCGTGGAGAGACGGGAAAAGGCCTAGGGTTCAACATAGGGCAGAACAAGTAAAACACCCGGATGTGAGTTCCCTGTAGAGAGGGAAACAAGTCTAGGGTTCCACATAGAGCAGAACAAGTAAAATCCCAAGATGCGAGTTCCCTTGAGAGAGGGTAAAAGGCCTAGGATTCAACATAGAGCAGAAGAAGTAAAACACCCAGATTTCAGTTCCCTGTAGAGAGTGAAAAATGCCTAGGATTCAACATAGAGCAGAACAAATAAAACACCTAGATGCGAGTTCCCTGGAGAGAGAGGAAAATGCCTAGGGTTCAGCATAGAGCAGAACAAGTAAAACACCCAGATGTGAGTTTCCTGTAGAGAGTGAAAAATGCCTAGGATTCAACATAGAGCAGAACAAGTAAAACACCCAGATGCGAGTTGCCTGGAGAGAGGGGAAAAGGCCTAAGGTTCAACATAGAGCAGAACAAGTAAAACACCCAGATACGAGTTCCCTGTAGAGAGGGTAAAATGCTTAGGATTCAACATAGAGCAGAACAAGTAAAACACCCAGATGCAAGTTCCCTGTAGAAAGGGGAATGGCCTAGGGTTCAACATAGAGCAGAACAAGTAAAACACCCAGATGTGAGTTCCCTGTAGAGAGGGGAAAATGCCTAGGGTTCAACGTAGAGCAGAACAAGTAAAACACCCAGACGAGAGTTTCGTGGAGAGACGGGAAAAGGCCTAGGGTTCAACATAGGGCAGAACAAGTAAAACACCCGGATGTGAGTTCCCTGTAGAGAGGGAAACAAGTCTAGGGTTCCACATAGAGCAGAACAAGTAAAATCCCAAGATGCGAGTTCCCTTGAGAGAGGGTAAAAGGCCTAGGATTCAACATAGAGCAGAAGAAGTAAAACACCCAGATTTCAGTTCCCTGTAGAGAGTGAAAAATGCCTAGGATTCAACATAGAGCAGAACAAGTAAAACACCCAGATGCAAGCTCCCTTGAGAGAGGGGAAAAGGCCTAGGATTCAACATCGAGCAGAACAAGTAAAACACCCAGATGTGAGTTCCCTGTAGAGAGGGAAAAATGCCTAGGATTCAAAATAGAGCAGAACAAATAAAACACCTATATGCGAGTTCCCTGGAGAGAGGGGAAAAGGCCTAGGGTTCAGCATAGAGCAGAACAAGTAAAACACCCAGATGTGAGTTCCCTGTAGAGAGGGAAAAATGCCTAGGATTCAAAATAGAGCAGAACAAATAAAACACCTAGATGCAAGTTCCCTGGAGAGAGGGGAAAGGCCTAGGGTTCAACATAGAGCAGAACAAGTAAAACACCCAGATGCGAGTTCTCTGTAGAGAGGGTAAAATGCCTAGGATTCAGCATAGAGGAGAACAAGTAAAACACCCAGATGCGAGTTCCCTGGAGAGAGGGGAAAAGGCCTAGGGTTCAACATAGAGCAGAACAAGTAAAACACCCAGATGCAAGCTCCCTTGAGAGAGGGGAAAAGGCCTAGGATTCAACATGGAGCAGAACAAGTACATCACCCAGAGTCGAGTTCCCTAGAGAGAAGGGAAAAGGCCTAGGATTCAACATAGAGCAGAACAAGTAAAACACCCAGATGCGAGTTCCCTGTAGAGAGGGAAAAATGCCTAGGATTCAAAATAGAGCAGAACAAATAAAACACCTAGATGCGAGTTCCCTGGAGAGAGGGGAAAAGGCCTAGGGTTCAACATAGAGCAGAACAAGTAAAACACCCAGATGCGAGTTCCCTGTAGAGAGGGTAAAATGCCTAGGATTCAGCATAGAGCAGAACAAGTAAAACACCCAGATGCGAGTTCCCTGGAGAGAGGGGAAAAGGCCTAGGGTTCAACATAGAGCCGAACAAGTAAAACACCCAGATGCAAGTTCCCTGTAGAGAGGGGAAAAGGCGTAGGGTTCAACATAGAGCAGAACAAGTAAAACACCCAGATGCGAGTTCCCTGTAGAGAGGGTAAAATGCCTAGGATTCAGCATAGAGCAGAACAAGTAAAACACCCAGATGCGAGTTCCCTGGAGAGAGGGGAAACGGCCTAGGGTTGAACATAGAGCAGAACAAGTAAAACACCCAGATGCAAGCTCCCTTGAGAGAGGGGAAAAGGCCTAGGATTCAACATGGAGCAGAACAAGTACATCACCCAGAGTCAAGTTCCCTAGAGAGAAGGGAAAAGGCCTAGGATTTAACATAGAGCAGAACAAGTAAAACACCCAGATGTGAGTTCCCTGTAGAGAAGGAAAAATGCCTAGTATTCAAAATAGAGCAGAACAAATAAAACACCTAGATGCGAGTTCCCTGGAGAGAGAGGAAAAGGCCTAGGGTTCAGCATAGAGCAGAACAAGTAAAACACCCAGATTTGAGTTCCCTGTAGAGAGAGAAAAATGCCTAGGATTCAACATAGAGCAGAACAAGTAAAACACCCAGATGCGAGTTCCCTGGAGAGAGGGGAAAAGGCCTAAGGTTCAACATAGAGCAGAACAAGTGAAACACCCAGATGCGAGTTCCCATGAGAGAGGGGAAAAGGCCTAGATTCAACATAGAGCAGAACAAGTAAAGCACTCAGATGCAAGTCCCTGTAGAGAGGGGAAAAGTCCTTGGGTTCAACATAGAGCAGAACAAGTAAAACACCCAGATGTGAGTTCCCTGTAGAGAGGGTAAAATGCCTAGGATTCAACATAGAGCAGAACAAGTAAAACACCCAGATGCAAGTTCCCTGTAGGGATGGGAAAAGGCCTAGGGTTCAACATAGAGCAGAACAAGTAAAACACCCAGATGTGAGTTCCCTGTAGAGAGGGGAAAATGCCTAGAAATCAACATAGAGCAGAACAAGTAAAATACCTAGCTGCAAGTTCCCTGGAGAGAGGGGAAAAGGTCTAAGGTTCAACATAGAGCAGAACAAGTACATTCCCCAGATGCGAGTTACCAGGATAGGACCAGGTGCCCAATATGGACATCTTACAATTTTGGGCAACATGCAGCAGACTAAAGCACTTTGATAACAGGAGTTACAAGAGAGGAGGGACAGTTAAATAGGGAGCAGTAATGGCTATTCCCCCTGCCCACACCTTTCTTAGCTTGTCAGTTGCTGCTGGTTGATGGCTGTGCTGCATGCTCCACTGGCGAACACTGACAAACACAATCTGGAGCTGCTACTGTAGGGGCTGCCCTTTGCCTCAAGGCCTTTAGCCACAGGGTGCTGCACGGGAAGAGGGGCTGCCTTAGGGCGATGACTTGAGAAGGTTCCCTTGACCAATCAGGGTCAGGTGGGAGGCGGGCAGAGAGGGGAAAGCAGGAAGCGGCATAGAGCGCGATTGAGCGCTGTCGAAATTACAAAAATGTACATGCCCCAAAACATGGATTACAAAAATGGGGTCGCAGGAGGCCCCAGTGCCACTCACTCCAGAAAAAGTAGAAAGAAGTGAAGTGGGGGCTGAAGACCGACGCTAGATCCATGCTGGAAAGAGGAGAAGGCAGCGGTCAATCAGGGTCAGTGGGAGGGATGGAGGCAGGCAGAGAGGGGACAGCAGGATGCGGAAAAGAGCGTGATGGAGCGCTGTAGAAATTACACAAATGTACATGCCCCAAAACAAAGATGACAAAAATGGGTACGAGGCCCCAGAGCTACTCACCAAAGAAAAAGTAGAAAGAAAAATTCTAGATGCAAAAATTCTCTCTCCGAAAGCGTGGCCTACTAATCAGACCACCTTTTCAGCTTTCCTGATTTGCAGACCCTGCTCTCGAGTGGCACAGAAGAGGTTCAGAGGTACATGTGACCTCCTGCCAGCTGCAGGAAAAGCCAGGTTACTTCAGTACATGGGGCTGTATTAAAATGTGAGTCCATGTCCTCAATACGCATTACTTTGAGAGTTACTATCCTGGTGGAAGATATACACTTTAAATTTAAGCTATATCTCAGTTAGGGTATGGAGGCGGGTATCTCTCATAATTATTACAGGTACATCAAATTGTTATCATACTAATGCCAGCCCTGTGAGCCCAGCACAGATATGAACAGTCAATGTGTGTCCTCCATAGACTGGCTGTCTTGCAGCAGTCAGCAGGATGGGAGCCAGTGAGAGCTGCCTCTATTTTGATCCTTTGTGAGGTTAGATAACGCCTCTTCCCAGCAAGACAGCCCCTCAGCACGCGTTGTCATCTGAAACAGGAATCAAAGGGCACACCCCTACAAGAACGGACTAGCCTCACACCAAGGTGCTCTATACCAAAAGGGCCTTTGATGCTATGAGTCTGAGAAGGGGGCCATGTTACAGAGGGATGTCAGCACGAGGGAGTAATGGATTCACCATCTTGTTTCTCTCTGTAACTCTCTCCTTTCTGCCTCTTTCATTTCCTTTAACACAAAGCACTTAGCGTATGAAGTCCACTTGTCACAAGAACAGATATTGGACACCTCAGAGCAGGCTTGTTTTTGTCCAATCACCTGTAGACTTTTGCCTATAAATGAAGGGGCCTCCCATCTTTTCTTTAATGCACTTTTGGACAAACATTTAATGAAGAATTCATTTGGTCCTCTTTTGGGAAGACTTTAACCTTTCCAAAGCCCTCAACCACAGAGGTAAAGAAGGAGAAGTCCAAGGCAGAGGTAAACTCTTCTCCCTACCCACTCCCAGGGCACACTGGGGGTCACTCTTGCTGAGGACCAGGACCCGTCACTCAGCACCAAACTTTCATAAGCAGGGAGAGCGGGACCTGAATGGACTCATACTGCCCAGCATCTGGAGGAACAGATCAGCCAATATCTCTATTCTCCCACATCGAACCAGTTGAAACGCATTCAAAATCATGTTCACTGCACTTGAAACAGAGGAACTTGCCAGTGCTGCTTTTGGCATTCCAATGAACTCCTGCTGTATCGTGCCTCTTGCAAAGGCTTGCAGCCGCACCGTGCCAAGTGGATCCCATCACCTGTTCATCTCGAACAACTTGCTCAATGTTGCGGACCAGGTCGTACCGCCTCTTCAAATCCTGCACCGGATCACCAAGGTCACCACATAGAACGAATGGACCTTGACTCAAACCGCTCTACTATCGCGTCACTCGCTGACCTAACTGGCAATTTGCGAACAACTCCAATCGACTCAACCCACGATCATATCCCGGTGAGCCAACCAACCTGTACAAAATGAATGCTGCACTTCAGCCGCACTGAGCTCCTCTTTGAACTGATTGGACGCCAGCATGCTGCTTGATCCAGCACCTCGCCACACCCGACCCTGGTTTGACCCGCACCGTAGAACATCTTGAAGCCTAGTTCGCCACTGTCGAAGCACCTAAGAATAGCAAGAAGGTACTATTGACCTACACCTGCCCCACTGGTACATCTTTGGGCCCTAGAGTCTTAGTGGATCACTTGTTATCCCTTTTCACACTTCAGACATATTGGGCCTCATTACACGGTATGCGGTAACCATGGCGCTGTTAGCGCCATGGTAGCTGCCAGTATTTTACCGTGTCCGCATTGGTGGATGGTGGAATTACCGCCCTACTCCAAGGTGAGCGGGGCGGTAATTCCCCATTCACCAAGGCACTTCCCATTCCCATTTTTGCCCCCATAGGGCTCAATGGGAATGGGGAAGGAGCTAATTACGGTACCGCAAATTGCGGTACCGTAATTAGCACCAAGGTCCCTTTACGGGCCCGTTCCTTAACGGCTGGTAAAACCAGCCGTTGAGGTCGGGTCCCGCAAAGGAACCTCAAAGTAAGGCGGTAAGGGTTTACCGGTACCGGTGCCCTTACCGCATTCCATGTAATGAGGCCCATTGTTTTGACTTCATTGTGTTAGCCGATTGCCTCTGACTCCTGTTTCATTACCCAGAGAGCTGCATCTTTGTATTTCTAACATTCTCTGTGTTCTGTGTACAGGGGTAGGTTTTTTATATAGTGTTTTTAATAGTTATTTGTACATTGGTATGTTTAATTAAAATATATACATATTTGCTTAGAACCTTGATCGGACCTGCCCTTTATTTTGAGCTGTTATGCTGTGCTGTTTCGGTATCTACCGGCCCACATTCACAGCCCTCGTAAGAGTATAGTTCCCCTCAGCCCACGGTAGCAGAAAAGCCGGAGGAGATATCTCTCTTGGCTGGGCCTGTTTTACTGTTATGATTGGGAGCACTGTTGGCTTGTAGGAGTGTGGGGGAGGAGCGGGTGCTTTAGCCACTACTCATCCCTGTACTCCTGCAGAGCAGAAGCCATTTTGTCACAGTGGTAATTGCAGCCATTGGTTAATACTAAACCCAGGAGACCACCTGCCTCTTTGAACTTGCAAGTCCAACTGAACCCCATATTCTAGATTCCACAGACTTTTGCGAGACTCACTCTCGTTCACTCATCACACTGAAACTCACTTGCCCAAACTCACACAACAAGATGGCTCGTGAATTACAACCACTGGATGCAATCTCCTGACTCCAACCAACGCTGGGATTTAAAACACAACCTATTCGATGTCAGTCTTTCTCCCTCAACTAATTGCTATTTCAATGTCAACCTCTCCTTCAACTACCCAAGCACCCTTCTAGTAGGGTGGGCATGAGTTTCAGTAAATTCACTCCGGTTTGGTATTCGTATTTAATTATTTTGTGTAGTGCCATCCTGTGGAAGTGCCACTTCATAGCACCCCACCAACAGTATTCCAGTCATAATCCTTTGCAAATGACAGGGCACATTTCCCTTCTTTACCTAAGAGCTTCTCTTTAGTTGATTGGTGGTTTCAACCACTAAGGGGTCTTGGATGCAAGACGACGCGGAGCAACACAGGTTCGATCCCCGGGTCCGCGGTTAGAAACCTCTGGGTATTAAGCGCGTTATAAATAACCAATCATATCACATCATACAGTGGGGCTGACTGTGGGCAATAGAATGACTTTCCGTTGGAATGTATTTTGCCACAGGTGGTATACATAGCCTGAGTGCTGACCTACAGGTGTTGATGTGTACTGCCTTTTTGTATTGCAGTATTTTACCACTGGCAGTAATCACCATTTACAAAGGGACAATTTACGTGGTCCTAGAATTTGAACAAGGCTCCTCCTATTGCAAACGGTGACCTAGGAAGTGCATTTCACAAAAGGACAAGGTATGCAAGGGCGTGAAAACAAAACCGGCAGCCGGCAACACACCGGGCAAAGCCTAACAGTCTTTCTGCGTGGCTCGTGGCTGCTTTCAGCAAACAGGGTCAGACTGGAACATAAAAGGGTCCCGAAACCAATGAAAGAGTGGCCCACACTGGTAGAGTGCTATTTGGTACTTTTCAGGTTAGACAAATGTTCAAATGTGTTGCAAATATTGCATTTTGTAGCATCTTTGGGAAGTACCATTGGTTAAAACTAGGGCAGTAACTCATCAAAGTAGCCCACTTTGCTGAAACAAGTGGTCAGGTTTCACCCCCAAAAATGGCACAATTTGACCAAAGAAACGGGCTCAAACTAGTATGCCCGTCGGTCATTGCCCTATTGCGCTATCGGCCAGTCCCAGGGTGTAAGGTAACAGTACACAGTTGGTACTGGTGCCCGTAGGTAGATCTTTACCCAGCATTTATTGCTAGTGTCTTAAACAGCTGGGACGTCATTTCACCAAAATGCCAGGGGTAGCAGAAGTGACATCACACAACCCTTGACCTCTGGTGAGGTCACAGGAAGTGATGTCATTCGACCCCACCCCCAAGTGACATCACGGGAAGCGATGGAACACAACCTTTAACCACCTAGACAAAACAGGAAGTGGCATCACATAGCATTGTTCCTAAGTACACTACGATAAATATGGTTACGATATCACTGTAATGTGATATGCATTTCATACAAGAATAAATCAGCAAATGTATCATTAATATCTGTATAGGCCCGTTTTACCAAATTACTGTGAATGCAAGCAGACTTCCAAGGCCAAAAGATAATGATGTGTTATTATAGAGCACTTACGCTTAAGCGGTATACATAGAACAAATACACATACAATATCACCCAACCTGTGTTGGTACTCATTCATAGACCGCAGAAGGATGAAAGGCTGAGTTGGCCTTGTCGGGATTCAAACCTGCAACCTGCCGATCACACCCACACACACACACATCACAGCAGCGAGTGCTCAACCGACTGAGCTATCTTACCTGCTATAGCTATCCTACCGGCTATAGTAAAATGAGCAACTACACGTCTGAATGTTCTCAAAGTCAGAAAGCAAATTACACTCTGTAGTGGATACCAATAAACTGGTAACAGAGATTTAACAGCAGGCCAGTTCATTTGCAGGTCTGGTGCAAAGGTGGCCACATATCAAGCCTGCGTGGATCGACTTTTCAGGCTTCAGAGGTTGGCACAATACATACTATTGGGAGGGTTCATAACTGTGTATTAAAGAATTTAGAGTAGTGCAGGGAAAGCAGCACACTCACACAGCGTCCCGTACTCTGGGCACTCGGTACCTACTACATGTAAACAAACATCCTGAACAGCATGCCAGGGAGATGGGAAAGATAGACACATTACAACAAAGCATTAATTGTGGCACAATGAAATCAAGGGCCACTTGATGTGCTGTGGACAAACATTTCTACACTGTACACAACCTATTAGGCACAAGGATTTTGTCAAGTGACGGAGGACACTGAGATGGAATGTCGTGTGATTCTCATAAAGGAGACAACGGCAGAAAAAAACATACTATAACTGAAACTTGTGAAAAGCAAAATACATATATTTTTTGTCTGCATTGTGAATTTGAGGTGTTTAAGAACAGACTAAATCAGTGACTCACCCCCTGAAACGTGCCTAAAATAAACCTTTAATGAGTCTAGCAATTATTATGTAGAATTTCAGAAAGAGTATTTGTTATTCGTATTCTTTCTTATTTAGGGTCACTGCTCAAGGTGTTACACTTGTGGACCCCCCTGTTTTTTTTAAGAGGCCTGAACAAGAAAGCCAGCTACTCCAGAAACAAAGAGCCACCTGGCAATGCCCACAGGGAGACCACGGGGGTAGCAAGGGAGACCACAGGGGTAGCAAGGGAGACCTCAGGGGTCTCAGTTACGACCCCTGACAACCCCCAAATGACGTCATTGGTAAACAGCCTTGCTTTCCTGCTATCATCAACGGTACAGCTAAAATATCCAAACGTGGAGCCATGAATTTTTGTTTGTCTAATATGTTGTCCATTGTATTCATAAGACTAAGTTTTGATAAGAAATATTGGTTTGTACTGCCTTAATGTCCTACAACTAACTTAAAAAGGAAAATTACAAAATAAAGCCAATGGCATACAGAGCCAATTTAATAAGGCTAATGTCGAGTTGCATGTGCTACAGTCTACTTCATTTTTATCTGCAGCTCTGCCCTCGGCTTCCTTTGACTTCAGACTAGAGGATGGGTCTAGATGGCAATTTCCATATGCCAACACATTTCTTTAAACAGGGAATAATACAAAACCAGAAGTGTGAATAATTGCAGGCGGCTCACAATCCATGTTCAGCCCCGGGTTCCGCCTTCCTGGGCTGTCCCTCCTGTTACATTATCTCATCAGCGGTGCAAGCTCACCTCTGACTTCACCGCATGCTGGCCTCTATCATCCGGGACCTCCTTTAATTAAGAACCTGATCAATCAAATACTATTGATCCCTGACAAGATATATTAACAAAGCAATCCAACAAGATATCATTAAATCTGTCTGGCAGGAACCTGTGAACACGGTATTAATGCACCGTCAGGTCAATGTATGAATGATTGGATAGCACGTAGACGGATGATGATGACTTCTAGCAGAGCAGTAAGAACCTTTCTGCGCCACAATAGTAGGGAGCTCCCATATCTGGAACTGAAGAACCATTTGTATCCCAAGCATCTGCCATTGGAATTAGCTCTTTACTACTGGTATAGCGCACATCTGCCATCGGTATAGTGCACAGCTGCCATCGGTATAGCGCGCATCTGCCATCGGTATAGCACACATCTGCCATTGGTATTAGCTTGTTACTATTGGTATAGCACATCTGCCATTGTTATTGGCTTCTTACTATTTGTACAGCGCACATCTGCCGCTGGGTTTGGCTTGTACACTTGCCATTAGTATTGGCTTGTTATTATTTGTACAGTGCACATCTGCCGCTGGGTTTGGCTTGTACACTTGCCATTAGTATTGGCTTGTTATTATTTGTACAGTGCACATCTGCCATTGGTATTGGCTTGTACACTTGCCATTAGTAGTGGCTTGTTATTATTTGTACAGTGCACATCTGCCGTTGGGTTTGGCTTGTACACTTGCCATTAGTAGTGGCTTGTTATTATTTGTACAGTGCACATCTGCCATTGGTATTGGCTTGCACACTTGCCACTAGTATTGGCTTGTTATTATTTGTACAGTGCACATTTGCCATTGGCATTGGCTTGTACACTTGCCATTATTATTGGCTTGTTATTATTTGTACAGTGCACATCTGCCGTTGGGTTTGGCTTGTACACTTGCCATTAGTAGTGGCTTGTTATTATTTGTACAGTGCACATCTGCCATTGGTATTGGCTTGTACACTTGCCATTAGTATTGGCTTGTTATTATTTGCATAGCGCACATCTGCCGTTGGTATTGGCTTGCACACTTGCCATTAGTATTGGCTTGTTATTATTTGTACAGCGCACATCTGCCGTTGGTATTGGCTTGCACACTTGCCATTAGTATTGGCTTGTTATTATTTGTACAGCGCACATCTGCCGTTGGGTTTGGCTTGTACACTTGCCATTAGTATTGGCTTGTTATTATTTGTACAGTGCACATCTGCCGTTGGGTTTGGCGTGTACACTTGCCATTAGTATTGGCTTGTTATTATTTGTACAGTGCACATCTGCCGTTGGGTTTGGCTTGTACACTTGCCATTAGTATTGGCTTGTTATTATTTGTACAGTGCACATCTGCCGTTGGGTTTGGCGTGTACACTTGCCATTAGTATTGGCTTGTTATTATTTGTACAGTGCACATCTGCCGTTGGGTTTGGCTTGTACACTTGCCATTAGTATTGGCTTGTTATTATTTGTACAGTGCACATCTGCCGCTGGGTTTGGCTTGTACACTTGCCATTAGTATTGGCTTGTTATTATTTGTACAGTGCACATCTGCCATTGGTATTGGCTTGTACACTTGCCATTAGTAGTGGCTTGTTATTATTTGTACAGTGCACATCTGCCGTTGGGTTTGGCTTGTACACTTGCCATTAGTAGTGGCTTGTTATTATTTGTACAGTGCACATCTGCCATTGGTATTGGCTTGTACACTTGCCATTAGTATTGGCTTGTTATTATTTGCATAGCGCACATCTGCCGTTGGTATTGGCTTGCACACTTGCCATTAGTATTGGCTTGTTATTATTTGTACAGCGCACATCTGCCGTTGGTATTGGCTTGCACACTTGCCATTAGTATTGGCTTGTTATTATTTGTACAGTGCACATTTGCCATTGGCATTGGCTTGTACACTTGCCATTATTATTGGCTTGTTATTATTTGTACAGTGCACATCTGCCGTTGGGTTTGGCTTGTACACTTGCCATTAGTAGTGGCTTGTTATTATTTGTACAGTGCACATCTGCCATTGGTATTGGCTTGTACACTTGCCATTAGTATTGGCTTGTTATTATTTGCATAGCGCACATCTGCCGTTGGTATTGGCTTGCACACTTGCCATTAGTATTGGCTTGTTATTATTTGTACAGCGCACATCTGCCGTTGGTATTGGCTTGCACACTTGCCATTAGTATTGGCTTGTTATTATTTGTACAGTGCACATCTGCCGTTGGGTTTGGCGTGTACACTTGCCATTAGTATTGGCTTGTTATTATTTGTACAGTGCACATCTGCCGTTGGGTTTGGCTTGTACACTTGCCATTAGTATTGGCTTGTTATTATTTGTACAGTGCACATCTGCCGTTGGGTTTGGCGTGTACACTTGCCATTAGTATTGGCTTGTTATTATTTGTACAGTGCACATCTGCCGTTGGGTTTGGCGTGTACACTTGCCATTAGTATTGGCTTGTTATTATTTGTACAGTGCACATCTGCCGTTGGGTTTGGCTTGTACACTTGCCATTAGTATTGGCTTGTTATTATTTGTACAGTGCACATCTGCCATTGGTATTGGCTTATTATTATTTGTAAAGCGCATATCTGCCATTGGTATTGGCTTGCACACTTGCCATTAGTATTGGCTTGTTATTATTTGTACAGTGCACATCTGCCGTTGGGTTTGGCTTGTACACTTCCCATTAGTAGTGGCTTGTTATTATTTGTACAGTGCACATCTGCCATTGGTATTGGCTTGTTGTCATTTGTACAGTGCACATTTGCCACTAGTATTGGCTTGTTATTATTTGTCCAGCACACATCTGCCATTGGTATTGGCACATAGTGCTGCAGGCTGTTCCGAAGGCTCACTGCTGCAAGATTTTGGGGTTCTAAAAGATTTAGCTATGAGTGCAATGGAGGAGTGTGTGTAATAATGTTTTAAGTGAGATGTGAAATGGGGGGTTGACTAACAAAGGGGTGTGGCTTGAGTGCTGGGATTGGCTTAAAGAGAACTGTCCATGGCCTAGAGCGGGCACAGCCTCAATTAAACAATACATCATGAGACCCTGCAAACATGTACTGCGGGTCAGATAGCACATTGAGCTAAGCACTCACCGCTGTTATCTGTGCGCAGCCTGCTGTGGCAGGTTTGAACCCCAGGAGGGTCAAATCCGTTTTTTATCCTTCCGAGGTCGATAAATTTAGCATCACTCTGTGGGATTAGAATGTCTTCTGTAATTTCAGCGCTCCGAGACCGATGGTGTGTAGCGCTATATAAGAAATACATTATTATTATAATTTAGGACCACTCAGCATGGTCCCTGGTGCCCTTCCTTGCATCCAGTCTGCGTATTGTAAATTCATCTCTCTGTCTTGGTTTACAAAGGAATCCCTATCTAGGGCTGAATCCCTAGGTGCATAGAGAATCCATTGGTGAGTAAATCACCCTCAGTCTGCAAACAAATCTCCAATGGGGAAGGGGAGTGGGACAAAAAGCACCAACGTGGGTTGCTGGCTGCGTTGCGTCAACTCAAACAGCATTTCGGGAAGATAGGAATGACGACAGATTTTTTTTTAATCTCTGCCAAATATGTCTGTGATAGTGGCTTTGAGCATGCCATTATTCTGGGCATATAATGCACTGATTACATAAGGTAATCTTTATCACTCAGAGCCCAACTCTTTCTTGTCACCTTTCCTAGACATTTCCTGCTGCCCCCTGGATGCTGAAGGCTCCTCCCCTTTTCCTCGTGTCATCATAACGCGCCTATGCGCCCCACTATGCCTGTAGGTGCTGAAGCCCTTGGACTATTGCTGGGAGGGGGGGGCGGGGTCTGGAAGAAGCACGACGCTGACAAGGAAGCGTTTGACTCACTGGAATCCAATGCTTTCATCCAATAGACTGCTTGCCACAGTCTATTGGCTGAAACAAAAGAAACTGAGCACCAATGAAACAGCACAGTGCAATTCGACACCGACTCCGGTGGATCCCCAGCGTGCGACAATAACAAACAAAAAGTAACCCAACAACTTTTCTTTTTCATTGGCCCGTGCTGGGGACACGTCAGGCCACGCCCATAATGTAGGCCGCACCCCCTCGTCGCAGCCCACCCCCGATTTCTCATTCCACAGTGGAATGTTGGCACTTAAAGCACTGGTCTATGATCTATGCATGGAGTTCTTTATGGGGCCAGCATGTACGAGCAAGCTATCTGTAATTGGGTATTTAGCTCTCTGAGCTATTTAGTGAATGCCGGCCTTCTTTTTGTTTCCGCTTGAGGCCTGTTTTCCAGCCGGCTTCCTTGTTCTCTAGCCCCTGTTGTTGCTGTACCCCCAGGACGCTCATCAACATCCGCAACGGCTTATTTGCAATGTCAGCAGTCTCCTTTCCCATTACTGCTCCGACGCGGCGGTCTTCCCGTCTGCGGCATGGTGCCAATTAAAGGATCCAGCATGCCCTCTCAGAGGGCATTTCCAGAAGCTCTGAAGGGCTATGCCACATGGCAGGCATTGCTAACAGTGCCCAAGGTCACAACTTTCTTTGGCAGGATCTACTGAGCAACTTGTACCTTTCTCCAGGTGCTTTGGCCTACAACTCTTATCAGCCCTAGCAGGCCTGGCCGGTGGTGAGGGATCATGGGAATGGCAGGCCTTCACATCTGGAATGGGCAAAGTTGGCTGAGAGTCCAAGAAGGGACAAGCAATTCTGCTAAGGCCGGATTAAGGCTCGCATCGGCGTCAGGCACTTAATGCCTGTTCAAGTGCTGTTGGAAAGAACACTTTGTGATGTTAAAGCTGCGACCCAAGAGGAGAAGAAAACGATCTGCGTGAGAAAGGAGTTACAGAGCTTCAAACACACTGACCTTGAAACACACTGACTGAAGTGTAATACACTTACTTGTTCGAATTAGCAAAGGGGCTGGGCCAAAAGGTATTTTAGTCCTCAGCCTCTTTCACTATAGTCTTTTTGTTCAAATGATGTTTCTTTATTTTGTGGGGTCCCTCAGGGCTCTGCCTTGTCCCCTCTTCTATTCAATGTCTATGTCCAACCTCTAGTTGACCGCTTCCACTCCCATGGCCTGCGGGGCGAGGATTATTGTACGGCTCGATCTCTCCTAGCCTGATACTGTGCTTCACCTGAGGAGTGTTTGTAATAATTGTAATTGTAATATATAATTTATAATGTGCTTAATACCCAGAGGGTTCTAAGCGCGGACTCTTGGATCGAACTTGTGTTGCTCCGCGTCTTGCTTCCAAGAAGAGCGTGTTGCCCCTGAGCTATCCTCCCAAGACGTTGCCTGGAGTTGCCTGGAGGAGGTGGGTTGTTGGATGAGTGATAACTGGCTTAAATTGAGTGGGGACAAGCCAGAGGAACTGGTGGTTGGCCATCCTCCTCATTCTTCTCTTTGTACTTCTGCTTTTTGGCCCCTCTGCCGTGGTCTTTTTCCCTCTTCGGCAGTAGTAGAGAAGGATTTAGGGGTGAAAATCACCTCTTCTCTCTCGAACGAAGCTCAGGTTTCCAAGCTGGGCATTTTATATATAAAAATGTACGATCGGTTCTGCCCTTTCTCCCCTCTCATTCACATGCCCCTGTAGTGGCCTCTCTTGCTACGAAAACAGTCGACTACTGCAATTCTTTATTCTTGCCCCAACCTGCTCCCAACCAGAGTGGCCACAAAAACCCCTTTCAGAGCGGCCATTTCTCCTGTTCTTCGGCAACTGCACGGGCTTCCCATTGGTTAGTGAATTCAGTTTAAATCAATGTGTTTATTTTATCGCGCTTTATATCGGAGCGGAGCTGAATATTTACAGCCTAAATCTGCCTGCATGCGCCCAAGCGCTCACTTCGCTCTCAGGAGGCGCGTCGTATTCAGGGGCCCGCTTGAGATCGTCGCGTGTGGGTGGACGCGCCTTCTCGGTACCCGCTGCTAAACTGCGGAACTCACTTCCCATTGGGCTACAGAAAACTATTTCCAGTTTCGTAAATCTCAGAAAACCTTTCTTTTTTTTAAGAGGTTGCTACTTCTCCTTGGCATGTCCGTTCTGTGGGTTTTCTGCAGCGCCAAGATGTCTTTGGGTGTGCGTGCGCTTTATAAGAATACTTAACATACCATAACAGTCTTCTGAGTATTAGACATTTTTGGGAGTGTGGGTATAGGAGGATTGAGTCTGTGTTTAATTTTGTAACTGTTCCTATAAGTACTAAACTGTGCCAGTGGCAATCGTTAACCCAACCTTTATACCACGAGGATCCAGGCCCTTATAAAAGGTCTCAATCGAGACACAGATCGTGAACCTACCTCTTAGAAGACCTGCACCACCCAGGCCCGATTGTCCCAAAGCCACCCAGTTTCTTATTGAAGTCGCTTTCTATGCTGGTGATATCTCTTTTGAACTATAGTGGGGCATCCCTTTCAGGAGCTGGTTTACAGATGTTGCCATTTATGGTCATTCCTAGTGCCTGCCTCCGGGAGTAAGGGCCGCAGTTCCCTGAACCAGATATGACCTGGTTTGTAACTAGTGTCTGGGTTTCCAGATCTGAATTCACACCCGAGAGGAGGCCTTGGAAGTAGACTGGGGAAGTTGAATGTGCCCCTCCCCCACCTCCATCCCCTTGTGATTTCCAAAACTTTGAATGAAGTCAACCCTGTTATGGGGACTGCAGTTTCCCACCCACCCCCCCAGGTTCTCGTATGAGCGGAGTGTTGTCTTAAGTACTTGGTTGAATTGGGTGATTAGTCCAGAAACAGAGAACAAGAGGCCAACACGAAGATGAATTGTGAGGCAGGTCTTTCTCTCATTCCCCATTCCAAGAACTGTTCTGCTAATGAAGTCCTGCCAGTATGCATGGACAGCGGAAGTCTATCGACCCGAGCGGGTGGTGGCCTTGTCTCTCGACACAGAGGAACAGGCCGGTAGCAGGCAAGAGGAAGAGACCCATGTGGCCTTGAAAGCTAGCAGGCAAGAGGAAGAGACCCATGTGGGCTGGAAAGCTAGCAGGCAAGAGGAAGAGACCCATAATGTCTGGAAAGCTAGCAGGCAAGAGGAAGAGACCCACGTGGCCTTGAAAGTTAGTAGGCAAGACGAAGAGACCCATGTGGTCTTGAATGTTAGCAGGCAAGAGGAAGAGACGACGCATGTGGTCTTGAATGTTAGCAGGCAAGAGGAAGAGACCCATGAGGTCTGGAAAGCTAGCAGGCAAGAAGAAGAGACCCATGTGGCCTTGAAAGCTAGCAGGCAAGAGGAAGAGACCCATGCGGTCTCGAATGTTAGCAGGCAAGAGGAAGAGACCCATGAGGTCTTGAAAGCTAGCAGGCAAGAGGAAGAGACCCATGTGGTCTTGAATGTTAGCAGGCAAGAGGAAGAGACCCATGAGGTCTTGAAAGCTGGCAGGCAAGAGGAAGAGACACATGTGGTCTTGAAAGCTAGCAGGCAAGAGGAAGAGACCCATGAGGTCTTGAAAGCTAGCAGGCAAGAGGAAGAGACGCATGTCGCCTTGAATGTTAGCAGGCAAGAGGAAGAGACCCATGAGGTCTTGAATGCTAGCAGGCAAGAGGAAGAGACCCATGTGGTCTTGAATGTTAGCAGGCAAGAGGAAGAGACCCATGAGGTCTTGAAAGCTAGCAGGCAAGAGGAAGAGACACATGTGGTCTTGAAAGCTAGCAGGCAAGAGGAAGAGACACATGTGGTCTTGAAAGCTAGCAGGCAAGAGGAA
Organism: Ambystoma mexicanum; assembly: GCF_040938575.1. Lineage (NCBI taxonomy): Eukaryota > Metazoa > Chordata > Amphibia > Caudata > Ambystomatidae > Ambystoma > Ambystoma mexicanum. The sequence continues at coordinate 99,688,096 of NC_090927.1, read as the reverse complement.
GAGACCCATGTGGTCTTGAAAGCTACCCATGTGGTCTTGAAAGCTAGCAGTCAAGAGGAAGAGACACATGTGGTCTTGAAAGCTAGCAGGCAAGAGGAAGAGACACATGTGGTCTTGAAAGCTAGCAGGCAAGAGGAAGAGACCCATGTGGTTTTGAAAGCTACCCATGTGGTCTTGAAAGCTAGCAGGCAAGAGGAAGAGGCCCACGTGGTCTTCAAAGTTAGCAGGCAAGAGGAAGAGACCCATGTGGTCTGATAGCAGAGGAAAACATGGAACTAGCCTAATAATGGTGTTACTGTCCCAAGATAACCTTTTTGTTGTTGTTTGCCTTCTTTTTATGGCAACCCCTGCACTGCTTTGCCCAGTATTCCTACTTCTCGTTGCTGTCGAAGAGAGAGAACTAAGACTGAAGTGTTTGCTGACCCAGACGACGAACAGGGGAGAATACAGCGTGCACCGTGGCGCCCGGTAACTGGTGGATTCTGGTTACGGTAGTGGCAGCGAGGATACCAGTTCCAACCAGTTCCAGCACCTTCCCCTCCAGTGTTGCCAGGACATCTTTCTAGGTCACCCTCAAGTACCCAAGCGGTTGGGGTGGCCCGTGGTCCTCAGCAGAAGCCGCCTCCGCGCTGTGTTTAGTCTGATGGTGCGTTGCATATTATTGTTGTCCTGTAGCTCAAGCTTGCGTGGGTTCAGAGTTGGCCACTAACTCCAGGCAAGTTCAATGAGAAACAGAGGGTACTTCTTTGCCCAAGACCAGTTTGTGTTGTCAAATTATTGTGAATTACTATCTACACAGGCTGCGCTTGGTAACCAACGTAAAACCACTGATGTGCAAAATTTAAACATGAATGATGGGGAATTAATCACAGAAATATTCTACTGGTTTATTAGTAACAAAGAGCAAAGTTGTTCATTCACAGGTAAAGTGTAACACATTAATTGTGTTGAATGAATCTGAACTTGGATGAATTACACAAAGTATTTTTGTAAAAGGAAATGCCAAGCGAAAGTCATACAATGTGTTGAGTACTTCAACAACCAAAACTTGAATATATCACATTATTTGGAATAGGCTTAATCAATAAAACACCCACAATTTATATGCAATTGCGCAGCGTATTTGTTGAGTACTTCAAAAACCAAAACTTAAATGGATCACATTGTTTGGAATAGGCTTATTCGCCAAAACACACACAATTTATATGCAATTGCGCAGCGTATTTCACATTAAAGAAAAGCCAAGAATTTGCCAAAACATGCCAACACGTGTTTCAACCAAAGAGGTCGTCCTCAGGGCATACAAATGTAGTTTACCATTTGCATTAATCTATAATTATTGAACCTTCGCTTGAAATCGAAACAACCAACGTCAGAGGTAGTAGGTCAAAAAACAAGAAAAAACAGGAGAGAAAAGAGAAATAAAAAGAAATAAAAACATACCGTTAGAAATAATATATGCAATTGATTGTTCTATTTCCTAAAATAGGGATAAATGAATCTATCCATACCTTAAATATGATTGAGGTTTCCTAATACTTGATTCAACTTTCAGTAGTTGAGAGATTTAGTGATTTCTACATGCTTGACTGGACAGGGTCTGTAAGTTATAAAGACTTGGTATAATATGGCACATATTTAGTTCAAAAGTCTGCATTGCTAGTAAGTTATATAATAATAACCTCTAATTTGTGAAAAGTATGGAAACTATAATTACCAGTCTTGCAATCAAGTGGTAGTTGTCGTTCGACTGATATGCCGCTGTTGCAGTATAATTGAAATGTAACGCACGTTTTTAGCGTGCCTTGCCTTTAAATTCGGCCGTAATCTGTAACATGGATATGACAGCGTATTTAAACACTTGATATAAGGAACGTGCTGCATAAGCTTTTCGTTTGGTACAGTTAGAGCGTAGAACTGGCTTACCGGCATACGCTCCAAAAGTTGATGTGCTCAATGGCCGGTTGTTTCTCAATACTGAAGGCATCGGCACAATCCGGGGGTTACTATAGTAACCTTCCCGGGTTAGGTCAGGTGATGTAGTCATCTGACCCGGTTGCTTGGATACTCCTTACAAGCCGGAAATGCATAAAACAGACATTTGAGGAAAGCTTCCTATGCGGAAGCTCATTCATTTACGGCAATATTTTTGCAGCGACTTAATTACATATAGATGTTTTGATGTTAATACTGTGTGCAGCTTTGACATCAACAAAAAGAAAACTGAAATAATCCGTACTAATTCTAATCCTATGTTAGGTGCGGATATTGGATAGTTGGTGCTAAATATCAACCTCAATTAAGAAATCGAAATAAATGTGGTGCGCTCGAATCAGCGTGCAGACATTCAAATAACTGCCGGTTGGGCGGTTGGGACAAAAATAAACAGTGACTTCTCACAGAGTGGGGTCACTAGGCTGAATATAAATGCCTCGGGCATAGTCGGTAAGCTGTATCGTTTTGCATGGGTTTGATTGTCTGTTTTTTAGCATTAAATTCGTACAAATTATAGAAACACATTCAATTCATGGTCTTGGTTCAAACCAAGTGACAGGCAACGTAATTTACAAATCATTCTTGCTTCCTGTTGTCGTAGGGTCAATTCTCTGTTACCACCTCTCGGATGTTGTTGGATGTGTTTGAGTCCAATGAATTTGATGTCTTTAATATTATCCAGTTGATGATGCTTCTGCCAATGGGAAGCCAAAGGAAGTCTAATATCCTGGCTACTAAGATTGTTGAGGTGTTCTCGAATCCTGAAACGGACTTCTCTGATCGTGCTGCCAATATACATTTTCTGACATACACATAAGATACCATAGATAACAAATTTTGTACGACAATTAATAAAGTCAAATATTTTGGTTTGAAGTCCATTATGGCAGCTAAAGATTTTTGTAGGTGCTAAAGCATGATGGCAAAAATTGCATGTCCCGCACTTGTGTTGTCAATGCCATTGTGCTGGTGTGTGTTTGTGTTGCTTCAAACACTTTAGCAATACTCTTGACAAGTTTAGATGTGATATACGTGTGTGGTAAACACAACATAAGTGGGAAAATGGGCCTCATTACAAGGTTGCTGATCCGGTAACAACGGTGCCGGTAAGCTACCGGCACTATTGTTACCAGACCGGCAAACTACGAGTTCTGCAAGTCTGTGCCTTACCGCCCGCCAGGTCTGATCTGGTAGGCAGAACGGCACCCGCTCGCAGACCTTGACGGTAGCACCGGCACCGTTAATAACGGTGCCGGTGCAACCGTCCTCCCCATTCCCATAGAGTCATATTTTTTCTGCACCTGGCAATGGGGAATTACCGGGACTGCAATGCCCCGGTAAGTCCCCATTGCAGGGTGCCGGAAAAAAACGACCCTGGTGGCAGCCGTGCCGTTTTTACAGGCACGGCTACCGCCAGGGCCGTAATGAGGTCCAATGTCTTTCATGCTGCTGTGGTTCTCCAGTTGTTAAGCTTTATATTTAAACTTGCCAAGTGCCTTGAGAAAGCACCAGGAATAGCAGAAAACACAAGTGTATCTCACTGTGGCCCTGGCCTGTGCAGCACACTAACCTCATGTATAGTGAGTAACCAAGAGTCAGACAGGCCTTTTGAACCTCCATAATTTACTTGCAATCTGTACCAATATGTTAGACTTTTCACAAGCAATAAAGTATATTTCAAAACACCTATGTGGACATGCCTTTATTCAAATAACACCATCATTCCTTATTCACATAGTAATATCATCTTACCCTGTATTCTTATCTGCTCCGCTCCCCTCTTGAGAATTGACCTGAAATGCTTGACCACCGCCACCGCGAGGTGACCCAAAGCAGTCACTGAATGGTACTCATTTAATTTTATCGATCTAAAAAAAAGAGGAAAGCCACGTGGTTCCATTCAGAATTCAAACATGTGACCCTCTAGGTCGCACAGGTCTCCTGCTGCAGATTCATTGACCACCTGAGCTATCTCACCGCACAGGGGAAGCGTTGCCACTGCTCACTGAAATGTGCTGAACCCGATGGGTTTGTAAGAGGTCTGTGCATTCCTTGGCACTGGCATACAAATCAGGAAAGAGGGGGATTAAGAGCTGCTTGGATGTCTCATTGCTCAGATATGAGTGCACATTTCAAGTGAAGATAGAGCTCTGCTGTCACACTGCCAAGTAGGCAGTGGCCTTTTGGCTCCACTCCTTTCAGGGGCCATGCCAGTGCTTAATGTGTGCCGGTGTTTGCCAGGGCAGGGCACGGCACTCTTTTTTCTGCAATTCTCAGCTGGGCAGGCCAGCTGTCGCCAGCTGTCTAAGATACTGACCTGAACTTCGGTTCCCAAGGGCGTTCAACCTACCAGCGCCTTCAGACCATACCAATGGTATATAAGGCGCTATATAAGTGCAAAATAACATAACATAACATAACATTGGTGCGCTGCTCCCCGTCAACCTTATTTTTCTTTCAAATCCTATTGGTCTCCCACCGCATCCGTGTGGCTACTCCCTCCTGCCGACTTGCATTTTATTTATTTATTTTTTACTTGTGTGCGCATTTGTGCCGGCCATGGTCCAAGCGCAGACTCAGTGAGTCTAAGATACACCCTGGCTGGTGCAGGCGGGCACGCAGGAGCAGGACTAGTAGTCATCAGAGGCCCAGTGTGGCACCTGTGGCATCAAAAAGAACCTGTTTTTCGATCCTGCCTGTCGTTGCTGTGTTGGAGTTGCGTGCTTGCTTAAGGTAGGCGGTGCGTGCCCTAAACATGATTAGTTGTATTTTTCATACAAGACACGTCTCCAAGTAGCTATTGTACATGTGACAATACTGCAGATGGAGGAGGTATTCCACAAGCGGGGTGCCTTTACAAAATAAGATTGTTTAGATCGATGAGGGCGAGCCAGTAGCTGACGGGCAATGCATCCGTGCAGAGGTGGGGGAGGAATGGTGGCAGTGAGACATACACAAAATGTGGTGTACACAGCAGCAAGCTATGAATATGCTATTCATAATGAGGCTGTTTCTTGTGAGGGTGGGGTAGGTATGGGAAGGTGAAAGCTCCGTAGGTGGTCAAGGGTGCCCCATGCCATCCTTTGCATCATACAGGCAAGTGAGCAATGCCAGCCAGACAGGCTTTCAACTCAGCCTGCGCTGGGCTAGAGTAATCCAATACAGAACCCTGGTTTTAAGCAACACATCATCAAAACCTATTAAAAATGTTGTTTGGTAAAATCATAAACGAATTAGGAGATAATTTGTGAGGGGGGTGGGCCGTCAATTTTGACTGGTCAGGGGCTTCCAGAGGGTTTAATCCGTCAGCGGTGTCATGAGTGGTCCCAGTGCTCAGATACCAGTGCACATTACAAGACAGTAAAGAGGGGAGCATTGAGAGAGTTCTGTGCCTGTCTCAGTACTGGGGTAATGGTGCAGATCACGGCCGGGGTTCATTGCATGAGTTCTATGCATGTCGCAGTTTAGTGGAGCGGTTCATTGAAAGAGCTCTGTGGATGTATCAGTACCAGGGTAATGGTGCATGGTGCAAGTTAGGGACCGGTTTCATTGCAAGAGCACTATTGAGGTCTCAGTACTGTGATAATAGTGCATGGCGCAGGTTTGAGTATGGGCTGATTATAAGAGCAGTATTGAGGTCTCAGTACTGTGATAATAGTGCATGGAGCAGGTTCGAGTATGGGCTGATTATAAGAGCACTATTGAGGTCTCAGTACTATGATAATAGTGCATGGAGCAGGTTCGAGTATGGGCTGATTATAAGAGCACTATGGAGTCCCAGTACTGTGATAATAGTGCATGGCGCAGGTTCGAGTATGGGCTGATTATAAGAGCACTATGGAGTCTCAGTACTGTGATAATAGTGCATGGATCAGGTTCGAGTATGGGCTGATTATAAGAGCACTATTGAGTCTCAGTACTGTGATAATAGTGCATGGAGCAGGTTCGAGTATGGGCTAATTATAAGAGCACTATTGAGGTCTCAGTACTATAATACTAGTGCATGGAGCAGGTTCGAGTATGGGCTGATTATAAGAGCACTATTGAGGTCTCAGTACTATGATAATAGTGCATGGAGCAGGTTCGAGTATGGGCTGATTATAAGAGCACTATGGAGTCTCAGTACTGTGATAATAGTGCATGGAGCAGGTTCGAGTATGGGCTGATTATAAGAGCACTATTGAGCTCTCAGTACTGTGATACTAGTGCATGGAGCAGGTTCGAGTATGGGCTGATTATAAGAGCACTATTGAGGTCTCAGTACTGTGATTATAGTGCATGGAGCAGGTTCGAGTATGGGCTGATTATAAGAGCATAATGGAGTCTCAGTACTGTGATAATAGTGCATGGCGCAGGTTCCAGTATGGGCTGATTATAAGAGCACTATTGAGGTCTCAGTACTATGATAATAGTGCATGGAGCAGGTTCGAGTATGGGCTGATTATAAGAGCACTATGGAGTCCCAGTACTGTGATAATAGTGCATGGCGCAGGTTCGAGTATGGGCTGATTATAAGAGCACTATGGAGTCTCAGTACTGTGATAATAGTGCATGGCGCAGGTTCGAGTATGGGCTGATTATAAGAGCACTATGGAGTCTCAGTACTGTGATAATAGTGCATGGAGCAGGTTCGAGTATGGGCTGATTATAAGAGCACTATTGAGGTCTCAGTACTGTGATAATAGTGCATGGAGCAGGTTCGAGTATGGGCTGATTATAAGAGCACTATGGAGTCGCAGTACTGTGATAATAGTGCATGGATCAGGTTCGAGTATGGGCTGATTATAAGAGCACTATGGAGTCTCAGTACTGTGATAATAGTGCATGGATCAGGTTCGAGTATGGGCTGATTATAAGAGCACTATTGAGTCTCAGTACTGTGATAATAGTGCATGGAGCAGGTTCGAGTATGGGCTAATTATAAGAGGACTATTGAGGTCTCAGTACTATGATACTAGTGCATGGAGCAGGTTCGAGTATGGGCTGATTATAAGAGCACTATTGAGGTCTCAGTACTGTGATAATAGTGCATGGAGCAGGTTCGAGTATGGGCTGATTATAAGAGCACTATGGAGTCTCAGTACTGTGATAATAGTGCATGGAGCAGGTTCGAGTATGGGCTGATTATAAGAGCACTATGGAGTCCCAGTACTGTGATAATAGTGCATGGCGCAGGTTCGAGTATGGGCTGATTATAAGAGCACTATGGAGTCTCAGTACTGTGATAATAGTGCATGGCGCAGGTTCGAGTATGGGCTGATTATAAGAGCACTATGGAGTCTCAGTACTGTGATAATAGTGCATGGCGCAGGTTCGAGTATGGGCTAATTATAAGAGCACTATGGAGTCTCAGTACTGTGATAATAGTGCATGGATCAGGTTCGAGTATGGGCTGATTATAAGAGCACTATTGAGGTCTCAGTACTGTGATAATAGTGCATGGAGCAGGTTCGAGTATGGGCTGATTATAAGAGCACTATGGAGTCTCAGTACTGTGATAATAGTGCATGGAGCAGGTTCGAGTATGGGCTGATTATAAGAGCACTATTGAGTCTCAGTACTGTGATAATAGTGCATGGCGCAGGTTCGAGTATTGGCTGATTATAAGAGCACTATTGAGTCCCAGTACTGTGATAATAGTGCATGGAGCAGGTTCGAGTATGGGCTGATTATAAGAGCACTATGGAGTCTCAGTACTGTGATAATAGTGCATGGAGCAGGTTCGAGTATGGGCTGATTATAAGAGCACTATTGAGGCCTCAGTACTGTAATTATAGTGCATGGAGCAGGTTTGAGTATGGGCTGATTATAAGAGCACTATTGAGGTCTCAGTACTGTGATAATAGTGCATGGAGCAGGTTCGAGTATGGGCTGATTTTAAGAGCACTATGGAGTCTCAGTACTGTGATAATAGTGCATGGAGCAGGTTCGAGTATGGGCTGATTATAAGAGCACTATGGAGTCCCAGTACTGTGATAATAGTGCATGGCGCAGGTTCGAGTGTGGGCTGATTATAAGAGCACTATGGAGTCTCAGTACTGTGATAATAGTGCATGGCGCAGGTTCGAGTATGGGCTGATTATAAGAGCACTATGGAGTCTCAGTACTGTGATAATAGTGCATGGCGCAGGTTCGAGTATGGGCTGATTATAAGAGCACTATGGAGTCTCAGTACTGTGATAATAGTGCATGGAGCAGGTTCGAGTATGGGCTGATTATAAGAGCACTATTGAGGCCTCAGTACTGTAATTATAGTGCATGGAGCAGGTTTGAGTATGGGCTGATTATAAGAGCACTATTGAGGTCTCAGTACTGTGATAATAGTGCATGGAGCAGGTTCGAGTATGGGCTGATTTTAAGAGCACTATGGAGTCTCAGTACTGTGATAATAGTGCATGGAGCAGGTTCGAGTATGGGCTGATTATAAGAGCACTATGGAGTCCCAGTACTGTGATAATAGTGCATGGCGCAGGTTCGAGTATGGGCTGATTATAAGAGCACTATGGAGTCTCAGTACTGTGATAATAGTGCATGGCGCAGGTTCGAGTATGGGCTGATTATAAGAGCACTATGGAGTCTCAGTACTGTGATAATAGTGCATGGCGCAGGTTCGAGTATGGGCTAATTATAAGAGCACTATGGAGTCTCAGTACTGTGATAATAGTGCATGGATCAGGTTCGAGTATGGGCTGATTATAAGAGCACTATTGAGGTCTCAGTACTGTGATAATAGTGCATGGAGCAGGTTCGAGTATGGGCTGATTATAAGAGCACTATGGAGTCTCAGTACTGTGATAATAGTGCATGGAGCAGGTTCGAGTATGGGCTGATTATAAGAGCACTATTGAGTCTCAGTACTGTGATAATAGTGCATGGCGCAGGTTCGAGTATCGGCTGATTATAAGAGCACTATTGAGTCTCAGTACTGTGATAATAGTGCATGGAGCAGGTTCGAGTATGGGCTGATTATAAGAGCACTATGGAGTCTCAGTACTGTGATAATAGTGCATGGAGCAGGTTCGAGTATGGGCTGATTATAAGAGCATTATGGAGTCTCAGTACTGTGATAATAGTGCATGGAGCAGGTTCGAGTATGGGCTGATTATAAGAGCACTATGGAGTCTCAGTACTGTGATAATAGTGCATGGCGCAGGTTCGAGTATCGGCTGATTATAAGAGCACTATTGAGTCTCAGTACTGTGATAATAGTGCATGGAGCAGGTTCGAGTATGGGCTGATTATAAGAGCACTATGGAGTCTCAGTACTGTGATAATAGTGCATGGCGCAGGTTCGAGTATGGGCTGATTATAAGAGCACTATTGAGGTCTCAGTACTATGATAATAGTGCATGGAGCAGGTTCGAGTATGGGCTGTTTATAAGAGCACTCTGGAGTCTCAGTACTGTGATAATAGTGCATGGAGCAGGTTCGAGTATGGGCTGATTATAAGAGCACTATTGAGGTCTCAGTACTGTGATAATAGTGCATGGAGCAGGTTCGAGTATGGGCTGATTATAAGAGCACTATGGAGTCTCAGTACTGTGATAATAGTGCATGGATCAGGTTCGAGTATGGGCTGATTATAAGAGCACTATGGAGTCTCAGTACTGTGATAATAGTGCATGGATCAGGTTCGAGTATGGGCTGATTATAAGAGCACTATGGAGTCTCAGTACCGTGATAATAGTGCATGGAGCAGGTTCGAGTATGGGCTAATTATAAGAGCACTATTGAGGTCTCAGTACTATGATAATAGTGCATGGAGCAGGTTCGAGTATAGGCTGATTATAAGAGCACTATGGAGTCTCAGTACTGTGATAATAGTGCATGGAGCAGGTTCAAGTATGGGCTGATTATAAGAGCACTATTGAGGTCTCAGTACTGTGATACTAGTGCATGGAGCAGGTTCGAGTATGGGCTGATTATAAGAGAACTATTGAGGTCTCAGTACTGTGATTATAGTGCATGGAGCAGGTTCGGGTATGGGCTGATTATAAGAGCACTATGGAGTCTCAGTACTGTGATAATAGTGCATGGATCAGGTTCGAGTATGGGCTGATTATAAGAGCACTATGGAGTCTCAGTACTGTGATAATAGTGCATGGATCAGGTTCGAGTATGGGCTGATTATAAGAGCACTATTGAGGTCTCAGTACTATGATAATAGTGCATGGAGCAGGTTCGAGTATGGGCTGATTATAAGAGCACTATGGAGTCTCAGTACTGTGATAATAGTGCATGGAGCAGGTTCGAGTATGGGCTGATTATAAGAGCACTATTGAGGTCTCAGTACTGTGATACTAGTGCATGGAGCAGGTTCGAGTATGGGCTGATTATAAGAGCACTATTGAGGTCTCAGTACTGTGAGTATAGTGCATGGAGCAGGTTTGAGTATGGGCTGATTATAAGAGCATAATGGAGTCTCAGTACTGTGATAATAGTGCATGGAGCAGGCTCGAGTATCGGCTGATTATAAGAGCACTATGGAGTCTCAGTACTGTGATAATAGTGCATGGAGAAGGTTCGAGTATGGGCTGATTATAAGAGCACTATTGAGTCTCAGTACTGTGATAATAGTGCATGGATCAGGTTCGAGTATGGGCTGATTATAAGAGCACTGAAGTGGGAGAATGGAAAAACAGGCTCCCGTCCTTCCCCTCTCGTGCCTGGCCTAAAGGATCACGGCCCAGACACCCGCCACGAGAAGAGTTTGCCCATCTACCAGATGACCAAATACCCTGGTACAGGAACATACGGATGTGTCCATCTGCCTGCGCAGCAGCCCGCCCTGCCCATGCCGATACCTGCGGCACGGATCAACTAGACTAAAACCTACACGTCGTTAGAGATGCCATGACGACCTAGCCAACGGTCAGCACACCTGTGCCAATATACACACTGGACACTCCCGCACCAATCTACACGAAGAATATACCCAGTGCTATGACGTAGGCGACAGACATACTCACGGACGTGCATCTTTATTATTTTCCACATAGGCTCTCAAAATGCAGAAACGCAAGACGCATCATGAACTCATCTAAAGAGCTTGCTTACGCGTCTCCTAAACCCAGGTGCCATAATGAGAAATATACCGAAGACACAATACTGGTTATAAGACAATATGATACTATAACCTAAAGCGCCTGTGCACCAAACGGTTCCACCTATACACCAGGCCCAAGTAGGCCGCAAGCAAGAGCTCCCATGGGCGTTAAAAGAACAAACGTCAGGTTGCTGATCCTGCAGAATGAGCCTGGCGAAAGCAGACAGCCAAGGTCGTAATGTTGCAAACCCACATTCCAAAAGCAGACCATCAAGGGCACGATGTTGCAACCTCGCACGCCGCGCACCAACGTTAAAGTCGCACCTGCAAATTAAACCAGGCACACAGTGGAAAAACAATATTAATTGTGCAGAATTCTGCCTCAAACACGGTGCCACCTCACGTGACCAAGCCGAACCTGACAGGATGCCAAGCCCAGGAGAAAGAAGGCGTCTGGATCCCTCGTTACAAGACACAGGCAGATACACTTAAAAGGGTCAATGGACATCTGCGACAGTGGGAGTAGTCGGCTTTCCAGCTCATGAATAAGTCCTCACATTGTCTGCACGTACTCATAGTGAAACATTGTTGCAAATGACAGGTACACCGAGAGCTGGGAACAGCGATGGTCCCAGGCTGGGAAGCTCGCGGGCGCACCAATCAGAACATGGGCTCTTATCACTGACGCCATTAACATTAACCAATGATCAGGAGTCTTCATGTAACAATTCTCATGTATCTAATTGTAGGGACAACCCAGATATATCACCTGACTAACCCTTGTCCACTAATATTGTTCTCTATACGTATGCTATACTAACCCTACCACTCGAGCAACCAATTAAGAGTGGCGATAGGTTTTTTGCTAACTTTCTAAGGTGACGCAAGTAGCGCGTCATACTAAGGTAAAAAGGGCCTGCGAGCCCCACGATTGTGTGTGTGTCAGGACGGATGCATACGATCCTTGACCCATCCCTGCCGTTTTTGTATAATAAACAGCAGAGTCACCTTGCTTCTTGTGTGTGTCTCATACTCTATCTCTTCTGGGATATACGGGAGGAGTTGGGGCCTCCCTGCCCGGAGGTCTGCGGACGGCCCGGCCGACCCCGGCAGAATTTTCCCCCCGACAAGTTGGAGGCACTGCTGAGATCTGTTTAAGATCCGCTTTTTTTTATTTTTGCTTTTTCCAGGCACTCCAGTTGCGAGGAGGCCCGGCGGCGCGGCCCCCTCTGCCGTCGCCCCCTTCTGAGGACTACAGGACCATCGCGGAGCTGCGAGAAGACCGGACAGCGCAATCCGGATATTGGCCCTCGGGAGCCGGTTGAGAAGTATCCCGCCCGCGGTTGGCGAGTGTCCAGACGTGGTCCAGACGAGGGGAGGTGACGAGCCGCTTGGAGGGGTGCACGCAGTCGAGCGGCCCCGCATCAAGAGAACTTGGTGAGCATGCCACGCACAACAAGCAATGTGAAATTGTGAGGGAGGTGGGAGGAATTAAATACGGGAGGTGGGAGGTGTTACACAGGTGCGCGGCGAAGGTTTGACAATTTAGTGTTGGAAATGGAATGAATGGTAGCCGAACAAGTGCAAGGGCAGTCGGCTACGTTACGCGAAGGGAGGGGGGAGCACGAAAACATCACGTGTGGCCGCTCGTAGACACTGATTGGCCTAGGTCGCGACTACGTGTAAGGGTGTGTGTGTGTGTATGGTTTCCTACGATTTGGCATTTATTGATCAATGAGTAGATGAGGATCCCTATTGTTCGAGCAAGACACTCGATAGGTAGATGACGTTTCCCTGTAGGCGGTAGCTAGTTAGTTGCCCAATACGGAAGATAATTGGCTGGTTAAGCCCTCCTGTCGAGGGGCGTATCACACGCGAGGCGACGCAGCGTGCGCAGTCCGATTATATTATTGATTTGATTACCTTGTTCCAGGAGTGACAGGAAGACAGCTGTAAGGGTAACAGGGGTAGATTGCAAGTGTATTTTGAACTTAAAGAATATATGAAGAACTTACCAATAGCTCGAAGAGGTCGGTGACGTCACCAGTAGGGCTTTCATAGGATATCGCAAACACAAGGCATCTCCGTTTTGAGAGTGATGGGGAAGAGAAGTGTGGTAAGTGAGTGGAAACGGAGATAAACGGTAACTGAGTTGATCGGGGAAAGGCGAAACAGGGAACGTGGCTGCGCACGGAGAACGCCGGCCACGGCAAGTGTAGAAGGGGGAGGAGCACGTGAAATTAGGACAACTGTATAAGAACGTCATAAGGGGTACGCAGCCGCAGGGGGCTACGTGTGCCTCGGCCGCAGGGGGCCGTAAGGGTGTTGTATAAAGAAAGAAAGACAGGAGAAAATATACAAATGTAACATACTATATTTTTTATATAATTTCCCTTAGCGGACTATCGTAAGTCTCCAAACTTACGGGGCCAGGTAACGACATAAGGTTGTATATTGTAAACTACTATTGAGATAAACTGCTACCAGATAGGGGAAGGGTAGCAAGTGGAGCGCTACTATGTCATACGGGACAAGATCGGGAGGGGGGGGAACACCCTCACTACCCCACTACAACACATATGCACAACACTGCCACCCCATAGGGAGAAACTGATTAAGTATAGCATAGAATGGACCCAGGGGACGGATAACAAAATGCTGACACCGTGGCCGCCTAATGGTAGCTTCGATCCATATGTCCAGCATTCATTATTAAACCATCTGCACAATACATATAAAGGGAAGAAGTTGGCAAACCACGTGAAGGTGTTTAACTTATGGAGGATGTTCCAGGGGTCCCGACCAGGACCAAATGGAATGTTCACTATGGGGGAAATACCGGAAGACAAAGAGATTAAGGAGGAAGGAGAGCATGGGAAACAGGGGAGTGAGGACAAAAAGAACACGGGACACAGAGGAGAGAGAGGAGAAAAGAATAATAAAACAGATGAAATAAAACAGGAACCGAGCAACGATATACCCCTAGCAAAGGGAGTGAAAACAGAGGGAAGGGGGTTGTACCCTTTAAGAGAATTAGGAGAAATAGAAAGAGGACAGTTAAGGGCGGCTGAGGGATACTCGAACCCGGCATACAGCCCTCCACCATATGTAGCTCATAGGAAGGTGCCAGCAGGGGAGGGGTGGACCGGAGAAGACCAGACTGTGGAAATAGGAAATGATGAGTGGGTAGCTGCCCAGATATTATTAAAATTACGAGGTTCATTAACAGGAGAAGAGAAGGAGGTAGTAAAGAAAACAGATGAGGATAATGCCAGGGAGAGTGAAATGATGGGGGAAGAGCTATTAAGACAAAAGGAAGAGATTTTGGAGGAACGACTAGCAAAATTAAGGGATGAGCAGAATGAATTGATCAAGCAGCTCGAGAGGGAAGAGAGAGAGAGAGCGAGGAAAAGGAAAGAAGGTAAGAACAAATTGGAAAAAGTAAGGGAACGAACTGAGGAGCAAAGGAGAGAAGCTGAAAGGGTAAAAGCAGCAGCAGAAAGGGTATCAAGAGTAGTGCTGCGAGAAAAGAAAAGGGAAGAAGAAGAAAAAGAAAAAGAAATGGCAATGTGGAAGAGGAGGCTACTATCAGAAAAAACTAAGAAATACGAAGAAGGGAAGGTGTTAGAGAGTATAGTAGAAAGAGAAAGGGTGAAATGGGAAAGGAAGAAAGAGGATGAAAGAATATTGAAACAGATGAGAAGTGAAGTGATGGAGGAATTAAAAAGGAAAAGGGAGGAAAATAGTAGGGAGATGGAGGAGAGAAATGAAGGAGAAAGAGAAGATAGGAGAAGGGAGAGTAGAGCATGGGGGGATGTATGTAGAAACACAGAAGTAGCAACAACATCAGCACAAAGGGGAGCGGTTGATGAAGGAGGAAAAGGACAACTGGACCTAATAGACTTACAAACAGTAACGATCAAGGGGAAAAAGACCGAGTGGGGGGTGCCGTTTACGACTAGCTTTTGTAGTGAGGAAGAAGAAGGAGTGGAAAAGGAAGGAAGAAACAGTGGAAGGGAAAGCTTAGATAAACTATACATCACCCGGACCAACACAGACTCACCATGGATCAGTAGGAGAAAGGAAGAGCTGGGGAGAAGTGAGGAGGGAGAACAAGGAATAGCGGAAAGACAGGCACATGAGGCCGCACCATCCCCATCACGCCCTCCCCCATCGCACCCTACATGTTCAACCACCTCACGCTCGTTACGCAAAATAAAACTCGCGCCCTTCACAGACGAACTGACACCCTATGCATGTCGGCTTAGAGACCTCCCTAGTCGCAGGCAGGAAGGACGAATACACATGCCCACATTAAATACAGGAAATGATGGAAGAAGGGGAAAAGATGGAGAGGAAAGAGTTACGAGCAGGGGAAATATGGACGAAGTTGAAGATGTAGAAGAAAGAGAAGAGGAGGAAGGGTGTGAGGACTCGATATTATGGAACACAAAGGGTGAAACAAGACATAACTTAATGCCACTTTTGGAGAGAGGAGGGGTTAGACCACAGTATGTCCCTTGGAAGCATACCGATAAAGAAAATATAAAATGCAGGCTCCCATCATTAAGTGGAGGTGTGGGTAAATGGATATATGAAATGGAAAAACACACCGCAGGACAGAAACTGGCAGTAGGAGATGTAAAGGGCCTTTTAATATCAATATTAGGGGATAGAGCGGATGACATTTGGAAGAGAGCGGGATTCCATGGGGTAACAATAACAAACACATCGCATGATGGGGCACCATTCGCAAACTGCAGACATGCACTATGGCAGGCACTGAGGGTACAGTACCCAGACACATCAGACATAGGAGCAATTACCTCCCGCAAGATGCGTGAGAACGAAGATCCTGTTGATTATATCCAGGAAATCCAAGAGAAGTGGCGCATGGAAACTAGAGAACAATGGGATAAAACACCAGCAATATTTTACCATATACTGGTACAAGGGCTCCCAGAAGGAGTTCAGAAACAACTAAAGAAAGTAGTGGGAATGGAAGCAAAACCATGGCCAGAAATACAACTGACTATAGTGCATCATTGCAGGACATGGCAAGGAAAAATGAAACAAAAGGAAGAGGACAGGAAAACGGAAGAGGCTAAACTTCCGCTAAAAAGTAAGCTAAAAAGCTTACTAAATATACAATGGAAGGGGCACTAATAACTACACCTACAACAATGACCCAAAGCCCCACACAAGTAGTGGCTGCACAAGATTCCTCCCAAATGCCACCTTCACCGGCTATAACACAACAAGCACCGCCAATCCAACAATACACGACCAACATGGGGGGAGGACATACAATGGCAGGAGCCGGGTATTATAATTATAACAGGGGGAGAGGAGGAATTATGAGAGGGAGAGGATACGGATATAGCACCCAGCAGCAGGTGGGAGGACTTAGAAATTCCTACCCCACAGGGCAACCAGTATACCAGGACAACACAGGGAGCTTTCCATGGCAGAGTAGGGAACCACTGGTGTGTTGGAGCTGTGGACTATTAGGGCACATGTCACGCACGTGTAGAGTTAGACCAGGAACACCATCATGGAGTGATCAGGGACAACCAAGGCCCTCACAGGAACAGCAGGGCCTACAACAACAGCAGACGTTGCAACAGGGAAATGAACAACAACAACAATGAACACAACAACAGCCACAAACATATTCACTGCCACAACAACAGGTAGCGATAACACAACAACCCCAAGCACCACAAACACAACTGGGTAGGGTGACGGTTTTGGGACACAACCCTTATACCGGAAATGGCCAGTCGTTGTAGCCTCAATAGGACAGCCCAAAGACGGCCTTGGTGTGTCCCATCCTGTCAGTAACACCTAATAGTGCGGAGGAACCACGCATAGAGGTAACGATAGGTGACAAAAAATTATCATTCCTTGTTGACACCGGGGCGACCCGGTCTTGCATAAGGGAAGGTAAATTCAAGATGTCAGGCGAAGCCATGAACACCCAAGGATTCTCTGGGGCTAGAGGGTTGGTTCCCTTTACTGATAACATTCCCTTATCTATTGGAGATTATGATCTGTCAGTTCCACTTCTATATTATAGTGCCTCACCAGTAAATATACTGGGGAGAGACATAATGAACAGGTTGAATATGACGATCTCCTTTACTGAGGACGGCATAATTTGCTCTACTCCAGGGATTAACATGCTCACAGCACGACAGATTATGCAAGCATACTGCGGACAGACAGCGATTAGGGCGGAGCCAGTAGATGGCGAACTATTTCAGTATGGAACAGATATGGCAATTGCATGGATGCCAGGGATAGAAGGGAAAATATGGAGGAGGCCAGCAGCCTATCTGTTCAGACCAGAAACACCTGTTAATGAACCAGAAGGAAAGGTGGTTCTAATGGACATTGAGAGCATTATTGCAACAGCTGATTACATTGCTGTACATGCCCAAGACAGAGAAGGAAGAGCATGGAGGGCCGTGATAGCATTAGCAGAAGGATGTAGGCTCACCCAGGTGTCAGATGAGGAGCTGTTCTCAGATGAAAAGGAGGAAGGTGAAATGGTGTTTATGATGAGTGTGGAAATATGGCTAAGAGTGGCTTACAAACAAGTAGCACAGAAAATTGCAATGGCACTTGAGGCACCCACATGCACCCCAGTCCCCTTCTTTAAGGAGGATATGTCAAAGGTACCCAAATCATTGTGGACTACTGGCCCCTATGACGTGGGGTGCATAAAAAGTATAGGGGGAGTAAGAATAAAATTGAAAAAAGGTGCAATACTCCCCAGAGTAAAACAGTACCCACTATCAAAAGAGGCAGATGAGGGCATATATGAAACCATAACAGCCCTTATAAACAATGGTATATTGGTCCCCTCAGAATCACCATGTAACACGGCTGTGTACCCAGTGCGCAAGGCTAAAGGGGGGTCTTGGCGCTTCATACAGGATCTCAGGCCCTTGAACAACATAGTAGAAGCGGAATATCCCGTAGCAGCAAACCCGGCCACAATATTGTGTGGCATTCCAGCAGAAGCATCACGATTTACAGTGATCGACCTTATAAATGCTTTTTTCTCAATACCACTACACCCAGACTCACAAGATCTGACGAGCTTCACTTACAGAAACACAAAGTGGAAGCACACCAGATTGCCACAAGGGTATTGCGAATCACCCTCAATTTTCAATAGAGTCATACAGATGGATTTGGGTAACATTGAAGTGGAAAGCACAGTGTTGCAGTATGTGGATGACATAATAATTTGCAGTACAAATGAAAGAACATGCAGAGAGGACTCCTTAAAGATGTTGACAATATTGGCTGAAAAAGGTTACAAGGTAGACATGGAAAAGATACAGTACTGTCAAGAACAGGTACTTTACATTGGTCAACTTATATCCCAACATGGACGAAAGATTGCACCACAAAGAGCACAGGCCACTTCAAACACTCCAATGCCACAAACTGTGAGGGAACTGCAGCAGTTCCTGGGGCTGTGCAACTACTGTAGAGCATGGGTATTTGATTACAGCTCGTACATAGGACCCCTGCTTGAGGCGTTAAGGGAAGCTAATAAAGGGGAGAAAAAGCTGGGATGGACGATGGAAATGAAAGAGGCTTTTGATGAATTGAAAGATGCGATATCAACTGCTCCGGTACTGGCATCCCCAGACTATGAGCGACAATTTTTTATATTCTAACATTGCGATTCAGCAGTAATGAAAGCAGTATTGGCTCAAAAAACAAGCATGGGCTACAAACCAGTAGCATTTTACAGCGGCCACTTAGATCCTGTGATGTTAGGCCACTTCCCTTGCGAACAAGGTCTCGCCGCAGCTGCTTTTGCGGTGGAAAAAGCATCAACAATCACCATGGGGTGCCCAACTACACTATTTGTGGAACATGCACTATTTGCGATATTGAATAAACCTTAATCCACCCTAACCACGCGAAGAGCATCAGGTTATGAGATCATTTTATCCAGAGCTGAACTATCAATTGTTAGATGTAGCACGGTCAACCCTGCAAGGTTCCTAGCAGAAGTAATTGAGGAGGGAGATTATGCCCATGACTGTACGCAAATAACTGAAATGTACTCATGTACTAGAAAGGTTGAAGAAAACGCACTAGAGGGAGGTGAGCTCTTGTTTATTGATGGGTCATCAACTATCGATCAAAGGGATGGTGTAAGGAGGACTGGGGCTGCAGTGGTAAAAATGATGAAGGTACCGGCGTGTGTGGCAATGAAATGTGTACAATTACCACAGCATTACTCCGCTCAAGCAGCGGAATTAGTTGCACTGATCTTGGCGTTGAAGGAAAGCTTTGACAAACGGGTGACCATATACTCCGACAGCGCATATGTTACATCTACTGTCCACTCAGGGCTGTCGAAATGGAGAAGAAGAGGGTTTAGGAGAGCTGATGGCACTCCCGTGCAACATGCCCTCTTATTGGCTGAACTAATTGAAGTAATAAATGACCCCCAAGAATTAGCTTTAGTAAAATGCACCGCACACACCAATGGTGAGGACCACGTCTCAAAGGGGAATGCAGCAGCAGACGCACATGCGAAGTATGCTGCATACTTTGGTGAGATATGGAACCCCCCAGAGTCACAGAGAGGGAGAGGGAGGGGAATGCTAAGGAGATGTTGATAAGAGAAGGGTACACCCATCTCCCAGCCACACAGATTATGGAGCTACAAGCGGCTGCACCAATGGCCGAAAAAGAAATATGGGTAAAAAGAGGATGTACAATGTCACCGACCGACGCACTATGGCGCCAGGGTGGCACTGGAAAGGTTGTAATACCATTGGCACTTTTGAACACCGCCCTGAGCCAACTACATCATCCAGCCCACACAGGCAAGGAAGTAATTGCAGCACGAATTAGGGAAGTCTGGTTCTGCCCCGAGTTAAATTCTCATGTGTCAAATTTTATCAGTAATTGTCTCACATGCCAACAGTTTATGGCCGGCCATACTCTAAAGGTGATAAGAGGTACTATACCCCGGCCAGAGGGACCTTTCCGGCATCTCCATATTGACTATGTTGATATGATCAACATATGTCAAGGAAATAGGTATATGATTGTAGTAGTATGCCCATTCTCTAGGTGGGTTGAGGCAGGGCCCTGTTCACACCCAGATGCATTTAGAGCAGCTAAATTCCTAGTGAGGGAGGTCTTCCCCCGGTGGGGAGTGTGCGAGGTGTTAAGGTCAGACAATGGCCCACATTTCGCAAACGAAATGTTCCAGCACATCACATCCTTGCTGAACATCAAGCATAAATTTGCATGTGCATACCACCCACAGGCCAACGGTGTATGTGAACGCCTGAATGACCTATTAAAGGAGGCAATTGCAAAGATACAGCAAACAACAAAGAAGAGTTGGTTATATTGCCTTCCATTAGCCCTATTTGAGCTAAGGAATAGACCAGGGTCTGACCACCACCTCTCCCCTCACGAGGTGGTTACCGGACGTCAAATGTGCCTTCCCCTAACGCCAACGTCAAGAGCATTTACCGACCACGAAAGCACAGCGAGTGTTCTTGGTGATGAAATGTACCAATATGTGTCTTCTTTGATTACTAGTGTAGTGTTTGTGTCTCAACAGCTCGAGCGCACATGGGGCGGGTCTAACAGCAATCAACAAGAAGACGCGGATAAAGAACTGGAAAAGGAAGGACTGTGTAAAATTGCTAAAGGTGACCACGTACTACTTCGCAATTTCAACAGGAAGTGGAATAGTCCACTATTCACTGGCCCCCATCTGGTAGAGGAGGTATCAACGAGAGCAGTAAAGCTACAGGACAAGCGTGCCTGGAACCACCTACACGATGTAAAGATCTACAAACCACAGACCTGCCCCAGCGCCACCGACAGGTCCATTGGGAGAACAGCAACAACATCACCAACGGAGGAAGAAAGTTCTACCACAGCCAACGGCCCAAGTGTTCCCATACCCTGTCACTCCCCAGACTCCCCAGAGACAATAACTGAAGAAGAAAGGGGTGATCCCCATACTGCCCACCCCATGGTCACACGCTCAAAGAGTAAAGATACTTCCGCCAGTTGAGCCCAAACCCCCTGCCCACCACCCACTGACCCTACCCCCATTGCAGTAATACCTGAATTTAAGGACATTGTCTCGCACGCGTACACATGTAAACACGTGAATGCTCTCTTTTCTTTTCTCTCGCACATGCAGGAACTGCGTATTATTGTACTGCTAAGAAAATAGATAACTAACAAATTCACTGCCCAGGAGTAGATGGTACCCTCAGACGATAACTACCCAGAAGAATTGTCACACCAATTTGTATATGAAATAAAAAGGCCAACGTACCTGAAAAGGAAAAGGGTACGTGTCTACTACACAGCATTCCTCTTGGCCATAGAATACCCAATGCCCCACCTCCACCCATACTTGCCTGCCCTAAGAGATAGATTGCTTAGATTAGCGTGGGAACAGCTCTTTGCCTGGGCACTGAATGACTATTTGATAGGGAGAGCTAACTAACATTTAATAACCAGCATATTGAGAATTTTCAGGCGGGCAACTCTAACGTCGCAAGAATACGCTGCCGGACTGCAGCAAGGTAAGAGCAAAATGCCGGTGAAATTAGCATGTGTAATAAAAATAATAGGGATTTTCATGATCACCGGGTTCTTGGCTGCCTCTGTATGGCAGTACAGCTGTGCTATCAATATTATTGCTGTACCCCAACCTAATCCACCCCCATCCCCAGCTGCAACAGGTGTTACGTCAGGTGATACTAGTAAAATTACGCACAAACAAAATAGAGTTCAACGCAGCACATACTCAGATAATAAAGGTATTGACAATTATATACAAGATTCAGCACACGTCTCAAACAACATATGGTACCAACACATGACCCGCATTGGTAAGCAGACAACAGAAGACAGCTGCTACGTTTGCTCATTAATACCATACGCCATGAGCGCTTCTCGAACATTTGTTGCCACAGAAATAGATGAAAAGACAGCACGATGCATAATATACTTGGCACTGTTCCAAACGAAAGGAAGATTTCAAGGGACAGTGGTGCATATGGTGTGGAAAACACGAGACTCATACCCATACGAAAACAACTTCCTCAAGACTTATTTGAGTTACCACAAGAGCAGTTTACATGCTGAAGCATTCAGATACATAACAAGTGGTCCTGCAAAAGGGGAAACAAAGAAAGTAACACTGCAGTATTTACCATGTGATTGGTACGCCACTGAAGTTCCTGGTAAACCAGGATGCTGGGAGAGGCCACTGGTGACGATAACGGGGAAGGTGTACTTGGACAACAAATGGGAGATAGGAGTGATTGGCAGCAACATGGTAACAAAAGAAACTTTTTCAACTATCGATGCACACAACCACAGATGTTGGACGACTTGGATCAAGTACGTGCCCATGCTCACGTGGATAGAGACGGATGAAGACCCAATAACAATACTGCCGCTGACTGCGCCTAAGGTATGCTACCAACATAAAGGAGAGGTGAACGTAGGATACAACACCAACTGTGCAAGCGTGATGGAGTTACCTGAGGGGGGAGCAGGAACAGAAGTAATAATGGACCATTACTGGGCCTGTGGAGAAAAGGCATACCACACACTGCCCCCTCTGTGGAATGATGTATGCACGATGGTGCACGTCAATGTACCATCACTAGTGGTACCCCTGAAGCATGTGAATGTGGCGAACTTTCCCAAAATGGATGAAGGGGAAGAAGAAAGAAGAGATCTGCACCACCTCAGGAGGAGCCAGGAAACAGGACCAACGGCAATAATACTGTCCTAAATAGAAGGAAAAGACAAGGAGAACCTCTGACAGGAAATTACCTATGGGGAAGGTCGGAAACAGCACTCACTTCAATTCCGCCAGAACACAGACTATTCAGCAGAGCAGCAATGTTCTTCTCCTCAATAATCCATCCGGGACTGCAGGCTTACGCAAACGCAAAATGGCTCCAGATAACTAGATGGGAACTAATGATGACCATCAATTCTACAGTAAATGGATTCAACGCAATAAAAGAGGAGCTGCGAGCTATAAGGATGGTAGCACTTCAGAACAGATATGTATTGGACCTCCTCACAGCCATGGAAGGAGGAGTCTGCGCAAAGATAGGACAATCATGCTGCACGTTCATTCCTGCCAACGATGCTGACAACGGTACACTGACAGAAGCAGTTTCACAATTGGCCCAGATGCACTCCAAAATGATGGATGAAAGTAAAGGCGTGAAAAAGGATGAGAGCTGGTTTTCGCTATTATGGTCATGGATGCCATCTTGGCTGTCAGATGGACTGAAAATTATAGTTGGTTGTACTATTTTAGCTGGAGCTACACTGATCATAATAAGATTTTGGAAGGCCCGGAAGGCACGCACCACTGACGAGTTGCTTGAAATGGTCGGTATGCACCCATTGATGCCAGCAGTTACAAGAGAGAGAGAAATTGCGCAACCAGATCATCACCAACCACCTGGACCCACCATCGGTGAAGATCGAGAACCCAAGAAATCCCAGGAGTTACATAGGGAAATGGGTATACTGTACTCCTGGAGGAACATGTGAATATATGTATTGGTCATTTGAAGATCATGTTAACCACTATGGACATTTAGGAGGAATAACTAAGATATGGAGAGTAAGAGGAGATAACGAAAAGGATATGTTTGTGGTCAACAAGTCGACCAGAGGGGGGACTGAAGTGGGAGAATGGAAAAACAGGCTCCCGTCCTTCCCCTCTCACGCCTGGCCTAAAGGATCACGGCCCAGACACCCGCCACGAGAAGAGTTTGCCCATCTACCAGATGACCAAATACCCTCGTACAGGAACATACGGATGTGTCCATCTGCCTGCCCAGCAGCCCGCCCTGCCCATGCCGATACCTGTGGCACGGATCAACAAGACTAAAACCTACACGTCGTTAGAGATGCCATGACGACCTAGCCAACGGTCAGCACACCTGTGCCAATATACACACTGGACACTCCCGCACCAATCTACACGAAGAATATACCCAGTCCTATGACGTAGGCGACAGACATACTCACGGACGTGCATCTTCATTATTTTCCACATAGGCTCTCAAAATGCAGAAACGCAAGACGCATCATGAACTCATCTAAAGAGCTTGCTTACGCTTCTCCTAAACCCAGGTGCCATAATGAGAAATATAACGAAGACACGATACTGGTTATAAGACAATATGATACTATAACCAATATGATACTATAACCTAAAGCGCCTGTGCACCAAACGGTTCCACCTATACACCAGGCCTAAGTAGGCCGCAAGCAAGAGCTCCCATGGACGTTAAAAGAACAAAAGTCAGGTTGCTGATCCTGCAGAATGAGCCTGGCGAAAGCAGACAGCCAAGGTCGTAATGTTGCAAACCCACATTCCAAAAGCAGACCATCAAGGGCACGATGTTGCAACCTCGCACGCCGCGCACCAACGTTAAAGTCGCACCTGCAAATTAAACCAGTCACACAGTGGAAAAACAATATTAATTGTGCAGAATTCTGCCTCAAACACGGTCCCACCTCACGTGACCAAGCCGAACCTGACAGGATGCCAAGCCCAGGAGAAAGAAGGCGTCTGGATCCCTCGTTACAAGACACAGGCAGATACACTTAAAAGGGTCAATGGACATCTGCGACAGTGGGAGTAGTCGGCTTTCCAGCTCATGAATAAGTCCTCACATTGTCTGCACGTACTCATAGTGAAACATTGTTGCAAATGACAGGTACACCGAGAGCTGGGAACAGCGATGGTCCCAGGCTGGGAAGCTCACGGGCGCACCAATCAGAACATGGGGCTCTTATCACTGACGCCATTAACATTAACCAATCATCAGGAGTCTTCATGTAACAATTCTCATGTATCTAATTGTAGGGACAACCCAGATATATCACCTGACTAACCCTTGTCCACTAATATTGTTCTCTATACGTATGCTATACTAACCCTACCACTCGAGCAACCAATTAAGAGTGGCGATAGGTTTTTTGCTAACTTTCTAAGGTGACGCAAGTAGCCCGTCATACTAAGGTAAAAAGGGCCTGCGAGCCCCACGATTGTGTGTGCGTCAGGACGGACGCGTACGATCCTTGACCCATCCCTGCCGTTTTTGTATAATAAACAGCAGAGTCACCTTGCTTCTTGTGTGTGTCTCATACTCTATCTCTTCTGGGATATACGGGAGGAGTTGGGGCCTCCCTGCCCGGAGGTCTGCGGACGGCCCGGCCGACCCCGGCAGAATTTTCCCCCTGACAGCACTATGGAGTCTCAGTACTGTGATAATAGTGCATGGCGCAGGTTCGAGTATGGGCTGATTATAAGAGCACTATGGAGTCTCAGTACTGTGATAATAGTGCATGGAGCAGGTTCGAGTATGGGCTGATTATAAGAGCACTATGGAGTCTCAGTACTGTGATAATAGTGCATGGAGCAGGTTCGAGCATGGGCTGATTATAAGAGCACTATGGAGTCTCAGTACTGTGAAAATAGTGCATGGAGCAGGTTCGAGTATGGGCTGATTATAAGAGCACTATTGAGGTCTCAGTACTGTGATGATAGTGCATGGCGCAGGTTCGAGTATCGGCTGATTATAAGACCACTATGGAGTCTCAGTACTAGGATAATGGTGCATAGTGTAGGTTTGAGTAGGGGTTCAGTACGGGTACCCTAATGCACACTGCAAGTAACGATGGTGGTGCATTGACCGAGAAAGTTGGATGTCTCTGTGGTGTAAAATGTGCGCCGACATCAAATCAGGAACAAGGTGATTTGCGCAAGGTTCATTGATAACTCAGCACTGAGTGCACACTGCAAATCATGATAGGTGTGCATTGTGAGAGCTCCATGGATGTCTCAGTAGTCGGACATACATGCCTACTACAAGTCCTGACAGTGGCTGATTGACATATGGTGCATATTAACAATCTGAACACCCACCCTGGATCGACAACAATATGCTCGCAGCTTGGTCCTCAATCTATATTGATACATGTGCCTCTAAACATGCCACCATGGCAATGTTTTCTTACACTAGCATTAATGCGATGTGGGGAAAGCCCAAACGTGTTTTTTCTTACCTGGTGATACTGGCATATATTGACACAACCAGCAAGGGCATGTTTTCTTACAATGTATTATGCCAACGTAAGTGTTTTCTTAAGACATATGACTTGAATATTTTGGTGCAGCCATCATGGGTATGCTTTCTTACAGAAAATTTAGTGCATTATTGGCAAAGAAAACATGAATGTGTTGTTGTATTAGGATACTTGCATATATTGGTGCAGCCAGCATGGACATTTTTTCTTACAGTGGTATTACTGGCATTAACGGCAAAGCCAACATGAGTTTGTCATTGTATGGAAATACTGGCAAATTTTGGTACAGCCACCATGGACATGTCTTCTTTTTTTTTTTTTTTTTAAATATATTTATTGATTTTTCAAAGAAAAACTATACAACCAGCATCATCAACGTAGCAATCAGTTACATATCCACAATATCTTCCCATTCCCTCCTCCCCCATGCGAACCCGGACCGGGGTTGCGCGGTCTGTCATTGGTGTTAGGGTGAGCCTGGGCTGTCCAGGTCCTCGCCTGAGGTGCTGACCTCTTTAGGACTGAACAGGGCTGTCGTGAGGGCTATCCATTGCAAGAGGTCTTCCGAGTCACCTATTTTCTGCGGTCGCTGCGCCAGCTCCCAGGCCCCGGTTTCGGCCACAGACCACCTACGGAGGTCTTCCCACCATGTCACAAGTCTAGGGGCCCTGGGGCACTTCCAGGCCATTGCGATGCGCCTTTTTGCGAGGATGTACATCAAATCCTTGAGCCTATTGAGGGGTTTGTTTTTTTTGCCTCGCGGATATGAGCCCAATAGACATGCCTTAGGGGATTGCACGTCTAGCGTTATGTCCTCCTCCGCAATCCTGGTCTGAATTTGCGACCAGAAGGTTTGTATATCCGGGCAGGCCCAAAACATGTGAGTCAGTGAAGCCGCGGGTTCTTGGCACTTGGGGAACGGCACTACGCAGGCGCCATTGAATCTCGAGATGACAGCTGGGGTAAGGTAGGCCCTTTGGATGATGTAAAATTGGATAAGCTGGAATCGGGCATTCCTGGAGACTTTTTTATGGTAGTGTGTTATTGTTTCCCACTCCGTGTCTCCGAATTGCGTGTTTAGCTCGGCTTCCCATTTACCCTTGCATGTGAGTTCGTTATGTGTGGTGTTGTCAATTAGGATCTCATAAAGCCTAGAGGTTTCGTGTCCCCCCTCTGCAACGCCCACCAAGTTCTCAATGGTCTCGTGTCCGGCGCATTGGGATTCTGCTTCCGGCCATCGCTTCCTAAGCATATCCAGCACCGCCCGTGCAAAAGCAACTGACCCAGTGGGACCCCAGTCAACTCGTGCAGTTCGGGAAATGTGTGAGTGCCCTGGTCGTCTATCAGATCGCCCAGGGTGGCAACACCGGAGGGTTCCCACATGTTCCGGATCGCCTTCCGGTCCTCCGGTCTAGTGGACATGATGGCGGCTATAGGGATTTGTGGGGAGTAAGGGTCGGTCAGCCTGACCGATTTGCAGGCCCGACTCCAGATCTGAGTGCCTAGGCAGATGAGGTGTGCATCCAGCGTTTTAGGCGTTGGTCTGATCCAGAGGAGGTCCCTAAGCAACCAGGGAGCATCTGGGGGCTGCAATAGGCGTGTGTCCGTCGTGGCATCATCGGCCATCCACTGGATCACGTGCTTAAGCTGGGCCGCTATGTATTAGAGCTCAAAGTTAGGGGTTTTCAAGCCTCCCCTCTCGTACGGTCTTTGAGTTATGTCTAGGGCAACTCTGTGCCTCCCCTCCCGCCATAGGAGTTTCCTACATAGTTTGCTCAGGTCTTTGAAGAAACGTTGGGGGATGTTGTAGGGGACGTTAGTGAAGAAATGTAGAAGACGCGGGAGTGCAACCATTTTAAGGAGTCCCGCCCTGCCAGCCATCGAAAGGGGCAATTTACACCATAGGTCAATTGATTTAGCCAGTCCCTCCTTAGCCCTGCCCGTGTTTAGTGCATGTTCGGCTTCGGGGTCCCGGTGGATCGCGACGCCCAAATATTTGAACGTGGTGGGTTCCCATTTAAGGGCCAGCGGGGGGAGGTGTTCTTTCTTGGTTCCACTAAGTGCAGCCAGGGGGAATAGGCAAGACTTGCCGTGGTTAATCTGGATCCCGGTGCATCTGTGGAACCCATCTAGGGTTTCGAGAATGTAGGGGAGAAGATGTTCGGGGTCCCTTAGATAGAGGAGCATGTCGTCCGCATACATGGAGACAAGGTGGTTCACTCCATTTACCACTATCCCCCCATCTCCATACTCCTGCCTAAGGTATGCCGCCACTGGTTCAATCGCCAAGATGTAGAGCAAAGGGGATAGGGGGCACCCTTGCCGAGTGCCCCTGGCCAGGCTCCATTTTTCCAAAAAGGTGTTGTTGGTTCGCACTCTGGCTGTGGGATTAGTGTAAATGAGTTTGACCCAATTCAAGAAAGCCGTTCCGATCCCCATCTTGGCAAGGGTGGCGTAGAGCCATGTCCATCGGACCGAATCAAAGGCCTTAGAGGCATCAAGGGACACAACTGCATATTTACCGGGCATGCCGTTTGTGCTGTGTATCACATGATGCAGCCTTCGCAGGTTCTCAGACATGGAGCGGCCCTGCACGTAGCCTGTCTGATCTTGGTGTATAAGGTACGGGACGGCTGCACGCAGCCTTCTGGCCAGTAGTGCGGTGAGGATCTTGTTGTCTACATTCAGCATGGATAAGGGGCGGTATGAGCCGCAGTCAGAGCTTTCCTTGTCGGGCTTAAGTAAGGGGATGATGGTGGCTTCAGTCATGGAGTCAGGGAGGTGGCCTATTTCATACGCCTCGTTATATACTTTGGACAGTAGGGGGGCCAGTATGTCCTCATAGGTCTTATAAAATTTGCCCGGGAGACCGTCCGGTCCCGGTGTTTTACCAGAGGGCAGTGACCTAATGGTGGCTGTAACCTCCTCTGGGGTGACGGGGCCTCCGAGGGGATCTGCCAAGTGGTCCTCCAGGCGAGGGCGTCTGGGGGCGGGGCTGGTTCGGAGTAAAGGGTTTGGTAATATCGCTTAAACACTGCGTTGATGCCCACTTGCGTGTGGAGGGTCAAGCCGTCTGTATTACGGATGGAGCAAATGGGGTGTCTGGGGGTTTCTCGTTTATAAAGCCATGCAAGAAGTTTCCCGGGTTTGTCGCCCAGGGCGTGATTCCTTTCCGTGAATTTGGTATAGCTTAGCCTCCCCAGCGTCTCCCAGTGTGTTAAGCATGTTTGTTTAAGTTCAATCATTTTCTGCAGGTGGGCGGGATCAGGGGATGGGGTAGCTTCGAGGTCTTGGAGTTCGGTCTCAGCGTGCGCTAGCAGGGACGTGGCGGATTTCAGGGCCCCTCCGGCCGCGGCTATCATTTCCCCTCTAGTTACCACCTTGTAGGCTTCCCATGCTGTGCCTAAGTATCTGACGCTATCAATGTTGGTTTGCCAGTAGTGTGTGGAACCCTCCCTGATTTGTTCATTTAAGGCTTTGTCTAATAGCGCTTCGCTTCTCAATTTCCACGTCGGGATGGGGGGCCTGGGAGCTGTGGTCACCCACGAGGTCATCAGTGGGGAGTAGTCTGAAAGTACCCTGGCTAGATACTGCGTGTCCTCAAATCTGGCCACGTGCTCTTCACTAATGAACAGGCAGTCTATCCTGGTGTGGACCTTATGTGGGGGGGAGTAAAAGGAGTAGCCTCTGATTTCGGGGTTTTGCGCCCTCCACAGGTCTTTCAGGGCATATTGCTGCGTGAGGGCGTTCAGTATCTTGGCGGGTGGGGAGGGGTCCCCATGCTTACCATCCGATCTATCTATGCGAGGGTTTAAGGTACAGTTGTTGTCGCCTCCCCATATCGTTATGCATTCGTTACTCGGGGACAGCCGGGCGTACAACGAACGAAAGAAAACAGTGGCATCATGATTCGGGGCATAGGTGCAAATCAGGCGAACGTCGCACCCCTCTATGGTGCCCTGAATTAGGGCCATCCTACCTTCGTTGTCCGTTTTGGTGTGGATCAGCTTGACTGGGACAGAGGGGGCAATCCATATCAAGACTCCTCTGGAGTAAGTGGAGTAGGAGGAACCCACCAGGGTACCTCGCCAGACCTTAGCCAGCACTGCAAGCTTGGGGCCACATAAGTGGGTCTCCTGAAGGAGAGCGATTCCGACTCTGTGGCCCTTCATGAAGGCGTGAATGCGGCGCTGTTTGATGTAGCTGTTTGGTCCCCTGACGTTCCAGGACATGACTCTGATCCTCTCAGCCATAGTCTGGGTGTGGTCGTGTGGCTGGGGGAAGCCTGAGGTTGAAGTGTTCGGCGAACTTGGTCATCCTGGTGGCGATTCCGCTGCGCTTGGTCCCGGTCCGGTTTATGTCCAATTCAAACTGTAATCTCAACTTGGGGTTCAGACCCCCATGAACAACAACGTCTAACTTAACTACAAACACAACTTCAAACACAACACGTCTAGCGAGGTTGCCCTTGCTCTGACATCCCCGTTTCTGCCCCATCAGACCAGGGTCTTCCGGTGCCCTACGGGCGGGTGAGCTCACCCAAATTATCCTGGGGATAGGAGAGGGGCTGCCTCTGAGGGTGTTATCAGGAGGTGCGCCACGACCGGCGCGGCTCCGGTACCATCAGTGTCGCCACTCTTACTGGCATTTTGATGTGCGATCGGCTACTGCAGACAGTAGGTGGTGAGGAGAAGTCCCTTTGTTACAGGCGGCTAGGGCCTGCGCTGTCTCCGTTCGATGTCTAGGATCTGTTCTCTGTCTATCCATTCACAGGCCTCTGCGGGAGTGTCAAATAAGTGTGCCTTATTGTTGTGCAGGACCTTGAGTCTGGCCGGGTAGAGGAGTAGGTAGCGCAGGCCTGCTTCTTTGAGTCTTGCCTTGGTGTGGTGGAACTGGGCCCTGCTCCTTTGAACCTGCAAGGTGTAGTCGGGGTATATTGCGATCTTCGCGGCGTCCCTCTGTATGGAGCTGCCCATCCTGGTAAAGGCCAAAATGGATTCCCTGTCCCTGTAGTTGAGGACTTTGGCTATTATGGGTCTGGGTGGGCTCCCCGGTGGCGGCCTCCTGGCAAGGGAGCGATGGGCTCTTTCTATGGTGAAGCTCTGCGACAGTTTCCCAGCCCCAATTTCCTGTATGAGCAGGTTCTCGA
Source organism: Ambystoma mexicanum (assembly GCF_040938575.1). Taxonomy (NCBI): domain Eukaryota; kingdom Metazoa; phylum Chordata; class Amphibia; order Caudata; family Ambystomatidae; genus Ambystoma; species Ambystoma mexicanum. The sequence continues at coordinate 99,656,753 of NC_090927.1, read as the reverse complement.
TGTAATTAGTGGGGTCGCTGCCCTCGATGCCCTCGGGCAGGCCGATAATTCTGATGTTGTTCCTGCGGGCCCTTCCTTCGGCCTCCTCAGCCCTGTCTTCCAGATTCTTCACTCTTTGCGCCAAAATGTCCACATCCTTTAAGAGCTGAGTTTTGGTGTCGGTGTTGTCTCAGACTTGGATCTCAAGGGCGTCCGTTCTGCCGGTGATAGAGCGCACATCCTGCCTCAATAAGTTCAGGTCGATGGCGACCGCGTCTATTTTGTCCTCCATGGTTTTCTGGAGTGTCTTGATGGCCTCTAGCAGTTGGGAGTTGGCCGGCTCGGGCCTCTCGGCGCCCGACGCCTCCCCAGGGGCTGGAGCCTCCCCGGGTCCGGTCGCTCCAGCGGCCGCGAAGGACTCCATGGTGGTTTGGCGGTGTTTGCTTCGGGCGCCCATAGTGGTCATGTCCTATCCGCGAGATCCGCCAGGCCTCGGCGGGCACTATACAGTCGATGTCCACTGGCGCCGTGCGGGAGATGCTTCGTGAGGGGGGGTTGTGCGTCGTCCACCCGCCGGGCAATGTCAGTGGGCCGCTCGGCAGGGCGGTCATGCACAATCCTGCTATAAGGCTCTTCGCTCCGGGCCCGGCGGGGGTGCAGTTAAGGCCGCCCCAGGTGCCCCCCCCCCCTCCGACTCCTTACCACTCTTCTTCGGGACACAGGAGCGTGAATCTCAGCGTAGGCCACCGCTGCCGCTTCAGTTCGAGTTCCACTAAGGCTGATCCCTGGTGGGCTCCTCTGGGGTCGGTCACAGGGCTCCGCTACAGCGCTGGGCCGGGGATCATCATGGCCGCCATTTCCTGCCTCCGCGTGGCGTTCTGTTTCTTTTCGATGGTGCGGGCCAACAGAGGGACGTGAGGTTCCCAAACTTCGACAACAGGCGGAACACACTTTCACACGACCCGTGTTCGGTTTTCAGGTGACTGCAGTCAAGTTAAGCGATAGTTGGCGGCGGATCCATAATCGTATCGAGCGGAGCTGCGCCGAACACGTCTCTCCTACATGGCGGTTAGCCACGCCCCCCCTGGACATGTCTTCTTGTACTGACAGATAACTGCCATATACCATATACAGTCATCAAGAAAATGAGTTTGAAAATGATCCTGCATACTGTTTGTGACATATTGTGTTTTCCATGTTACCCTATGAAACACATTGTGAATTGTATGTCATTGTACGCAATTATTCCCAAAATGTGTGCTGTAAAATGTACAATTGTGGTGCACTCAGAGAGAACCCTTCCAAGACCACCCTTACCTTGGTTGGTAAGGGGCCTGGGGCTCCCCTGCTACACTCAGTTGGCTCCACACATGTGTGAGAAATATCTTTGCCCCTCGAATGAAGGAATTCCCCAGCTGCCACTGCTCCTGTCTTACTTGGGTCTTCACAAACTCACGCGACAGAGGAGGCCTCTGGCACTCTTATCAGCGGCTGTGCCACTGTGATGAACGTGCTGCCGAGCGCGCTTCTTCACCACAAATCGAGAGGCCTCCGCGCGGCGCTTGGCAGCTGCTCTGTCACTGTGACAGAGCTTCTGCTGAACAAAGTGCTGTTCCAGCTGTCAGCGGGATCAGCAACATACTGGCCAGCAGCTCTGTCACCAAGTCACTGCTGAGCATGGCTCTGCTCCCACTGAGTCACGGCACACGGAGAGGGAGAGTGACCCAAAGGCGGTGGGTGGCAAGAGACCAGTTATTTTATGATGCTTCAGGGTGGGCCACTGCTCAGGAGGGCCGTGGGAGAGGGTGGTAGGAACCACAGCATGCTTGTCTATTTACTGTGGGATCAGGAGAGCTGAACACTCCTATGAGACAGGGCTGGACTGCCCCCCCCAGGACCCCGGGACACCCCCCAGTAGGCCTCTGGCCTGCAGGGCCTCTTTGGAGCGGATGGATACACACGACAGCACATCGTGCGATTTTCCATCCGCCTTGGTGGTTTGTGTTGAATTGGCTGCCTGCAGTGCCGCTGCCACCACCAACCGAGGCAGGCGCTGCAAATTCTTTTTTTTTTCTTCCCAGCAGCACTGGGCCCGCGCCTGCGCATGAGGGCCTCTTGGCCTGGGCACCACACCGGATTGGAAGCGCACGTGCCACTGCACACATTGGCAGCACAGCAGCAGGTCCGCAGGGCCTGCAGCCGGCCCGGGCTGCGTGAGGCCTTAGCAAGATCAAATCAAATCAAATTCTTTAATGTGATATAGTATGAAATAAATTCAAACTTTACACATGTATTAATAAACATTCATATAAAATCATACATATAAGATCATAAACATAAGATCATCAATCATAAATCACTACAGATCATTTCATATAATTATTTACAAGTACATTAACGGGCACGCAGGTAATCCTGAGCACCTACATAAAAATTAATGCTTAGGTTCCCAATACAAGTTCTATCTGTTGCCAGACATTGTAAAGTGCTATGTATAAATGCATGTTAGTTGAATTAATACAATACTGCCAGAATGGAGATTTAGGTATAGTAAGCGGGTCGTGCACAAATTCACCCAGGAAATGGACAATAGTCTTCTTAAGTGCCGTGCATTGAGTTAATACATGTCTAGCTGTTTCTGGACACCAGGGAAATTTACATACTCGACAGGTTCGCTCTGCTGTAGGAATATGTTCCCTTGCTCCTATGATAGATAGGGTAGGTAATTGATCTAATCGGAAAAGAATAATAAAACGGCAGAGTCTTCTAGTGGGACAGAGGAAAAGGTAGTCCTGCGGTTTCATGAACTTATATACTCTGTAGTTCACAAAACGGTATGATTTAAGGGTGTCCAGATGGGCGAAGTTCTCCAGCCAGTCCCAGAGCATTTAACATTTCTTTGGTCACACTTGTCCCTTTATGAGTCCAACCAATTTCTTCGAGGAATTTTCCCATAACTTTATATAAAGATGAAGTGGTAAGTTTTTTACTTAGTTCCTGATGTAAGACTATTATCAGGGGATTGAGAGATCCACTTATAATCTCAAGATAGAACCCAGTTCTTCTTTTCAGTACCATAGCCTTAAGTGATGGCAGGCCCAGTTCTAATCTTATCAGGGCCATCGGCACTCCCGGGGGAAGCCCCAATATTCGACGCCAGAACTTTCCCTCTAGCACTTGGAGCTATGCCAAATTCACCGTCAACAGCGATTCCAGGCCATAGATGACTATAGGAGCGAAAACTTGCAAATAGAGGTGGGGTGTTCCCCACAAAGTAAAGCCCCCTTGTTTGCTAGTAAAAGAAGCAATGAGTGAGATCACTTGATGGGCCCTGGTGATGCGTTCCTGTTTACATAGCGCATAATCACCAGAGGGCTCTATTTCCACTCCTAGGTAGCGATAAGACGGGGCGTACAGAATTGTGTGTTTATGTACTGTCAGATTCACACGGGATACTCTTTTCTTAGTGAATCTCAGCACATTAGTCTTCTCCAAATTGATGGTCAGGCCATTGATCTTAGCGTATTCCCAAAGAACATGGGCAGAGCGCCTCAGACCACCAATGGTATTATCGAGGACTACCAAATCATCTGCGTACGCCAAGACCACACATAACACATCACCTATTTTTGGTGGACAGTTATTGACCTCCGCAAGTGTCGCCGGAATGTCATGTACATACAGGTTGTAAATAAGAGGCGCTGTGACGCAACACTGCTTAACCCCTCTGTTTTGCATCACATTTTGGGTCGAATATCCCTCCTGATTAAGTCGTAGGCGCGCCGAGGTATCTCGGTGGAGCAATCTAAGATAATACAGTAAACCTGTGGGGCAGCCCAATGCTTCAAGCTTATTCCAGAGCCTAGCTCTTGGTATCGAGTCAAATGCGGCCTTAAAGTCAATAAAAAGTGCGTACATTGGGGGCTGGCCGCTGCTAAGTGCCCTCATACGCAGTACATCCATTACAAAAAGGTTATGTGATGTTGAATACTCCCGTCTGAAACCGCATTGGAATCTACTCAGTATTCGCATATCTTCAACCCATTTTTGTATTTCACTAAGCAAAAGAGAGGCAAAGAGTTTCCCAGTGACATCCAGCATGGATAAGAGTCTGTAGTTATTGGGATCCGAGCGATTGCCCTTTTTAAACACCGGGATCAGGATAGCAGTTTGCCAGGATCGAGGAATATCCCCCAGTGAAAAGACCTTGTTGAAAAGTACAGAAAGTAATTCAGCCCAAAAGGACAGGTTTCTTTTCAGCACCACATTCGCTAGCCCATTTGGACCAGGGGCTCTGGATGGCTTGAGAATCGCAATTTTATTGAGTATTGCCCCAGGTGAAACATCAAAGGGTTGAATGATAGGAGGTTTTCCCATAGGTCTACTCGCAGCCTCATCCTCTTCCTCATTACGATTTAAGAGGAATTGTTCCCATATTTTCTCGTTGATTGGATTGGTAACAGAACCGTTGGCCTTGGTTCTGTTCTCATTTAAGAGTGCCCAAATGCTTCGAGAGTTTCTGGCACAGATGGTTTCAACAAGTCGCTGATAGCATTTATTCTTCTCTGCTGTCTTGATACTCTTCACCTCAGCTCTATATCGATTTTTGATCGTTCTTAATTTCGCACGTTATGAGGCTCTGGAGAGATTCTGGCTTTTTAGGGAGCGTATCATTCTTCTAAGTCCTCTCTTAGCAAGATCGATCATGTCGATTGTCGGGTGGACTAAGGTAAGCAAGATGCGGAGGCAATATAACTTCATGAAGGAACTTTTGATTCGCAGGACATTGGATCCACGGCTCACTTTCAAGATTAGGTTCATCTTGAAGATACACAAGGTGCTGGAGCGGCCGCTCTAAAAGTGGTTCAGACTTCAGAGGCCATAGTACAGAAACCTTTCAGCAGTGCAATGACAGTAAGCACTAGTGCAAACATCATGTTTGCAGCAAGGACATATTTACCTAGTCCTTTCCTCTGGTGCAAACATGCATTGAAGGAATGTTTTTTGCAATAGGGTGCAACGTTTCTGAAATACCACCCCATATGTTGTCCCCTTCTGGGAATGGCTCATAAATTATCCCGGGAAAAAGCCAAAGTCTCCCAAATCTTCATTCAGTAACACTTTACAGAAAGCGAAAGCCCAAATGTTATTGGAGTTCATAGTTCACAAGCCCTGAAGCCGTATGATATGCTGTACTAAATGTCACAGCTGCGCCGCCACAGCCCACTCACTGCATAGAACAGAAGCACCCATTTATTGGCAAATCTTCTTACGGTCTGATGGGTTCGCCACACCTCGTGAGGGGGACCCTCGTGACTGCTTCTCTACACAGTGGAGTAACTTTGCTGAAAATGTTGGGGGGGACATGACAACTGAACCAAAGATGCCCCAGCCAAAGGAATGGGGACAAAATGGTGTGCCATGAAAGTTGGGGAGGACAAACACCCCTGTCCCCCCCTAAAATGACGCCCATGCCTCTACAGCCTTAATCCGCCCCCCCTGAAGTTTCCGTGTCATCATTACAGGGAAAGGGCTTACAAGCAAAAAGAGAAAGCAATATGGCTTTTCAAATCACCTTTTCTGAAATGTGTGATGCAAAAATGCACCATTTCAACACATTATTTTAAAAACCTTTCTCGCAGGCATCCATCCCTTGGAATCACTGTAAATTGGTTGGGCTCACTTGCTGCACTGGTTCGTGCCATTTCGGAGAAAATATGTACGCCCATCTACTTTGGCACTTCAACAGCCGCAATTGAATGCTAATAATAACAAGCATTGGCTATGACAACAATTAGGGCTTTTGTAGTAGGCGTGGGAAAGGCACTTGCCAGTCACTGTCTTGGTGTCATTACCTGGCCATGTATGGTAGCAGGTGCAAAATGGCACCAGGGCATCTAATAGCAGCGCCTGGCAAATGCCTAATACTAACAGAAGTCAAACCGCTGGCTTTGCCAATGCTTGTTTTTAACAAGACTACAGTGAAGGACCTTATATTTAGTCCTTATAAATCGAGTGGCTGAAGGTAAACCTGGTTACGAAATGTGTATTACACCAGTAGCACTTACAACTCCAATTAAGTCATTAACTCTCAGAAGACTGCTTTTAAAAAACCGTAACAGGCACTGCCAGTGCAAAGTTTGATGGCAAGGCTTGATTAAAGCCAGCTCAAAGAGTTCCCACGAGGAGGTGTTTTGGATGGGGAGGGGTAGGAACTGGGTGGTAAGGGCCGTGGGCCAATAACCGAACAACACCTACATGCCGTGTGCCCCTCCTCATATGGCATTTCTCCCTATCTGTAGTCCAATGCAATAGTTTCGGCTTTATAACAGCCCACACTAAAAATGATGATAATAGTATCAGGAATGTATATGCAGCTAAATGCGGGATTTATCCCGCTTCTGCTGCAGTGATATCTGCGTGTGTTTGTGTGTTATATAGCTGTTTACGTTATGGCCTTTGACCTTTCTGAAAAGCCTGTGATGCTGTTGCTGCAAGGACAGCAGGGATTTTTTAATGTCATTTATCTCATGTTTCCTTTGAGTTGTTTTTAGAGTTTCCTTAACCTTTGCTGCCAAATGACATCGTGAGCGAGTGTGAAATAAAAAATGCAAAATAAATTGTATGACCAGCAACATGAACATGTAGGTGGCGAAAATACGAATGAACACAGAGGACTTTCATAAGCATGTCATGGCGGTTCAGTCATGCTTGTCCTGACGCAGTGTTTTTGCCACTGACGCATAAATAAAAATAGCAAGCGCTGTGAGTTCGCCTGATTGGAGGAGCGTGAGCGACGCCTCAGGTGGTTTTCTCTGACTGAACAGGGGAAACCCTGAGTCCCCACAAAGCAGCCTGCATGCTTTTTCTCAAGGCCTTGCTTGAGAAGCCTGCTCACACCATTGCAATCCTCTGACGATCCCAATGCACCCAAGCATTTGGTTTTGAAATATTCGTGTCATTATTTCTCCTGTGATAAGGAGCATTGGAATCCTTGTGCCTAGAGCCCAGGGGTGGACTGGCCTATGGGGAACTCTGGGGATTTCCTGATAGACCTCTGCACTCTGGGCAGGGGTGGACTGGCCTATGGGGAACTCTGGGGAGTTCCCGGCCGGCCTCTGCATCCTGGACATGGGTGGGCTGGCCTATGGGGAACTCTGGGGATTTCCTGATAGACCTCTGCACTCTGGGCAGGGGTGGACTGGCCTATGGGGAACTCTGGGGATTTCCTGATAGACCTCTGCACTCTGGGCAGGGGTGGACTGGCCTATGGGGAACTCTGGGGATTTCCCGGCCGGCCTCTGCATCCTGGACATGGGTGGGCTGGCCTATGGGGAACTCTGGGGATTTCCCGGTAGGCCTCTGCACCCTGGACAGGGGTGGACTGGCCTATGGGGAACTCTGGGGATTTCCCGGTAGGCCTCTGCACCCTGGACAGGGGTGTACTGGCCTATGGGGAACTCTGGGGATTTCCCGATAGACCTCTGCACTCTGGGCAGGGGTGGACTGGCCTATGGGGAACTCTGGGGATTTCCTGATAGACCTCTGCACTCTGGGCAGGTGTGGACTGGCCTATGGGGAACTCTGGGGATTTCCCGGCCGGCCTCTGCATCCTGGACATGGGTGGGCTGGCCTATGGGGAACTCTGGGGATTTCCCGGTAGGCCTCTGCACCCTGGACAGGGGTGGACTGGCCTATGGGGAACTCTGGGGATTTCCCGGTAGGCCTCTGCACCCTGGACAGGGGTGTACTGGCCTATGGGGAACTCTGGGGATTTCCCGATAGACCTCTGCACTCTGGGCAGGGGTGGACTGGCCTATGCGGAACTCTGGGGATTTCCCGATAGACCTCTGCACTCTGGGCATGGGTGGACTGGCCTATGGGGAACTCTGGGGATTTCCCGATAGACCTCTGCACTCTGGGCAGGGGTGGACTGGCCTATGGGGAACTCTGGGGATTTCCCGGCCGGCCTCTGCATCCTGGACATGGGTGGGCTGGCCTATGGGGAACTCTGGGGATTTCCCGGCAGGCCTCTGCACCCTGGACAGGGGTGGGCTGGCCTATGGGGAACTCTGGGGATTTCCCGGCAGGCCTCTGCACCCTGGACAGGGGTGGGCTGGCCTTTGGGGAACTCTGGGGATTTCCCGGTAGGCCTCTGCACCCTGGCCAGGGGTGGGCTGGCCTATGGGGAACTCTGGGGATTTCCCGGCCGGCCTCTGCATCCTGGACAGGGGTGGGCTGGCCTATGGGGAACTCTGGGGATTTCCCGGCCGGCCTCTGCACTCTGGACAGGGGTGGGCTGGCCTATGGGGAACTCTGGGGATTTCCCGGCAGACCTCTGCACCCTGGACAGGGGTGGACTGGCCTATGGGGAACTCTGGGGATTTCCCGGTAGACCTCTGCACCCTGGACAGGGGTGGACTGGCCTATGGGGAACTCTGGGGATTTCCTTGTCGGCCTCTGCACTCTGGACCTTTTTTGTGTGATAACCTATTTTATTTTGGATTTTTGTCATAGGAAAAGGGTTGGGCTTGCTGAAAATGTGTAATATGGGCCCACTTTGAACATTATTTCCAGGGCCTGTTTTGGTTCCCAGTCCACCCCTGCTAAGAGATGAGTGTGGAGGGGGGGACATTGAGGTAGATGAAGGATACGAGAATCCGGAGATAGGTGCGTGAGGACAGAGAGGGGCCAGCAATTCTGTTTATGTTTGTGGTGGTGAGGGAACACTTGGAGGGGGTGGGTTGGCAGGAGATGGTATCATAGGGTCGCTGGGAGAGGGTGACGGAGAGCCAGATCTTCCTTTTTGGAATATTGTCTATGCTATGCCCTGACCCTTCCCTCTACTCCATGCACTGGAAAGCTGAAAGGGTCGGAAGACGCGCAAAGGAGTGCGGCAAAGAACTGCATAACATTGTAGTGTCTCTGCCCTTGTCATTGATAATGATGTGTTATTTATATAGCGCCTTAATCCAAAGCGCTTTAGAGAGCACATATTTACATACAATATCACCCGACCAAAATTGCTACTCATTTATCGACCTCGGAAGGATGAAAGGCTGAGTTGGCCTTGCCGGGATTCGAGCCTGCGACCTGCAGTTCATGCTCAGATCGCAGCAGCGAGCGCTCAACCCACTCAGCTATCTTACTGGCTTTCATTTATGATATCACTCAGAACCCCAGGTGGAAAAGAACCACATTGTTGCTACTTCCCTGCCCCTCTACAATTCTACAGTAAGCTAATCAGCTGTTGCTAACTGTACCCCGCTTTGTCCGGACCACTGCAGGTGGGAGGGCTTTCTCTGTGGCGGCTCCCACCCGGTGGAACCCTCTACCATACACTTTGCACGCCATCCCGCACCATCTAGCATTTAGAAGAGCGCTGAAAACGTTTCTATTCCAGTAGATGAGTGGTCGTCTTTCCCCTCTTTAGGGATTGTTTTCTTGTATTCCTCACCGTCGGCTATCCTAGCGCCAAGATACCCTAGGGTCGAACGCACGCTCTGCAAGTTCCAAAATCATTTGTTCGTTCGTTCATTCATTCGTTCATTCATTCATTCATTCATTCATCCATTCTGTATGCGGTGTGTCTGTTTTATTTGCGTGTGTGTAACAGGGTGCCTTTCCCTGCAGTGAGGGACTAGGGCATGAGGTGAAAACTGTGCACTCTGAGTGCTCCATCTCCACAGCCTTTCCCCTGGGTGAGCGCCAGTTCACTGATTTAAAGAGCGGAATTCAGTATCCGGATTCATATAATATTTAGATACACATTCTGCCCTGAGGGCCTTGAGGGGGTGAGTTGCCCCACGTGCCCCATATCTCCTAACTTACAGAATTGCCCTGATAACAAGGAAAGGTGTTTCTTGAGCATTGACTAAGCAAGGAAACACCTCCCAAAGTGCTGCGTTTAAGCATTGACTAAGCAAGGAAACACCTCCCAAAGTGCTGCGTTTAAGCATTTACTAAGCAAGGAAACACCTCCCAAAGTGCTGTGTTTAAGCATTTACTAAGCCCTACCAAGGCATGTATAGGGCATGATAAATGCAAATAAGATACATACATATTCTGCAAACATTTGAAGTGGTTAACTCAAAGCTTAAGACAATAGATGCATGGCTTGTAAATGAGAAATTCCTGTGTTGCTCCAGCTGGTCATATCAATTGTTAATTTAATATATGCCCTCTACACGCGGATGGAATGCCATCTTCGTGGGTGAGAGAGCCAATTATTTTTTCATTTGTAGTAATGAAATGTTGCTGGCAAAAGTGTTTCTGAAAGTGGAATCTGCTAATCCGATCCCACTTTTATGATGCTCCTTGCCAGAAAGGTACAATGCACACAGGTACCTTGTTGTGACCATCTTCTGAAATCCCCAGCAGCACCAACAGAGAAGTGTCAAAGGTCACCCAAAGAGCCAACAGAATGAGATGGCTTTTTACTGGATCCGTCTCTGGTTAAAAAACAAATAAAGGCATTGTCTTGGTTTGACATGGTGGCTACTGAGAGTACACAACTATATGTCCAGAATATTTTAACATCATTTCTTTGTCAGCTTGGTGGACAGTGATTCATTCATGATTGGGCCTGGTCTATATTATGTTGTCTGGGTTTGGTGTACCCACAGCAATGATGGTCCAATTTCATTTATTCAAATATGTTTTACATTATTTTTGGGGGGTGTCCCCCCCAAGTCCCCCATTACCATTAATTTGTATATATTCACAAACACCCACCGCATATATATAATTTTCTAACACCCCCACCCTAAAAAAATCGATGTGTTTTTTTCATAAAAGATTTCTCGCTAAAAAAAACCACCAAAAAAACATCATTAAAGCACGTTGTACCCAATGATGATAGGCCCACCACGAAACCCTCTCTTTGATCCTCGTGAAAGGGTTGTCACATCCTCCAGGGAACAGGAACACTCGCTGGGTGGCTCACTGGGAACCAGTGCTTCAAAGACAGCCCTGCCATTTCAATAGCCACCTCCCCCCAAGGTGCTGATTATTGGGGTCCTTTTGATGTAAGCAGACGTATGAAGGGGGTGTCATTAGAACAGCCCATGAGAGAGCATCAGTCCACAGAGGAGCCCTACCATCTTGGGCTTTGCTTGGGTTTCCATACTCCGACTCCACACTTCCTGCAGACAGGGCAGCATGGGTATGGCATTAGCAGGCAGAGGACATTTGTTAGAGCAGCCAGGATCCGACCCTTAACAGCAGGCTTGCGCTGGACCAATCCACTACAGCATCTGACATACATAACGGGGTGGGATAACCCTCCCTTTAGTGGATTAATCTTTCAACACTGCTGGATCCTGATTGGGAGTACAATCTACTCCAAAGTCCTCAGCAAGGAAGCTGAAGACCGGGAGCTCAAAGGAAGAGGAGAGCTCTTCTCCCTAACCATCTCAAGGGCCTATGTGGGATGGCCAAATGGCAGGTCAAGGCTACTGCAGCTGAGACACTGGTACCCAGGACCATGCCACTGGAATTGACAGAATCCTAAAAGTGCTTTCTACAAACCGTTTTCGGCAAAGGCAGAAGAAAGGTCACACCATGCCCCTGAGACCCTGGACTGGGTTTCCCAGAATCCATAGAACCAAGGAAGTGACCCCCGGCTCCCAAGCATCTCTGAACCACTTTGACGCCAGTGTGGGCACCTTCAACGCCGTCCAAGGTGCTGGAAGGGAAGTGATAGAATCCTGTCTGACTTTGATGCTCCACCGCCGCTACCTCGTTGAGTTTCGCTTGACACCAATGCTGAAGCACTGCTGTCTCTGCAGCCGAGACCCGCTGAGTCTATTAGCATCCCCAGCTCAACACCACCTGTCCAGTTACTAGCTTCTTTGAGCTCAAAGTCATTGGCCCTCATTACGACCCTGGCGGATTTTTTCCGCCATCGACGGACTTTCCGGCCATGGCGCAAAGTCCCTTTACGCCATGGCGGATGGCGGACTTACCGCCCCATTCCGAGGTCGGCGGGGCGGTAAGTCCCCATTGACCCATTTACCCTTCCCCATTCCCATTTCGGCCCCATAGGGCTCAATGGGAGTGGGGAAGGAGTTAATTACGCCACCGTAAAATACGGTGGCGTAATTAACACCAAGGTCCCAGAGCGCCATGGATTTTTCCGCCCGCAAAAAGCGGGCGGAAAAATGACCATGGCGCTCCAGGAACTCGTAGTTGGCGGTAAGGGGTCCGCGCAGCTAATGCTGGCGCAGACCCCTTAGCGCCAGGGTCGTAATGAGGCCCATTGCCTCTGCAATACCACACTGCCGCGTTGAGCCAGCCGAGCTGCTTACCGCCGAATGCAACTCAGCTTCTCTGCTCCCAAGGCCACTGAGTCTTCCAGCACCACCAACCCAACACCGCTTGGTGTTCCCAGTGTCTTGGACCATCCAGCTGTCACTGCTGCCGAAAAGCAGCGCTTTGTTGCAACCCATTGCTACCACTCCCCCAGTCTACACCCCCCAGCTAGCCACCGAATGCACTCTCGGTGAGATGTCGAAAGCCTGGCTCTAAGCTGTGGAGCCCTGAAAGACAAGAACTAAAGGCATTTGAAGTGACCCTGTCCACATGGCCGGCCCTAGAAGACCCTAGTGACTTGTAAACTCATTCTCTACTTTATTGAAGGACATTTTGCTGCTGAAATATTTGCCTAAGGGCCCCCTATCTGCAAACCATACTGCCCCTTTATATTAAAGTTTGCTTTGTCTGCGTTTCCCCTTGAAGGGGTGGGCCAGTAGTGTGTTTAATTTTGGCTATGTGGTGCGCTAAAGCGCCATCTATAAACCAACACTATTGCATTGGAGAACAGTTTGGAGAGAGATGCGATATGAGGTGGGACACAAAGCTTGTAGGTGTTTCGTTAAGTGCTCACCCAATGACTGCCCTTGGCCATGGTAATCCTCATGGTCATTTCCATGACTCCCTGCCTGTATCCCCCAAAACACAGCCTCCTGTGATCTCTTTGTGCTAGCTTTATCAAGGAGAAACATTAAACGTTGTGCTTGAGGCTTAATGGCTGAATTGAAGGTGTAAATGAGATACTGCTGTAATAAAAACGCCCTATATAAGCAGTATGCGTGTCCTTTATTGAGGTCCTGTCAAAAAATGACCCTTGGCAAAGACAACAAGTTTGACTTGTGTATATGTAGTATATAGGTACTTACTAGCCGCTGCTCTTATGTGCCCAGGTACTCACACTATTTTGCAGCTTCTGCCGTTAATGATTAGTTAGTACCATTATGGTAACGCATGCCAATGTTATGCCTTCAAAACAATTGGCCTTGCCAATGCTCATTTAGTTGTGTGCATTTGTGTTCCTTTCATTAAAGATCCTATTTTGATAGAACCTCTTTTGGACATTCTTGTATTACTATTGGTGTGATTGCATTGCTTCTGTGCCAGCTGTATAGTCTGCCCTTGGCCTGCGCTGCCCCAAACAGCAACGGTGGGATACCCGTTTCACCTTTTTGTTTCAGATCACTGCTGGTTTAGTAGCAGTGTGGGGCTAAGTAGGCGGTTTAGCCATGACTCATCTCTCTACTCCTGTAGAGCAGTACTGTTCTCGTCACATAGATTCTACGGACCACCTAGCTGTTCTGCCACTATCCCAAGCTGCTACTGCGCCCTCTACGTTGCCCTGTAAGGGCAAATGACTGGCGGTGTCTGCTTGCCCATCGCTCTCTGCAACATCTTATGTGAACTCTGAAAGCTCTGCTGGTTTGCCTATTCCTAAATGCCATACCTTCATCCTGTATAAATACTTCCTTATCTCTACAAACTATTTGCAGCTCTAAGCTCCCTCTTGATCCTGACCCGCACTACAGAGAGTACAAATAAATACAGCCCAGTGGCAGCCAATGAGGCAGCGGGAGCATTATGTCCTGTTGTGAGGCCACACCCACAGAAGGATGAAGAAAGACTGGCGACAGGCTGGATGGGACCTCCCAAGATGGCGTCCAGGCCTTCATCAGAAATCCTGCGATTAGAGGTGCATAGTCCGTAGAGGGAAGGGGGAGAGGCATTTAAATGCCACTTGGAACAAATACAGAAGAAGTGGGCCTATTTCAGCACTGGTGCACCTCTTGTTAAAGGGGTTTTTAAATATGACAAATTGTGTGGTTGCTTGGGAATGTCTTCATTGTGACAGGTATTTTGAAGTAGGTGTATTTTATTTAACATTGGGGTACAATGATTTTTTTTAGGAGTAAAAAAATAGTTCCCATTGTGAATGAAGGCTTTTTTTTTTAAGTGAGTAGAACACATATTTTACCAGGCCCGTCTCCAGCAGAGTGGTGAGGCGGGGCAGGCTTCCTGAAGACCATTCACTGCCCCCCCCCCTTAGAAAGGAGGCCTTGCCAGTGCTGTTAACCATCACTAGGACCTGGTGGGGGGACAGGTGGAGTTGTAGGAAGGGAGGGAGGGTTTCACAATTAGCATTCTGTGAGAAAAATATTTATGGGAGCACAGTTAATGTGGAGAGTACACCACCCCCCAATCAACAGCGCCACACAAATAAGCCTTGATATTCTATCTAGCCCTGCCTGTGACTCCTCTAGAACCATGCAATCCCAAACCTTTTAACAATGATAAGCCAAGAACCAGGCCGGTGTATAGAAAGAATATACTAGTATTCATTATTATTAAACATGGAATATTTACACTACCTCACATGACACGCCACATTCCCCGTGGCACAAAACAAAGATTCAATGCAAATAATTCACATTTTTGGGAATAAACAGTAACAAGAGATCTGAGATTCACATGTGCGTTTTTGCAGTTCAGTCTCCGGTAAATAGAATACAGGTCAAAGGAACATTTCAACACTGTTATCACGCACCAAAATCCCTGAATGCCAAAACGATGTGGCTCCTTCAAACATAACAAAGTGATTTAACGACACCATAGACTTTGCACGAGGGTCACTTTTCACGAAGCTTAATTTAAATAAAATGACACTCTTTATTATTGGCAAAAATGTACTTTCACATGTGCAGCGCTCTTTATTTGAATCTCCCTGAGCACTTTGCAATGCTCACAATATTATAGCATAGAGCCAACTTTCAAAGCAACACTTTCATATATTTTTGTAGAAAACCTCGTTCATCCCCTCTCTGCAATGCAAAATCTCCCTTCTCTTGGGGAACACTTTCCGCAGAAAGTGCGCTTTTGAAATCAGGGACTTTCTTTGGGGAGACACTTTTCCTGTCCCAGCACACAAACCCAGTTATTCAGTTAATCATTTGGAACCCCTCTGCCTTAATACAGGGGAATCAGAAAGCAGAAGGGAATTTCATTTTTATGCACCCTCCTTTTAGGAAGTGTTGGGTTGCACAAAGAAAAGGAATACCCAAATACTTTATAAGCTATCATTTTTTATTCACGCTGGAAGAAATGTTGTCGATTTCGAACTTCAACAAAATTACTCCGTGCAATTGGGAATTGCTGAGCGTCTGCTAGCAGCCCTTCACCCACCAATTAAGGGAAAGCTATGAACTCAAGCAGACGCCCACAAGATTAGGTTTAGTTGGACAAATTAACTTACAGAATCATCTCTGTATTGGCGCATAGGAAAGGTCATGAGCATTCCTGGACCCTCCTTGCAAAGATCCCAAAATCTGTCTCTGTTTCCCTGGTTTCCTTCAGCAATCGCAATCTCATCAGCAATTCCAACCCAGGTAGGTTCAAGCAGTCTCCCAGGCATTGTTAAATCTCCATCAAGCTTTCAATAGTCCCACCCAGATGACTTCAGGCAGCTGCCCCCTCTCCCATTGTGCAACCACTTTTTAAGCTCAACACCACACCTCTGAAATATTAGAATTAGGAGGTGCTGATGCCACTAGGGGGTGCAGGCAAATAGGCAGCCTAAGCGCCAAGCTCCGTACCCTGCCCCGGTGATCTGTGGAGGTTTGGTGGAGCTGAAGTGCCCGAGCCCCCTGAAGCAGGGTTCCCGAGATTGGGAGGCAGTGTTGCACTGAAGGTGCGGCGATCCAGCAGCGGACGTCCCGCAAACAGGGGTGGAGCGGTCCGCACAAATGAGGCCTGCGAGGAAGGTGCAGAGAGCAGGAGAAGAGCCAAGCTGTTGGTCCTTGGCCGCGCATCCCTGCGGCTGCGGCAGATCCAACAGAGGGGAGACGGCCCCTCATTTAAGATGTTGGAGAGTGTGGGGGGAGCAAACCCCCAGGAGCGGTGCCCAGCAGGCCTTACTGCCGTTTGCGGCCACTTGCGAGGAGGCCTCAGGGATACTTAGACATTGGCTGAGCCGCATGAGGAGCCTGACATAGAAGTGGAGGCATCAGGTCCATAAAGAGCGGGTACTTGATAAGGATGTAACGGTATAACGGTACACCGTTAAAGGTACCGTGAACCACTTAATTGAACAATAATAACCGTCACATTGTTTATACCGGTATACCGTTTATACCGTTAAGTGTGCTTTTCAATCTGATTTGGAAAGGCTGCAGTAAGCAAGTGCTGTGCAGTCTTGGTCTTGCACTGTTGGATGTGCCGTCTGCAAAGTAGTTTCAGTTGGAGCAGTTGTTAATGCCATTCCATAAAACACACGTGCCTGACACAAAATCAATATGTTAGCAATAGGAAGAATAAATACAGTTGCAAGAAGGAAAAAGGTTTACTTTGGGTTGGCGGCTTTGGGGTTTATATATTTATAATGGATAATGTTTGCTAAACATATGACAATGGGGGGATTTCCCTGGCTCGATCATTGAATTTACATATAAGTCACACTGCGAAATTCAGTAATCTCTGTGAGTATTCCCTGCTGCCATACCAAAGGGTAACATGTCTGTGATTACTGAACACCTTTTGACCCGCAAGTAAACTAAAGGTTGTAACGCAGAGGTCTTTAAACTGTAGGGCGCACCCCTACCAGGGGGGCGCGGCCGCATCTCAGGGGGGGTGCCAGAGCCCAGCATCAAATGTAAAAAAAGAAAAAAAAAATACACTTTTTTTTTAGATTGGAGAAAATGGGAAGGTGCAGCTCACATGGTCAGACTGGACCATAAAACGGTCTTAGGCACCAATGAAACAATGGCCAGCAGTTGCAAATGGACATTCAGTCCTTTAGTCACAGGCTGTTTGAATAGCACCCAAGGGTTGGTTTTTTTGTTCAAATGTAAACAAATTGTGATATTTAAAGAATATTTATTCAGCAACAATGGTCAAAACTACTAGCTGCATATTGAAGTAACTCATCAAACTGGCCCACATTGTCCAAAAAAGTGGCCCTTTTTGACTGGCCTACACTAACATTTTGCATTTTTGGTACGGTCATCGCCCTATTGCCCTATAGGCCAGTACAAGCCTGCCGGCTCATCCATAATGGGTGAGAGGGCGTCCACCCACTGGCCACCTCACCCATTATGGAGGAGCCGATGAGCCAGCCCAGAGAAACACTGAGCACTCCCTCAGCTGCTTTTTCCAGCTGAAGGAGTGCTCCTGGGCTGGCTGAACTGTCAAAGGGAAACTCTGTTTGCCTTTGACAGTTCAGTTCCCCAGCCGCACATGATCACTGAGCCATGCAACGCTGGCCGTGTTTTGCTTCGCCAGCCTTACATAGCTCATTTGAAATGCTGGCTGGGACACTGCATGTATGTATGTGTGAGGGGGTGCTCCTGCGCCTCCTCCCACATGCAGGCAGAGCAACCTGGAGCGGGGCATTTTAGCAACCATGCGCAGGCCCCTGCAGAAGGGACATTTATGCCGATTTATTTTTTATTTAAATGTGTATGTATGTGTGTATGCGTGTGTTATGGGACTGTGGTGGGAGCAGGATGGGCGGCAGCACTAGGATAGTGGTGGGAGTAGGGTGGGGAGAGCCCAGGGTCTGTACTGGGAGTAGGGTGCAGTGACGGAACGCAAAAGTTTATAGCGATTTCTACATACTGTCCATCTGGCACTTTTGGGGGGGCCCCAGCCTGCCCAAATTTTGCTCAGGGGGGCCCAGGCCAAAAAAGTTTGAAGACCACTGCTGTAACGTAAAGAGAGAGTGTGTGTGTGTGTGTGTGTGTGCGCACAAGCGTATACTATCAGCCTCCATTGATCTGTGGCATGCAGGTTATCAAGATGGCAACATGTTCATCTTCACCAGTAGCCAGAGGGGGAGCTAAAAGCCTAAATGACCACTTAATAAAACCTATTCAGTTTGCTTTGCCAGTCGCAGCGGGGCTCCCACCCCCCATCCTCTTCTCCAAACGTGTGTTTGTGTTTGGTGGAAGCAAGGGGTGGCATTTCAGTGGAAAGTAGGTTGAAAAGCCCAATTCTGGCCCTGGGTGCCTGGTTTTGTTTGTGATGATAAATCTGACAATTTATGACCTTTTAGAAAATATTTGTTAAGATTAGTTAACTCCACCTGCTATACCGCGATAACCATGATATACCGTCATTTGGCAAGAAGGTTATCATACCATCATAAAACTAA
The DNA here is from genome assembly GCF_040938575.1 of Ambystoma mexicanum. Lineage (NCBI taxonomy): Eukaryota > Metazoa > Chordata > Amphibia > Caudata > Ambystomatidae > Ambystoma > Ambystoma mexicanum. Next base: position 99,638,320 of record NC_090927.1, on the reverse strand, counting down.
TACCGTGACACCACTAGTACTTGAGCGGATAGTGCCCCGGGAACCCCCGGGCGCTGTCTAGCACTTAATGCACAGCGTGGAGTTGAAGAGAGGCATGCAGACAGCCCATAACACAGAAGAGCTGTGGGTGGAGAGACTGCGATAGCCGCCCCGGAATGAGCAGGAGCGGCAGCGGTGTCGCATGTGTAATTGACCCCACGGAGGAGCCGACAAAAGGAAACCAGTGGGAGGCTGACCACGGCTGAACAACAGGTGGGTGGAAAAGCAGTGAGCTGCTGGTGCGGCACACAGGAAGGTGGTGGTGGGGAGCACGGGCCAGAAAGTGAGCAGACTGTGCCTGACTGGGAAGTTGCATAGGAGACTAGTGCAGTGCAAGTAACAGGAGAACCAAATCTCCCGCAGCCGACAGGCCTAGCGGCCAAGGAGGGAGGCATCCATCCGTGAGCCCTCAGCTGCAGCTGCTGCTGGTGGGCTGGAAGAGTTGAGGAGCTGGTCCACAGGGCAGAGGAGCTCGGCACCCTCACCTAAGCATCTGGACATCTATAGTGTCTTGCCCCAAAACCTCGCTCCCGGGAATCGGCGCCCACCTGCACAAACCAAGATACCCTCTGTGAGTGCTCCAGGCAGTGGAGGGGGTGGTGGTGCGAGGCCTGCTGGGAGGACGGCTATGGCCATCTTCTGTGGGCTGTAGTAGCGGACAGGGGCCCCCACCAGGTTGGTGGACAGGAGTGGTCCAGAGGTGTATGGTGGGAGCTGGGTGGACGACAGAGGGGCTAGGGCGGCGTGGAGCGCAGTGTGTAGCCCTCCCAGTGGAAGTGCAGCGAAACACCCCTGCGAAGCAGGGTAGTTTGGAGCGGACGGAGTGTTGTTGGAGCCTGGGAAGAAGGAGAGGCTTCCAGAGGCTCATTGAGGTGATTGCCCAGTAATGGTGGGGCAGGGTGCAAGAACGCTTTTGGGCCCGGTGCTCTGATGGTGTGTTTGGGGAGGGGTCGGAAGGGGAAAGGGGGGTTGAATGGAGAGTTACGGGGGCGGGAATTAAGGTGCTGTGAGTTCTGTTGGAATTAAGTTTGGGGGAGTAGGGGTGGCACTGTGAGAGCTGGGAGGTGGTAGCTGGCGGCAGGGGGGAGGTAGATGATGCAGCCAGGGCAGGGGTTGCGCCCCTGCTGGTTCCATTGGTGTGACCAGGACAATCGGGGGACACAGTCGAACCTCTCAGATAGGAGGAAAGTTGAGGGTTTAGGGTGAGGGAAGGTGGGAGGGGGCCTCATGCTGTGGTTAACGCAGAAGAGGAGGGGAGGTTGCCTACTGTGGGATTGGAGGGACAAACGGCGAAAGGCGAAGAAGGGCTATGTCTGAGTTGAGGGTGGCCACGTTAAATGTAAAGGGACTTAACTCTCAGAATAAGAGATCACTAACCAGCAACATGTTCCACAAACAGCACCTGTCGACCCTCTTTCTGCAGGAGACTCACGATATGCAGGGGCCGGAATCGGCAATAAAAGGACAAAGATATCGATAAGACCTATTGGGGCTCTCATAGAGATCGCTAGAAGGAGGGGGGAGGCATCTTAGTAGGAAAATCATTTAGGATGACGGCAGTTCAGACCAAGAGGGAATATGGGGGTTGGTTCCTGCGGAGAAAGGGTCTTTACGAGGGAGTATGGGTTACGTTGACCCCACTATATGCGCCCAACGCAGGGCAGGGCAGGTGAGATTCCTGCTCCAGATCTTTGTGATGTTGGAAGGCTGGGTAGAAGGGGCCACAATCCTGGGGGGCGATTCTAATCTAGCGGCCGACCCAGCGTTAGACTGGTGGTTGACAAAGGAGGGTGGTCTGAGGGCGGCAGATAACGAGAACATTGACTTTCAGAATCTCCTGCGAGGCTTCTACTGGGTAGACGTTTGGTAGGGGAATTTACCAAGGCCAGGGGGCTATACAGTCTTTTCTCCCCACACTAGGCGTACACTAGGATAGACCTGTTCCTAGTCCTGTGGTATCGGGTGGGAGAAGTGAGGGTACCTAAAGTTGGGGTGATAACTTGGTTGGACCACGAGTTAGTGGTGGCAGAATGGAGGTTGGCGAAACTGCCGCTGCGGAAGTCGTGCTGGAGATGCAATGACGCGCTGGTGAGAGATCAGGTGTTCCGGGACTTCTTGGGGATGGAGATAGGGGCGTATTTTGAAACCAATGACAATGAAGAGGTGCGCATGGCTACGGTAAGGGAGGCAGCTGAGCCACGTCCAGGGGATTACTCATTGCGGAAGGGGTGCGGAAAAAAAGCTGGAGGGGGTTGGTCGAGGCTAGTTTCTGGGAGGAACTGAAGGCTTTAAGAGCCCAGTTGGTGCCGAAGGACGCTGACAGGGAGAGGCTCAGTATCAATAGGCAAAGTGATGAAGAGGATGCGATTCACACAACAAAAATATTACGAAAAGGGTGATGCGGTCAGTACGTTCCTGGTTAACAGGGTGAAGGGATGCATAGTAGAGAAGAAAGTAGGGCGGTGGAGGCAATGGGATAGGAGGTGCGTGCTTTCCCCGACAGCCTACATCTCCTCAAACTCACAGCAGCGGAATGTGAAGCTCTCGAGGAGGAGGTAGCACCGGAAGAGGTGTTGCGGGTGATCCAAAAGCTAAAGGCGGACAAGGCCCCTGTGGAGGATGGGTTCACTGCAGAGTTCTACAAACAGCACCGAGTCCCTGTTGGCGGCACCCTTGTCCAAGTTGTTTAACTCTATTGTTGGGGAGGGGCGCCATATTGCTGATGTTCCTCCGGTCCTTAATAGTGGGGATCCCAAAATCAGGCAAGGGCCGCACCAACTGTGCCCCTCTACATGCCCATCCCCCTACTACATGTGGATGCTAAAATATTGGCTGGCGTTCTTGCGCCCCGCCTGGAGTCCTGCCTCGCCCGTTTGATTCATGTACACCAGAGAGGCTTCATTATGCATAGGCAGGGCGCTCATAGCGTGCATAAGACGTTCCACATCCTCAACACACTTGTGGTGGTTAGAGAGGAGGCCCTACTGCTGGCCTTAGATGCCGAGAAGGCATTTGATTGGGTGAGTTGGGTCTTCATGGTAGAGGTCCTCTTGACCATAGGGATGGGGCTGAGATGGATGGGGTGGATCGCGGCTCTATACTCAAAACCAACAGCCAGGGTGGTGGTGAACGGGAGCGCGGTGCAGGCCTCCCCATTACAATGGGGTACGAGACAGGATTGTCCGCTCCCCCGTTGCTCAATGCACTGGTCTTGGAGCTGTGGGTATTAAGAAAAACAAAGGAATAAGGGGATTCCCAATAGGGGGGTTAACATGCAAAATCAGTTTCTTTGCAGATGATCCCCTGCTCTACAACACTAAGCCGGTGCAGTCGGTGCCACATTTACTGGAGAGTTTGGTGCGGTACGGGGAACTATCTGGCTTTAAAGTCAATCTGGCAAAATCGGTGGCCTGCGTTGTTGGGTCGGTTGTCGGCGGTAGAGAGGGAATACATCAAGGGGCTCCCATTTCAGGAGCAAGAGGAGTCTTTTCGATATCTGGGGCTACAGGTGTTGTGCCGCTATGGGAATCTCTTCACCAAGAATTACCCGTCCTTATGGTCAGCAGTGCAGAAGGATATGGAGTGGTGGGTGAGGTTGAAGCTTTCGTGGGTGGCGCACCTAAATAGTATCAAAGTGGTGGTGCCGCCCAAATTCCTGTTCTTGTTCCAAATGCTCCCGGTGGTGGTTCTGCAGTTGTTTTTTGATGGCATTAAAGCAGCGCTGTTGATATTCCTATGGGCAGGGGCCAAGCATAGGATTGCCTACAGGACAGTGCTTCTACCAAAGGAAGAAGGGGGTGTGGGGTTCCCTGATCTCGCAACTTCATGCCACATTGTGGACCATCTGGACCCGCTCTCTGACAAGCAGTGGGTACCGATGGATAATGCGATTCTGGCCCCTGCCTCTCGGGGGGAGTGGTTGTGGGTGCCCAGGTCCCACATTCCGAGGAGGTCCTGCAAAGTCAAGCGTGATCTTATCTTGTCAGGTCATGTGTCTCCCCTTCCCCCCACCCCCCCATCATGAAGCAGTTCTGTAAAATGTCATTTGTCACTGAAGTCCTGGGCCACACCACTAATGGAATTTAAATCCTTATTTTTCTTAATGTTTCCCTTCCCTTCCAGGATGCCCTGTTTATCTCTGTGCCATCTGTTGACCTCATAAATCCTACAACTGTGGGCTTTAGAAGTACAACAGCAGAGCCTGGCACCATTGCTATGCATAGGGGTGTCATGGGCTAAACCAAGCTGCCCATGCGCAGTAAACTCACACTTCGAATGTTACATTTATATCAGACATGAGGCCGGCATACATATTTGACCTCATTTTATATGTAGTTTTCTCCTGTACCATGCCATCAAAGTCATTACACACATTACATTACATTTTACATTAAACTGGCACAGGCACTGAGGTTTCACTGGTGAACAGTTCCTTTCATTCCCAGGTCCAAATGTCCTCGTTGTTCCATACTGCAAAATGCACACCTCTCTCCATGACATCTTCCTTGTGGGAAAAGTGCACTTTGAGGCCCCAGTCACTTACATTCAAACACTGGCCTTTTAGAATAAGTGTTTTATCTTTCTTTTAAACACAGCATCGTGATTTGCAGTAGATGCAGGCAAAATAATGAAGGGTAGGCTTTGTGTTTTTAGTTCCTTGTAAAGAACATTTCGATATGGCAGTTTAAAATGGAATGCTGCGTTTTAGTCTGTCAGCTCAGGGTATGCTTTCTAGGTCCGGCACTTCATTAGGCCCCCGTCAGCCAGCAGTGGGGTCTCAGGTTAAGCACTTTTTAGGCCCAAAGTAGCCAAATGCATTCTCTTTTCTCTTGGGCTAAATTATCCCACAATTCTGAGGGGCTGCACTGCAGGAGGCTTGGCCAGGATATGTTTGCTTGACTTGGACAACGTGTTATGCCCCTCAGCCATGAAAACACAAGTGACCGGTGAGATGGAGGGGCATTCACAGTTCTAAGTGAGGTGGCGCACTTGCTCAGGCAGGCAGCCTACAACCTATGTAAGCCTATCCAGTAAGATCCGCTGTTTCTTTTTCAACTGCACTGTTCATCTTACTTAATATTTCCAACCTCTCAGTTACAAGGTTGATTTTTTTTAAACCTATCAAGTTGATTTCTGTAATTTAAAATACGTTTATTTTGTGTGGGAATGTTACTGTTGTTCCCATCATGACTGTATCAAAAAATACAAGCCAGGTGATGATGCTTGCGCGCGCAGCAGGTGCATAAACAGCTCAGGATCCTGACAAGTTACATTCAAAGAATATATTCTGCTGCATTTGCTACTTGTGTAGAAGTGAAAAAATAAGGTAAAGTAAGACATTATCATTCTGCAGGGGAGAGTGTAGTAAAATCCTAAAACGTTATTCAATGCAAGGCTTCCAGTTAAAACATTACCACTACCGTTGCTCTGGGCAATCTTCCATTCCATCATTTTTCAGAATGCCAGTGGCATTACAGAAGGGCACAAGCCTCGGCCTTGTGGTCTAGCAGTTCAGGTAGGGCTGCTCACATTAGTGACAGGGTCAAAGCTGATTTGCAAAGAATGGCATGGAATGCTGACCAAAGCAATGCCAGTGGTTGTGACTGATTCAGAGACATGCATCCATCAGCTGATGGCCTTTACAAATTACATTCAAAGTATACATTCTGCTGCATTAACTATATGCGTAAAGCTTGAGCATACATGATAAAATAAGGTTGCTAGTAAGAAAAATGTGAATGTAATTCTGGAGGGCAGACGGTAGTGAAATAAAAAAGTGATTTGATGCAAGGCTTTGAATTGGGCAATTGGGTTTAAGCCAGAATGATTGCATTGGAACACAGATAGGGTGTTAGGAGGGACAGCCAACCTATGAGTGCATTTGGTCATGTACACATCAATTGCCATGTTAATCCCACCAAACATTGTGATGTATAGGGCCTGCTAGTGTTATATCTAAGCATCTGTGTGTGTGTTCATCCAGTTGATTTATAAACAATATGTGTGTCCTTGCATCTGTTCCTTGCACTGGAGTCCTGTCTAAAACAAGCAGTAGCAAAGCCATCAGTTTTGGCTTGTGTATAGGTATGCCAGACAATGACATCATATACCCAGATACTCACACCATTTCCAGATGTTCCCATTTTATGGCCAGGTGGTGCCCTTATGGCTGTGCCTGGCAAATTACTATCCTGTGTGTATTCAAAATCCCAAGCTGGTGGCTTTACCAATGCGTGTTGATTTCAGTTTGTCTCGTTAAGTGAAAGTGTTTGCCCAGATGTCACTGAGTTGGCCCAACAAGACCCTACCTGAACATGTCAAGGCTAGGATGACAAGTATGGAATACTTCACCCTTTTCTTCTCATGCATGCTTGCCAGTGGGATTCTGAGCTACATAGAATATATCTTTGTCTGTGAGGATGCCCAGAACTTTTCATAATTGAAACTGATAAGTACTGACTTGATAACATCATTCTGTATGAGTAACGATTAACAGTGTTTGTAGGCAACCAGAATGCATCATGTGTATTGGGGGTCCTGTTTGGAAAGTATGCTGTAACCGCTGGGTGTTTAGGCAGTGGCGGAAATGGAATCGATTTACTATAGGATCTCACCAGTGAGTGGGGACTGGGGGGGGGGGGGGGCGAGCGGGACTGGAGGATTGTTTCTATCACCCAATAATATTTACCTCCCACAAGATTGATGATGTAAACCTGACTTATAACACAAGAAAAGAGGGTTTCCTATTATGTTGCTGGCAAAGAATAAAAGATGTACACCTTTTAAACCTAAAAAGCGGTACTTAAATATTTCCTGCAGAGTGCAATCAGAGGTGTATTTAACAGCCTAACAAGGGACAAGTGCCCTTGGGGCACCCAGCCCTGACTTTCTCCCCTCAAAGTCATCCAGGGCTGCACAGGCCCTCTCTGTGAGGCCTTCCCTTTTTAACATGCCCCAGCAGAAAATTATTTACAACAGGAACTGATTGGAGATGTTAAAAGGTGAGTGATCATTGCTGTGGCACTTTTTTCTTAAAACAGTATAAGGTTTAATAAGCTATTTATGTGTGATAGTGGAGTGATTCAAAATTATGTGAGTACAGCACAAGCTGTGTGAAACAATTACCTTATGCATTTCATTTCACTTCGTGTGAGTGCAATGTTCTCATTAATGTGCATGCTGGGGCTTGTAGGCTTCTTTTCAGGATGGGGGAAATAAAGCTACAATAATTAGGGGGCATTTCCAAGTCCAGCAGAGTGGGAAAAGTGAATGTAAAAGTATTTTACCGTCACTTTCACCACTTTGCAGGGCTTGGAAAATTACCACCTATGATTGTAACTTTATTGGTAAAAGTAGGCAGAATTCAAAGGATTCCATTGTAGATGGCTCCCAGAACTATCCATTGTGGGTGAGATTTGCACTTTTCCAGATACATAGTGGAAAAGTGAAGGAAAAGGGCAGGTTTGCATATATTTTACTATTTACTTTTCCAGTATTTGGTGGAAACAGTTAAAACTGCTTGGAGAGGCCCCTTTGCAAACATGCGCAAACAGGAGTGGTCCCTTCCTGCAAATTAGGATTAAATAAAATGTAACTGCTTACTTTTTTCATCAACACAGTTCTACAATGATGTATGTGTTGTAAGGTTGGTTGATAATGTGACTTGTGCATTTTTAAAGTCATCTGTATAAAATTTAGTATTATCTTATGTATTTGAAACCAAACCTCAGTGCATTTTTGTATCAACTTATGCTGGGAAGATGCATGCTGAAGTACCTAAAATTCAGGCTAGGCTCATATTCGGCTTTACCACTTAAGCCCATGCTGTGCATGTCACACTATCTCCCGTGTCCTGCCTGCCAAAAATGAGTTGCCCCTAGAAGTGATTCAGTTTGCAATATGAGCTATTCCAAAAAAGTCTCCCTCATGGTTTCATAAATGGGCAGCGGAGGGGTAAGGGCTCTCCAGAGTGACAGACACACACACACACACACACACACATCTTTCCTTGGAAAATATAAGGCCACATTTATTTAATGAAATTTGCATTAAATAGCAAATCAAAGTAAAGATGTCAAACAAGAAGTCATCATGGACAGTTGCATATTATAAAACGTATGTAACAGTATGTACCAGACAATGATGTACGGGGTGGGGGGATGGAAGGGGATCAGCGGCCCCCTTCCCTGCCATGCCCCAGCAGGAGTGATACTAGGAGGTCAGAAACCCCTCAACCTGCACAGTCTGCCTCCTAATCACACACCCTTGCTGGCTCTCTCTCCTGGATGCTAGCACTCCCTCGCACCCTGAATTCATTAAAATGTGCTGCAAAATTGAAACAAACAATAACATATTGTGCTTCAAAATGTCATTTTGTAAGAAACAAAATGTCAATTTCCTTGCTTCAGTATTCTGGAGTGGGAGAGGACTCCGCCTTTCACAACAAGACGGCGGGACCAGAAGCGCCTCTTCTGTTCCCTGCTTGGAATAGTCACAGTGTGCAGAGAGGTATTGATTATAACTTTCACGCCTCGCTGCCGGGGCGGACATGGCGCTTAACGGCCCGCCAGACCGAGCTTGGTTAGCACCGAGCTGCGGCCCATTAAATGCCATGTCTGCCCCGGTGGATTTCCCGGGGCGCAGATCATTTTCCTTTTTTTTGTTCGACTGGAGATGCGCTCTGCATGAGCATGTGTCCCGGCAGAGAAAAAATATGGCTGCCACCATTAAAATGGAAGTGGGACTAGGTCCCTTTTCGGATGACTGCGGCCATTGAAAACATGTTCAAAAATGGCCACCGTCATCCAAAAAGGGACCTAGTCCCTCTTCCATTTGAATGGCGGTGGCCAATTGTTTTGCACTTTTTTTTCACTGCCGCGGGCGGTGAAGGTAGAATCCTACCAGGGAAAGGCAGATTCTGATTGGTCAGACCGCCTTTCCCGGGTGCGAATAGCGCACACCATCTGCAATGGAATAGGGACTGGGGGCCACGTGGCTCAGCCCTGGCAGAGGAGGAGGAGGCATCATCCTTGACACTCCCCAGCCAGTCCAAGAAGACATGGTGGGGGTAGGGTGGGGTAGGTGGGAGTGGTGGTAAGTGGCAATGGTGGTCTGGGGGAGCTGGTGGAAGATAACTGAGGGGTGAAAGGTAAAGGAGGAGTGGATAGAATAGATAGGGAAGAGCAGATGGGGAAGGAGGACAGGCAGCTTGTCCTTGCCACTGTATTTTCCTGCTTCTCTTTTACCCTGTCGTTTTTTCATAGCTCAATTATAGCATTATGTTGAAGAACAGATACACAACGTTTGTTCTTAGAGTATGATTAATTGGGATTCATCTCTCGGGCTCTAGGCCAGCGCTCTGCAGTGTACAGCTTTTGTTTTTCATGCTTTGGCAATAGTTTTCCTCATGGAGACGGCGGAGCGAATGATAGCTGAAGTGTGTAGCAAATGGAAGGTCAAAGTAGTGAGGGAGCTTATGGATGGAAACAAGGAGCAGATGGAAGAAGAGAGTGGAAGTCATCGGAAGGGGTACAGGAGAGCATGTGATTTTGAAAGGTATGAGGGGATGAAAGGAGAGAGCAGATTTCCCACTTGAACCAATTGAGTGGTCCTGGGCAAATTGCTTTATGTCAGCAAAGCTTGGTGAGGTGACCAGTCTGCTACCAGCAGGTGTCATATGCCTAAACACTGAACAATTGTAGAAAAAGACAACTTAAGAACATAGAACATTAGTTGCACTCGGGACAGCCATTAACTACTACCGCCATGTGCTCCACACCATCTACCCAGGGCCAGTCCTGCCCAAGAATCCCTTTGCCTTAAAGCTTGTTGGGATTTCACTCTGTGGCAGATTTATTAGAATGTCAACTAATCTTGCGGGTAAATGTGTCACCCCTGGTCCTAACCTAGATTTGAATCCAGGCTTCTGCACTTTTTAAAGCAGCCTTACAGACTAAACCAATTGAAGGGTGCGAGTGGTTTTTTCCGTGTCCAGGAAGACATTTTTTGCTGGATCACGGTCTGAGAAATCTGGCTCAACGGCAACACACTGTTTAGGGTACTCGTACACCCAAACCCAACGGAAGTTGGGCCTCCCTTATCACAAACCTGGCCCACCGAGATGCGGATTCCTGGAGCCGGGCCTGAGTTTAACTCTGAATTGGTTCGTCTTTGTTGTTATAGCGACTTCCTTTTGAAAGTCTTCACTTTGGTGGGCTGAATTTGGCCAAACTATTTTTTATCTTTTTTTTTTTGTTATAGGGTAAGGGGGCATGAGACTCTGATTGCCCCACTTACTGTAGGAAAGGAAAGAGTCTGGTGTGCAGATTACCTGTAGGCTGTGTGCAGGGGACTGGAGAGTATCATGGACTATCTGTGATGAATTGCTGATTGATTTTGGAAATGCCCCTCCCCCCCACCCTCCTGCTACTCTCCAGTGGATCTTGCCCTGTGATTGGGAGCACAGCTCTAGTGCACGTGTTATTTATTTTAATAGTTTTATATAGTGTGGGCAAAGCCCAAGTGGGCGTCAAAGCACTAAATGGAGGCATCAGTGGTATACGGTCATACATGCAAAATAGGTACACAAACTTTACTCTAACATCTGCTCAGGAAAAAAGTGAAACTAGATAATGACGGAATGTACTAGTGATCTTATGATATGATATGATAGGTTATTTACAACGCGCTTAATACCCTGAGGTTTCTAAGCGCGGATCCGGGGATCAAACCTGTGTTGCTCTGTGTCGTTTTACTTCCAAGGCGAACGCGTTGCCCCTGAGCTATCCTCCCCATCTTGAACCCCTACCCCATTTACGCCAGCATTGGCAGTGAGGGGGTGCATATGATTAACAGCTCCAAACCCTCACTCTTTGCAGTTCCTGAATGGCGCTGATGACAGATATTTGTTGTGCTTCTTTGCAATTGAGACCCTCCCGCACTGTTGCCGGAGTGGCATCAAGGCTCCGCGCACAGCGCAGGGTCACACTGCTCTATTGGCAGCGCTATACGTATACACAGAACATAGTGACAGGCTCTGAGGCTGTCATTGGCAGACACAGTGGCATGCTGGGTGAGGATGATGATAGCCGGGAGGAAGGGAGTGTGGGGTGTGCATCTTCAGTGCACAGTCTCAACGGGTGGTAGTCTGGTCCATGGTGAAATGGGGGATGTTCCCTAGGTTTGTAAAAGATCGGGCGCTGCACTAATGTCGGAACTGTCGGGACTCAGGGCAAGCAAGCCTTTTGGTTGTAGTGTCGGAGCTTCTATCCGGGGTTACAACTAAAAGCCCCGGGGCTATAGCCCCCGTAGCCCCCTCCAGCGACGCTGCTGCCTAGGAGCAGAGATAGTGTGCAGACCAACCCTAAGATGCATACACAGCTGATGGGCACCCATTTGTGCCACTCTGAGTGATGAAATGGGCTCCATGCATGGATCATCCAATGTTGACAAGGGGTGGACTGGCCATTAACCTTACTGTGCCGGTTACCCGCTCGCCGGGTTTTACAAGTTCCGCATGCCATGTGCGATAAAGACATCCAGTCCTGTTTTTTCCTTTAAATTGTGGGACTTGCACTCCTAAATGTAAAACTGGAAAAGACACAAACTTAAATCCCAGAATTCCGAGAAAAAATACACACTGCATCTGTCTTCTTGCAAATCAGAACATGGCAAACTTGAGAGCACTGGGTGGGCCAGCTGAATATATGCCTTTAGGATGGGCCCCATGGCTGGTCTAGCATTGAAGACATTTATCATTGGGGGTTTCACTGCAGTGGCACACTCCCCTGCCCCTATATCCACCAGTCCCATAGTTGATATAACAGAGAAACGCTTGATCTATTTGCAAAAGGCACGGGCTGTCTGTGCAGCTGCCCAGGGTGTTGGTCTCCTGGGGGCCTCACATACCCCACTCACCTCAGGAGCCGCTGTCATTAGGTGGAAGCATTATGTAGAGATCTGGACAAAAGATAGGACATGGATTGTGCTCACCGGTGTATATTGTGGCACCCTTCATAACATCAGTTCTGGGGTATTTAGAGTCCTGGGCAGGGCCAGGGCATTTACTCACTGTGGATCGGTCCAGTCATGCAGTTGACCTCACTGCATGTAAGTGTGCTAGAATTCACACACTCATGACAGCCAGAGCACCCAGGAGGTTGCCCTCATCCTTGGTATTACGCTCTGGCTGTCTGGTCCCTGTAGGCAGGCAATGCACCAGCCGCAGTCCTCAGCTGGAAGGTGTGCCGGGGCTGACTCGCCTCTGCAGCCTCTGGCGGGTTCTCTTTGTCTTTCCTCTCACTTTTGCAGGCTTCGAGCTCTGCAAATCTCATGAGATCTTTTGTGCCAGATCTCGCGTGACGGAGTCCCCCACACCTCCCTTGGTGGGAAAAAGGTGGACATTAGTTCCTGACAAAGTCAGTGAACCTGGTGGGCTTTCTTCTCTCCCTTTGGGGTCTGTCCACGCTGGGGATGATGCCTGGGTCTTGGGTCGTGATGCGTGGCGCGTCGGGTGGTGTGAGGTCCCTTGGGGTTGTCTCCCTTTGTGGTTCTCGGGAATGGGGAGGGGGCTGAGGTAAGCATGTTCTCTTCAGTCCTCTTCTCCTGAAGCATCGGTTTCTGAGTGTTGGTGGTTGCTTACCGAACCCCATTGGTCTTGGTCGCTCCCTGCTTCCATGGAGGGGTGGTTTGTGGATGCTCTCTTGTGGCACACTGCCATGCTTTCTAGGCTCCATCATCTTCCGTCGCTGGTGTGGACATGGTTGGTACCTTTGTTGGTTACTTCCATTGCCCTGCTAAATTTGGAGCCGGTAGTAGTGTCTTTGTGGGGCAGGCGTATCTTTATCAGGTCACCTTCACTGACCTCTGTGCGATGGGCCACCTGGCGTATGTCACCTTGGGATTTCATTGCTTCTTTGTTCTTTTGTATGCAGTACACAATGTCTCTCATGTCAATGTCTTCGTCTTCTCTGAATTGATGTAGCCCCGGGGGTACTAGCGTGGATGCAGCCCTTCTCCCTCTCAACAGTTGAAAAGGGGATACCCCGGTGATTGCATTTGGCATGATGCGGTGGGCCGCAACGGCCTCTTTAACTATCTCGTGTGGTTCTAGGCCTGATGCACGGGCCAGTTGCAGAGCGCTTTAATAAAACGGTTCGCCCTTTCAACTATTCCATTTGCTTGTGGATGGTACAAACTTGCCCTCAGTTGGCGAATGTTGTGCTTTCTCAGGAATTTTTCCATTTCCCTGGAGACTAACTGCACACCGTTGTCGGTTACGATCTCCTCCGGGAGCCCCTCCCTCTCAAACACGGTGCTGAGCACCTCAATGACTGTGCTTGTGGTGATATCTGGCACAAGTTCGACCTCTACCCACTTGGAAAAGTAGTCCACCATTACTACTCCATACTTGTGATCTGCCGACATGCCATCTAGCGGGCCGATGAAGTCCAATACTAATTTGTACCAGAACCAATGTGTTATTTCCGTGGGTACCATGGGTGCCTGTCTTACTGTGAGCCGCTTGTCACTGTTCGTGCACTCGTGGCACCTTTCAATCATCGCCCTTATTTCTTGATCCATTCCGGGCTACCAATAGATGTTGCGTACTCTACGATTGTCAAGTTGCTGCCCAAGTGTCCTGAATGTGCTCTGCAGAGTATCACTTTGTGGATGCCTGTAGGGGGAATGATGCGGTCACCTCTCAGTACCAAGCCATTCATCACTGTGATCTCATCACTAACCTTCCAATACGGGCGCAGACTTTCGGGGACTGCCCTCTCGTTGGGCCATCCTTTGCAGACCCACTCTGCTACTCGACGCAGTGCAACATCTTATTCCATTTCTTCTTGCCAGTGGGGCTCACCCATCTCCATGAAGTCCCTGTTTCTCAGCTAATTTATGGAGGCCACCACGCATTCATCTTTGAAGAATGTGGTCCCTGGGGCGTTTTGGTCGAGTAGCCTCGACATGCAGTCCGCTTGGGCATTTTTCCATCCTGCGATGTGGGTGATTTCGTAGGTATATTATTGGAGCTTTGTAGCAATTCTGGCCAGTTTTGTGTATCAGGGGCTTGTGGTCGACGATCACCAGAATTTGGTGCTCCAAACATAGGATCTGAAGTATTCCGAGGCCCAGGCGCATGCCAGCATCTCTTTTTCCACAGTGGACTAGTTTTTCTCCAAAGTAGATAGTGCTTTGGACACGAAAGTTACAATATTTTCCGTGTCACGCCTTTTCTGGGTGAGCGTGGTGCCTAACCCATATGCGCTGGCATCTGTTGTGATGCATGTTTCCCATTCGGGATTGAAGGGTTTGAGGCAGGGTGCGTGCAGGATCCTCCTTTTGATCTCCGCAAAGGGCTCATCTTGTTGCCGTTCCCATGTGTAGGTTGTGCCCTTTTTTAGGAGCTCCCTCATGGGCGATGTGGTTTCGGAGAACCTGGGGATGAACTTTACATAGTATTCGGCGAGCCCCAGGAAGGACCGAAGTACATTCTTTGACATCAGGGCCGGGGCATTGGGTATGGCTTCGAGTAGGTTTTTCTAGGAGCTCACCCCTTCTCTCGAGAGGCGGTAACCCAGGTATTCAACTTCTCCAGTGCTGAAAATGCAGTTTTCATGGTGCAGGTGGACACCCGCATCTTGTAGTTTGCTTAGTACTTCGTTCAAGGCATAGACATGAGTTACTGTGTCCTTGGCGTATACCAGGATGTGGTCCAGGAAGTACGAAACATTAGCAATGCCATGCAGTAACGAGTTCATCATCCTCTGGAAGGCCGAAGCTGCTGAGGGTAGGCCGAACGGCATGCGTGTGTATTGGTACGTGCCGAAAGGGGTGATGAAGGCAGTGAGCGGGCATGAGGACTTGTGCAGGCTTATTTGATGGTATGCATCTCGCATATCAAGCTTTGTAAATATGGTTCCTTCTTTCATCATGAGTATTATTTCATTGATGCTGGGAAGCGGAAAGCTGGCGGTGACCACTTCCAAGTTTAAACTGCGTAGGTCTATGCAGACTCTCAGCTCGTTGGAAGACCTTTTCTTGATGAGTACCACCGGGCTCAGCCATTCGGAGTATTCCACTGTCTCTATGGTGCCTTCTTTGACCATCTTCTTGAGCTTCGAGTGCTGACCTTGCTGTGGCTGGAACTGGTCTGACCTTGTGCTTCGCTGGAATGGCATTTGGCTTGAGATGAATCTTGTGCACATAGTCTTTTATATTCCCTGGTGTTTCGGAGAACAAGCCGGGAAATGCTTCTCTCAGGCCCGGCGCTCCTCCTGCTGAGACCAGCACAACTTGATCGGGGGTGCTGAGGTCTTGCCGTATGCTTAGCTTATGTTGGTCGTCCCATCCTAACACGGCTGGGCCCTGGGATGAGAAGTATACTTTTGTGGTGGTGGTCCTGTCCTTGAATTCAATTTTCACCTTTATATAGCCTAGAAGGTCCAAGTTAGGGTTCTGATCTCTTTTCCTGTTTGGCTGTTTAGTAACCTCTTAGTATGTATGCTGAGTGCTTGATGTATGAGGTCATGATTGGAATGTTTGGGTATGAGTGAGTGGAATGCTGTGTGTGGAGGTTCCACCCAGGACAGTTGACAATGATGTAGCCTGGGTGGTGGGAGCCTGTGGGCTTCCCTTGATCCTGTAACTATCTGAAGTAATCTCCTGATATCATCTAATTACATGAACTTGAAGATCTCCTGGCATCCAGTGTATCCTTTCTACCCGTTAACCTCACTTAAAGGTCATAACATACATTGGTGAAGAAGGTACCTGTGTGTGTCTGGGGCCAGGGAGAGAGGAGAAAAGGACTGCTGCTGGGGGAATTGGTGGGATGTGCAGTACAGGATCTAAGGAGACTGAGAAAAAGGAGGTTGAGTCCCACCACCCAGGGGCAAGAGAGTGCCTGGTATGGTTTCCACGGAGGAACACAGAGAGAGACTATCCTGCAGGCACCATGGTTGTGGAACCACCCAGGGGGGGGGAACACAGAGACAGTGCAGCAGGCTTGGAGACTGCCAGAAGCAGCAGAGACAGTGGCTTCTAGTGTTTGTAAAAGCTCTAAGTCTGCATTGCTGTTGGGCACTGAGATGTGGAGTGGCCAACATGTTTGTCCAGGAGTCCATAGGGAGAAGGGTCTTCCTATTCGTGAATTGAAGAGAGTCTGCAAGCTAGCACTTATTGGGAGTCCCAGAGAGCAGTACGCCCAGGGCGTCACTGAGCAGTCTGTGTGGAGGCTCCCCCAAAGTGACGGTTGCTATGTGGAGTTCTGAGCCCCCCGGCGCCTTGATGAGTATGGTGAAGTCAGCGACCGGTGGAGGGTGTTGGCGATTGGTTGGAACGTTTGGTGTTTCTTCCATTTGTGCTGGTTTGTCATTGAGTCGGTCCGCCCTGTGGGTGTGGATGGCGAGCATTGCTGGAGGAAAGCACCTTGTCACACCCTGTGGCCTGTAAGAGTTTGGGAGGCCCAGTTGTCATTACGTGCGGTCCGCCGCGCTACGAGAAACGAGGCTGTGGCACTGACTTGAGTGTCCTCTGACGCACAACATGATGCATAAGGAGAAAAGACTGGAGGTGCTGAATCGGGTGCTTCCTGTTGCTAATCCTTGCCGCGGCTTCACTCATGAAGGGCGAGGTAGGACCCATCCCGGGGACTGCAAAGTGGTTTGTGTCTATGCCTCAGGTAGTGTGGTGAATTTTTATGTAAGATACTGGAATTTGGAGGCATGCCAAATGTGTCCAGTCATGGGATTTAAGTGCCATGTAAACATTCACATGCAGAGTTGTTTAAAATGTAAACAAAACATGCAGAGTTTTGTAAAATGTTCCACAATGTCTGGCACAGAGTTTTTAGAGAGTGTGTCATGGATTGAAAGGTTTTGTGGCTGACGTTGTGGTGTGTGGTGACAGAATCAAGCTTAACGTTTTGAGGCTTTTCAGGTCTGGTGGTTACAATATGGACTTTTCAAGCAAGTGGAAGTTTCCTGTGCTTTGTATGAGGGGGTTGTCTGTGCAAGGTGTTAACGTCCCGTAGGCTGCTGAATGTGTTGATTGCTCCCAGTTTAACATTTTGAGGATTTCCAGGGTTTATAGTTGAATTTTGTTTTATGCAACATGGACTTTTAGGCTTCTGTTGTAAAAGTTAGACCTGCTGATGTCAGGGACGTCATTTCACCAAAATGCCAGGGGTGGCGGAAGTGACATCACACGACCCTTCACCCTGATGACATCACAGGAAGGGATGTCATTTGACCCCATCCTGAAGTGAAATCACGGGAAGCGATGGGACACGACCTTTCACCCTATGACAAAACAGGAAGTGGCATCAAATAGCATTGTACACTACGAGAAAAATTGTTATGATATCACTGTAATGTGATGTACATTTCATACAAGAATGGGTCGCCATATGTATCGTTAAGATCAGTGTGTGTAGGCCGATATTACCACATTACTGTCAATGCAAGCAGACGTCCATGGCCAAATGATAATGATGTGCTATTATATAGCACTTACGCTTAAGCGCTTTGTATAGAAATAATATGCACCCAATATCACCCAACCTGTGTTGGTACTCATTTATCAACCTCAGAAGGATGAAAGGCTGAGTTGAGGCGATTAAGAACAGACTAAATCATTGACTCACCCCCTGAAGTTTGCCTGAAATAAACCTTTAATGAGTCTAGCAATTGTTGTATAGAATTCCTGAAAGACACATTATTTGGTGTTCCTATTTTAGGGTCAGTGCTGAAAGTGTTAGACTTGTGGCACTCCTGTTCTTATTTTTCTTCTTCTTCTTAAGGGGCCTGAACAAGAAAGCCAGCCACTCCAGAAGTAAAGAGCAACATGGTGCTGGCCACAGCCCAGGAGCTTGCATTACAACAAAAAAGAAAGACTTGTTTTTCTTCTTTTATTTAGAGGTCGCAATGGAGACCACAGAGGTTGCAAGGGACAACTCAGAGGTCACAGTTGCAACCTCTGGCAACCCCTAATTGACGTCCCTGGCTGATGTTAGAAGAATTCTCTTTTGAAAACAATTTTAAGAGTGAACTATTTTTGAGAGGCCTGGGTGAGAGTGCATTGTTGAAGGTTTTGGCTTTTAGGACACGCTTTTGTTGTGTGGAGGCGTGCATATTTGATGTGTGGTGCTGTGTTGATGTGTGTTGAGGTGAGACTGTGGTGTCTCGTTTGATGGGTGTTTTTGAGTGTACTCCCATGCATGGGTAGTGTGACTGCCCAGTGATTGTGAGCAGTGAGCTGCAGTTTTAGGTTTAAGTATGGGTGGTGAGTTAACCCATTGATTGTATGTTGGCATGGTGCGTATGCCAAAATGTTAGCTGTTTAGTGTTTTAGCATGGATTTTGTGGTAGCTCATTGATGGAACAGGTGTGGGGCAGGGCCCTGTCCGCATGCTGTTTGCGGCGCAAGATTGTGGGGACACCTTTGTTTCTTGTGGTCAGTGTCCGGGTGGTGAGATGTTGCAATTCACCTGGATGGGAGTTAGTGGAGTTAGGCTGACTCCTTAGAGTTGTGTGGTGTCTTTTAGTGGTGAATGGCTATGAAGATATTTGGTGTAGCGGACTTGGGGTCCGATACTTGGTTGTGGTTTGCCAAGTCAGTTTTGGATTAATACTTTGATTAAAATTTGCTTCACATTGGGTGTCATTCACCATGACACTGCTCTGTGAACCAAGGGCCTTTTCTATTTGTTTTAATAAGCTGCCAGAGGTTTTCGTGAGTGTAGTTGTGTAGGAGTTGGGTTGAGGACTAATGTTGATGTTGGCCCAGTTTGGAACGGCCGTCAAACTGGGATTGTTCTTGGGTTGTTTATTGTGTGGTACTTCTCCATGCGTGTGGTGGCCCTGGTGTGTATGTTGTGTGGGTGAGGTTTAGTGTGTTTGGTGAGAGTGTGAGTGGTGCAGGGCGCCCCTGTTGGTCTGGTCACATCTTCTTGGGTTGATTGTTTGGTTGTTAGTTACTTTCCTCAGTTAGCTGTGGTGGGTCCTGTGCCAGTCCCGATGTGTGGAGTTTGTGCTTGGGGGTGGCAGCCCCATGATTAACCTGTGGTAGGGGTGGATAAAAGGAGCTTAGAGTTTTTGAGGGTTCTGGATCTGTTTGTTTGATAGCCCAAGGTGGGGCTGGTCGTGCTCGGAAGTGGCAGTTCCGAGGTTCCCTAGTGGCAGTGGGGAGTGTAAGATGGTCTGTGTTTTCTGTTGGTTTTGGGGTGTAGTTGAGGTGGTCGGGTTCCATCCGCTTGTTGGTAAGTTACACTTGGTCGCACAATTCCCGGGTGTTTGGAACTGGGTTTGTGTGTGTGATTTGGTGAGTGTTTGTGTATTTTGTAGGAGGAGAGGAGTTAGGGTTGTTGTCTGAAGGAAGGGAGGTTTTAGGGTTGTGATCTCAGGGTTGTGATCTCCTTTCCTGTTAGGCTGCTTAGTAACCTCTTACTATGTATGCTGTGTGATTGATGCATGAGGTCATGATTGGAATGTTTGGGTATGACTGAGTGCAATGCTGTGTGTGGGGGTTCCACCCAGGACAGTTGACAATGATGTAGCCTGGGTGGTGGGAGCCGGTGGGCGTCCCTTGATCCTGTTACTATCTGAAGTAATCTCCTGATATCATCTAATTAAATTAACTTGAAGATCTCCTGGCATCCAGTGTATCCTTTCTACCAGTTAACCTCACTTAAAGGTCATAACAGTAACTAACTCCTCGTTATGCACTGGGAAGTCTCTCCTTGTAATGTCATTTTCTATATTGCTGCTTTGAGCGATGTCTATTCATAAGCAAATTAAGCCCCGCCTTCCAAATTACTGCCATTTAGCCACACGGGGCCTCCCAAATCCTGAAACTGGCCCTACTTCTTGTCCCTTCATGCTGTGATTACTTACCGGTAATCTTCATTACTCCTAGTGCTACTCTTCCTTGTCACAGTACTTACCTCATGAGGCCCCTGCCTCCGACACACAACCTTCTTCTATTTCTTTTACTCCCTATAACTCCTCCCCTTAATCCACATCACCCATTTTACATAACCAAGCCAGAGCCTGGGACTGTCCCCGCAGGGAGGGAGAGGAGGGTCGTCAGTACTGTGACAAGGAAGAGTAGGACTAGGAGTAATGAAGATTTCTGGTAAGTAATCAGAGCATTTGATTTGATTTGATTTTGATTTTTTTGTATTTGTAATGCGCATGTGATGAACTTAATCATATATTGGTGCAGATGATATCAGCAGAGGCAGATATAGATCAATACGAAGCCCCCAGAAAATAAGTGGCCTTCTACCTGAAGAGAAAGGTTTTCAGTGCTCATCGAAATTGCAGGAGAGAGCTCATGGTCCTAAGTTATAGAGGTAGAGAATTCCACAACCTGGGACCAAAAACAGAGAATCGTTTGTCCCCTTGAGATGTATAAGCTGAGTGAGGAATGATCAGGAGATGACTGTCGCTCGAGCGTAGTTGTCTCATTGGGTGATATGGCTGAATTAGCTCCGTTAGATACAGAGGAGCAACGCCATTCATGCACTTGAAAATAATGCAGGCTGTCTTGAATGTAATGCGGTCAGCAATTGAAAGCAAGTGTAGCTCCCGACGGTGTGGGGACACATGAGTGGATTTCTGTAAGTTAAAAATCAGTCTGACAGACACGTTCTGTTCTCTCTGAAGCCACTGGAGCTGTTTGGAAGGGGTGCCCAGCAATTGACAATTGCAGTAGTCAAGATGGGCACTGGTTAATGCCCCTACCACAGAAGCATGATCCTCTTTAGGAATGTAGGGAAGTGCTTGACGTAGCATTCTCAGGACAAAATGGACTGCTTTAGTCTTTGCTCCCACCTATGCTTCGCTGCCAAGATCTTCTTGCCACATACATCCCAGATTTTAGATACAAATTTTAAACTTTTGTCCAGCAATGCTGGGACAGGCAATTTCTTGGCAGCCGTCAGCAGATGCTTAGATCCGAATAATATGAGTTTGGTCTTGGAAGCATAAAGCTGTAAATAGTTCTTCGACATCCAGCCGCTCACTTCTGCCAAACATTGCCCCAGTTTGCTAAAAGCTTCCTGAAAATTGACGATTCATACAAATATCTGGGTGTCGTCAGCATATGAATGGAAATCCAACCCATAGCGTCTTAAGCTTTCCAGAAGAGGTCGGATATATAGATTAAACAGCAATGGAGACAGGGAAGATCCCTACGGGACTCCACAGCTCAAATGGATGAGGTCAGACAGAAACTCTCTCAGTCTCACACGCTGCTGACGATTAGTCAGAAAAGACCTGAACCAGTTCAATGCTGAATCAGAGACTCTTCCTACCTCCTGTAGTCGTTCCAAGAGAATTTCATGATTTACTGTATCAAAGGCCGCAGACAAGTCCAGCATTACCAGGAGTGTGAGCTCCCCTTGGTCCGCAGCCTTCAACAGTTCATTCTGTACTACTAGAAGGGTGGTCTCAATTCCATATTTTGGTCTGAATCCTGATTGGAATTTGTCTAATAATAGTTTGTGTTCAACAAACTCCTGCAGCTGATTAGTGACTACCGTCTCAAGAACATTTGCTGGCCATAGCAATCCTGCAATGGGACGGTAGTTTTGCAGAACCTCTATGTCCAGTGATGGGCTTTTCAATAAGGGTGAGACAATGGAAAGCTTTAGGCTCTCCAGAACAATCCCAGTCAATAAAGACGTATTAACAAAGGTGGTAATACATGGGGTTAGCACATGTGCCAATTTTCTGGCTACATAGGCTGGTAGGGGAGGGAGAGAATCAATTGTGGGTTCAAGAGTCCTAATGAGTTGATTCATATCTTCTTCGGCAACTGGGTGAAAGTCAAAAGCAGATAATCAAGTCTGATTTTGGGAACTGTCAAGCTTAGGTACCGCAGGATTTATTATACATATCGATGGGTTTGTAGAGACTGTCTGTTCAATGTCTTCCCTTATTCTTTCGATCTTATCTATGAAGAAAGAGATTAGCTCGTGCTTCAGTGAAATCAGGCAATGCATTTTTACAATCTGGGTTACACAACCTTGATATGATAGAGAATAATTCTCTCGGTTGCTTGCTAGCGGACTGCAATTTTTT
This sequence comes from Ambystoma mexicanum, assembly GCF_040938575.1. NCBI lineage: Eukaryota > Metazoa > Chordata > Amphibia > Caudata > Ambystomatidae > Ambystoma > Ambystoma mexicanum. Next base: position 99,616,193 of record NC_090927.1, on the reverse strand, counting down.
CCCCAAGAAATCTTTCTTAGCTGAAAAAATAGCCAGCTTATATCCCAACAGGGCTTTTTTCGCTATGATTTTATTTTCTGAAGTAGGCTTTTTAAACCAGGTCGGCCAGGTCCTACCAACCAGCTTACCTAGTTCTTGTAAATTAGCTGAGAACCAAGGTTGAGAGACCTCTTTGGCTTTTGGTTTTGGCGGAGCTGTTTTGTTACAGATAGCGCTCAAAACCGAGGATCCCATAGTGAAAAATTCCTCACATGGAACTGTAGGGTCAATAGAAGCAAGGGACCCAGACATTTCAATGGCAGCAATTTTGTCTAGGTCTCTGGCTTTTCAGAGAATAGGAAGCATGTCTAATCTTGGTGTTGGATTTGGCCTGGTTGCATGTACTCAATACAAAAAATGTTACAAAGTGATCCGACCAGTGAACTGGCATAACATCCTTCACAGTCGTGCATCCACCACGTGTAATGACCACATCTAAACAGTGGCCCTTTATATTCGAGGAATTAACGCCCAAAGGATGAGCGTTAAATAAATCCAGAGTTCTTTAGAATCTGGTTTTGTTTGATCGTCCAACCATATATTCCAATCACACACCAGGAGTATTACCTCCACGTCCACTCTTCCTCATCCTAGTACTTACCTCATGAGGCATACCATAGCAGTAACAGGGAAAAAGGTCCCAATGAGACACAGAGCCAGGAAAGTGCAGAACAAAAACTCATACCTTTAATAACTCCAAATTCACATCCCCACTGACAAAACCCCAACCCCAAAGGAACCAACCCCCGAGTGGGAGACATTCAACCTATAGTGGTTGATGTGCTCTGACCTGCCCCTGTGGCTGCCCTACAAATCTCCTACAGAGAAACCCGCTTTGCATTGGCCCAGGAAGCAGCCAAACCCCTGGTGAAATGTCCCTGAATGTGTTCAGGTTCATGCAGGCCAGAAGCCACATAGGCCATGGAGACAACAATACAGATCCATCGGCTAATGGAAACCACTGACGCCTTGCGACCCGCACCAGCAGCACCAAAAGTTATCAAGAGACTATCAGACTGCCGGAAGGGTCAGTCTGAGCCAAATGCTCCAGAACTACCCACGTACATCAATGGCATGCCAAGCCACCTCTTCCGGCGTTTGTGGATCCTGAAAAAATGCAGGGAGAACCAGACCATGGGAGGCGTGAAACCGAGACACAACTTTAGGCAGGAACTTTGGATCACACCGCAACACCACAGTGTACAGCACTTCACTCAGGAAAGGGGGGTGACACACTAGAGCCCCAATCTCCCCCAGCCTATGGGCAGAAGTGATTATCGATAGGAGAAGCAGTCTTCAGCATAAGGTCTCTGATGTCAATTTCAGAAATGGGCTCAAAAGTCATCCCCTGAAGGAACCGCAACACAAGAGGAAGATCCCAAGGAGGAAGCCCTATATAAGTACAATGACAGGAAGAAGAAAGACCCCGGAGCAATTTACCCACCAACAGCTCCCCATCTAGCTGGCCATCAGAGTCCCCCAAGAGGAATGTAATGGAGGCCCATTGAGAGCGAAGCGTGGAGATCGCTAGGCTTTTGTCAAAACCCTTCTGGAGGAATTGAAGAATAGCGGGCAGACCAGAACTCATGGGAGGGTTCCCAGACCACCCACACCAATCCCAGAAATGGCCCCAAAGCCTTCCATATGCCTTCTGAGTAAAAGGTATATGAGCATTCATAATAGACTCGACCACAGGACCTGAAAACACCTGAGTCATCAACCTAGACCGTAAACCCCAGACCAGCCTGCAGGGGATAAGGCCACTTCGGAATCAACCAACAGTGAGAGGAACCACAGATCTCCGCAAATACCCTGTCCCATAGAATCAGTTCCGCAGAGGAGGGGAACCGGCAGCTGAGAAGATCCGCACGAATATTGTCCACCCCCCTGACATGTGAGGCCATCAGGGACACCAGATGTGACTCCTCCCAGGAACCTATCTGAGCAGCCAGAGCATTCAAGGAGTGGCCGGTCCCCGCTGGCGGTTGACATATGCCAAGGCCGTCGTATTGTCTGTCCGGATCAAATCTGCCCGGCCTTCCAGAAGCACCCTGAAGTACACCAGAGCCCGGAAAATGGCACACAACTCTCTCCAATTGGAGGACCGACAGCCTTCCTCCGGAGCCAACAACCCCTGGGCCGAGAGGATGCCCAATGTTGCCCCCGAACCCCTTCCGCTGGCATCTGTAGTAAGAGTAGTCACAGGAGGACGGATCAGGGACACCCATGCCCGGAGATTCAGAACCACCAACCACCGCTGTAGGGAGACCCTCAGAGCCAGAGACACTGGGATCAAAGCCTCGTAAGCTTGAGAGGTCGGGAACCAGTGAGAGAGTAGATAAGACACCAGAGGCCGCAGATGATGACGCGCCCAAGGAACCAGAAACACCAAGATGTCATGTGCCCCTGCAGCCTGAGCAATAGGCAAGCCGAGGCATACTGCCTCCTGAGAATCCTGCCCAGAACAGCCAGCAGGCAACGGACCCTCTACTGGGATTGAAAAGCTCTCCCCATCCTGGTGCAAATCTGAGCCTTGATGAAGACCAGATCCTGAGAGGGCTCCATCTGAGACTTTTGAGAGTTCACCAGAAACCCCCAGTCCCGCAATGACTGGCAGACATCTGAAGATGAGCCAGGACCATCCACCAGAGGGCTGCCTTGACCAACCAGTCGTCCAGGTAGGGAAACATCTGAATGCCCCTCAGGTGCTGATGTGCCACCAGGGGAGCCACCAGCTTTGTGAACACCCTGGGGGCAACCCGAACGGGAGCACTCAGAACTGAAAATGCTGGGATCCTACTGCAAAACGGAAGAACTTCATCTGGCAGGAACAGAGCAACACGTGGTAGTAAGCATCCTGGAGATCCAGGGACGCCATCCAGTCCCCCCTGTGCAACATTGGCAGAATGTTCTGCAAAGTCTCCATTTTTGAAGTGTTCCTTCCAGATGAAGCAGTTCAGAGCCTTGAGGTCCAAGATGAGGCAAGACTTCCCTGAAGGTTTGGGGACCAGCAATACCCGTGAGTAGAAACCCCGACCTTGAAGTGGGAAAGGAACGGGCATGATAGCCTCCTTGAGTAACAACTCGAAGAGAGCAGTTACCATAGCCAACCTTTTGGTCCGTGATCTGGGAATATACATTCGAACCATGCAAACCTGGACAGATGGAGGCAGGACGTTCACTTGATAACCCCTGCGAATGGTGTCCATAACCCAGGAATCCGAGTCCCACCTGTCCCATACCGAAGAAAACAGCAGGAGTCGTTGCCCACTGGCTGGTCCAAACCATCAGGATTTCTGTACCAGACCTGGACGTGAAGATCGTGGAGGACCACGGTCCCCCATCATTCACCGAAAAGAGTGAGAGGAGGATCCAGGGAAAGACCGTCTGGTCCCCGCATCAGAGGAAAACTTCTTGGCCGTTGATGTAGACTTGCAACGCAACTTGTCAGCGTGTTGGTGCACTTTATCCTCAAGCGAATCACAAAAAAGTTTGGACCCATCAAAAGGAACTTTAAGGGCAAACACTTTCTGAGAACCTTCTGTTTACCAAACCCACAGATGCACATGCCTCCGGGCCGGCACACCAGCACCCATGGCCGTGGCCGAGCCACGCACTCCATCAAACGCCAGATCGGACAAAAATTCAACCTGCCTCTGCATCTCCGTCAGCAGAGGGGGACAGCCAGAACTCCCATCCACAGCCCTCTTTAACTTCCTGAAACCACTCAGCATAGTCTCCGCAGTGTACGAGCCGTAGATATTCTCCCTGAGGGCCAGATGTGCACCAGCATGAACCTTCCTAAGGCTGGAATTAAGCATACGGTCCACCGGGTCCTGGACAGCTGCCTCCTCGGCTGACATAGAGGAGCGACCTAACAGGCTGGCGAGGATTTCATCAACCTCACTTGAATCCGAGAGCAACGTCTCACCCCCTTTCGATGGGTAGAGTTTGGCCATAATGTGGGCCATGACAATCTTCCCTGGGTCACGCCATTTACAAAGGATCTTAGCCCGGATATCAGAAACCAAAGGCAACCCCATCCTCGGGGTATGCTTATACTGGCGAATAGTGGGTTCAGCCCCCTCCACTGGTACCAAGGGCTGCGCAAAACCCATGCAGTCCCAAACTTGATCAAGCACTTCCTCCACCTCTTTCCTGTCCAGATATTTCCCTTCTGCATCAGCTGACGAGGAACAGGAAGTGTCAGAGAAGGACTCAGTGCGAGAAGATGAGGACAATGAGAAAGACAAACACCAGCGCTTGTGCCGAGGGATGGACTGGCCTATAGGGAACTCTGGAGATTTCCCAGCAGGCCTCTACAACATGGGCCTTTTTTGTGTGGTATTTGAACATTTTCCCATAGGTGAAGAGTTGGGCTTGCTGAAAATGTGTAATATGGGGCCACTTTGAACATTATTTCAAGGGCCTCTTTTGGGAACTAGCCCACCCCTGCTTGTGCCCATGTGTATGGATGTGGCTCCCTCCAGCATGACGCTTTAGCAACTTCTTTAAATCTTTTCTGGACAGGGAAATATGCCTTGATTTCTTCATCTTCCTTTGGTGAAGTTCAGGTGAAGTGGGAGGAGAGGATGATGACAGGACAACAATCAGAACATCAACTTGCTGAGTATAAATTTAAACTGTAGGCCAGGAGAAAACCCCACCAATGGGGGAGAACAAACAATCTATCCCCTTGGGAACGGGCCTTTAGGCACAGATTGTCCTCCTCCCCTCTGAAGGCGGAGTCCACCCGCCTGCGGAAAGCACATCAAGGAGCCGGTATGCCGTTCCATAACGGAAAGTCAGGTTGGCCACACCGGCAGGAGAAAAGGCATAGCAACATTCACATAGCCCCCACCTCCTTACTGTAACCCCGGGCCCTGCACGCTGGCCTAGAGCCAGGCAGCAAACCGGGCGAGGCTTCCCGCTCAACCCGGGTACCAAGCCGCGCAGGGGGCCCGGGAGCATGCTGTACCTGGAGAGAACCGAGGCCCCGTCACACAGCCCCATCAGGGGGCCAGCAACCATAGCTCCCCAGAGACCCGCGCCAGGAACAATCCAACCTGCTGGAGGCAAGAAAGATTAAACTGGGTGACGTGGGTTAAGGGGAGGAGTTGTAGGTATTCAAAGAAATAGAAGAAGGTCCTGTGTCGGAGGCAGGGGCCTCATGAGGTCAATACTGGGACGAGGAAGAGTGGACGTGGAGGTAATGGGTTCTCGGTATTTCATCAGATTCAAAGGTGCTTTGATGTCGGGCTTCTAGGTGATTACTCTGAATTTCACACTTTACAGAAGTATTGTGGCACAAGTGCTCCTTCATGCACTTTGAAGTATATAAAATCGAGTGCATGCCTTTATCCTAATGCCATTGCATAGTTTGACAAACATGTGAACTGTTTCCCTGGAATAATGATGATCTGTGCCGGCTGCACCCTGATGTCACTTTGAGTGATTTCCCCCTTGGTTAAACGGTCATGTGGTCTCTCGTTGATCTCATCAGGGGTTTAAAGGTAGAGCGCTCAATTTACCCAAGGCTATGCATGAGAAGGCCCCCCAGGACGGTCTTGTCCCCATTTGAGTTCTGGGACTTTTTTTCTTTCCCATTTCAAATTCAGGAAAACTACCAGTCCCACAATTCCAAGCTAAAACCGAACTGGGTGACCCCAGGAAACCTGCGAGCTCTGCAGGTGGTGTGTGCCACTTCCGCATTCCCTATAATTCTGCTGAGCTCCCACTACCGTCGTTGATACTTAATTGCACAAGAAATGTTCTGTTTTCTTCGCCTGTTTGCAAAGGAACACACCTGGAAATGAAACAGATATTTTGTTTTGTACAAGATGTCGGCTGTCAGAAAAGAGGCACCCTGGTCTGCTCTGCTGCTTTTTTCAACGACACGCGTTTATCATTATATTCTATCAAATAAAAAATGTCTCTAAACAGAAGGGAGGCAATTATATTGGGATTCGTGTTTCAGAAACGGAGGCGCGTTCTTTCATTAGGAGCGTCAATAAAAGTCGCGGGCGGTCTTTCACGCGCTAGTCCTGATTGATGCTGTTCTGCTGTTGGCAATTTGGGAAGGTTTGCAGCACCTGGTGAAGCAGAGCCATGGCTGGCAGGTGGCCTAGGGTGGCCAACTCTTTGATAGTCTTTCGTGGGACACTTGCCACAAGGTGGTGAGGACGTCACGTCATTCACATTTGGCCCGCCCCTTTTTTTAATGTCTTTTTTTTAATGGCTCTTATTTCCTGGCTTAATTGAAACGCAAATGCTTTGTTTTCTGAGGTGATGGTCACGCTTTTTAACTGCAAACATGACCATCACGACCATGGGAAGAAAGCATTAGCAGTTGAATGAAGCCAGGTGTCGAGCGTTACAGCTCGACCTGTAGGCTCAAAAGGAGCCAGGGCTGCAGAGCCGCCCTGAGAAAGAAAGCAGCAGGCGGCACCAGGCGGCAGCACAGTGCTGTGTGCATGGCCACTTCAGTTTGCAGAGTGGCTGTGCTGGAGGCAGCGTCGGGACAACCTGCGTCCCGCACAGCCACTCTGCAAACTGCAGGACAGAGTCCCTAATTGCGGGACAATCGTGTCAAATCCGGGACAGTTGGCAACCCTAAGGTGGCCCTCCTGGCCTAGGGTACCATTGCCGAGACGGCATGCCCACCAGTGTCTGGGCTGGAGTCTCCAAAGAAGAGAGTTCTATGAGCGACAATACACTACCCAGTGACAAGCTGCAATACTCTACCCAATGACAAGCAGCAATACACTACACAGTGACAAGCGGCAATAGACTACCCAGTGACAAGCGGCAATAGACTGCCCAATGACAAGCTGCAATACTCTACCCAATGATAAGCGGAAATACACTACCCAATGACAAGCGGCAATACACTACCCAGTGACAAGGGGCAATACACTACTCAATGACAAGTGGAAATACACTACCCAATGACAAGCGGCAAAACACTACCCAGTGACAAGGGGCAATACACTACCCAGTGACAGGCGGCAATACACTACTCAATGACAAGTGGAAATACACTACCCAATGACAAGCGGCAAAACACTACCCAGTGACAAGGGGCAATACACTACCCAATGACAAGCGGCAATACACTACCCAGTGACAAGGGGCAATACACTACCCAGTGACAAGCGGCAATACACTACCCAGTGACAGGCGGCAATACACTACCCAGTGACAAACGGCAATACACTATCCAGTGACAAGCGGCAATACACTACCCAGTGATAAGCGGCAATACACTACCCAGTGACAAGCGGCAATAGACTACCCAGTGACAAGGGGCAATACACTACCCAGTGACAAGCGGCAATACACTACCCAATGACAAGCGGCAATACACTACCCAGTGACAAAGGGCAATACACTACCCAGTGACAAGCGGCAATACACTACCCAATGACAAGGGGCAATACACTACCCAATGACAAGCGGCAATACACTACCCAGTGACAAGCGGCAATAGACTACCAAGTGACAAGTGGCAATACACTACCCAATGACAAGCTGCAATACTCTACCCAATGATAAGCGGAAATACACTACCCAATGACAAGTGGCAATACACTACCCAGTGACAAGGGGCAATACACTACCCAGTGAAAAGCGGCAATACACTACCCAGTGATAGGCAGCAATACACTACCCAATGACAAACGGCAATACAATACCCAGTGACAAGGGGCAATACACTACCCAATGACAAGCGTCAATACACTACCCAGTGACAAGCAGCAATAGACTACCCAGTGACAAGCGGCAATACACTACCCAATGACAAGTGGCAATACACTACACAGTGACAAGCAGCAATAGACTGCCCAGTCACAAGCGGCAATACACTACCCAATGACAAGCGGCAATACACTACCCAGTGATAGGCGGCAATACACTACCCAATGGCAAACGCCAATACACTACCCAGTGACAAAGGGCAATACACTACCCAATGACAAGCGGCAATACACTACCCAGTGACAAGCGACAATAGATTATCCGGTGACAAGCGGCAATAGACTACCCAGTGACAAGCGGCCATACACTATCCAATGACAATGGGTCCAATCCTGAGTCTTTGGTGGAACAGAACGCGTCACCATCCTGTTCACATGGCCACTTAGATGAGGCCATCGCCTCGGAGCTAAACAGATCTGGAGTCACGTTTGATGCAGTTATCTGGCAGGGTTCAGCTGGAGAGGCAAGACCTCCACATGCGCCAGGTAAAGACTCCAGTCCGGTAGATTTCCTGTTGGGTAATGGCCTCCTGGCTCCTAAAATAATGGCAACAGTCACTAGAGCGAGAGCTCTGCAAGCAGCCAGAGAGAACACGCTTGAGGCCGTGGGCCCAAGGGTCTTCCTGCTGCAGAAGGCGAAAGAAAGGACATGCTGGTAGCTGCTTGTCCAGACCCTAGGCCCACTGAGATGCCTGCCCCTGCGAGAGAGGGTCCAGTGGCCACTGGCAAGCTTATTGCTGTAACACAGTACTTAGTGATCCCAGGGTTGCCCGCTGCTGTAGAAAAATAACCTAAAATGGAGGACACAAGACCTGAGAGACCTGCTAGAATTGAACAGGCTTTCGTCAGCTGGAAGCCCAAGTCAGGCTGACGTTTTCCAGGGACAGAGAGACTGTCCTACTGCCTTGGGAGGGGGACAGCATCAGTTTGAGGTTCCTGTGTTGCTCATAGCTTACTGGTAGAGTGCTCTTCTGTACATTGTGCCCAAGAATTCTGATGCAGGGGCCGGCCGAGATTGGTTGTTCCTCAGTGCTGCAGAAGGCTCCTACTGGAGTTGACTCACAACATTTTTTTTGTACAGTTGCTTATGAAGGATCAAGCAATCTGAAAGTTTGTAAGGTCAGCAGATTTTTACTGGCCCCAGATATGTGTAAATATGAACATGTTTGCGCTCTCCTTCCGGATTTGCCACTGAGTGGTCGAGCGGCCTTTTGAGAGAAGAGGGATTGGCATCGTGAGTCCTTTAGATCGCCAAACCACCTCAGGGAACTGGCCCTTTATTCTGAATGCCATATATATGATGCATGCCCGACATATATATATAATGTACATTGTGGGACTTAGACTGAAACCGATGATAGGTTTCTGATACATTGAAGAGTACATGAGCTGGCCCTGAGGAAGGATATTGACTCCGAAATGCATAGGCCAATTTCGGCTCATGTGAGGCATCTGCTAAAACAGTGATATATAACTGTAGAGCACTAAGGAAATTAAACTCTATTTCTTCATAAATATTAACAGAGTATTTGAATGATTATTACCTCCGATTGACCGACTGAAAACAGTTATACCACTCTGTGGTTATTGGGAGTGCAGCCCGCACCGCTGGCCTCACGGCCTTGGTCCACTTTTTTTGTACCCTTCAGCCATCTACACATGGTTTTAACATTTCAACAACCAATAATCTACACCTTTGCCTACATACTCGGCCCTGGGCATCGGCAACACAACAATCACAAGCCTGCCTCTATGGACACAAATCCATAAGTGCTTCCTACACCACACGCCGGGAAAGCCTACACGCATGCTGAGCTCTGGGCACTTCCCGATCAGCTGCCTCAAAGCCTAGCACTGCAGTCATGTCGTGCCGTCTCCTCCCAACTAACCAAGCCTACCAACTCTCTTCCAGGTCCAATGAACTAAGCCCACCAACTCTCTTCCAGGTCCAACTAACCAAGCCCACTAACTCTTTTCCAGGTCCAATGAAGCAAGCCCACCAACTCTCTTCCAGATCCAACTAACCAAGCCCACCAACTCTCTTCCAGGTCCAACGAACCAAGCCCACCAACTCTCTTCCAGGTCCAACGAACCAAGCCCACCAACTCTCTTCCAGGTCCAACTAACCAAGCCCACCAACTCTCTTCCAGGTCCAACAAACCAAGCCCACCAACTTTCTTCCAGGTCCAACGAACCAAGCCCACCAACTCTCTTCCAGGTCCAACGAACCAAGCCCACCAACTCTCTTCCAGGTCCAACAAACCAAGCCCACCAACTCTCTTCCAGGTCCAACGAACCAAGCCCACCAACTCTCTTCCAGGTCCAACAAACCAAGCCCACCAACTCTCTTCCAGGTCCAACGAACCAAGCCCACCAACTCTCTTCCAGATCCGCCACAGCCCCTCGAGGCCATAAAGATGGCAGCGGTGTGTGGTACAAATCCTAATAACATAGCATCTTTCAGAGGCTGATAAAAGACTACTTTTTGGGAACCTTCCACAGCCCCCCATCAGGCACAAGCGGGCGTAGTATGCAGCACCCTCATTTCCCATACTGGGTGGGAGGAGAAGAAAATCTAAAGCAATATATCTCATGAATATTAATGAGGGCTATCCTGAAAAGCTGGCATGGATCCGGCCCTCGAAGGCCTGGAGTTGGATAACCCTGATCTAAAGCAATGTTCAGCAAGCCACAACTCCATGTAAGATTTTCCTAGTTAATTCTGCACACATGGGCTAGTAGGTGAAGTCCTTAAATCAGCCCCTGCGCCTGGATGAGGGAAATAAAACAATTCATTATGACAGAGTCCTTCGCTAGTCAAGGCCTGTCGTGTAATGCCATAACCGACTGGCCTGAAGAGCTTGCTTGCTAAGGGTTAATTGATTTTCGGAGCACACACCAATTGTCACCAGATTTTAGCTTCTAGCTTCCCTCTGACGCAAAGGTGCATCGAAAACATGTTAGCACAGAACATTCTAGAAAGGGTCTGCGTAATATTTGGCAGACAGGCACACTGAATAAAAACTTTACACTGACTGGGCGTTAAGGGATTCGCCAGCTGAGCTAGCCTTGTGCAGGTGCGGAGTGACCTGGATGCACTTCCTCAGGGCGACTGCTCGTATCTGCGCTGCTGTGGGTGCTGGCCTGTGGGCAGAGCAAGAGAGGGGGGGAGCTGCCTGCCCACCGGCACATGGTCCATATTGGATCCCTAGGGCAGTCCACCCAAACATAAGTAAAGGAACCTAAGAACTGTACTCATGTAGTCTTATGCATTGTTTCCTTTCTCTCAAGATATATTTCTGTGCAGTTTGTGGTGATCATTTGCTATCATATGAACTCACTGTCTAATACATGCAAATATCAAAACCTTTCCCTTTCTAGTGAGCGAGTTCATCGTTTCAGCAAATACGGGCCTGCAAAGCCGTGTGTTAATTCCCGGCCGGCCCCAGCGCAGCCGCACACCTTCCCCTTTCTTTGGTTCTGATCTAATTACCAAACTCGAAATAAAGTAGATGTCATTATTATAGTCCATGGAGCAATATTATTCAAGAAATTATCCCTGAGCTGTGGGGGCATTACAGAGACAGGTAATGCCCTGGGGCCCATAGACATAGGCTCGAGCAAAGCGAGGGCCTTAACCAAGGCCCTGGGACATTACCTGACTCTTAATTCCCCTGTGGCTCAGGGCGTATTGCTATTAGTACCCAGGCCACAAGACCGGGGTACTAATAGCATTTTTTCTGTTCTGAAACACTGCAGCTTTTCGGGAACAGAAAAAACAAAATGTTTAAAAAAAGGGCCACCGGGAAAGGGAAAACGGAGTCCATTTTCCCTTTCCATGGCGGTCATCGGGAGCGGACGTGCTGGGGATAGAAGTGTTCCCAGCACGTTTGCTCCCGAAAAAGCAGAACAAAGAAGGTAAGTGGGGTTGTGAGGGCAGGGAGGGGATTGTTTGCACAGAAGGGGAGTGGAAGAAAGAAAATACTTACCTGAATCACCGGCGAAGGAGGATGCCAGCCTCCAGCCGTGTGGAGGCTCGGAGTGGGTATTGCCCCGCTTCGAGCTTCGTCATTGGCTGAGGGGCTGCCACGCCCCCCAGCGGGAACAAAGGAAAGGAATCCCGGCCGAGGGCTTCCCGGTCGGGTAAAGCCCTGGCGAGGGCCAATCAGAATGTTTGTTACATTCTGATTGACCCTCGCCGGTTACTAAAGTGTATTAGACCACATATGAGTGACGGTTGTTTAGGGTCCTTTACTCCGGCAGCTAAGAGAAATTAAAAACAGACACATTTAGGTGGAATCATTTGCCCAGGATCACAGACGAATCAAGTGAGGAAACCGAGTTCGGAGTCCATGTATTCTGGTTGCACAGTTTTCATACTCCAGAGTGCACCGCGCTCTATTGCCCCGTTCGTTTGGAACCACATGAAACTGTTGTCTGGCAAGCGTCACGCTTTTGTTCTCTGTATGGGTGCGGAGTTCTGGACTTTCCATGTGTAGCGTGCTCGGTCAGTCTCTCAGGGAAAAGGACTAGAAGGAATACCACGGGTAAAAGGTAATCTGCCCCAAACAAGGATGTGTTGAGGAGTGGGAGAATAGGACAGGGGATGTATCAGGATTGCCATTTCGCAGACTAGGGGTGGGAATATTCCCTGGTCCTCCATTGTGTAAGCCTCAGGTTTCGAAGCAGTCGGCGAAAAAGAGGAACTAAGGACTAACACAGAAACTAAGGTTGTCCAGGGTAAGAGTTGTGGTGTTTTACAAGTTCTAGTTTCTAAGCTCACGTCTCTCTCTGTATTCATGTGCAGGATTTGTAGTTTTATTTTACCCAGTGTGAACTCAGGACCACAAGTACCAGAGTGCAAATGATGGGAGCCTAAACATCAGCGGTGGTTGACCATCTCACACTTGACATGGACCCACTTGGGATTTAACCCTTGGAGATTTCGCACTGTTTAGGTAAGTTCAGGCACAATGCTTCTCAAACTTCTTGTTTGAATTGTATGTCTGCCATGACTCAAAGGAGTCTGGTAGTCATATCTCATGGTCAGCTATGGGCCAGTCATGTTACACAGATCCATCAGGTGTAAAGACACGCAATATATTTTTATGCAGATTGGACATATCTGAAAACATCTGATTGAACAACAGCAATTTATTACCACAGTTTGGGGCACTTAGTCGAGCAGTGGTGAGTCAGTGGGCATATTGCAACCATATCGACTGTCGCATCATTGAATATCCAATTTTTGCAGATTATGCAAGTAAACATTGTCATTTCACTGCAGAACTGGATAACATTGAGCAACTGTATTAATACAACATTGAAGACAAGTTTGAGCAGGATTCATCCTTCTTAGCAAAACCACATCGCTAAGGATGCCAACGGTTACTTATTCAGTCTGATAACTATTTTGTGGGTAATGTCCGCGGCTGTGAGATCGAATCTGTGTCATGGAAAGACATTTACAAATAGGTGTCCTTTCCAATTCTTTAGACCGAGACCACACACTCCTGGATGACTGGTGAGATGTTATTTCAACTGAGCATAAACTTGATAAATGTGCATGGGGTCCTCCCCAGGGCACCCGGATATGACACTATTGGGTGCATTTGCTTAGCTTATCATATATTTATGGAATATGAAGGGAACACAAGGATACTTCAAGCCCTTCACATAGTGACACATGCATCGTGGGTACTGGGGGGCGGTGGATATGCTTTTTGGGCACCACATTGCACATTCATTGCACATTCATTGCACATTCATTGCACATTCATTTTTCAAGTTAAGTAACAGGTTGAAAACCCTTTGTGATTAACGAAGGCTGTGTGTTTTTGTTTTGTTCTATCTGCCTCCTCACATGTTCTCCCTACGATTGAATCAATTTCGGGTATGTAGATGATTCACATTTCTTTTAATTTGTGTAATTAATCATTTGTTCATTGTGTTTTGTCATTTTATGACTCCATTGTCAATGGACTTTGTTCTTCTCATCACCTGAATTAACAATTCTTTCTGGTATTATTGTACTTTATATTTGGCTTTCTAAGCCTTGAAAAACGACTTTGGTCGAAACACGTGTCGGCTGACTTTGCGAAGAAAAGAAACATATTGCAGTCATTTCGCAGCTATAAAGATTTGGAATTAGTAAAATACAACAGGCAATCTTGAAAGTTAAAGTGGGCAAAATGTGTAGGTGCTCATGGGTGCACTTACTCTTAGATTTGGCGCCGCAGCCGGCCACATTTAATGGGATAAGTGATCACAGCGCACTTTGTGGGGACTATCACCCATATCCACACATTATTCACTTGAGATATCGCCAATCTCTTTTCTAAACTCAGATACCTCCACCTGTTCCTGGCCATTGTTTGACACAGTCGTGCAACCTATTAGTCATGAGGTGCATACAAGTTGCTTTCCACTGAAACAACCAAACCTAAATTACAGGAATCAGCTGCTGCTGATTTTCAAATTAAGAAAATGGTTTCAATTGGAGTCTATTTTTTTTAATAAACCTATTTGCTCCCCGGTTGAGCAAGCAGCCGCGTGCTGCATAATGTGGGAATTTTGCGTTGACGTATGACTGCCTCCCAATTACCCTATTTATGACCCAAGCATCCCCTGTGACTTGATGCCTCGAGCAAGCAAAAATCAGCACAAAAAAAATATTGCTGCCATCTGACAGATCGGAGCGCTGCCCACGTTTGCAGTTCACGACAATGAGGTCTCCGTCGCCTGAGGGAGTCCTCCACCTCCTAGATATTTGTAGTGATCCCCAAAAATCCCCAGCCCACATGGAGTCAACACCATTGGCGGAAGCTACACCATGGAACCAGGCCTCAGTGCCGCCTCCGAAGGGTGAACGCGTCTGGGTGCTTGTCCGCAGTGTTGATCAGCGCAGTAGAGGGCTTCCTTCCACGATCCACCGAAATGTCAAATCCATTCTGGTTTTCAGGATATCCACAATGCATATGCATTAATGGATTTGCATATAATGAATCTCTTTAAAAATGTTTGCATATATATTGGTCGTTCTAAAAATCGCATTGGATTTTACTTTGCCAAGAGACGCGGCTGCTATGCGAGATAAAGCTTTTTCACTAGTGCCTCCAAGTGAGGCAGTGAGTAGTTGCACGTTTTAGCGTTAGTACACTTAATCCTACGAGTGCCAGGAGGGAATACATCCTTTATGCCCTGTATCAGATGATAAATTAAGCGATAGACTTGTCTGAGTTGACGGGGTATCCTGCTTCCTCTGCCTCCCCTAGTCCGACTTCTGATTGTGTTGACGGGGTATCCTGCTTCCTCTGCCTTCCCTAGTCTGACTTCTGGTTGAGTTGACGGAGTATCCTGCTTCCTCTGCCTCCCCTAGTTGACTTCTGATTGAGTTGACGGGGTATCCTGCTTCCTCTGCTTCCCCTAGTTCGACTTCTGGTTGAGTTGACGGGGTATCCTGCTTCCTCTGCCTGCCCTAGTCGACTTCTGGTTGAGTTGACGGGGTACCCTGCTTCCTCTGCCTCTCCTAGTCTGACTTCTGGTTGAGTTGACAGGGTATCCTGCTTCCTCTGCCTCCCCTAGTCTGACTTCTGGTTCAGTTGACGGGGTATCCTGCTTCCTCTGCCTCCCCTAGTCCAACTTCTGGTTCAGTTGACGGGGTATCCTACTTCCTCTGCCTCCCCTAGTCCGACTTCTGGTTGAGTTGACAAGGTATCCTGCTTCCTCTGCCTCCCCTAGTCCCACTTCTGGTTGTGTTGACGGGGTATCCTGCTTCCTCTGCCTCCCCTAGTCCGACTTCTGGTTCTATGTGATCTGGTCAAATCTTTTTTGTCAAAGTAGATTTCGTCAATTTGTTTTTTTTACTGGAAGATTTTGCTGCAAATATATGCGGGGGAAACCCCTGACACCCACTAAAACTCCCAACATTAATTATTCTCCTAAAACCACTCCCACAAACATTTGGGGCAAAATCCAACAAAAGATATTCAATGAAATCTACTTCAACAAATTCGAACGCCGCAAAAACTGCCTATCCCCGACTTCTCAGTGACAACCCCGCAAGGAACAACATTTGGTGCTTGACCCATTAAAATATGGGATCCAACCCCACCATGGAACCACACCACCTTGATCACTGTGTGGGATGACCTCCTCAAGGCAGTAGGCATTGGAGACCTAGCCACACTCTTACTACTCAAGAGTAGTAACTTTTGCTTTCATGCCTTGACTACACCAACGGCCTCTACCTAGGTGCTCCAAGGTACTTGAGGGTCCAGAATCCAGGCTCTAAACTCTTGCCACATCTGGTCCAATAGAAGCATGTCTCACCAACATCCTAGGTTCCCCTCTGGCTGCTGGTAGCCCTCTGAATCGCCTTACTAGCCTTTGGCATTCGTCTCTGGGTATTCCAGGGCATTGGCTCCAAGTTTGCCTAGAGGAAAATGTGCAGCCACAGATCAAGGAGCAGCCTCCACTGCAAACCTCACGTGCATACATTTCTCTAAGTCTTGAATGGGTGATGCTTCTTTCTCAGTCCAAACCGCCATTCTCTGAGTCGTAATCATCTCAGTTTCCGGATCCTCCTCAACACCTGGCTATTCCTTCCTGTTGGCTTTTGCAGAGAGCACCGATCGTTTGATGGCCTGGAAGTTGGCCCAAGACATCCTCAGGCCCGCCTCAGCAACTGAGATGGCTAGCACTCATGCCACTCACCCGACAATCTGACTAGTAAGCCCCGGAAGCTCTATGGAAGGGTGCTCCTTTACTGGTAAGCATTTACACCTTCTGAACACTCAAGAGACACAACCAGACTCCATCCTGTGCATGCCCGAGCATAGGCGCAGGAAAACGCCCACGGCACACAGCCTGGAGCACATCTCTAGTCATCGTCCATGACAGCTTCTAATATCACAAGCGTGCGCCTTGCAACAAGGTCCCCTGTGCTTAATTTGTAACAAAATAAGTGACAGGACTCAAATATTTTTGGCTACGCCGGTGACCCACCGGGGTGGACACCACCCGCTTCTGCTTCATACAGTATCAACATATTTGGGGATAAAGCTGCAACCCCCACCGGTTCGTTGAACGCGATGAATGATCCGACTCTGGCAGTGTTGACGTCATGCATTACTTGTGGCTCGAAATAACATAAACGTTGAAGTGTTTCTTTCATTTTTAACTGCCATGGGTTTTCCCCCCCAGTGCCAAGGCCTTTTTGGTGATTTCGGTATTTCACCATTCAAATCCTTCTCACATTTTCTCCTTCATAAAAACACATCATTGTTTTGCTCTAATTCACTCAGTGGCAAGTGGAACATGTTGACCATCAAACCAAAGAACCAAAGACAAAAGAGCTAACGTGCTTTCCTCCTGTGCGAAATGATGGACGAATACAGGCAACATCACTACTGAACTAACGACATTTACTGTCAAACACTGCAGGAAGGTCTTCTTGTATAGGTTGCCACCCCTGTCTAGACTGGCTTTTTCACTGAACCTGTCCATGTGTTGGGGCTGCACAGAAGTGACTGTCCTGTTGTTGCCAACCCACCCTGCTGTGGCAGCGCTGCAACTTATTAAGGTGGGGAATTTGCACCAACGCCCAGGTATAGCTAGCATGACTGAGCAGAATTGTCAACCTCCAACTCACTGTTATTCATGAAAATGGATATTTAGCCATGACCTGCCAATCTAGGCCACACTGTTGTTGCTTGTTGTGTTACTATGACTAACTGACAATTAAAATTAAAACGTTGACCAAATACCACAACTTAATGAAACTGGATTAAAAAAAAAGTGCCAGGACTCGCAAATAAGTGCTGGGGCTGAGCCCTGGCAAACACACCCACAAATAAAGCACCGAAAGGCCCATATAGTTCACCTAGCTGGATTGAAGCAGATTGTCTCTCATGTGCTGAAGAACTTTGCATGCACACAGGAGCGCATTAAGCCTAGTGACAAGGACGCAGAATCATAACCGCAAAACTTCCCTGGCCATCCCACTAGACATGATTTACACCAAATAGCAAAGCCATACAGCGTGCACCCTTCCACCCATGCACCCAGGCCTGGGTCTAAAGTCTCATGGCAGACATTCACCACACAAATGCCAAATGGCAACACAACAAGCACAACAAACACAGAACACATTCAAATTCTCTTCCAACCACAATCTCAGGCGCTTGCCTTCAATGCTACAAGACAAGCCAGGAGTACTGCAAGACCACATGGGTGCCCATGGGTGCAATGCAAACGCCGCTTGGGATGCACCCGGCAGGGTTGCAGAGATGGCAGTCGAGCCTTGGCTTCGCTTTCTTTCCCTGCTGCACTGCTGCCAAGAGAGGCAGGAAAGGGAGGGGGTGGTAGCATCACAGTGCCACCGCACTGCCCATGATGCCACCGCCAGGTGGTGCGGTGCTGCCAGTGGTGGACTGGCCTCCAGGAAACTCTTGGAATGCCCCAGGGGCCTCTTTTCTGTTGGTACCTTGGTTTACTGCTCCTCTCCTTCTCTCCCCAAGATACCAAACTCACTCCCTTCCATCTCTTATCATCCCACACAGCCCTTTGTGGCAAAGAATGTGTTATACATCTTCCAGTGTATTACTCTTCAGTCTTTACAGAGTTTGTATATCTTTTTTTGTTATGTTAACTAATGTCCATATAGAGAAAAATGTGCTTTAAAATGCACTCTTTGGACCAATTTTTGCAAACGTTTTTCATCAATGAACCTCCAAGTTTTTCTTGGTGGAGTTGGGCTTTCTAGTAGGGTGTAATCTGAAGTCACCTTGAAAATTATTTACACGGGAACATTTAGTTCCCATTTCAATCCTGGCTGCTACTGTCTGCTGACATCTGCCCCACTGCCGCATCCCGCTATAACACTAAGCAGAGTATGATGCTAATGGAAGTAGGGCTTTAGGTGGGCTGGGGCTAGCGGGGGCCGAGCCCTGGCAGTGTCCAAAATGTGGGGCTCAGCCAGGGCCCCCCGATCCCACAATGCTGCAGTGGGACCTTATGCTGCACGGCTATCCACCATGCACCATGATGAAAAGCTCTTGAGTGATATAAGTGCCAGCTGCAGCGTTGTGCAAACTGAAACTTCCTCTCATGATCCGCGAGAGGAAGTTGCAGTTTGCCACTGCTGTCCATCACAGCAGTGGCACCCAACAGAATGGTGGCAGGAAGTGCTAGTTACAGCAACTTCCTCTGGTGACCCCTTGCGAGGGGTCGCAAGAGGAAGTTGCCGCCCCAAGCCCAGGCAACCAGTCCTGATAAAAGGGGGCGCTATTTTGGCCTGGCCTTACCTGCTGACCTGAAATGGGATTGGGTGAGTGAAGCATTAAAAGACGCATTATCAAAAGATGAGGGCGGGAGCAGTGCAGGCAAGCGGAGCACTCATCATATCTGTTCGAAAATAAAAATAGAAAGGGGTCTCCAGGACAATATTGCTGTCCTTGGCCAGCATTACCAACAGTGTGATTACTTTCCGGGGTGTTCTGGCATTCGACGTCAAGCAACACTGGCAGAGAACACGTCACCAAGCTATAAGAGCGTGTATTACAATAAAAACATATACACTTACACACGGTCAGCAAGGCGGGCCCAATGCCACAGAGACCAGGGGCAGCAGCTGGCAGCCCAGCGAGGCAGGAGAACCAGACGCTCTGAAGGTAACCGAGTTTCAAGGCCCCGGGGGCAGAGGGCACCACGTAGGCTTTTGTTATGAGCAAAACAGGGGCTATCCCGACGGCGCATTTAATGCAAAATGTAAAGAGAGCAGACCAGACTTTTTAGTACTCTTCCTTTCACTTTAATTCTTTAAATAGTTCTGCTACCGGTTTCCGCATCGAGCAACAATTGGCCTTCAAAGCCTCTATTAACACTGAAACTATCCCACGCGACGCAAAATGGGCAATGCTGCATGGGCATCCCACAAGCGAGGCAGGGTAACTGCTGTTACCATCGGCAGCTGGGAGAGGGGCAGCCCCAACCTCCCCGTGCCTGCTCCTCTCCTCCCCCCAGCTACGGAGACACGCAGTCTCGGCAGCACAAAGCCACGGAAGGGTAAGGTGCGAACAGTCATCTCACCCTGTGGAATCAGAAAAATACAATAGTAAGGCTGTTACACCAAGCAAAGGAAAATACACCAACACGGGCTTGTAAAGATTCCCAGAATCTTTATTACAAAACTGTACAGTATTGAACAAAGTACACAAATAGCTATTTGGCTGTCAATACATCACAGAGATCACAGCAGGGTTCAATGTGAGCAGTGAGCAGAATTTGCTAGGTGGACATCAGCGTATTTATACAGTTTGTTATAATGATGTCCAGCCTCTTACAAGTTAATTATGCACTGGGCTAGGGTCGCGCCTGGCTCGTTTCCTAATTTACATATCTCCTGCATGCGGTTTACTTTTAAATACATTTACTAACAGACATTATTATTCTCTAATTTAACGTTACACTCTTTACATATTGCTTTAATACAGATCAAACAAATGTTTCGCATGTCGTATTTGGATAGCATTATTGTTCTTGTATACTTGTAGGTTAACATTGCTAATTCAAGTAATCCCCTGATCCCGAGGTCAACAAAGGACAAGGTGTACATGACCCTAACATGTAGCCTGAAGGCAGATTGGACATTAACCCTCCTACAGAGGTTGAAGAGATTAAGGCAAGAACAAGAGCACACAAGACGGCCATTTTAGACTACAGGGTGACTTTGTACAATAAACTAAAATGGCGGTTCTAACCTAAAATGGAGGCTCGATTCACTTGACCTTGTAATACGGATTTACTCGCAAAGCGACTGGGCATAGGCCAAAATATACAATGAGGACGAAACAATATTATATCAGTTCTAACAACCCTTCCTCCAAACAGCAAGGTGCTAAGCGCCATAAGGAAAACAACCATCAGGCAGGGCCCAGGTTCAAAAGATCTGCCCCCACCAGGGGGCCAGACAGTTGGCTATCCGGACGGAGGCTGCAACAACAGCAGCCCCCATCACATACCCAACAAAGACCCAGGGCCTCCCTGGGTCCTATAAATGAGAGCAGCATGCTCAGAGTAAACACAATCTGTCTGTGGACCCTGAACGGGGACCCAAGCAAACAGGAGGTTCACTGTTTACTCAGTGTCTTCCAAATCTGCTTGCTTCTTTACCACAGAACCCACCCACCCTACAAAAGGGGAGAAGAACAAAAAGAAGTACAAGGCACTGTACGGTGCCCACAACAAGCCGTGGGACACAAGAAGGCGGCACAGGTCCGAGGGGGGTAACCTCAGGACCTGGTGCCAAAAAGTATACCATCATGATATGTGATATTGTTATTGTCATAACCCATATCTGTACAATAAAACCCTACGGCCTTTTTATTGCCAACACTTGAACCAAGTTGTGAGCCTATCATTATGGGTGAGGGTTTGGGGTTCGGGCAATACTAATGCATGCATATGGGTTCAGTAGTAACGGCCCCCACCCAACTGCTTCCAGAGGGGAGCGGCAGCCCAAGCGAAAGAAAAACGCTGCTTATGGCGAGCACAAACCAGCAGGTTTAAGAATGAGGTTGTGGCAATCCCTCTGCTTAAACGTCTGGCTAGGGTAACGTTACCCAAAGTGGGGCAGTTTAATGAGTTACTCACTGTACAGATGGTAGTTCTGAACAATGTTATTGACCAAGGGCCCGATTCATGGAAAAGTTTGCATAGATCCTGCAAAACCTGCATTCCGAGAACAAACCTGCGTGGTCCATCGGCACATAAGAAAACCTGCCTGCAACGTGTATTCATGCAATTGTCCACGCAAGGGAACACCACGTGCAAGTCGCGCCCAGAACGCCCACAACACACCCACACGTAAAGCCATTCCAGTCATGGAAACAGACCTTTGCGCAATCCTTGCGCGCATAGCAATGCATCCGGGAAAAACAGCCTGCGTACCCCCACAGCGGGGGTGCATGGGTTTCCCCGTAACTATTCCCAGCACCCTCTCAACATGCATACCACTTATTGTAAAAATTGTTATTTTCCGGAACACATGCGTGCGAACCCCCGTAAACGGTTCCTGCACCCCGCTACACTGCTTACGAGTACCCCCAAGTGCAATCGGAACCCCGACTGCATGCACTCACCCCTAAATCTGACACCCAATCTTACCTCTGCATGGAGATTCCTATGCGCAGTGTCCGTACGCTTGCCCATTTGTGGGCGTGTGATGGACTGTCTGCAGGCCATCCCTCGTAATGCCCACATTTTCACTTGTTCTTCCCCATGTTGGAACATACCCTTGCACATAGTCCATAAATCCATTGACACTACACAAATGTCCCCCAACACAATGCAATAAAATACCCAACAGTCATCCATAACTCTGGACCCCCGTATGGCTACAAAAAACCAGTGCGTATGACCGCAACCCTACTCTAATCCCATATGACCCACACACCCAACACAAACACTAGCACACATCCAAGGCACTGAGTCCTACCCGTATGCGCGGCCTCTCGAACCATCATCGCTATCACACTGCCCTCTTCTCTTGCAGTGCCACGTTAGTGCATGTAGACTGCCCTTGGGTGGAAGCGGTGTGCGGTAGAAATCAACATAACATGACATAAAAAATACGCTAGTGCCAACATATTTTACAAAAAAATACCTCCTACTGTAGTACGCTGTCACGAAAAGTAACAAATTGCCATTTCTGATTGCCGGCCACTTTCTTATTGGTGTCTGGGCCATTGTTACATGTTCTTTTTTAGGCAATGCACATCAAATCTTAGACCACGCCCATCATACAGGCCACACCCCCAAATGAGGGCCCTTCCTCAATTTCTTACGCCACTTAAAGCACTGAGTGAAACCCATAAGCGGACTTAGAGTTGTGTGAAGAAGTCCATCATTGAGGTTGAGAGAGGAAGTGTAGAATGCTGGGTAGGCCAGGCTGGATCAACCGCCACATCCACATGGCCATGGCCTCCACTAGGCCGACCTAGCATTCACAGGTGAGAAGAGGAAGGCTATAGGCTGGGCTGCTTTCCCCCTCGTGCCCGTTCCGCTGGCTTGGGAGCCCTCTCACTGCAGAGCCTGGTAAGGAGATGTGAGGACACACTCCTGCTCCGCAGTCTCTTTGTTCCCTGCCACTCTGCTAAAGAGTGTCCCTTCACAAAGTCTTTGCTACTGGGGTCTCCTGGAACAGGACAGCCTGATTAGCATGTATGAATGTACCCCAACCAGCAAATGCCAGCCTATCGTGCAATCTGGAGTTAGAACACAGTCATAAAACAACGCCTCCCGGGTTGGGGCGCTCAGAAGCCAAAGTCCCGCAAATTCTTGAGGCTCGGGGGCAGAGCCGGCCTTAGGGATGGGCCATCTGGGCGACTGCCCGGGGTGTCCTGCCCTTAGCCCCCCCACCACGCCAGTTCGGGGGAGTCTTTCAAGATCTCCCCCCGAGCTGGCGTGGTGGGACAAGGCGTGGCAGGTGCCCTATTGAATTGAAATGTTCTCCGCTCTCCGGAGCGGAGCGTATTTAATAACAATAGGGAGCTGATCAGCGCCTATTAAACAATTTGGTGCCCCCTCCCGCATGACCAGGGGTGCACTGGAAAGGAGTGGGGTTGCCAAATATATGGTTTGCAGCCCAGGGTGCAGCAGCCGCTAAGGTCGGCCATGCCCGGGTGCATTAGGGGCTTTGGCAGGAATATTTGTTTCCTTGTTTGAGAATGTTTCTTGGTTCCCAGAAGGACTGCGTGGAGGGCAGGCATTGGAAGACAGTTGCGTGGACCGAATGCGCATGAAGTAACGGCACTCAGTCACCGGCGATGGCCCGGGTGACAGCGTTCTTCAATGCTCCATGTACTATCATTTAGACGGATGTAAACCCGAGCTTCCGGGAGGGCTCCTGGTCACCTTTCCACACTTCCTCCCCTGAGCCTGGCCCATGCAGACGTTACGTCGACTCCTTCTGGACATGCGGGTTCCTTTTGGACATTGCGACGCGATGACGTCATGCACGCCACCACTACATGTACTATCGTTATGATGGACTCCTCCTACTCGACGGTAACCACACAACGTCTCAGTATTTCATCTTTGAGTATTCATGCTTTGGATTTGGTGAGTTTGAGAGTATTATTCACTCTCCAATACTACTTTATAAGCCACATTTTTCCTAATGTACATTTTTAAATACATTTCTTTTTGTCGTACGGGTTTATTCTTGCAGCCATTTTATAGCACAGCCCCAAGGTGCTCAGGTACTGGTGACACATCAGCATGGGCTGCGTATATGTTCAGGTCGTTATTTAATTCGTTCTTTTTGACCCCTGTTCAGCATCTTTCTGCAATCAGATGTTTTATGTTTTTTCTTCTGATGGAGACAGGAATGTCTATTAGTCATGTTGTCATAGCGATAGCTAGTAGTTGTTTTCTATTTCCGGTTTTCCTATGGACTTCGCCCTGATGGTGGACTAGCAGTTCTGTTATGTTATGTTGACTTATACCGCACACCGTTACCACCACTCGGACAGTCTCCAGGCACTCGTGTAGCTCTGCAAGAAAGAGGGCGGGTGGCTTAGTGAGCGTAGAATGATAGGATAGGTCCCGAACTAGGAAAAATTGGCATCTGCATGTGTTGGTGTGCAGATGAGTGGATTGCGTGCACTGACGTGTTGAATCCGTAAGGGTAAGGCTAATGCCTGGGTTGTTTTTTGTATGTGAGGGTTTGTTGTGTTGGGTGTGTGTTTCATGTGTAGTTAGGCCACAAGTTTGATCATGCAAACTGGCTTGTTGTATCCGTCAGGTGAAGGTTGCGTGTCTAGGGTATTTGTCATGTTGAGTCTGTGGGTGTTTCATGTGTAGTTTGGCTGGTAGTTATGGTTGTGTTGTGTGCACTGATGTGTTGTATCCGTAAGGGTAAGGCCAATGCCTGGGTTGTTTGTTGTATGTGAGTGTTTGTTATGTTGGGTGTGTGTTTGTGCGTTTCATGGGTAGTTAGGCCACTAGTTTGATCATGCGCACTGGCTTGTTGTATCCATCAGGGGAAGGTCCAGCGTCTGGAGTGTTTGTTATGTTCGGTCTGTGTGTGTTTCATGTGTGGTTTGGCTGGTAGTTATGGTTGTGTTGTGTGCACTGGCTTGTTGTATCTGTAAGGGTGATGTCCAGTTCCTGGGATGATTTGTTGTGTATGAGTGTTAGTTATGTTGGGTGTGTGTGTGCAGTTTGGCTAGCCCATAAGGTGTGTATAGTACTTGGTAGGTGTGTTGGAGGGGAGCAGGAGCAGGGTGATTCGTACATCAGCTGCTCTTAAAGTTCTTCCAAGTGTGTCCTCAGAGCTCACCCAGTTGCAACTCAATGGTATCCTGCAATTTTCAGGTGCAATACACTGGATGCCCCCACCACACTTCCATGCTCAACACAATAGCCACTCCCACAAATTCATCTAAATGCAAGACATTGGCTAATCCCACTAAACCCTCTCTGCCCCACCAGAAATACCAGACACGAAGCATGGTTCTGGGTACGGCAAGATTAAACAGATACTGTGACGCATGGCTAATCTTCACCAATCTGTCTAAATGTGGCGCATGGCTAATCTTCACAGTTCCATCTAAATGTGTGCATGGCTAATCTTCACAGTTCTATCTAAATGCGGCGCATGGCTAATCTTCACCAATCTATCTAAATGTGGCGCATGGCTAATCTTCACAGTTCTATCTTCACAATTCTGTCTAAATGTGGTGCATGGCTAATCTTCACCAATCTGTCTGAATGTGGCGCATGGCTAATCTTCACAGTTCTATCTAAATGTGGCGCATGGCTAATCTTCACAGTTCTATCTTAATGTGGCGCATGGCTAATCTTCACCAATCTGTCTAAATGTGGCGCATGGCTAATCTTCACAGTTCTATCTAAATGTGGCGCATGGCTAATCTTCACCAATCTATCTAAATGTGGCGCATGGCTAATCTTCACAGTTCTATCTTAATGTGGCGCATGGCTAATCTTCACCAATCTGTCTAAATGTGGCGCATGGCTAATCTTCACAGTTCTATCTAAATGTGGCGCATGGCTAATCTTCACCAATCTATCTAAATGTGGCGCATGGCTAATCTTCACAGTTCTATCTTAATGTGGCGCATGGCTAATCTTCACCAATCTGTCTAAATGTGGCGCATGGCTAATCTTCACAGTTCTATCTAAATGTGGCGCATGGCTAATCTTCACAGTTCTATCTAAATGTGGCGCATGGCTAATCTTCACCAATCTATCTAAATGTGGCGCATGGCTAATCTTCACAGTTCTATCTAAATGTGGCGCATGGCTAATCTTCACAGTTCTATTTTAATGTGGCGCATGGCTAATCTTCACCAATCTGTCTAAATGTGGCGCATGGCTAATCTTCACAGTTCTATCTAAATGTGGCGCATGGCTAATCTTCACAGTTCTATCTAAATGTGGCGCATGGCTAATCTTCACCAATCTATCTAAATGTGGCGCATGGCTAATCTTCACAGTTCTATTTTAATGTGGCGCATGGCTAATCTTCACAGTTCTATCTAAATGTGGCGCATGGCTACTCTTCACCAATATATTTAAATGTGGAGCATGGCTAATCTTCACCAATCTGTCTAAATGTGGCGCATGGCTAATCTTCACCAATCTATCTAAAAGTGGCGTATGGCTAATTTTCATGGTTCTATCTAAATCTGACACATGACTCATCCGCACAAATGTATCTAAATGCGTCTCATGGCTATTCTTCGTAAATCTATTGAAATTAACACAGCAGCTTCCTATAGGGCGCAGCACAATTCGGCACAATGGGTAACACGGTGAGGGGCTCTAAAGTGTGCAGATGGTACTTTGGTGCCAAAGTGTAGGCTGCACGCCAGCGTACCCCCGGAGAGGCCATGGTAAAGTTGTGCTCACTGCCACCGGGAGCGTAGAGAAAGCTACCTGTGTTGCGCTGTTGGTTGTTGCTTGTTCCTGGTCTTGGCGGACCAAGCAGGGCATCTGTGGGCGGGTGTGCCAAGGCTGAAATGCACTGGTCAGAATGATGTCTGCTTCTGTTTAACACATCATGACGTCTTTCTGTATTAAAACGTCTGACCTTGGGTGACCAGTTCCCGTTTTGCCAGGACTGTCTCAGAAGCGGGCCCTCTGTCCACCGTCCCGAGAAGCAACAATTCAATATTATTTGTATGCATAAACATTCGAGAAATTCACATTATCACTTTTCTGTTTTCCATGGGTAGGCTGTTCGGAGCCACAGGCATTTACGGACCGCACCACAGCGACCAGCATGGAAACAGCCACGGCAATGCCTGTAACAGCCAGCGCAAAATCTCCTTTTTTTAACCATGCTGTTTCGGAGCCAATATACAGAACCAGTGGTGGAAATGGCATTTATTTTAATGTGGAACCCCCCTCCCCCCAGCGGTGTGTTTAGCAGGTGTATGGGTGCAGGTGAGGGTTTGAATGTGGCTGCGGGAGCTGGTCCTACATTTATGTTTATGGCCGTCCCGGTTTTTCCTTTTCAAAATCTGATCACCCCAATCGGGCCACCTGAGTTCATATGGAGCAGTGTGAGCATGCCCTTGCTGTACACTTGAGGACAATGTTTATGAGCGTTTAGTGGTTTTCATACCACTTGTGAGCACGCGGCAGCAAGGAAGGTGTGGGTTTTCCTTTCTGTCTTCCTTTAGCACGTGCCTGTGATGCGCCTCTGAGGTTGTGCTTCCTGTTGACCCCCAATGTGCGCGGTCCTTTCTGACTGTGACCCGTCTGAAGCTCTTCCGTGGACAGCGTCGCCTTCCTCTTCCGAAATGACCCCTTACCTCCTGAGCGCTACACTGAGGTAGACCTCTTTGTTCTTGTAAAACATATTTTTAATGCGTCCCTTTTCTCTGGCTGCTGGATGTTTCAATGGAACCGAAATATCACAATAGATCATTTAACATGCAGAGCGTCCCAACTCGGATGCCTGCAAACGCAGCCGCGCAAAACACGCAGTTACAATTGAGTAGGTCTCGCGTTTAGAAATGCAAATAGCATCCTCGCGCTGGAGGCGCAAATAATACAACCCGCGAGCGCATTTTACCCAATAGCAGCCGCCCATTTATAAAACAAATATAGCTTCATTGGACAGATGTGGCAGGAAACTGCACTAATCCTGTCAGCCCCGAGTGCAGCCAAACAAGGGCTCATTTTTAAAAGCACAATTTAAGCAAAATGCTGTGTGTGAGCGTCCCCATGAAAAAACACAACAACATGATTTGCAAGTCAAGATGTGTTATCTCGCTCACTGAAATAAGAGGTATGTCTTGTTGCAAGAGTGTTATAGAGGACCGGGCCTTAACTTACAGAGCAACCAATCAGGTTGCTCAGAATGAGGGATGTCCAGGGCGCAGCCCCACTGCACAGCAAGGCGCAGTGGGTGATCTCCCCCCGCCGCCCCGCCTGCCGCCGCAAGAGCTAGGCGCAGGAAGTGGGACCATAAAGATGTTCCCTATAAGTAGAGACCGCGCAGGGACGTCAGCTTTGTCCTACCCAACCCACCCTAACATGTAAGTCCTTTGCAGGTTATCTAATAATTGTATTTTCTCGAGCGGTGTCCTTTCCTGTGTGCCAGCTATTATAATATTTGCAGGGTGATTGCATGTTATTTTTTCAAGAATCACGGTATCCAGTCAATACTTTTTTCACCATTGTTTCTTTATTTTTTGTGGCTTTCTCACCAATTGTACAGAAAAAGTATGTTCATTGTCCTTGTTTTTTACAAATCCTCTTTTCTTTCTCTCGACACGTGTTTCACCATTTTTTTTATCATGGATCATCAGGAGAGACTCCTGTTCCTTACTTAATGTAGCCCTAGCTAAGTAGAAATTGTTCCTGTTGTTGGAGTATCCGACTGCGGTACTGTTGTTATTTCGCACGCCGGTTATAGACCTTATGTTCCAGAGGAGATCCGTTTGTCCATTTCATCGCCGATGATAACAAGGATAAGGAATATACTTTTCCTGTACAATTAGTCTCCTTGCTTAGTCTCCTTGGTTACAGGAACGCACCCAAAGGCGGTTGGCCGGCTGGCTGTCCTTGGAGGACCGCTATCCTGCTGTTTGGGTGACAGCTACGCTGCGAATGAATGTGAGAAAACTGCATAAAAGGCGAGAACAAAGCATCCTAGATATTGCTATTAGAACACACTGCAGAGACGATATCCCATACACGCCCGAAGTTTATTGCACCATGGATTATTTGAAAGCTTTCCCTAATCACTCTCTGAGGCTTGAATTCTCGAACTATGAATTTTACATTTTAGAAACATGGGAAGTCATGGGGGCACGAATTGGAATTAGTAGAAACCGACGTACGTGCAGATGGCACGGATTGTTAATTATTTTTTTTGACATCGGTAGTATAGCTCAGTGGCAACATGCTCGTCTTTGAAACAAGCCTTCGCAGAGCAACACAGGTTCGAATCCCCAGTCCGCGCTGAGAAACCTCTTCGGTACCAAGCACGTTCTAAATAACCAATTATAATGAATCTAGAAACCTGTAAACATCTTATTACTAACTGCAATTCCCCATCCTCTCTGCACACTACATATTGGCGTCCTCATGGGACGAATGAGTTCTCCGAACAAGTATGGTCACAGCTAGTGGCGGGAAAAGAGTGTAGTCCTATCTATTCTGTAATGAAATTCTGGCTACAGATTAAATCAATGTTAAAGGGGAATGTGATCTAATTTAGGCTATTTAATACTTGTGAATTCTAAAGAGAAAAGAACTCAAGTGGGCTGCATTATCCTCTTGGGAGGATAGCTCAGGGGCAACACGATGGCCTTGGATGCAAGATAACGCGGAGCAACACAGGTTCGGTCCTCGGGTCTGCGCTTTCAAATCTCTGGATATTAAGTGCGATATGAAAAAACTATTTTGATAAGTCTTTTTTCTGTATTAGAAAATGTATTTTTTATGGAGCTTGCGAATGCACAATTTAAGAATGTTGTTTGTTTGCATATAATGCTAATTATTTATATATTGTATGATTGATGGAAATGAATAGTGGTAAAAGTCATGTAAATTGACTATATAGCACCATACAAAGATGGCATTGCAAGTATTCTCCAAGCCAGAGACCCCTCTTCATAAGCCTCCAAAATGACAAGCCTAATATGAATGTGTTCTTTTATTGTGATGTATTATTGTTAGGATATTTATTGAGTACGTACCCAGCTTCAGGAAGCAATGGCACAGTTTACAAGTCATGGGGGACATACATGGTGAAGGAAGCCAAGAGTCAAGGGAGAGGGGCAAATAATGGAAGAGAGGGTAGGCAGATAATTAGGCTGCAAGCGCAACCTCTGCAAATAAGATGGGGGAGCAGATCACCCGTTCTCAGGTTAGGTGCAGAGTGGAGGGTGCGTGGACCTGTGGTTTATGGAGGAGTCGTTCCTTGAGTGGAGGGTCTTGAGCTCCTTCCAGAAATATATATGCGTTGACGGGGAGGGGGTTCCAGATTTTGGGTGCTAGGACAGAAAAGGCCTGTTCTGGTTCCTTCCTTCCTGCACCGTTGGATTTGAAGTCCTCACATGTCCTTTCTTCTGGTGGACGGCAGGCCTCCGGAGATGCTGAGTTTCTCAGTGAGGTGCCTTGGGGGACTTCAGGGCGACACCCTTGTAGATGATACAACAGGATTTGAAGATGATACAGGCTTGCAGCGGGAGTCAGTGCAGTTGGATGAGGATCAGGGTGATGTGGTCGATTTTCTTGAATAGTTTAATATTGTGTAACTCGTTTTTACTTTTATGCTGGAAGGAAAGGAATCTTGATTTAGTTGAGTTTGTATAATACATTAACTGTGTTGCTACTAACATCACTAAAAGTGTTAGCACCACAAGAAGAAGCAAAATCAATATAGAAAACCATTCAACTGTGTAGACTGGGAGGAGATGAGGAAAAAGCATTAAAGCGCGTGATCTGCATGCGGGTCATGGTAGGGTTTCACTAAGTGGTTCCATGTGAAGTCACTCTGTGAAGATTGTTTTAATTGGACATCACTGAATTTGCAGAAAGTGGCTTTATTGAGTGGGGTGGAGCAGCTTTTGTCCTGATGAAGGTCTACTGGGAAGTTGAGGGCATTACCTTTTGGTCAGACCCCAGTTTCTATAGGCCGAAACACAGATGTGTCAACATGTGTATTTGTTTCATTGTACATCCAGGTGAAGAGTGAACTAGGGATTTAAGATGTTCATGGCAGCGCCACAACCTGTGGGAGATGGCACCTGTGTTTTTGCATTTACCAAACTGCCAGTACAGTTAGTCGTTATAAATTATCGAATGCATGACATCTTGAGTGCGTAAAGGCAGGTTAGATCGAAACCTGTACAATGGTTAATATAATGTTCGGAAACATGGTCTGAGCTTGAGCTTTTAAGTCACCCATTCACTAACTCCTGCACCATTTCAGTGATTGTTTTTTTTTAACAGTTTTGGATCATGTGTGTAGATTTATTTTTTGTTGTTGATATTTTTGGATATTGTATATCTTTTAAACTCTTAGAGTTCTGGCTGTATTCTACAGAAGAGAGCAGAGCAAGACTAGTGACTCTATTCATAGCTCGTAAATAGGTGGCGTGCATTTGGACAATGACTTTAGGGCAGGGGTCTGCAACCTGCAGTTCTACAGAGATTTTGGTCCATGACTTCCATGAACCCTCACAATTGACTATGCTGGCTAGGGCTGTTGGGTGTTGTAGTCCAAAAAATCTGGAAACACAAAGGTTGCAAACCCCTGGTTTTGCGAATTGCCATATACTTCAGTTATATCTATTGAACTAATGACTGTATTGTGCTAATCCCTCGAAAAAGCACACAGTAGAGCGAAACATGTGTCGGCAGGGCAGCTCATACAGATAAGCACCCTTGGGGCAGTAGAGAAAATATGGCCCCCTACTTGTTGATAAAGCAGCAGCACATTTCAGATACTGTTGACATGTTTCACAAGCGCTGGCCTATGTGGACTCACAGGAACAGCACAGAGCCTGGCAGGTTGGTTCCCCGCCACAGTAATCCCCCAGATGTACGGATGAAGCCCTGGGCTCCAGTGAGAGTCTTGTTATTTGTAGCTCCCTCTGCGCCGTCTGCATCCTCGCAATGGCGTCCAAGTCTGAACGACTTAATGATGTCTCATTTGCATACACAGTAGACATGAACTGTCTTGCACTCTGACAGTTTTATTCCTGTTAATCGCAGTCTTTTATCCGGGGATAGAATTTAGGCGAGTGAGCCAGTGTGTTACTATGTGTCACACTCTGCAGCGCTTTGTAGCTAACGTAACTGCACGGTCTGCAGTGATGTGCATTGTGATGTGCAACACCTTCAACGCTTTAGTCCCAAGGTGGCGCTCATCGCACCTTGGAGGATAGCCGTGCAGTCACACACCACCCCCTGGCGTCCCAGATTGCTTATGAAGGCCCCGGCGCTCTCATCGGAGATGCTTGGAATGGCCCGGCGGGTCTCTTCAAAAGGTACAGAACGAGGCACTAAGGATTGCGGCTAGCAGCCCACCCAGGGACGTCATTTAGCAGTCACTAGAGGTACCAGCTGCTACCACTGTCAACTCTCTTGGTACCCCAGGCACTGCCCTTGCAACCAATGGCTCAGGGGTTGTTAATTAGAATCTCTTTCCCCTCCTTTCGTAACTATTTTTTAATGATAAGCGTATGTCACCACCACAACAGCTCTTTGGAGAAAGGAAATGTGGTGTCACATCCTGTGAGGTAATCGGCGTGAAAGGTCATGCATACTTCCTGTGATGTCATACAGGGTTGTCATGTCATTTCAGCGACTGCTGACATTTTGGGGAATCGATGTCCCTGAGCAGAGCCCTCACAAGGTCAACAGATCTCCACAGAAAGCTGTGCTTGATACACAAGGATTTGCACTGGAACAAAGCTCAGGGGCCAACGAGCATCTCTGACTTGCTCCTGTTACCTGATGCTTGATTCCCAAAGACTAAAACTGGAGCAAGTCTGGAATTGACCGGAGCAAATCTTTGTGAATGTGATTTGCACAGGAGCTTCTCGGAGGTGCCCCAGATGGCTCTGGATTTGCTCCACTTTCCGGCTTTTTGAATCAGATATAAGGCTGCGGTGCAAATCAGACATGCTTCCGGGCATCTGCTTGTTTGCTCCAGTGAAAACCGTGCGCAAGATGGTGGACGCGCATCCAGTCATTTACCTCAAGTGGTTCTGCAGCCAATCTACTGATCGAAAAAACATTCTGGCATAATCGCAGCCATCCTAGCGCTGACCCTGTGGAGCAGCCCACCTGTGAGAATGTAACAAAACTGTTACTCCAAACTCACCCAGTGACCATGGAGTAATCAAGCCCAAGGCCTGGCATCTAACATCATCACGAAGCTTCTCTCCTGTGGTAGGCTGAGGCTAGAGTTGCACCACAGAAGCAGCGCACTGTGCCCCCATCACCTGATTGCAACATGTAGCAATAGAAAAGACCACCCCCCCATTAGCGAGAATACCCTGGGTGGTGCTGGAAGACACATGTATGTAGATAGGTACATCTCTTTATTTATTTAGCATTTGTAAAGCACGCCAAACCCGTGGGTATCTGGGCACTGGAGAGCAGGTAATACACCTTACAGGAGTTACCACAGGCAACAATAGTTAACATAGGCTTGACACATGTTAACACGTATTTACAGGCATGGGGTATTTACGGCTACATTGAAACTGTTAGTAAAAATAGATATAGTAACAATCATTAATATTTACATGTGCAGTCTTACTCACATAATTAATGCACAGATAAAGTAGCAGGTGTATTTACAGCAGCAGTACAACTGTGTAGTGATGATACTGTAAGCATTCAGGCAGTGTGTGAGGAGTAATCTCAAGGGGGCTGTAAGGTGCGGGGCAGGAACGTGGTATCACTGCTGGGAGCAAAAGTCACAGTCATGAGCCACGTGGCCTTCTTGACAACCTCGGACTCCATAGCATGGCAATGTGTCTTCATCAGTGTTAAAATGCGTCTCTGGGCATAACAGTTTGCTGCCCTCCCCGTTGTATTTCCTGTCCCCCTGCTTTCCCTTCATTTATCTCCCCTGCTCCCCTTTTTCTCCCCCTCCCCTCCTACTCTGCCAGTTCATTCTCTGTTGCTTACACTCCCCACTTGTGATTTTCCGTGGTTTCCCGCTTACCACTTCCCTCCTTTATGCTCCGCCTGCTTCATGTGCAACCCAACAAGAGAACAGAAGTTCCCCTGTTATGGTAACGCCTGGAAACAAAGGCCACCCAAGTAAGGTGTAGTCTCTGTGTCTCTCAGCGCTGCCTTTGAAGCACTTTACCGTCCTCAAAGCCCGGCATTGTGTGCTTCCTAGCTGCGACCCTTTTTTCATGTTCATTGCTGCCACCACAATGTTTGTCGTGTGGAACAAAAAGCCCATTACTGTGCCCCCGCCTCATTCTGTTGCTTCCATTGCATGAAGTCTATGCGGCTTTCTAAGCAAATTCATTGTCCCCGCTTAGCAGGTAGGTTGCAGCTCGTCCAATCAAAGTGGACAAAATCTTAATTGTTTTGAGGAGGAGGGAAAGAGAGAGAGTGAGCGAGAGATAGGCAGAAACAGAGCCAGTCAGAGACAGTGTTAAAATGGCCTGGAAAGGCCCAAAATTACACAGAGGTTCTGGTTCTGGAGCCAGTTCAAACCGGACTCAATAACGGAAATAGACAAAGTGCAAAGCAAAACCAAGCTTTGTTATCATCAAAATAAAGTAGGGACAGCATTCAAGCATTGTCTCAGGAGGATAGCTCAGGGGCAACATGCTCGCCTTGGAGGCAAGACGACACGGAGCAACACAGGTTCGATCCCCGGCTCTGCGCTTAGAAACCTCTGAGTATTAAGCACGTTATGAATAACCTATAATAGCATAACATTATTGCCGCTTTCGCCGGTTACATAAAAAACAAAGGTTTATATGTTCAACATTTGTCATAACTGACATCATACTGTAATCTTAGTTACCAAAACCCTTGTGGAACGGGGATTTGATATTAGTGGTGATTACAAATCCATTCTATAGGTGTTACATTTCTAATTGGGTAACGCTTGTCTGACGGCTCCTCCTGCGACTACCTCTAAATCGATAAAGGTAAAAAAGACATCTCTGTACTATGTAATTGCCTGCACCTTACCTCATGGGCGGTGTAACAATGGGTGTTTTCATTGGTTGGCTTCGTACCAAAGGGTTTGCTGGGGGAGTGCAGGGGGCTATAGCCCTGGGTCTTTTGGTTGTAGCCCCGGATAGAAGCTTAGGGGCTACAGCCAAAAAGGCTAGCTAGCCTGAGTCCTGACAGTACCAACATTAGCGTAGCCCCAGATCATTTACAGACCTCGTACTAACCAAACATGGACATCTGACAGGTTGTGAAGACATGAGCTAGAAAGGAGTAGGGGTAGAGAGGTCTGCGGACGGTTTTCCTTTTAATTGAAGAAGATACCATCCCTCATTTCTAGGCCAGGAGCCAAGGTGATCCCTTTGTATTTGGCCTGATGTGGCATCTCGTGTCTGGGGATATGTGTAAGGATTAAGGCAGGTGTCTTATCTGTGTTTGTTGCTAATTAATAGACAGTGTTCCCCAATTATGGGCCACATGTGATGGGACTGTGTATGGAATTATTTCACCCTTCATTTATTGGGGTTTTAGCTAATATTGATGCTAATGTTATGTTTTCTCTTAGCACTGGGGACACTCTTGAGTTATTCTTCATGGAGTCTTTAGGCCTATCGCTGTCCTGCACCTCGCTTACAGAGACTGGTTGTTCTCTTATACGACTTGAATTAATCTGGGAGAAGCCTTCTTGCGTCCTGGGAACTGCCTTCACTGCAATGTTCTGACCCTCCCATTCATTTGCAGTTACCTTGGCTGTGGTTGTCAGCTCCTGTCTCAGCTCTGCACAGACCTGTATTTCTGTGGTTTCAGCTTTTTGAGTCCCCGTGAAGCCTTGAGGCCTTTCGTTTAATTATAAGCATGGTGTGGCTTCCATTTTGGGAAAGAAGGCTGCCCCTTACCGTTGTGTTTCTATGCTAGTGAGCTATATTCGTGTATCGTTCATGTTGCATTCAGTTTATACATTGCTTATGTTAGTATTCTTCATGTTTTATGGATGCTATGTGGATTTTCTTCATGTATAAATGCACACATTACCTAATGTACGCGTTCTTCATTCTTGAGTGCACGTTTGCTTCATGTCTAATGCATGCATCTGTATTGCTGCAACGTTAGTTTTATTTCTCTTGCCATCTTTAGCTAAGATTGTGTCCATCTCCTGCTGTACCTGTCTGGGATAAGGGCAGTATGGTTGCCTCAGTGAGAAGCGATTCTCCCCTGTATGATACTGTGGATGGAAGATGGGCAGAAGCTATGGGTGAAGTATTCATCTGCCTCCCAACAACAGCAACATAGAACGAGATAAAGAAAGAGGTCAAAGGAGAGAGGAGAGAGAGAACAGAGATGGCCAGAGAGTGAGAGACAGAGAGAAAGAAAGAGCGTTACATAGAAGAAGAAATAGATGGCGAGCAAGAGAGAGATGGCCATTTTAAATGCAGTGGAGCGCAAGGGCAAGGTGTAAAAGCAAGTTGTTTGCCTTCTACGCCTTACATTTACACTCCAGAGCATTTTCTTCACCTTCTAAGGCATGGAAGGGGAACAAAGCAGGGTTTGCATGTCTGGTTTGTTTTTCTCCTTCGTCCTGGGAGAGCAACCGGTTTTAACCAGAGGAGTAAAAGCAATGGATTCCTATGGAGTCCCTGTTGCATTTGCACCTGCTTACAAGCAGGCGGATGCCATAGCAATCTATTATAAAACGCTGATTGCAAAGCATACGTTGCATGCAGCATTTATGTTTAGACAGAACGCAGCATAAAAGGGAAGGATAAAGGCGATTTTGCCTTGTTTTACTCTTCACAATTACACCCAGCTTTATAAATGTTGATAATGACGTGCAGTGGACACAACAGCACTTAAGTGCTAATGTTGATGGTCTCTTGCATGCAATTGATGCCTAGTGAGAAAGAGAGAGGGGAAAAAGGGAGAGAGAGAGGCAGAGAAAGTGAGAGAAAAAAGAGAGAAAGAGTGGGTTACGCAGAGAAAGACAGAAAGATTTTAAAAAAAGATAGCTACAGAGAGAGAACGAGAGAGTTAGCCTTGCATCCCAAAATAGGAGCAAAATTAAGTGCAGGAGGGTAATTGGGATTGAATCATAGAAGGTAAAAGAGAGCTGAGAAGGAGAAGAAAGAATTCATCATTAACAGCGGAAGGGAGCAAGAGTAAGGGGGTGTATTAGGTCTACTGGCTAAGTTGTCCTCAGAAACTAGAAACGTGGAGACCTGGTTTGGAATCCCACTTTCTGGAAATCACTGCAGTTCCCTGGCCATCCCATTAAGGAACCTACTATGTGGTCCCATCGTGCCTCCCTACACTATACTTCCCTCTGTGCAGCGGCTTCGATGTTAAGCACTCAGGGAAAATAGCGGTCTGGTCCTTGGAGTTAGGTTCCTCCTAAGTCCAACACAGAAATGCCTAGAAATATCAGACTGAAGGGAGAAGCCACAAGCATCCACAGATTGCAAGCTCTCAATGGACTGAGGTCCGCATAGGTGCCACACGCCAGCGTCAGGCCAGCATGGCATCTGGGAGGTCGAGCACCAGCTTTGCTTGTGGGAGCTTTGGGATCATATATGCACTTGGGGGCATCAGTGCCAGTGTGGTCATTGGGCATGTTGCTCTAAGGGGGCCGCCTGTGGTGTTGGGACCATGCAGTCGCAGCACTCTATTATTTGGGACAATTGTGTATAGAGTTTGTGGCCACCAGGGGCGCTGGCTACATTTGTGCTCTTGGTCCCGGATTCTTACCCCCAAACTGAGAAAACCATCCAATATTAATATCCTTCCAAAGCCACTGCCTTAAACAAAATGTGGGCACTGCCTTCTCCCGACCGCTGGGAAATTCATAAACTGGCTCCCCTGGTGGCGACGTGTGACGCGAGGCAGTAGAGAGGGGACTGGATTTCTTTACGGGCTGAGGCACTAGAGAGAGGACTGGATTTCTTTACGGGCTGAGATAGCCACCAAATGTTCCAATGTTTCGGGCTGAGGCACTAGAGAGAGGACTGGATTTCTTTACGGGCTGAGATAGCCACCAAATGTTCCAATGTTTCGGTTTCATGATTGGATGAGAAGATCTGAGGTAGAATTAGCGGTATCACGCCTAAATATCGTGGATGAAAATCCTGTGGAGTAAAATGCTGTATTTCGAAATGCACATTTCAACACATTTATATGTCGGGGTAGGTTAGGGTAATACATATGGTAAGTGGAGTATGGGGAAGAGCTGTGCAGAGGTCTCCCGCTCGATATAAGTGCATTGAAAAGTGGAGAAGAAAAAAATAATTTTGTATTTTGAGCCGCAGGATTTATTTTCTCGAAAATTTCACAAAGATCAGAAATTAGCTGTGGAGTAATAGTCAGAAAATGAATAAGATCTTCTAGGACAAAACATTACCCGTAACCGCGAGCCAGATGGCATGTTAGGCAGCATGCTGAAATGGGTTATTTCTCTGCCACAGCCTGAAAATGATGCCACCTCGTAATAAAAGCTGGGCACGAAACGGGATCTGGCCTGCAGGATTAATTATGCCTGTCTACAAAAAAAGAACGGCAGAAGGACGTGTGCCGGCAGCATTGGCAGCAGACGGGGCTAGGAGGCCATCGGAGTACGTCTGATTACCTGCAGAAGGTTGAGGAAAGCGCCATCCATTTCCTACCGAAACACTGAGGTGCTGGTGCCATGGCAAACACATTGCACCAAGGAAGGTGTACTGGCTCCCTGTGAAGCCCAGGCTCGGATTTTTATTTAAAGTACTCACTATGGCGGTGGATAGTTCTTTTAATGGCTGCATACCCACAATGCATTGCTATGCAGCTGTGAACTGAAGGTGAACTTCCAATGATGGCCACAAGGTGGTGATGTCTTCTACAGGGCTTTTTAACATAACTGACCTAATCTGCTCTTTTACATATAAGGGAATTTTTTGTTCTGTGATTTTTAAAACCCACCATAATATTTATGGTGTTTTGGTAAAGCACAACCCTTATGAACAGAGAAGGAGTTTCCTCATGTGTGGATCAGACAGAGTAGCTTTTTAGCTGGAAGATACATCTTATCCTACCTACATCTAAGAGGCCAATGGCCACCAGGAAATGGAACTGCTATTTCTGCTTGTTCTTCCTTTACTTCTGCTACTATTTCTCTGTCTCTTCCAATTCTTTTCCTCTTTTGAATACTCTTTGGTTGCTTTCTCTAAACCTTACCCACTGGCTTTTTTAGTGGGCTATCGTCCTCCTTTCCTTGTTACTACTTGTTGTGATGTCATGGATGCTCTTTTGTCGGTTATCCTGTCCTGCTCTTCCCCGTTCATTCTGTTGGGGGATTTAAACTTATATCTTTCCTCTGTTCATTCTTCTCTTCCATGTATTGCTATTCTTGACTCTTATTATCCGTCTGCTCTCCCTACTCCTCCATCTCATACACCTGGATCTTGCCTGGATCTTATCTTTGTCTCATCACTATCTGCACCGGCTGTGATGGCTCAAGCGATCTACTCTTCTGAACATCATCATATCCTATCTTCGTCTACTTACAAACCTTCTCCTTTAACTCACTTATCAAAGACCAATGACTTGATCTATTCTCGTTGGGATCTTTGTGCTTTCAATACTTCCCTTTCTGATTCATCTTGTTTTGCTAGTCTGCCTCGTTTTACTTTGTTTTCCACTCTGACGGCCGATGAAGCTGCCAATGTTCTTTCTTCTTCTTTTTCTTCCTCTCTTGATTCCCTTTGTCCAGTTTCTTCTTTTTCGCCTTCTCGGAAGCCACCTCAACCATGGCTCACTCTTCATCTTCGCTCCATGCGTCAAGCTCTTCGTCGTCTTGAAAGACGCTGGCGTAAATCTTTGTTTACCTCAGACCTTTCATCTTTTCTTCCTACCATGCATTATATGACGAGGCTCTCATGGCAGTAAAACAATCATATTACTCCAATCTCTTATGTGTTGAAGCTGCTCATCCTCTGCGTTTGTTTCAGACAATGGCCCTCATTACGACCCTGGCGTTGGACCATGGTGCTAATAGCACCACGGTCCATGCCGGTAAGTTACTGACTCCGCCATGGCGGAATGGGGAATTACCGCCCCATTCCAAGGTTGGCGGGGCGGTAATTCCCCATGCCGCCATGGCCCTTCCCCATTCCCATTTATGCCCCATAGGGCTCAATGGGAATGGGGAAGGTGCTAAGTACGATGCCGCAAATTGCGGCACCGTACTTAGCTCCAAGGTCCCTTTGCGGGTTGGTTTTTAACGCCTGCAAAAAGCAGGCGTTAAAATCGCCAACCCGCAAAGAGAGCTCGTAATCAGGCATTAAGGGGTTAACGGCGCCGATACCTTTTACGGCGCCGTTAACCCCTTAACGCCAGGGTTGTAATGAGGCCCAATTTCTTTTTTTCTTTATCCCTCTCCACCAGACCGTTCTCTTAATTCTGTAGTAACTGCTTCTGACTTTGCTTCCTACTGTTCTTCAAAAGTGGCCACTCTTCGAGCTGCTATCGTTCCATCATCCATGTCTTCATCTTCTTCCCCACTTTGTATGTTTATTCCAACTATCTAGTCATTCTCATCTATTTCTAATTCTGATACCTTGTCGATTCTAGCCCCAGCCCCTCCTACAGCCTCTCCTTCTTACTCCATCCCTTCTGCACTATTACCAAAGGTGTACCCCTCGCTTATTTCTTACCTCACTGCTCTTTCTAACATCTCTCCTGTCACATCCACCTTTCCTTCATCTTTCAAGCATGCCATAATCCTTTCTATTCTGTAAAAACCTTTGTTAGACCCTTCTTTACCGGCAAACTTTCTCCCAAGCTCGCTTCTGCCCTTTCTTTCTAAATTGCTTGACCGTCTTGTCTATTCTCATGTTTCTGTTTTTGTTATTGAGAAGGCTATTCTTCCTCGCTTTCAGTCACGTTTCCATCCTTTTCATTCGACAGAAACAGCTCTTCTTTGAGCCTTTAACTCTCTTCTCTCTACTCTAAACATCTTTTTCTTCTCATCTTAACGGATTTGTCGGCTGCTTTTGACACAGTGAATCAGACTCTGCTTTTAACTTCTCTTGCTATTTTGTGTTTTTCTGGATTTGTTTTATCTTGGTTTCGTACCTATCTTTCTAATTGGACTTATCTGGTCACTTGAGCTGGGACATCTTCTAATACCATGCCTCTTCTTCATGGTGTCCCTCAGGGTTCTGTCCTTGGACCTTTGCTATTTTCTCTCTCTACTTCCCCTCTGGCTGACATTATCTCATCATTCGGTATCTCTCATCATTTTTAAACAGACCATACCCGACTCTTTCTATGTTTTTCTTCTTTCATGCCCTCTATTCATGATAATCTTACTGCCTGTCTTTCAGCCATAAAGACTTGGTGTCTGTTTACTTTCTTGTCTTGAATTTCTCTAAAGCTAAAGTTCTCTTTTTCCCTGCTAACACTCTTCCTCCTTCTTCTCCTTCCTTTCTTTCTTTTCCACCTTCTTCTCTTTCTATTGCTGACTCTGTTCGTAATCTCTGTCTATATCTTGATACTGATTTAACTTGTTCTAATCATATCTCGACTACAGCTTGTTCTTGTCAGTTTCACCTTTTTAATATTCGGAAAGATCGACCTTTTCTTACATTCAATCACACAAAACTTCTTATTTCTCCTTTAATTTTCTCATGTCTTTTTTACTGTTCTGCCCTACTTTTTGCTTTCCTTGCTTCTCGTCTTGCCCCACTAAACTCTGTTTTTAATGCCACGGTTTGCTCATTGTACTTGCTTTCTTCTCGTGATTCTATTTCATTGGCACTTACTGCTCTTGGATGGTTTTCTTTTCACTTGCGTCTGAAATTTAATTTTCTTTGTATTATATTTAAAGCTCTCTCTGGACTTTTTCCCTAGTATCTCTCCTGTATTGTGCCATTCTATGTTCCCTCTCGCGTATTACGTTCTCAGGCTCAATTTGTGCTTCGACCCCCTTGTGCTCAGTCATGCTTTGGACCGCTCAGTGTCTTACCTTCGCGCACCTCGCGCACCTCTCCTTTCACCCATTCCTTTCGGTTCGCTCTGAACTGTTCTATGTGTCTTGCCTTTGCGCTCCTTGCAAACTCCTGCAATAGGCCTTACATTTTCTGTGCCCAGTCACGCTTTTGTTCCTTTTCTCTGCTTGCACATCTTCACTAGAACTCTTTCAGTTTCCCTCAGTTCTACTACTTCTTATTCTTTATTTTGCCGCGCAACGCGTTTGTCTTGCACGCGAGAGAACGCAGAGAAACATATTAGGCCCGCCATGAAAGATTAATTCATGAAGGCAGAATGGAACGGGCATGGAAACAGTCTCTGTACTTCACCGTCCAAGCTGGTGTTGCCAGGTCAGCAATGGGGGCTAACGGACGCAAATGGATGCTACTCTGGTAAGATAGCCAATCAGCAGGAGATCTGTCAAGATCCCAGAGCA
Organism: Ambystoma mexicanum; assembly: GCF_040938575.1. Lineage (NCBI taxonomy): Eukaryota > Metazoa > Chordata > Amphibia > Caudata > Ambystomatidae > Ambystoma > Ambystoma mexicanum. The sequence continues at coordinate 99,573,764 of NC_090927.1, read as the reverse complement.
GAGGACACCTAAGGGGTCAGAGACACTATGAGGACCTGACACTACGAGTAACATAAACCATAGTGAATATATGAATCCTACACCGCAGGGGTGTTACTAGGTCTGGAAAAGATTAGGGGCTAAGCAAATGACGGAACTGGCAGAATTCGGGGCTAAATATAGCCTTTTGGTTGTAGTCCCTGAGCTTCTATCCGGCGCTACAACCAAAGAACCTGGGTTTATAGCCCCTTCAGCACTCCCCCTTTCAACGCCTCTGCTATACCGTAATACTGCAAAGTGACACTTGGGTTTTCACCAGATGCGACATATGAACTTCTAACGCACCTTAAAGTTTACTCTACACCTCAGCTCACACTTATTACCCTCTCCTGATACGTCTTAACAGTACAAGAAATGCACTTCCAAGACCAGCCGCCCTGTGGCGCTCGGCGAACACTGCACTACTCACGGCAGCTCATTAGAGCCATCTCCCATCTCCCTTCCTTGTTAATGCTAACGTGCCCTTCCCAAGATGGCAGCGGCCCCGTGCCCTTCCCAAGATGGCAGCGGGTGGCCATTCCACTCATGGGTCTTCATTTCTCTCACAATGATGGCACATATCCATGGTGGCTGCAGTTACTTGTCTCTTCATCCCAATGTCCATCTAAACCCTGCTTTCACTTTATTTTACCCTCACACACCGTATCTGGTTCAATAGCGATGGTCTCTAATGAAGAAATACCTGCTTCAAGTATCTTTGTCCATAACTTTGGTTTGTGGACATAACAGGACAGATAAGGGTACCGCTGTACCATAGTAGCTAACAGGATCCATTCCAAACTGTACTTATCCAGTCCTGATTTTTTTCTTTGCGTCCTAGGACTTGTAGTTCTACTGTTCCCATTATAAAACTTAAATTACAAGACCCAAAATGGAAAGAAAACACCAGGACCGGACAGTCACTGACAAAATGGAATGGGGTATGCTGGCAACTCTGCTGTACTGCCCATTTCCTCTGTATCGGCCAAAGCAGCAGACAGCCGGGCCATAGGGACAGGTTCATATAGCTGCCCTTACCTATAGGTTATTATGCATCAAACGGGGCCTCTAGTGTTAATCTATCCATGGATGTGATATCATTCATTCCACTCTAACGTAACAAATAGTGCACACTCCTAAGTAGCCCAACCCCGTCCACGCATTTTCAGAAGGACTCCAGCCATTCTGACCTGTTGCCCTACTGGGCATGCTGGCCAAGGTACGTGCATGCTTTACTGCAGGTGACATCAACGTGCAGCTCTCCATATATTTTGGACAATAACTTCTATGATCCCTCACCATTGACTATGCTCGCTAGGGATGATGGGAGTTGTAGTTCCAAACATCTGGAGAGCCAAACATTGCAGATCCCTTCTTTCCGGTAATTTCCAGTCATGAGAGTCATGAATTGTTCTGTCTGGTCTTGGGTCGACTTCTGCGCATCCCATGCACATACAGCCCCATGAAGTGTTGGAGTTTTTCTCAACTTTATTCCTGCAAATGCGCTGTTTGCATCCCTGGTGCACACATTCTGTGCAGGACAGGGAGTTCATCGGGCATGTCTGCTCCTGCCATCCAACCTTCCACTGCTCGGTAGGTTTACGCGCCTGTTGCTTCTGCATGATACACATATTGAGTGCAGTTGAGGTTCTTCTGACATCATCTTTTGTTAATGTTCATTTTCCTTTTGCAGGTGGAGCATCCAAGTGCCAACAAGTGCCTTCTAGAATGGACCAATGGTTTGGCAGGTTTTGGCACAGGACATGGTTCACATCATGTTGGATCAGTGTTGCTCCATAGGGCCTGCACCCCTAATCCCACCGGCCTCATGCAGCTCATGTGGTGTTGTTTGAGGCTCTTGTCCTCCCAAAGTAACACCACCCCCAGGTTTTCCGGCACCGGACTATTTCCCCTCAGACCTCTTTATGCATGCAGCAGGTTCATTTAGTATAGTCCAACACTATATTGTCCCGGGAGGATAGCTCAGCGGCAACGTGCTCGCCTTGGAAGCAAGACGACACGAAGCAACACAGGTTTGATCCCCGGGTCCGCACTTAGAAATCTCTGGGTATTTAAGCTGTGCCTGATGCTAACCCCTTTCCTATGGATTGTGTAGGTACCCAGACAATACTGCTTTTTCCGGCGTTTCGGACCCCAATCTCTTAACCCGCTCAACACACCGTTGTGGGGTATTTTCCACCCCAAGATACAAATGAAGGGCCTCTGGCTAAGTGAAGGGGCATTGTTGGCTGCGAGACCAAAAGGCCAGCATGTAACTTTGAACTGCCAAACATCCCAATATGGTCTACAGAAAAATACAAATACAAATACAAATGTTAATTGTGCCCTATGATCAGATCACACGGCCACAAGTCTACCATCCTATTTCCCACTACATTACCAAAGGAATTAAATATATCTTATAATATAAAGAAAAACATTGATGGCAAGCTGCAGGAGAACGTGTATATGTGATATGAGGTCAAATGCCTTCCCCCCTCTATCTGGAAATCTCTTTGAAGCCTTAGCAGGGGAGTGGAGATTTGGGGGGTGGGTATAAATGGCAGCTACCGGGAGAGCCTCTCGCATATTCTGTTGAACATGCGTTTGCGAGGGTGGGGGGTGGGGGTCCATCTTTCCAGGAGGAGTGTACCAGACCTTACCCTCCCTGCCTTTGTTTTGTCACCAATGCTTACTGTTTGACGGGTCAATTTCATATATATTGTCTACTGTGTATCTGGCCCTGTGCTCCCTTTCAGGCAGTCGATAGCCTCCCCGGCACAATGGCCGTTTTGCAGTCATCAATCTATTCGTGTTACTTTGTAAGATTTGCTGAAGAGTAGCAAAGATTCACTACAAAAAAGCTGCCCATAGCAGGAGTCAGGTAGCTGGTGTTTCCATCGAAATACTTACTATCCATCGAATGTCTATCCATCGAAATGTATTAATTGAATTGCTTTTTCATCGAAAAGCATAGTCACTGAATGAATTTTGATAGATAATTTCGATGGATAATTAGGGTTAGGGTTAGATTTAAGGTTAGGGTTAGGGCTAGGGTTTAGAGTTAGAGTTAGGGGTGGGGTAAGGGTTAGAGTTAGGGTTAGAGTTAGGGTTGGGTTAGGATTAGGGGGTGTCCTTGGGGGTTGGAGGCAGTTGGGGGGGGGGCAAATAAACAATAAGCACTAAAACGTTACATGAAACTGGCCGGCGCCAAAATACTTGAAAGATTTCAGGACTGGACAGCTCCATGTAGTGAAAAATAAATGCATTGAAATCCTACCTTTTACATTTAAAAGTACATATCCATTGACATTTTCCATTCCTATATTCGATGGACAAGTTTCGATGGACATGTACTTTTAATTCAAAAGATAGCATTTCGATGCATTTATTTTCGATGGATTTTTTTTGATGGATTTTAATTTCGATGCATCATTTGCAATGCAAAGAACATAAACCCAGGAGTCAATTTGGGGCTAATTTATATATTGACATATGCCACCAAGCCACTGATGATTACTTCAATGTTTTCAAAAGAAAATAGTGACCGCCGCCTCTCCTATAATAAAGGGGGTGTTGGTCAAACTTAATGCTTATGGCCAAGGAAATACAAGTGTACATAAGTCAAGGAGTGTTAGCCTGCACTGCAGCAATAAGACCTGCTCCCACTCCCCATAAAAGCGAGCATCTGCAGTGGTAATGAGGGAGTGGGTAAGGGGTGTTTGCACTGCCTATCTTAAAGGTTCCGTGGTGCCTGTGAAGCTGGAGACCGCACAGGGCTGCACAGCTCCAGCCGTTGGCAGGTGAGTTTGTGTTTCTTGATGAACACCTCCTAGCACTCAACGTGATCTGTGACCAGTGCCTGCTAGGTAGGTAGGTAGGTAGGTAGTACATTTGTAGAAAGCACAACTCGCCTCCGAGGAGGAATCAAGGCGCTGCCACGTCCATAAAACTCGGCCTCCCAATCTGACTGGGTTTAACTGGGAAACAGCCAGGTCTTCAGACGACATCTAAAATCTAGATGCTTTTGAAAGAATCCGAAGGCACGGAGGAAAGGCCATCCATACTGGCCACTCCAGCACTGATATTCAAACCTCGGCGCTTTCAACGAGTTGACAGAACACAATCTTAAGTTTCTGCCAGGGACAACAACAGCTGAGTGCCCAACACGGCCCACTTCCTGCTCACTGCCATGGAAAATAGCCCCCTGAAAATAGGTTTAGCAGCCCCTTCTGATTTGGTTCTGCATTGGCCCCACCCATACTGAGCAAGATAATCAGCATTGGTGATTGGTGTTGCCAATATGTCCGAATGTTGCTCTCGCGTCAGTTTCACAGACTTCCGCATCCCAGTGACCCCACATGAACGTGCAGCCCTGATTTTGCAACACACCATTACGTTGTCCCATTACAGCATTACTACATTGGGCCTCATTACGACCCAGGCGGACTTCGCGGTGCTAAATGCACCGCGAAGCATGGCGGAAAGCCGCCGATAGCGCCATGGGGGTTGGCGGATTTACCGCCCCATTCCGACCTCGGCGGAGCGGTAAATCCCCAATCCCCATTCTGCCCTTCCCCATTCCCATTTTTGCCCCATAGGGTATAATGGGAGTGGGGAAGGAGTTAATTACGCCACCGTAAAATACGGTGGCGTAATTAACAACGAGGTCCCGTAGCGCCATGGTTTTCTCCGGCTGGTAAAACCAGGCGGAGAAAACCTCCATGGCGCTACGGGAACTCGTAGTATGGCGGAGAGGTACGCCATGCACTACGCTGGCGTAATACCCTCTCCGCCAGGGTCCTAATGAGGCCCATTGTGTCGTTGAATTGCATTGCATTTGTTCCCAAAGCAAAGACTTTATTTTAAAAGGGAATGCAATACCAATGCACCTTGCTAAGGTGCATGTAGATGTATAATGCACCACACACATGCCTTCTTTTTGCAGAATTGTTGCTGCTTTGCCAATGCACTTATGAAGGCAGACCAGTGCTTTAAGTCGGATGCTAAATCGAAGGGGTGCCCTTGTCAGGAGGTGTGGCCTACATACGGGTGCACTTAGGCAACGCCCCTAACAAGAGCCCCCCCACCTAAGGCACGAGAGCGGGGGTGCACGGACATTATTACCTTGGTACACCCAGCCCCTCCTTTTTAAAGAAAAGGTGACACCAATGAGCCCCAGCTCCCACCAGACCTGCCTACATTTGAAAATGCAACACCCTGAGATTTCTGCAGTCTGTGGTGTGCGCACACCTCACAGCACTTATAGTACTATATATTCTGCCCTACATATATATATATATATATATATACACACACACACACACACAGACACACACACAGACGCACACACAGACACACACACTCATGCCAAATTAACATTTACTATTAGGAATCTGAAAAAAAGAACACAGCAATTGCAATTTGCTATCACCATCTCTGATTTATTTCCATCTGGGTGAATGTGAACTTTCCAGCTTTGTTCACAATTAAAAACAACTGCACAGAAATGTTCTGTTTATTATATCATTTATTTGAGTTAACGCATTTTTCATTAGAAATCTATTGATAAGGCACAGTGATATACAACTATTTGCCCGGGATCACACACTTTAGCTAAGTGGTGAAACTGGCATTTGAGACCAGTCTGCAAATTAAGCACATGACCACATTTTTTCTTAGTGCTGGGCAGGAGAATGGGTTAATGTTCGGCTTTTAAGAATAATCTGTACTATAAAAGGACTTCAGTAGTGCATACATCCTAATAAACAGCTTGACAAATATAGAAATCCTCATAGAAATATGTTGAAATATGTTGATCAAAAACAGTATAAATGTACTACCACCACCCTCTCACACTCTCCCCCTTCCTCCCTTGAATGGACAAATGCACGCTTCAGAATGCAAAGAAATGCAAGCTTAGAAAAAGGACCTTCACAGTTTTTCAAATGTGCTCTCAACACTTAATGCCCCCATAACAATAACAAGACACTGTGATAGATTTTTCTGCTTATTTGTTAATCCAGGGATCCTGATTATTTAAATATAGTGTGAAGAGAAAGTTACATTCTGTATAAATGCAAACCCTCCTTTGTGCGTGTAAAAATATGAACATGTAATAGAAATGAGAGGCAATTGAAATGTCTAAACTTGAAATAAGTCCCACGCTGGGTTATTTATCTGGAGCTTGATTTGGGCATTCTGGTGCAAATAGCTAATGCCCCCCTCTGTACTTATCACTGACCAGAGACAAAGAGGTGCCAAGGGTTTAAATGTGCCAGGGGGAGCTCTGTGCATTTAGCAGCTTGCTCTTACAAGCATCCTCTGATCACTGCAAAGAGAAGGCAGCGGATGCATTTTATTGCAGCCCTGAAAACCCCAGAGGTTTCATGCTCTAACCCGGACGAAAGAGGCTGCGGGATTAATCCAGAGGTTAGGGCAAGTCTGGCTCTCACATGCAGCAGACAGCCCTTTCATTCAAGAAGCCACATGGTTAAAGGGTTGCCTGGGGACCCCCCACAGGCAACCCTTTTAACCACGGCTTACTGGAGTGAAAGGTCTGCCTGCTGCCGCTGTCCTCACAGACAGGAAGAGGGCTGGAGTGCTGGCTCCTCCTTTTGTTTCTTTAAAGAGTTATCATGCAGCAGGAAGCCCTTTAACCCTGTGGTTAAAGGGCTTCCTGCTACTTGATGACTCTTTACTCAGAAACAAAAAGAGACTGGGCCCTCCAGCCCTCTAGCCCTTCTCCTGTTTCTGAGTGCAGAGGCAGCAGGCAGCTCATTTAGCCGAAGCTTTTCTTTTTTGTAATCCAAAATGCTGACACCTGCATGGAGCCCTTTAACCGTGCAGTACTTTGGCTACACAGGCTGTCTGAGGTGCCGGCATGGCTGAGGCTAGTCAGGGGTGAGCCCCGGCATGGGAGCCCTTTTTGGAGATTGCTGGGGCTCTGCGCCAGCTAGTCCTGGCTCACTTAAAGCAGACATTAGAGAAGGGTGAGTTCCAGCCAGTCATTCTGCCCCCCAACCCGCTGAGTCCCTCCAATGACTCAGGCTGCTTGCTGCCCATCGCAATATCCCTCTCCTGCACACGGGCCACGAGCCGCTGATGGGAACGGCGCAGGGACAGCTGCGTCGATTAAATCATCTCCCTGCGCGCCGCTCTGAGAGACATGGCAGTCATCTTAATGAGGGTAATTAGGCACCACCATTCCACAGCTCCCTCCCAGAATGGCACTCCAGCAGATGTCCCCGGCATCGGCGCAAATTACATCTCAACACAATTCTAGACCATGGAGAGAGAGAGAGCAAGCCCCGGGGCTGGGGGCCGGGGGCTGCACAGTATTCTGGCACGCGCCATGGCCACATCGACCCACTGGATGCGGGAGCCTTTCGAGCATGTGTGGAACAGGACACCAAGGTGGAGGGAGGGGCATTTTGAGGCACAAGGGCCTTGGGTGAGGTGGTATGGCCTGGAGGTCAGCGTTGTCCTCTTTACCTCTAAGAGGGCTACACCGTTCATTGAGAGACCGTTGTCATATAAGGTATCTTCTGGGTCAGCCTTGGATGACCAAGCTTTGTCCATGATTAATTCCAAGGTTTTCATTGGTGTTGGCCGGAATCATGAGTGCCGGAGAAGGTTGGACAGGGCCATCTTAAGCACTTTTTGTGGCCCTGGGCACGGACATCTTTGGGCCCCCCCTCCACCAAACCAAAGGAATCAAGAATACTGGTGGCGCTCCCCACCCCTAACCTGTCGCGCTCAGAACCTGTAGGTTGATATGCTGTCTTGCAGCATAATACGCACGTTTGCTCCCTTTAAGTCCCCTTGCCCTCTCCATTCTTGCTCTAATCAGAATGATAAACAAATAGCATTTGAAGACCAACATCAGCAGTCTACAAAGGGGTTACTGTTCTATTACATGCAGGATACTTTTTATCAATAACATCCAGGATGGTAGATGAAGTATTAATGCAGGACCGTATGTAAAAGGTACATGTTACCCATAATAGACAGAGAACTCACATTAGCTGCCTCACAGAATGCAAAAGTGCTCAAGCATTGATGGAGGAGACTAATTGGAAGGAAGGAGAACGCTACATATACCATAGCATAGATAGTGGAGGCAGATTAGAAGCTACCAGGAAGGTTTCTTTATCCAGACAGACTGAGATTAGAAGTGGGATATGGTTTTCAAATAGTGTCACCATTAGATATCAAAGGAATGTGGTGTGCGATATAAATATGTTCACTATTAACACAGTGAAACCATGAATAAGGCTTTTATGAAGATTATACCATGAGAAGGAAATCGCTCGGAAGGGCTGACAATTTTGAAAGGTTGAGGGACTGGCAATATTGAGAGGTCCCGCAATACAAGATTAAATGAGATGTCCAGTATCACACATTGGTTAAGGGGTGAAGGGGTGAAGCTGGGATTTGTGCCAACTCTGCAATTTCTGCATTTGAACACTTTATTTTCAAGTTCTTACCATGAACTAAAACAATCTCATTTTATTTAAAAAAACGGACTTGGAAAGTACACACATCACATTACCAAAAATGACAATTTTTAAACAAAATATTATAGAAGGGTGTTATGCAAATTGGGAATGATTCTAGCTTCATTCTCTCCATCATCAAGGGAAGTGAAGAGGTACCAGCATACCAATTGATGTGATTTAACAAATTTCATCTGGATTTGTCTTTTGTATTTTAAATCTTTAAATACTTCCAAAACAATGGCTTGTGACATTTTCATTTATAAACGTGCATAAAACCTTTGCCTTTTACCAAAAAGCAAACCGTTTTTTGTGTCAAACAAGCAGACATTAAAATATGCCTGCCCGAGGCCTGCAACACCTGGTCCCCTCTCTTCTGTCTACCAACTCTTCCACCTGAATTGCCTACATAAGAAGAAAGATCAAGTAATGGGCTAAACGATACCAGTGGTATGCAAGAAGGCAAACCTCACAGAAGACAGCACAGTAATGTAAGCTATATTAGATGATTTGACCAGGATCACTGTATCATCTGCTGCAAATCCAGGATACAAACATGAACGCTGTCGTTCCATAGTCTTGAATTTGGACTCTTGGACTAGCAGTTTATGCCATCGTAGGAGGCGATTGCCTAGGTTTTACAACACCCCATCTGAACAAACCAATTTCTAGACCTTCACCACACAGATGATATGTTAGTTTTTATAGCCACCCCTATCTGGTACAGGTACATTGCTGATAATGGTAGATGTTGTTCTGCAAAACCAAATACATATGCAAGCAGGTTTATAAACTTCAGACATAGGAAAGGCTCAGCCTGCCTGGCTGGAATGTGATATTCTAATTTTGCATATGAACAAATATCTCTGCAATGCGTGATTCACACACTGAGCTAGCTTCTAAACCATTCTGGCACTCAATGTATCAATATGTTTTTCACCATTGCCTATTGCACATGATCAACATAATTCCCACAGGAAGGAAAGAATGCTACAGAGTTGTGCCATAAGGAACACACACACTATGGATACCACAGTGATCACAGAAAGCAACACATGAAGAATTGATCAAGGCAGAATGCACTTGCCAAAACAGAAAGGCAACGGGTTTAGAACCTCAGCAGCACCCCATAGAATATCCTGACATGTGCTATTTAAGACTGGTGAACAATGGAATCTTGCTTCTTCAGATCAGCTAGCCATGTGCCCCCCCTCCAAGGTGGGGGCCCTGGGCAAGTGCCCCCTTTGCCCTCTCATTAAAACGTCTCTGAGGTTGGAGCAGCTTAAGCACTTCCCTGAGAGACATACCAATTTGTTCAGCCTTTAAAAAGAAAACCGAAAGCTCTTTAGCTGTCTCATCTTCAGCAACTCCCGAATTTGCCCTGAAATGCCTATAGTTTTCTTTGCTTTGAAATGTTTTGGCATTTATAGTTTTTTTTAGTGCCTTGAAGCTTTCTTGGTTTCATTGTTGAGCTTTTAGTATAATACATTAAATTAATGAAACAAGATTTCTTTCTTCGCCCATTCGTCAGGAGGGGTCTTTTTGTCACCCCCCCGCCCCCCCCCTTTGGCTGGCTACGCTTCATTCAGGCCTTTTGCTGGACTTAAAGTTTCCAGGTGACGCCGTGTTACTGGGACACCAATACTCCAGTCCTGGATTTTGCTTTTACTTTAGTCCGTGTTATTCAATTGAGGAGACCCACCCAGGTGAAAGCCTTGGTTTACTTGACATCTAGAAGTGTAGTGAGTTCTTTAAGCACCGGGTATTCATACAGGAGAGGAGTGATGGGACTTTGCCCTGAAATCTTTGCCTAATGACAAGCCTGGCGAAGATGTTATTCTATGGTAGTGGGGTCGTGTCTGCCTTGAAACACCTGTCTTCCCCTCTGGCAGTAGGCTTCCAAAAGGACACCTCTCCCAACAGTGTCCAGATTCATTCTCTCTTATGTCCTCGATGGTCCAAAGGGTATATAGTCTTTATAAGGAAAATGTTATGTAGAATGTACATATAACAAACATTTTATAACGCAAAACATAGCGAAAATGTATGTGGCGCTTCAATCTTGTGGGGGAAATGGTTGGGGTGGGCTTTTAGGGGTGGGAAATGGGGGTTTGGAATAAAAAAAAGAAAAGTTAAATTCTTTATGTTTTGTTATAAAGTTTTCATTACATGTGCATTCGTTATGAAATTATTTGTTATAACGACATGTAACTGGTCCAAAAGTGAATCAAAGAATGGCTGGGTGACCCCCTCTTTTATAGGCAAAATGGCCCTCGAGGAAATGGAAGAAACCAAGCCTACTTTAAGGGGTCCAACTCCTCCCTTGTGACAAGTGGTCATTGCCTGGTTGCAGCATAACCAAAGTGCTTTGCTGTAAAGGAAGTGTAGGAGAAAGGGAGGAGAGTTACAGAGAAGACCACAATGGTGAAATACTTTCCCAACTGTGCTGGGCTCCCTCTGACTACACTAACCCCACCCCCTTCTCAGATCCATGTCATCAAAGTCCCTTTGGTATGCAACACGTCAGAGTGCGGATAGCCCTTTTGTTTAGGTTGTGCCCTTTGAATCTGGTTTCCCAGGACAACCCCTGCTGTACTGCTGGAAGGAGTTGGTACCCTAACCTCAAAAAGGATCAAGAGGCAGCACCCACTGGCTATTGTCCTGCTGGTTGCAGCAGAGACAGTAAGTCTGGGGAGAATGCACACAGCCTCTCCATCGCTGGCCTGGGCTCACAGTGTTCATACGTGTATCATACAGACCAGATATGACTTTAATAAGTATGTGAATCAGGAGCCGCCATGTCCCAAACTCAGGGGTGGCTTAGCTTACAGATCAAACTGCCACCAGGATGATAGTTCATAATTATGGAATTATACCCACGCCCTTTTTCTTTTTAGAATAATTTCTTTGATTTCGCTTAAACTTGTTACCAACTGGGGAAGTTTCGTCAGCTGGTTCCTCTGATCCTGACATTGTACGAACACTACGGCATATATTGATATTTATTTCTATCGATATTGATATTTTATTTCTATCGCGCTCATACACAAGTGTTTCAGAGCGCAATTGATTGAATGGTCTGCGCTCATCGACTTTAGAACAAAATATTTGCCCTTTTTTTGTAAGTAGCGTTTTTTTTCTTCTCCAGATCATGTTTGGGAAAGGTTAAATGTTGGTAGAGAAACCATTTTAACTACAGAATTATTAAGGATGTTGGAAGATATTGGTGTTTTTAGTTGTATATATGGAGACAAAATAATGAAGTGGTTTTATGAATGCTGTCTGGTTTCTTCTCATATGGTTCTGCTTCATTTTGCATGTGTTATCTATGAGTTTGCATGAATTTGCATGTTGTAATCATGATTTGTAAATTCGAAGTACATTGTCTTCTGCAAGTTTGTTTGAAAGATTTGAAAGATTAGATTTTGATCAAACCAAACAAATAAATACATAAATACAACATAATTATGTAGTTTTGAGACAGAGCTACAGATTTAAATGAAGACTCCATGCTGGAGTGACTTTGCTGTCACCCCAGATGTCAAGCGGGTCCCTGTGACCTTTGAACCTGCTTTGTGCCACTGGATGCCAGGGGCTGCAGGCCAGGTGACTGACGCAGCAGGGCACTTATGTCACTAGGTTTATTGCATGGAGCTCAATGAAAGGGGTGTCTGGTTAGCAGACCACTCTTTCTGAGGTGGTATGGCCCACATAATACATGTCACACAAGCGAGGACTTCCGCACCCTTGCCCGATGGCATTTCCTCACACTGGACCACTCTACACACCCATTAGACCGCTCTCACTGTGGTTAAGGGTATAACATCACTCCGTGGTCTACCTGGGCCCAAGGAGACCGTATTTACCCTCAGTTAACTCCCATTAACTGTAGACAGAGCTCTTCACACCTTTATAGGCTGCTCTACACTTGTGAAACTCCCACAGGCGATATGGGGTCTGCAAGACTTCAACTCCCAGAATTAATAGAGAAAATAAACACCACGTTTGGGACACGGGGCCCCCAGTGACATGGAGTTATGTGGTAACCTTAGGAGCACTTCATGGCATTTCTGGGGCACTTCAAAGAGCTTGTCTAGAGGGTTGACATCCTAAGGTGGAAGTTACAGTCGATTGATTGGCCATTGAATGATTGTTGATGCTCGTGTCTTCTGAGGTTTCTATATAGGAGACAATGTGAAAGGTGGTGGGCCGTACTGACCATTAATAGCCCGCCAGCCTAAGGTAATGGGCACAGTGAAGCAAGAGGGCTAAGGGCCATTAACAGCAGACACTGCCCACAAGCGTGGGCTTTATCACAGTTGGCACTCCAGGGTAACATTGCGGGTGATTAGGACCACTATTTGGGGGGAAATATAGTACAAGTAAGATGGCCACCGAGGAATGGCTAGCGGGAACTGGACAGAGTCCCTCTCCCATTTCCATGGTAACTGAGCAGGAGTGGCTCAGCATGTTGGAGCGGGGGAGACATGTTACACGTATGATGAACTAAAGCAGAACCAATCTGAAATCCTGGGTTAAACCTCAGGTAAGGGAGGCACTAGAATCTGTGGGGAGAGGTATGTGGCTATTTTTAGTTTTAAATTTTGGAGGTTTTAGACTGTGGGAGTGGGAAGCTGGCATAGGGTAGTGCAAGGGGAGCGGTGGAGAGGGGGTGGGTCCAAGCAGCCAACTGGCTACTTGTTATGCATCATTTGATAAATCCTGTGATCGAAAGAACTTTATAGGCTGCTTGGACCGTCCGTCCGTCGTCCGTCCGTCCATCCATCCTCCCTCCTCGACCTATCCTCCCTACCACACTTGGGGTGTGCCCTGGGAGTAATGGAGGCCGGCACGAGCCTCCACGTTGGATAGAAAGTCCCTTCGAGGGGATCCGGCCATTCGAAGGCCCCCTTTTCTGAGACGTGGAGGGACACACAGCCTGGCCTGAGCGCAGGGGGCTGCGGCACCTTTGGGCGATCACCGTCTTTCATCAGTACAGAGTTGAAGGCCAAGCTGCAATATTGTGCAGTTTTACAACCGCCCCCTGACTCACTTACTCAACTGCAAACCCATAGTGCCAAGAAGCCTCATCTTTGCAACCCTAGATCTGCTTCATGTTAAAGATAGCCTTGTCAGAATGTTCTCGAGCACAGCGCTAAGGTATGTGGGGTGTGTGCTTTGGTTTATATGTGTTCAGCGTTCACGTCAGTGTTGGCTCGTGGGAGTGTACGTTAGTGGAGGGGGAATTATAATGTTTCATCCTAAGAATGTTTGTGAAGTAATTACCCGTGTTTATTTTGCGTTTGTGCAGTGATGGAATATTTTAACCAACACAATTAATTGTGTTTGCGTTAGCTCCATTTCTTCTGTGATGTGTGTTTTGTCCTGATGGGAATTTTATTAATGTTGTATTGTAGGACTATGTTAACAAGTATCTGCATTTACTTATTTTAAATTATACTTTAAGCAAGTTGTGTTGAATTGATTTATGAAAATTAACGCAAGGGAGTTTATTCAGATAAATTAAACATGAGCTGTGGTTGTCAGGGATGTATCAGAGTGCACAAATGTAGTACAACCTAGACCTCACTGTGCATGTCGCGCATGCATCATGTTATAGAATGGACGACAACCTGGACCAAACTGTGCATGGTGCGCATGCATCATGGTGCAGAACGGACGACAACCTGGACCAAACTGTGCATGTCGCGCATGCATCATGTTATAGAATGGACGACAACCTGGACCAAACTGTGCATGTCGCGCATGCATTATGGTGCAGAATGGACGACAACCTGGACCAAACTGTGCATGTTGCGCATGCATCATGGTGCAGAATGGACCACAACCTAGACCTCACTGTGGATGTCGCGCATGCATCATGGTATAGAATGGACGACAACCTGGACAAACTGTGCATGTCGCGCATGCATCATGGTATAGAATGGACGACAACCTGGACCAAACTGTGCATGTTGCGCATGCATCATGGTGCAGAATGGACCACAACCTAGACCTCACTGTGGATGTCGCGCATGCATCATGGTGCAGAATGGACCACAACCTGGACCAAACTGTGCATGTCGCGCATGCATCATGGTGCAGAATGGACCACAACCTAGACCTCACTGTGGATGTCGCGCATGCATCATGGTATAGAATGGACGACAACCTGGACAAACTGTGCATGTCGCGCATGCATCATGGTGCAGAATGGACCACAACCTAGACCTCACTGTGGATGTCGCGCATGCATCATGGTGCAGAATGGACCACAACCTAGACCTCACTGTGGATGTCGCGCATGCATCATGGTGCAGAATGGACGACAACCTGGACCAAACTGTGCATGTTGCGCATGCATCATGGTGCAGAATGGACCACAACCTAGACCTCACTGTGGATGTCGCGCATGCATCATGGTATAGAATGGACGACAACCTGGACAAACTGTGCATGTCGCGCATGCATCATGGTATAGAATGGACGACAACCTGGACCAAACTGTGCATGTCGCGCATGCATTATGGTGCAGAATGGACGACAACCTGGACCAAACTGTGCATGTCGCGCATGCATCATGTTATAGAATGGACGACAACCTGGACCAAACTGTGCATGTCGCGCATGCATTATGGTGCAGAATGGACGACAACCTGGACCAAACTGTGCATGTTGCGCATGCATCATGGTGCAGAATGGACCACAACCTAGACCTCACTGTGGATGTCGCGCATGCATCATGGTATAGAATGGACGACAACCTGGACAAACTGTGCATGTCGCGCATGCATCATGGTATAGAATGGACGACAACCTGGACCAAACTGTGCATGTTGCGCATGCATCATGGTGCAGAATGGACCACAACCTAGACCTCACTGTGGATGTCGCGCATGCATTATGGTGCAGAATGGACCACAACCTGGACCAAACTGTGCATGTCGCGCATGCATTATGGTGCAGAATGGACGACAACCTGGACCAAACTGTGCATGTTGCGCATGCATCATGGTGCAGAATGGACCACAACCTAGACCTCACTGTGGATGTCGCACATGCATCATGGTATAGAATGGACGACAACCTGGACAAACTGTGCATGTCGCGCATGCATCATGGTATAGAATGGACGACAACCTGGACCAAACTGTGCATGTCGCGCATGCATTATGGTGCAGAATGGACGACAACCTGGACCAAACTGTGCATGTCGCGCATGCATCATGGTGCAGAATGGACCACAACCTGGACCAAACTGTGCATGTCGCGCATGCATTATGGTGCAGAATGGACGACAACCTGGACCAAACTGTGCATGTTGCGCATGCATCATGGTGCAGAATGGACCACAACCTAGACCTCACTGTGGATGTCGCGCATGCATCATGGTATAGGATGGACGACAACCTGGACCAAACTGTGCATGTCGCGCATGCATCATGGTATAGAATGGACGACAACCTGGACCAAACTGTGCATGTCGCGCATGCATTATGGTGCAGAATGGACGACAACCTGGACCAAACTGTGCATGTTGCGCATGCATCATGGTGCAGAATGGACCACAACCTGGACCAAACTGTGCATGTCACGCATGCATCATTGTGCAGAATGGACCACAACCTGGACCAAACTGTGCATGTTGCGCATGCATCATGGTGCAGAATGGACGACAACCGTGACCAAACTGTGCATGTCGCGCATGCGTCATGGACCAACCTGTGCATGTCGCGCATGCGTCATGGTGTATACTGGACGACAACCGACACCAAAGTGTGCATGTCATGCATATGTCATGGTGTATAAAGGGACGGCAACATAGACCAAACTGTGCATGTTGCGCATGCATCATGGTGTAGAATGGACGACAACCTGGACCAAACTGTGCATGTCGCGCATGCATCATGGTGTAGAATGGACGACAACCTGGACCAAACTGTGCATGTAGCGCATGCATCCTGGTGTAGAATGGACGACAACCTGGACCAAACTGTGCATGTCGCGCATGCATCATGGTGTAGAATGGACGACAACCTGGACCAAACTGTGCATGTCGCGCATGCATTATGGTGCAGAATGGACGACAACCTGGACCAAACTGTGCATGTTGCGCATGCATCATGGTGCAGAATGGACCACAACCTAGACCTCACTGTGGATGTCGCGCATGCATCATGGTATAGAATGGACGACAACCTGGACAAACTGTGCATGTCGCGCATGCATCATGGTATAGAATGGACGACAACCTGGACCAAACTGTGCATGTCGCGCATGCATTATGGTGCAGAATGGACGACAACCTGGACCAAACTGTGCATGTCGCGCATGCATTATGATGCAGAATGGACGACAACCTGGACAAAACTGTGCATGTCGCGCATGCATCATGGTGCAGAATGGACCACAACCTGGACCAAACTGTGCATGTCGCGCATGCATTATGGTGCAGAATGGACGACAACCTGGACCAAACTGTGCATGTTGCGCATGCATCATGGTGCAGAATGGACCACAACCTAGACCTCACTGTGGATGTCGCGCATGCATCATGGTATAGAATGGACGACAACCTGGACCAAACTGTGCATGTCGCGCATGCATCATGGTATAGAATGGACGACAACCTGGACCAAACTGTGCATGTCGCGCATGCATCATGGTGCAGAATGGACGACAACCTGGACCAAACTGTGCATGTTGCGCATGCATCATGGTGCAGAATGGACCACAACCTGGACCAAACTGTGCATGTCGCGCATGCATCATTGTGCAGAATGGACGACAACCTGGACCAAACTGTGCATGTCGCGCATGCATCATGGTGCAGAATGGACGACAACCATGACCAACCTGTGCATGTCGCGCATGTGTCATGGACCAACCTGTGCATGTCGCGCATGCGTCATGGTGTATACTGGACGACAACCGACACCAAAGTGTGCATGTCATGCATATGTCATGGTGTATAAAGGGACGGCAACATAGACCAAACTGATCATGTCGCGCATGCATCATGGTGTAGAATGGACGACAACCTGGACCAAA
Organism: Ambystoma mexicanum; assembly: GCF_040938575.1. Taxonomy (NCBI): domain Eukaryota; kingdom Metazoa; phylum Chordata; class Amphibia; order Caudata; family Ambystomatidae; genus Ambystoma; species Ambystoma mexicanum. The sequence continues at coordinate 99,556,197 of NC_090927.1, read as the reverse complement.
CTGTGCATGTCGCGCATGCATCATGGTGTAGAATGGACGACAACCTGGACCAAACTGTGCATGTAGCCCATGCATCCTGGTGTAGAATGGATGACAACCTGGACCAAACTGTGCATGTTGCGCATGCATCATGGTGTAGAATGGACGACAACCTGGACCAAACTGTGCATGTCGCGCATGCATCATGGTGTAGAATGGACGACAACCTGGACCAGCATGCATCATGGTGTAGAATGGACGACAACCTGGACCAAACTGTGCATGTCGCGCATGCATCATGGTGTAGAATGGACGACAACCTGGACCAAACTGTGCATGTCGCGCATGCATCATGGTGTAGAATGGACGACAACCTGGACCAAACTGTGCATGTCGCGCATGCATCATGGTGTAGAATGGACGACAACCTGGACCAAACTGTGCATGTCGCACATGCATCATGGTGTAGAATGGACGACAACCTGGACCAAACTTTGGATACCACACCTGTATCATGTTGTAGAATGGACGACAGCCTACACCATCCTGGTGAAGTCACACATATATCATGGTGTATACATGGACAACCTAGACCACCCTGTGAATGTCATACATGTATCATGGTGTATACAAGGACAACCTAGACCAAACTGTTGAAGTCACGCATGTATCCGGGTGCATATATGTTGGACAGCCTAGACCAAACTTTGGGTGTCGATACATGCATGGGTGTGGGTCAAACTAGACTGAACTCTGGAGTTTCTGCCTGGATCAGGAAGTAAACATGGATGTGTTATATGTGTCAGGGTGTACAGATGCAGGACATCTTTCATCCAACTGTAGATATCACACATGTGTGAGCAGGTGTACGCAGCAAAAGCCACACTCAACTGTGAATATCACACATGAATCAAAGTGTGTCGATGTAAGAGAACCTAGATCCAAGTACGGATGTCACATTTGTCTGAGTTAACAGACGTAGGCCAACCTGGTCCCAACTGTGCACAGTACATGTATCAGGGTACGGCACTAAGACAACATACATCGTACTTTGGATTGCACATATGAGGGGGTATAGCTGTTCCTAATTGCCTCCAGAAATTAGCCAGGCCTGCTTCCTGTTGTCACCGGACAACTACCATGCCAGTTTCACATCGCCCCCCCCCTTGGATACATTATCATACCACGACACAGACCCCTGAAAATGTCCCATGCCAGTTTCACATCCCTTCTAAGAAATTGTGACGTGGTTCCAACAGTGCCATGCCAGTTCCACATGCCCCTACTAAGCACATTGCCCAGTCACAGGCCCGCCCCCAGAGAATGAGCCTTCCATTTTCACATTACACCAGAAGATCTCCATGCACGGATTATATTGCAGCCAAAGCTGTAGAGTGCCAGTTTAAGCATTGCCTTGCCAGTGTTGCCTCGGGTTTGACAGATTTCACACTATCCACAGAAAATTAAGCATGCCAATTGCAAATGTGCTCGGCCATTTTGGCACTCTTTCTTCCCGCGTGCAGTATTGCCTCAAGACAGCAACTACGCCAGTTTCCAGTTGCCTCCAGAAATGAGCTACATCCAATGCTGACACACCATCCTCAAACATACACCCCCCATCAGGTGTCAGAATTGTGCGTGTCCCAGTGGTGGAAATGGAAAATGTTAATTTAAAGGAAAATCCCGCAAGGGCCGCAGTGGGGGTGGGGTTTGGAGGTAGGGGTGGAGTGCAGTGGGGGAGGGAGGCAGTACCGAGGAGGCGGAGCAAGCATTTGGACTCCAGTCAAAGGAAATGTTCAAAATAATATTTTTTTAATGGAGCAATTGCTTTCATGCTGCTTCTTTCCAAACTCCACACTGTACATCAATTCCACTTTAAATCACTTCCATGGCAGTGGTGCACCCAAAGTACTGTTGGTAATGCAGTTCTTTACGGGATCCATAGACACGCTTTACAGTAGGAGGCTACCAGGGTAGCTCAGCAGGTTGAGGGACCGTTGTTGAGATGTTATGTATTCAAAGCTGATTGTTAATGGTATGATTTTTTGCAATTCCTTGTAAGTGGTATAAAATATGCTTGGCCAGGGGATGGGTTGGGCTGGTGGCCACTTGCTTATATTCAGGGCAGAGGTGGTGGTATTTCTGCCCCTGTAGTGACAATCAACAGTTGGCACCCATGAACCCACAGTTTAATTTCATAAAAACTGCTGTCAGCACAACAGAAACATGTATTTGTGATTAACCAGTTGGATAAGCATTTAACATCTTTATAAATATAACCTGTGATAAAACACAAATGGGCACTCAAATTATAGAGTATGTGTGGAAGACCGAAAACAAAAATATTTCATTTGGAAAGTACTTATTTCCTGATTTTCTATGGAAGTGTGAAATGCACATTTGGAAAACAATAGTGTGACCAGCATATATAAAGAATGGCTGCTTTCAACAGTGATGCCCTCTCCCACTGATATTCATGGCCCATTGGTTCCCGTGGTGTCTCTTTCCGGCCAGAAGAAAGAAACAGGCTAAGCAAATACAGCTTGCAGACAAAGGCTGGCTGGTAAAGGGCACAGAGCAGGTCATATCACCGAGCCCCCAGCTTCCCTCGTCGCAGCTGGGGGCTCGGTATAGCCTGGTCGGTGCGGAGGCTGGCCGGGTCGAGAGATGCATTGGCCATAATCCTGTCTCTACCTCTTCCCACAGGTTCTTAGTGGCAATGGTGGGCTGCAGACGTGGAAGATCTCAGTGGGTGTGGGGTACACACAGGTTCCTAGCGGCAATGGTGGGACGCAGACGTGGAAGATCTCAGTGGGTGCGGGGAGCACACACGGTTCCTAGCGGCAATGATGGACTGCAGACCTGGAAGATCTCAGTGGGTGCGGGCAGCACACAGGTTCCTAGCGGCAATGGTGGGCCGCAGACGTGGAAGATCTCAGTGGGTGCGGGGAGCACACACGGTTCCTAGCGGCAATGATGGGCTGCAGACCTGGAAGATCTCAGTGGGTGCGGGCAGCACACAGGTTCCTAGCGGCAATGGTGGGCCGCAGACGTGGAAGATCTCAGTGGGTGTGGGGTACACACAGGTTCCTAGCGGCAATAGTGGGACGCAGACGTGGAAGATCTCAGTGGGTGCGGGGAGCACACACGGTTACTAGCGGCAATGATGGGCTGCAGACCTGGAAGATCTCAGTGGGTGTGGGCAGCACATAGGTTCCTAGCGGCAATGGTGGGCCGCAGACGTGGAAGATCTCAGTGGGTGCGGGGAGCACACACAGGTTCCTAGCGGCAATGATGGGCTGCAGACGTGGAAGATCCCAGTGGGTGTGGAGAGCACACAGGTTCCTAGCGGCAATGATTGGCTGCAGACCTGGAAGATCTCAGTGGGTGCGGGCAGCACACAGGTTCCTAGCGGCAACGATGTTCCGCAGACCTGGAAGATCTCAGTCGGTGCAGGGAGCACACACCGTTCCTAGCGGCAATGATTGGTTGCAGACGTGGAAGCTCTCAGTGGGTGCGGGGAGCACACAGGTTCCTAGCGGCAACGATGGGCCGCAGACCTGGAAGATCTCAGTGGGTGCGGAGAGCACACACGGTTCCTAGCAGCAATGACGGGCCGCAGACGGGGAAGATCTCAGTGTGTGTAGGGAGCACACACGGTTCCTAGCGGCAATGATTGGCTGCAGACCTGGAAGATCTCAGTGGGTGCGGGCAGCACACAGGTTCCTAGCGGCAACGATGTTCCGCAGACCTGGAAGATCTCAGTCGGTGCGGGGAGCACACACCGTTCCTAGCGGCAATGATTGGTTGCAGACGTGGAAGCTCTCAGTGGGTGCGGGGAGCACACATGGTTCCTAGCAGCAATGATGGGCCGCAGACGTGAAAGATATCAGTGGGTGCGGAGAGCACACATGGTTCCTAGCAGCAATGACGGGCCGCAGACGGGGAAGATCTCAGTGTGTGTAGGGAGCACACATGGTTCCTAGCGGCAATGATTGGCTGCAGACCTGGAAGATCTCAGTGGGTGCGGGCAGCACACAGGTTCCTAGCGGCAACGATGTTCCGCAGACATGGAAGATCTCAGTGGGTGCGGGGAGCACACACCGTTCCTAGCGGCAATGATTGGCTGCAGACGTGGAAGCTCTCAGTGGGTGCGGGGAGCACACAGGTTCCCAGCGGCAACGATGGGCCGCAGACCTGGAAGATCTCAGTGGGTGTGGGGAGCACACAGGTTCCTAGCGGCAACGATGGGCCACAGACCTGGAAGATCTCAGTGTGTGTGGAGAGCACACAGGTTCCTAGCGGCAAGGATGGGCCGCAGACCTGGAAGATCTCAGTGGGTGTGGGGAGCACACATGGTTCCTAGCGGCAATGATGGGCTGCAGACGTGAAAGATATCAGTGGGTGCGGAGAGCACACACGGTTCCTAGCAGCAATGACGGGCCGCAGACGGGGAAGATCTCAGTGTGTGTAGGGAGCACACACGGTTCCTAGCGGCAATGATGGGCTGCAGACGGGGAAGATCTCAGTGGGTGCGGGGAGCACGCGGGTTCCTAGAGGCAATGCTGTGCTGCAGACGTGGAAGATCTCAGTGGGCATGGGGAGCACTGCGGGCTGGGGGAAAATGAGTGGACTGGTGATGGCGAAACTCAACGAGTAGATCCCGCATTGCTGCATACCCGACGACCACCTCCGGCTTCCCTTGTTTGCGATAAGAACACATATGTTTCGGGTGACAAGGCACTCCGCCCAAGAAATCTGTATCATTTTGCCAATGGTGGTGACAAATATTGTAACCCAAGATCATGGTAAACCGCAACCAACTCATTGTGTTGGATTGGAGGGAGGGTAGCCCTGCTGGTTTTATGTTCATTCATCCCCGGGTTTTTTTGCTGCTTTTTTCATAAAAGATTTTTTGCCCAAAATATGCATCACATTTTTAAATTTGTTTCTTTTATTTTTTTATTTATGGGGGGGTTACCCCCAAATCCCATCTCCCCTATTATTTATTCCTTATACGCCACCCTATTCCTTATATGGCTTCCCCCTACCCCTCGGTATGATCCGATGATTTTTTTCTGCAAACATTTTCGGCAAAAAGTACCGAGTGATGGATGAACATCGTACTATCCCGCTCCCACTCCCCTGATAATCACCAAGGCTGTCAGAAGATGTGGTGAGGCCCAGGGCAAAGCATTTGGTGAGGCCCCCTTACAATCTTTTGCACTCAGCCAGCGGCGGCACCTCCGCAAACAGGATACTCGAGAAATCTCCCATTGAGTTTGTGTGCAGGATCCCAAATATGGTTTATTACTACAACTCCAAATCAACTACAGCAAAGTTAGATTTCTCTACTGAAGATATATAAGATGGCATGAGCTCTCCACTGCGCCACCTCCAATTCTCTGAGGGTCAGTCACTTTTCCAAGCAAAGAGTTGAGGGCAGATCTCTTTCTTCGGCTGGGGCCTCCCTCTGGAAACAGCCTCCCTGCCTCGCTGAAACTTGAGGAGAACCATCTCCTGTTCTGAAAGCATCTCAAGACCTTTCTCTTTGCTTCTGCCTTCTCTCTTCCTCTCCCTTGCTGATCACCTGCCTGATCCATGCACTGGTCACCTGGTCAGCTCTGAATTCAGGCCCACGTCCCTGCCTGTCCTGTTGCAATACTGCAGTGTCTCTTGGCTCCCCTGCACTTTTGGTCTGTATCTGTAACCCTACAGTCCCCGCTCTTGCTCCTATTCTCCACCCGTTGGCTGCACTTATGAGTACCCACACTTGCCACCCGTTGGCTGCACTCTTGTTTCTCCTTTGTTCCTGCACTTCTACATACTACCCCACCCTCAGCACTTCTCCCCTCCCCCCTTCCCTGTTCTTGCGCGATCTGAATGACGCAAGGCCTAGTAAGATCTGTGTTTTGTCCTACTCTTTTGATTCTCCCTACTTGCTTTGTCGCGCCTAGAAACACTTGTGTACAGGCACATTATAAATGCCATATCATATCATTAAGGAGCACCCTGCCCCTGTGTGCACATTAAAACACACAGTATACACAGCGACAAATGATGTACAGTGAAGGCTGGTACATTTCTGAACTTAAGAGGTTTACATGTTTGTGCCAATTAGGCAGGATCAACAGAGCACAGTGAGGGAGCCCAAACCAAACAAGGGTTGCTTGAGGGGGGTTCAAACTCCCAAGAAAATGTTTGAAACATTGGGTTAAAAGTATGCATTTTACAGCACTTTCTTTGCAAAATTGGGTAGAAATCCATACCGTTTGCAATTGGTTTTGTATGGAAGCACATGGAAATTCCTAATAGTTGCAAATCACAAATTGTGCATAGGAACATTTTCCAACACATTTCATGCCGCCTTTCCACGCGAGATATGCTAGCATAAAAATATATTCAAGCTGGTTGTTCTAATTATGTCTATGCAGGCTGCATCAATATATGCCATTATTAGCACGTACGGACTCCCAGACAGTAAAAATGCCATGCCACAGAAAGTATATCCAGGCTGACTGTGAACCATAAGTGTTATCACTGGCTAGATTGGCCTACATTCAATGGGGGCCAATTTAGCCAAGTAGTATGTTTGCTTTAACCTTGATGCATAGTCCTGTGCATCAAAGGTAAAGCAAAAAGGGCACTGGCAATGCTAACAGTTTGGGCATTCGTGTAGGCATGGGAGAGGCACTTCTGTATTGGTATTAGCTGGCCATTGATAGTGCCAGTGCAAAATGGTTTGAGTACCTGAGCAGCTAATAGCAGTGCCTGGTAAATGCCTAATACTTATACAAAGCCAAAACTGTTGGCTTTGCCAATGCTTATTTTTAAAAGAACTTCAGCGAAAGACACACAGGGTTTTTTTAAATTGAGTGGCCAAAGCAGACATGATTAAGACATTTTTTAACACTTGCAGGCACATTGAGGGCAAAGTTTGATGGCAAGGCATGTTTAAAGCTAGCTCAAAGAGTTCCATTGAGGAGGTGTTTTGGGTGGGGAGGGCAGGAACTGGGTGTGAATTGCCATAGGGATTAGCATGGCCATGAGAAGTCATTTCACTGTTAGCACCTGCATTCATATCCATACATTTTTAGGTCATTTGAATCGTGATGTGGGGTTAGCACTTGCATGCTAGGGGAGTGATTAGAAGGGAAGTGGTGATGTGAGACATCTCATTCTCACAGCAGTCCTTAAGTGTGATGTTTCGGAAATGAAGGCAAGAGGTAGCTGCTTGTAACATTGAAGCTTCACCAGAATAGTCTCATTCAAAATGTGGAAAGATGTTAGGTGCCCCCACACAAGGAAGTTTGCCCTTTCCTCACAGCCTCTGACGTTAGCGCCTCTCCCAACATTTGAAGTGTTAGTCCCTTTTCCCCCCCTGACATTTTAGCCTAGGCGCACCTCTGATGCCATGAACCCACCCCTTAATGAAGTGGCCCCCAGGGCGGCTACATTTAGGGGTGGTGCTGAACACACACTCACAAAAAACACTTTCACCCATGCATTCATCCACCAGTTACACAACTCCATACATGCATGTATACATAAAAGCAAACACAGCATTGACACAAACATCAACATGCACTCATGCATTCATACATACACATATACATACTAATTTAATTTAAATACACATATACACTTTTAATTTAAAATAAAAAACACTTACCTTACCTCCATGCACCCTTAAAAAGCATCCACACAGCTGACACGTAGACATGCTGCCTGACAAGAGAGAACTCCTCTCCCATCAGTCAGTGTGATATTGCTGACAACATGAACACACTGACTGACAGGAGAGCAAACCTCTCCTGTCAGTCAGCGTAGTCATGCTGAGCAACCTGAACAAACTGACTGATAAGAGAGAACTCCTCTCCCATCAGTCAGCGTGATCATGCTGACAACATGAACACGCTGACTGACAAGAGAGAACTCCTCTCCCATCAGTCAGCGTGGTCATGCTGAGCAACCTGAACAAACTGACTGACAAGAGAGAACTCCTCTCCCATCAGTCAGCGTGATCATGCTGACAACATGGACACGCTGACTGACAAGAGAGAACTCCTCTCCGGTCAGTCAGCGTGCTCATGCTGAGCAACCTGAACACACTGACTGACAAGAGAGAACTCCTCTCCCATCAGTCAGCGTGGTCACGCTGAGCAACGTGAACACACTGACTGACAAGAGAGAACTCCTCCTTCCATCAGTCAGCGTGGTCACGCTGAGCAACGTGAACACACTGACTGACAAGAGAGAACTCCTCTCCCATCAGTCAGCGTGGTCACGCTGACAGCATGAACACACTGACTGACAGGAGAGGAGCCCTCTCCTGTTAGTCAGCGTGGTCATGCTGAGCAACGTGAACAAACTGACTGATAAGAGAGAACTCCTCTCCCATCAGTCAGCGTGATCATGCTGACAACATGAACACGCTGACTGACAAGAGAGAACTCCTCTCCCATCAGTCAGCGTGGTCATGCTGAGCAACCTGAACAAACTGACTGACAAGAGAGAACTCCTCTCCCATCAGTCAGCGTGATCATGCTGACAACATGGACACGCTGACTGACAAGAGAGAACTCCTCTCCGGTCAGTCAGCGTGCTCATGCTGAGCAACCTGAACACACTGACTGACAAGAGAGAACTCCTCTCCCATCAGTCAGCGTGGTCACGCTGAGCAACGTGAACACACTGACTGACAAGAGAGAACTCCTCCTTCCATCAGTCAGCGTGGTCACGCTGAGCAACGTGAACACACTGACTGACAAGAGAGAACTCCTCTCCCATCAGTCAGCGTGGTCACGCTGACAGCATGAACACACTGACTGACAGGAGAGGAGCCCTCTCCTGTTAGTCAGCGTGGTCATGCTGAGCAACGTGAACACACTGACTGACAAGAGAGAACTCCTCTCCTGTCAGTCAGCATGGTCATGCTGAGCAACGTGAACACACTGACTGAAAAGAGAGAACTCCTCTGCTGTCAGTCAGTGTGGTCATGCTGAGCAACCTGAACACACTGACTGACAAGAGAGAACTCCTCTCCCATCAGTCAGCGTGGTCACACTGAGCAACGTGAACACACTGACTGACAAGAGAGAACTCCTCTCCTGTCAGTCAGTGTGGTCATGCTGAGTAACGTGAACACACTGACTGACAGGAGAGGGAGAGGAGTCCTCTCCTGTCAGTCAGTATGGTCCTGCTGAGCAACGTGAACACAATGACTGACAAGAGAGAACTCCTCTACCATCAGTCAGCGTGGTCACGCTGAGCAACTTGAACACACTGACTGACAAGAGAGAACTCCTCTCCTGTCTGTCAGTGTGGTCATGCTGAGCAACGTGAACACACTGACTGACAAGAGAGAACTCCTCCCCTGTCAGTCAGTGTGGTCATGCTGAGCAAAGTGAACACACTGACTGACAAGAGAGAACTCCTCTCCCATCAGTCAGCGTGGTCACACTGAGCAACATGAACACACTGACTGACAGGAGAGGGAGAGGAGTCCTCTCCTGTCAGTCAGTGTGGTCATGCTGAGCAACATGAACACACTGACTGACAAGAGAGAACTCCTCTCCTGTCAGTCAGCGTGGTCACACTGAGCAACATGAACACACTGACTGACAGGAGAGGGAGAGAACTCCTCTCCTGTCAGTCAGTGTGGTCATGCTGAGCAACATGAACACACTGACTAACAAGAGAGAACTCCTCTCCTGTCAGTCAGCGTGGTCACACTGAGCAACATGAACACACTGACTGACAGGAGAGGGAGAGAACTCCTCTCCTGTCAGTCAGTGTGGTCATGCTGAGTAACGTGAACACACTGACTGACAGGAGAGGGAGAGAACTCCTCTCCTGTCAGTCAGTATGGTCCTGCTGAGCAACGTGAACACAATGACTGACAAGAGAGAACTCCTCTCCCATCAGTCAGCGTGGTCACGCTGAGCAACTTGAACACACTGACTGACAAGAGAGAACTCCACTCCCATCAGTCAGCGTGATCATGCTGACAACCTGAACACACTGACTGACAAGAGAGAACTCCTCTCCCATCAGTCAGCGTGGTTACACTGAGCAACATGAACACACTGACTGAGAGGGAGAGGAGTCCTCTCCTGTCAGTCAGCGTGGTCACGCTGAGCAACATGAACACACTGACTGACAAGAGAGAATTCCTCTCCTGTCAGTCAGCGTGGTCACGCTGACAACCTGAACACACTGACTGACAAGAGAGAACTCCTCTCCCGTCAGTCAGCGTGGTCACGCTGAGCAACCTGAACACACTGACTGACAAGAGAGAACTCCTCTCCCGTCAGTCAGCGTGGTCACACTGAGCAACATGAACACACTGACTGACAAGGAGAGGAGTCCTCTCCAGTCAGCGTGGTCACACTAAGCAACGTGAACACACTGACTGACAAGAGAGAACTCCTCTCCTTTCAGTCAGCGTGGTCACGCTGAGCAACGTGAACACACTGACTGACAAGAGAGGACTCCTCTCCTGTCAGTGTGTTCAGCAACGCCAGCAACATGAACACACTGACTGGCAGGAGAGGAGTCCTCTCTTGTCATTCGGCATGTCCACGTTGTCAGCTGAACAACGGGAGTCAGCAGAGCTCACTTCTGAGCCCTGCTGTCTCCCATTATTTTTCTGTTTGTTGCGGAGCCAAACGGCTTCCCAACAAACAGCAAAATCATTGCACGGGCAGATAGGAGACAGCACAGTCCCGCGTGTGAATAATGGACACGGGGGACTGTGCTGCCTTCTATGTAGGAGAGGGGGCCCAGAGGCCCCCTGAAAGCACGAGGACCGGGGCAGTTTGCCCCCGCTGCACCCCCCTCGTGACGGCCCTGATAATCACTAATTTATGAATTTAACTCACGTGGAGACATGAAATAACAGACTCAGGTGCGACCAAGACGCTGCCACATGATGAGTTTAGGTTAAAATAGAAGACATTGGCCCTCATTACGACCCTGGCGGAAAGCGACTGACCGGAGCGCCACAGCGTAAATAGCGTTTCCTCCATTGCACGAAGGAGCAAAGTGCGGCCCATTCCGACCCATCGGGCACGAGCACCACGCCACGGCGGAAGTGCAAAGTCCGCGATGGCGGAAATGACCCCAAAACGGCCCACACCGCCGCCGTACGGCGCCCTAGGTGCAATACCGCCACCCCTCTTAGCGGTCACCGCAGTGTGCGCCTACCGGAAAGTACGGTGCCCGGAAATATACGGAAACGGAAGTTAAAACATGGGCCCGGAACGGGAAACATCCCGGCGTACACCTATAAAAACACTAAAACCACACAACCACTAAAATCACTACCCTGAAACACACCCCAACCCGTCAACCACCCTAGCGAAACCAAGAAAAATGGGAAAAGTAGCGAAGAAAGCGTGCGACCGCAAGCGGCAGGTCCACTTCTCCCGTGAGGAACTCACCGTGCTAACAGAGACCCTCCAGGAGAATGCTGCCGTCGTCTTCTCCACGCAAATGACCAGGACGGCACTTGCAAACAAGAAGGCCATATGGGCTCTGGTGGCACAGCGGGTAAGTGCGGTGGGGACCGCACCCCGCACCCCACAGCAATGCCGCAAGCGATGGGACGACCTGCGGATACGCGTCCGCAGCATACTCTCTGCCAACCGCAACATTGCCACAGCCACCGGGGGAGGTCCTGAATCACCCATCAAGTTGACCCCCTGGGAAGAAATCTGTGCCTCCACCATCGGAATGGAGAGCATAGAGGGAGTCGGAGGGATGGAGAAAGGAGTGCAGACATCCGAAGATTCAGGTAGGTGGGCCAGATAAAACAATGCCAAATCCACACAGTCCATCCATGTGAAGTACCATGCGTCCACATAGTGCAACAGAAACACATGTCCAGGAGAACGTCCACACACATCGGCCTGAAAGCGCACGTCAAAACCCACAATAAATACATAAATAATTAAAAACCCCTAATACACGCACTACACGTGCAGCAGGCACACCCTAACTGCAGGCTGCCAAACAACTGCACCCTCACTCCACACACAAATCAAAGCACCTCCAAGACCCCGACCCAAATCACCCTCAGGTACCACCCCAATGCATGTGATACAATGCCATTCCAATTCCCACTGACCCATCAATAACCCTCGCCCTCCTTTACTCCACCACAGGGTCCGATCCAAACGACGAGCTACAGGACACCCCTACCAGCACACCTGCAAAGAGGGCCAAGACCAACGGCCAGAGACCCTCCACCTCAGCTGCACGCATCAAGACACGGCAGCAGCACAAATCAGGTGGCAGCACAGAGGAGGGAACATCAACAGGCACCCCAGCAGCCAGCATGCCCACAACACCACCACCACAGGTCCCCCCAATGGATGCCACAGAAGGCACTGCCTCTGGTGGCAGCAGCACCATAGGTGACACCCCATTGATGGCAGCATGCTCGGACACAGAAAACGGGGATGCCGAAGTCAGATCCATCCATGACCTGTCCCAATCCCCCTGTCTGTCCCATCCCGTACAACATGAGGATACCACGCAGGGGCACCCACAAGACGACGACTGGCCATCCCCCACAAGCCCTGTGGCAAGGCAACATGAGGACAACAGCCCCTCTGTGACACCCCCGCAAATGTCCATGGCCCAGCAGAGGCAACAGTCCCTCGACCAGTTGATCGAACAACAGCAGCAACTGGCCACACTCCTCAAGGACCATGCCGATGAATGTGGGGGCACTAAGGCAGACATAGAAACATCAACTGAGACACTTAGGGCAGAAATGGAGAGAGGTACAGAGACGCTAAGGGCACAAATTGAGAGAAGCACCGAGAGCCTGAGGGGGGAACTGCATGCGACGTCCAAAGACGTATGTGCCGAACTTGCCGCAGTGCGCCGTGTGCTCACTGAGCTCTCGCAAACCCTTAGGGACATGCATGGACGTGAGCAGGCAGACACATCATCCGTTGCAAGTTCCGTCCAGGGCAGCCCCCAACGTAGATCTGGAAGGAACCTGCGCTCCACAGGCAGGGGTGCCCCTGATACCCGCAGAGGGGGCATGCAATAGCGACAGCCCACTGACAATGAGCATCTTTGGACACTGGTGTTCGGGGGGGAGGTAGGAGGGTGGAGGGGGTGTGTTGGGCTCACTTGGGTGGCGGGTCGATAGGGTGTTCAACATGATATCACATATGCCATAAAAAGTGCACGATCAACCAATGAGAAGTGTGGACATTGATATTTGTGTACTAGGCCATCATAGGCGTACAGTCCATATTGTGCATGTCCCAGACACACGCAGTGCCACGAGTCCCGTGTCCATGTATCAGCCACCAGGCGTGAGTGCTAGAAGCATACATCAATGAGATGCTGACGAATGTCACGGGCCTCCGGAGCCTCGCAGACTCCATGAGGTGCTGCCACATCCCCACCCTCATCATGACCATCATCAGGTGCTTGCAGTTCAGCGTCAGGGGGCATGGGCACATTTCTACGTACGCACATGTTGTGGAGCATGACACATGCCATCACCATCTTTGCAACCTTCTCATGGCGGTACAGGAGTGCTCCGCCAGACCTGCTGAGGCAGGGGAAACGGGTCTTCAGTAGGCCGAATGCCTGTTCAATGACTACACGGGTACGTGAGTGGGCATGGTTGTAGTCCTCCTCATGCTGGTCCCGTGGGTTCCGGACTGGTGTGAGGAGCCATCTCTTCAGTGGATATCCAGCATCACCTGTATGTGGACGAGAAACCTATGATGTGGAATGCCATTGATACGTACGCACACCCCCCCCCCTTCCTGGCAGGTCATTGCCAATTCACATACCCCACATCATCATGCATGTAATGAGACTCACCGAGTAGCCAGGATCTGTTCCCTGCGTGTCGCTCCATGTAGCGTGGTATTGTAGAGTTCCTCAAGACCATAGAATCATGGGTTGATCCAGGGAATCGGGCACAACAATGTGTAATGATCCTGTTGGAGTCACACACCATCTGTACATTCAGGGAATGAAATTGTTTTCGGTTGCGGTACTGGGCCTCCATGGCATGTGGGACGACCAATTCAACATGGGTGCAGTCGATGGCACCAATGCAACCCGGTATGCCGGCAAGTGCATGGAATCCCACTTTTGTGTTGGTTATTTCCTGCTCCGAGCGTGGTAGAGAGATGTAGTCGTCTGCGTGCTTCAGGAGGGCATCGAGCACTTGCAATAGTGTCCGTGAGAACAGTGGCTGAGAAATGCCATGCAACTGTCCGACTGTGTGCTGGTAGGTGCCTGTGGCCAGGAAGTGGAGTACAGACACCACCTTCAGTAGGGGTGGGATGGCGGTTGGGCTATCTATCATGCTGACAAGGTCAGCCTGTGTCATGTCCACAATGGCGGCTATGGTGTCCCGGTCCAGACGGTAGAGGGTGTGGATCTGCTCATCAGTGAGGTTGAACGGATGTGCTCGGAGGCGTGGAATTGCGGGCTGCCTGCGTGGTGGTAGTGGCTGTGCTGGTGGGCCTTGCTGGCCCTGCCTTAGCCTCCTCCTCCTCCTGCGTCTCCTCCGTGCGGCTGGTTGTAGTTGGTGTTCGTCTACTTCTTGGAGTCGGAGCACTTGCAGTGCTATCAGGTCCCCCAGGGCCAACATCGCGAGTCCTGCCGGTAGCATTTCGGTGTGGTTGTGGGAGGAGACTGGCTGTGCAATTTATGTGTTTTCAGGCTGTATGGCCTCCACCTGTGGTGATTGATTCCACCTGTGCAAACTGCTCTCCCCTTTGCCCGAGCACGTCCCGCGCACAACGCTGCAATTCGGGGAATTGTATCTTGCTATTGCAATCATGTATTTGTACCCGATGGCCGTGTAAGATTGGTTGATATGTTCATTCTGCTGTGGTCCCATTGTTTCACATACTATCTGTGCAGTCGCGAACAGACTTGTGAGGGGTCAGTGGGACGTAGTACTCGAGTAACGGTGGGCCCTCATGCATCACTGTACCGAGTTGCAACGACGGGCGGGGCGTCCCAATCGTGGGTGAAGGCAGTTGCCATTTACACACACAGCCGCACTCGATGGAATAATTAGTGATTTCAAACGGCCACAGATGCCTTTTCGACGTGATGTTGCAAATGAGGAATTCGAAGGGCGGCGCTTTCGGTTTCCAGCTAGCGGCGAGGAGATGCCCACAGGTCTGACTGCAAATGTAACGTTCTATTGTTCTATGTCCTTGAGACAGGGCCCATGGCGAGGGAGCAATGATTGATATGAATAGTTTGGGATGCGCAATAGCTACGTGGGCGATGAGGCCGTCCGTTCCCAAATACATGTTACTTCACAACACTGGAATTACGGGCTGGGGCACTGTGGATTTAGCAGGCTGCATAACGCACAGACTCAATGGATGTTTCTAATGTTATGTGAGTAATTATTCAGGCATTTTGATCCCGGGATGAGGGAATGATGGATGGATGCATGGGCAGGTGATTTGATACAGAGTTTGCCATGTACAGGGCTTCTTGGGATCTATCCGCCTCCCCTACGCTATGTGATGCAGGGCTGCCATAGTGGGACCATCGTCCATCTGGCCTTGTTGAGCCCTCCCTGTCTCGAGGCGCCCTCAGACACTCGTTTGTGATGGTGTTTGCACCTCGATATAGATGGTTATGAGTCGCAAGTGGTTTTGGGGTGGTGATGTTCCTTTGGAGTGGGCTAGCATGCATATGGCTGTGGATTTCGTGTGATCATTGAAGTGAGTTGTTGGTATGTAGTTCTGATGGCCATTCTGTTCTTTTTCTTTTCTTTTGGTTGACAGGTATCTCCTCCCCTTTTGCCACTGCCATCTGTATGCCACTCCTGCAGATGGATTTTACTCCCGACACCTGCTGCTTCGTGTTAATCAGTGGAGCAGCATTACGATCTTATGGGACGATCGCCAATGGGCCACATGCCCTTACGCAGTACTGGTGGCTCGGAGCAACATTTCGGCCTTTCAGCTGGACTAGTGCCTCCCCATTGGGACGGGCCTGCGGTTCTGTGCGCTTCCATGTTGCCTTTTCGTACGTGCATGTGGCTCTGTGTACCATGGGGGAACAGGGCGACACACAGGTAGTGGCTGGTCATTTCTTGCGGAAGCAGCCCACAATGGTGATTGGTGTTTTGGAGTTCATGGCCTGATGGCTGTATGGGCTTGGTGATTTTGATGTGCATAAAATTTCTATTCTGATTTGGCCCGTGTAGCGTTTTTCTTTGCAAGTGATGTGGCATATGCCTATTTGGGGGGCGATGTATTGTGAGGAGATCTGCATTGGGTTCCAGCTTCGGGGTTTAGTTGCGTGGTACTGTGCTGTGCGCGTTTGCCTACGGAGCCCAGTGAGGTCAGGGATGGGGGCTGCCAATATGCCAGTTTGAATGTTGTCATGCTCAGGGGCGGGGGATTGGGTTTTGTGTAACAGATGCCGGTCAGCCAGGTGGACTGGTGGAATGATGTGGTTTTCGGAATATTGCTGGTCACAGGTGCCTGTGTTTGCGTGCGTTTCTTGGTGGGGGACTGTGGTCATGTCCATTGGGATGGCTTCTGTATTCGTGCCATCTGTGCCCTGCAGCTCCCATTGGCCCCTCTTGTGTTTCTTTTGTTCGTTGGCATGCATGGGTGACTTGTACATTTCAATGGTTGCATTGTGGCTTCATTGCACCTACGGGGAGTTGTACTTTGTGGGCAGGGAGCGGTGTACAGGCACTCAGTGGGGCCGTTTACGGTTGATTCGCGATGCCGTACTTCTCGCCATGGCGGAATGGTACATTACGCCGTGCCTGATGGCGTTGGGTACATGTCCGCTAGGGTCGGAATTGGCGTACCGTTGCACCATGGTGGTGTTTGCGGTTTGGCATGGCGCGCGCGCGCGTGCTTGGTGCAGTTAGCGTTGGCGTTCACTACGGTGTCGCTAATGGCTTCGTACTTTGCGGTGACGGGTCATAGTCGCACCGAGCGCTATTCGATGGCGGTATTGCATTTCCGCCATCGTTTTTCGATTTCCGCCAGGGTCGTAATGAGGGCCATTGTTGTCTGGACCAGAGCAGAAAATGAAAGGGCACTCTGGCACTTGCTGCACCTTTAACTTTAAGATCAGGAGTGTGCTCGTCGTGGGCTTAGTGCCGCAGCGTTACGTGCCGCGCGATGACGTCATGGCCGTGACCTTGCGCTGGCACCTTTGGTCGTGGTGGGGCGGAGGCCGCAGAATTCTCCTCAGACTGCCTCCTTCCTAATGCACCAGTGGCGGGGGGAGTCACTGATGTGAGGGTTGGTGCCACCAACCCTCACATCTCTGACTCCCCCGGCCCCTCCATCCTGTCCGATGGCCGTCTACTCAGACAGGCCAGTAAGCACACTGCACTCTTATATCCAGTGCTGGTCATTGGGCCGGCTCTCGGCCGATCCGAGATCAGGCACCAGATGTGTAGCCAGAGTCAGCCACCCAAGCCCATGAACCACGCTGGAAAAAAAGAAAAAGGAAAAAAATAAAAAAGCGCCCGCGACGGCAGCATTGCCGTTTACCGCGGCTTTGGCACTGATGTGTAATGCACAATGCTCACTACACGTACAACTGAAAGGAGTCAGTTGTACATGTAGCGAGCATTGTGCTTTACACACCAGTGCCAGAGCAGCGTAAAAGGCAATGCTGCCCTCGCTGGCGTTTTTTTTTCGTTTTCTTTTTTGGGCATAACAAAATGAGCCAGGGCTCATCAAGGGGGGTCCTGCTGGCCCGTTAGGCCATGCTCCCCTGAGGAGCCCCGGCTCAATGGGCCACTGGCACCCCTGCCAGGCAGCCTTTTGTAGTGGGAGAGGGTGTTGATCTCTGCATTTATTTTCTATAGGCTTGCCTGGCAGGGGACAGGGCCTCGCCTGTTCAGCCTTAATGGTGGCGTCGCCCCTTGCCAGCTGGGTAGGGGCAGCATCACCATTAAGGCTAAAATGGTGAGGCTGGTGGAAGCTGAGGCCTTTATCCTAAAGATTGAAGCTCCCCCGAATCCGCGGGAGCTTCAGTATTTAGAAAGCAAGGCCTCTTCTTCCAGCGGCCTCACGTTTTCTCCATAATGGTGGCGCCGGCCCACGCCTCGCAGGTGCGACGCCACCATTATGGCTGAAAGGCTTTTTGTTCTGGAGCCTGAAGCTTTCGCACACACGAGCGAGAGCTTCAGGCTTCAGAAAAAAATCCTTTTCGTGTAGTGGGCGGGGCTGACAGGGGAGATTAGTGGGCCCCACACGGCCCCGCCTCAAATCGAAATTTCAGAGCCTGCCAGGGCTGAGCCCTGGCAGGCCCCGTCCCACTTAAAGCCCTGGCTGACGGTAAAATGCAATGTTGCCTTTGTGGGTGCTTTTTTTTCTTTCTTTTTTGAAGTATTTATCTGACCGGATGGCCACTACCAACCCTGCCCCCTCTAGACCACGCCCCCTCTGCCCCCCCAACTCCTCCCCCACCCCAGCACTTGTGGGATCCCCCACCACATTTTTTCCATTTCCACCACTGCTTATATCTAAGTGCTTGTTGCACTGGGACCTCGTTCTACATGCATTTGAGGTGGCCCGAGGGCTTTAATGAAGCCCATTTCACTCGACATGCCTCATAATGCATGCATGTTCCCCGGAGGCGTGGGGCTTTCCATGTCCTTGCGTAAGGCCCGCATGGGGGCGACACGGAAACCCTTTCAGACCCAATGAATAATGCAGACAGCAGTGGCCTGGATATGCCTTGTTCTCGCGCGGGGGGTCTTACAGTGTGTGGGTGGGCACGCCCTGAGAGCCAGGGGAGGAAGGATGACGAAGGCGCCCTGGTAGGGGCACGGCATGGTGCCAGCGGGTTCTACGCTCACAGAACTTGGTGCCAACAGCCTGCTCCCTGCAGTTCCCCGGAGCCACATAACTAAAGAAAGATTTTCAGAAAAAACTACTCAAGAGCTTTTCTTTGCCTGCTGCCACCATCATCTTGATGGCTTACCTTCCATCCTCGTGACCCTGGGTCCTTGTCATTCTCATGCCAGTTCTAGCATTGTGAGAAGACCCTCATTCAATGCCATCCTTTGCCAGAAAGAAAGAAAAAGACACTAGAATTGGAACAAATACATAAAGACACTAGAATTGGAACAAATACATTCCCTTAGTCATTGTTTTCATTTCCTTGCCGATTTCCCCTAGCTAGACCTGAATCTAGGCTCTGCCCCCCACCGCCAGTCATCCTGGCAATCCCTAGTCATATGCTAACCAGGGTTGCGGTCTTTACGTAGGGAGGGAGCAGAACTAAGGCCTAGGATGGGGAAGAACAGCACTGAGTAAAGAAGATTACTTAGGCAATATGACCCGAGGAGGGGGGTCATTACTGGTTGGGTAATGCCTCCGGGGCCATAGTTAGAAGTCCGACCGAAGCGAGTGCTTTAACAGAGCCCATGGGGCATTACCTGACCCAAAATGCACCCCTCCCAGGGTCATATTGCCATTAGTACCCCAGCATGTCGTACCGGGGTACTAATTTCAATTTCTTTCTCGAGTCGAGCTGTGATCGTTTCTCAAGTCAAGAAAAAAAAAACCATAAAAAATGGCCGCCGGCCATCAGGAGAAGGGACTATATGTAGTCCCTTCTCCCTTTCCATGGTGGCCATTAAGTCAAATGGAAAAAAGATTAAAAAAATGGCCGCCATGCAACAAGGAGAAGGGACTACATGTAGTCCCTTCCCATTCCATGGTGGCCTGACGGGAGAAAGGAATTGGACGCGCTGCAACGTGATCGGGATTATAGGTGAGGTAAGGCTCGCAATCGCTCCAATCGGAGCGGAGCATAGATTTCATTTTCTGTTTGGCACGCTGGGTACTAATCATTAGTAATCAATTCATTACTTCCTCGTCCAACTTCCTCTTTAAAGTGCTTTTAGGAAGTAATAAGCAATACCTTCAAGCCAGTCACTATAACAGCACACGGGATGCAGTTATTGCACTCGAGGGACTTTGGTAAAACATGGAGACCAGTCACAAGAAGCCGACTGGGCAGTGCTCACAACAAGTTTATAAAGCTGAATCGCAATAGTGGAGATTCCCCCGGAATCCTCGTTAGCATTGATCAGCAAGGACGCCCTGGAAACTCTTCCCCAGAGGCCAACGGCCGATGAGGTAAGTCCCCTGGTCAGACTGATCACAATCACTTCTGCTTATTGACAAGCAGTTTATATGACACAGAGAAACTATAGGGAATTTGTGTTTTGACCAAACTCCAACTGGTCGAATTTGTTTACTGTTTTTTTACCACCAATAGGTAGATGGTGGCTTAAGATCAGGAAATATTGGGTGTTCGGGAAGGGCTGCGGGGAAAGGGGGATTGTGTCGGGGGGAAATTCTCCCGGGGCCGGCTGGGCCGTCCGCGGACCTCCGGGCAGGGAGGCCCCAACTCCTCCCGCGTATCCCAGAAATGAGTATGAGGCACACGCAAGAAGCAAGGTGATTCTGCTGTTTATTAAACAAACGGCAGGGATGGGTCAAGGATCGTACGCGTCCGTCCTGACACCCTCTCTCAATTCGAGGGGCTCGCAGGCCCTCTTTACTTTAGTATGACGCGCTACTTGCGTCACCTGGGAAAGTTAGCAAAAACCTATCGCCACTCTGGATTGGTTCCTCGAGTGGTAGGGTTAGTATAGCATACGTATAGAGAACGTTGTTAGTGGTTGAGGGTCAGTCAGGTGGTATACTTGGGTTGTCCTTTCAATTAGATACATGAAAATTGTTACATGAAGACCCCTGGGGATTGGCTAATGTTAATGGCGTCAGTGATAAGAGCCCCACGTTCTGATTGGTCCACTCGCGAGCCCCCCAGTCTGGGACCATCGCTGTTCCCAGCTCGCGGTGCACCTGTCATTTGCAACAATGTATAACTATGGGTATGTGCAGACAATGCAAGGATTTGTTCATATGCGGGAGGGCAGACTACTCCCACTGCCGCAGATGTCCATTGAGTCGCTTAATTGTTGCTGCCTGTGTCTCAAAACGTGGGATCCAGGCGCCTCCCTCCTCCTGGGCCTGGCACCCTGTCAGGTTCGGCTTGGTCACGTGAGGAGAGACCGTGGTTGAAGCAGAATTCTGCACATTTAATATTGCATCTTCCACTGTGTGCCTGGCTTAGTTTGCAGGTGTGGCCTTGGCTTCGGCTTGTGGCATGCGAGTTTGCAACATTGTGCCCTTGACTGTCTGCTCTTGCCGGGCTCATTCTGCAGGGTCAGCAATTGTACTCTTGCTCTTTCAATGTTCATGGAGGCTCTTGCTTGCGGCCTACTTGGGCCTGGTGCATAGGTGGGGACGTTTGATGCACGGCGCTTTAGGTTATGGTATCATATTGTTTTATCCCCAGTATCATATCTTCGTTATATTTCTCATTGCAATGCATGGGGTAGGAGAAGCGTCAGCAAGCATTTTAGATGGATTCGTTGTGCGCCTTGCGCTTCTGCATTTTGAAAAAAGCTATGTGAAAATAATAAAGATGCGCGTCAGTGGGTGTGCCCGTCACCTAAGTCATAGCACTGGATATGTTCTTCATGTGGATTGGTGTGGGAGTGTCCAGTGTGCATGTTTGCACGGGTGTGCTGACCGTTGGCTAGGTCGTCATGGCATCTCTAACAATGTGTTCATTTACTGTTGAATGGTTCAGTCGAGTTCATCCATGCCGCAGGCGTCGGCATGAGCAGGGCAGGCTGGTGGGCAGGCTGGTGGGCACATCCGTATGTTCCTGTACTAGGGTGTTTGGTCGTCTGGTAGATAGGCAAACTCTTCTCGTGGCGGGTGTCTGGGCTGCGATCCTCTAGGCCAGGGGCGTGAGGGGATTGGTGGGAGCCTTTTCTTCCATTCTCCCACTTCAGTCCCCCCTCTGGTCGACTTGTCGACCACAAACATATCTCTTTCCTTATCTCCTCTTACTCTCCATATTTTAGTTACTCCTCCCAAATGCCCATAGTGGTTGACATGGTCTTCAAATGACCAATACATATATGCACAGGTTCCTCCAGGTGTGCAATATACCCATTTCCCTATGTAGATCCTTGGGTTTCTTGGGTTTTCGAGCTTCACAGATGGTGGGTCCAGGTGGTTGGTGATGATCTGTTTGTGCAGTTTTTCTCTCTCTTTTATTATTATGCCTGTGTGCTGGCCATCGTCTGCCGGCATCAAGGGGTGCATACCAACCATTTCGATCATTTCGTCTGTGGTGCGTGCCTTCCGGGCCTTCCAGAATCTTATTATGATCAGTACAGCTCCAGCCAGTATTATGCATCCAACTATAATCTTCAGTCCGTCCGACAGCCAAGATGGCATCCACGACCATAACAGTGAAAGCCAGCTGTCATCCTTCTTCACTCCTTTACTTTCATTCATCATTTTGGAGTGCATCTGGGCCAGTTGTGATACTGCTTCTGTCAGTGTACCATTGTCAGCATCGTTAGCAGGAATGAATGTGCAGCATGATTGTCCTATCTTTGCACATACTCCTCCTTCCATTGCTGTAAGGAGATCCAATACATATCTGTTCTGTAGTGCTACCATCCTCACTGCTCGCAGTTCCTCTTTTATTGCGTTGAATCCATTTACTGTAGAATTAATTGTCATCATTAGCTCCCATCGAGTTATCTGGAGCCATTTTGCGTTTGCGTAAGCTTGTAGTCCCGGATGTATTATTGACGAGAAGAACATTGCTGCTCTGCTGAATAGTCTGTGTTCTGGTGGGATTGAAGTGAGTGCTGTTTCCGACCTTCCCCATAGGTAATTTCCTGTCAGAGGTTCTCCTTGTCTTTTCTTTCTATTCAGGACATTGTTGTTGATGTTGCCTTCGTTCTCTGGCCCCTTCTGAGGTTTTACAGATCTCTTCTTCCTCTTGTTTCCTTCATCCATTTTAGGGAAGTTTGCCATGTTCACATGTTTGTGGGGCACCACTAGTGATGGTACATTAACGTGTACCATTGTGCATATACCATTCCACAGAGGGGGCAGTGTGTGGTATGCCTTGTCTCCGCAGGCCCAGTAATGGTCCATTAATACTGCTGTTCCTCCTCCCCCCTCATGTAACTCCACCACGCTTGCACAGTTGGTGTTGTATCCCACGTCCACTTCTCCTCTATGTTGGTAGCATACCTTAGGTGCAGACAGCGGCAGTATGGTTATTGGGTCTTCATCCTTCTCTATCCACGTTAGCATGGGTACATACTTGACCCAAATCATCCAACATCTGTCATTGTGTTCATTAATAGTTGTAATATTTTCTCTTGTTACCATGTTGCTGCCAATCACTCCTATGTCCCATTTGTTGTCCATGTACACCTTCCCTGTTATTGTTACCAGTGGTCTTTCCCAACATCCTTGTTTACCAGGAACTTCAGTGGCGTACCAGTCACATGGTAGGTATTGTAGTGTTACTTTCTTTGTTTCTCCCTTTTCAGGACCACTTGTCATGTATCTGAATGCCTCAGCATGCAAACTGCTCTTGTGGTAACTCAAATAAGTCTTGAGGAAGTTGTTTTCGTATGGATATGTGTCTCGTGTTTTCCACACCAGTTTTACCACCGTCCCTTGAAATCTCCCT
The DNA here is from genome assembly GCF_040938575.1 of Ambystoma mexicanum. Classification (NCBI taxonomy): domain Eukaryota; kingdom Metazoa; phylum Chordata; class Amphibia; order Caudata; family Ambystomatidae; genus Ambystoma; species Ambystoma mexicanum. The sequence goes on along the minus strand of NC_090927.1, from coordinate 99,532,629 downwards.
TTCGTTTGGAACAGTGCCAGGTATATTATACATCGTGCTGTCTTTTCATCTATTTCCGTGGCAACGAATGTTCAAAAAGCGCTCATGGCGTATGGGATCAATGAGCAGACGTAGCAGCTGTCTTCTGTTGTCTGCTTAACTATTTGGGTCATGTGTTGGTACCACATGTTGTTCGAGACGTGTGCTGAATCTGTTATGTAGTTATCAATACCTTTGTTATCTGAGTATGTGCTGCGTTTAACTCTATTCCCCTTTTGTGGGATCTTGCTAGTACCACCTGACGTGACACCTGTTGCAGCTGTGGGTGGGGGCATATTAGGTTTGGATACAGCCAAAATATTGATAGCATAACTTTTCTGCCATACAGAGGCAGCCAAAAACCCGGTGATCATCAAAATCCCTATCATCTTATTACAGGGGCTAGTCTCACCGGCATTTTGCTCTTACCTTGCTGCAGTCCGGCAGCTTATTCTTGCGACGTTAAAGTTGCCCGCCTGAAAATTCTCAATGGGCTTGTTATTAGTGTTAGTTGTTGTTTTCAAGCTCTCCCTATCAAGTAGTCGTTCAGTGCCCAGGCGAAGAGCTGTTCCTACGCCAATCTAAGCGATCTGTCTCTTAGGGCAGGCAAGTGTTGGTGAAGATGGGGCATTGATTGTTCTATGGCCCAGATAAATGCTGTGTAGTAGACATGTACCCTCCTTCTTTTCAGGTACTTTGGCCTTTTTATGTGATAGACAAATTGGTGTGATAGCTCTTCAGGGTAGTTATCGTCTGAGGGTAGCATCTACTCCTGGGCAATGAACTTTGTTAGTTATCTGCTTTCTTAACAATACAATAATACGCGGTACCTGCATGTGCGAGAAAGAAAAAAGAGAACATTCAAGTGTTTACATGTGTATATGTGCAACACAATGTCCTTCAATTGGGTGGTTACTGTAGTGGGTAGGGGGTCGATGGGCAGAGGGTTTGGGCTCAGCTGGTGGAAGTCTCTTTACTCTTTGATCGTGTGACCATGGGGTGGGCGGTATAGGAATTACCAGTTTCAGTAGTGTCTCTGGGGAATCTGGGGGGTGGCAGGGTATGGAGACACTTAGGTCGTCAGCTGTGGTAGAAGTTTCTTCCTCCGTGGGTGACGCTGTTGCTGTTCTTCCAATGGCCCTGTCGGTGACGCTAGGGCGGGTCTGGAGTTTGCAGATCTTTACGTCGTGTAGGTGATTCCAAGCACGTTTGTCCTGCAACTTTACTGCTCTCGTAGATACCTCCTCTACCAGGTGGGGGCCAGTGAAGCGTGGGCTGTTCCACTTTCTATTGAAATTGCGGAGTAGCTTGTGATCACCTTTAGCAATTTTGCACAGTCTTTCCTTTTCCAATTCTTTATCCGCGTCTTCTTGTTGATCACTCTTAGACCCGCCCCGCGTGCGCTCGAGCTGTTGAGACACAAACACTACACTAGTAACCAAAGAAGACACATATTGGTACATTTCATCACCAAGAACAGTTGCAGTGTTTTCATAGTCTGTGAATGCCCTTGATGTTGGCGTTAGAGGAAGGCGCATTTGTCGTCCGGTCACCACCTCATGAGGAGCCTGGTCTATTCCTCAGCTCAAATAGAGCTAGCGGAAGGCAATACAACCAACTCTTCTTTGTTGTTTGCTGTATCTTTGCAATTGCCTCCTTCAGTAGGCCATTGAGGCGTTCGCATAAACCGTTGGCCTGTGGGTGATATGCACATGCAAATTTATGCTTGATGTTCAGTAAGGATGTGATGTGCTGGAACATTTCATTAGCGAAATGCGGGCCATTATCAGACCGCAGTACCTCGCACACTCCCCACCTGGGGAAAACCTCCCTCACTAGAAATTTAGCTGCTCTAAATGCGTCTGGATGTGAGCAGGGACCTGCCTCAATCCACCTGGAGAATGGGCATACTACTACAATCATATACCTATTTCCTTGACATACGTTGATCATATCAACATAGTCAATATGGATGTGCAGGAATGGTCCCTCTGGCCGGGGTATAGTACCTTTTATCACTTTCAGCGTGTGACCGGCCGTAAACTGTTGGCATGTGAGACAATTGCTGATAAAATTTGTCACATGGGAATTTAACTCGGGACAGAACCAATCTTCCCTAATTCGTGCTGCAATAACTTCCTTGCCTGTGTGGGCTGGGTGGTGGAGTTGGCTCAGGGCGGTGTTCAATAGTGCCAATTGCATTACCATCTTTCCAGTGTTACCCTGGCGCCATAGTGCGTCAGTTGGTGACATTGTACATCCTCTTTTTACCCATATTTCTTTTTCTGCCATTGGTGCAGCCGCTTGTAACTCCATATCTGTGTGGCTGGGAGATGGGTGTACCCTTCTCTTAGCAACATCTCTTTAGCTATCCCCCTCCCTCTCCCTGACACTGGGGGGTTCCATATCTCACCAAAATATGCAGCATACTTCGCATGTGCGTCTGCTGCTGCATTTCCTTTTGAGATATGATCTTCTCCATTAGTGTGTGCAGTACATTTAACCAAAGCTAACTCTTGTGGGTCATTTATTACTTCAATTAGTTCAGCTAATAAGAGAGCATGTTGCACTGGGGTGCCGTCAGCTCTCCTAAACCCTCTTCTCCTCCATTTGGACAATCCTGAGTGGACAGTAGACGTGACATATGCGCTGTCAGAATATATAGTCACTCTTTTGTCAAAGCTTTCCTTTAACGCCAAGATCAGTGCAACCAATTCTGCTGCTTGAGCAGAGTAATGTTGTGGTAATTGTACGCATTTCACCGCCACACACACCGGTTCCTCTGTCATTTTTACCACTGCTGCCCCAGTTCTCCTTATCCCATCACTTTGGTCTATTGTTGATGACCCATCAATGAACAAGAGCTCTCCTCCATCTAGTGCATTCTCTTCAACTCTTCTAGTACATGAGTACATTTCGGTAGTCTGGGTACAATCATGTGAATAGTCTCCTTCCTCAATTACCTTCGCTATAAACCTTGCAGGATTAACTGTCCTGCATCTAACAATTGATAATTCTGGTCTAGATAAGATGATCTCATAACCTGACGCCCTTTGCGTTGTTAGTGTGGACTTAGGCTTGTTCAATATTGCAAATAGTGCATGTTCCACAAATAGTGTGGTTGGGCACCCCATTGTGATTGATGATGCTTTCTCTACCGCAAAGGCAGCTGCAGTGAGACCTTGTTCGCACGGGAAATGTCCTAACATCACAGGATCCAAGTGACCACTGTAAAATGCTACTGGTTTGTACCCCATGCTTGTTTTTTGAGCCAACACTGCTTTCATTACTGCTGAGTCGCAATGTGAAAATATAAAAAATTGTCGTTCATAATCTGGGGTGGCCAGTACCGGAGCAGTTGATATTGCATCTTTCAGTTCATCAAAGGCCTCTTTCATTTCCATTGTCCACCCCAATTTTTTCTCCCCTTTGTTAGCTTCTATTAATGCCTCGAGTAGGGGTCCTATGTATGAGCTGTAATCAAACACCCATGCTCTACAGTAGTTGCACAGTCCTAGGAACTGCTGCAGTTCCCTCACTGTTTGGGGCAACAGCGCTTTTGATATGGCCTGTGATCTTTGTGGTGCAATCTTTCTTCCGTATTGGGATATGAGCTGACCAATGTATAGTACCTGTTCCTGACAGTACTGTAACTTTTCTTTGTCTACCTTGTAACCTTTTTCAGCCAATATTGTCAGCATCTTCAATGAGTCCTCTCTGCATCTTTTTTCGCTTGTGCTGCAAATTATTATGTCATCGACATACTGCAACACTGTGCTTTCCACTTCAATGTTACCCAAGTCCATCTGTATTACTCTGTTGAAAATTGAGGGTGACTCGCAGTACCCTTGTGGTAATCTGGTGTGTTTCCATTTTGTGTTTCTGTACGTGAAGCTTGTTAGATCCTGTGAGTCTGGGTGCAGGGGTATTGAGAAAAAGGCATTTTTGAGGTCAATCACTGTAAATCGTGATGCCTCTGCTGGAATGCCACACAATATTGTGGCCGGGTTGGCTGCTATGGGGTATTCTGCTTCCACTATGTTGTTCAAGGGCCTGAGGTCCTGGATGAAACGCCAAGACCCTCCTTTAGCTTTGCGCACTGGGTATACGGCTTTGTTACATGGTGATTCTGATGGTACCAATATGCCATTATTTATCAGGGCCGTTATTGTTTCATATATGCCCTCATCTGCCTCTTTTGATAGTGGGTATTGCTTCACTCTAGGGAGTATTGCACCTTTTTTCAATTTTATTCTTACTCCCCCTATGCTCTTTATGCACCCCACGTCATATGGACTAGTAGTCCATAATGATGTTGGTACTTTTGCCATATCCTCCTCAAAGAAGGGAACTGGAGTGGATGTGGGTGCTTCGAGTGCCATTGCAATTTTCTGTGCCACTTGTTTGTATGTTACTCTTAGCCAAATGTCTACACTCATCATAAATACCATTTCACCTTCTTCCTTTTCTTCTGAAAAGAGCTCCTTGTCTGACACCTGGGTGAGCCTGCATCCCTCTGCTAGGGCTATCACTGCCCTCCATGCTCTTCCTTCTCTATCTTGGGCATGTACTGCGATGTAATCAGCAGTTGCTATAATGCTCTCTATGTTCACTGAAATCACCTTTCCTTCTGGTTCATTGGCTGGTGTTTTTGGTCTGAACAAATAGGCTGTTGGCCTCCTCCAGATCTTTCATTCTATTCCTGGTATCCATGCAAATGCCATGTCTGCTCCGTACTGGAATAGTTTGCCATCTACTGGCTCAGCCCTAATCACTGTCTGTCCACAATATGCTTGCATAATTTGTCGTGCAGTGAGCATGTTTATACCTGGAGTGGAGCAAATTATGCTGTCCTCCGTAAAGGAGATCGTCATATTCAACCTTCTCATTATGTCTCTCCCTAGTATGTTTACTGGTGAGGCCCTTGAATATAAAAGCGGGACGGACATGTCATAATCCCCTATTGATAAGGGAATGTTATCAGTAAAGGGAACCAACCTCCTAGCCCCAGAAAATCCTTGGGTGTTCATGGCTTCACCTGACATCTTAAATTTATCTTCCCTTATGCAAGACCGGGTCACCCCGGTGTCAACAAGGAATGACAATTTTTTGTCACCTATCGTTACCTCTATGCGTGGTTCCTCCGCACTATTAGGTGTTACCGACAGGATGGGACACACCAAGGCCTTCTGTGGGCTGTCCTATTGTGGGTATAATGATTGACCACTTCCTGTGTAAGGGTTGTGTCCCAGGACCGTCACCCTTCCCAGTTGTGTTTGCTGTAGTTGTGTATTGGTGGAGGTTATGTTATGGTCCTGAATTTGGGCAGGTTGCTGTACTGCCTGCACTTGGGGTTGTTGTGTTATCGCTACCTGTTGTTGTGGCAGTGAATATGTCTGTGGCTGTTGTTGTGTTACTAGTTGTTGCTGCCCATTTCCCGGTTGCAATACCTGCTGTTGCAGGATGCCCTGCTGTTCCTGTGTAGGCCCTTGTTGTCCCCGTTCTCCCCATGATGGTGTGCCTACTCTCATTCTACATGTGCGTGACATGTGCCCTACTAATCCACAAATCCAACACACCGGTGGTTCCCTGTTCTGCCATGGAAAGCTTCCTGGGTTGTCCTGGTATACTGGTTGCACGGTGGGGTAGAAATTTCGAAATCCTCCCCCCTGCTGTTGTGTGCTATATCCGTATCCTTTCCCCCTCATTATTCCTCCCCTTCCCCTGTTGTAATTATAATATCCAGCTCCTGGCGTTGAGTATCCTCCTCCCATGTTAGTCGTGTATGGTTGGGGTGGTGGCAGCTGTTGTGCTACAATCTGTGATGATTGTATTTGGGAGGGATCTTGTGCAGCCACTACTTGTGTGGGGTTTTGAGTCATTGTTGCAGGTGTAGTTATTAGTGCACCTTCCATCGTGTATTTAGTAAGTTTTTTCTGTACCAGTTTAGCCTATTCCGCTTTTCTATCTTCTTCCTTTTGTTTCATCTTTTCTTGCCATGTCCTACAATGATGTACTATCGTCAGTTGTATTTCTGGCCATGCTTTTGCTTCCATCCCTACTACCTTCTTCAGTTGTTTCTGAACTGCTTCTGGGAGCCCTCGTATTAGTATATGATAAAATATTGCTGGTGTTTTGTCCCATTGTTCTCTAGTTTCTGTACGCCACTTATCTTGAATTTCCTGGATATAATCAACAGGATCTTCGTTGTCACGCATCTTGCGTGAGGTAATTGCTCCTATGTCTGATGTGTCTGGGTACTGTACCCTCAGCGCTTGCCATAATGCATGTCTGCAGTTTGCGAATGGTGCCCCATTGTGTGATGTGTTTGTTATTGTAACCCCGGGGAAGCCTGCTCTCTTCCAAAAGTCATCTGCTGCATCCCCCAATATTGATATTAGAAGGCCCTTTACATCCCCCACTGCCAGTTTCTGTCCTGCGGTGTGTTTTCCATTTCATATATCCATTTTCCCGCACCTCCACTTAATGATGGGAGCCTGCACTTTATATTTTCTTTGTCTGCATGCTTCCAAGGGACGTATTGTGGTCTAACCCCTCCCCTCTCCAGAAGTGGCATTAAGTTGTGTCCTGTTTTTCCCCCTGGGTTCCACAAAATCGAGTCCGCGCACCCCTCCTCTTCTTCCGTGTCTCCTACATCGTCAATTTCGTCCATATTTCCCCTGCTCGTAACTCTTTCTCCTCCATCTCTTCCCCTTCTTTCATCATTTCCTTTATTTAATGTGGGCGTGTGTATTCGTTCTCCCTGCGTCCAGGTAGGTCTCTAAGCCTGCTTGCATAGGGTGTCAGTTCGTGGGAGAAGGGTGCGAGTTTAGGTAGGCATGTTGCACGTAATGAGTGTGGGGTGGTGGAGCATGTTGGACGGGATGATGAGGGTGTAGCTGCACGTGTCTGCCTTCCTGCCATTCCTTGCTCTTCCCCCTCACTTCCTTCCAGTTCTTCCTTTCTCCTACAGGCCCATGGTGAGTCTCTATTTGTCCGGGTGATGTATAATTTATCTAGGCTTTCCCTTTCACTATTTCTTCCTTCCTTCTCCATTCCTTCTTCTTCCTCACTACAAAAGTCACTGGTAAATGGCAACCCCCAATCTGTCTTTTTCCCCCCTAATCGTTACTGTTTTTAAGTCTATTAGATCCGTACCTCCCTTTTCTTCTTTACCAATCGCTCCCCTTTGTGCTGATGTTGTTGCTACTTCTGTGTCTCTATATACATACCTCCTTACTTCACTCTCACCTCTCCTATCTTCTCTTTCCCCTTCATTTTTCTCCGCTATTTCTCTACCAATTTCCTCTCTTTTCTTTTTTAATTCCTCCATTTCTTCACTACTCATCTTTTCCAATATCCTTTCATCTTCTTTCTTCCTTTCCCATCTCGCCCTCTCCCGTTCTAATATACTCTCTATCATCCTTCCTTCTTCGTATTTCCTTGTCGTTTCTGATAGTAATCTCCTCTTCCATATTGCCATTTCTTTTTCTTTCTCTTCTTCCTCTCTTTTCCTGTCACGCAGTGATGCTCTTGATACCCTTTCTGCTACTGCCTTTACCCTTTCGGCTTCTCTCTTTTGCTCCTCAGTTTGTTCCCTCATTTTTTCCAACTCATTCTTACCTTCTTTCCTTTCCCGGGCTCTCTCTCTTTTCTCCCTCTCGAGCTGCTTGATCAGTGCATTCTGCTCATCCCTTAATTCTGCTAATCGTTCCTCCAAAATCTCTTCCTTTTGTCGTAACAGCTCTTCCCCCTTTCTTTTCCCCTCTTCCCCTCTCATTCCACTCTCCCTGGTATTATCCTCATCCATTTTCCTTACTACCTCCTTCTCTTCTCCTGTTAATGAACCTCGTTATTTTAATAGTACCTGCGCAACTACCCACTCATCATGTCCTATTTCCGCAGTCTGCTCTTCTCCAGTCCTCCCCTCCCCTGCTGGCATCTTCCTATGAGCTGATCCCGTCGTACTAGTCTGCTCCCCTCCCCTGTGGCCACCTGTAGCTGTATATGGTGGCGGGCTGTATGCCGGGTTCGAGTATCCCTCAGCCGCCCTTAATTGTTCTCTTCCTATTTCTCCTAGTTCTCTTAAAGGATACAACCCCCCTCCCTCCGTTTTCACTACCTTCGCTAGGGGTATATCGTCGCTCTGTTCCTTTTTTATTTCATTTTCTTTTGAGTTGTTACTCTTTTCTCCTCCCTCTTGTCCGTTCCCCGTGTTCTGTGTGCCTACACTCTCTTTTTCCCCATTCTCTCCTTCCTCCTTAATCTCCTTTTCTTCCGTTGTTTCCCACACAATGAACATTCCGTTTGGTCCTGGTCGGGACCCTTGGAACATCCTCCATAAATTAAACACCTCCACGTGGTGTGTCAACTTCTTCCCCTTGTATGTGTTATGCAGATGGGTTAGTAGTGAATGTTGGGTGTATGGGTCGAAACTGCCATTAGGCGGCCATGGTGTCGTCATTTTGTTGTCCGTCCCCTGTGTCCATTCTATGCTGTATTTGATCAGTTTCTCCCTATGGGGTGACAGTGTTTTACATATGTGCTTTAACAGGGTAGTGAGGGTGTTCCCCCACCCTCATGATCCTGTCCCGTATGACATAGTAGCGCTTCACCTTTTATCCTACCCCTATCTGGTAGCGGTTATCTTGCTAACAGTGTACGCTATACAATCTTAGATCTTTACCTGGCCCCGTAATTTTGGGGACTTGCGATTGTCCGCTAAGGAAAAATAGTAAAATATAGCATTTTCATTTGTATACTATTTTCTTTCTTTTCTTCCCTTACCGAACACCTTTACGACCCCCTGCGGCCGAGGCGCACGTAGCCCACTGCGGCTGCGTGCCCCGTGTGACGTTCTTGTACAGCCGTCCCACTTTCTTATACCCCTCCTCCTCTTTCTTCACTTGCCGTGGTCGGCGTTCTCCGTGCGCATCCACGTCCCCCTTTTCACCCTCCCCCAATCTACTCGTTACCGTTTATCTCCGTCTCCACTCTCTTACCATAATTCTCTTCCCCACCACTGTCCGAAAGAAGAAATGCCTCGTGTTCGAGATGTCCTATGAAAGCCCTACTGGTGACGTCACCGATCTCCTCCAAAACTACAGGTAAGTTCTTCACATGTTTTTAAAAGTTCAAAATACTCTTGTAATCTACCCCCGTTAACCCCACAGCTGTCTTCCTGTCATGCCTGGAACAAGGTAATCAACAATATAATCGGACTGCGCACACTGCGTCGCCTCGCGTGTGATACGCCCCTCGACAGGAGGGCTTAACCAGCCAATTATCTTCCGTATTAGGCAACCAGCTAGCTACCGCCTACAGGGAAACGTCATCTATCTATCGAGTTTCCTGCTCGATCAATAGGGATCCTCATCTACTCATTGATCAATAATCACTAAATCATAGGAAACCGCACACACACACACCCTTACACGTGGTCGCGACCTAGGCCAATCAGTGTCTACGGGCGGCCGCACGTGATGTTTTCGTGCTCTGCCCCCTCCTCTTCCGTAATGTAGCGGACTGCTCTCGCACTTGTCCAGCTACCATTCACTTCACCGTCAACACTAATTTATCAAACCTTCGCCGCGCACCTGTGTAACACCTCCCGCCTCCCGTATTCTATTCCTCCCCCCTCCCTCACAATTTCACATTGCTTGTTGGGCGTGGCATACTCATCAAGTTCTCTTGATGCGGGGCCACTCGACTGCGTGCACCCCTCCAAGCGGCTCGCCACCTCCCCTCGTCTGGACCACGTCTGGACACTCGCCAACTGCGGGCGGGATACTTCTCAACCGGCTCCCGAAGGCCAATATCCGGATTGCGCTATCCGGTCGTCTCGCAGTTCCGCGATGGTCCTGTAGTCCTCAAAAGGGGGCAGCGGCAGAGGGGGCCGCGCCGCCGGGCCTCCTCGCAACGGGAGCACTCGGAAAAATAAAATAAAACCAGATCTTAAACAGATCTCAGCAGTGCCTCCAACTTGTCGGGGGGAAATTCTCCCGGGGCCGGCTGGGCCGTCCGCGGACCTCCAGGCAGGGAGGCCCCAACTCCTCCCGCGTATCCCAGAAATGAGTATGAGGCACACGCAAGAAGCAAGGTGATTTTGCTGTTTATTAAACAAACGGCAGGGATGGGTCAAGGATCGTACGCGTCCGTCCTGACACCCTCTCTCAATTCGAGGGGCTCGCAGGCCCTTTTTACTTTAGTATGACGCGCTACTTGCGTCACCTGGGAAAGTTAGCAAAAACCTATCACCACTCTGGATTGGTTCCTCGAGTGGTAGGGTTAGTATAGCATACGTATAGAGAACGTTGTTAGTGGTTGAGGGTCAGTCAGGTGGTATACTTGGGTTGTCCTTTCAATTAGATACATGAAAATTGTTACATGAAGACCCCTGGGGATTGGCTAATGTTAATGGCGTCAGTGATAAGAGCCCCATGTTCTGATTGGTCCACTCGCGAGCCCCCCAGTCTGGGACCATCGCTGTTCCCAGCTCGCGGTGCACCTGTCATTTGCAACAATGTATAACTATGGGTATGTGCAGACAATGCGAGGATTTGTTCATATGCGGGAGGGCAGACTACTCCCACTGCCGCAGATGTCCATTGAGTCGCTTAATTGTTGCTGCCTGTGTCTCAAAACGTGGGATCCAGGCGCCTCCATCCTCCTGGGCCTGGCACCCTGTCAGGTTCGGCTTGGTCACGTGAGGAGAGACCGTGGTTGAAGCAGAATTCTGCACATTTAATATTGCATCTTCCACTGTGTGCTTGGCTTAGTTTGCAGGTGTGGCCTTGGCTTCGGCTTGTGGCATGCGAGTTTGCAACATTGTGCCCTTGACTGTCTGCTCTTGCCGGGCTCATTCTGCAGGGTCAGCAATTGTACTCTTGCTCATTCAATGTTCATGGAGGCTCTTGCTTGCGGCCTACTTGGGCCTGGTGCATAGGTGGGGACGTTTGATGCACGGCGCTTTAGGTTATGGTATCATATTGTTTTATCCCCAGTATCATATCTTCGTTATATTTCTCATTGCAATGCATGGGGTAGGAGAAGCGTCAGCAAGCATTTTAGATGGATTCGTTGTGCGCCTTGCGTTTCTGCATTTTGAAAAAAGCTATGTGAAAATAATAAAGATGCGGGTCAGTGGGTGTGCCCGTCACCTACGTCATAGCACTGGATATGTTCTTCATGTGGATTGGTGTGGGAGTGTCCAGTGTGCATGTTTGCACGGGTGTGCTGACCGTTGGCTAGGTCGTCATGGCATCTCTAACGATGTGTTCATTTACTGTTGAATGGTTCAGTCGAGTTCATCCATGCCGCAGGCGTCGGCATGAGCAGGGCAGGCTGGTGGGCAGGCTGGTGGACACATCCGTATGTTCCTGTACCAGGGTGTTTGGTCGTCTGGTAGATAGGCAAACTCCTCTCGTGGCGGGTGTCTGGGCCACGATCCTCTAGGCCAGGGGCGTGAGGGGATTGGTGGGAGCCTTTTCTTCCATTCTCCCACTTCAAGTGGTTTGTGGGTCTCCCACGCATTCGGTGGTAAAACAATTGGGAAAAATGTCTTTTGAAAAATGTGAGCAGATGCAATTCATTGACAAAACATAGATCCGAAACTGTAGAGTCGACTTAGAATGGTCACAGGGGAGAGCTTGTTCTCTTGATACGAGGAGGCAAATGACAGAAATGACAGAGATTATTTTCAAAACTGTGATGCACAATCGAAGTAAATAGGGATACGTCTTTTCACATCTAGGTGGTCCATCAAAATGTTGTCCGAAAATTGGTTCTTAAAAAACCTGGAAGAAACTCATCCTAGACTACTTGAGGATGAGAGGAACCTTAACATTTGAAAACCACTCTGTCAAGAAGGAACTGTGAATAGAGATAATAATCTAAAAAATCCCTGAATTTACCTGTTATGAGGCTCAAAAATGCATCCAATGAGAACCACTTTAGCAGATAATGACGTTAGACCAACAAAATAGGATTTCTAAGACATAGCAACACAAGCAGCAAATCTCTCAATGGGACCAAAGACTTAGGGCCTCATTACGAGTATGGAGGTAGCCATGCCGTTAATAAGGGATGAGGATGGAAGTTGCAGACTCGGATGGGCTGCACGCCAATATCCCCTCAATGGAAGATGTGCAGAGAGTGGTGGGATGAGGATGGAAGTTGCAGATTCAGATGGGCTGCAAGCCAATATCCCCTCAATGGAAGAAGTGCAGGGAGTGGTGGGATGAGGATGTTTGGCGTACAACTGAGAGATCTGAGATCAATACACTTACACAACCTCATGAATGAGAAATCTGGGTTGGATGCCGAAAGGTGGTGGGGATCCCTCTATGGGGGAAAAAGCCCTAGAATGATGTATGCCCTGATGAAGTTCCTTGGGGCAATTTTTGGGAGACTTAAGCTCAAAGAAACATAGTGGCTGGAAATCGCCTACAAGGGAAAAGGACTGTAATAAAAGGAAGGTCTTGGTTAATAAACAGTAGGTTTTAAATTTTCTAGAAAGAAATGTATGATGTTGGTCAAAAAGTTTGTAATAAGCTAAAATGCCCAAAAATAAATAAATAATAATGTTATCCAATGCAAACGCACACATCTGGAGTGAGTTCAACACCAGTGTTCAATGTAACCCATGTCCGATAGAATAAGACAGCAAAGAGGATGTATCCTTGAAGAATCCATCTGGTTTCACTTTCTTTATCTTCCAGTTCAGGCACGGAACATAGAGGACCCAGGACAGGCGGAGAGAAAGTGAACCCTCTCCTACTAAATAATAATATCATCAGCGCTACATAACCAAGGTACCAGGTAATAACACCTGGCCAATAAAAGTGTGTTGTCTGATGATCCCAGCATCTTATCTTATCTTATCTTATAAAGCGCAGCGTTCGCCCAAAGGCCTCATGGCGCTACAATGATCCCTGCATAGGAGATTAATCCACAGGTAATTCCATTGATACTGATTGGAGCTATGTCTCTACGGTGTTGATGCTTATCGGGAACAGAACGGATGTGATAGGCGTGCATTGTATGATGTATATTGTGTTTTTTTCAAAATTGAAATAAGGGTTTTTATGTTACATAAACCTTTACACTTTCATCATAAACTGTAGTGCATATTTTAGAAAAAAACAATACAAATACATATCTTCTTTAGTTATATTCAAAAAGTACCAATAGAAGCGCTAAAATCACAATGTAAAATTCCAACAAAGTGGACAACCTCCTATTGAATAATTATTAAGAAACACTTCAATCATTATAACAATTCAACTTCCTCCCATAATAAATTAATTTTCTTCCATACCAGGAATGCGGCATAACTGATGACCCTTGATTTCGCACTAGCTAGCGGAGCCCAGAATTGATCTTCTGCTCCATCCTGCATCCCATGGACATATTTCTGATAGTGAAATGGGGAGACGCCTGCTCTAAATCGGAGTTATTGTAATGTGGTGTGACCGTGCGCCACAGGGTGCATGTCTTTCCCCGTCCTTATTCAATGTTTAGTGTCACCCGCTGTGTGATCTGCTGGTCAAACTAGGAGAGCGTTTCTCCAACTATGCAGACGACACTCAGCTTAGAACTATGTGGAGGTTACGAAAAAGAGACCAAGAGAATTTCCCCAAATGTACATATCAATTCAAAATTGGATGATGATAAATGGGATGTGGCTTAACACAGCTAAAACTGAGTTCTTGATCTTCCGGGTCATCTCAAGGCCATGGTCAGCTTGATGACCAGTGTTCTGGTTTTAGTATTGATAACCATTTCATTAATATAGCTGCCAGGGTCAAGACCTCGGGGGCAGTCTTCGAACCCTCATTGAGTTCGGATGCACATATCAATAATATCATTAGTAAGACTCGATACCATCTGAGATTACTACGACTGCTTATCCGTACGTCTCGCAAACAAATTGCACCAGATTCGTCCGAGCCCTGATTGTGCCAAGGATTGACTACTGTAGTGCGCTGCTAGCCGGTGCCAGCGAGGGCAGTCTGGGAACACTACAGATCAAGCAAAGTGATGCTGTACGCATCGTGAAAAGTGTACCCAGACACGAGCCCATCTCGGCCCACAGGAGGAATTTACACCGGCTCACAGTTGAGGCCAGAATCTGTTTCAAAGTGAACACCATTGTACATAAATGTCTTTTTGGACAAGCGCCATCGTACTTAAAAGATGCTATCATTGTGCAACATCACGTGAGAACCACCAGGTCCAGTGGTGCTATACGCCCGATTTGCCCTATGAGCAAGCGGGGCAGAGGCAATGGGAGATCATTCCCGGTGCAGGCGGCCTTAGCTTGGAATAAGCTCCCCTACGCGCCCATAGCAACCGAGCGACTATGAAGAAGCGTCTGAAAACAGCTTTGTTTGAGTAACTTCCCTGCGTTTTCTTTGGCTTTCTGTTCCTTTTCTGCTTGCAGCCACTTCTCTCTGCTTGCGCCCTGATGCCTGCAGGCTCCGGTGCGTTTTAAACAGACAGAATAAATAAATAAATGAAGCGTGTAAAGTGATAGTACCTCCGGCAATCAGCATAACATAACATAACATTTTGTTAGGATTAGCCTTCCTTTTATGATTAGCTTTCCTTCCTCTGGTTTCTCCAGTGAATGTATGTCGTGATGTCATTGGTGGAATGTATGAGGTAAGCTTGGAGTGTTTGTGTATGACTGAGTTCCAATGCAGGCAGTTGAAGACTGAGAGCCTGGGTGGTGGGAGCCAGTGGGTTTCCCTCATGATTTCCTCCTATCTCCTTATGGACTTGATGAGACCTGATTTGTACCTGTAACTGAGGAACTGGAATAAAGCATCTATGAAGTATACCTGCCACAGTATCCTTTCTTATATCACTCTGACCCTGACTGGGTCATAACAATTGGCGACGAGGTCTGGTCTTCAAGAGGACTGGTTGGATGGACCCTGAAACCCTGAAGGCAACAGGTACCTGTGTGTGTGTGTGTGGTCCGGCTTGTGGGATGTTTTTACCCAGGCATCCAAGCCCTACCTCAAAACTGTGCAGTACTGACATGGAAAACATCATGATGGCCAGAGCTTCCCAGAAAATGCACAGGGAAATGCATGAAGAATAGGCTGCCACTCATTTTTGCTGATGTTATGGGCACAGAAGGGCACTGCCTAAAACCACCATTGGACTACCCACACAGTAGTCTGAAACCATTGGGAATGGCAATGCTGATTGCCAAAAGCAACCTAGAATTGTGGGGAATTCATTTTCTTAAATCCCAAAAAGGGGTGCAGTACCAGTACTCACCACTATCAGAAAGCCGGCGTTTTAAAACCACCAGATTTTGTTTAAAACTGAATAAATGAACCCAAGGCAAGCCAAAGAAAGACTTACTGAGAGGTGGATACAATCTAAAGTTATATTCTGAAGTGACTTGAAGGTTTATAACAAGACTGGCTGAGCTGTGGATTTCAGCAGTTTAAGTAAATTTGGACTGAAAGACACTAAAAACCTAAATGTTTAAAAGAAATGAGTGACCTACTTTTGAGTGTCACGTAGGTTGCAATTGTTTGAATGTCATAGTTTTAAACTTAGAATCAGCATCCTAGCTGCATATGTAAAAAAATTGTCTTGACTTAAACTGGGGAACAAAAGTGACATTAGCTGGGGCCTGGCTTAAGGAACTGAATTCTGCCCACCAGCTACCCCCGACAGGAGATGAGACTTGCACAGCAGCTGTGTTCCCAGGCCTAGCTGTCCTTTTGCTGCTCCCACCAAAAGGGATATGACACTTCTCTGATTGAATTACCTGGGCTCTGCAGGAAATTGAACAAAGCCCTGTCCTGACTCAGGCAAATGTTTTATTACGGGGGCTGTAAAAGTGGCTTCCTCCTGGAAGTAAAGGGGAGGAGCACTGCCTGTGAGAGCAAGCTGGCTTGGCAGAACTGGAAAAACCAGAAATTCAACCTTGTGCTGGGGGGAAACCACACCCCTGTAGCCAGAATATGGTTTTAGAAAAAGATGAATAACTCATAGAGCGGACTTGTGAAAATTATTTAAATGATACCATAATTCTTGTGATTTTTCTGCCCACATTTTAAGAGGTTTTTAGAACCGGTGGCATGATCTGGGGGCAAACTAGCAGTTAAGAGGGTATTACTTAAAATGTATGCATGTTAAAAATCTGACACTTCATCAATTAATGTCCATATTCCTTGCGCACATGGTGTAAATTTGGGTTAATGTCCGATATTGCGAAACCAGTTAAAAAGTGCAAATGTCGCCATTTCTGAATGCAAGCTCCCAGGAAGAGCAGATTTGAACAGGGTATACCTCCTGTGATATGTGATGGGTGCATGTAATTTTAAACAAATGTGTACCTGTGCAAATATGTCTTTTGGGTCAAAATATAGATTGTGTGTAATTTGACAGGGGTGGGTTCTCTGTACCATAAACAGACCTCATCATGATGACACTTCATTTCATTCCCCCAATCAAGGGGAAGAGGATGAAGTGGCCAATGACAAGTGGAGAGGGGTAGAGCCTAGTGATGCTGCACACACACCCATTTTCAAAACACATAAAAGCAGACAGTCAGGACAGATAGGGACCTTCAAATCCATTTGCTGCGGGACGCTCTGCCGGGAAAATCCATACTTTACCTCCATCAATCTCTAGAGAAAGCTGTGCAGAAAGATCCAGACTTCAAATCCATCAATCTCCAGAATCCAGAGAGAGAGAGAGCTGACCCAGATCACTGTGAAGTGCAGAGACCAGACCAGAGTCCAGTCTAAAACCTGACCAGATCCGTGGCGAGGCCCATTTATTTCCAAAATATATTGTGAGTACCCAGCAGAACTGTGCAGAACCAATCTTCTAGTTAAAATAATATAATTCAATCTATTTTAATCTAAGTAGAACTGCCTCCTAACTGTCACCTGTCATTTGTAAAGCTGTCACCTGTCATTTTCTAGTTGCTAGCTGTCATTTTGAACTTTAAAATTTCAAATCCGAAAAACTACCTTTATTTAATCGTTCATAACTCCGTGACCGTTTGTGCTAGAGACTTGCAGTAACTTTCCTCTGAAAGCTTAGAATCTCAGCTTTCCTACGAACCTAGAACCGCATTCCTATCCCCGATACTTTTGCCGCAATCGCGAAAAACGCACGTGTGAAAACAGCAGTTTTCTTGCTTTCAGTTGCCAAAAATTCGTTTAACCTGCTAGTTACTCCTAGATCCTTGCTAAAGTGAGTCTGGGCTAATATTAACTTGATACCACTCACCCTGAACCTCTAGAGGGAATTAAAAGCATTTTAGCGTATTTTTCACTTCATTGCCAGCACCTATAAAAGCATTTTGGGCCTGTGTTTCCAACTTCTGTAGTGTAAGCTTGCTGGGGGGAACTGAATTACATTTGATTGCATTTCTGAGAACTGTGTGCTATCCTTCCATTTCCTTGCATTGCATAAAGGGGGGAGGGGATTGCCAGAGAAAAGTGATTACATTGTTTTGTTGAAATCATATTGAGTATTTTCTGTATTGCATTTCATTCAACATTACATCCATCTGAACTTATATAAAGCATTCTCTACCACCTTATTCTTCTGTTCCTATTCACAAGTGTGCTAGTGCCAGACTATCCCTTATTGATTACTGCTCAGATTCAGTGTGATATTCAATTATTAATTTATTATAAAGCGTGATATATATATATATTGTTTAAATTATCAAATAAACCTTTAAACTTGCAAAACAGAACTACTTCTTGGCTCAGTGGGGTCAGGGGGATTCCAAGAGAGGGGTGTTATATAGGGGTAGTCATCCAGAACGCATGAACTGGACATAAAGATATATCAATAAGGGTTTCCATTCAGTATCCCAGACTAGGCATTGACTTAGCTGTAGTGTTGAATTGAATCCTCTTGCAAATTGGGGGCTCGTGCCGGACGTTTGGATTAGATTTATCACTTGTGCAGATTAATACAGCGTGCCAGCTGACCAGATACACATATCCGGTCGGATCACACGCTGTGTTACGCTGTAAAGCACTCCTCAAAGGAACGCTCTAAGGAAAAGGTCTGTTTTGCAAAAAAAAAAAAAAAAAAACTAATTTCTGTAAGTCAGGACAGAGACCAATCTCTAGAATGACGACCTTAGTAGACATGAAAATAGCCAGAGAGCACTTCTTACATAAGTTATTTGTGAGAGGTGAGTGGACTCACCAGGACCGTATGGTCTGGTTGCAGGCCATCACGCAACAGGTCACGGAAACAGGGTCAGATATATGGAGAGATCAGGGTCCCTTACATGTGGCCCTGAGTGAACTATATTTGGCCCCGAAGGCTAAGGATGAACAAGACAAGATGGTTAGGATAGCGGCATACCTGTACCTATATATGGGAGACATGCAGGATAAATGTACTGAAAGCCAAGATCTGGCGAATAAGCGACAGGTGGCGTTAGAGAAGGTCCAATCTGACCTGGTCTCTTCTGAGCAGAGGCTGCAGGGGAGACAGGAGTCAGAAAATGAGAGTAGACAGCACATCATTAAAATAAAGAGGGATATGGACATCCTGCAACAGGAAAAGGCTGACCAGGATACCAGATTTCTGGCCTTGCAGAAGGAGTACCAAGAAGGTTTGGACTCCTTACTGCAGAGCCAGAAAAAGCTGGAGCAACAGTTAGACTTCAATAGGGCATGTGCTGAGCAGGTAGTCACCCTGCAAAGCCACCTAGATAGGGAGAAGGCAGAGAGCAATAAACTGATTTTGAAAGACCTGGATACCCAGGCAGAGCTTGACCAGGAGCGCCAGAAAGCTGGTGCCTTCCAAAGGCAAAGGGACGACCTGGCGGCACAGATGCAGGCTCTTAGTCAGGAAAGGGATACCTTAGGCCAGGAAGTCTGCCACTTAAAAAGGAAAATGGAAGAAAATCACCTGGCCCTCCAGGGACTGGGTGACCTCCAAAAAGAACACCAGAACTTGTTAGAGCACACCAGGAAGGTGGAGGATGCTCTGGCAAGAAAGGAGCAGGCCAATAGGGACACAGCTCAGGAGGTAGCCCTCCTGCAGCAAAGACTGGCCCAGTGCTCCAGGACCAATCAGGAAACGCAGAGAGAGAATGAGGCTCTCTGCCAGCACAATGATAGGCTCCAACAACAGGTAGCGATGCAGGAGAGACTGATAGAGTCTAGTAAGGCCTTAACTGAGGAACTGAAGGCACAGGCTCTTGCATTGCAACAGGGAGCAGGGGCGGATAGAGATGAGGTTCGCTGGGAAAGAGAAACTCCTGAGCATAACCCCAGGAGCCCTAGTACCAGAGGCCTTTATTTCTCTCAGTCCCTGGACTCTGCCACCCCCATGTCCCCTGGTGCACATGAGCACAGGGCCACAGGGATGGCAGATTACTATCCAGCCAGAAGCATGGGGCTCATAGGCCAGTACCACCCAGGAATGGAGGGGCGGGCATCCGGGTATGGGCACCCAAGCACAGTGCAATTTAGTGGGGAACCCCAGGAGAGTAGGCCCATTAAGGGCATCCTGAAAACCTCTGCCCAGTTAGGTCAGTGGGGGGGTACCCATCAAATCCTGGCAGCAAAGAGGAATCTGAAGACTCCTCTGAACAGTACAGGACACAGGAGACCAGGTCCCCACATTCTGCCAGCCATTCCCAGGCTCGCAGAATCCGGGAAAACCTGGAAGATCAGACAAGAACCTCTGGGAGCAGTGCCTCCGAGTCAGAGGACGAATGGACAAGGGTTACCCGAACCAAAAAGGCCAATAAGGCAAAAAGGGCCTTGATTAAGGACCCATTGAAACAGATTAAGGCAATCAGGAGTGTCATCACGCCTTATCATAAGAACGCCAAGTACTCTGTTTGGGAACACTTGGAGCTCTATGAGCAAATGATGGAGACTTTTCATTTGAAGGACAGCCAAAGCTGTATCCAATATGTAAAGTGGACATTCTCCCCAGAGTACTCCAGTTTCTTTGCAGGGCTGGAGGACCAAAATCATTCCAGGTGGTCCACCTATAGGGCGGCCATATTAAAACATTTTTCTGTTCACAGAAATCCCCAAGAGGCTCGCAAGGCAGCCTACAATTTGCAGTGTGGGGAGGATCAGGCCCCACAAGAGTTTGTGCAAGAACTGAAACGTGCCTTTGCGCAGACCACCAGAAGGGTGCGCACAGACAGCAGAGAATTCGTCAATACATTTTTCCATGCCTTGCCCAAATATATAATGACCCAGCTCGTGAGAGATTTTCATGAGAAAAGATCTTTAGACTGGGTCATTGAACAGGCTACCCGGATCTATGAGGTGCAGAAGCCCATAGAAAATAAAAGCAATACCCAGAAAAATACCAAAACCAACAGCACCCCTGCTGCTGCCAAGGTGGCAGAGGTAAAGGTCACCCCCGTTTTGGATTTGGAGATAGGGGGGCCTAAAAACCTACCTGCACCTAATAATGCTAGGCCCAGAAGGTCCTTGGGCCAGTCACAGACAGGGAGCCAGGGAGGCAGCCCCACAAATGGGGTCCCTCGCTCTCCTGACTATGTAAGTCCCCGTTACAAGGGAAATCGACCCATCCTGGGTTATGTGTGGACTCCTCCAGCCCAAGGGGGGGGATCCAGCCAAGCACCTAACCCAGGGAACTTCCCTCCCAACTTCCTACAGGAGGGCAGAAATTCTCCAAATCCTGGCCAGAACTTTTTCCCCAGGTATCCACCCAACTTTCAACCCCAAAATCCTCCACCCTTCTTTCCCCAATTCCCTGAGCCCAGACAACCGAATCCGGGAGAGGGGAGGCCAAGGGTGGAGGGGTATCCAAATCTTCCCAACCAGGGGTACTACCAAAGAAGGGATAGCTACCCTTCCCGGGATCAGCCCAGGGGAGAAAACAGGGCCCCGTATCAGCCTGAGCGGGTTTCCCAGTTAGAGCGCCAGGTTCAAAACATGGCACGGGATCTGGGTCACATACTGAGGGCTCAGCAGAACCCTCAGATCGGCATGCCGGCGCAGAACGCACCCAACTCTGGACCTGGTGCTCCAGAACAATGACGGGGGCAGCACCCCGATAACTCACCGGTTCCCAGGGAGGAGGCACAAGGGGAAGGGGGGTGTAAAGCCTTGGAGGAAGCTTCCTTCCTCACTTGTAAACAGCCCCTGGAAACCCAGGAACCGGAAACAAAATCTCTTGCCCCTGAAAGCCTGCCTCCTAAGGAGCAGAGGGGGGGTAGGAGAAACAAAAGACCCAAACAGACTCAGTTTGAGGAGGAGGTACAGATCTTCCAATTTGAGGGAGAGGGATCCTCAGAGGATTCTGGGAAAAGGATCTTCTCCTTCAAAGAGGGGGGAACTCCTCCCAAAGAAAAATGGGTCCCTAGGGATGCAAGTCCAGACTGGGGAGATGTGGAGACTGAGCTACCGCCGCCCACCATCTCATCCCAGAACCAACAGCAAGAAAATCCCCTGGTTCAAACCCATCCTGATGACTGCCTCCCAAAAGGGGGGGGCGGCCTGGAACCGGAGCCAGGGGAACCCACAATGGCTCTGATCTCCAGTTGCCAACTTTTTCTTTCAGATTCCCAAGGCTCTCCACAGAATTCTGCCCAAATCTCTTCGCTAGCGATGTCCAAAACCAGAAAGTTAGCCCACCAGTTGTCCAAAAATGTGCATTATCTGTGCCCCCTTGAGGAGAAGGAGGGAAGATACTATGCCCCGGTACAAGTACAGGGACAGGGTACAATTTTGGCACTGGTGGACACTGGATCTCAAGCTACCCTTCTGTCTAGAAGGGCCTTTGACGAACTGAATGCAGGAAGGGGAGAGAATTACCAAATTCCTCTCACCTCACTTCCTGGACAACTCCAGAATTTTGACGGGAAGGAAATTCCCGTCGAGGGGACGGCAGATTTGGACATTAAAATGGGGCGACACAAGTTGAAACACCCGGTCATAGTTGTGACTCCAGAGGGCACCCCTTGTTTACTAGGGAATGACCTCCTGAGAAGGTTGTCACCCCTAATAGATTGCGTAAACAAGGTCCTCTGGACCCAGACTAGCCGACCAATAAAATTAAAACAGAGTGTCAACCATGTTAGTTTAAACGGCACCTGCCACATGGTTGAACAAAAATCTGACCAAGTATAATTTCACTTCCAGAACAACCCAATTCCAGACGTGACAGTAATAGCAGTAGGACAACAGACTGGTGATGGAGGGTCCTCTCTATTTCTGAAAATCAACCTTCCTTCCAGTCTAAAGTGGTACTCCACGCTGGAAGGAAACACTCTGAGATTCTATACTAATCCACAATCAGAAACTCCCACTCCTATAGTCCAGAAAGATGTGAAATCAGCTCAGAGCCTGGCTGATATTCAGCAAATTGGAGAGCAGTTGTTCATCCCTGTTCAGTTAAATGGTGGGAAGGACTCTGTTCTCGCTCGAGTGTGTGTGAACAACGGTAAGAGCTTCATCAGCGAAGCCATGTTCCGCCAACTCCCAAAAGATCCAGCCATTCCCACCTTCAAACTGATAGACAAATGGGAAATGGACCTGGAAGCGCCTAATTCCAAACATCTCCTGCCAAGCAGGTGTATGCTCAAAATCTCCATTGGCAACAAGAGCATAGTCCATAATTGTTGGGTCGTGCGAGACGTCACTGCCACCTTTTACTTAGGCAGTGACATTCTCAATCGCTTTGCCATTAGTTTGGACCTAATAAACTTCAAAGCTTGGTCCCGATTAGCGGATAATCCCATGGGCTTTGATGATCCAGAAAAAGCATTTAGGTCAGCTCAATTGCTACCTTATGCAGTTGAAATTCAGATCAAAGAGGAAGTCACCATCCCAGAAAGGACCCGACAATTCTCCCTGGAAGTGAAAGTTAAAAGAGGACAATATTTGAAAAACCCTGATGCTTACATACATCTAAATGCTTCTCTCCAACAGCAAGGGTTGGGGGTAAACCCAACACCATTAGTCAACATAGAACATGACACCATTCTAATAGAGGTGGATAACAGCGACTTAAAGAGTATTACTCTAGCCGCAGGCACCATTATTGGAATGGCGGTTGATGACCGACATTTTTCCATCGATTTAGGTAATGAACTGTTAGGGCCAATCCCCAAGGACTGCTTTGACAGTGACAGTGATGACAATACAACACCAGACAGGATTTTTACCCGGCATGGGGGGAACTTCCTGGTGTACACTTCTTGCCCTTATGGTAAGGAAGATGTGACTTGTGACTTCAGGAGGGATGAGGTGATTTTCCAGGTCCATGAGGGCTGCCTTTCCCACCTGAAGCCTCCAGTCCAAATCAGCACTCTGACCAGGGACTTCTCCACCCAGCTGGAGGAGGCCGCTGAAATAGCCAAACCAGAAGTCTTTCCAGGCTTCAAGCAGATGGTGGAAGAGAGAGTCAACCTAGCTGATGCCTGTGTGACTCTGGAACAAAAGCAAAAGTTGAAACAAGTTTTCTTGGATTTCCAAGATCTCTTTGCAGTAGACTCATATGACTGTGGTCGCACTGACATCCACACAACAACAATCCCCACGGACCCTGGCATGACTCCTGTGTTTGTGAAGCAATATCGCTTGCCTCTCGCATCAATGGAGTCCCATACTGAAATAATTAAGAACCTTGAGTCCCGGGGAATAATCCGTCCAGTCCACAGCACCTTCAATAATCCAGTGCTGGGAATATTGAAGCCAAACGGCCAGTGGAGACTCTGTGCCGACCTCAGGGAGCTCAACAAACGGGTCCATACTTCCCGATGGCCTCTGCCCTACATTGACCAAGGGCTGGCCCAGATCCAGGGGTCACAGGTATTCACTGCAATAGACCTGACCAATGGATACTGGACTGTGCCTGTCAGTAGGGAGGACCAATACAAGCTGGCTTTTACATTTGGGGGCCAGCAGTACACATGGACCCGGACTCCCTTCGGATACCTTAACTCCGGTAATGAGTTCAACATTTTCCTACATAAGGCCATGCCCGACCTGGGTGCGAGGGGTAACCTGGCTTATGTAGATGATGTCCTCATCAAAAGTTCATCTGTGGAGGAACACATAGCGGAGATCCGTTATTTTCTGACGCAGTTGAGGGCCGCCGGAGCAAAACTTTCCTTTCAGAAAGCACAGTGGTGTAGAACCCGTGTTAATTTCTTGGGGCATGAGATTACTCCTCAGGGTCTCTGTCCCCAGGAAAAGAAACTGAAAGACCCCACAACTCTGCGGGAACTAAGGAGCCTCCTTGGACTGACTAATTACAGCAGAAAGTTCATTGAGGGCTACGCAGAGATCACCAGACCCCTGATTCATCTCCTGAAGGGGGGGGTCAAGTGGGAATGGGGTCCAGAACAAGCCGAGGCAGTAAAACAACTCAAAAGAAGCCCCTCACAAGCGCCCTGCCTAGCTTACCCTGTCAGAAACAAGGAGTTCTTCCTGGAGACGGGGTTCTCTAATACGTGCTTGACGGCGGTATTATACCAAAAGCATGACAAGGTCAATAAAGTAATCTCCTATGCGAGCAAAACTTTATCCTCTGTGGAGGAAAAATTCAACGATTGTGAGAAGGCACTCCTGGCAACGGTGTGGGCATTGAAGAATTACCGCCCGTTTATCCATGGGGAACACATCATAGTGGAGACTCCACACCAGCCTCTGCAATATCTCCAAAGTGATAGAATCCGGGCCGGAAATGTGAGTAATTCCCGAATTACTTCCTGAATTCTGTCAATGCAAGGCTTTCCTGTGGAGGTCAGATATGGCCAAAGCAAGAAGAGTCCCCTCGCGCAAGGTCTGGCTGACTTGCATGATTGTGCCAGAGAAAACTGTCTCGAGGACGAAAGTCTAAAAATAAAGGACAACATGGAGGCATACCTTAATTCCCCACACAAAGTCTTTGACGAAGACAAGTGTGAGGGAATGCCCACTGTCTATGTGGATGGATGCTCTTACCATGTTGACAACAACAAAGGGGTCGAACGAACTGGTGGCCGGCGTAGGGAATGCATGGGTGAATGAGTCCCCAGAACCCTCCGCTGGATACAAAATTGGTCCCCGAAGTAGTCAGGTGGCAGACTTGATGGCGGTGCATCAGGCCATCCTCACTGCTGTCCAGCATCAACTCCGCGAACTGGTCATAATCACAGATTCGGATTATGTACGGAACGGGTTCGTGGAGCACCTGGTTAATTGGAAAACCAGAGGCATGTTATGTGCTAACAACAAACCCTTGAAACATGGGAAGTTGATCCAAAACATTGATGATCTGATCACCTCGAATGAGATGACCATCTATTGGAAAAAGATCAAGGGTCATTCCAAAGTAGAGGGACCAGACAAAACTGGAAATGACTTAGCTGATCAGCTGGCCAAAACCGGGGCCATCCAAGGGGATCTAATTGAGATTGAGTCCCTGTTGGGGGAAATCCAGGTCACTGCTATCACTAGGTCCCAGACAAATGCTCACAACGACCTTTCAATTGTACAATGGAGTAAGGAGACCCCTGATGCTGATTTGATTACAGCTCAGAAGGGGGATCCAATAATTGGTAAATTTTACCAGCACGTTGAGGACCCTGAGAACTTTCCCCTGACGGATACCGATTACATTGGGAAAGAGGACCTAAGAGTGTTGATGAAATGTCCAAAAATGTTCCGAATCCAAGACGGTTTGCTGGTAAGGAAATCCAAAGCTGGCCACGATCAGTGGGTGGTTCCTACCTCATTCCGAAGCCTGATGTTAAGTCACGCCCATGATGCGGCCACCGCCGGTCATAGGGGGTTTCACACAACACTGGAAATCTTAAGAGAGGTTGCATACTGGCCACACATGGGGCAGGACCTTGACCAATACTTGAAGGGGTGTCTTGTGTGTGCACAATTTCAGCCATCATCCCTCACGCACCGTGCACCCCTCCAAAAGAGGGGGATGACACTGCCATGGTCAGATTTACAAATCGACTTTGTAGGCCCCGTGATTCGCTCTGCTAGGGGGAATAAGTACATGTTGACTGTGACATGCTTGTTTACCAAGTGGGTGGAATGTCTCCCAGCCCCAAATTGCAAGGCAGAAACTGCAGCTGCCCTGATGATTAACCACATCTTTTCCCGTTTCGGCCTACCTCAAAGGATTGAGTCAGACAGGGGTAGCCACTTCACCAGTGAAGTAATGACAAAGATGTGGGAGATACTGGGGGTCAAAAGGAAGTTGCATATTGCTTACAGGCCAGCTTCTTCTGGGGCAGTAGAGAGATATAACCGAACCATTGTGAGCATATTAAAGAAGTTTGTGGCAGATTCTGAGCCAAGCTGGGATATCCGATTACCTCTGGTCCTAATGGCCATCAGATCTACCCCTTCATCTGCAACCAAAATGTCACCATTTGAGTTGATGACTGGGCGCAAGATGGTGCTTCCTCAGCATTTGCTCTACAGGACCCAAGAGCAGACACTGATAAATGCCTCCACAACTCATGAGTATGTGGAGAATTTAAGGAAACACCTTCAACATGCTTTTGCTTATGCTCAGCGGAATCTAGAAAGATCAGCTGATAGCATGAAGACCCACTATGACCTGAAGACTTCCAGGAAGGAATATCAGGTGGGGGACCGGGTCTATCTATACAATTTCCAAAGGAACCAGGCCAAACAGCGAACATTTTTGCCTACATGGAAGGGACCCTTTGAGATTATAGACAAAATCTCCCCTGTGGCCTACAAGATCCGCATCCCCAAAGGCGGTTTGGCAGAGGGGGAAGACAAGTGGGTCCACATTAACCAGTTGAAGTGTTGCCATCCCAGGCACACTCTGCAACAACTGGAGGAATCCTCTGGAATCCAGAGGGTACTGTCTCAGATTAATTCAGTTCTAACTTAAAATATCCGACATATCGCCTATCAAATTCTGAGTTTCTCAATGTGGGTGTTTTCGTTTTTGAATGCAAAAAGAAATGTGCATGTTCATATGTTTTGACTATAAATTTATATGCCACCCCACTATATCAATGGTGGGGGAAAAATGTCCATGAATCGGTATTGCCGCTCTTCCTTTGTCGTCCTAGGAGAAAGAAAACCTCGAGACTGGCCAAGGAGGACAATCCGGAGACCGGGAGCAGAGACGCAAGGGGCCCAGTGTACCGCCCAATATTCCCATCAGGACCGGCGAGGAGAACCGACCGATCAGTACCGGATGGAGGAAAAGATGCTGAACTGTGCCATCTATTGGAAGAAGATGAGGAAACATCCCAGGTCTTGCGAGTCCCATCAGTGAAACAGAATGGCCATCGCAAGAGGGGGGCTTGTGGGATGTTTTTACCCAGGCATCCAAGCCCTACCTCAAAACTGTGCAGTACTGACATGGAAAACATCATGATGGCCAGAGCTTCCCAGAAAATGCACAGGGAAATGCATGAAGAATAGGCTGCCACTCATTTTTGCTGATGTTATGGGCACAGAAGGGCACTGCCTAAAACCACCATTGGACTACCCACACAGTAGTCTGAAACCATTGGGAATGGCAATGTTGATTGCCAAAAGCAACCTAGAATTGTGGGGAATTCATTTTCTTAAATCCCAAAAAGGGGTGCAGTACCAGTACTCACCACTATCAGAAAGCCGGCGTTTTAAAACCACCAGATTTTGTTTAAAACTGAATAAATGAACCCAAGGCAAGCCAAAGAAAGACTTACTGAGAGGTGGATACAATCTAAAGTTATATTCTGAAGTGACTTGAAGGTTTATAACAAGACTGGCTGAGCTGTGGATTTCAGCAGTTTAAGTAAATTTGGACTGAAAGACACTAAAAACCTAAATGTTTAAAAGAAATGAGTGACCTACTTTTGAGTGTCACATAGGTTGCAATTGTTTAAATGTCATAGTTTTAAACTTAGAATCAGCATCCTAGCTGCATATGTAAAAAAATTGTCTTGACTTAAACTGGGGAACAAAAGTGACATTAGCTGGGGCCTGGCTTAAGGAACTGAATTCTGCCCACCAGCTACCCCCGACAGGAGATGAGACTTGCACAACAGCTGTGTTCTCAGGCCTAGCTGTCCTTTTGCTGCTCCCACCAAAAGGGATATGACACTTCTCTGATTGAATTACCTGGGCTCTGCAGGAAATTGAACAAAGCCCTGTCCTGACTCAGGCAAATGTTTTATTACGGGGGCTGTAAAAGTGGCTTCCTCCTGGAAGTAAAGGGGAGGAGCACTGCCTGTGAGAGCAAGCTGGCTTCGCAGAACTGGAAAAAACAGAAATTCAACCTTGTGCTGGGGGGAAACCACACCCCTATAGCCAGAATATGGTTTTAGAAAAAGATGAATAACTCATAGAGCGGACTTGTGAAAATTATTTAAATGATACCATAATTCTTGTGATTTTTCTGCCCACATTTTAAGAGGTTTTTAGAACCGGTGGCATGATCTGGGGGCAAACTAGCAGTTAAGAGGGTATTACTTAAAATGTATGCATGTTAAAAATCTGACACTTCATCAATTAATGTCCATATTCCTTGCGCACATGTGTGTAAATTTGGGTTAATGTCCGATATTGCGAAACCAGTTAAAAAGTGCAAATGTCGCCATTTCTGAATGCAAGCTCCCAGGAAGAGCAGATTTGAACAGGGTATACCTCCTGTGATATGTGATGGGTGCATGTAATTTTAAACAAATGTGTACCTGTGCAAATATGTCTTTTGGGTCAAAATATAGATTGTGTGTAATTTGACAGGGGTGGGTTCTCTGTACCATAAACAGACCTCATCATGATGACACTTCATTTCATTCCCCCAATCAAGGGGAAGAGGATGAAGTGGCCAATGACAAGTGGAGAGGGGTAGAGCCTAGTGATGCTGCACACACACCCATTTTAAAAACACATAAAAGCAGACAGTCAGGACAGATAGGGACCTTCAAATCCATTTGCTGCGGGACGCTCTGCCGGGAAAATCCATACTTTACCTCCATCAATCTCTAGAGAAAGCTGTGCAGAAAGATCCAGACTTCAAATCCATCAATCTCCAGAATCCAGAGAGAGAGAGAGCTGACCCAGATCACTGTGAAGTGCAGAGACCAGACCAGAGTCCAGTCTAAAACCTGACCAGATCCGTGGCGAGGCCCATTTATTTCCAAAATATATTGTGAGTACCCAGCAGAACTGTGCAGAACCAATCTTCTAGTTAAAATAATATAATTCAATCTATTTTAATCTAAGTAGAACTGCCTCCTAACTGTCACCTGTCATTTGTAAAGCTGTCACCTGTCATTTTCTAGTTGCTAGCTGTCATTTTGAACTTTAAAATTTCAAATCCGAAAAACTACCTTTATTTAATCGTTCATAACTCCGTGACCGTTTGTGCTAGAGACTTGCAGTAACTTTCCTCTGAAAGCTTAGAATCTCAGCTTTCCTACGAACCTAGAACCGCATTCCTAACCCCGATACTTTTGCCAGCAGTTTTCTTGCTTTCAGTTGCCAAAAATTCGTTTAACCTGCTAGTTACTCCTAGATCCTTGCTAAAGTGAGTCTGGGCTAATATTAACTTGATACCACTCACCCTGAACCTCTAGAGCGAATTAAAAGCATTTTAGCGTATTTTTCACTTCATTGCCAGCACCTATAAAAGCATTTTGGGCCTGTGTTTCCAACTTCTGTAGT
The DNA here is from genome assembly GCF_040938575.1 of Ambystoma mexicanum. Lineage (NCBI taxonomy): Eukaryota > Metazoa > Chordata > Amphibia > Caudata > Ambystomatidae > Ambystoma > Ambystoma mexicanum. Next base: position 99,502,957 of record NC_090927.1, on the reverse strand, counting down.
GTAAGCTTGCTGGGGGGAACTGAATTACATTTGATTGCATTTCTGAGAACTGTGTGCTTTCCTTCCATTTCCTTGCATTGCATAAAGGGGGGAGGGGATTGCCAGAGAAAAGTGATTACATTGTTTTGTTGAAATCATATTGAGTATTTTCTGTATTGCATTTCATTCAACATTACATCCATCTGAACTTATATAAAGCATTCTCTACCACCTTATTCTTCTGTTCCTATTCACAAGTGTGCTAGTGCCAGACTATCCCTTATTGATTACTGCTCAGATTCAGTGTGATATTCAATTATTAATTTATTATAAAGCGTGATATATATATATATTGTTTAAATTATCAAATAAACCTTTAAACTTGCAAAACAGAACTACTTCTTGGCTCAGTGGGGTCAGGGGGATTCCAAGAGAGGGGTGTTATATAGGGGTAGTCATCCAGAACGCATGAACTGGACATAAAGATATATCAATAAGGGTTTCCATTCAGTATCCCAGACTAGGCATTGACTTAGCTGTAGTGTTGAATTGAATCCTCTTGCAAATTGGGGGCTCGTGCCGGACGTTTGGATTAGATTTATCACTTGTGCAGATTAATACAGCGTGCCAGCTGACCAGATACACATATCCGGTCGGATCACACGCTGTGTTACGCTGTAAAGCACTCCTCAAAGGAACGCTCTAAGGAAAAGGTCTGTTTTGCAAAAAAAAAAAAAAAAAAACTAATTTCTGTAAGTCAGGACAGAGACCAATCTCTAGAATGACGACCTTAGTAGACATGAAAATAGCCAGAGAGCACTTCTTACATAAGTTATTTGTGAGAGGTGAGTGGACTCACCAGGACCGTATGGTCTGGTTGCAGGCCATCACGCAACAGGTCACGGAAACAGGGTCAGATATATGGAGAGATCAGGGTCCCTTACATGTGGCCCTGAGTGAACTATATTTGGCCCCGAAGGCTAAGGATGAACAAGACAAGATGGTTAGGATAGCGGCATACCTGTACCTATATATGGGAGACATGCAGGATAAATGTACTGAAAGCCAAGATCTGGCGAATAAGCGACAGGTGGCGTTAGAGAAGGTCCAATCTGACCTGGTCTCTTCTGAGCAGAGGCTGCAGGGGAGACAGGAGTCAGAAAATGAGAGTAGACAGCACATCATTAAAATAAAGAGGGATATGGACATCCTGCAACAGGAAAAGGCTGACCAGGATACCAGATTTCTGGCCTTGCAGAAGTAGTACCAAGAAGGTTTGGACTCCTTACTGCAGAGCCAGAAAAAGCTGGAGCAACAGTTAGACTTCAATAGGGCATGTGCTGAGCAGGTAGTCACCCTGCAAAGCCACCTAGATAGGGAGAAGGCAGAGAGCAATAAACTGATTTTGAAAGACCTGGATACCCAGGCAGAGCTTGACCAGGAGCGCCAGAAAGCTGGTGCCTTCCAAAGGCAAAGGGACGACCTGGCGGCACAGATGCAGGCTCTTAGTCAGGAAAGGGATACCTTAGGCCAGGAAGTCTGCCACTTAAAAAGGAAAATGGAAGAAAATCACCTGGCCCTCCAGGGACTGAGTGACCTCCAAAAAGAACACCAGAACTTGTTAGAGCACACCAGGAAGGTGGAGGATGCTCTGGCAAGAAAGGAGCAGGCCAATAGGGACACAGCTCAGGAGGTAACCCTCCTGCAGCAAAGACTGGCCCAGTGCTCCAGGACCAATCAGGAAACGCAGAGAGAGAATGAGGCTCTCTGCCAGCACAATGATAGGCTCCAACAACAGGTAGCGATGCAGGAGAGACTGATAGAGTCTAGTAAGGCCTTAACTGAGGAACTGAAGGCACAGGCTCTTGCATTGCAACAGGGAGCAGGGGCGGATAGAGATGAGGTTCGCTGGGAAAGAGAAACTCCTGAGCATAACCCCAGGAGCCCTAGTACCAGAGGCCTTTATTTCTCTCAGTCCCTGGACTCTGCCACCCCCATGTCCCCTGGCGCACATGAGCACAGGGCCACAGGGATGGCAGATTACTATCCAGCCAGAAGCATGGGGCTCATAGGCCAGTACCACCCAGGAATGGAGGGGCGGGCATCCGGGTATGGGCACCCAAGCACAGTGCAATTTAGTGGGGAACCCCAGGAGAGTACGCCCATTAAGGGAATCCTGAAAACCTCGGCCCAGTTAGGTCAGTGGGGGGGGTACCCATCAAATCCTGGCAGCAAAGAGGAATCTGAAGACTCCTCTGAACGGTACAGGACACAGGAGACCAGGTCCCCACATTCTGCCAGCCATTCCCAGGCTCGCAGAATCCGGGAAAACCTGGAAGATCAGACAAGAACCTCTGGGAGCAGTGCCTCCGAGTCAGAGGACGAATGGACAAGGGTTACCCGAACCAAAAAGGCCAATAAGGCAAAAAGGGCCTTGATTAAGGACCCATTGAAACAGATTAAGGCAATCAGGAGTGTCATCACGCCTTATCATAAGAACGCCAAGTACTCTGTTTGGGAACACTTGGAGCTCTATGAGCAAATGATGGAGACTTTTCATTTGAAGGACAGCCAAAGCTGTATCCAATATGTAAAGTGGACATTCTCCCCAGAGTACTCCAGTTTCTTTGCAGGGCTGGAGGACCAAAATCATTCCAGGTGGTCCACCTATAGGGCGGCCATATTAAAACATTTTTCTGTTCACAGAAATCCCCAAGAGGCTCGCAAGGCAGCCTACAATTTGCAGTGTGGGGAGGATCAGGCCCCACAAGAGTTTGTGCAAGAACTGAAACGTGCCTTTGCGCAGACCACCAGAAGGGTGCGCACAGACAGCAGAGAATTCGTCAATACATTTTTCCATGCCTTGCCCAAATATATAATGACCCAGCTCGTGAGAGATTTTCATGAGAAAAGATCTTTAGACTGGGTCATTGAACAGGCTACCCGGATCTATGAGGTGCAGAAGCCCATAGAAAATAAAAGCAATACCCAGAAAAATACCAAAACCAACAGCACCCCTGCTGCTGCCAAGGTGGCAGAGGTAAAGGTCACCCCCGTTTTGGATTTGGAGGTAGGGGGGCCTAAAAACCTACCTGCACCTAATAATGCTAGGCCCAGAAGGTCCTCGGGCCAGTCACAGACAGGGAGCCAGGGAGGCAGCCCCACAAATGGGGTCCCTCGCTCTCCTGACTATGTAAGTCCCTGTTACAAGGGAAATCGACCCATCCTGGGTTATGTGTGGACTCCTCCAGCCCAAGGGGGGGAATCCAGCCAAGCACCTAACCCAGGGAACTTCCCTCCCAACTTCCTACAGGAGGGCAGAAATTCTCCAAATCCTGGGCAGAACTTTTTCCCCAGGTATCCACCCAACTTTCAACCCCAAAATCCTCCACCCTTCTTTCCCCAATTCCCTGAGCCCAGACAACCGAATCCGGGAGAGGGGAGGCCAAGGGTGGAGGGGTATCCAAATCTTCCCAACCAGGGGTACTACCAAAGAAGGGATAGCTACCCTTCCCGGGATCAGCCCAGGGGAGAAAACAGGGCCCCGTATCAGCCTGAGCGGGTTTCCCAGTTAGAGCGCCAGGTTCAAAACATGGCACGGGATCTGGGTCACATACTGAGGGCTCAGCAGAACCCTCAGATCGGCATGCCGGCGCAGAACGCACCCAACTCTGGACCTGGTGCTCCAGAACAATGACGGGGGCAGCACCCCGATAACTCACCGGTTCCCAGGGAGGAGGCACAAGGGGAAGGGGGGTGTAAAGCCTTGGAGGAAGCTTCCTTCCTCACTTGTAAACAGCCCCTGGAAACCCAGGAACCGGAAACAAAATCTCTTGCCCCTGAAAGCCTGCCTCCTAAGGAGCAGAGGGGGGGTAGGAGAAACAAAAGACCCAAACAGACTCAGTTTGAGGAGGAGGTACAGATCTTCCAATTTGAGGGAGAGGGATCCTCAGAGGATCCTGGGAAAAGGATCTTCTCCTTCAAAGAGGGGGGAACTCCTCCCAATGAAAAATGGGTCCCTAGGGATGCAAGTCCAGACTGGGGAGATGTGGAGACTGAGCTACCGCCGCCCACCATCTCATCCCAGAACCAACAGCAAGAAAATCCCCTGGTTCAAACCCATCCTGATGACTGCCTCCCAAAAGGGGGGGGCGGCCTGGAACCGGAGCCAGGGGAACCCACAATGGCTCTGATCTCCAGTTGCCAACTTTTTCTTTCAGATTCCCAAGGCTCTTACAGAATTCTGCCCAAATCTCTTCGCTAGCGATGTCCAAAACCAGAAAGTTAGCCCACCAGTTGTCCAAAAATGTGCATTATCTGTGCCCCCTTGAGGAGAAGGAGGGAAGATACTATGCCCCGGTACAAGTACAAGGACAGGGTACAATTTTGGCACTGGTGGACACTGGATCTCAAGCTACCCTTCTGTCCAGAAGGGCCTTTGACGAACTGAATGCAGGAAGGGTAGAGAATTACCAAATTCCTCTCACCTCACTTCCTGGACAACTCCAGAACTTTGACGGGAAGGAAATTCATGTCGAGGGGACGGCAGATTTGGACATTAAAATGGGGCGACACAAGTTGAAACACCCGGTCATAGTTGTGACTCCAGAGGGCACCCCTTGTTTACTAGGGAATGACCTCCTGAGAAGGTTGTCACCCCTAATAGATTGCGTAAACAAGGTCCTCTGGACCCAGACTAGCCGACCAATAAAATTAAAACAGAGTGTCAACCATGTTAGTTTAAACGGCACCTGCCACATGGTTGAACAAAAATCTGACCAAGTAGAATTTCACTTCCAGAACAACCCAATTCCAGACGTGACAGTAATAGCAGTAGGACAACAGACTGGTGATGGAGGGTCCTCTCTATTTCTGAAAATCAACCTTCCTTCCAGTCTAAAGTGGTACTCCACGCTGGAAGGAAACACTCTGAGATTCTATACTAATCCACAATCAGAAACTCCCACTCCTATAGTCCAGAAAGATGTGAAATCAGCTCAGAGCCTGGCTGATATTCAGCAAATTGGAGAGCAGTTGTTCATCCCTGTTCAGTTAAATGGTGGGAAGGACTCTGTTCTCGCTCGAGTGTGTGTGAACAACGGTAAGAGCTTCATCAGCGAAGCCATGTTCCGCCAACTCCCAAAAGATCCAGCCATTCCCACCTTCAAACTGATAGACAAATGGGAAATGGACCTGGAAGCGCCTAATTCCAAACATCTCCTGCCAAGCAGGTGTATGCTCAAAATCTCCATTGGCAACAAGAGCATAGTCCATAATTGTTGGGTCGTGCGAGACGTCACTGCCACCTTTTACTTAGGCAGTGACATTCTCAATCGCTTTGCCATTAGTTTGGACCTAATAAACTTCAAAGCTTGGTCCCGATTAGCGGATAATCCCATGGGCTTTGATGATCCAGAAAAAGAATTTAGGTCAGCTCAATTGCTACCTTATGCAGTTGAAATTCAGATCAAAGAGGAAGTCACCATCCCAGAAAGGACCCGACAATTCTCCCTGGAAGTGAAAGTTAAAAGAGGACAATATTTGAAAAACCCTGATGCTTACATACATCTAAATGCTTCTCTCCAACAGCAAGGGTTGGGGGTAAACCCAACACCATTAGTCAACATAGAACATGACACCATTCTAATAGAGGTGGATAACAGCGACTTAAAGAGTATTACTCTAGCCGCAGGCACCATTATTGGAATGGCGGTTGATGACCGACATTTTTCCATCGATTAAGGTAATGAACTGTTAGGGCCAATCCCCAAGGACTGCTTTGACAGTGACAGTGATGACAATACAACACCAGACAGGATTTTTACCCGGCATGGGGGGAACTTCCTGGTGTACACTTCTTGCCCTTATGGTAAGGAAGATGTGACTTGTGACTTCAGGAGGGATGAGGTGATTTTCCAGGTCCATGAGGGCTGCCTTTCCCACCTGAAGCCTCCAGTCCAAATCAGCACTCTGACCAGGGACTTCTCCACCCAGCTGGAGGAGGCCGCTGAAATAGCCAAACCAGAAGTCTTTCCAGGCTTCAAGCAGATGGTGGAAGAGAGAGTCAACCTAGCTGATGCCTGTGTGACTCTGGAACAAAAGCAAAAGTTGAAACAAGTTTTCTTGGATTTCCAAGATCTCTTTGCAGTAGACTCATATGACTGTGGTCGCACTGACATCCACACAACAACAATCCCCACGGACCCTGGCATGACTCCTGTGTTTGTGAAGCAATATCGCTTGCCTCTCGCATCAATGGAGTCCCTTACTGAAATAATTAAGAACCTTGAGTCCCGGGGAATAATCCGTCCAGTCCACAGCACCTTCAATAATCCGGTGCTGGGAATATTGAAGCCAAACGGCTAGTGGAGACTCTGTACCGACCTCAGGGAGCTCAACAAACGGGTCCATACTTCCCGATGGCCTCTGCCCTACATTGACCAAGGGCTGGCCCAGATCCAGGGGTCACAGGTATTCACTGCAATAGACCTGACCAATGGATACTGGACTGTGCCTGTCAGTAGGGAGGACCAATACAAGCTGGCTTTTACCTTTGGGGGCCAGCAGTACACATGGACCCGGACTCCCTTCGGATACCTTAACTCCGGTAATGAGTTCAACATTTTCCTACATAAGGCCATGCCCGACCTGGGTGCGAGGGGTAACCTGGCTTATGTAGATGATGTCCTCATCAAAAGTTCATCTGTGGAGGAACACATAGCGGAGATCCGTTATTTTCTGACGCAGTTGAGGGCCGCCAGAGCAAAACTTTACTTTCAGAAAGCACAGTGGTGTAGAACCCGTGTTAATTTCTTGGGGCATGAGATTACTCCTCAGGGTCTCTGTCCCCAGGAAAAGAAAGTGGAAGCACTTCAGAAACTGAAAGACCCCACAACTCTGCGGGAACTAAGGAGCCTCCTTGGACTGACTAATTACAGCAGAAAGTTCATTGAGGGCTACGCAGAGATCACCAGACCCCTGATTCATCTCCTGAAGGGGGGGGTCAAGTGGGAATGGGGTCCAGAACAAGCCGAGGCAGTAAAACAACTCAAAAGAAGCCTCTCACAAGCGCCCTGCCTAGCTTACCCTGTCAGAAACAAGGAGTTCTTCCTGGAGACGGGGTTCTCTAATACGTGCTTGACGGCGGTATTATACCAAAAGCATGACAAGGTCAATAAAGTAATCTCCTATGCGAGCAAAACTTTATCCTCTGTGGAGGAAAAATTCAACGATTGTGAGAAGGCACTCCTGGCAACGGTGTGGGCATTGAAGAATTACCGCCCGTTTATCCATGGGGAACACATCATAGTGGAGACTCCACACCAGCCTCTGCAATATCTCCAAAGTGATAGAATCCGGGCCGGAAATGTGAGTAATTCCCGAATTACTTCCTGGATTCTGTCAATGCAAGGCTTTCCTGTGGAGGTCAGATATGGCCAAAGCAAGAAGAGTCCCCTCGCGCAAGGTCTGGCTGACTTGCATGATTGTGCCAGAGAAAACTGTCTCGAGGACGAAAGTCTAAAAATAAAGGACAACATGGAGGCATACCTTAATTCCCCACACAAAGTCTTTGACGAAGACAAGTGTGAGGGAATGCCCACTGTCTATGTGGATGGATGCTCTTACCATGTTGACAACAACAAAGGGGTCGAACGAACTGGTGGCCGGCGTAGGGAATGCATGGGTGAATGAGTCCCCAGAACCCTCCGCTGGATACAAAATTGGTCCCCGAAGTAGTCAGGTGGCAGACTTGATGGCGGTGCATCAGGCCATCCTCACTGCTGTCCAGCATCAACTCCGCGAACTGGTCATAATCACAGATTCGGATTATGTACGGAATGGGTTCGTGGAGCACCTGGTTAATTGGAAAACCAGAGGCATGTTATGTGCTAACAACAAACCCTTGAAACATGGGAAGTTGATCCAAAACATTGATGATCTGATCACCTCGAATGAGATGACCATCTATTGGAAAAAGATCAAGGGTCATTCCAAAGTAGAGGGACCAGACAAAACTGGAAATGACTTAGCTGATCAGCTGGCCAAAACCGGGGCCATCCAAGGGGATCTAATTGAGATTGAGTCCCTGTTGGGGGAAATCCAGGTCACTGCTATCACTAGGTCCCAGACAAATGCTCACAACGACCTTTCAATTGTACAATGGAGTAAGGAAACCCCTGATGCTGATTTGATTACAGCTCAGAAGGGGGATCCAATAATTGGTAAATTTTACCAGCACGTTGAGGACCCTGAGAACTTTCCCCTGACGGATACCGATTACATTGGGAAAGCGGACCTAAGAGTGTTGATGAACTGTCCAAAAATGTTCCGAATCCAAGACGGTTTGCTGGTAAGGAAATCCAAAGCTGGCCACGATCAGTGGGTGGTTCCTACCTCATTCCGAAGCCTGATGTTAAGTCACGCCCATGATGCGGCCACCGCCGGTCATAGGGGGTTTCACACAACACTGGAAATCTTAAGAGAGGTTGCATACTGGCCACACATGGGGTAGGACCTTGACCAATACTTGAAGGGGTGTCTTGTGTGTGCACAATTTCAGCCATCATCCCTCACGCACCGTGCACCCCTCCAAAAGAGGGGGATGACACTGCCATGGTCAGATTTACAAATCGACTTTGTAGGCCCTGTGATTCGCTCTGCTAGGGGGAATAAGTACATGTTGACTGTGACATGCTTGTTTACCAAGTGGGTGGAATGTTTCCCAGCCCCAAATTGCAAGGCAGAAACTGCAGCTGCCCTGATGATTAACCACATCTTTTCCCGTTTGGGCCTACCTCAAAGGATTGAGTCAGACAGGGGTAGCCACTTCACCAGTGAAGTAATGACAAAGATGTGGGAGATACTGGGGGTCAAAAGGAAGTTGCATATTGCTTACAGGCCAGCTTCTTCTGGGGCAGTAGAGAGATATAACCGAACCATTGTGAGCATATTAAAGAAGTTTGTGGCAGATTCTGGGCCAAGCTGGGATATCTGATTACCTCTGGTCCTAATGGCCATCAGATCTACCCCTTCATCTGCAACCAAAATGTCACCATTTGAGTTGATGACTGGGCGCAAGATGGTGCTTCCTCAGCATTTGCTCTACAGGACCCAAGAGCAGACACTGATAAATGCCTCCACAACTCATGAGTATGTGGAGAATTTAAGGAAACACCTTCAACATGCTTTTGATTATGCTCAGCGGAATCTAGAAAGATCAGCTGATAGCATGAAGACCCACTATGACCTGAAGACTTCCAGGAAGGAATATCAGGTGGGGGACCGGGTCTATCTATACAATTTCCAAAGGAACCAGGCCAAACAGCGAACATTTTTGCCTACATGGAAGGGACCCTTTGAGATTATAGACAAAATCTCCCCTGTGGCCTACAAGATCCGCATCCCCAAAGGCGGTTTGGCAGAGGGGGAAGACAAGTGGGTCCACATTAACCAGTTGAAGTGTTGCCATCCCAGGCACACTCTGCAACAACTGGAGGAATCCTCTGGAATCCTAGAGGGTACTGTCTCAGATTAATTCAGTTCTAACTTAAAATATCCGACATATCGCCTATCAAATTCTGAGTTTCTCAATGTGGGTGTTTTCGTTTTTGAATGCAAAAAGAAATGTGCATGTTCATATGTTTTGACTATAAATTTATATGCCACCCCACTATATCAATGGTGGGGGAAAAATGTCCATGAATAGGTATTGCCGCTCTTCCTTTGTCGTCCTAGGAGAAAGAAAACCTCGAGACTGGCCAAGGAGGACAATCCGGAGACCGGGAGCAGAGACGCAAGGGGCCCAGTGTACCGCCCAATATTCCCATCAGGACCGGCGAGGAGAACCGACCGATCAGTACCGGATTGAGGAAAAGATGCTGAACTGTGCCATCTATTGGAAGAAGATGAGGAAACATCCCAGGTCTTGCGAGTCCCATCAGTGAAACAGAATGGCCATCGCAAGAGGGGGGCTTGTGGGATGTTTTTACCCAGGCATCCAAGCCCTACCTCAAAACTGTGCAGTACTGACATGGAAAACATCATGATGGCCAGAGCTTCCCAGAAAATGCACAGGGAAATGCATGAAGAATAGGCTGCCACTCATTTTTGCTGATGTTATGGGCACAGAAGGGCACTGCCTAAAACCACCATTGGACTACCCACACAGTAGTCTGAAACCATTGGGAATGGCAATGTTGATTGCCAAAAGCAACCTAGAATTGTGGGGAATTCATTTTCTTAAATCCCAAAAAGGGGTGCAGTACCAGTACTCACCACTATCAGAAAGCCGGCGTTTTAAAACCACCAGATTTTGTTTAAAACTGAATAAATGAACCCAAGGCAAGCCAAAGAAAGACTTACTGAGAGGTGGATACAATCTAAAGTTATATTCTGAAGTGACTTGAAGGTTTATAACAAGACTGGCTGAGCTGTGGATTTCAGCAGTTTAAGTAAATTTGGACTGAAAGACACTAAAAACCTAAATGTTTAAAAGAAATGAGTGACCTACTTTTGAGTGTCACATAGGTTGCAATTGTTTAAATGTCATAGTTTTAAACTTAGAATCAGCATCCTAGCTGCATATGTAAAAAAATTGTCTTGACTTAAACTGGGGAACAAAAGTGACATTAGCTGGGGCCTGGCTTAAGGAACTGAATTCTGCCCACCAGCTACCCCCGACAGGAGATGAGACTTGCACAACAGCTGTGTTTCCAGGCCTAGCTGTCCTTTTGCTGCTCCCACCAAAAGGGATATGACACTTCTCTGATTGAATTACCTGGGCTCTGCAGGAAATTGAACAAAGCCCTGTCCTGACTCAGGCAAATGTTTTATTACGGGGGCTGTAAAAGTGGCTTCCTCCTGGAAGTAAAGGGGAGGAGCACTGCCTGTGAGAGCAAGCTGGCTTCGCAGAACTGGAAAAAACAGAAATTCAACCTTGTGCTGGGGGGAAACCACACCCCTATAGCCAGAATATGGTTTTAGAAAAAGATGAATAACTCATAGAGCGGACTTGTGAAAATTATTTAAATGATACCATAATTCTTGTGATTTTTCTGCCCACATTTTAAGAGGTTGTTAGAACCGGTGGCATGATCTGGGGGCAAACTAGCAGTTAAGAGGGTATTACTTAAAATGTATGCATGTTAAAAATCTGACACTTCATCAATTAATGTCCATATTCCTTGCGCACATGTGTGTAAATTTGGGTTAATGTCCGATATTGCGAAACCAGTTAAAAAGTGCAAATGTCGCCATTTCTGAATGCAAGCTCCCAGGAAGAGCAGATTTGAACAGGGTAGACCTCCTGTGATATGTGATGGGTGCATGTAATTTTAAACAAATGTGTACCTGTGCAAATATGTCTTTTGGGTCAAAATATAGATTGTGTGTAATTTGACAGGGGTGGGTTCTCTGTACCATAAACAGACCTCATCATGATGACACTTCATTTCATTCCCCCAATCAAGGGGAAGAGGATGAAGTGGCCAATGACAAGTGGAGAGGGGTAGAGCCTAGTGATGCTGCAAACACACCCATTTTCAAAACACATAAAAGCAGACAGTCAGGACAGATAGGGACCTTCAAATCCATTTGCTGCGGGACGCTCTGCCGGGAAAATCCATACTTTACCTCCATCAATCTCTAGAGAAAGCTGTGCAGAAAGATCCAGACTTCAAATCCATCAATCTCCAGAATCCAGAGAGAGAGAGAGCTTACCCAGATCACTGTGAAGTGCAGAGACCAGACCAGAGTCCAGTCTAAAACCTGACCAGATCCGTGGCGAGGCCCATTTATTTCCAAAATATATTGTGAGTACCCAGCAGAACTGTGCAGAACCAATCTTCTAGTTAAAATAATATAATTCAATCTATTTTAATCTAAGTAGAACTGCCTCCTAACTGTCACCTGTCATTTGTAAAGCTGTCACCTGTCATTTGTAAAGCTGTCACCTGTCATTTTCTAGTTGCTAGCTGTCATTTTGAACTTTAAAATTTCAAATCCGAAAAACTACCTTTATTTAATCGTTCATAACTCCGTGACCGTTTGTGCTAGAGACTTGCAGTAACTTTCCTCTGAAAGCTTAGAATCTCAGCTTTCCTACGAACCTAGAACCGCATTCCTAACCCCGATACTTTTGCCGCAATCGCGAAAAACGCACGTGTGAAAACAGCAGTTTTCTTGCTTTCAGTTGCCAAAAATTCGTTTAACCTGCTAGTTACTCCTAGATCCTTGCTAAAGTGAGTCTGGGCTAATATTAACTTGATACCACTCACCCTGAACCTCTAGAGCGAATTAAAAGCATTTTAGCGTATTTTTCACTTCATTGCCAGCACCTATAAAAGCATTTTGGGCCTGTGTTTCCAACTTCTGTAGTGTAAGCTTGCTGGGGGGAACTGAATTACATTTGATTGCATTTCTGAGAACTGTGTGCTTTCCTTCCATTTCCTTGCATTGCATAAAGGGGGGAGGGGATTGCCAGAGAAAAGTGATTACATTGTTTTGTTGAAATCATATTGAGTATTTTCTGTATTGCATTTCATTCAACATTACATCCATCTGAACTTATATAAAGCATTCTCTACCACCTTATTCTTCTGTTCCTATTCACAAGTGTGCTAGTGCCAGACTATCCCTTATTGATTACTGCTCAGATTCAGTGTGATATTCAATTATTAATTTATTATAAAGCGTGATATATATATATATTGTTTAAATTATCAAATAAACCTTTAAACTTGCAAAACAGAACTACTTCTTGGCTCAGTGGGGTCAGGGGGATTCCAAGAGAGGGGTGTTATATAGGGGTAGTCATCCAGAACGCATGAACTGGACATAAAGATATATCAATAAGGGTTTCCATTCAGTATCCCAGACTAGGCATTGACTTAGCTGTAGTGTTGAATTGAATCCTCTTACAAGATAAAGGAGAACGGAGATACTGCTGCGGGGGGTGCAGAGCAGGAGGAAATTCAAGTGAGAGACTGGTACAAGGAGAGGGAACCCACTGCCCCCCATGGTCCAGGAAGCGTCCCACCACCCAGGGCTGAGAAAGTGTTGGTGCCCTGGTCGGAGCAAGGCGAAGCACCCAGGGTGGATTGGAGCAGTGTGTCCTGGTAGGCATCCAGGGAAGCATACTGATGATGTCCTGACAGACACCCAGGGAGAATTAATGAGGCTGTTCTCGTGCACCCAAAGGGGAGCAAGGGTGTCTGAATGGCAAGTGCCCAGGGGTGTAGAGGCAGTTATTAAAGGTGCAGGAGCTGGCATCAGGTTTCCTGAATCAAAGGCACTAGTGACTGTACGTACTGCTGTGCCTGCAAGGGACATTTCAAGTAAGGTTCAGGAGTTGTTTGGAAGCACCTTGGTACTTCCGGAGTTGTTTGGAAGCACCTTGGTACTTCCAGAGTTGTTTGGAAGTACCCCGTGGAAGACGCTGTGGGTCTGTTGCAGTGACTTTTGAGGGAAAAATGCCTTGGAGTCTTTCCCGTCTATATTGTCTTTGACAGTGTAGCAAAATGTGATTAACATGGAAATGAGACATGCTACTGGGTTTGTTTTAACTGTGGCTGAGGCTAGCAGTGACCGTTGGCATCTAGGAGCTCTTAACGCTTTCACACACAGCTCCCTTATGGTGACGTCACAGAAGGTGCTGGGGGTGTTGGTGATTCTATCGAACGTGGCCGTGTGAAGTCGGAATGATGAGGTATGGTGATGCAGAATGTTTAGAGTAAAGTACTCACCGCAACGTGTCTCCGACGTTGAGACGTGTCTCGGCCATCATGAAGGAAGGCTCCTGTTGGGTCTCATGGTAGGTCAACATTGTGTCACGTATGGCAATGCGGAAATTGTCTGTGCATTGTGCTGCCGCTGGGATTAGAGCGTGGTGCGCTGGGAAAAGAAGAGCACAGTTTCATGAAGTAAGAGCTGCTCTCTGGAAAGGAGAAGTTAATAGTCTTGATGGTGTGCGATCCTGCCATCCGTCTGCCGTTTGCACATTAATGAGGTACAACTTAAAGGTCGTGCAGACTATGCATTAGGAGCTTCAACTGCCTGCTGAATCCTGTTTTGATATGGACCGCGAAAAGACACTGAGCCCAGTGCATTTCCATGGTCCAGCAACCTATTTTGTTAGTTTATTGGCAGAGTAATTTACTGAAATGTATTTGTGGACTCTACACAGTTGCGGTTGGAAACGTTTACTTCTTCCTTTTTATCTGATTGCCGATTTGGGTTTTTGCATTATATGAATGGTTTTAAAATGGATGGCTGGTGTGGTTGAGTTTAACAGCCTTTCATGTTTGATGGCAATGCAACTCGGAGCTTTTCGGTTCTGTGAAGTTTTGTTGAAGTGATTAGTTTAACCTTGTTGAGGAATTGCAGATAAAGAATTTTCATCTAATACAAGTTGGTATTTACAGTGGTCAATAAGATGTGTGTGGGTGATGGGAGTATTTTGGAGTGAGATTTTTATGTCCATATTATGCGCGTTATTTGAGTTCTGTCTAACATATGGTTTTAACGAACTTAAGGATTCCAGGAAAAGAGATTCCAGGAAGAGGTCTAAGTGTTATGTTGGGGATGGAGTATGACATATACTGCATTTCTGGTGTTATTAATTTATGTTCCTGACTTGTTTTAGCTTTTAACCACCTTGAGGACTTGCACCTTTTAGTTGTCTATGAAAGGTCAACATGGACTTTTAGATGGTGTCTCTACAGCTATTTCACAGCCATTTATTATTGAAATGTTTATCTTGCTATCTGAATTATTAAGCACGTGTTTTGATTTGGAGTGTGGGCAGGGCCCTGCCCACACCCCACAAGTATCTTCCTGTTAGTAACCAAGATGTCTTTTATTGAGTGTTGAAGGGCTATGTTGCAGAACTGTTTGAGGTTGCATGGCGTGCATGTAACCAGTGTGACGTGTGTGTGCGCTGACTGATTGTGGCTAGTCAAGAGACTCTGTGGAGTCATGATGGATGTGACTAGTGGTACTCAGGTCAAGCAGCTCTGTGGAGTCAGGATAGTGATTCTCGTGGCTCAGAGGAGTCAGGATAGTATTTGTGTGGCTCAGAGGAGTCAGGATAGTGATTCTCGTGGCTCAGAGGAGTCAGGACTGATGTATATGTCTTGGAGGAGTCAGGATAATAGTGTGTGTGGCTCTGCGGAGTCATGTTGGCATTTTGTGTGGCTCAGAGGATCCTTTATGGTGAGCGGTGATCGTCACTGTTTATTTACTGTTGATTCTGGGGTCGTCCTGGATTAGGTTCTTGGATGGTTCTGGGAGCTTGGCAACAGAACATTTTGGTAGTAGGGTTACCAAGATGGTCTGGGAGCATGGCAACAGAACATCTTGGTAGTAGGGTTACCAAGATGGTCTGGGAGCTTGGCAACAGAACATCTTGGTAGTAGGGTTACCAAGATGGTCTGGGAGCTTGGCAACAGAACATCTTGGTAGTAGGGTTACCTGGTTGTTTTTTAGTAGCTATGGGGGCTCAAGTTGTCTGGCCAACATCTTGAGGAACTATGGTGGTATGGTTGACCGGTGCCCCACTGGTTGCCTTGTTGTGAGTGTTGCAATGGCTGTTGAGTGCTTGAGGATGAGTCAGGTGAGTGTGTTTTTGGGTTGATTGCAGACGCCTGTCTCTTTAGTTGCTCCGATGTTATGGTCTGGAATAGTATGTTGGAGATATTCCTTGTAGGTGTGTAGAGGACTTCGTGCCAGCCCATATAGGTGGCTGTTTGTGCTCAGGTGTGGCAGCCCTGAGGTCCACCAGTGGCAGTGGTGGATGGGAGGTGTTTTGTTTTTCCCAGGTTGTGTATGAAGTGCTGCTTGGTAGCCCAGAGGGGCAGGTTTGTACTCCAGCGTGGCAGGCTGGTTACTCGTTGGTGGTGGTGGCGGGTGGAAGGTGATGTGTGAATTTTTTGGAGGATAGAAGTTTTGCTGTTTTGTTGGTGGAGTGTCGTTACCGGAATTGTTAGTTAAGCCTGTTTGTCCAGCTGTTCATCTTTCTGGCTACTTAGAGTGATGTGGCAGTGTAGTTGTGCCAGGTTGATTGGATGTCTTGTGTATCTGCGAAGTGTGTGTGAACGTGTGAGTTTGTGACAGTAGGGAAGGAGGTGTTGTAGGTGCCTGAGTGCCTTGTGATGCTGCTTGCAGGTCATGTGTGTGTTGGTGATTGTAAGGGAAGGAGGTGTTAGGATTAGCCTTCCTTTTATGATTAGCTTTCCTTCCTCTGATTTCTCCAGTGAATGTATGTTGTGATGTCATTGGTGGAATGTATGAGGTAAGCTTGGAGTGTTTGTGTATGACTGAGTTCCAATCCAGGCAGTTGAAGATTGATAGCCTGGGTGGTGGGAGCCAGTGGGTCTCCCTCATGATTTCCTCCTATTTCCTTATGGGCTTGATAAGACCTGATTTGTACCTGTAACTGAGGAACTGGAATAAAGCATCTATGAAGTATACCTGCCACAGTATCCTTTCTTATAATAATAATAATAATAATTAGGCTTTTATATCGCGCTACAAACCCTCAGGTATCCGAGCGCTGCTTATTATTACCCACGGTGTGTGGTGCTCATTTATCGACCTCGGAAGGATGAAAGGCTGAGTTTGGCCCCGCCGGGATTCGAACCTGCATTAACAGGCTCTGCACGGGTGTCAAAGCGAGCGCTCTACTCGCTGTGCCACTTGACCGGCTTATATCACTCTGACCCAGACCGGGTCATAACACATTTCCTATTCCCTACAGGGATGGATTCTTTGGCACCAATTGCCATATGAGTAGGCAACCAGTTGAAGCGCAGTAGCATAATGCGTCCCGCAGCCCCTGGTCTACACTTTATGTGATGCCATTCATGGGTTCCCGGAGTGGGAATGATTGGCTGGCAGTTGCTTGCAATGTTGACTTCCTGTGCAAGTAATCTCCGGGATTGGCTCTATCCCAGCTCTATCCCAGCTACGTCCAGCAATGCTATCACTGGATAGATTATCACCCATAGCCCAGCCAATCTGAGATATAGGGCCTCATCACGAGTTGGGCGGTATCCCGACTGGGATACCACCTGAGGACTGAATTTGTGTTACCGCCCACCCGTCCGGCGCTATTAGCACCAGATCGAGGGGTGGCGGTAATGGGTATTCCCCATTCACCATTGGGTCCATTGGTCCCAATGAGGAATTTTCAGCGTAATTACCGCCAGTGGTATTACCACGCGGAAATTGCACTAAAAAATTGATCTTTTTTCCGGCACTTAGAGCTGGGGGTAAAGGCTGCCAACTGATGTTTGGGTGGACCCTTTAAGGTTTACTGCCCAACTCGTGATGAGGCCCATAGTGTTGTTATGTTTATGTTTATTAAATTTATATAGCACTTTAACCCAAAGCGCTTATAGAGCAATATACACACATATACACACAAATATACACACACAGCCTGTGAATAATGTCCTAACTACAGACTAGCAGTGACATCACTACTGACCTATAATAAAAAAGGACATCGTTACTGCTCCTGTAATAACCTGTTACAGCACGGCTGTGATGTCACAATGCCTGCTTCTTGACCCATCACAGATACAGCCATACATTGTTTCCAGAGTCATTTCTTCTGAAATACATCGCTATGGCAACTCGCAGCCATTATTCGATAAGGATTATTTATGATGATATGTTTATTTTGTGAAATGCTGCCGTAGAACACATGAGAGCTAGCATCTATCTGTGGGTTATGACTTATTCATTACCACAAAAAGGCTTTTCATGGAATTGCATTCAGCAGTTTAAAACACTTTCTCTAGCAAACTACAGGCTGAACATTTGTTGTTTTTTCTCATTCGCACAGTTTTGACTTTGATTATATGTCTCAGTATCCGGAAGGACCAGTGCATGGGGTTAAGGAAGAGACCAAATATTAACGGGGATGATGGAGTCGCTGTAGAATAAGGAGTCACGTTATACCTGCCATACATACAACGGATAGTACAAGTCAGCGCAGAGTCTGTGACCTGATAATGGAACTCGGCCTCCTTCCTTTATTTGGCCCAGTGACTTGAAATGTGGTTAGATGTACAGTAGGGGGGTCCTTTATCCTGTATACATTTGTTGCTACTGTAGAGAATATGAACATAGCGGGTAAGAAGAATTAGCAAGAACACGGGCATCCTGATGAAAGTTCCAGTGTCACGAGGGGAAAGAAACATGTCATGCTGATGTTGAACTATAGCCCTGAGACCTTTTCAAAGGCCACTAATAAGAATGCTAGTATTTGTACATTGCGTTTATACTTATTAGGATCTGTGAGATTGTGTACTGTATTACTACGAACTATAGCCCCACAGACACCCTTACAGAGTATGAGGCTAAAGAGAGCTTTGCAAGTGTCTTTAGGAGCTACTAGGGGACGCCGTATTGTGTAGTCTATTGGGAAAAAGCACACTTAAGCTAGTCTGTCAGAGTCAGGGACTTCACCCTGCCACGGTAGGGAGTAATTCCTAAAGCTCCCAATGGGGGCTATGAATGTAATTACCGGTTTCGTTTTCCATCAACCAATGACCTCCAGTACTGTTTCTGTAGGCCTGGGCCCTCTTTCCTATCTTGCAAAACCTCCCCTCCCAGGATACACCCGGGAGCACCGAAGAAACCCTGGACTGGAATCAAATGAGAGAGAAACCCGAAATGTGGCATCTTACACAGACCTGGAACAGTCATCACGCCCAGACAGCACCCAGAGATTCAGAAAGGAAAACAACTCGCTGCGGCGAAGGGAACACGAGTTTTCATACCCATAACACACCAAGAAAAACAGCTGGGAAGCTATCGGAGACTGTTACAAAAACTGATGGCAATGGGATCAGGGCTTGGAGGGTTTTTTAAAGCCTTTCACTTGTGGAGCTCAGCCCCTGGGGAAAAGGCAGGTACAGATTAGCCCACAAAGTCAGGCGAGCGCTGGAACCAATGGGAGTGGGGATTACAAGCAGAAGGAACCCAGTATACAGCAAGTGAAAGACAGAGTGTGGGGTGCAGGGGTGAGGCCAGGAGGTGTGGAGGTGGACCAAGAGACCAAGAGGAGAATGATTGGACAAGCGGAGTGCTGAAGAGTTGGTGGCAGAGTTGGAGCAGAGTGCAAGTGAGGTATTGGTAGCGAGAGAGGTATTCACTTGTGAGAGTGAAGTAGTGACTGACAGAGCTTTTGTGAGTGTGAAGGCAGCAGTGAGGGAAGAGTGGGAGACAATCAGGAGATAGTAGATAGAGTGAGAGGGAGTGGGTAATGGAAGAGAGTGAGGACAGCAAAGAGGGGTGCTAGACACTAGGCAGCACTACAATGTATTTCTACGTGATTTTACCGAACCGAAAAGTTTGACCACCAAAAGTGCTTTTATTTCCCTTCAGTTTTCCGCAAATATATATGTGGGGAGAGATCCCCCACAGCCCCCACCTTACCGCTATACATTTTCTATTCACTTTACCCCTCCCCACACATACATATGCGGAAAAATGGGCATCATACTTTTGGGGGTCGAACTTTTGGGAGTAGGTAATTTTGTACAATACCTGTTTTCTTACCTGCAGAATTTCACTTATGGTCAGTGTTGCCCCGAGGAAGGATCAGAGCAAAAGGCAGAAGAGGCCACAGCATCATCATAGCATATGAGACCACGAAAGGAGGCATTCTAACAGTCCGCAACTATCTCTAGAATGTACGATACGTGACACCCATAGGCCCTGCCACGAGCTAATGTAATACTGGGTGCATGCAAAGGATGGGAAGAAGATTCCACGCAAACACAGGAACCATGAGTAACCACAGGCTCGCACCATCATCAAAGCAAGAACACCTGGACACAACTTCCAAGCCTGTGGTGGCACACCCAACACACCACCCTGCTCCTGATGCCCTGTGCCCATCTGAAGGGACTTCACACTACAGACCCCACCCTGGCCTGCATAGCCTGGCAACTGATTCAGAGGCCTGGCACACCACACTGGCCCATAAAGTCAGAGGCGTTGCTAGGGTCAGGGGCTGGGGTAGCTATAGCACCGGGTGTTTTGGTTGTAGCCCCGGATAGAAGCTCAGTGGTGACAACTAAAAGGCTAGCTAGCCCCGAGCCCCGACAGTCATGACGTTAGCATAGCCCTGGATCTTTTCCAGACGTAGCAACACCCCTACCTAATGCCAAGGAACCCGTGTTTGATACAGGGCCATTGCACGACGCCTGCAGCTAGAGCAGAGCCCCACGCTGAAGCTGCTACAAATGAACCAGCAAATACAGATAGGGAGAAATGGCATGTGAGGAGGGACACACAGCCTGTAGGTGTTGTTTGGTTATTTGCCCACCCATCGACTGCCCACGGCCATGCTAACCCCTACACCCATTGCCACCCAGCTCCTGCCCCTCCCTGACCAAACCACCTCCTCATGAGAACTATTTGCGCTTGATTTAAACAAGCCTTGCCATCAAACTTTCCACTTAAACTGCCTGCCAGTGTTTTTTCAAAGCAGTCTACTGAGAGTTAATGACTTAATTAGAGTTGTGAACCCTCTACTGGTGTAATAAGAATGTCTTAACCAGGTCTGCCTTCAGCCACTCGATTTATAAGCACTAGGCGTGTCCTTCACTGAAGTCCTGTTACAAACAAGCATTGGCAAAGCCAGCAGTTTTGGCTTGTCCTTGTGTTTTGAGTTTTTGCCAGGCACTGCTATTAGATACCCACGTACTTGCACCATTTTGCAGTTGCTGCCATCGATAGCCAGTTAATTCCCCTAAGGCTGTGCCTGGCAAGTGCCTTTCCCATACCTGCACAAAAGCCCAAAGTGCTGGCATTGCCTAGGCTTGTTTTATATATAGTTTGGGGTTCTGGCCAGGAGCATCCTACCACATGCACCGTTTCTGTACTGCACCTTCCATTCCCTAGAAACTGCTGCCAATGTCACTGTGGTCCTCCGCTGAAGCCAAACTTCATTACTCTAAAGACTGAAAGGATAGTTCTGTGAACTGGGTGCTTGCATACGGGGGTTGCCACAACAAAGCAAGATAGACATTGCAGTGCAGTCAATGTGGTGGGGGGTCATGGGAGTTGGAGTGCAAAATATCTGGAGAGCCACAGCTTGCAGACCCCTGTACTATCATCCCTTTTTAACAACTAGTAGATTAAATGCTCCCAAATTGGATTTAAACTAACAAACAACACATGGTAAAATGAAAGAGCTTTAAATAAATCGGATACATAATTTGCAAGCCTAGGAAGGACATTATTATGAAGAAATATGCATATGGTGGCCAAGTTACATATAGGGTAAGGTACATTCTCAAAATGGCTGCGATATATGTTTCGACTGTTCAGATACACAGGGTACCTTCTTCAGGATTGTTCACTGGCTAGAAGAAAATCATTTTGTATTGAAGTATTGCTTCCACAAGAATAGGAAAAAAATGAGTGCTGGCTACTTACATGATTTCTTGTCTGTTACATGTAAGCACATAGAATGTGTAAAATGTAGTTATTGCATCCTATTCCCGCCATCTTGTCACAGTTACGCCCATCCTCCTGCCTATGACTCACTTGTGAATCGTTCTGCCAACCCCAAACAAGTGATCCACCATTACCTTCGCAGAGTTGTGAGGTTCTGTCAAATGATGTTGGGAGGGAGAAGTGCTTGCATGTGACCTCTCTCCTGGCAGCTCCCTCACCTCTCGCTGACTTCTGACTCGATGTACGGCAGTGTCTTCTATCAAGATAGCCCCCTGATTTATCTTCCCACTACTCACTCTCCTCCTCACCAAAATCTCCACTGTCCTCCTTCTCCCTGTTAGCACTCTAAAGCCTATCATGCCAGTATCAAATGTCATCCAAGCATCCTACATTCATCTTGCCCACCACTGCTCTATGCCATCAACACAGACCTGTACACAGTACTCTGGTACTTCTGAAATGCACAGAGCAACACATCAGCCAACTGTCTTGACTTTTCTCTCTCTCCCCCCACTAACCTAACCCACCACTCTTCTCTTTCAGATCCTCCAGAGTGCTTGGAGACCATGTTCAGCAAGTGACATCAGCGTGCAGTATGAATCCCAGTCACATAACCAGGGCTTTAAGTGGGCCAGAGCTAGCCAGATCTCAGTCCTGGCAGTCTCCAAATAGTGCCTTCTGGGACTCTCCTAACTGGCTTCCTTGAACCACTTTCTTCAGCACAGTAATGCAAATAATAATGAATGGCAATACTGCTCTTCACCAGTAGATATCAACGTTTAGAACCACAACATCAGTTACAGACATTTGAAATTAGGTTGTCTTTAAACATGGAAGGGAATTGTAAGAAAATACATTGCTTGATTTTTTGCAAAAACATTGTTTTAAAGTATTGCCATTAGAATTATTTTAATTAGTACTAAAGAGTCATGAAAGTCTTTCAAAAGGACTGTGGGATTGCAGGATGTGCTAACTCATTTTGATTTGATGCTCTATTTTATATTTGTATATATTTATTTCAGTCAATATTCTATACACTTTATATTTTAATACATATTTTAAAGTGGGATTGACTCCCTTTCATTGCACACATCACAACTTGATTAGTGATATTAATTATATAGGGCCGACCTCTTTTAGTTACTTGGGATTTGGTGCAGCGCAAGGTCCTTTTTTTGGCCCCGCCCCCAAATATTGCATCACAACGCCTTGCAGCCACTCCTCGATTTCTCATCCCACTTCAAGCCCTGTTCATGAACATGTAACCTGTCCACGTGCATTCTCAGTGGGTGCGAGCGGGCGGGGGCGGTGCTCCTCTACTTATTTTTTATTACGTTTTACTGTTCTGGAATGGTTTTGTTTTAAAATAAAAGTGTAAGAAGCAGTTGAAACTTGCACTTTCAGTGTATTGCACTGAATGCTCCATTAAACATCAGGTGCATGTGTTTAGGGGGCTGTTTTGCGCGTGGGAGTGGCGATGGGGTTTTTGGGGAGCGGGACAGGCTTGCGGGGAACATAGCTCCACTACTTCTTTTCATACGTTTCAGCCACTGGCCGTGCTGTGTTCTTAGTACCTGCCTCTTGTCCCATCTATCGTCTCCGCCCCCAGACTATCACATACCCAGTTAGCGACTGCGAAGAACTCTGCATTATTTGATTTGCCGTGCCGTCTGTCGATCACCAAAACCACACCCACCTGGGGATTCAATGAGCTAAAAACAAACACAGAAGTAACAGGCACCTCGGCTGTGGCAGAAAGTGTGACGTTTCCAATTGAATCTAGTAACAAGACACGTTTTGTGCTGGCAATCCATCATTCTGATGGCTAAAATAATATCCTGGTGTGTTTTTGTCAGCAAGATGCAATTTGCTCAGCCAGGAAACAGCCCTCTCCATGGAAAACCTGCCAGATGATCTCACAGCCAGGACCTGCAAGAGACAGGGGACAGGGAGGGAGGGGGCTCCCTTGACTCCCCTGGCTTTGATTCGGACCTGAGATAAAACAGCTGGTGCACTGGTTGACCAGCACAAAGGACAACGTTTTGCCCTGGATAGTCAGTGGAAAAATACCAGGCACTAATGAAAAATTCCCGGAACAATTGTCTGCCATTAGTGCACTTTCTGTAATCCTTTCATTCGGTGGTGAGAGGCAGGGCCATCTTAACAGTTTCTGGGGCCCCGGTCACAGGCGTCTTGTCCCCCCAATTCGCAAAATAAAGGGTCACATACCTGGAGTCAAATTCAGCAGAAACTCATCTAGGCTTTAAATGGATTATCTAGTTGTTAATACAATGTAAACATCGCACATCTCTGTGATCTTTCTTTCCCAAGAGGGTGCTATATTGAAGACATGTTCACTTTATTTTTCGAATAATACTTTGTTTTTGAAAGAAAATATAGGAACAACATTTTTAAGCAAGTATTTATTCAAGAAACTGACATCCTAAAAGTTCAACCTGACCAATTGTTTTCTGTATGAATGCGTCCTAAGTGCCCTTGGAAAAACATAACATGAGTCGGCAGGACAAAAAACATGAAAGCCCGTAGCAACCATCACAATTCGCGCAGCGTTTAGGTTCCTGCCCACACAGCGGACACATTCAAGTAATCATAGAAAGAATGAAATGAGGAGCACCCGGTGAGTATATGCTTTCTACTGCCCAGGGCTGATGTGCCTGAAACGATGCTGAGATTAAGCTATATATTTCCGTCTAGATTGGTATATTGCTAAATCATTAATTATGTCAGAAAATTCTACCTCTTGGACCATTCCAGACTCCATGCTTAACAGAGATCAATAATTCCACCTAGCTTCAATCATAAAGGTAAAACAGGGACAGTTACCATACATGCCTGCTTCTGTTTTTGTGGAAACGCAGGCCGAGGGCAAGCTATTCTCTTAAGAGGGCTGTGAAGGTGAACCAGTATTGACCCAAATAACACAGGATCACAGTCCAAAATAAAGGGACTGTCCAGTCAAGGGTCTATACAAATGTACGCACTTTAATAAAACACTGCACCTGCAATACAACTATTTGAAAATACTGTACAAAACCCCACCCCAATGGAAGAAGAGAGACGATGTAGGAAGAAACTCGCACTCTGACTGTGGTTCCAGGGGTGGTAGGAGAATAACTATGATATGATATGATATGGTATGATATGATATGGTATGGCATCTATAACGCACCCACACACAAGTGTTTCAAGGCGTGACGCAGCAAGGGAGGGGGAACAGAGGGAAGACTGAGACAGCAATCCTACTAGGACAGGCGTCATTCAGATCGCGCAAATGCAGGGGAAGGGGGAAGAGGAAAAGTGCGGAGTGGGAGGGGGTGGGGACAGTGCAGTACCTGGGGTACCTGGGGTAATAGAATGAATAAAACAATAAGAGAAGTAGGGCCAGCTGGGGGCAAGGGTAAGTGCCAACATCAGGTGTCAAGTGCTGGTGGGGGACTGTAGGGATTCAGAAACCGTCCCTTAGTGCAGGGTTTTCCAGGGAGGCTGTGCAGGTATGTAACTGGCGGGAGAGAGTACTGAAGCAAAGAGGAAAGTTTTGAGGTGCTTCTGGAACCGGAGATGGTTCTTCTCAAGTTTCAGGGAGGCAGGAGGATGTTCCAGAGGGAGGTGGCAGCCGATGAAAGAGATCAACCACCAACTCGTTGCTTGGAGAAGTGACTGACCCCGAGGGAGTTGGAGGCAGATGAGCGAAGAGCTGGAGAAGGAAGCTATTTAGGAAGGGAGAGTTTAAGGTATTGAGGCCCCAGAAGACCTTGTGGACAATGCAGAGGGTTTTGAACTTAATTCTTGCAGCCTCTGGGAGCCAGTGCAGAGCTTTCAGGGCTGTAGAGATATGATCCCTGGGCTTGAGGCCAAGGACAAGTCTTGCAGTCCTGTTCTGGATGAGTTGCAGAGGGCGGAGAGTAGAAGCAGGCGGATTTAGAAAGAGGCTGTTGCAATAGTCCAGCCTAGAGAGAACCAGGGCTCTGGAGACAGTGAACTTCTGGGGGAAGGAGAGGAAAGGAAGAATACCTCTGAGGAGGTGCAGCTGGTAGTGTGACTTCTTAGAGATGTCAGAGATTTGAGGAGAGAAGGGAGTGTGGCATCAAGGGAGGCCAGCCAGAGAGAGACAGGAAAGGAGGGAGCAGGTGTGCTGATGAGGAGAATCTTGGTCTTACTGGCATTAAGGCAGAGATCGTTGGCAGAACACCACTTCTGGATGGCGGACAGGCAGTCAGAGATTAGAGAGGGAGAAGAGGTGGCTGAAGGTAGCCTGAAAATGAGCAGAGTGTCATCCGCATAGCACTTGAAGTTGGGGCAGAGAGCGGCAATGCAGTGGGCAAGAAGTGCCAGGTATGGGATGAACTGCCAGGGAGAGATGTTACACCCCCTGGGGGACACCACAGGTAGAGATAGACCACAAATGGATATGGCAATATTGAAAACCGGTGCGACCGTGACCTAACCAGTCTCCAGATCCCAAGTGGATAGAGGGGGGAGTTTAGTGTCCACAGTACCTGGTTTCATTTCTTGGTGGGCACCAGGTAGTGGTGAACCTGGTCGCTCGGTGCAGCAGAAGAGGTGCTCTCAATGGTGCAGTTCAGAGTGGTCCCTGGATTGCTTCGCAGTTGAACCAGGTCGGGTTAGGCTTTGATTGCTGGGAGGAGTCGATAAGTGATAATCCAGCGGTATGAGTCAGCGGGAAACGGTCATTGAAGCTGTGACCTTAGGGGTGTCGATGTGCTGGTCAATGAGGTGGCCGTTCAAGGGCTAGCTGGGCTGAGCCATGGTTGTAACCCCTGGTCAGAGTCGGTGTGTGACTCACCGGTGATTCAGATCAGGTCCTGGCATTAAGCAGTCGATTTGGGCCTAGCAGGTGACACGCTTAGCGAGAGAATGAGACAGTGGCCCTCATTACAAATTTGCCGGGCCAAAAACAATGGTGCCGATAAGCTTACCAGCACCATTGTTTCCAGACCGGCAAACTTGCTGGTCCGGCAAGTTTGCTGGACCGGCAAGTTGTTGCTGGACCGGCAAGTTTGCCACTCTGGAAACAATGGTGCCAGTAAGCTTATCGGCACCGTTGATTCCGGACCGGCAAACTACCAGTTCTGCGGGCAGTTGCCGTTCCGCCTGCCAGGTCAGACCTGGCGGGCAGTACGGAACCCGCCCGCAGAGTTTCACGGAAGCATCGGCTCTGTGGCCCACAAAAGCCCAATTGTGTACTCCCCAATTCATCACCTCAGGCTGAGGGCTTTGGAAAGCACAACTTTCCCAAAGGAAGTCCAGTGAGTTCTTCTCAGGTGAATCTTCGTGTCTTGAGAGGATCCGAGAGGATCTGAGGGAGACCCCTTCTTTTAAAGGCATAAATCCCCCGGCGATTGGACTATAGCTAGCCTGACATAGCAATCCCTGCTCTTGAAAGGAGTGAACTTTACCCCTTCTGATGTCCCACCCAAGTGCTTTGCTCCTGAGGAAGTGGAGGGGACAGGAAAGAGAGACAGAGTGAAACAAGATGGTGGAAGTCTCCTTCCATTGACCAAGGACTCTTGCCTTTCATAATCCCGCCCCTTCCTACTAATAACAAAGGCCCTAGAGATGCAGCACCCTGGCGCAAGGCTACTCCTTTTGAATGGGTGTACTCCTTTAATGTCCGGGCCCTGGAGAGCTGCCTCTGGTGGAGGGTGTTACTTGCCCTCACGAAGAGATCAAAGAAGACACCTGGCCCTCCAGGTTCAAGTCCTGGCCAAAATACACATCACCTTGCAGAGCTGACACACAGAAGCTGACATATGTGCGATATCAATTTGGGTGCGGTGGTCATGATCATGAGTAGTACCATCTCGGGAGGATAGCTATGGGGCAACGCACTCGCCTTGGAATCAAGGTGACACGGAGCAACACGGGTTTGATCCCCGGGTCCCCGCTTAGAAACCTCTGGGTATTAAGCGTGTTATAAATAACCAATCATATGTGATCACTGTGCTGCCCGTAACTGCGCAGACAAAAAAGTCAATGCCAATTATGGCGCAGTGCAGTGATCAAGTGATCAAATAGATCACTTTACCCATGTCCCCCTGCTGCATTCCCTTACCTGACCCCCCTCACCCCACTTACCTTATGTGTGTGCTGCCGACTCCCCGCTATCCCTGTGGTGTCAGTTCCTTCCACTTGGGTCGAAGCTGACGCTGCAGGGTGCTTTTCTTTTTTTTATTACTTTCTTGTTCCTTGCTTATTGCAACCCCTGACTCTCATTACTGCACCCAAGGAGAGCAGGGTACACACCCACAACCCCGCTCTGCTTGGTTGTAATAATGGAAGCCAGTATTTTGTGCGGCCCCAAAGTCGCAGTAACTATGGGGCGCTCTACTGAGCGTGACATTTTTGTATATTTCCAAAATAACCAATTACAATTTACAATTCACCATGCCTAATCTCGGGCATAGCTTTATTTAGAGATTACCCTGCACCAGCATGGGTTACCCATGATCATCATAGTTCTGGCACAGGGGGGCATATCTCAAATGCTGCCCTTGCATGGCAGAAACCTGGCTGTCGTTGCAGCGGTCTATTGGGCATCTTGTGACCTTTGAATCTACTATACGCCACGAGGACAGCTGGCCCTGCGGATCCGGCTGCTGATGCAGCGGGCACAGGTACGCTATGCCTCTGGTACCGAGTAGCCGATAAGATGAATCTGGTTGGTAGATTACCCGCTTGGGGATGGAATTACCCACGCAGTGGATATGCTAGAATGTAACACACGTCATGCTCAGGAAAGGATTTTAAAAAAAGGGCATTAGTTAAAGGGCACCCATAATATGGAATATTCTTTACAAAGAAAGCACACATTAAAGTAAAGAAGCGATGAAAAGGGCAATTATAAGGGAGCATTGAAAAACGCTAAACTCACTTCCCATTGCACATTTTGCATAAACGGTAGATGGGTGGCACTGAGAAATGTAGCAGCTATCATTTATCTTGCAATGCTGTTCTTTCCACAAAAATTATTGGTGTGAGGAAAGACACGCACCACCACTAAATAGACCAGCACCATAATTACACGATTTTAGTATACATAACTAGTTATATTATATGTTGTAAATAATTTAGTATGTTGTTTAGTAGCACAGTAAGGCCCTCATTCCGAAGTTGCTGCTAGTCATGGCGCTATAGCACCAATACCGGTACCGCCACCGACTTGGTGGTATGGGGACTTAGCGGTCTATTCCGACCATTGCGGGACCGGTAAATCCCCATTTGAAAAGCCATTCCCCATTCCCATTCGAGCCCCCATAGGGCTCAATGGGAAGGAGGAAGGCGGCAATAACGGTACTGTAAATTACGGTACCGTTATTGACCCGGGTATCCCTTTGCGGGTCCCGTCCTTAACGGCTGCTAAAACCAGGCGTTAAGGAAGGACCCGCAAAGGGACCACGCAATAGGGCGCAAAGGGATTACCGGCACCGGTGTCATTACCGGTACCCGGTACCCCTTTGCGCCTGGGTCGTAATGCCCCCTAAGTGTTCTTATCAACTGCATGTACGCATGAACGCAGATCTCTGCAACCAGTGCTTAACTCACTGAGCCATCTTCTTGACCATGGTGGAACTGAAATGTATTAATATTCATTTCAACTTTAATCATTGCGTTTTATTAATATGTCCCCCAACAAAGAATAGGATGGACTTGCCACAAAGGCTGTGCATCCACAAACTGGGCATTTAGAGGTTCAGTTGATAGGATATGAACTTGGTTGCAATAACTCATCAGCACATGCTGCATTTTCATGATGTGTTTAAGTGAAACAACTTATTTGCTGGGTAGCCAGGTGGAGGCCCCTCCCACAGTGCAACATCTCAGTGCATGTAGACAAACAGTTCACACTTGTCCTGCCTGTTGTCACGCTCCTTTTGTTGTCAGCCACCACCTTTGCTAGGCGTTGATTGAGATTTGCACAGTGCTAATGGGTAGAGTGTGGATGCCAGCCCTGCACCGAAGATGAACTGTAACATACATGCTGCAATGTGCACACCCGCTGAGAAAGAAGCATGTCAGTGTTTTTTGTTTTTCAAAATGATTGGCAACATTGAGCAGCAGGGACTACGGTGAGGTTAGAAACTGTTTATTCTAATTTGTACAGCTCCACCTACAACAGTTCGACACGCACACAATTGCCAGAGAAAATATTCTCAAGAAAAGCCTTCACACACCAAAACATATTTACTGTGTATCGGGGCAACCTCATTTCCATCACTGTTACTTTCCTGTTCCATCTGGGATGCGGCCTCTTTGTCACCTGCTTTTGGTTTTCCCTTGGATACACAGGCTCCAGGGAGGCTTCCCTGGCCAATGACAACTGCGCATCAAATGTGCCACGGCTTAGAAGTGGCCCAGTACCTGACTGAGATAGCATGTTCCCAGCCTATGGGCGGTACAAGGCGCTATCCAAACAATTAAAAGACCTGATTCAGCTCTTACTGCATGCTGTGTGAAATCTATACCCAGTTGCTTTCAGAAATATTGCTCTCTTGGCCTAAACATCCCTGCCTTCTGAAACCATACACTTATTTACAGACCCTGTGGATGGAGTGTGCCTTGCAGAATCAATGGCTTGGGTGGGCTTCCACACAAGAAATGCTTTCCCCTAAAGTGAGGACCTGCCAATGCCCTCCTCAGGTTCACTTTAGTGCCTCCAACAAACCAGAAATATTGTATTAGAATACAGATGGGGAAAAATGGCATATGAAGAGGGACACACGGCTTGTATGTGTTGTTTGGTCATTTGGCCACCAATTGACTGCCTGAGGTTTTGCTAATCCCTATGGGCATGCCCCTCCCCGCCCAAAAACACATCCTCGTGGGAACTCTTCTGGCTCACCTTAATCAAGCCTTACCATCATAATTTGCTCTCAAAGTGTCTGGCAGTGTTTTTTAAAACACTCTTCTTGACAGTTAATGACTTAATTTGAGTTGCAAACACGCTACTGATGTAATAGAAATGTCAATAAGGTCTGCCTTGAGCCACTCGTTTTATAAGCACTATGCGTGTCCTTCACTGATGCACTGTTAAAAACAAGCATTGGCAAATCCAACAGTTCTGGCTTGTGTATACGTATTAGGCCTTTGCTGATTGGTGCTACTAGATGCCCAGGTACTCAAGCCATTTTCCCGCTGCTACCATCAATGGCCAGTTAATCCCATCACGCAGTGCATTTCTCATTCCCACACAAAAGCCCAAACTGTTAGCATCGCCAATGCTTGTTGTTTGTGTGTGTCAAATGTGCCTGCAGGCATTCACACACAAAGCATATGTTCTTTTCAGTCTCTAAATGATGATGCAAATGAGAGAAAGAAAAAAGAATGCAAAATGTTTTCTGGCCTCATAACTTGGCCACTATACAGTATAGTGAGTGGGGGTCACGGGGGATACCCCCGCAGCTGACCCAACCTAAACAAAAAGGCTGCGCAGGTGTCCCCCGCAACACCCAGCTCACTATACTATACAGTATAGTGAGTGGTGTTGCAGGGCACCCCTGCAGCTGACCCGATCAAAAGAAAAAAAAAGAAAGGGACCCTGCTGCACCGGTTCACGATGGCGGAAGTGAAAGGGAACCAGCATCGCAGGGACACAGCGCGTCGCAATGAAAGGTAAGTAGGGGGTGGGGCTGTGTTGGGGGTGTGGGCGGGAGTGGGGGTGCGGGCAGGGATTAGTGTTGGTATGGATTGAGAGTTGTTTTACCATGGATGTCCGCATGAGAACTGTACATCCATTTATGTATAACGTACATTTCTCATGCAGTAATTTCCGTCGCGGTTACTTTAGCCACGGTAAAGCAACCCCAATTCCAAGTGCCGAGCCTTTGCTCCAGGAAAATGCCTTTGTCTATTGGGCAGTGCTATTTTTTAAATTCGTTTTTATTGGCATTTCAAAGTTAAGTCACAAACTGTTTCCCATCCTCCCATAACCCCAACAATTACCCCGCCCTCAACCGCATCCCTTGAAATTGAATCAATACTGTAAATAATACCACTTTGCAACATTAGCCGAATTCAGCAAATCAAGGACTACCCAGCAGGCGCAATTTCTGAGGACAGGGCCGACCGTTAAAGTCTTTGTCTGTATATTTTAGCACAACATTCCAGTCTTCAGTAAACAATGATCGGTCCCCCTGTAAGGAATATGTCATCCATTCATGTGATCAAAAATTCCATACTATAGAAAACCATTTAGAGGTTTGCGGTGGAACTTTTCGCTTCTAGTTCTGGGCAATTACAAGCAAAGCAGCTAGTCGCAGTATCGCAAATGCCTTCTGAACGGCTTACGGCTGTTGTCTAAAGTCATCATCGATCATCACAAGCAAACCAATACCTAAAGAGAGAGGTGTGTGAATTGAAAATATTTCACACAAGTGTAAATTCACCTCACCCCACTATTCAGCCAACATCTCTCGGGAGGATAGCTCAGGGGCAACGCGCTCGCCTTGGAAGCAAGACAACACGGACCAACACAGGTTCGATCCCTGGGTCCGTGCTTAGAAACTTCTGGGTATTAAGTGTGTTATAAATAACCTATCATATCATATATCATATCATATCATATCATAACATTGAACAACTCCGCCAGATATGTTCCCAATTCTCCACATGGACACATTCCTTCCAGCGGATGTGGCAGGGTTCATTTGAGCGAGGCGGGCTGGTGTGTAATGCCGTTGCACCAGGTTTGAGCCAGAATTCTTTCATTTGAATTGCTCTAGAGAGTCTAGGGATTGTTCTCCAAAGTGTCCCCCAGTTCTGCTCAGTGACCATTTCTCTGAATGTGACTGGACGGCTTTTTTATGACGAATCTTCATTTTGGGAGGCCCTTCTCCCATTATAGATAAGGGCATTGTTCCCTGGATTTGATAGTACATATTGCTCAAAGGGTGTCAGTTTCCTGGTGGCCATCACCTTAATCGGAGGAGGCAAAATGCAGTGTCTCACCTGGAAATATTGAAACCTGGATTTTTCATGTGTCCCCAACTCCAGTTTACATTGTGTGAATAGTTTTACTGTTTCCTCCACAAACATATCTCTCAACTTCTCACACCCGCCTTCCATTCGCTAAATGCCTTTGGTTCTAGGCCTGGGGTAAATTTGGGGGCAATAAATAGAGGCTGTTATACCATGTTTTTTCACTGCATCATCCCAGGTGTTTTCTACATGCGTGCATAATTTCACTCATATGTATATTGGTTGGACGATCGGGTCTCAGTAACCATAATACATCACATAGTCTGGCACCCCCCACAGTCCGTTCCATCTGTACCCAACACTTCTCCACTGTGTTGACAGATCATTCCTTTACCATCCTAATTTGCGACGCATGAAAGTTTGTCAAAAAGTTAGGAAGACCCATCCCTCCCTTGTCTGCCAGCAGCATCAATGGAGTTAGGGCTATCTGCTGCGTCTTATTTTGCCATACGTAGGCAGACGGCCCTGTGTATTTTGCGGAAAAATGTCATTGGTACTTTGATAGGCAGAGCTTGAAATAAGTAAAGTGCTCTGGGGAGGGTGACCATTTTCACAGAATTGATTCTGCCCAGGCACTAGATCGTAAGTGGGTCCCACCTTTTGAATTGAGATTCGAAGTTCCAAGGACGTGTATGCGCGTCCTTTTTGCATTAACTTGCATAATAGCCTGGCACTTAAGGGATTTATGAGGGGGGTAGTTAGCTGCGTATAGACCCTTAAGGTATGGAGTAATCCATACCCCCAGTAGTGTGGTGAGGCCCACATGTGCCCAACCGAACCGTGTCTGTGTCTGCAAATGTAAAGTTTCTGACGAGGATATGATAGGTTTAAAATTTCAGATTTATGCTAATTTATTCTCAGTCCTGCTACTACCCCAAATTTCTCAAATGCTTGTGTGGATTCCTGTTTTCTGTTTGATGGCTCTGTTGCTATCAGCAGCATATCATTGGCGTAAGCCATTTTTTGGTGCTGAGTACCGCCAAACACAATGTCTTTTATTCCCACTGTTTGTCTAATTTTAGCCAATAAGGGTTCCAGGTGTAGTGCATATAACATTGGGGAAAGAGGACTCCCGTGCTTGGTACCGTGATGAAGGGAGATTAGATGGGATAATTGGCCATTTATTAACAATTTTGGAGAAGGATTCTGATAGTTTGCTCCAATCCTTTTTTTTATAGTTTGGTCCGAATCCCATTTTCTCTAGCGTCAATAATAGGAACAACCATTCCACACGGTCAAATGCCTTTTCGGCGTCTATACAAACGAGGAATGCAGGCATCTGTTTTTTCTCCACCTTCTCCAAAATATGGCATACTCTGCATATATTATCATGTGTTTGCCTTGACTTTATGAAAACCAGTTTGGTCATTAAATATTAATGATGGGAAGAGGTCTACAATTAGGTTAGCTAGCACTTGGGTGAAAATGTTCACGTCTAAGTTAATGAGTGTGACAGGACCCTCAAATCTATGGTTCTCTACCGGCTTTAGGGAACAGAATTATTTTTGCTTAGTCCATGGTGGGTGATATTTGTCCCGTGTACAGAAAGGAATTAAACAACAGGAGTTAAAATGTTGCTGTATGTTTCATAGAACTTGGCTGAGAATCCCGTCTGGACAAGGTGACTTATTAAGTGGGAGTTCACGGATAGCCTGTAGGACCTCGTCCGTCATTATAGATTTTTCTAAGATTTGGCCTTTGGCAACCGTAAGTCTGGGGAGTTCAACTGGTTCCAAGTAACTCATTTGCATGGAACGATCTGGCATATTGGATTCCTATAAATTGGAGTAAAATATGTGCCATTGTTTAATGATACAGGTAGTTTCGGAGGTCATTTCCCCCGAGGACAGTTTTATTTGTTGTATAATCTGGGAGGCCATCTTTTGGCGAAGCTTGTCTGCCAACAGACGATCTGTTTTGTTAGCTTTTATATATTACCACTGTTTGCATAATAAGAGAGCTTTTTCTGCTTTCTTTGTTAAATGAAGATTTACCATACCCGCCACTGTGCGGAATGCGCTCTGCAGTCTGGGGCCCGTGTGATAATTCCTTCTCGAATGTTCATTTGAGGGCCATACATTACTTGTGTCTTTTGGCTTCTGCGCCTATGAGGACTCCCCTTGTTGTAGCTTTAAACGCATCCCAAATAATGGTGAGTGAAGTCTACTCCCTTAAATGTAAGTCAAAGTATTCAGTAATATTTGCAGCAATTTCATCGTTCACAACATGCTCTTGGAGTAAAGCAAGCGGAAATGTCCAGGCCCAAAGCTGTGGGTTGGCAGTTTTGAAATCTAGTG
The DNA here is from genome assembly GCF_040938575.1 of Ambystoma mexicanum. Classification (NCBI taxonomy): domain Eukaryota; kingdom Metazoa; phylum Chordata; class Amphibia; order Caudata; family Ambystomatidae; genus Ambystoma; species Ambystoma mexicanum. The sequence continues at coordinate 99,468,191 of NC_090927.1, read as the reverse complement.
TTTGTGCAATCGGGCATGGTCCGAGAGAGTAATTGGATGTGTGGAGATTTGTGTTATGATGGCCAACAATGGAGTGGATGTCCACGCGTAATCTATTTGGGAAACTGACCTGTGCAAATGTGTGTAAAAGGTACACCCTTTCTCTTCCCCTGTTAGGGTCAGCCAAATATCTACTAAGGATTGATCCGCAAATATACTTTGCAGCCCGCTTGAGGGGGAGGGTGGAAGCCAGTGTGTTACCCTGCTTCCGTCCCATGCCAAATCCCATGTCAAGTTGAAGTCCCAAGTATTAATAAATCTCTGTCCATGAATTGCTCCAGGAGGCCCATCATGTGTTACAGAAATCCGTCTTGGCCTGAGTTGGGGGCATATGTTGTCGCTACTGTTGATTTGATTGTAGCTACCCTAACGACCGCAAAATCATATCTGCCCTATGTATGTGTTTTCATGCAAATTATTTGATGAGCACATCACTCTTTTACTGCTATCAATACACCTGAGGTTTTGCTCATGGCGGCAGTGCTATTTTAAACACCGGATTTTTCAACCCAAGACAGACAGCTTTCAAGGCTACAGACATGTACATACTGGTTCCACCCTTATTACGTGTTCTTAGAACAATTCCTTTATTTTCAACTGTTCTTGAGCTAAGTACTTTGGGGCTCATTAAAAGTGTGGCGCTGCAGAAACAAATTGGTGGTGATGGAATTATGGCCCTGGAGTGTGGGATTTACCTTTAGCATCATGCTGGAGGTAAATCCACCCAAATTTCTGATGACAAACGGCAAAAGCATTGGAATTACTGCATCAGTATTCCACCAGCAGTTGTTCCTCCAAAAATGCTGCATAGAGTCAAATGGGGATTAACTCTGCCATGGCCACTTGTAATCTGACGCTAATTCCGCCTGACCAATTGGCGGTAACGATAATCCTGTTGGGCAGTATTCTGGCAGATTTACCACTGGAATACCGCCCAACTCGCAATGAGGCCCTTTATGTCTTAATTGTATCACAGTTGTGCATCTTACAGAACTGAACACCTCTGGCAGAGTTAAGGCTTGAGCTCTTCCTGCACTACTTAAAAGTTAGCCAAGGCCACCTCCAGGCGGCTCCTGGTTGGCCTCTGCATGCTAGCAAGCAATATAGTTTGGATAGATGTGTGTCTATTGTGTGTCCGCGGTTGCAAGTGTTGGCTGCGAGTGACTGGCAACCGGTTAGGAGTGAAAGCATTACGGCCACATCTGGAAATGAGCCACTATTTCATTAGATAAGGGCGATAAGGACGGCACTCAAGAAAGAGCATCACAAAGTGCCTTCTGCTACTGACAACGCAAAACACCAAAAAACAAATTATACAAACGACGCCTCGGGGGAGCGCGGCAGCAAGGAAGCCGAGGTGGCCCCGCTCCCTGATGGGACTCGCTAATGAATCTGCCTTTCAAAACGCGCCTCGGGCAGGGCCGGGCGCTGCTTAAAGAGAACGCTTCTCCTGTCTGCGAGGAACACACGTTTCCAGCCTGGCTCTGGCATCTGGGATTCATCACTATAAGGAAGAGTCTGGCTTGCTCGTGGAGAGAAACGGAGGGCCCGAAAGGTCTGAGGGCATACAAAGATTTACAATGAATATATATAACCACTGCAGAATCTTTAGTTAAGGTGATCATATTTAATGCAACAAAACCCTTGCAATTCAACGGATGTGGGAAGTAATGACCATTTTAACTCGGATCCCCCCAACCCCTTTGGTGACCCCATGATCTGAAGTGTTACTTACACAGTGCTTATGCCTAAGCACTTTACACAGAACATGTAAGCGCTTTACACAAAACATGTATACATACATCATCAATACCTCGGAAGAATGAAAGATTGAGTTTGCCTTGACAGGATTCGAACCTGAGACCTGCAGACCACATACAGATCACTGCAGCAATCGCTCAACCCGCTGAGATAACTTGCCAGGCCTCTAATTTTGTTTGTCATCGTGAATCCCATCTGTCATGTATGTGTTCATGGGCTTTGCAATGGGGGAAGCCGAGTTAGGATGATCCCCACTTCCCACATCCACTGAATTTCAAGAGTTTTCTTGCGTTACATTTGATCACTTTATCTGTCCCTTAACAAAGGTTTTTTTAGTGAATTTCAAGAGTTTTGTTATACCATAGTTTATTCAAGAGCCACTAGCCCTGGCCATGATGCAGCAATAGTTTTCTTTAGGGCTCACTAGCCGTGGCCACTGTACATGTTGCATCCATTGGTTTCCTTGTGGCCCACTAGACATGGCCTTCGGCCCTGGCCGGTGAGCATGGCAAACCAACAGTTTATCAGGGGCTCCCCAAGCTGGACATTTTGGGAGAAATACATAAAAAAATAAAAAAGTTAGTAAGAAATCAAAATCCCACAGTTTTCAGCCCATGCATTTCCACGTAGAGAAGAAGTGCAGTTTTTGAACAGCCATATCGTGAAAACCGCTTGGCAGATTTGGACCAAATAAGAAACTATTTGAGCTCACAGCATTGACTTAATTTCCTTGACTGGTTTGGGGTAAATCTATCCAGTAGATTTTAAAATATTCAACAGAGAATAGGGTGCCCCCTGCTTCTTAAAACCTTTATATCAGTCTTGGCGCTTTGCAGCAGAGAGGCAGAGCGAGGCTAATTACTTTTGACTCACTGGATGGATTTGGCTGACATTTTTTTAAACAAAAAGTTTGTGAAGGACTCCTCCAAACTGGAAATGTTGAGAACAATTCATTAAAAATTGAAGAAGGTATTAAAAAAAACATAAAATTGTAGTTTTAGCCTACTCCTATTCATTTTCCCATAGAGAAAAACTGCAGTTTCTGAACAGACGTAGTGCGAAAACTGCTGGCAAGATATCGACCATATGTTGGAATGAACTTCATAACCTTACAAAGTCTAATAATGTTCTCGACATCAGAAAGAGACTCAAAACTCTTCTGCTTATGTAGTCACTCCGAGGGGAACACTGACTGTTTTGAATGACAGCGCTTAGGTGACCTGCTCGTAGACGCTATATAAATACCAATTAGCAATAGCAATGACATCAGGCTAAAGGTCGGGAGTGGGATAGAAGACACCATGTGAAGTTGGCGATTTCGGGGACCAGTTACGGGAGACATGTTTCAGTTTACCAGGGGAAGACCATGTGAATGTCACGAGATTACAGCGGCATCGCTACAAGACGCGCTCAGAAATCAATCTGCGTCATACGAAGAGGTGAGTGGTAGGGGATATATAGTGGGTCATGGGAGAGGGTTAAGGAGGGAATAGGCAATTGACTGGAGTGAGGGGACCTGGAAAAAAGAAGTGGGACCTATGCAGGGTGTCTGTGAGGTCATGGATTTTTTTATTTTATTCAGAGTAATTTTTCCTGTTATCGTGGGAATCGGCAAATCGTCACTCTACCGCAGGAATTTCTGTTCTTGGAAATTACTGTGAAATTACTGTGGGAATAAGGAGTTAGAAAAAAAAGATTTAACATCTGCAGTGCCCACCTCTACTGGGCAGGGGGCAATGGGTGTTTGGTAACAAACCAATGGCGTGACATAGCCAGTGGCCATGGTTAGTTGGCCCAAAATAATGATATTGGTAGTACAATATGTACGGAGGCCATGGCCAAAGGCCATAGCTAGAGACCTCAAGATACTATGCAACATGTTCAGCCACGGCCACTGGCCATGTCACAGCATTAGTTTGTTACCAAACACTCATTGACCATTCCCTGTAGATGTAGGCACTGCAACCCTCCAATGACCTGCCAAGTCTGAGGAAACATCAGAACACGGGTGTACTAGCAATCTTACCAGTGCCCCTAACTCCACCCTTTAAAAGTTGTGAAGAACTTTTAGTTGTTTGACCATGCATTGGCTTTGCCAACACTGGTTGCAAAAGACCTCCAACAGCTGGAAAGGTATTTGACACACCAGTAAACTCCTTGGACAAACTGTTGGAACGATCTTCACACCCACCGGACCCTTTCCCTAACCTTTTCCCAATTCCTAAAACTTTTGGAAAGTTTTGGGCCCAAGATCCCATACAACTTAGGGTTGGACTTTCAATTAGGGTTGTTATTCCTATGGGCTTTTGGTGCTTTAACTAATTACTTACCTTCCCTTTCAGGTATTGTGGGGATGAATGGATTATTCTGCACTGATTGTGACTGTATATATGTGTTATATTAGAAGTATTGTGTGATAGTATTACCAGTTCTGAGTAATCTTTATAGTCTGAATGTGTACAGTGTGTGTTTTGGCCAATAATAAATATAGTATGTTTATAGCTACCTGACTAAGTGTAATCCTTGATTGCTCATTGTGTGGACTCATTGTGGATCCCTGACCCCACTCGCCTATCTTTAGACTAATAAGGGACCACTCTCCATGCTACCTTGTTTGGTTTGGCTACAGCTCCCAGAGTTTCCCCTGTTCACTATAACTAGGTTGGCCTCCTAAACTCTGTCCAGCAGGCCAGAGTTTAGAAATCCATTTTATCACTCACAATTAACACATCTGGTGTCGACATGTTTGCTCATTGGTCCTAATACCTACTTTTCGATCCTGATTCTCAATGTACACGTTATTTTCTTTCCTGCAACAATTGCTTTTCAGGTCATAGAACCTGCTCTCTGCATCTCAGCACCGTGTGGGGAAGGGCAGTACAGAATGTGAGAGGAGCAGTGACTTAAACCACAGTTCACATTTGTACCAAGTGCTCAGTGATGCAGCAATGATCTCACCCACAAGATCTCACCAAGCCGAGCATACCACCGGCACGTAAAGGACTCCCAATGAAGCACACTCACTGTGATTTCCACATGATGGACACTCCCCTCCAAAGTTGTACTTGCATGCCGCAAACCCACACGCAACCCACCAGCAAATAACTATTGCAGAACGGAATCCTTCAGGCCAAGATCCACGTTGCCTTCATGGAATCGACCCCCTACACACGTCTATCAGTCTCCACTGCATGTACCCGCAAATGTCTACTCTACTCTTTTCCCTAATAAGTTCACCTCTACAATCTCCTGTCACCTTGCAGCACACACACAGATTCCCCGCAAACAGCAACCGCATGCCTGCAAAAGCTACTGTGTTAATGGTGCTGTCACAATGCTTCCTTATTCAGCTCCATCACACATCTCCACATGAGTGGGGAATGTGGATTTGCATCATTCTAAGTGAGCAGATCTTGGGCTGTGCCATCCGGATACACACTTACCCAAGTACCACCTCCACCACCACCACACTCATAGAACCATACAAGCACTCGGGGCTCGGAAATGTCTGGATTCTACCCATCAACACCACGGGATTCACATCTGCCTCTTCCTCTATCCCACTAACAACCCCACCTCCTCTTTTCTTACAGTGCCACGCTCAGCGAGGCCACCACAATGGCGGAGGGATCCCATACAAGACTCCTTTACATTGCATTACTTATGCGGTGTCGAAAATCTTGGTCGTTATTTTAGCCTTTTTGTCCTTTTACAATTTCCACACCAATCTGACTGCAGCAGACCTGGTTACAGGTGACCAGTGCATGATTAGACATGCATGTCTCTGGGCCATGTAAATAATAAAGTGGTTATGGGTGACGAGTGCATGGTTAGATACGGCTTTCAATATCTCTGGCCGTATCAATCTCTTGGCCTAGTCGCTGGTTACATGTTATCGCTTGGCCGTATGAATGATAAATGGATAAATGTTGACTAGTCGCTGGTTACATGTTATCGCTGGTTACATGTTATCTCTTGGCCGTATCAATGATAAATGTTGACTAGTCGCTGGTTACATGTTATTGCTTGGCCGTATCAACGATAAATGTTGACTAGGCACTGGTCCATGTTATCGCTTGGCCTTATCAAAGGTAACTGTTGACTAGTTGCTGGTTACATGTTATCGCTTGGCCGTATCAAAGATAAATGTTGACTAGGCGCTGGTTACATGTTATTGCTTGGCCGTATCAATGATAAATGTTGACTAGGCACTGGTCCATGTTATCGCTTGGCCGTATCAATGATAAATGTTGACTAGGCGCTGGTTACATGTTATTGCTTGGCCGTATCAATGATAAATGTTGACTAGGCACTGGTCCATGTTATCGCTTGGCCTTATCAAAGGTAACTGTTGACTAGTTGCTGGTTACATGTTATCGCTTGGCCGTATCAATGATAAATGTTGACTAGGCGCTGGTTAAATGTTATCGCTTGGCCGTATCAATGATAAATGTTGACTAGGCACTGGTCCATGTTATCGCTTGGCCTTATCAAAGGTAACTGTTGACTAGTTGCTGGTTACATGTTATCGCTTGGCCGTATCAATGATAAATGTTGACTAGGCGCTGGTTAAATGTTATCGCTTGGCCGTATCAATGATAAATGTTGACTAGGCGCTGGTTACATGTAATCGCTTGGCCGTATCACTGATAAATGTTGACTAGTCGCTGGTTCCATGTTATCGCTTGGCCGTATCAAAGATAAATGTTGACTAGTCGCTGGTTGCATGTTATCGCTTGGCCGTATCAATGATAAATGTTGACTAGGCGCTGGTTAAATGTTATCGTTTGGCCATATCAATGATAAATGTTGACTAGGCGCTGGTTACATGTTATCGCTTGGCCGTATCAATGATAAATGTTGACTAGTCGCTGGTTACATGTTATCGCTTGGCCGTATCAATGATAAATGTTGACTAGGCGCTGGTTAAATGTTATCGCTTGGCCGTATCAATGACAAATGTTGACTAGGCGCTGGTTATATGTTATCGCTTGGACGTATCAAAGATAAATGTTGACTAGTCGCTGGTTACATGTTATCGCTTGGCCGTATCAATGATAAATGTTGACTAGTCGCTGGTTACATGTTATCGCTTGGCCGTAAGACTAGTCGCTGGTTACATGTTATCGCTTGGCCGTATCAATGATAAATGTTGACTACTCGCTGGTTACATGTTATCGCTTGGCTGTATCAATGATCCATGTTGACTAGGCGCTGGTTATATGTTATCGCTTGGCCGTATCAAAGATGAATGTTGACTAGTCGCTGGTTACATGTTATCGCTTGGCCGTATCAATGATAAATGTTGACTAGTCGCTGGTTACATGTTATCGCTTGGCCGTAAAACTAGTCGCTGGTTACATGTTATCGCTTGGCCGTATCAATGATAAATGTTGACTAGTCGCTGGTTACATGTTATCGCTTGGCCGTACCAATGATAAATGTTGACTAGTCACTGGTTACATGTTATCGCTTGGCCGTAAGACTAGTCGCTGGTTACATGTTATCGCTCGGCCGTATCAATGATAAATGTTGACTACTCGCTGGTTACATGTTATCGCTTGGCTGTATCAATGATACATGTTGACTAGGCGCTGGTTATATGTTATCGCTTGGCCGTATCAAAGATGAATGTTGACTAGTCGCTGGTTACATGTTATCGCTTGGCCGTATCAATGATAAATGTTGACTAGTCGCTGGTTACATGTTATCGCTTGGCCGTATCAATGATAAATGTTGACTACTCGCTGGTTACATGTTATCGCTTGGCTGTATCAATGATACATGTTGTCTAGGCGCTGGTTATATGTTATCGCTTGGCCGTATCAAAGATGAATGTTGACTAGTCGCTGGTTACATGTTATCGCTTGGCCGTATCAATGATAAATGTTGACTAGTCGCTGGTTACATGTTATCGCTTGGCCGTAAAACTAGTCGCTGGTTACATGTTATCGCTTGGCCGTATCAATGATAAATGTTGACTAGTCGCTGGTTACATGTTATCGCTTGGCCGTAAAACTAGTCGCTGGTTACATGTTATCGCTTGGCCGTATCAATGATAAATGTTGACTAGTCAATCGTAACTTGCAGGTGCATGAATATGATGCCTTTTCACCCTTTCAATGCTGGTGAAACGCACCATTACATTAGGTAACAATCGTGCTTTTACGTGGGACAGCCAGACCAGCAGATGTGCCACTAATTGGTATTAAGTGCCAGAGCGCCAGGTGGGCTCTTCTCCCGGCAGGCGAGTTTAAGTCACGGAGGAGATCCCTCGGTCGTGCCAGGCGACAGGTGGATGGTGTGAGACGTGACATCGAAGCTGCTGAAACTTAGACTTACATCCGCCGCGACCCCCGCAGGGGCTCAGAGTCTTCCCATGCAGCCTCCACCGAGTAGCGGGAAGCGCAGCGCGCCGCCATGGCTTCACGGGGTACGCGCCTCACCCCTGAATTTCAGAGAGGCTTGTCTTCGTGGCCAGGCGTTGTCATCTAGCTTTAGGTGTTTACTGTGTATCTCTAATTGCCTCCTGGCGGTCACAGAGAGTGCACCACAGGAGACAGAACGCTCCAGTAAAACACCACAGGTTGTTGCTCTCCATTTACCCATCCACATGCAGGGCTTTAAGTGGGCCGGTACTTGCCGGACCTGAGTACCTGCACTTCCGTTATTTAAAAAAAAAAAAGACTTAGTACCAGGACTTTTCAGCTGAAACTATACATTTGATGGAGAGGTACTGGCACTGCTCAACAGTACGTTTGTAACCATCTAGTGAACTGCCATGGAGAAAATTCCAGTTTTTCACAGGACATATGAAACCCAATGCCCAACACTCTGAGGCTGCCTTGTTTGTTTGTTTGGAACCCGTCTAGGATTACCAACAGAACCAACACAGCAGCATGAACCAACCAATGACAATTGCACTCGCAGCTTTTGTCATGTACACATTGGTTGCCCATCACCACACACACCTGCGTTTGATGTTAGTACTAATCTGATTGGCCCTGTGCACCGCAGGCTGCACATGGTGCACTGTTGTCCCAGGTAGATTGTTTCTGTTGAAAGCTCTCGAGGGATTAAATGCAAATGGGGAACGAAAAACTCCAAGTCCCAGAATGCAAAATGCTTTTGGTTACAAAGCCAGTTGTCACATATAATATGGGGCTACTGTCCAGCGCTGAAAATGGCGGGCTCGGCAGCGCCGAGAGCATCCCTGCAGAGGAGAGTTGTGTTGCAATCTTACGTGCGGCGCATGGGGAGCAGCTCAGGCCCGCATGAACGCTGGAGAGAGAGCCAGCAGGACGAGGCCTGCAGGCTGCAGTGCTGCGGTGACACAACACCCCCCCCTCTCCCGCCTCCCTTGGGAGGTGGGGGTGAATCGGAGTAGCCGTCGCCCTCAGTCTAGCACGCGGGGCCCGGCTCCTCATTGCCATTCTGGGCCACGCCGCAGCCGCGGAGTGTGAAGGCGGCGCCGGCGCAGTGAGAGCCGGAGGCGGAGGCCGGCGCGAAGAGACGAAGCTCTGCGGCGCAATGGCATTCATATCGATAATATTGACCATTCATGCCGTGCGCGCCACAGACTCACTTGTCTATTGCAGCTGACATAATAAGTGTTAGTATTACTTTGCCAGCGCCACTCACTTCATTGGCTCAACTGCTCCTCCCGAAATTGAACCGGGTGACCTGCAGCTACTGAAAAGAATCTCCGCAGCATACGCTGAACCCGCTAAGCTAAGATAGTCAAGACGAGGTGAACAAGGGCAGTGTCTCGAAAGGGAGGTGGGGTGAACATGGGGAGGCAGAGGAGGGGTCTGTGTAGAGGTGGCTGGGTGTGAACATGGGCTATTAATACAGAGGTCGGAAATTGAGAAATGCACACCGTATAGCTCTCTGAAAATGGTATATATCTCCGTCTCCCCCTGTGGGGGGAAAGTCGCCATTTTAGGCACTCGTTTGCTAGAGCTACCGGAGAATAAACACAGACACGGTGAAGTGAGGGGCGGGCAGGGCGAGAAGCTGTGCTTTTAATTTGAGAACGACCCTTTCCAAGACGGAGGGACATTTTAAAGGACAAACTAGTGTAACACGGGACAACAGAAGCCATCAAAGCAGAAAGAAAAGTATTTAATTGAACTAACATTGTAAAGAGGCTCAGTTTAAAATGTAGCAATGTTCATGCCTAGTGATTCATTCCAGTACTTATCATGTTAGAGGACTATTACACTTGTCTTACCCCAGTAAGCACAAAGTCAAAACTTAAAAAAATGACCTTATACATTATTGTCTCATGGAAGGTTAGACTTGTGTGTTACGCTGCACTCTTTTGAAATACACCAAAGAAGAAGGTATTAGAAACAAAGAGCACCAATGAGGATTCCTGACCACTTTGCATAAAATCAAAGAGCATTTTGGAAACCTAAGAACGGTGACCGATCGGCCTGCAATAAAGGGGCTACATGCTTGAAGCTCTACATGATGTACCCGGGACTGTGTGCTTATTTCATCTCCCACAGCACTCTCGTACTCATTCAGAAAGTCTCAAGAGGTGGACGTGAGAATGAAACGGCGGCTCGCTTGCCCTTCATTCGAGCCTCTCAGAGTTTTAGAAGAGGGTCCAACCCCCAATGCGAAGACTTCCTGGGAGAGAAATCACGTATGGTAATAGGCAACCTGCCAGCAACCACAGCCCCTCAGGGAGCAGTCATGGAGGTTACCCGAAGGAGAGAGAGGGTGGAGGGGTGCAGCCAAAATGAACATGAATCAAAGACTTTCATGCTGCCGCAGGATGCATGCACGGGCGGGTGCATGTTAAGCGACCCCTCCCTAGGCCCATCTAGTCTGCCGGCATCGCCCCCATTGAAGCAGCTGGCCTCCAGCTCTGCCCTGGCTGCCCCACTCATTCTGGCATTTGAAAGGACTCTCTTATAGAGCCTGTCACCCTCCCTCTTATACCACCATCACCCCTGTTAGTTAAGATGGGGCTTGGTCCTAGGAGGATCCAGTTTTTTGCAGGTTGTGTCCCCCAATGGGGAAGGGAGGTACAATCCGAGCGCTGCCACTGGCTAGAGGTTTGGGAGAAGGGGTCACGTCTTGGTCCAGCTCAGCGGGGTCTTCACGCACGGCTGTCAAATAATGCTTTCTCTTCTCCACCCCAACCTTGATGGGCCCTTCACCTGCCTGGTCAGAGTCAGTCTACAGCAGGAGTCTGCAACCTGTGGCTCTCCAGATGTTTGGACTACAACTACCATGATCCCGCACTATTGCCAATGCCGGCTAGAGCTGATGGGAGTTGTAGTCCCAAAGATCTGGAGAGCCAAAGGTTGCAGACCCATGGCCTAGATGCCAATGGGCCTGTGAAAAGGTTCGGGTGGCCCGAGCTTTGCCAGGTAATGTACAAAGGCTGGATTCTCTGGTAGAGGGATTGCAAGAATCATGGACACTCACAGTGGCAAACTACATCTCAAAACACCCTGAGGCCTGCGGGCGTGTGGCGCGGTATATACACATTCATATAAATAATAAATAAATAAAATGGTCAAAGTGTGCAAAAAAGTAGTGAAACTATGTTCCCCTTCACCCTGCCCCCCCATCAGCTTCTGCTTTCCATAGACCCCGCTCTTCCCCAATACATCCCCGTCTCACTTACATACTGGCCACTACACGTCCACCCTCACTCCTGAGGTAACTAGCACTCACACCCTGTGGATTAATACCATGGTCTCTGATAACCGTTATCTGGATGATCCGGCACTCTGGATACGCCACTTCGCTACCAAACCAACACCGAATCAACCTTGCTCTACTACTAATAGAAACCTTAGACTAAACTCGAGAACCACCCCTCTAAAACGTTGCTCATACTCGAAGCCACATAATAGTTCACCTTCACCGTGCAACAACATCATAAGCAACCCTGCTCAAACCACACTATGTTCTTACCACCCGAACACCACAGTCAGAAATCTCAGATTAGCAGCTCGACTTCGGACTAAAACGCCTCAGCCTTACCCTTACAAGATATATAAACACTTGCGCTGGCCCAACAACCTAGCCAATCAGGCTAATGACCCGGACACTATTCCGACCCCTATCACCTTACACAACACACCCCCACCACCACAGAAAACCCCTGCAAAAAACACCTTTATCAAAGCAGCCTTGGTGAATGCCAGGTCCCTCCCTGCCCACGCATTGGACGTTGCTGACTTTATAACCTCCGAAAATCTGGATCTCCATGCAGTTACGGAAACGTGGCTAAATGCAGCTTCTGGTCCGTCCCTGGCCTTAGCCATACCAAATGACTATGCTATCATTAGATGTGATAGAAACACTAACCAGGTGAAGGGAGACGGTCTCGCCTTCATCTTCAAAAACACCTTCGACATTAGAGTTATCCAGGATCTACAAATCCCCCCTGCTGAATCCTTGTCCATCAAATTACCGCTATCACCCAACCACACAGCAACAGTGCACCTCATCTACCGTCCACCAGGACCTATCTCCACATTCACTGAAGATATTGCCTCCCTTATATCCGCAAATACCAAACCTAACTCTCAAACCATCCTACTTGGGGATTTTAATCTTGGTCTTAATGACCCTTTGAAAACTAACGCCCTTGAACTTGCCAACACCTTATCTGACCTTGGTCATACCCACATCATTCATGAGCCCACACACATTAAAGGAAGAACATTGAACTGGCTCACCAACCTTAAGTGCACTATTGATCTCCTATCTATTGAACCATGTATTTGGCCTGATCACCATAAAATAACCTTCTCCATCAAAGCCACCACACAACGTCCAGCACCAATCATTGCTCCAGCCATTCACACCAGGAACAAGAAAGACATTACGCCTGATAAACTCCTTCCTTTATTACTCCCCCTACTCAACAATACCGCCACCTCTGACCCCACAGACTTAGTGGACACTTACAATCAGGCTATACTTAAAGCTTTGAATACCATCGCCCCTTTAAAATTGCAGAAACCTAAACCTCAACGTCATCTGAATTCGTGGTTCACACCTCATCTAAGAGAACTACATAAAATGAAAAGAACTGCAGAAGCACACTGGAAGAAGTGCCCCTCAGCAACTAATAAGAATGAGCTTACCCTAGCATCTTCTAATTACAAAGAGGCCATTATACTTGCTAAAAAAAGACACCTACAACAATAGAATCATACAAGCTGAATCAAATACAAAAGAACTCTTGAAGATCCTAAAAGAACTGGAATCTCCTATTGCCCCTGTGGACAAATGTATCACAGATGCATCATGGTGCACTAACATTCAGAAGGCGCTATTAGATAAAATAGCTCTGCTACAATCTAAAATCAAAGTGAAAAAATTCTCGCTCTTTTCTGACCCAAATTACAAACAATACCCTAACCTCCACCAATGAGCCCACCTGTAAACCATTCAGCCTCTCAGCCTTGTCAATCTGGGAAGTGGAAAACATCATTAGGAAACTCAAACCCTCAAATTGCCAAGGCGACGCCTGCCCTGCTCCGATCATCAAAGCAGCAGCACATGAACTCGCCCCATTTATTACTAACCTCATCAATGCCTCCTTCAAAACTGGGGTAGTGCCTGATAACTTAAAAGATTCTTGGGTCATTCCTCTAATAAAAAAAACAACTCCTGATCCAGCAAACCCGTCTAACTATAGGCCGATAACAACGGTACCCTTTTTACTAAAAATATTGGATAGAGCAGCCTACCTGCAAATACAGGCGTATCTCGAATCTAACAATCTATTTGTAACGCTCACCTGGTTCCCACGGGGGCGCTGGTCTAGTCTGGATTGCTGTGGCCTCTTCTAGCGTGATGCGCAGGACCCGGAACACCGATTGGACAGGACCTCCAAATCGTGCTTGCCTGGCCCGTAGGAATATCCTTCTGCAGATGAGAAAGGGGATTAACAGTCTGCAGAATAGTGTGCTAGCTCCCCCCTTACCCCCTTCCCCCTTCGTTCCTCTCTAACTTCCGCCAAACCCCGGTTTAAGCTCACCTTATGGTTTGGAAGGATGAACTCTCCATCCTGCTTCTGGTGCAGGGGCGCGTGTTCGTCCAGTTACTTCACTGGTTTTCAGAATGGCGCTGGCAAAATCCACTTGACTTTCCTGAGCGATGCGCCGTAAGTATGAAAGTTCAAAGTTCAAGTGAGGCCCCCTTTATGTTGTCTTTCTAACCTGTGATCTGTCCTTTATTTCAGGTGCAGAATGAAGGCGATGCGTCGAGGGGTTAAACTGCCGAAGTGAGTAGTGATGAGGGCGATCCCTCTAAATGTCCTTATCATTCCCCAGAAATGTCTCTTGTCCTTTCCCCATAGGGGCCGGGGTACGGTACCTGCCAACGGGGCGGCGCCGACCCGAAATGTGGAAGAAAAGCCGGTAAGTATTATGGCTGTTAATCAGGCTTTCCTTCTGTGTTCCTTCTGCTCACCTTTTGTTTCTTCCTCTCTCCCCTAGGTGCAGAGATGTGGCGTCCGATGCTGACAGCCGCGATGGAGCCGGGAGATGTCTCGAGGACAGGTGAGTGAAGCGTGGCGCTGCAGCGAGCAACGCAATGCTTTTAAATGGAAGTCTTTCTTCAGGGATGCTGGTGAGAAGATTCCAGATGCAGGTAAGAAGTTTGAAATAGTCCTTGTTTTTCACCTTTCTCTTCTCTTCCTTCCTTGCAGGTCTTCCAGGTTCGAGGCGGGCGTGGCTGGAGTCCAGGAGCAGGAGCAGACACAGTGAGCGTTAAGCTGCAGGAAGCAGAACAACGCGAAGCATGAGCTGCTGTCTGGGCGTGGCTTAAATAGCCTCCAAAGAAATCCCAGGTATGTATCCTTCCCCAACTAGGTATGTATCCTTCCCTGGCCACGCCCGAGTGAAAAAATAGTCCCTATGAAAAAATAGTCCCTTTCAGGTCTCAGGGAGGCCTGAAGCGTGCAGCATGGTCTGCTTCAGGTAAGTGCACAAAACACCTCCCTTTATGAGCCTGGCGCCTATGGCGCCAGGACTGATGTCCAACATGAGCCTGGTGCCAAAGGCGCCAGGACTGAGTCCAAAGAGCCCCTATAAGGGGCCGCTGGGCTTTTACCCGAGGGCATGATGCCTGCTTCCGGGGGTGCTGGGCCTGGCCTGGTGCTCCGGGGGTAGGCATCATGACAGCACCCCCCCCCAAGGCCCCTCCCAAGGTCGTTCCTTCTGGAGGTTTCGGTTTGTTTGGGAAATTCCGATGGAACCTTTTTACCAGCCGAGGTGCATGTACGTTATCACTGGGTTCCCAAGACCTTTCCTGAGGCCCGTACCCTTTCCAATCAATTAGATAGAAAAGTTTTGATTTTGAGATCTTAGAATCCAAAATGTTCTTCACCTCGAATTCAGGCTCCCCATCTATCTGAATCGGTTCTGGTGGCTTTGTTAATCTGGTTCCTGGGTGCACTGGTTTCAAAAGTGACACATGAAAAACGGGGTGAATCCGCATGTTAGCTGGTAGATCGAGCTTGACTGCCACTGGGTTGATTATAGCTTTAATCGAGTAAGGGCCTAAATACCATGGATTAAAAGTTTGAGGCCCCTTGAGTGATAGGGGTGTGGTAGCCAACCATACTTGATCCCCTATTTGGTATGGAGGCGCCTCTCTTCGATGCAGATCCGCATTCTTTTTGTATTTCCCTTTCGCATGTTGCAAATGTGCAGTTGCATCCTTGAAGGCTTGAGTAATCGTAGAATGCAAATGGTCCACTGCGGGCATTTCAAGGCTCAGAGGTGAGTTCAAGTCTGAAGTACGAGGGTGATGTCCATATAGGGTATAAAAGGGGCTCTGACCAGTTCCAGAGTTTATCGAGTTATTGTATGCATATTCTGCCACCCATAAAATGTCCTTCCAGTTACCCTCCGATTGGTGCAACATACATCGTAGATATTGTTCCAGGGTCTGGTTCGTTCTCTCCGTCTGACCATCGGTCTGTGGATGGTGGCTGGTCGAGAGTCTTACATCGATTTGTGCCAGTTGACAACACTTTTTCCAAAAATGAGAAATAAACTGGCTTCCCCGATGGGAGACTAGTATGGACGGGAATCCATGCAAACGGATGATATTTTCGAGGAATTCTTTGGCAAGAACAAAGGCTTAAGGTAATCCTTTGAACGGAATAAAGTGGGCCATTTTGGAAAATAAATCCACCACCAACAGAATAGTATTGTAACCATTACAAGAGGCCAGGTCCGTGATAAAATCTAGTGACAGGGTGTGCCAAGGTGCTGGTGGAATGTCTAAGGGCTGAAGAAGACCGGCGGGTCTTGTCTTTGTTTTGGGCACAAACTCCACAGGACATCACGAAAGATTTAATATCCTTTCGCCAGGAAGGCCACCAGAATTGTCGTTTAACCTTTTCCTCTGTTTTGGCAATGCCAGGATGTCCTTCCATCAGGGTATCATGATGACGGGAAATAACCAGTTCTTGCAATTCCTTTTCTGGCAAAAATAAGCGTCCTTGGAAGTAAGGTAAGCCACCCTTGACTGAAAAGTTAGACCCCCTTTTGATCCAATCCTGCAAGGCTGAAGAGTCCAGGAATTGTTTCACTCGTGCTTGAATGTCTTCAAAGGTTTGTAAAGTGGTTATCCCCAAAATTCTTTGTTCGGGAATTATCGGCACAGGTTCTGAGTTTGTGTCTATTTCTTCCATTCCAATTCGGGATAGAGCGTCCGCCTTACCATTCTTATAGCCGGGGCGGTAGGTGATTACAAAATTGAACTCAGCAAAGAACAAAGCCCATCGGAGCTGTCGAGACGATTGAGCCTTGGCAGTTTTTAAATATTGTAAATTTCGGTGATCAGTGATCACGGTGATGGTATGCCGGGCGCCGAGGAGATAATGCCGCCAAGCCTTGAAGGCGGACCTAATGGCTAATAGTTCCTTATCGGTGATCGCATAATTTATCTCCGGCGGCGAGAACTTTCTGGACCAAAATGCTACAGGGTGCAGTTGGTTGGTTTCAGGGTCTCTCTGAGACAGGACAGCTCCCATGGCTAAGCTGGACGCGTCGGTTTCGACTATATATGGGAGATTGGGACGCGGGTGCTTCAAAATAGGTGCGGACGTGAACTTAGCTTTCAACTCCTGAAAGGCCTGTTCGGCTTCCTCGGTCCATTCAAAACGTTTATTTTTTCGCAAGAGTGCAGTGATGGGTTGCACCACACGTGAAAACTCCGGGATAAACCTGCGATAAAAGTTGGCAAAACCAAGCATGCTTTGGACACCTTTCACCGAACTAGGTGATGGCCATTTGAGGATGGCATCCACTTTCCGTGAATCCATTCGGACCCCTTTAGGTGTCAGGATGAATCCGAGAAACTCAACCTCGGTGGTATGGAAAACACATTTTTCCAGCTTGGCAAACAGTTTGTGCTGGCGCAGTTTCTCTAGGATGGCCCTGACATGCTTTCTGTGATCAGATTCCGAAGAGGAGTACACAAGAATGTCATCGATATACACGACAACACAGACATCGATGAGTTCCCGAAGGACATCGTTCATGAAGAATTGGAAGGCTGCAGGCGAATTGCACAACCCGAAAGGCATCACCTGGTATTCGAATAGTCCATATTTTGTACGGAAGGCCGTTTTCCATTTGTCGCCTTCTTTTACTCGTACCAGATGATAAGTCCCCCGGAGATCTAACTTGGTGTATACGCAAGCGTCCTTCACCTGGTCAAGGAGATCAGGGATCAGAGGCGGAGGGTAACGATTTTTAACAGTTATCTGGTTCAATGCACGGTAATCGATACAAGTTCTAAGGTCGCCTTCTTTTTTAGGCACGAAGAACAAAGCTGAGGATGCCGGGGACTTTGACGGGCGAATGAAACCATTGGCGATGTATTGATCTAAATATTGTCTCAAATGCAGATTCTCTGGTTCAGTAAGGGCGTAAATCCTGCTACAAGGGGGTTGTGCACCGGGCACCAGATCGATTTGGCAATCGTACGATCTGTGGGGAGGTAACGTGTTGGCCTGTTCCTTTTGGAAGACGTCCTGAAAGTCTTGGTACTCTGGAGGTAGTTGCACAGGGACAGAGGTTACTGATGCTAGATTAATCTTTGGATTTTCTGGGTAGCAGGTTTGTGCACAATCTGGGAAGGTTATTCTCTTCGCTCGCCAATCAATTCGAGGATTATGTGTCTCTAACCAAGGGATTCCGAGAATAAGCTGAAACTGTGGAGCCTTGATTACATCAAACACAACTGCCTCCCGATGGCCATCCGAACCTACAAGTGTCACCTCAGCTGTGGAATGTGTTACCGGTCCAGAGGCAATTTCGGTTCCATCAACTGCGGTGATGACATCTTTGCTGGTTTTAGGACGCAGAGGGAGGTTAATCCTGGAGACCAATTCTCGATCCACATAGTTTCCTATAGCCCCGCTATCGATGTATGCCTTTATAGCATGCAACCGTTTAGGCTGTTCCGGATCTACGAGGACCATTGGCACAATGAAATGCGAGGTCTGAGAGTTAGTTTTCAAGCTCGGCAAGCGGACCCCTACGCTTGCCGGGCGTGGTCGTTTCCCGATACAGAGTTTCCATGGATTTTATCAGCGGCTCCTACCACCTTCTTGGGCGGCTTAACCGGGCAATCTCGTAGAAAGTGTCCAGAGGACTCACAATAAAGGCATAATTGCATCTGTCGTCTTCTTTCCCGTTCTTTTTGAGTTAGGGGTCCTTTAACACCTCTGATTTGCATAGGCTCCGAGGCATCAGCCCCCTTGGGGTTAGCGTGGGTCTTGGCCAACACCCGGGTTTCAAACTTGGACCGATATGCTTTTCTGTTTTGCAGCCTGTGATCCAATTGGACCACTAAGTTTATATATTCAGTGCATTCTTGGGGCGGATTTACAACTTGTGCCAGGACATCTTTAAGTTCTCCGCGTAGACCTCGATAGAATAACGTGATTCTTTTATCCTCTGGCCAACCAGTTTCCACAATTTAGTCTATTGAAGGTTGCAATGTAGGATAGAAGGTCTTGATTGCCCTGTCGCAGAGATAGAAGTTCGTCATCCAGAGCCTGTCCCTGGGAGTGTTGAGCAAATAACCTTTCCATGCTTGTTTGAAATCCTTGAAAATCACGAAGAATCGGGTCATCTTGAGTTACCAGTGGGACTGACCAATCGGCAGCACAGCCGCTGAGATATGACAACACAAAGGCTACCTTGGTCTGATCATTAGGGAAGGCCCCAGGTCTGCATAGGAAGTGCAAACGACACTGATTCATGAATACGGTGAATCGTTTGGGGTCCCCAGCAAAGCGTTCAGGTGGGGCCAGCGGCATGTTTCCAGGTAGATTAATCTGCACCGGGTTACTGGAAACCACAGGAGCGGGGTTCCCCCCGGAACCGGGTAAAGGAGTTTGTCCAGCTTGACCTTGCAAAAGCTGTCTAGCCAGGTCATCAGCTCTATCCTTTATTACAATCACTTCCCTCCTGAGGGCACTAGTCTCTTGATGAGCGGCGTGTACTTCGGCCCGTAATTCCCCCAGTAATTGGGCCAACTGGTCAGTTTTGGAAGTTTCCATAGCGCCTGGGTGGGAATTTGTAGGAAGGCTTCGCGTTCTGTAACGCTCACCTGGTTCCCACGGGGGCGCTGGTCTAGTGTGGATTGCTGTGGCCTCTTCTAGCGTGATGCGCAGGACCCGGAACACCGATTGGACAGGACCTCCAAATCGAGCTTGCCTGGCCCGTAGGAATATCCTTCTGCAGATGAGAAAGGGGATTAACAGTCTGCAGAATAGTGTGCTAGCTCTCCCCCCTTTCCCCCTTCCCCCTTCGTTCCTCTCTAACTTCCTCCAAACCCCGGTTTAAGCTCACCTTATGGTTTGGAAGGATGCACTCTCCATCCTGCTTCTGGTGCAGGGGCGCGTGTTCGTCCAGTTACTTCACTGGTTTTCAGAATGGCGCTGGCAAAATCCACTTGACTTTCCTGAGCGATGCGCCGTAAGTATGAAAGTTCAAAGTTCAAGTGAGGCCCCCTTTATGTTGTCTTTCTAACCTGTGATCTGTCCTTTATTTCAGGTGCAGAATGAAGGCGATGCGTCGAGGGGTTAAACTGCCGAGGTGAGTAGTGATGAGGGTGATCCCTCTAAATGTCCTTATCATTCCCCAGAAATGTCTCTTGTTCTTTCCCCATAGGGGACGGGGTACGGTACCTGCCAACGGGGCGGCGCCGACCCGAAATGTGGAAGAAAAGCCGGTAAGTATTATGGCTGCTAATCAGGCTTTCCTTCTGTGTTCCTTCTGCTCACCTTTTGTTTCTTCCTCTTTCCCCTAGGTGAAGAGATGTGGCGTCGGATGCTGACAGCCGCGATGGAGCCGGGAGATGTCTCGAGGACAGGTGAGTGAAGCGTGGCGCTGCAGCGAGCAACACGATGCTTTTAAATGGAAGTCTTTCTTCAGGGATGCTGGCGAGAAGATTCCGGATGCAGGTAAGAAGTTTGAAATAGTCCTTGGTTTTCACCTTTCTCTTCTCTTCCTTCCTTGCAGGTCTTCCAGGTTCGAGGCGGGCGTGGCTGGAGTCCAGGAGCAGGAGCAGACACGGTGAGCGTTAAGCTGCAGGAAGCAGAACAACGCGAAGCATGAGCTGCTGTCTGGGCGTGGCTTAAATAGCCTCCAAAGAAGTCCCAGGTATGTATCCTTCCCCAACTATGTATGTATCCTTCCCTGGCCACGCCCGAGTGAAAAAATAGTCCCTATGAAAAAATAGTCCCTTTCAGGTCTCAGGGAGGCCTGAAGCGTGCAGCATGGTCTGCATCAGGTAAGTGCACAAAACACCTCCCTTTATGAGCCTGGCGCCTATGGCGCCAGGACTGATGTCCAACATGAGCCTGGTGCCAAAGGCGCTAGGACTGAGTCCAAAGAGCCCCTATAAGGGGCCGCTGGGCTTTTACCCGAGGGCATGATGCCTGCTTCCGGGGGTGCTGGGCCTGGCCTGGTGCTCCGGGGGTAGGCATCATGACACTATTGGGACTAAGGCAATCCGGTTTCCGACCAAGACACGGCACGGAAACTGCCTTGATAGATCTCACCACCCAAATTTAAGTACTAAAAGACAATGGTAAACTAGCACTCCTCCTACTGCTTGACCTGTCAGCAGCTTTTGACTTGGTGAACCACCAAACGTTATGTCATCATCTAAAATCTGCAGCACATTTCTCTGACTCAGCCACATCTTGGATCGACTCCTTCTTGGCAAACAGAACTATGAGGGTTTTCTCTCCTACTGACACTGCCGAACCGTTCCCGGTACTCTGCGGGGTTCCGCAAGGCTCTTGTGTGTCGCCTACGCTCTATAATGTCTTTACGAAGCCCCTATTCGATATTCTTGACTATCTGGGTGTCACATATACTAACTATGCGGACGACACCCAGATACTCATTCCTATCTCCGGAAACTATGCAACTGACAGCAAAACCCTCAACGAAATGTACGTAGTAATACAAGCATGGATGGCTCAACATGGCCTTTGTCTTAATGACGAAAAAACTGAGCTGCTCATCCTCGGCACTCACGCTAAACTAAAAAAACTAAATACTGCATTCAAATCATTCACTATAGATGGCAATCCCATCACCGTCTCAAACAACACTAAAGCCCTTAGCCTTTACCTTGATGCCACCTTATCCTTCTCCAAACAAACGAATGTGGTAGGATCATCCTGCGCCCATACTTGTAAACTTATCACCGCCTGCAGGCCATTCATTTCCACATCTAAATCCATTACACTTGCTAGAACGCTAGTTCTGTCCAAAATAGATTACTGTAACGCCCTCTATTTAGGTACTAGCCTAAAAACATGAACAAGTTACAAGTAATACAAAATAACGCCATCAGGGCAGCCCTCAACATCCCTAAGAAGTCGCATATTTCTGAGACTAGACGCAATCTGCACTGGCTCCCGGTTGAGCAGAGAATATCTCTCAAAACCCTTGCCCTAACACACAAAGCCAGGGCCAACCTTGCACCAGCCTACCTTACTAACCAACTCACCCCACATACGTCCTCACGACCACTAAGACCAGCTCAAGCAAACACTATGTCCATACCGAGATTCAAACTCCATAACTCTGGAGGAGCTAGCTTCCCTGTACAGGCCTCAAAGCTATGGAACACACTCCCCGCTCCCTTCAGAGCAGAACCCTCCTTCCATTTATTCAAGCGCAACACTAAGCGATGGCTTCAGGATTTGGATACAATGACAGCCTAACCTCCTGGATCTTAGACTGTTTGCCCGTTCTACTGCATCTATTGTTAATACTATACTATATTATTTAACTGTAGTTTCCACTGTCAACTATATGTAACTGCAACATGTATGTATCTGTAACACTGATGTATCTCCTTATCTGTTAGTAACTGTAACGTTTTGCAAACTGATTCAAACTTACGCGCCCGTATGCCCCTGGGCCTGCCTGCACTTTATAAATAAATAAATAAATACTAAATACACATCCCATGCCTGGATCCTGCCTTTCCTTCACTCCAGCCCCACAACACCCTGCTTTACAGTTGCACTATCAGCACTGAAAGAAGCAAAGTGAAAGGAAATGACCCCCATTACTTCCAGTCATTGTCCCTACATCATAAAGCATCATGCACCCGCCCCCTTTTCAATCACCCACCATTCGCGCCTATTAAGGGTCAAGCCCAGGCTCTATAGCCACCACCCATCCATTACCTGCACACACTGCTGTGCCTGCAGCAAATACAAAGAACAAGTATGCTGATCATTGCAGTGCATGGCTATGGGGCTTTATGCCCAAGCATTCCATTAAACACAAGCAAACCATTGCCTTCGAGAAAACCAAGCCAGATGTTACACCAGAGTGTTATGTGCAGGGCCCGGGTTCGGATCCCAAGTAGTAGGGAAGCAAAAAACAAAGGTGACCTAGCCTGCCATCCAGGAATGGTGATCCAATTGAAAAAAAGGGAACGATGGCAGATTTTCCTGAAAAGTAGAGGAATGACATACCCTTCAGTTCCACAACCAAAAAAGTGATGGGTGGAAGGTTTTGAATACATCTGAACCACTGGCATTGCTCTGGGCAACCTTCCACACCACCGTTTTTTAGCCCGTCTGCACCATTGCAAAAGGGGTCGAGCCATATGCAAATCAGTCAGGTACTGCCACCAATGGTGGCAGCCCAGCCCGAACTGCTAGGCCAAGTCCCCTCTGCACAGAAACACAAGCAACCCCAGGCATGTTTCGGCCTTGTTGGGCCTCCTCAGTGAGGTGCGGCTTGGTTCCCTATGGTACAGCGAGCAAGGGACCCATGCTTGGGCATACCCTCTCTCACACAGGGAGACACACTATAACCAGAAAAGGGAAGCATGGAAGGTTTTGAATTAATCGGAACCACTGGCGTTGCTCTGGGCAACCTTCCACACCACCGTTTTTTAGCCCGTCTGCGCCATTGCAAAAGGGGTCCAGCCATATGAAAATCAGTCAGGTACTGCCACCAATGGTAGCAGCCCAGCCCGAACTGCTAGGCCAGATCCCCTCTGCACAGAAACACAAGCAACCCCAGACATGTTTCGGCCTTGTTGGGCCTCCTCAGTGAGGTGCGGCTTGGTTCCCTATGGTACAGCGAGCAAGGGACCCATGCTTGGGCATACCCTCTCTCACACAGGGAGACACACTATAACCAGAAAAGGGAAGCATGGAAGGTTTTGAATTAATCGGAACCACTGGCGTTGCTCTGGGCAACCTTCCACACCACCGTTTTTTAGCCCGTCTGCGCCATTGCAAAAGGGGTCCAGCCATATGAAAATCAGTCAGGTACTGCCACCAATGATAGCAGCCCAGCCCAAACTTCTGCATGGAAACACAAGCAACCCCAGACATGTTTCGGCCTTGTTGGGCCTCCTCAGTGAGGTGCAGCTTGGTTCCCTATAGCGCAGCGAGCAAGGGACTCATGTCTGGGCATACCCTCTCTCTAATAGGGAGACAAACTATAACCAGAGAAGTGATGGGTGGAAGGTTTCGAGTAAATCTGAACCAGTGGCGTTTAGTTCCAGCCCACTTCTGAACCCACAGGTCAGCGGTATACCATCCTATGGCAGCAAGAGCTTGGGATTAGAAACTGAGCTGAATTACCAGTCCTGCCACCCAACGTCTGCAAAATCATTCTTTATGCTCCTAAAACAGTGCCAACTGGATTAGATGAGACAGGTGCAGGATAGGGACCACTACCCGACATGCTCAGCGAAGTGTTGCTATGGCACGCCATCAAACGAGCAAAGATGGAAGGTTCAGAATGAGCCGATTTGGCTAGGAAAGAAATGGCCAGAGAGGTGCTCCAGGCGACACTGAGTGACATAGAGGAGCACACGAACACTGGATCAGTGTAAAAAAACTCCCTGCAGCCCTCACTCATGGGCAAAGCTAGGAGTAAATAGACTGAACCGGTCCACGGACCTCCGGCCCGAGATAGTCTAGCAAAGCGCTCATTGGGCCCCATTACCAGTATGGCGGTAATATATTAGATTGCTGTTGCCGCCACACAGTCTCACAGTAAATCCACCCGATTGCCAGAGGCCGTATCGTGGTGTTAGTGCCCTTCAATGGGCTTCCAGAGGACTCCATGGGGACTCTGAAGGTGTTACAGAGGGCGTTCATTCTGGCCATGGCAGTTCCTCCAGATGTTGGAGGTAAAGTGGAGGAATTTCCTCCAGCGTAGTCCGGGAGGCAGGTTTACTGCCACAGTATGGTGCAGTGGTAAAAGTGGTGGTAATTCCGTTACTGGCAATTCCCAATGAGGTCTCCCGGCCTGTGCAATCTGAAGCCAGAGAAAAGACGACTTTTCCCTAAAGCGGGAATGAAAATGAATTGAAGCCATGCGGTAAGAAACCGGTGGGCTGTGGGACCCACCCACAAGTGCACCATGCAGAGCAGGCAAGGCGACTAAGCAGGACCTCTGCCATCTCCGTCATGTGCCTGGCATATTCCACAGTGAGGACGAGTTGATGCAGGTGGGACTTGATGCCCGTGATGCCAAGATGCAGACCCTCATACTCAGCGACCAAAGAAGCGCGACCACCATAGCTTCCTTCCTTGGACTTCCTTCAAGGAATTCTCCAAGTATAAAGAAGGCCAGAAGCGGACCTCCATGCGGTCCAGTAAATAACCAAGACCTGAACCAAGGAGTAGCCGATACTGTCTCCCAGGAGTGGTGACTACAGTAGCACTCTTCTCGGAGCGCCTGGAGGACAAAGCCACAAGAACCAAACAGAGAAACAGCAGCATCGGCAGAGGAACCGAACCAAAGGTTAACAAATAATTATTATTATCTCCCACCCTGCCCGCCCCGGACATCAGAGAAACAGTCCACACAGATTTGTTCAAAACCAAACTAAAAGCCTACCTCCTCGCCACGGAGTTACCCTCTTAACCTACCTCTCATCTGCATGCTAGAACATTTTTCCCTTGCCTCTAACCTGCCTCTGTCCCTCACTTCCTCTGCCTCCGCTCTAGCACCCATCATGGTCACATCGCGAGCACAGCTGGCCGTAGTGCCTAGCTGCACTTAATGTCCAATGTTGGTTGTCCTTAATCTATGTATGTCCACTTATGTATTGTCCCCAGTGACTGTTCCATTTACCTCCCTCCACAACCTGGTCAGAATTTCCCTCAAACTCATCCCATTGTAAGAAGCTCACTGCTTCCCGTCAAGTCAATTTCTTATCTATTGCACGTTCATTTGTGATCAAATGAGCATTGTTCCTCCTGTGTATAAATAAATAAATATTACTCCTTGGCACCCGTTGGTTTCTTCCTTTAGTAGGAGTCTAACTTAAAGATGCTATTGTTTTATATATTTGCCCATGATAGGTCTTAGAACCAAACATTATTTTAAACAAACCATTAATTTTCCAAGCCCAAACTCAAGGTGAACCTCCTAGTCACTAAAGTCGATCTTAAGGAAATTCAGATTGGTCCTATTCCGGCTGCTCCACCGTTCCTCCCCTTGCCGCCTGTCAGTCACTCGCCTGCACAGCAAAGCACAGGACACTGACACTGGTGGTGGGAATGGACTAATAGTGCAGGACTCACAATCATTGCTCGAAAGAAACCACTGTGGGATTGCAGGGGTGGGACAGCCGCAAAGGGGTGGGGTAAAAGGTGGAGTCATGGCAGGGATGTGATATGCTAGACAACAGTGTAAACAGGGGTAAATAAGATGGTACTCAGTTTTATGGAGATGACTTGAAATGTGTAAAAATCAGCTAAGAAATGAACCTGACAACACATAAATTGGTATAGTAAAAGATAGAGCTGAACGAGTATGATTGTAGTTTATTCTGCACCTCGAATGCAGGCCTACAAAAACCACCGTGCAAAGTAGTGCAAGCCTGAAAAGATACAATCTAGGTTTTAAATGGTACCATCAAGAGTTAAAGAAAGACAGCGAAATAAAATGCATGCTACAATCACCTGCTTGTGGTAATGGTTTCGTAGAGCATGGAGAGGCATGCACTTTTGAAAAGTGTTTTGTTACCACATACTCATCCCTCCAAAGGGACAATGGCCATTCCCAATCACCCACTCACTGCTATGGCTGCAGTCATCTCACATTAACCACACATACATGTGCGACTCTGGCATGGACTGTCAATTTCCCCAGATTCGGAGTCTGGGGAGACAATTGTTTCCGGTGTCTGAATCGGAGGATCTATGGCTGCGTCGGCACCAGTTAAGACACCCGCTGACACCGACTTCTCTAGAGTTGTCTGAGCTTCAATGTAGCCACGTACAATCTTTGGACCCCAGATGGCAAACTCAGGAATAAAGACTCTATAGGTGGCCTGAGGGATTGGGGTGGGGGCTTGCACCATGTAGAATAGAGGTGGGCAGACCGCACATTTCATGGGTGAAGCCAACTCATGCAACACTGTAGGCGACATGTCAGAGGTTATGTTGCAGTTGTTATTCTTTTAACCCCTTAACTGCCAGGCTATTATGCACGTCTATGCAAAAAGGACGCGCATACTCGTCCCATATGCAGCCCAGGCAGGCCAGCATTTATCACATTGCTGGATTATTGCTCGACAAGGGATGTCACTATGGCTGTACTAGAATTAAAAAGACCCCACGAACAATGCATGCATTATCACATGAGCAATGATACCCAATTGGGTGGGCCGGATTGGGTGGTAACCGCACCAGGGCCAATCGTTAAGGCCCTCGTGCCGATCATTCATACAAAATACTTAAGCAAGATGGCCACCACAGAGCTGGAAGACGGGGCTTCAAGCGGAGCCCTTCTTCCATTGCCATGGCAGCCCGGGTGGCTGGAGCGGTAGGCGGCGGTTGAGCCGTCTCCAAAAACAATAAGGTGAGTGTGGTAGTGGGGAGGGGTGGGAACGGTGACCGAGGGAATGGGAGGGTGGGCTAAGATGGCGGGGCGGGGGAGCAGAAATCAGGTTGCCTGGAACGTAGGCTTTTATAAGTAGATTCAGCCCACGATACAAGTGACCTGATTGGCTGGCTCCCCCTCCCCGGGTGCTAATATGGTTTTCTGCATGTTCAGCAAAGTGTTGAGGGCTGAGAGCAGGTGCAGTAACCCACTCAAGTCTGATTAAATCATGGCAGTCAAATCCAGACATTAGGGACCAGTGAAAGCCTCCAAGAGGTCACTGGCCGAGCCCCGGGGGTCGGAGGGGTTGGGGGCTGATGGAATCTTAGCCACCAGGAGAATACACACACAGGCACAGCTCCACAAGAGAAAAACCAAGACAGAATTTCAGAAAGGTGAGGCTAAGGTAGGGAGGGCCTCGTGGGGTAAAGGGGTGGTAATGGGGAGTCAATCCAATATATAGATATTAATCAAGTGGTTGAAGCTACACTTGATTAATATAGTTTTTTACATGAGAGGTGAATTTACAGCTTATCAACTCTCATCAAATTACTTAGAAATGACCCTGACATGCCACAGTTCGATGCTACTGCTTGATAGAGCTTGCTCAAAGACACCCCAGGAGGATGTGTTCTGGGCAAGGAGGGGGTGGTAGTGGTTCAGAAAGGCCAAAGGGATTAGCATGAACACGTGCAAATAATAAATAGCATTACATACGGTAATTAACTAAACAATACCCTCAAGCTGTGTGTGCTTTCTCACATGTCATCTCCCTCCTAGCTTTACTTCAATGCACTATGTTCAGCTTAAAGCCACCACCAACGAGCCATAATAAAAAAGGTACTGAAGTAAAAGCAAGGGACATGCAAAGCTCTGTGGCAGTTGCCCCTCCGGTCTGTGGCCCCTCTGTTGCCGGCTGCTCTGCTGAGTCACTGTCCTCTGGTTATTGGCTCCCCCTTGGCAGCCGATCCTCTGTTCCACCCCTGGTCTGGTCCATGGCGAGTGGATGGTAAAAGCAAACGGAAGCAAAACGGTTCCATTTTCTGTGTGCTGTTGCTACACTTCCAAACCCCAAATGTCAACTCCTGCATGTTGTGTCGATACAATCCAGTTCGGTATTGATTGGAGAAAGATATGGTAACAATGGCTATTTTAAAATCATTCTACTTCTCACCCTAATTGGCAACACGTCGTGGCCCACAAACCACCTACCGAAACAACGCAGGTTACGCGATGGAACGCGCACCATCCAAAGGCGCGGGTCTGCACAAAATGTCCCCAAAACACCACTAACCAAGCACAGATGAACCAACACAACCCTCCAGCCTTCTTAATCACCACTCTGACAGACCCACAGACAACCACGCTAACGAGTACTTTAGCAACCTGTAGTTCACATAACCTACTGCTCCAGACAGTGCACAAAATTTCTAAAATGTACACCGCGCTGAGGGCCCTTCTTCAGGTCTGCACCCATCCACATTATAACAAGCAGTCTTGCCCTGCTCCCACGCTACTGCATTAGTCCCCTACCCCACTGCTTGCAAAACCAGATGCTCCTAGAAAGTGAGAAGATGGCAGAAGGTGAGCTACACAAGATGCAATAACATGGTATGGCAGGACATGGCAAAGAGTTCCACTCATTCTTCTGTGGGGGAGTACTCTGCATGGCCCAAGCAACTTCTGTGACTGCCAGCAACAGGGGAGAACATTCATGTTGGCTCTGCCACAGCTAGTGTACCACCACATCTAGAGTAGCAGGCTGCGTGGCTGTTGAGATTATAATCGGCCTGTACAATGAAGTGGTATATGACTGAGGGGGAGCCAGTGCACCAATAACGCGCTTCTAGGTGATGGCTTCCAGGGCCACTAATAGAGGAGCACGAGTGTACACTATTTTGTTCCTACTCATTAAAGTTGTTCCATTGGTAGGGTGCCATTTTTGCAACAAGTGTGAATTTAACCACTTCTAAGGACTCCAATGTGTGCAGCTAAGTAAGATTAAGTTATTTGACCAGGATCACACACGTCGTCTAAACAGGGAAACAGGGATGTTAAGCCACTCTGAAAATTTGACTACACACCTTCCAAGCTTTATTTGGGACAAATATTGAAGTTTTGGATTTTAAGGCATACAATAATACTGTTTCATAGAGTTTACTTAGGAGGATAGCTCAGGGGCAAGGTGCTCTCCTTGGAAGCAAGATGACACAGAGCACCACAGGTTTGATCCCCGGGTCCGCGCTTAGAAACCTATAACCAATCGCATCATATCATACTCATCACGAGTTGGACAGAGCGGTAAAAATGCGCCAGTAACGGTATTACCGCTGCATTACCACTCCAGTCAATCCCGAGTTCCTTGGAAGGCCAGAGCACTCACCTCCCTCTTTGAGCTGGGGGTCAATTAGCTGATTTTCCATCGATTTTCGGCACAATTAGCACTGTGCTAATAGCGCCGAAAATACCCCATAGAGTCCTATGGACTCTGGAAATAATGGGGATTAACAGCCTTGCCGCAGCTTGTGATCTGGTGCTAATAGCGCCGGACCAAGTAGCGGTAATGCTAATTGCGCTGGGCGCTAGTCCGGCGGATTTACTGCCAGCATACCACCCAACTCGTGATGAGGCCCTTAACATGATTGCACAGCAAAGCCACATGGCAACATGTAAATCCTTATAACAACATGTTGCGCCAAAAGAATGTCTTTGTAGCTTTATTTTCCACATTCTGAATGGTAAACTATAAGCCCCAGAATGCAAAATAATGCCAGCCTGACAAATCTAAGTGCCCCCACTGTAGTTTCAGTGCTTTAAGTCCTGCAATAAAAGAAGTTGTGTAATAAACTCAGACAGATATGGAGAATCTTTAGTCACAAACTTCCAGCTCGTTGTTATTCATGATGTTGAGGACTTTTGATTAGTGACATGAAGCAACTTTCTTTTGTGCATGTCAAGATAGTAGACATCATTGATATAAACAAATCTTTAAAGGGGTATTTTATGATATGATATGATGTGCCATTTATAACGCGCCTGTACACAAGTGGTTCTAGGCGCAACAAGACTAGGAGGGGGAAACAGTGGAGGACAAAATAACGATCTTACTAGGCCTTGTGTCATTCAGATCACGCAAGTGCGGGAAGATGGAAGGGGAAAGTGCCAGGGGGCAGAGGAAGGGGGAAGTGCAGTTAACTCACAAGTGCAGCCGTTGGGTGGCTCATAAGTGCAGAGAGAAGGGACTGTAGGGTTGCAGATACAGACCCTTAAGTGCTGGGGAGCCTGGAGGTAGTGCGAGGGCAACTGGACATGCAGGAACCTGGGCCGGAGTTCAGGGGGTGACCAGGTGACCAGTGCATGGAGCAGTCTGGTGAAACAGCAGTGGAGAGGAAGAGAGAAGGCAGAATCAAAGAGGAAGGTCTTGAGTTGCTTCAAGAACCGGAGGTGGTTCTGCTCAAGTTTGAGAGAGGCAGGGAGGCTGTTCCAGAGGGAAGCCCCAGCCGAGGAGATAGATCGGCCCCCAACTCTATGCTTGGACAAGCGTCTGACCCTCAGAGAGTTGGAGGTGGGTAAGCAGAGGGATTGAGAAGGAAGATGTTTTGGAAGGAAAAGTTGGATGTACAGCGGTCCCAGGCCCCAGAAAGTCTTGGTGGACAATGCCAAGGGTCTTGAAGTTGGTCCTTGCCACAACTGGGAGCAAATGAAGAGATTTCAGAGCTGGAGAGATACGATCCCTGGGCTTGATGCCAAGGACAAGTCAAGGTTGAAGAGTAGAGGCAGGAAGAGTCTGTTGCAACAGTCAAGCCCAGAGAGGACCAGACCTCTGGAGACAGTGAGCTTCTGGGGAAAGTGAGGAAAGGAAGAATACATCTGAGATGCAGCTGGCAGTTTGACTTCTTAGAGACGTCAGAGATGTGAGGAGAGAAGGCGAGGGTGGAGTCGAAGATGACACCTAGCTTTTTAGCCTCACTGGATGGAGCAAGAAGAGGGCCCATAGTGGGCGGCCAGGGAGACAGAGGAAAGGAGGGAGTGGGTGTCCCAATGAGGAGGATCTCAGTCTTACTGGCATTAAGGTAGAGATCATTGGCGGCACACCATGCCAGCATTGCGGCCAGACAGTCTGGTACGAGAGAAGAAGCAGAGGTGGCTGAGGGGAGCCTGAAAGAGAGCTGAGTGTCATCCGCATAACATTGAAAATTGGAGCAGGAAGTAGCGATGCTGTGGGCAAAGGTGCCAGGTAGTGGTTGAAGAGCCAGGGAGAGAGGTTAGACCCCTGGGGAACACCACAAGTAGAGAGAGAGTAGGGTGCTTAGTGTATGTGTTGCAGATGTTCAGGGTAACTGTGGTTTGCAAGGTCTTTCAGATGGAAATGTTCCATTTTGCACACGAAAGCCTCCTCTGCTGATGAAAGAAACTTGTCTGCATTAAGGTTCTGGCTGTAGAACCAGGGGCACTGTGTGTGTATAAACCTGCCCGCGAATTGGCGAATGGTCAGTGCTGTGCACCGAGATGATTCTAGATTTGGCTCGGAGTAAACAAACGTGCCCAGGACACTTTTCCTGAGCCTTTGGACTAAAGGTACACTCTTTCAAAAGCAAATGAACTAGTGGTACAGTGTACCAATGATTTATATTACACGTCCATCTCGGCGTGTACAGCGAGACTTAGTTCATTGAAAGCAAATGTGGTGAGTTAAAAACCTTGCGTTTGCATTTCGCTGTGTGGTACCTAGATGAAATGACAATGATCAGGCAGGTGTAGGATGCCTAGGTGTGCTCACTGTGTGTGCATTCCTGTGTGACGGACCAAGGTGAAATGACGGTGATTGGGCAGGTGGAGGGAGTCGAGGCATGCACGCTGTGTGTGCATTCCTGCATCTAGGAGTGATCCGTCAGGAGGAGGGAGTCTACTCGTGCTCGCTGTGTGTTCATTTCTTGGGAGGACATGAAACGCGTGGGCGGCACGGGCTTGCTTCAGCTAGTCACTTTCAACTATGCCATCAATGTGCCAGCTGCCCTGCAGTCTCAAGTGCCGGCTTCAGTAATGCTCTCCTCTCCTGCAGCCCGCCTGGTGGGGCTCAATCACACAGCATGCTCAAAGCCCCTCTTGGAAAAAGTGCACCAGGGCCCCACAGCACAGTACTACATAGACTGGATGTATGTCTCACATTATTGTTTGCACATTTTGTTCTTGATTTTTTGTGTCACAGAATGTGGAGGCGCACCCCCACTACTCTTCTCCACCGTCGACCCCACCCCAATTTTAAGGATTTCAATCAGGCGACACACACCTTGGTCTCAGCCTAGTATGTAGCGCACAACTGAGATGCCTTCCTCCTTATTTTATACGAATTCAATTTGAGATGGTACACAACTCTTATCACACCCCCTTTTTCAAATACCCAGGGTCACAATGGGCCATGAACCAGGCCGGTTGGTGAAATGACAATATTTATTTATTTTTAAAATTAAATTAAATCATACGGTTTTTAATGTGGGGCAGCAATCACCAATGGGGTGATCATTACAATAGAAATAGAAATGTAAGCAATGCAGTTGCTTAACCTTCTAGTAGAACATATACACAGCACAAATGAATAGGTGCACTTTTTTAATTAGGAGAGATAGCACCCAAGTTAAGGATTCCCCCTGCGATGTTCCCTCGACCCACAATTAAATTCTGAGTGGATAGAAAGAAGCAGCAGGTAGTCAGGAATAAGGGGGAGAAATGTCATGCCCAATACCCGGCCTCTCATTGGTTCCCAAGCCTCACCTTCTCCCATTTCACTAAGTCATTCTACTACTCCCGCTAGTGCTTCCCCATCAGCTGTTAATGGCAACTTGCTTGTGTTGCGGGGGTTGCGTGATCAGTTTCTGCAGCAAAATAACAATCGCTTTTGGCCTCGTTTGTCCCATTTCCGGCGTTGGCAGCTGCCGTGGAGGCTACAATCAGGCAGAGTGAGGCGGTTACACCGACATCCGGGTCACGTGACGGTGTCCCGATCACGTGATCCCGTTCATGCTCCTCTGATTGGGAAACGAGCCAGATAAAAGCAGCATTTCTTCAGTTCGGCTGCAGCTGCTGCTCACGCTCCCTCCTCACAAGCATCCCTGGGCCAGGTTACAGTATTGGGTAATCCTTCTTTTGGTAAGAGAACTCCCTTTTGTTTCTGTCAGTTGATACTAACTGTGCTTGCCTGTGCTAATACCTGGTTTTGTTACAGCAGCCTTGGGGATATCGGCGCAGCGTGGTTCCAGCAATTCTTCATCCACACCTGTGGCCTCAAGGACCGCACAGAGAGTATATTTATACCTCTCTGTGGGGAACTTGGGGACGGAGGCCCCTATACTCTTCACGACAAGATCAAGTCTTGACAAGAAATTAGAATCAAAATCAGACCTTTCAGCACAAAAAAAGAGGTGAAGGATTTTAAACCCTTTGCAATAGCATGAAATGACACTCGGAAATAGCAAATAAATAATTAATATGCGGTTAAATCTTTGGGGTAAATATGATTTCTCACTAAGGCAACAATGCGCAAACACTAGCAATCACAAGGCACTGGATCAACAAGAAGCATACAATTAGAAAATGAGTGGAAGTTAAAACATGCTGCAGACAAATGACATGTTGGAAACCTTGTAATTTACCCAATTCCCGTTTAAAAATTCAAAAACGGTTTCTTTCCAAAACGGGTGAAATACTCTGATTTGGAGTGCGGTTTGTGTGCTGGGGATAGATATATATCACAGGGACATTACTGAAGTGAGAGGATGGTAGTAGCTTAAGATTTTCAGGGTGGAATGGGGTTCAGCTTTAGGGAAATAGAGCAGTTAAAATGAAAACTTTGGGTTTAAAAGAAAGGCAGAGGTTACTTAAAACAAAATTATCTAGACTATAATGTTAAAGAGGAATACAGTAAGCGCCAAGGTTGATTCGCAAGGTCAACCTTGTCCCCCAGTGCTCAAACCCAACAATAAAATATGTGGAAATTAATTTGATTACTCCAAATATAACTAAGGGCTTATAATTTACGCCAGACAAAATTGAAAAGAGATGGCGCTAGCACTTGAACAGTCAAGGACAGGGTGTACAAAGAATTCTAACAGTTTTAACCGGTTACCAGGGTATAAATAGGATTGCTTGGAGAGTGTTATACAGATAAAAGGGTCAAGATGAGGTAGACTATGAGTTATGGGATGCGGGATACTCACAGTCCACTTTTGAATCTGGGATTTTGGACAGTCAACGGGGTCTGGTCACCAGAAGGCGGAGCACCCGGCAAAAGTCAGCTGGGCAAGGTCTGGTCACCGAGTAGTGAACAGCTGGGCAATTCTGGTCACTCGATGGCACAGGTACCGCTGGATGCAGTTAGTGGGCAAGCAGTTAGTGGGCAGCAAGCAGGTCTGATTTCAGGATGCAAAAGGTACCACAGTTTTCCCCTTTTTAATGGGAGATTAGTGGGTTGTTTCTGGATCAATGGCCTTGCTGGAGTAGGAATCAGCTATGCTTGGGTTTTGCAGTGGGCTCTGGACTAGGGTCAGCAATGATTTGGCCTTGTAGGGAAAAAGGAGTCTGGTAGGATGAATGGAGATCAGGAACGCAGCGCAGGAATTCAAGAGCGGGGGTCTGTCTGGAGCTCTGTCAACCACTCCTATTTATAGAGCATGGTGACATCACAGCATTATTGGTGGGCAGAACTGAGCTAGGCTTACCTCCAAGAAGCGGATAGGACAATCAATGTTGGTTGCCTCCTCGAGGAGGAGTCCCAGTTAATGAGGTTGCATTTTATGAGGTAAAAAGCCATCCCAAAGTCCTTTTCCCCCAAAAAATCAGTCATGACAGAATTTACACATTTATACATTTGAGGCACTTTAACCAACCACATGGGCAGATTACATAATTTATGTAGAGCATAGCTG
This sequence comes from Ambystoma mexicanum, assembly GCF_040938575.1. NCBI lineage: Eukaryota > Metazoa > Chordata > Amphibia > Caudata > Ambystomatidae > Ambystoma > Ambystoma mexicanum. The sequence continues at coordinate 99,433,066 of NC_090927.1, read as the reverse complement.
TCCAATCCTCACGGTTGTGGGACCTTGTTTCGCCCGTCTACCAGTTTTTCACGCTTTTCAGTGAGAATTATATTACTTAAAATGCTATAACTTTATACATGGGTGTGGATTATCATTAGGCATGTAAGTATTACAATTTGCAATGGCATCATGGATACTTTCCTTATAATACCCAATTCTCTGCCATTTCTATTCCCAAAGCGTCAGAGAATGCTACAATGTCTTAAATATAGTCTCTGGAACCAAATGGGCGGTCCTTTGTCCTGCACTGGACCATTATTTTTCTCTTTAGCTGCCACCAACTGTCATTTCCTCCAGAGTCAGGTGAGGGTTTCCCAGCTTGATTGAAGGTTTATTGCCCCTTCTCCACTTCGCCCTTCCGTGTCCTGGAAATTCCACTGTAGAGGGCTCAGCCCAGACGAGATTCTATCCAACCCAGTAATTATCACTGGGGTGTTAGTATCTACTGAGAGGGACCCTTTTGTTTCTGTCATCCTCTCAGCAGAAACCTGTTTTTGGGCTGACATCCCCCCATGCAGCCACTGCAGTTTGATTTCATTTTATTTATTTTTGGCTCTGAATTGGAAGAAAATCTGCTGAATAGAACCATCTCATACTTTGGTCCTCATTCCGAGTAGGACGTTAAGGGATACCGGGCACCGGTAAGGAGACCGGTGCCGGTAATCCCTTACTGCTCTAGTATGAGGTCCCTTAGCGGGTCCCTTCCTTAACGCCTGGTCTGACCAGGTGTTAAGGACGGGACCCGTTAAGGGACCTGGGTGCAAATAACGGGCTTGGCATACGCTGGCCCGTTATTTGTGCCCTCCCCATTCCCATTTGAGCCCTATGAGGGCTCAAATGGGAATGCGGAATGGTTTGGTAAATGGGGATTTACCGGTCCCTCCAAGGTCGGAATGGACCGGTAAGTCCCCATTGAACCAAACCGGAGTCTGTACCGGTATGGGAGGCATTCATGGCGCAAATAGCGCCATGACTACCACCATACTCGGAATGAGGGCCGTTATATTTTCACAGTACAATCCCCTTTCAGATTGCTAGGCAAGAAGAAGTTTTTGTTCAACATAGTACTCTCAAAGAAGCATTTTTCTTCCTTAGTTTGCAAAGCCCATTTTTACACATGTGGGGCAAGTTGCTACAACTTTGCTTTCAAGTTCGGTTTTTAACTTTCCATCTGGATTCCCACACTGTTTTGCAGCCATAGTTATTTTCTTGTGGGCAGTAGTTTATTTGAACCACCTATTCACTGAAATTGCCGTAGACCAGAGCTGAAGTTTCTTTGAATTACTGATCATTGACACTTTGTAACTTAAAAAGTGAAGCTTTTCCTGTGTGACGGAAAATGAAGTTTGTTTGTTGATTTTTCTCAGATTTGGCTTGACAGGGCCTGTCATTCAGAGGTCGTGCTTGATTGTGCTGAAGCACGGTGTGAATGTGGATAAGCATAGCAGGGCCTTATTAATACAATATTGTGACAAGGAATCAGAGGAAAAAGAGCATCAGAGCGGCATCATTTTACAATGTGAATAATTCCCTTTCTTCATGGAACTTTGGGCAGGCAGCAAAGCAGTGCTGCTTTTTTACTCTATTTCTTCTGTATATGTAAGAACACACGGGCAGGCTTCCTCAGTGTGCCCCCTTGTTCCATCCTGCCCCATATGTGCTTGGCAAGATGGTGCAGCCATCTTTTGGTCGCTGCAAAACACACTTTTGAGGCCATGGTGCTCACAGAAGCCAACACAGCCAATTTGCTGGTGACTGCAGCTTGGTGATGTGGGGAAGTACTGCTGAGTGGGCAAATATATCCCACACCAATCCCCACCTATACTGCCTAACTCCATCTCGCAATGTACATTTTGGAGGTAACATGCGAGAATAAAATTAGCAAAATGAATTCGAGCAGTTGTTTCTCTAGAAATAGACCAACAACCCCATATTATTCTAATGCAATAATTAGCATCTGTAATCTTTAATAATATTTTCAGTTTTTACCCTCACATCCATGATTAGGGTCTCGGGAGAATAGCTTAGGGGCAACGTGCTTGCCTTGGAAGCAAGTTTGATCGTCGGGTCTGCGCTTATAAACCTCTGGGTATTAAGCACCTATCATATCATATCATGACTGTGTTCCAACGATGTGAAAGGTCCCGTCCCTTCCCTGTGCTAACTCGGGGTTTCACAACAAGTTTGCTGCATCAAATAACTTCATAAAAAAGAATGACTAGCGGGGGAATCCGTGTGGCAGACACAGGGACTCAATGGTGCAGTTATGCACGTCAGACTGGTTAAAGTCACAGGAAAATAGCGTCAAAGGGAGCCCAGCTGCCGAATCACCAACAACTCAATCACAAATGGGCCTGCCTTTTCCCCTGACCTGTACCCCCTTCCTGTAGCACTCTGCAACCCCATTAACTAGCACCTGCCAAGTGTTCCCCTAATAATCCCCCTTTCTAATTGTAGTTATATAAAGGCACTGTAAAACTGTATCCACTTGTTGCACAGCGCTCCATTGCTACACAGCAGAGGAGCGAAATTAGAAATGTCCCGGTGGGAGCCTGGGTGTTAGCCACTTCCATTAGCTGGCCATAGGCGGAAAGGTGGGGTCCATGAAAAAGTGCACGTGTGTGTTGTGGTGCAGCATGTGTGCTGGAGGGTGAAAAGTGTGAGTGGTGGGGACCATCAGTAGAGTCATTTAGCTTCCATATCTTGAAGAAATCTCTGTTCTTGATTCCAGTCCCAGTGCTTTATGGCATTTAAGTGCAGCCTTCACTCTTACTCTAGCTGCCCCTGCAACTCTTGTTAAATACATTTCCTGAAGGGAGCAGATGACTTTGGTAAATGCTCCTGTGTACTGGTCCTTTAGCTCTGTGGCAAAGTCTCTGAATTCGTGTTCTGAGGCCAACGGTTCGAATCTGCCATCTGCTGTTCTTATTGTGAGATAATATAAGCATATTTAATACACCACAGTGCTGCTGCTGATGTTATTATCCATTTTGTAATATTGTTTTAATCTCTTTGGTGCCAGGAGGTGTTTAGCTTTGAAATATATAATACAGTAGCATAGGCGTGTCCAGGGAGTGGCCAGGGGGTGGCATGTGCTACCCCTGGAATCTGATTGGCCACCCCACGTGCCACCCCATTATCCTAAACTATGATCATTATGTGTGTGTGTGCGCTTGTACTTCATGCCACCCCTGCATAAGTCAGTACCCCACTTGGGCCACCCCAGTCAAAAGCGTCTGGACATGTCACGTGCCCAGGCACCAGGGAACCCGCGTATCTGGCGTGCCTGCTACACGGCTCGATTCAAGCTACCAGGCACATAGATACATACCAATATTACAAACAGCACGCAGAAAGCAGACTAGAGTCAGGACTTGAAACCTGGATGAGCATTGTCTCGGGAGGATAGCTCATGGGCAAAGTGCTCGCCTTGAAAGCAAGACAACCCAGAGCACCACAGGTTCGATCTGCGGGTCCGTGCTTAGAAACCTCTGGGTATTAACCGCGTTATAAATAACTTATCATAGCATATATCACCGCTAATCACAGGCCTTTCTATGGGTATGGGAACTGCCCATAAATGTACCGAATATCTACAGAGAGAGAGAGAGAGAGAGAGAGAGAGAGAGCATGGAGGTCCTCGTGGGTAGAACAAGCAGACTCAAGCTGCTCACTTAGGACCTAGTTTTATTAGGGTATGTAGTGAGTGCATACCTTCCGGAAACCACAGAGCGCTTCACAAGTTATAGCAGGAAGAATATGGCGAGTGAAGCAGATATACAAGCGAGAGTGGAGCTATCAACATAGATGGTGGACATTTGGCATATAGTGGTCTATAAGCAACCAGGGGTTCACACAGGGAGGAGCAGATCACTCAGTTTCAGGTAGGGTCGGGAGTGGAGGGTGTGTGGGCCTAGGTGTTAGGGGGGAGCCATTTCTTGAAGAGGAGGGTCTTGAGCTCCTTCCTGAACTGTAGAAGCGAGGGTGAAACTGTGATGTTGACGTGGAGGTGGTTCCAGAGTCTTGGGGCGTAGACAGAGAAGGCCTGTCTTCTGGTTCTTTCCTTCCTGCACCAGCGGCTTTCAAGTCTGCACATGTTCTTCTTGTGTATCGTAGGCCTCTTGTCTGTAACCCATATAACACGGTCAGACTTAGGCTGAAAGCCTCATTAAGCTTTCTTTGAATTCTTTTCACAGTTCCCATGTCCCACAGGGGATCTGTCAGTGTCAAAGAATACGATATCCTGCTCCGCGTGCGTGGTCCCCACATGTTGTTGCCCTCCACCCAGAATTTCCTCACCACTGAATCCCAACCATCAGCTCTGGAAACTACAAGGGGTCCTGGGGGAAGATGGCATGTGAGTGCCCCCCGGGGTGTCATGGTGACATCCAAGATTGTGGCACTGTAAAGTGGTCGTTTTCAATGGCTGCAGGGAGATAGGGATGGACTGTCAGCTCTGTCTGGGTTCGGGTCGGCTATCCCGGGTCAAGAAGCATTGGGGAGGGTAGGACTTGTATAGAAAAGAGAAGTAGGTGGCTGGGGTCAGAGGCAGTTATGGATATAGTCGGGAGAGGGTAGGGTGATGTCAGGATGGGAAGAGATGGGTTAGGTTGGCCTCTGCATTAGCTTGTTGTCAGGGTGGTAGCCGGCTAAGGCGGCAAGCCAGGTTGGCATGGTTCCTATTGTCTGACCTGGCATGATGCTGCCACCTTTTACACACAAGCTGTATGTCTTTGATGCTTGTGATGTGTCTCCACGCGCACGATTTCACCACCTCATAATGGAATGAGACACTCAAAAATGGCGAACGCGAGGACCACAATACTGCTTGCACCAAAAGGCTCCAAAAAGCACCAGCCCTGAGGTCCAGGAAAGTCAACAAAAGAAGTGTAAGTATTATCATGGTCCACTCTTGCTAGTATTAGTCACAGCAAGCATGTTACTTTTAGCCAAAAGGTGGAAAAATGAACCTGTCAGGATCTGTACCTTCCTAACTCTGGAGGCAGTTGGAAATCCCAGGCAATAGACCGCATTATGAGTTTGGTGGAAATACTGCCAAACATCAATACCATGCCTGCCAATTGTACTGGCGGTAAATCTGCCAGATTACGAGTGGAGGGTGGTGCTGTTAATCCCCATTTATGGAGTCCAATAGGAATTTACCACCAATAGTAATTCCACCTTGTAGTGAAGGAGCCAAGTACCCCCACCTCAACCACTTCACCCATATTGCCTGCATGTTGGAAACCAGAGTATGTGACACACACGGAACAATTGAACCAACAAAGGGCAGAGTATGGACTCTGTGTAGTACCAGTGAAAGTACCAGTACCTAAGAGAATCTGGGAGGCAAGGTACCCATTGAGAAAACCATAGCTGCATACGAGAAAATATGATGGTCATTTGAATGAATTCCCTGAAGAAGTAGAGCAAATAAATGGACAAGATGAATGGTGACGTTATGCAGAGCTGAACTGACGTACATAGAAGAGATGCAGAGACAAGAGAATGCAGATATTCTATAAGGCATCAAGAAAGTACCAAGGATAAGTGATATCATGGGATCAAGGTGAAGAAGCTTATGCCACAGAAACAGATGAAGATATTGAGCTAGTTTATACGTACAGATGCATAAGAAACACAAGCAGACAAAGTAATCTTGAGGCTAGCTTTATAGTGAATAGATTGCGGCAAGCACCAATATATATATATATATATATATATATATATGGGCAAGTAAAGGATGGATGTTTCCACTACACATTATAGCAGTGCTAGACATTAGCAAGAAGGCCTCATTTCTACTGTGTCACAGTTAAAAAGCAAATTGAATTACAAAGTGAATCTCAGCAGAAAGAGTTGGATGAGCCAAGAAGCCAAGGTCTTATCAAACTGGAGTGAACTGACATTGGATACAAATTGTGTGAAAGAACAAAACTTCTGTTCAGGAGGCATGAACATAACAAGGAAGACGTGATGACGTCATAATGTAAATAGTGGCCATCTTTAGCGAAAACCGTGTAGAACGGTTCGAGCTACAGCACCGGCCATCTTCTCAGGAAGGAGGTAAGAGAATCCTTTGTAAACAGCTCCCCAATTGCATATCATGAGCCTAGAGGCCTTCACAGAATACTCTCCACAGAATGATCCCACCCCATTGTTTTCGTGTATCTAATATAGTATATATACGTGTTTTTACAGACACGAGTGGAGGAATCGCCCATTACTGCACTACCTCCGTACCTGAGGACTCTCTACATACCACAGCGACCCATTCCATGGATGTAGTAGCTTTTTACAGAAATACCGAAAGGTAATATTTTTTCTTAGATATTACATGACTAGATTTTCCTTCATGAATTAAGATCCCGTTTTTAATTGAGCTTTCCCTATTGTCTTTTTATCACATCTACAGGTTGAATAACCATTATTGGGCTGATATTGCTATTGATAATAAATCCAGTTAGGATATTCCACATTGAACATCCAGGTGATTATTATTATAAATTTCTCCCAAGAGTTAAATGACAGTTATCAGTGAGAATCTAAAATTTGATCATTGTATCATACATTATAGACGAAACAAAGATTAACGGCAATGAAGAGGGCTATCAATTCCTGAAGAAGGGGACACCCCGAAACGCGTCGAGAAAATATTCATCATTACTTTCTGTGGATATACCATGTGAAAAGCCTATTGTATAGAAAGTGTGATGAGTACCTTGTATGCCCTTGTATTATAATATTGAATGTAACCTCAAAATGAACTCATTTATGTTATTATGTTTACAAAGACTGGATGATGAATGAATTGAAATTCATATCTATAACAATTAATTTAAAATTCAATTAAAACCGATGGTCCCCATCATTCTGTTTTATTATAATAGTGTCATGAATTAGCTTCTCTCATTAATTTCTTCTTTTTTCTGAAAGAAACTGAATATTACCATTGTATAGAAATATTGACTGTTTCTACAGTATAAAGGGTGTGCAGGGGACGGGAGAGTTCCACAATCTTGTGGACAATCTGTTGGATTTACATAACAAGGAAGACGTCAGAGGGTCATTAGAAAAAAGTACTTTTATGTATTAAAAGCTTGATTCCATGGTCTCTAGTCACGTGGAATAATGTAGTTCGACGAACGAGGTAGTTACTCCTACACACAAGTGCAGAGCGTGCCCTCACTCCCAAGGCCGAGCTTCAAAGTACTAATTGATAGTAGACCACTGAGGTGATGATGGATTGACATGCTAATTGGTGGGAAGCAATAGTTAAGGCGAACTCACCAGCACCTGGTTGGCCAGCCTGCATACTGCTAGATGTAGGTGGAGAAGTACTGACGGAGGTTAGAATGCCAACCAATGATAGAGGACCGCATAATTAAGAGTCCTATAGTTGTGTAACCAATGGGACGTCGTGTATTTAGTGATGTTCATAGAAGTCATTTTTGGGGGAGGGATAAGTTGCCCCACCTGATGTTAAGTAGCCTATTACCTTCACTCACTATCCCATTCTAGTATGGCTCATATACTATACTTAGATATTCACTGAGAACCTATCACCCATACTCATAGGTTTTTGAAGTTTGCAATGTAGGATGACATTAGTAAACACGTAGGTTGACGTTGTTGATGATGACTTTTGTGTATAAAGTCTCCGTTTTTTTCTACAATGCTTTGAGTAAGATGATCGAACAAGTTTGTTGATGTTCGTTGTACTCCCTGTTTTAGATCATTGATATTAAAACAGTCCTCCTTTTGCCAATTACCTGAGTCATCTCTATTATTGATGTATGAATAAAATCTGAATCCCCAACCATCTCCAGGATAATTGCTACTCATCAAAGGAGCTGGACTAACCAGTTCAAACTGCAAGCCTACATTTTGTGGAGGTAATATTAGGGACAAATCTTAAGCCAAGTCATTCATTCTCCTCAGCTGCCCATGGTGATCGAAGGAACCTACACAACCCTACAAGCTCTCTACCGACATAGTACACAGTCTTCTATATGAGAGAGTGTGCAAACTGCACTACCAAAAAGGACGCTGGCTGCTCCTTCTTGGTACACAGATCTGAAGAACATGTTGTGTTTGGTCCACATATAGCTTGCAAACGGCACCATGTCCGAAGTGACACCTTATCTCGTCTCTTTTTCAATGTCCCACAGCACTGTGGTATTTGTACTTATGCTTTTCCTATTAGAAGTACAAACCGACACATTCGAGCATGTACAGTGCTGTAAATAATAACATTTTGTTTATATAGTGGGTCTTGCCAAATTCCTCCAGGTTCTAAGCACTATAAAAATATGTATTTTTATTGGCCCACTTGAATTTTACTCAACTCATTCATCTCATTGATCTCAGGATGTTAAAGGGCTGAGTCGGCACTGATAGGATTTGAGCCTGTTCCTGCCAACTAAAAACAGATGTCCAAAGCAAGCACAAACCTCTCTGGGGTGTCTTGCTGCATATACTGCCAGCATAGGTGGTATGTGCCACGATTCTGTCAAATGTTCCTGTGTATTACTGTGGGGTACATTCAAAGGACGCAAAGTGAAGTCCCTTTCACATGAAAGGCAGGATTTTTTAACACTGATGCAAAACGGCTTTGCTTGTGGCTGCAAGTGAGAACTGAAGGTTCCTTTCACCTGAAAAGCTGGATTTTTAAACACTAATCCCCAAAATGGCTTGACATGTGTATTTGCAGTTTAATTGTGAAAAATGTACCACTGCTAACAGGAAAAATGTCAGGGAAAACGACATGGGGCGTGTTGACAAAAAGTCATGTAAATTATGTTTTGCATACAAAATACCAGTGACATTTGAAAGGACACTTTGTTTTCCATGGAAAAATGTCTGTAGGCCAGAGGCAAACCCTGTTGATGGCTGTTGGACATATGTCACAAGGACTTCAACACTGGAAGTCTGGAATACAAGCCTTTACAACTGCAATAAAATGTGGCTTGCTCTGGAAGGTGTAGAATACCAAGTATTCTTTAGACTGGCTGTCTCTGCAGGACCATTTCGCCTGGCTGCTGCATGACCAGAATGTAGACAGAAGGTGTGAGGAGTGGAGCTGTGAAGACTATTCAATTAAGAGAGCCTGAAACTCCAGCTTCAAACAGGTAACCCACTTCAAAGAGACTGAAAAAAACCTGGTTAGAGGCAAGCCCAGTGAGACCATATGGTCTGAAGGCAGGAGAATTGTCATTTGTCTGACATGAAGATGTACTATTAATTTTAAAGGACTATTATCATTTAGGCCTTTTCCCCAGCAACCACTAGGCAGATTTTCTTCATTTATGTACCATTTTATAGGTAATTTCCAGGCGAATTTGGAGATATAAAATTCATGCACCTACGAGTTAGGGAACTGTAATGGCCAGTTATGCTAGGTTCCTGGCTGATCTTAAAATGTCTTGAATTTAAGAGTTGGCAAACTGGTGAAGGGTCAGATAAGGAATATTGGTAGCAATGTTCATTACTGTTATGCTTTCTGTGAAAACAGCGGAAAACTGTCAAACAGCCATGCAAAATGGTGCAGACCTGGCTGTTGTCTTAATTAATTCCCCGTGATTATCTGAATAGGAAAATATGTATATTATGGCAGTTATTATTAATATTATGAAGTTTTGCCACATAACTACTTTTTGCCAAAACGTTTGACATGAGAACAAATGGGGCTTGTGAATTAAGCTGCATTATGTCTGCTTCAGACTCTTAAACCAATTTGTAGAGAGAGGCTGCAATGGGGAGGAGAGAGAAGGGTAACTGCCCAATCTATTTGTGTGAGCTCTTGTAGGGTACTCCCCCAAGATTGTAAAATTGGTGGTGTCATCACTGCTATATGAGGGGGACTGTACTTGGAGGAAGGGAGAGAGCTGCTGAAATTTACCATCAAAAGAGTGCTTCTGCAACTTACCATCTGACCACTGCAAGGGAACACCAGAGGAGATTGCTGAGAGTCCATCTGGGTGCAGCTGTCTGTTGCTAGGAAGGCCTTAATGCTGATGGGGTCCATTGATGGAGAGCGGGAGGCCATCCTTGAGAGTGAAGTGACCAGACCCCTTCCCTATCTTTCCAGAGTGTCCAGAAACACAGCTGACTGTCCTGAACGTTAAACAGAGGCGTTCTATGTAAGTAGAACTGATCCCTGGAAAACCAAAAGGTGGGGGGAGTCTGATTGCCTTATATCCTTTCTCTTTAAAGTGGGCGGGGGTGGAGGCAAAACAGGAGATGCTTATCCTACTTAACTAAAAAGATAAGTCTAATTAATCCCCCCCTACGTGAAACACTGCCGGGGGAGTGTTTGTTAAAATTCAAAATAAACAAAGTTCACTTCCCAGTGTGTGCTGCAAAACTATAACCTATCATTCAATTGGGTAATCTTTTTTGTCCTGTTGACCCCAACTTCTTTAAGGAAGAGGGTGTCTTTGTTCTTAAATAAGTCCAATCTGTGTGTCCAACCTTTCCTTAAAACAGGCCTTTCAGTGGAGGGGGACTGAAATCCAAAATTCCCCAAATCATTCAAATTTTTCTGTCTGACTTCCACAACACAGACAAAAGTAGGGGGGGGGTAGTCTGAAAAACAAACCTCTAAATCACCTTGTGTTTATTTTAAACAAAAAGTGTGGGTGAAATCAAAATTGCCATATGTATTTGTACCAATCTTGAAACCCTTCTGCTAGCCTTTTAAGCACGAAGGAAAAATGAAATTGCGCAGCACTACATCTATCCGTGTGTTCACTGACCAGCACTAATTATTTCTTGAAGTGAAATTTGTAGAAAGTAACATTTGTAATAATTTATGTTGCGAGAAGTTTATTGTGTGTGCTACGGATAACGTGGTGTTTGACATTTTTGTGCAAATTTCTATTAGTTTTAATTTAAATACATACAAATATATTTCATGTACACTGGCCTGGTTATTGGTTCATTGTTAGCTCAAGGGAAGGATCCAAGGAGCATGATATGTGTCTGAAGTAGGGCTGAATAAAAGAATCAGTTAAACAGTTTGTTGCGTCACACCTTAAGTGGGGAGGGAAGGAACTCCATGTGTTGAGGGTGGCTTCTCAACAAACCATTACATTACTTTCCCATTGCAGCTCATAAGGTGACCGGATCAGTAGCTGGCAGTGGCAGACATTCACCAGTGACACCCCCAGAGTTACCCGTCATAGAACAGCAGAGCAGTGAGGTCAGAGGCAGAGCCGTGAGAAAGCAGAGCAGTCGGGTCAGGGCCATAAACCAGCAGAGCAGTGAGGTCAGGGGCGTAAACAAGGCCCTTGTAAGTCCCTGCTGAGTCCAGCACCAACCTCACCACATGTGTTTTGCGTGAATAAATATAGTGATATAGCAGGGGTCTGCAACCTTTGGCTCGCCCAGTGTTTTAAACTATGACTCCTATGATCCCTCACCATTGACTATGCTAACTAAGGCTGATGGGTATTGTAGTTCAAAACAACTGGAGAGCTAAAGTTTGCAGCCCCCGTTACATAGAGTTCCTAACAATACATTCTGGTTAGAGCGACACGCTGCCCATATTGCTGGAAGTCTTCTATGTATTTATATTAACTCTTTTGTAGTACACTAAAATAACATTTATTTTTAATGAAGCAGCCATTTTAAACCACAGTTATTTTAACAGTTGTATGGAAGTGAAGTGCAATGGCACTTTTGATTTGGCAGTTCATATGCTTGCCACCCTAATCCCTTTTCCTAACCTCTTGCGATTACTGTAATATTTGGGGACCCTCCTGCCGTACCCTCCTTCGATATCCCATGTATATTTTTATTTTAAAAGGAAAAGCAAATGATTATACAATGTGTGTACTTTGGTTAAATGCAACATAAAGCTAAAGTAATGAACACAATTAATACATCCAATAAGAGGTTGATGAACATCTGATGATGTTATGCTATGTTATGTTACATTATTTATACAGCGCCAAAGCCCTTGGGCGTCCAGGCGCTTATCAGTACAAAGGCGTATGACCTATTCCGAAATTCAAACACTACACAAATAACCTTGGTTTCAGGAGTTTCCTAAACACCACGTGGCGTCCCTCTTTCCGCATGGATTTGGGCAATTCATTCCATGCTCCAGCTGCCAGGACCGGAAAGGCGCGCCCTCTTCCCTGGGCTCTTTTTATGCAGTCAATTCTTTTTTAAAAGGGCTTTTCCTGATCGCAGGTTCCTCATAAGTTGGTATACTACCAGCCTATGCTTAAGGTACTGGGGGCAATCCTCAATATACATTTGTGAGCCAGGGTCAATATCTTAAAAGCAACTCTAGCTGCCACAAGTAGCCAGTGCTGCTCTTTCCTGGCTACAGATATTGGGTCTTTCGTGTCGGTTTATACACAATGCGGACTGCTGCATTCTGGGTTTTCTGCCATATTTGTATGGACTTTTTTGTTGCTGCTTCCAAAAGGGAGTACAGTAGTCCAACCGCGAAAGAATGACAGCTCTCGCCATCTTAGCACATATCTCTTTCGTAATAATTGGTCTAACTAACCTTAGAATTCTAAGGTAGTAGTTGGTATTGTTAGCTCACGGGGGAAGGATCCAAGGGCCATGATATGCCTCTGAAGTAGGGCTGAATAAAAGAATCTGTTAAACAGTTTGTTAATACAACTCTGTGCCTTAAGAGAGTTCTGGTTAAACTGCATTCATTTTACAAACATTGTCATCAAATGCGAAAGTCTGCTGTCTTTAATTGTAGTTAACCAAGACTACAACTCCCAGAATGCATTCGTTTGTTTGATGAAAGCCCAGGACTGGAGTAGTAGAGTGAAACAGAAATAAAGCATTTTGAGTACCCTGGATATGGCCAAAGAAAAAAGTCCCAGTCTAATACAGTGCTGCAAAAAGGTAATTCAGAGGAAAGTAATCTGAAAGCTCTAGGTACTTCCAGAAAGGTAATCCAGAGTAAAGGGATCTGAAAGCTTTAGGTGCTTCCAGAAAGGTAATCCAGAGTAAAGGGATCTTAAAGCTCTAGGACCTTCCAGAAAGGTAATCCAGAGGAAAGTAATCTGAAAGCTCTAGGTACTTCCAGAAAGGTAATCCAGAGTAAAGGGATCTGAAAGCTTTAGGTGCTTCCAGAAAGGTAATCCAGACGAAAGGAATCTGGAAGCTTTAGGTGCTTCCATAAAGGTAATCCAGAGGAGAGGAAAGCTATAGGTGTTCCAGAAAAATAATCCATAGGAAAGGAATCTGAAAGCTCTTGGTGCTCTAGAAAGGTAATTCAGAGGAAAGCAATCTGAAAGCTGTAGTGCTCCATTGATACCTGGAACTTAGATTCAGGATATTACATTTCTGAATGCATGTCATTTCCCTATAATACATGTGAGCCTGCAACACACGTCTAAAAGCATGTAAATGACTTTTATTGCAGCTCAGTTGTAACGTCACTACTGGCCTGAAATAGGAAAATGACATCACTACCGCTCTGCAATCAGTTATTACGCGTAGCTGCTTGAGCCAGCGCAGAGTAGAAGGCCAGCCGTCACTGCAGCACTTAAATGAACCCAGGACAAGCTTCTCAAATTCCTTTTGTGAGAAATATCTTCCTGGGCCACTCTACGGCCATTAACTGATCAGGAAATATGTTAATTCTGTGCACTGCTGGACTTTAACACACAAGAGCAATGATCTGCATGTTATTACTTATTTTAAAGGACAAAACGCAAACTTAGATACACTACATTAAACTGATCAAACTATTTTTCTGCAACACATCAGAAGCTGCAATACAAGCCTTTTTTTAATCCAAACAGGCTCTGCATTGATTCTATGCATCAGCAAATGGAAGACCTCTTACATTACATTAAGCAAGAGGCTGGGTATATAAGGGATACACAGTGTAAGTCCATGCACTGTAAGGAATGCAGTATCCCCTACTGTACCTGAAAAGGACATTGCAAGCCACCTCAGAGTTCCCTGATCTTATAAAAGAACCCAGCGTTCTGCCTCACAGAACTCCTCTGTGACTTGCAGTAGCCTTAAAATGATCGTTACTTGGCATTTGATCCCATGTAATACAGGGAAGTAGTGACGTCAGTACTAGGCTATACTATCACGAACCACGACTGTCCGTTTCAAAGATAGCGCAAGTCACTCAGGAGTTCTGCGACCACATACTTTGGCCTGCTTTCTTCATAAGGTCACTATTTTATGAATGAAGGAGGCCAATTTATCTGGACCAGCAATATCACTCTCAAAATGTACAGCAGGGGGCACTGCATTCCTTCTATTACACCATCGCCTCCTTCAATACTCGGGCTATTGCTCATTCTGATGTAAGAGTTCTTCCAGTTGTTGCAATACCCGATTTACTGATTTGAATACATGTATTTGATAAACAGCAAACGAGTTTCACCTAATTTTAAATTATATTTCCAAATAGTGTTTTTAAAGCTTTCTGTCCTTTTAGTATTTTTTCATTTTTCAATACGTATATTTCTTAAATGATGGCAGTGTTTATGACATGCACATGATGCAGTGCTTGATTTGTAAAAAATAAATAATAATAATTAAATAAATAAAAAAAGAAGTGCCAGGGCCCAAATATTATCTATCATCCCTGTGACACTGTGGGTGGGCAGTTCCCCACTACTGCGGCCAACACCCAGGGGCTCCCCGCGGGGTCAACATATTTGGGGTTACAATACAGCTTGCACCAGCTGTAAAGACCGGAGGGGGGGGGGGGTCTGTACTTCTGCTCTTTACATGGTAGAGGAGAGGCACAGAGGACCCCTGCCAAGATTCTCTTTTATTGGTAAACGTGGTCCAGCAATCAAGGACTAGCTTCTCAGGAGGTGATGCGAGCTGGTTCTTAAGTACAGTGTAGTCCCCGAGCACACACAAACGTCCGACGGAGAACAGGTCGAGCTACGACAGTGAAGTGGCCGCGTCGTTCCTAGCGGTGCTCGTTGACGGGGAAGTGTAAACGTCCTGCAAGGAAGAGGCGTGTGGGGCACCTTGGTGTCGATAGTTCTGGACCGCAAAGACTTTGAAGAACTGTGGCCCAGCAAGGGCGTCGAGTCGTCGGCATCTCTGTGGTCTTTGGGTGGCGGGAAACCCACCGGTAGATGCTCCTATGCGCGTCAACGGTCAGGCCTTCTCCAGCAGGATGCAGCAGCGACGATGTGGACAAGAGCGTCCTTGGATCAATGAAGTTCTTAGGCAAAACGGGAGCACGGCAGCTCCGGTCGGCGACGGCGGTCGTCGACAGTGGTGGACAACAGTCCGGGCGCTTCTCCTTGGAGTTCCGCAGCACTCCCCATATCGGGTCGGCAGCCTGTCGAAGGTCTGTCTACCAGGGAGCTTTGGCAAAGATCAGCTGGTGCACGATGGTACCTCATAGCTCAGGAAGAAGGCGCCTTACCAGGTCCTCTCTGGGTCAGTCCTTGAGGCACAGCAGCTTTCAGATTGCGAAGGAGAGCAACAGCAATACTTCTTGTCTAGTAGGGCTTCAAGATCAAGCTTCAGTTACTCCAGTTACTCGCTGTAGTGGACTTCAGCTTCTGAACACTATTCCTAGCAGTGACAGGTCCCCAGATATACTGTTAATCTCGCATTCATTCCGCTGGGTCACACTCAAGCATCCAATCACGACTAAGGGCATTCAGGCAGGCAGGCAGCCAATCAGGCACACGAGGTATTCAGGCCATTCACTTCACTCCATACACTCACAACAAGTTATGTGTATTGGGACAAGTACCGAGCCATTCAACACTCCATACTGCATTCATACCGGTTTCGGGCAGGGCTGTCTCAGTCATTGTGTCAACCACCAGATACTAGATACCCACAACATAGAATGTGTATTCGTCACACACTGCATTCACCCAGGTCTCAACCACAGGCGTACCCACAACATACGATCATTGAGAAGGCTCCAGCCAGTCTGGTCAGCATTTCCCCACACTACCATATATGGAACTTCCACCCAACAGCCAGTCAGGGGGAAGGGACAGAGGCAGGGCTTCCCGGGACTTCGCGAAGATCAAGGTAACAGGTGATGGAAGGCAAGAGGCCATGGGGGCCATTTGTCTCCATCCGGAATATACCGATTCCAATGACAGGGCCTGGGCTATCCCAAAATGGAGGACGCTCAGGGCACCAGTCATTTCAGCACGGAGCTGCCACCAGCCCGTACCCTGCTCTGTGGGTCACACACAGGTGCCCAAAAACATACACCAGGGGCACAGGGTTGCACCCCTACCCATGGGTGCCATAAGGGTATCCCATGGGTCTGTTCACCAAACCAAAAGGAGAGAGCTGCATCGCCAGGAGTCCCACACAAACTCCTGTACGGAAAACACGACAGAAAACATGATAAAACGCAGTAAAGGACAAGGATACTGAGGCCCTGTCCCTCCGATGCATTTCCAGCATCACACCTGCTAATTGTGGTTGATGGATGCACTCACTATCAGCACTTCATAAAGTGAGTCTGAAACAATAAGTGCTGTGGCTCAAAAGTAAGTGCGAGGGCTCAGCCCCGGCAAACACCCCCACAAATTTAGTACTGTTTCTTTTCTGTTTTACATGTGTGTACCACTTTAAATAGTACACCAAACTGGTGATCACAGGACACATCTGGGTTCGGTTTTTAATCAGCTTGCACCAGAAGTTCAAGACCCTCTGCATTGTCCGCAAGGTCTTCTTGGGCCTGGGTCCTCAATACCTCCAACTCTCTCTTCGTAAATACCTTCCTAATTGAGCTCTTTGCTAAACCACCTCCAACTCCCTCACGGTCAGTCGCTTCTCCAAGCAACGAGTTGGTGATAGATCTCTTTCTTCGGCTGGAGCCTCCCTCTGGAATAGCCTCCCTGCCTCTCTGAAACTTGAGGAGAACCATCTCCGGTTCCGGAAGCACCTCAAGACCTTCCTCTTTGCTTCTGCATTTTCTCTTCCTCTCCCCTGCTGATTGCCTGTTTGAAACTTCACTGGTCACCAGGCTACCCTTTGATTTCAGGCCCAGGTCCATGCCCGCCCAGTTGCATGCCCGCACTGCCTCCCGGAAACCCTTGCACTTGGGTCTGTATATGTAACCCTACACTCCCCCTACCTGCACTTTTGGACATCTGATGTCTGTATTTACCCTTGCACCTGCCACCTGCTGGCCGCACTTCTTGTTATTGTTTTGATCCTATGTACAGCACTGCCCTCTCCCCTTTCCCCTGCACTTTTCCCCTCCCCACTCCCCTGCACATGCGCGTCTCAATAGCACTTGGCCTGTAAGATCGCTGTCTCTGTCCTCCCTCTGTTCCCCCTTCCTTGCCTCGTCGCACCTTGAAACACTTGTGTATAGGCGCGTTACAAATGTCATATCATATTATAACACTGTCTATGTACATGAACCACAGGTGAGAACAGAAGTGTTCTTCTGGTCCTGACCTTTGATTGGTCAGTACTTCAGAGCCTGGACATGTTCGGCCTGTGTTTGTCATTCGCTTTCAATGCAGAAGGCCACATCAGTGGACATGTATACTGTGCTGGAATAGGTGATATGGGTCGGACTGGGCCATAAAAAAGTCCTGGGCACCAATGAAAAAGTGACCCACAGTTGCAAGTGGCCATTCATTCCTTTTCTGACACTGTTTGATTAGTACCCAAGGGGGGATTTTTGATAGATTGTGATGCAAATTGTGCATTTTAAAGAATACTTATTACTAGACACATAGTGAAGTACATGGGCCATAAAAGTGTGCCACTTTGACCTAAAAGACTGGCACACGCTAGGATTTTGTGTTCTTGGTTCGGCCATAGTCTTATTGCCCGATAGGCCAGTCCGAGCCTGGAGCCGATCCCTCACAATGGAGGCTGTTCAATAGACCCGGCTAATGCTCCATAACCTCTCAGGACTCTTTCTGAGGATAAGATGCCACTGACAAAGGGGCTCCAGGAAGGGGGTGTCAGGACTGGAAAGCTGCTTCTTCCTAAGCAGAATGACCTGTGCTGCCCTTAGATCAGGAATCTGCAACCTTTGGCTCTCCAGACCTTTTCAACTACAACTCCCATCGGCCCCAAACAGCATAATCAATGGTACAGTATCATGGGAGTGGTGGTCCAAAACATCTGGAGAGCCACCACAGGTTGCAGACCCTTGCCTTAGATAATAAAAGCGGCCTTTTTCTAGCATTCTTTATTTCAGTTTAGTTGCTCCATATATGCCTCAGGGTCTGGCAGGTGCTCTGTTTTACTTAAATGCCAAGGCATCTCCGCCCGCTTGTAATATCCTATTACAAGTGAACAGTTGCATTCAATTCTTATCACAAGGCCATTGCAGAAATATTACACTACCATTAGTATGATAGGCATTTTATGAACACAAGTCCATACAGATATTCCAGGGTTCCATCTCTTAGAAGAAAAAGACCTCAGTGCTTTATTGTGATACATTATTATAGGTTTTAAGTCACAACGCTGCAGCTGCCAGTGCCAGCATAGAGTGTCAAAAGCAGCTCCATGCATCAAACTCTGTCATTAAACAGAGTTTAAGACGGTCTTTTCAGAATCATTTACTAAGCAGTGCTGTCATTGGGCAGGATATTGGCCTGATATTTTAGATCAGGCTCCCAAATTCTGGGAATCCATGTGTGCTCGACGTCTATAATTTAAGAATTTTGAGGTGAGTTTTGTGGGTTGAGCTGGAATTTGAACTGTGGTCACTAGGTTCAGAGGGGAGGTACTTCACCGCAAGACCACTTGAGGGTCTGAGCGAGAGTGCTCTGAACTCCCATGTCGATGTGGCACTGTACAGGAAATATTGATGTGCACTGTTTTGGGTTGAAAAGGTCAGCACATTTGGTACTTTACTGACAATGGTATTAGCACAATTGACCTAAAAACATTTGATCTTAAACATTTTGATCACATTTCTTTTTACCTTTTTTACAGTCACATTTAATTAAATATACATATATGGGGTGGGTAAGAGTATAGATTAGGTTGAGGGGAATTGTGGGGTTGCGGGGATCCCCCCCGCATTTTAGAATGAGAAAAAGGTCAAATAAATTGGATCAAATGTGATTAGGTCAAATGTTTTAGGTCAAATAGACTCAAACCTGAGAACATTATAAGAAATTGGGCTTTTTGCCAGGTGTTCATGATTCTTCTTCTGAGGGGCTGAGAGGCAAATGTTTATGGGGGTGACTAGAATATCCCCATATGCCCCTCCACCCTCCCTACTGTACCCCATCGCCAATGCAATAGGTGGGATCCCCCAGTAAGAGTCCATTTCCACCACTGTACCTTAGAGAATCGTTCCTCTGACAGTGCACAGCCATTTTGCGAGGAGGAGGCATGTGCGCCTGTTTATGCAGGCGCTGGCGGAGAGCAGGGTACGAGAGCAGGCATCAGGCTGCACAGGCTTGGAAAGGGACTTACATAAATGGTTCAAAGGTATATCTTGCCTCAATTCCAGGCCCCTGATTGGTGTCTTTTATTTCACCAGTGCATAGCCGATGTTTATTCCACATATCTGTAAAGCATTGGGCACCTGTTTGGGGTGTAAAGATGAACACAACCACCCAGCCAGCCTGCAGCAACCCTACTGCCCACACCATGCAGAATCCTGAGAAGGCAGACCTGGGGTGATAGTGTCATAAGGCATAGATGGGTTTGTAACTTTTTCCTTTTCAAGGTGCCATTAAGACCCCACACATTCCAGGAGGCAATAGTGCTGTCACTCCTCCTACTAGATTCATTAGGAGGGTAAATCCCACCTCACCGGCTCTGGAAATCACCAGACTCTGCACCCTATGCGGTCTGCCTGTCCCGTATCTCCACCGCGTAAATAAATGCTGCCACCTCAGCAGGCGGACATGGCAACCACACTCACAAAGAGGCAGATTCAGGGACAAGGTAGTAGGGACGAGCAAGATCCTCGCATTGGGCCCTTGCATTGTGGGCCCTTGCTGGGATGCATCAATACTGGGGTCATCTATTGAACCCCCGCTTTTGCCATAAAGCGATAAGCAAAGCCTAGAGTTGAGATTGCCCCAGGATATCACCTCTCCCACACCCAGGAACCTATATCATTCCAAGAGAGATTACCCCCAAACCACCTATTTCCCACCCTTCAATACCGCCAAATAGGTGATAATGTAATTCGGTAACTTTCCTCGTCATATGAATGCCAGAGCAGAGCAGAGTACTCTGAATACCCCAACAGTGGAGGAATTGGGCAAGAACAAGATGGAATTGCGCTTTGGCCAAAACTGTCTTGCCGGAGGCCTTCCATGTAGACACGAGGCCCAAACCTCCCCACCCCAAAGAAGAGGATGCTCTCTGCCCCTGACTGCCATGAGTCACCCAAACCTCCCCCCAAACCCGAGGAAGCTCTCCTCCCCTGACCTCCATGAGTCACCAAAACCTACCCCCAAACCTGAGGAAGCTCTCTGCCTCTGACTGCCATGAGTCACCCAAACCTCCTAAACCTGAGGAAGCTCTCTGCCCCTGACTGCCATGAGTCACTCAAACCTCCCTCCAAACCTGAGGAAGCTCTCTGCCCCTGACTGCCACCAGTCACCCAAACCTCCCCCCAAACCTGAGGAAGCTCTTTGCCCCTGACTGCCTTGAGTCACCAAAACCTCCCCCCAAACCCAAGGAAGCTCTCCACCCCTGACTGCCATGAGTCACCCAAACCTCCCCCCAAACCTGAGGAAGCTCTCTGCGTTGGACTGTCATGAGTCACTCACACCTCCCCCCAAACCTGAGGGGGACCTCTGCCCCTGATTGCCATGAGGCACCCAAACCTCCCCCCAAACCTGAGGAAGCTCTCTGCCCCTGACTGCCATGAGTCACACAAACCTCCCCCCAAACCTGAGAAAGCTTGCTGCCCCTGACTGCCAGGAGTCACTCAAACCTCCTCCCAAACCCGAGGAAGCTCTCTGCGTTGGACTGCCATGAGTCACTCAAACCTCTTTCTGCCCATGACTGCCATGAGTCACCCAAACCTCCCTCCAAACCTGAGGAAGCTCTCTGACCCTGACTGCCACCAGTCACCCAAACCTCCCCCCAAACCTGAGGAAGCTCTTTGCCCCTGACTGCCTTGAGTCACCAAAACCTCCCCCCAAACCCAAGGAAGCTCTCCACCCCTGACTGCCATGAGTCACCCAAACCTCCCCCCAAACCTGAGGAAGCTCTCTGCGTTGGGACTGCCATGAGTCACTCACACCTCCCCCCAAACCTGAGGGGCACCTCTGCCCCTGATTGCCTTGAGTCACCAAAACCTCCCCCCAAACCCAAGGAAGCTCTCCACCCCTGACTGCCATGAGTCACTCAAACCTCTTTCTGCCCATGACTGCCATGACTGCCATGAGTCACCCAAACCTCCCTCCAAACCCAAGGAAGCTCTCCACCCCTGACTGCCATGAGTCACCCAAACCTCCCCCCAAACCTGAGGAAGCTCTCTGCGTTGGACTGCAGCCAGTCTCCTAAACACGGTGGGCCTGATTCACAGAAGTGTTTTATAATGGTGCAATCCTATTGAAAAATGCTCTGTGAATCAAGCTTTGTGTCTCACCAGCATCTGAAAGTCTTCCTTTGTTCAACAGCCCAAACGTAAACAATGAAACTGTCCAGACCTGCATATATGTGCCATGCTTTGCACACATTTTATTGTCAGGGTGACTATTCTGACAGAGGATATGAGCACCATGCCAAGTATGCATTCCATGCTCAGATGGAATGCACATTTTAATCACTAGCACATACATGTTTGATAAATTATTGGTCATTCTTACGTTCCCAAAATGCCCTTTGTTTTTATGCAAAATAGCTAGAATCCTATATTCAGTGCATGCACATCATTGACACTTGGCTCCACCACTCAGACACACCCACACGACTGACAATCTGCCTGCCACGTGAAGGGGAGGAGGGGGAGTGCCCCCAGTAAATGTTGTCCCTTCCCAGCACTGTAACCCCAAGCAGTTTCTCAAAAACCTTCCCACCTCTCAGCACAATTTTCCTTACAAGATTC
Source organism: Ambystoma mexicanum (assembly GCF_040938575.1). Classification (NCBI taxonomy): domain Eukaryota; kingdom Metazoa; phylum Chordata; class Amphibia; order Caudata; family Ambystomatidae; genus Ambystoma; species Ambystoma mexicanum. The sequence continues at coordinate 99,411,042 of NC_090927.1, read as the reverse complement.
TAAGCCTCGAGCCTTAGCCACATCAATGTGAGCTTCTGTGTCAGTACCCCAAGTCAGGATTGTGTCGGGAGACAGATGAACACGTCATCTACAGGGTTGCCCCTCTCCCGCCTCCATATCGAATGAACGACGGGAGAGCGTCATTCATGGAGCCTTTCCCATATCCGCCGCCGTTTCATGACGTAAAAGCCTGTATTCGCTCAGACAACCATACCACCTTATCCTGAGTAATCGAGGACGAGGTAAAGGTGCAGAACCAAGAAGAACTGAACCTGTTGTGACCCGGGTGCCAAAGGAAACGACATCCCTGTGAGAACGGACACACGTAGACGCATTAGACACGAAGCAGATCCACATCCACCATGAAGCTACGCAAACAATAGGTTAAACTACACTTAGACATGAAGGATATGTATGCACACAATAGGATATATATAATATATACGCGGAAAACGCAAGACGCATGAGAAATACACACCAAAACCTGCTTAAATACACATGGAGCAACGAGAATGAATGGCCATGTAAAACATGATGGACGACAAAACTGCAGTCATGTGAATGGAAGGCAACAGGGGAGACGCGGAACAAGCTGAACAGACCTGCCGAATTAGCTAAAATCATTCGGCCAAACAACACAGAAGCCAGCTGCTTAACCCCTGCCATGGTTGCAGTGGAAAGGGGAGTCTTGGACCGGCACTGCCGGCGCTGAGGAGAATGGAAGATAATGCTCAAGGGCAAAAACATTTCCTTTAGATTAAGTTCAGGAACAACCAAACTCTTCGAAGATCAGATGCTCATTAATTTGGAGACAATATTGAACTCAACCAAGTCTCTAGTGGACAGAAAGGGTTAAGACACCTGTGTCCAAATAGACTAAAATCCCAGTGAGAGACGAGTACAATGATTCAAAACGTTGTCTCGAGACACGTGACCTAGGAAGGAAGACAGTGCTGATTCATTAAGGTGAGATGCAGGAGCGCACCTGCCAGCCACTCCTTAAAAGTTCTTGGAACTGCAATACAGGACAAGGTTAAGTTCAAAGCTGGAGCCCTGGCTCATGGCCTAGAGAGTTAGATATGGTAAGTTTTCATTGGGAAAGTGGCCTCTCGATGTCTCTCCCCTACCAGTACAGTTCCTCATGTGTTGATGACCCGCCAAATAATCAAGGCTGGTAAAACCCATGCCAACCAATCCTTAGCCTCTATTCACAATATCTCATAATTAATGCACGAGCCAGTCCAGAGGTAGAGAATATTACCAATTTAGAGGTGTTTCCGGTAGAAGCTATCAGATATTTATGACCTATAAGAGTACTAACTCCTATATATCGTATATGTAGACACTTCTTCTGACCAATCCTCTACCTATGGCTGTCCCTGTTGTAGAGGAGCAGGTGGATGCTTTCTCACTAGTTCCCGACCCCTCACCGCCGTCATATTGGAACAGCAGGAGAAGAGCTATGAATGGGACCGCCTGGGATCCCCTGTGGTGTCCCTATACCGCATTGAGTGTACGGGAGATGCTATGCACTCAGACAACCATATAGAATGTACCTTCGCGCTGAGCAAGTGGGAGGCTATCGCTTGAAAGGAGGTCAGCACACACCACTGGACATCATAGAACGCTAAGTGAAATCTGATGAGGGCAGAGTGATGTTATAAAGAAAATATACAAAGCTATACCGAAACAATATAAAAATACCTAAGAAGTAACGACGTAACAGAAGCAGCAAGAAAAACATGTACCTAAAGATAAAGTAATCACGAATGCAAAGCAGATACAGCAACTTACTGACCAATAACTGTAAATACACAGTAACTCAAGGTAGAGGAGACATAGAGAAGCTTGCACTAGAGGTAAATATAACATGGCAATGATGGTCATGATAGGAAAATGGACGTCCGCTTGTGTCAAATTCAACCAAGCTACCTCAGAGACAGACCAAGGCTGCAAAATCATGAGACGCTGGACAACAGTTCTGAATGCAAAATAAAGGAGTTATGTTGGCCTGAAATCAAGGATACTATTTTAAGGAATAATTGCAAGGCACAAGCAGAGGCAGATGGATAAGCCCTGAATATGAGACATATTTCTCTTAGATTAAAGAAGACGAAAACATTCACAAGAGCCTTAGTATTGGACAATTAAAAGTGTATAAAGTTCATATAAAATGGAGTGAGCAAGTCTCCAGAGGCCAAGAGAAGCTACTGCACCCAACATAATTGAATCAAATAGCAGTAACAAGCAGGTCGAAATGGACAAATTTGTGGTCTCTTAACATGTGATCCAGAAGTTGAAAACAAGGGCTATTCATTAAACTTCAGACGAAGATAGTGGTGTGTTCACACTCCCTCAAATGTTCCAGGACAGTGGGCAAGCTATAATGTCAACTACAGATGGAAGACTTTGGCTTATGGCGAACCGATGAGACAGATGGATTAATTGGGGAAGTGGGGGGTAATCTGACTTTATTCTAAGCACCTGGGTTTCGTTTCGCTCACGTGCTACTGACGAGCCGGAAGTTCAAGGTTGGGATAGCATGCCAACCAATCAGTGGGTTTAATGGGAAACCTAACATACAATGTTGCATAGACCAATCCACTGCCATTTTGTCCGCTATAATCAGTATTATACGTGTTTAGAGTTAGTTCATGGTGTGCCCTACAGACAAGGGGCAGCCAATGATGTACTAATCTTTATATGTTCTACAAATAGACACATTCCCATAACCAATCCCTGCCCTCGATTGGTTTTATAATTTGTCACGTAGGATGATGTCATAGATGATGCACATTGGGGTATAAGACCTTTGCATAATCAAGTTTAGTTGTGAGTGTGCAAACATCAGTCCGATGTCTGCCAGTTTGCCCTGCTTTATTAAATTGAGAATAAAGTAGTATGTTGCCATATTCTTTGAGTCTGTCTGGTAATTTAGTCTGTAATCTTTATTAATAATTCCATCTACCATAAGAGACGATTCAAGGTGTTAGAGTACACTGTTTTATATGATTGATAATCAAACATGCCTTTGTCATTTACTTTGACTCTTCAGTTTATTGGGTCTGGGATTTCCCGGCCTTCCTGGTCTGTTTAAGGGCTTGGATTTCCCACCCTACCATAATGCTTTGGGTATAAATACTTTTTTCTTGCCATTTTCCTCCCCCTACTCCTTTTTGTACCCTTTGGTGACCTTAGCCATCTTCGTTGGCCCTCCTTGTTAAGCTGTCCGCCAGCTGACGCTTTGTCTACAATCATTTTGCTGGGCCTTGAAGGCTACTGGTTTGGGATGCTTTAAAGGGCTATCATGATGGGAACCCAGTCGCTGTATCTCTCACACTGGGAAATCAGCAAAGGCAATGCTTGAAGGGATGAGAACTTTGTGGTGGACATGGGTGACAATGCGAGGTTGGACGGGCTGAGGGACGAATGAAACTCCCTGCTCTCCAGGAAGGCTGAGGACTCACTCTCGTTGACGGGGCAGGATTCCTGGAAAAGGGAAGAGATATGCAGGACATGGCTGGCCAGGGCACTGTCTAAAGGACTAGGGAAAGGAGGGTAGAGGCAGATGGCTGGTAGCCTCCCGTAGGGGCTCTCTTCACCATGAGGTTCATCTGCTCTGCAGAGACCTGTACAGAGGACCTCCTGTCACTGACCCTGGTTTCATGGATCTCCTGCTGACCCTCAGTATTGAGGACAGAGAGATCCTAGTAGGTCCCTTTGGTGTGGAAGAGGTTTGACTGGCGATTGAGAACATCCACATTAGTGAAGCGTCGGGACCTATCTATCGGAAGCTGCAATCACTTTGACACTAAAGACAGGCAAATATGATACCTTTTATGAAAATTATAGACTCATCTTTTTGTTGAATAGTGATGTGAAGATATTTGCATAGGTCTTGGCAGAGCGCTTGGGTAAAATATTACGCACATTGATAGACAGCTCTCAGACGGGCTTGCAATATAGCAAGGCGAATATTCAAGCACTGAATAACTTAATCTGTATTTATAGGAAGGCCCCAACCCTGCAGAGGCAGCAAGTGTGGCCACACTCTTCGATCCTGTGGGCTGGGCCATCCTGGGCCATCCTGAAGTTCAGCCTAGCAAGGTTTGGGTTTAGGGATTGGTTTACTAAAGGCAATGCTACTCTATAATCTCCAGCGAGAGCAAGTGTGTTGACTAGTCCACACTTAGGTTGAGTCCTGCCGGATACAGGAATCAGGCAGGGCTGTCCTCTGTCGCCTCTACTTTTCGAGCTGGTAATGGATGCTGCTGTTAACTGGACAGAAGGACGACCTCAAGGGTTTCAGAGCAAACAGGATGGAAGAAAGACTTATACAATATGCAGATGACATAGTTATTTTAATTGAGGGCCCAGCGAGCCTTGAGGTCCATCAGTGCTTCTGATTAAGAGGCACTCTGGGATTTCTACTTACAAGGTACATTGAGGGAAGTAGGGGGGCATCCCTAGGGTTACATGTCTTTATATCAAATAATTTACAACGAAAGGCCCTATATCGAATCTTTTATCTTGAAAACATTTATAGTGAGTGCATATTTTTGTTTGTTTTTTGTTTTGTTTTTTGGGGGTACCCCCCAGACCCGTGCTTTTTGGGGGTCCCCTCCAACCCTTGTTTCCCACCCCTAAAAACCCATACCGACCGTGTCCCAAAAATATTTAACCCTTTACCCCACCCTAAATACATTCACTATAAAGGTTTTTAATATAAAATATTCGACATATGGACATTTAATATAAAGGATTCGAAATAAACACTGTATACCCGTCCCTAGAACCAGAGTTTGCTGCAAGGGACATTTTGAACTTGACGTTGAAATGCTCTGGAACAGAACTCTCCTACCTGGGGGTCAAAGTGAGGCATGATGTTAGAAAACTGCTATCTGGGGCCTAGATGGTTGCTTGATAAGATCAATGCTGATACTGCAAAATGGGGGAAAAATAACCTGAAATTATGGGGGGAAAAATTGCAATTTTACAATGTGTCTGCTCCCAAAGGACCTTTATTTATGCAGTCTTCTCCGCTGCAAGTTAAAAAAAAGTATGTATGAAAACAACATTGAATGGTTGGTAAGAGTCCTTCTATGGGGTGAAGTGAAGCACCCCTTTTTCCAGACTGGATACTTTGTAAGAAAGTTAGAGAATTTCAGATTGTCTTACCCATGCCCACCTGATTACCCTCAAGCTTTTGTCTGGAGCGACTCCGGACATTGGATTTGCCAACAGGGGAGTTACCCCCCAAGCTGGATTCTGCTTGACAAACGGTGTTGTGCCACCCTGCTTGCCGGATATGTCGGTGTCTCTGTGTACAATGCCAGGGAGAGCTAGTGCTCCACCGACGGTGCCCTCTATGGTTAGCATTGGTGTAGCCGGATGAAGAAGGCATGTATCCGGAGAAGTCCAGATGTGCAAAAGCAGCAGGTATGGTTGAATTTCAGTACAGCATGACAGACAAGAGCCATAGCCAGCCCGCCTGCTAAATACTTACTAGACAATAGAGGTGATATGCGAAGTGAGGACTGGGTGGAGCTCCCCCAATTCTTAGGCTCCTCAAAGATGTGCCTATATTGGTGTCCACCGTGATAGCTCTACCTGAGGGGAAAAGATCATGTCTGAAGGAGAAAAGAAAACTAATTGAGAACATTAAATTGGATTCTTATACCACGCAGAAGTCAGGGACCGGTATTGAATCCGTGCTTCATTGTTTTGTTTCCAAGACAAGCACTTTGCCCCTGAGCTATCCTCCCGTTGCCCCTGAGCTATCCCCCCGGCCCAGAAGAGGACAGAGGAATGGCCAATGGCACTGGGTGCGAAATTCACTAATGTACAGTGAAGAATGACTTGTCATTCAGCTGGTGCAGCCAAGCGGGACTTCCCCTAATGGCTACTCAACAAAGCATAGTGTGTCTGAGCTATCTGTCGCCAATGTCCATGCATGGCTGAGGCCTTTGAAATAATGGCCTACCTCGGTACTGTGAGGCAACTGGGGGATCCCTGTACCATGAGATGGATGGGTGGTGGTTGCTGAGAAGCTGGGTGGACTTCCCTGTGACTTGTGTTGACTTGTGTTGAAGACCTAACCTGGCACCCTGTGACAATGTGTATACCCTTTCTGTGTGTTAGTCTCCATAGGAAGGTTGCACTGGTGTCGTTTTTCGGCCAGTGTGTATTATTCTTGGATCAGCTGTGCCTTGATTTATATGAAAGATCCTGCTGTTGTGTACTTTCTTTCTGAATAAACCTTTACATACACCAAAACATACGCACGTGCAAAGCCGTCACGTGTCATGTGGCTGTCACGTGCTTCTTTGCCATGAGTCCCTTCAGGCATATTTCCATTCAAGCCACAAGGTAATAAGGCTAATGGGCCATGCTGAGGGTGGGGAATTGTGCAGTGGGGCAGCATGAGCGGGTTGCGCACAGCACTCGCTGCGCTCTATAATAGAGCGAGTTCTCAATGGAAGAGCATATGGTTATCGTGGGTAGACGCTAGAATGAGGGCTTAGAATAGATCATGCTTACAGAATCCATACCACGATGCATTCATGCTAGCGCAAAGGGCCTTATGGCGTGAACACCTGTTCCGCGGCATGCAACATATGCCGTGAATCTGAGGCTGCGGCACAGAAGGCCCATCGAGCAGCAGGGAAATCTTCTCATAAAAGGGACAGGGACACCTGGATAAAGCCGCTGAACCTTGCAAGGTACCACGCCTAGAAAGGAACCTCAATGGCCTTTCAACCTCACCCTGATCTACCTGGCCTTCCCGCTCCCTCTTTCACCTTGCAATCCACACAACCTCCAACTAAGACCCAACAGCCAGCAGCGTGGCTGCTTAAACAGCACGTGCCACTCACCAACTACTCCTATTTACCCTTTCATCCCACCATGTGGCATTCCCACACTCACAATCGTAGGGTGAATCTTGGTAATACACACAAGAGCACCACACCACACTCCAGCAGACCACAGATCAAAACCCATGCCACATCTACGAAACCAAGAAACCATCCAGGACACACAGGTACGTGTCGTACTCCATGCTTATGGAAGATAGCCGAAGGCACGGCCACTCACCCGCACGCATCTGCTATTATACACTACTTTAAGACACATTGCACAACACTTCTGCCATAAGAATGCAGCCATCCCACAGGACGGAAATGCAGTCTAGCGGGACACATAACGAGTGTCCTGTGCACGCATCCTCTCCACACTACCTCACAGCACACACCCACATGCCACCTCGACATGGGTAGCTAGCAGTGTCTTGGCCTCCCCTACCTACCTTCGTATTGGCTAAAATGCACACACACATTCAAAACTCCTCTGACAAATGTCCCCTTCCTTAGACTTTGGTTCCCCGAGGGCATTCACCCGCTATGCTTTGAGGCCATGCCAATGGGAAAAGGCACTATACAAATGACAAATTACATTACATTACAATCCTGTCCACTAAACATTTTATTCTGAGGGATTCCAGTGCGATATTTGAATTGATCAATACTTAAACCTCCAGAAGGCCACATGGGACCATCTTCCAACTCTCTTCGCTCTGCAAAGCCACTCCTCTATTTCCAATGAGACACCGAGTGGACGTGACTGGACCCCTTCCAATGGCAAGATTCGACTACTGTAGTGAGGATTACACTAACCTGCACAAACATCTGACTGGCAGGCTGTAAACGGTGAAAACCTGGAGGCGAAGGGATTGAAGCGCTTTGAAACACATTGTGTATAGGCGCTATATAGATAAACTATCATATCATATCATATCACAGTGGGGGTTGCAAATGAAGACTCACAGTTACATGCTGAAATTGGCTATCCAATGTGTATAAACTAGCAATCTCTGATCAGTCAACACACACTTTCCAGAAAGGTTCAAACAAGATGACATAAGGGGGTAGAGAGCTCTTGTACCAGCTCAATGCGCCCAGAAGAGCTCAGTGAATCTACCCATTCTTAGGGACAGGTCTGAAAACTACTCAAACACGCCGATGACTGAGGCCTTCGGACAGAACAACTGAATGACACCAGAGCCCGAGTCACACCAGAGATCCTGACTCTTACCTGTTTGCACACCACGAAAAACCCTCTTCACCCACCAAGAAATCCCTCTACCAATGGAAGATGGGTCAGGTGTTCGTTCATAGTTGTTCAGGTGGATGGAATTGGCTAGCAAGCTATGTTTAAGGCAAGGTAAGGTTTATGGACTCCAGCCTCTAGGTGTCGGTCCAGGTATCGCACCCGTGCTGCTCAGAGTTGTCTTGTTTCTAAGACAAGCGTGTATCCCCCAGAGCTAGCCTCCCGGTGACCTGTCCCTCTTTCTAAATGTTACGTTATGCTATGTTATTCTGATTTATACCGCACACTGCTCCCATTTTCATGGTCTCCTGGCACTGTGGTGGATCAGAGAAGGAAGGAGGCCTGGGAGGGCTTGGTGGGATTGAGAGGGAAACGTGCAAGAGAGCTGTGGTGTGTTGTTGGTAGCTTCAGTTCGGAAAAAACTGTCACTATGTGCTGGTTTGTTTTTAGTTGGTAGACGTTGTGTGGGATTTGGTGTATGAGTGTGTATGGGGTGGTTTGTGTGTAATGGGTTTAGTTTCTTGTTGGGTGTTGCATAGTGTGTGCACTTGTCGTGGTTTGTAGGTTTTTGTGTGAGAATTCCTTCGGAGCGAGTGTAGTCTTCAAGCACTAGTGCCACTTGGGACCAAGGCTCTTGAAGACGGTCCTCAGGGGTTGGGGGTCACCCTGCAGTTTATTGACTTGAGAGTGGAAGCAGTGAATTCAGGGATTTCGGTGGTAACTGATAAATGTAGCGACATGCCCATTCGTGTCTAGGCCAGTGATTTCAGAGTTTCCGGTGGTAACTGATAAATGTAACGTCAGTCCATTAGTGTCTAGGCCAGTGAATTCAGGGATTCCCGTGGTAACTGATAAATGTAGCTTCATTCAATTTGCATCAGGACCAGCGAATTGAGGGACTCTGGTGTTAACTGATAAATGTAACGTCAGTCCATTTGCGGCTAGGAGAGTGTATTCAGGGATTCCTGTGGTAACTGATAAATGTAGTGACATGTCAATTTGTGTCTAGGCCAGTGAATTCAGGGATTCCTTTGGTCTCTGATACATGTAACATCAGTCAATTCGCGTCTAGGCCATTGAATTCAGGGATTCCAGAGGTAACTGATAAATGTAGCGGCATGTCCATTCGCGTCTAGGCCAGTGAATTCAGGGATTCCAGAGGTAACTGATAAATGTAGCGGCATGTCCATTCGCGTCTAGGCCAGTGAATTCAGGGATTCCAGAGGTAACTGATAAATGTAGCGGCATGTCCATTCGCGTCTAGGCCAGTGAATTCAGGGATTCCAGAGGTAACTGATAAATGTAGCGGCATGTCCATTCGCGTCTAGGCCAGTGAATTCAGGGATTCCAGAGGTAACTGATAAATGTAGCGGCATGTCCATTCGCGTCTAGGCCAGTGAATTCCAGAGGTAACTGATAAATGTAGCGGCATGTCCATTCGCGTCTAGGCCAGTGAATTCCAGAGGTAACTGATAAATGTAGCGGCATGTCCATTCGCGTCTAGGCCAGTGAATTCAGGGATTCCAGAGGTAACTGATAAATGTAGCGGCATGTCCATTCGCGTCTAGGCCAGTGAATTCAGGGATTCCAGAGGTAACTGATAAATGTAGCGGCATGTCCATTCGCGTCTAGGCCAGTGAATTCAGGGATTCCAGAGGTAACTGATAAATGTAGCGGCATGTCCATTCGCGTCTAGGCCAGTGAATTCAGGGATTCCAGAGGTAACTGATAAATGTAGCGGCATGTCCATTCGCGTCTAGGCCAGTGAATTCAGGGATTCCAGAGGTAACTGATAAATGTAGCGGCATGTCCATTCGCGTCTAGGCCAGTGAATTCCAGAGGTAACTGATAAATGTAGCGGCATGTCCATTCGCGTCTAGGCCAGTGAATTCCAGAGGTAACTGATAAATGTAGCGGCATGTCCATTCGCGTCTAGGCCAGTGAATTCAGGGATTCCAGAGGTAACTGATAAATGTAGCGGCATGTCCATTCGCGTCTAGGCCAGTGAATTCAGGGATTCCAGAGGTAACTGATAAATGTAGCGGCATGTCCATTCGCGTCTAGGCCAGTGAATTCAGGGATTCTGGTTGTTTATGCTTATTTATCACACGCTCAAAGCCAAAGGCATAAGAGCACTCATGCGGATTAAAGTAGATTGACAAGCAGTATTTGTCATTACTAGTAATTGTAATTGTTTATTTGTAAAGCGGTTATACACAAGTGAAGTGCTTCAAAGCGGGAAGGGAACACGGGAATGCAGTCGTCATTCTTGGGCCTTGAACATTCCGAATGATCTTAACAAAAAACTAGCATACTAGGCCAGAGGCATTTCAACTAGTGCAAGTGCATGCCAGAAAGGAATGAGGAAAGGGCGGTACGAGAAGATCATACAACCAATAAACTTCCGTACTATGCCTACCGACTAGTCAGATAGTGCAAGTGCATTATACAGCAAGGGGGAGAAGGGGGAGAAAGGGAGAAGGGCATATAGAACATGAAACTACTGCATTTGGCCTGGCAACATTTCAGATTGATTGGTTGTTGGTCATCATGAATGCGCCTATGCCCGAGTATTTAAGGCACAACCAAGCTAGGGAGGGGAGACAGAGGGAGGGAGGACAGACACACTTGCTAGGCCTAGGAGATGAGTAAGAAAGATGTAAGAGAAATACATGTGTTTTTAGTGCTCTCCTAGTTACTCAGTTTACGTTCAGATCTTAAAGCATAAGGAAGTTTGTTCCAGAGTCTGGTGCCCTGAACTGCGAAGCTTCTGCCACCAGCATAGTGCAGATTAAACCTGTGGCAGTGGCCATGTTCATGTCAGCCAAGATGCATTCATTGTAATCCAGGCTTGGTGAGGGCCATTAATGAGTACTGGCCTTCCCTGACTTGATAAAGCGTACTCAACACTGCACTCATTCTCAGCTTCACTCACACCCTCTCAGTTACACAATCATCCACTCAACCACACCTTTTTTTGCAATAAATGTCTTACACAATCACCCACACCGTCACACCGTTTCACAATCATTTTCTTACACAATCAACCACTTATAAAATCATGTGTTCACGAATCAGTTTACCCACTCATTGACTTACAGACAAATTCACCTAAACAATAATTCACCGACCGCAACACTATTTTATTTTATTTATTTTATCAGAATTTCTGTTGCTGGCCTTAACCAATAGGTCTTGGAACATTTTACAAGGTTCACATGCTCAAAAGGTGGGTGGGAGGTGAAACAGAAGTTATGAAATGTTTATGGGATGAGATGGGAAGCTTAGTATAGACACGGGATAGCGGGGAAGGGGCTGGCTTGTGTTTGGGGAGACAGGTGTGTTTTGAGACTCCTTTGTAAAGTGGTGCTGGAGGTTGCTGCAAGGACCAGCCCATTCATTCAATAACCCACACAAGACCTCACGGCAATTTCCCCAATAACACATTTATGTTGTGTAAGAATGGAAAGGTCTTTGTCAGAGCCCCCTGACATTCCTAGGTGAAATGGATTTCGTGTTCACCCAAATGGAGGGAGACATCCTCACGTTTGCCTATCGATTCTACTAGTTCGGCTTTAGTATAAATGACCAAAAGACGTTAGACAAAACCATTTGGTGGAGCTTATAGACTCCATTTTGCGCGTCCCAGAAACGCCATCTTTTACTAGGCCCCGTCATGATTTTGCAAAAGCCTTCTTTCCCGCAGCCCGGCTCCGCACACAGTGAGCCCCGCCAACCCCCTCCTCCTGCCAGCTCTGCTCAGACCCATTTCTCACGGACGCGCTTGGCCATGTACTGTTGCAAATACTCAGTATCCTTCTCTCTTCCTCTGAGCTCATTGCCCTGCGTGTGACCAGAGCCAGCTCTGGCCTGCGTGTCCATCCGTCTCCACAAACCTACCTGTGCCACCTCGACCCCCACCTTTAGGACTTACAGCTTGCAGACCCTTTGCCCACATACCTTTCCCTCTCTTTGAAGTAACTGCTGGATGACCCTTCCCCTCTGGACCTCCCTCGATTGCCCACCACATACCTAATCCAGTGTGACCATATATCCTTCTGTAAAACCAACACCCATTCGTCCACGCGTGTGAATCATGAGGCACCAAGACATCAGAAACGAGGGTACACGGAACCCGTGCCCCCATAAAAGCCTGGGTTGGAATGTACATATCTCGATCACCTTTTATAGCCTCCACCATTTGAATGATAACCCCATGTCTAAAATGTATCTTTGCATGTCAATGGTGACTGTGTAGTATAGATTTAGTTAACATCTGCGCCTGAATGCAGGGTGTCCCGTCTGGTGCACGTGAAAAATGCAAAAAAAACCAAAAATCAAAATCCAACCAGATTAGCTAGAGGAATAAGACCTTCACCCCCCCCCCCCCCCCGTGAAGATGAGCCCAGCTGACCCGCGTGCTGCAGGAGTGGCACCCAACCCCCGCGCGGTCAGCGCCTCCCCTTCCATACGGCACTGATGACTCAACCCAATTGTTTCCTTCAATGTCCTGTCGTGATGCGATGTCACTTGTGATGGATTTTCCCTTTAAAACGTATTGTTCATGTAATGTTTGGCAGAGCGCTCTCAGGGCAGCAGAGTTCTTTGCATGCACAACTCTATACAAACTTTGTTCAACTTGCAATCTTTCTCCTGGCCTCATTCCCTACTGGGGTGTGTCCTTAATTGATATTATTTTCGTGGCATGTTGGGACCAGGCGCCTTCAGTTGTCACTCACTCGAAAGCACACTCACTGCAACAATGTGAAGTTATATTGCTCAATCATTTACATATCACAAGAATCAAATTGTACAAATGTTGCATTTTCTGCAGTGGGCACATTCACTTCCTGAGCTGTCTGTGTTTTACTAATCCGAATTCTGGCATAGCTAACTCAGCCTTTCACACTTCTAAGTGTAAAACAGGACGCAGTAATAATGTAATGTGTAATAATGACCTTACCTATCAGAGATTTCAGAGTCGGCCAGCTAATGCTATACTATAATTGTAATGGATAAAGGTGATATTGACCAGGCGCCATTCTATATTTCAAGTACAGCCTCTGGGTTTGTGTGAGATCATTTCCGCAAGTTAAGTTTTTCCAATTCAAGTTTTAAAACAGCACAGACAATGCTATGCTATCTTCTACGCAAGCATCACCAGAATTAGCTGCCTGCAGACCCTTGATTGGCTCAGCGCGATGCTAAAATTAAGATACGTATGCACTCAAACCTTGGCGTTCACGATCACCATCTGTTCGCCAGGAGCAGTCTGCACGACCTTCCTGGCAATATGTTCAGATGCCGCTGTAGGCTCCAGCGGTGCTGTGTGCAGTCAGCTGCGCCGCCCACATTGGGGAACCAGCCCAAAGCACCGCCTCCCATTAGCCGCCGTGCACAGGGTTCCTACAGCACATGGCCGTTATTTCCTGAGTGTGCTTCAGTAATCCCGGCGCTGCCTGCTGCAAACGCCGCTTCATCGCAAACTGAGTGAATACTGCAGCTGGAAAACCTGCAGCTGCAGCAAGAGAACACGGTGCTCGGAACCCACCTGGGAGCTGCATTTCAAAGGCGTCCCTGCTTTGCTATAAGTATCTGCTGCTCTCTATTTACAAAGTGTGCACGTAGAGCTGACTTTAACAAGAAGAACCACAGTGCAAACAAATACATATCTTGTGACAGTTCCAGAGAATGCACCTAACACCGAGCTTGATGGGACCACTTCCGCAGGGAGTCATTCACTGCCATTTTTTGCACGGCACTGAGTATTGTAATTCAGCCGGGTTTGCATCCGTACCGTTTTTGCAAGAAAAAGAAACTGATGCACAATTTGAAAATCGTAGATGCCCAGGATCACACAATGTGGCCTAGCTGGAAAGATGTATTAGCACTCCAGTCCCCTCGGCTTACAGCAGTGGTCTTCAAACGTTTTAGGCCTGCCCTCCCCCAAGCAAAATGTGGGCAGGGCGGGCCCCGCAAAAATGCCAAATGGACAGTAAGTCCGAATGGCTAGGGACTGTTGCGTGCCGTTGCTGCAAACTACTCCCAGTGTAGTCCCTGGTCTTCCCCACCTACTCCCATCACAGCAAGAGCTTCCTGGTTCATGCACATGTGTGCAGGTAACGTGCGTCTGGGTGCTGGAACGCCCTGTTCCAGGCTGCTCTGTCCATATGTGTGACGAGGCGCAGGGGCTCCCCCTTGCACATACACACATGCGGTTCCCCAGAAGCATTTCCAATGAGCTACGCAAGGTTTGAGAAGCAAAACGCCCCCATCCTTGCATGGCTCAGTGAGCATGTGTGGTTGGGGAGCTGAACTGTCAAAGGGAAACACTGTTTTCCTTTGAGAGTTCAGCCAGCCCAGAGCACTACCTCAGCTGGAAAAAGCAGCCGAGGGAGTGCTCAGTGTTTCACTGGGCTGGCACCTCGACTCCTCTATAATGAGTGAGGGGGCCACTGGGTGGACGCCCCCCGCCCATTATGAATGAGCTTCCAGACTCGGAATGGCCAATAGGGCAATATCCGTACCAAAAGTGCAAAATGCTAGTGTAGGCCAGTCAAAATGGGCCACTTTTTTGGCCAATGTGGGCCAGTTTGATGAGTTACTTCACTATGCAGCTAGTAGTTATGACCATTGTTGGCTAACAGAGAAGCACCAGGTGTGACTGCTGGACCATGGTAGGCTTTCCTAGAGGTGCTGTAGGACTAAGGCAGTTCCCTTTGTAAGTTTAGCATCACAATAACACTTAATAAACAATTTTGAGTCTGAAGCGAAGCGAGCAAACAGAGCTGCTTAAAAGGTTGCGACCTGTGAAAGACAATGCCCCAGCTCTGTCTTTGTTCCATTGGAAGCAACGTGCAGGTAAAGAGCTGTGCCTGCTCCACTACAACCATAGTCTGTACTGGACTACGGCTCCCATGATTCTTCACCAATGACTATGCAGAATTGATATTACGGGAGTTGTAGTCCATAACATCTGGAGGGCCGCATGATGAAGAACCGTGTATAGGATTATTTTATCTGTTGGCAAAAGTGGCATCAGTTGAAAGAACTTTGGTTAAGCTGGTAGCTAGATATCTGTTCTAGGCAGTGCCAAGTAGAGTGTTAGAGCTGTGCAAAGAACAACCAAGCAATGCCAGCCTCGCCAACCGTGCCATCAACACTAGCGGCCTGTGGATGACACTGCTGATTGTGCCATCAAGTGAGCAGGGGTGTTAACTTTTGGTTTCCCAGAGGGGGCCGGAAGGGGGGGAACAAAAAAAACGTCCCATTGCAACCTACAGGGACTTTCTTGCAATTGACCTTTCCTGTGGTGCTCCTGGGCCCCGGAGCATCCACATACTCGGTGCCCTTGCAAGTGAGGTCCCTCAGCATCGCCTGTAAGGCCTGCAACGAAGATCCAGTAGCGTGTGGGTAGCCTGGAAGGGCTAGATAAAGGAGGAGGTGTGCCGATTAATGTAAATAGTGATTGGAGGGCGGCAACTAAGATTCAATGCAAGGTAGGATGAACAGATTGTTTTGAAAACGGGAAGGCAATAGATATAAAAGCAGGACTACCGTTTTAGCGGATATAATCACAAAAGAAGGACTAAAACACAAATAGGGCTCCGATAAAATGGCAGTCCTACTTCTATGTTGTTGGCCTGTAAAATGCAAAGTACAAGGGTGTATTCACAGGCACAGAACTCTCATGGAGGAGAGAACGGGGAGGAAATGGGGGTGTGAAAAGCAAGCCGGGATGTACCAATCAGTTCCTGGCACTCATCCTTCCAATCCCAGGACAGGGTTTTAAAACTTGAATAACTCCCGGGAAGCCGGGATTAAGGGGCAAATACCGGGACAGTCCCAGCAAAACCGGGACTTCTGGTCACTCTAATTCAAGATCATATGTGTACGATTGAAGAATACTGGTGAGGTATTTACTGGATGCCCAGTGCACCCCTACAGCAGTGGGGTCCACTGTCTGAGAACAAGGGCTAGTCAAATGCCTACCGTGGAAACGGTGGGTGGGGGCAGAGGAGTCACTTCTACACATGGACCGTGGGCTTTTTTGGTAAAACAAATACAGGACTTGGGTCACTAGGGGCCAGATAGTGGAATCAGAAAACACAATATGAAGTATTTTACACCAAGCAAAGAGAAATACACCAACACGGGCTTGTAAAGATTCCCAGAATCTTTATTGCAACACTGAACAGTTTACAAAACAAGGTACACAAATAGCTATTTGGCCGTCAATACATCACAAAGACCACCAGCAGGGTTCAATGTGAGCAGTGAACAGGAATTGCTAGCTGGACATCGGCATATTTATACAGGTTCTTCATAACGATGTCCAGCCTCTTACGAGTTAATCATGTACTGGGCTAGGGTTCGTGCCAGGTTCATTCCTAATTTACATATTTCGTGCATGTGGTTTACTTCTTAATACATTTACTAACAAGTATTACTATTCTCTGGATGTGACTTTACACTCTTTACACATTTGCTTCAATGCAGGTCAAACAGATGTTTCACATATCGTCTTTAGATAGCGTTATTGTTCTTGTATACTTGTAGGTTAACATCGCCGATTCAAGTAATCCCCTGATCCCGAGGTCAACAAAAGACAAGGGCCCTCATTAGGACCTTGGCGGAGAACCATGGTGCTATTAGCACCATGGTCCATGGCGCTAAATTGCCAACTCCGCCATGGTGGTTGGCGGACTTACCGCCCCATTCCGACCTTGGTGGGGCGGTAAGTCCCCAATCCCCATTTACCCTTCCCCATTCCCATTTTTGCCCCATAGGGCATAATGGGAGTGGGGAAGGCGTTAATTACGCCACCGTAAATTACGGTGGCGTAATTAACAACAAGGTCCCTTAGCGCCATGGATTTTAACGCCTGCAAAAAGCAGGCGTTAAAATCACCATGGCGCTACGGGAACTCGTACTCAGGCGGTAAGGGTCGGCGAAGTTTACGCCGGCGTAAACCCCTTACCGCCTGGGTCGTAATGAGGGCCAAGGTCTACATGACCCTAACATGTAGCCTGCAGGCAGGTTGGACATTAACTCACCTACAGAGGTTGAAGGGGTTAAAGTGAAAACAAGAGGACACAGGTCGGCCATTTTAGGCCACAGGGTGACTTTGCACGATAAACCAAAATGGCGGTCTAACCTAAAATGGAGGTTTGATTAACTTAAGGTCACGACCTTGCAATACGGATTTCCTCGCAAAGCGACTGGGCATAGGCCAACATATACAATGAAGACGAAACAATATTATATCAGTTTCGACAAGATGACCCCATACCACCAGGACCCCACATTTCCAGTCCTGGGGATTCATTTAGCAACCAAATGCATTCTGGGATTGGAGTCCCGGTTCACCATGAATTGATGGATTGCTCTCAAGGAATTGTGAAAGAGAGACATAAAACAGACGAAACGGATATCACGTGCTCACACCTTAGGCCGCCCCCGAGGGAAACGCAACTATTCTCTCTCCTTGTGACCTCTCCATCTTGCCCACCAGTGAACAAAGGTCAGCAGCAGGATCAATGGGTTTGATGATAAAAGCAGAAGAAACGTTCCGTGTTCAGCATGTGTGAACATATAGCTCACCCGCGCAGAGATTAAGTTAACCCCTGTCAGGGGGGGTCATGTTTCACCCAGTGCTGTATTTCTGTGCAGGTTTAATTTTCCTGGTATTAATGTCAGACTGCAAATCCCAGAATGCAAAAAGAAAATGCTTCCACCTTGTATTTGTATTTGTTAATTATTTGTATTGTGCACCGAACCCTGGGGTAACTGGGCACTGGAAAAAACGTAAGCATTACATACAGGATAAAAAGCAAAAATACAGTAAGAGTTAAGAGGACCAATAGTTACAGATAGGTCTGAAGTCAAGAAGCATTTACAGAGTAAGCATAAGTGCTTTAGGCAAAGCATATGATGGAAGTTCGGGGTGGTAGCAAGAGACAGACGAGGGGACCTTATTGGAGAGGCTTGTTGCTCAACCAGTTTTTTATTTCGGACTTGAATGTCGGGAAGGAGGGTTCTTGTCTGTAAGAGAGGGGTATGGAGTTGCAGCATTTGGCTGCTTGGACTTGGAAGCTGGCTCCTCCCGCAGTTTTTAGGCTAAACCTAGGTACTGCAAGACAAACATATAAATGAATAGGTCCAGAAGGCGCTATGCTCATACACATATACTCCCAAGGAAGCCAACGCTTGGAAGCCAGGCCCCCCGCACTTTCGTCTGACTCAGCAGCCGCGGGTCAGCACCAGCAGCGCTGCGCAGAGGCAGCATTCTCTGCCATTCGTAGAGCTGTGCAAGCCTTGGTGTTTTTCCGCTGGGATACCTCCCTGGAATTGGCCTTTTACAACTGAGATGCCTCCACTGTGAGGATAATATTGAGATCAGCCCTTGCGGCACATGCATCCCTAGCACTGTACCTGTGAAATGTATTTACTCATAGCATAGACGTCACCTCACGCAGAACCCCGTCCTGATGAAGGCCGTGTTTAAAGATGAGGCACACCTAGCCCTCCGATAAACGGCTGAAACACCACTCCCTTAACTTACAGCAGATCCATGCTGTTTTACACAAGCCAAATGATTTTTGTGTTCTGTACAATCGGTGCTTAAAGTGGGCCAGGGCCTGCAGCGGCCGGGCTCCGGCAGTCTGCAAAAAGTGGGACTGAGCCGGGGCCCTGCCGGGGCCCCCGTCCTACCGCAACATTGGCAGGATGCATTATCCCGTCGCGGCCGCGACGGGAGATGCGCCTGCCATGAAGTCAGACGAGCAGACAGAAGTGGCAGCCAGCCACAGCGACGCTGTGACTGGCTGCCACTTCCGTCAGTCATAGTAACTGCCTTTGGTGACCCCTCGCGCGAGAGGTCACCAGAGGCAGTTACTGTCCCTTTGTTTCTATTGTGCTATTTACAGCGTAGAGCTGAGAGTAAGAGGCACAACAGGAGTGGAGACTAAAGGGTGTTAATGGTTGACCCATTAACCCCATGACAGGACTCAAAAGGTGCCCAGCCTTCTATGCCACGGCTTGGTTTTGGAAGATACCAGACACCTTGGGAAGCGGGACACCCAGGGGGGCAGCCGGATGCGTGGCAGGAGAGGCACACAATGCGGGAGGGGTGCGGGGGGGTGGGAGTGGGGGGGGAGTGGAGGGGCAGTGACAGATGTCAGAATAAGTACAGGCGGGTGGGACAGGTGAGGGAATGCGGGGAGGCGGGAGGCATTCTGAGGGGGCAGAGGAGGAGTGCACTCAAGTGAGAGGAGGAGGGGCAAGGGAGGAAGGAATGAGAGGCTAGGAGAAGAAAGAAAGAAAACAAGAAAGAAAGAAGGAAAGAAAGAAAGAAAGAAAGAAAGAAAGAAAGAAAGAAAGAAAGAAAGAAAGAAAGAAAGAAAGAAAGAAAGAAAGAAAGAAAGAAACAAAGAAAGAAACAAACAAAGGATGGCAGGTGTTGGCCTGGGAAGTTATTTTAGGGGCCGTTATAGCATTTGCATTAACAGAACAGAGCTGAGAACGGACGCAGAGGTGTTTAACAACTTTGGCCTATCAGTGGAACCCAAACACACACACCACCCTTGCCCCGCTCCTCCCCTGCTCCCACCCCCTCTTCCTCACACGGTCATAACCGTCTCTTATTTCTTGCACAACACCCCCTGCAAGCAGGCATCGTGCCCTCCACTCCAGAGGACACTCCAGTGCATTTAAAAACAGAACCATTTGTAAACTTTTCTGTTTGCTTGTTGGGGTGGGGGGATATGAGGGCCCCCGGTAGTGTGCTTTCGTAGCCAACATCTTCCGTCACTTTACCCTGTCAGCAGCACACCCACGTGCAGGTGCTGGGCTCTGCAACCATGCCCTGGCCGCATTGGGCAATGGGAGTGGTATAAACACTTTTTTATGTTGAGCCCCCTAAATAAAAAAAGTTGTTGGTAGGCCCCCCTCCCCGAATGCAAGGACTGCTTCATTTTTATATTAAAAGCAGTCCACTTTATCTTTTTAAAAAGCCTCACCCTCAACAGTGCAGTTAAATGATTTGCCCAGGACCACACGTTTTGGTTGTACCAGCAGTGTTGCAGTATACGCTTAGTTATATAGACGAGACCACCCCTGTTAATTTTTACATGCTCTTCTTTAGGCCACGCCTTCATGTTTTAGGTCACACCCATCAGGAAAGCCACGCCCCCAAATGAGCCCCCCGCCCTCAATTTCTTACCCCACTTAAAGCACTGGATACAGCCATCACTCAGCGACTCCTGGCTGGGCATCACAACATCCCTGGATGCTAATTGGAAAACTGAAACTATAAGCCACACAATGAAAAGTGATGTTGAACATAGAACCAGGTCTGGATAAAGGTGCCCCCATGACTTGGTGCCACTTGGCACTATACAACCAGGACTGGATAAAGGTGCCCCCATGACTTGGTGCCACTTGGCACTATACAACCAGGACTGGATAAAGGTGCCCCCATGACTTGGTGCCACTTGGCACTATACAACCAGGACTGGATAAAGGTGCCCCCATGACTTGGGGGCCAATTGGCAATATACAACCAGGACTGGATGAAGCTGCCACGCATTACCTGGGGGGGCACTTGGCACTATAAAACCAGGACTGGATGAAGGTGCCACGCATGACCTGGGGGGCCACTTGGCATTATAAAACCAGGATTGGGTGAAGGTGCCACGCATGACCTGGGGGGCAACTTGGCACTATACAACCAAGACTGGGTGGCTGAAGGTGCCATGCATGACTTGGGGGCCACTTGGCACTATACAACCAGGACTGGGTGGATGAAGGTGCCACGCATGACTTGGGGGCCACTTGGCACTATACAACCAGGTCTGGATGGATGAAGGTGCCAGGCATGACCTGGGGGGCCACTTTGCACTATAAAACCAGTTATGGATGAAGGTGCCACGCATGACCTGGGGGGCCACTTGGCACTATACAACCAGGACTGGGTGAAGGTGCCACGCATGACCTGGGGGGCAACTTCGCACTATACAACCAGGACTGGGTGAAGGTGCCACGCATGACCTGGGGGGCAACATGGCACTATACAACCAGGACTGGGTGGATGAAGGTGCCATGCATGACTTGAGGGGCCACTTTGCACTATAAATCCAGGACTGGATGAAGGTGCCACCCATGACCTGGGGGGGCCACTTGGCACTATACAACGAGGACTGGATGAAGGTGCCACGCATGACTTGGGGGCCACTTGGCACTATAAAACCAGAACTGGGTGAAGGTGCCACGCATGACCCGGGGGGCAACTTGGCACTATACAACCAGGACTGGGTGAAGGTGCCACGCATGACCTGGGGGGCAACATGGCACTATACAACCAGGACTGGGTGGATGAAGGTGCTACGCATAACTTGGGGGGCACTTGGCACTATACAACCAGGACTGGGTGAAGGTGCCACGCATGACTTGGGGGCCACCTGGCACTATACAACCAGGACTGGGTGGATGCAGGTGTCACGCATGACTTGGGGGCCACTTGGCACTATACAACCAGGACTGGGTTGATGCAGGTGCCACGCATCACTTGGCACTATACAACCAGGACTGGGTGAAGGTGCCACGCATGACCTGGGGGGCCACTTGGCACTATAAAACCAGGACTGGATGAAGGTGCCACGCATGACCTGGGGGGCCACTTGGCACTATACAACCAGGACTGGGTGAAGGTGCCACGCATGACCTGGGGGGCAACTTGGCACTATACAACCAAGACTGGGTGGATGAAGGTGCCATGCATGACTTGGGGGCCACTTGGCACTATACAACCAGGACTGGGTGGATGAAGGTGCCACGCATGACTTGGGGGCGACTTGGCACTATACAACCAGGTCTGGATGGATGAAGGTGCCAGGCATGACCTGGGGGGCCACTTGGCACTATAAAACCAGGACTGGATGAAGGTGCCACGCATGACCTGGGGGGCCACTTGGCACTATACAACCAGGACTGGGTGAAGGTGCCACGCATGACCTGGGGGGCAACTTTGCACTATACAACCAGGACTGGGTGGATGAAGGTGCCATGCATGACTTGAGGGGCCACTTTGCACTATAAATCCAGGACTGGATGAAGGTGCCACGCATGACCTGGGGGGCCACTTGGCACTATACAACGAGGACTGGATGAAGGTGCCACGCATGACTTGGGGGCCACTTGGCACTATAAAACCAGAACTGGGTGAAGGTGCCACGCATGACCCGGGGGGCAACTTGGCACTATACAACCAGGACTGGGTGAAGGTGCCACGCATGACCTGGGGGGCAACATGGCACTATACAACCAGGACTGGGTGGATGAAGGTGCTACGCATAACTTGGGGGGCACTTGGCACTATACAACCAGGACTGGGTGAAGGTGCCACGCATGACTTGGGGGCCACCTGGCACTATACAACCAGGACTGGGTGGATGCAGGTGCCACGCATGACTTGGGGGCCACTTGGCACTATACAACCAGGACTGGGTTGATGCAGGTGCCACGCATGACTTGGTGGCCACTTGGCACTATACAACCAGGACTGGGTGAAGGTGCCACGCATGACCTGGGGGGCCACTTGGCACTATAAAACCAGGACTGGATGAAGGTGCCACGCATGACCTGGGGGGCCACTTGGCACTATACAACCAGGACTGGGTGGATGAAGGTGCCATGCATGACTTGGGGGCCACTTGGCACTATAAAACCAGGACTGGATGAAGGTGCCACGCATGACTTGGGAGCCACTTGCCACTATAAAACCAGGACTGGGTGAAGGTGCCACGCATGACCTGGGGGGCAACTTGGCACTATACAACCAGGACTGGGTGGATGAAGGTGCCACGCATGACTTGGGGGGCATTTGGCACTATACAACCAGGACTGGGTGAAGGTGCCACGCATGACCTGGGGGGCCACTTGGCACTATACAACCAGGACTGGGTGGCTGAAGGTGCCACGCATGACTTGGGGGGCACTTGGCACTATACAACCAGGACTGGGTGAAGGTGGCACGCATGACCTGGGGGCCACTTGGCACTATACAACCAGGACTGGGTGAAGGTGCCACGCATGACCTGGGCGGCCAGTTGGCACTATAAAACCAGGACTGGGTGAAGGTGCCACGCATGACCTGGGGGGCAACTTGGCACTATAAAACCAGGACTGGGTGAATGGGCCACACATCACCTGGGGGGGCACTTGGCACTGCTATTCAGCCCGTTTCGAAGCCCACCCACATTGGACATTTAATGCACCGTGGGCGTCGATATCTGCCAGCGCAGGGCTGGCAGGCAGACTTTCTTTTTCATAGAGCACAGTTGAGAAGTGCCAGACCCAAAGGCCTGGCAGTCAGGTCAAGAGCTATGAATCAATAAGGCCCTCGCTGGGGGGGCATTACCACTTCAGGTAAAAGACTGCACTGCAAGGGCATGACGATGCGCCGACGCATGAGCGAGTTATAAAGGCCTTAGCACCTGAAAACGATGGGACTCGGGGGAGTGGGCGCTCAGTCTTGTGCTTCTTTCAGGAAGAAGAAGTGTGTGAGTGGGCACGCTGTTCTTCTTTCGGGTGAGAATATGGCAGTCGGTATCTGGGGTCTTGGTTTGAGGGTGTGTCTGAGTGGTGAGCTGCGTGAGGGTGCAGCGTGGATGTCTACTGCTTGTGATGGCGTGTACACATGCTGCATGTGTGAGCCGGCATGCATACTAGTGCTGTCATGCCTGTGGTGTACGTGGAATGGTCTTGCCCTGGTTTTTCATGGGGGTCAGTTAGTGAGTTGTCCGGGTGGTGGTGCGCCGCTGGGTCCTCACTCCCTATGCACCTAGTGTCTCAGTTTATGTATATAGTTAATAAAAGTGACTTATCGCAAGTCTGATGCTTGGCTAGTTTCTACACATTCAAATTGATCATCCCAATGCGAACTCTATATAAACAGAGGAGGCAGGGGAGAGAGAGGGGGTGAAGAAGGGAGACTTACGGGTGAGCAGGAGGGAGCTCAAGAAGGATAAAGAGAGGAAGGCTGCGGCAGGTTGAAGATGAGGGGAGTGCAAGATAGAGGAATAGGGAAGGGGGAGTAGGGAAAGAGGTGGGGACCAAAAAGCAGGGTAGAAGAGAGAGCGAAAGGATAAGGATGCCTGAGGGGTGCGAGGAAGGAAGGGTCATGCAGATGAGGGTGGAGACGCGAGGAAGGCTCACTCTGGCCTGCTCCATCTCTCACTCGTCATTGATAGCCCGTCTCTTAACATATAGCCCATCTTCCTATAGACCACACTTTGCAGACAAACTCGCTGATGTCCTCACTGGCCTGTCCTTAGATCACCAACATCTAACTATATTCAGAGATGTTAACATCTGGCTTGAGAATAAAGACATCCTGGTCCCAACATCACTTGAAGTAGACTTTGCCACATAACATCTTAGACACTTGAATAAAGGTCCCACTCACATAGCCAGTCACTCTCTGGATGGTATTTTCTGCAACAAAAATATAATCACTGCCCGCTCTCCAGTGCACCTTTCCTGGGTAGACCACCTCTCCACACCTTTTACAATATCCACAGAGGCACCAACCCTCACCGAACCATCAAAGGAGCCATCAAAAAAGGCCACACACAGGGAAGACATACAGATCAGGACTTCACTAGCAGATCTAGTGGAGATGGGCCGGATCCCAGCTCTGTCCACCACAGTAAGGAATCTATGAACCGCAATGGGCGGCACCATCTCCCTTGAACCACCGGCTTAAGCCATCATCAGAAGCTGCTTCTTCCAACGCTACACTCTACGCCACATCTTACCTTCCTTGATATTCACTCACAGAACCACAGCTGTGACTTCACTAGTACTATCCAGAATAGAGCATGCAAACAGCCTCTATCTCGGAGTCCCAGACTACCTGATTAGGAATTAGGAACAAGTCCAAAATGGAGCGTGCCAAGATTACTCCTCACGATGAAGATATGCAAACATATCACACCAGCACTCCATATCCTGCACTGTCTGTGCATCAAGAATGTGATTTATTTCAAAGCATTGCAGGTTGCACATGCCTCCTACCATGGAAGCCCCCCACCCCTCATTCAGGAGTATGTGTCAACCATAGACTCCATTATGAGCACGAAGGTCCACCTATGCAGCGCTAGTCCCATACCTCAACAATAAGCGTCAAAGGGATCAACATTCTCCTTTGTGTCCCTAAGACTCTGAAATTACCACCGTAAACACCTCACCTGGAAGTGAACTACCTGACGTCCAGGAAACAGTTCATAAGGTCACTGTTCAACCAAACAACTTGGAAAATATGAAAGAAGACAGCAACCAGCTAAAAGCTAGGCAACAGATAGCCTCTGAAACCCAGCACCACAGCGAATGAATTGGACAAGGGGGCCTGGTGCACCAGACAAACATGGCATACAGTGAGAACAGCCCCCTTTCTCCTGCTAGTGAGGAGCATTCACATCCAGCTCCCCACTGCCTACTATAATAGTAATAGGTACTATCTTGTGAAAACAAAATCAAAATATCGAGGCTGAGTACCCCAAAAGGAAATACACCGAACACGGGTTACAAAGGGACATACAAAGTACTTTATTTTATACTGAATCCAGTTACGAAGAACAGAGCAAAATCAGTCGGCCCTCAGTGCAACACAGCGAACTCCAGCGTGGTTCAGTGTGTTCAGTGAGAGACGCTGTACATTAGAATTCATGACTCTTTTATACTATTTGCGAACACGATGTCCAACCCTCCTTCGGGTTAATATTCCTCTAATACATTGCTAATCTAGGGTTCATGCCTAGTTCGCATATCCACATGTAACTCGTTTGCTTTTAATACATATATCAACAAGCCTACACAGAAACTGTGTGTTCTGGGATTTTCCATGCAGGTCTTCTCAAACATTAATACAATGTAGTTAAACAAGTGTTCTATGTTCAGTATTTGAATACATTGTTCTCAACATATGCTTGTGGATTAGTTTCTTTGCACGAGTAATCCTTTACACACAGGTCAACGAAGGACAAGGTCTCAGTTCACGACCTCAACAAGTGGCCTGCAGGCAAGTTACATATTAGCTACATGCAGAGGTCAAGACGGCCATGTTGTATCTCGGAATGACATTGTCCACCATTTTAACTCACAGAGTGACTTTACAAAGCGAACCTAAAATGGTGGATTGACCTAAAATGGCGGCTTACATTGATTTTAAGGTCAGGACCTTGCAACACGGATTTCTTCGCAAGCGACTTGTTAGCAGCTTGGCGTAGGCCAATATACATATATTCATTGTAATAGGAGGCACAATATACTTTCTTATTTGACAATCTGGAATAATAATACCTCAATAAAATACTCCTATGGACCTTCTAATTGTAATAATCTTAGAATCCTGTCTACCTTTCTAGAATACCATTCATGATATAACCCACCCCTCTGATCGATCAACTAACCTCTCTTTTACTAAAAGTCTCGCACACTTGCACTTCACTCACTCCCTTCACATGACGAACCAGGTCTAGTTAACTTAACAGACTCCTACTCTACCCATCTTCTACTAACAACCACTCTGTCAATCAGTGCTTCGCTACCTTGGGCTAGCTTTATGTCTAACCTACTCACACCCATCACAAACAACACAGAGATTTCACAATATCACACAGGTAATGGGTACTTCTGACCTGCACCCTTCAACACTACAGCTTTTCGGCATCTTCATTTCCCTCCATCTGACTTCCACCTGCCGTTACCTTTCTTACAGAGCCATGCGCAGCAAGGCCAACATTACCAGCAGAATGCTGCTATACAAGGCCACTGACCATGGATATTTATTCTTGCATACAGCTATTAAATGAACATTAAAATAGCACAGTGAAACAGTCAGTACCTGGCCCTGAATATTAGGAAGACTGTACTTAAATATAATCCTAGCATACTACTAGTTTCCTATTCACTTCTTTGAATCAAAAGCCTACAGTTAATCAGTAGTTTGCAAAGCCATATAAAATATGGCACAGTAAAACCGAAGTGCAGCCTCACTTTAGTGCTGTTAGGATTGGCAAAGCAATTGTCATGTGATGTTACTCGGGCCACTGCAAACCCATAAAATAGAAGAGCTTAAAAAAGTCATTAAAAGCAGCGGCCTACAAATGCAATGACATAACATCATTCTAAAACAATGGAGCAAAACACAGGCAAAATGGCAGAAATCTACCCATTGCATGCCCCTCGCCCATCCTCCAGTGCATGTATGGGTCCACTAACCCTAGCCAGAAGAAACACAGGTGGAGCAAAGGTTCTGATATGTGCTAAACCCAAACCGGTACCCCCAAGCACCTATTGACAACTAAGTGCATGTCTACAAAATGAGGTCAATTGACTCTTGGTTTCCTAAAACCACAGGAAAAAGAATATTCAAATAATGGAGTTATAAATACCCAATAAGGAACTTAAATATAGAAGCAAGTATGAAATTAGAACTTGGAAAAAAGTGTCAAAACACTAGTACATTTAGAACCAGAACTGGGATTGACTCTGCTCTGGAAAGTGTCTTAGGATAGCTGCTGCTACTGTCTGACCAGCGGCTGTAAGTACTTTCAGCTCTTCCCCACATAGAGTCTGTTCACCCGGTGTTCAGGACGCCCTGTCTGTCTACACCCATTTTGGAGTCTACTCTGCTTGGTGGAATCAAGCCTATCTACTATCACATGTCTCCTAACAGCCAATCCTGTCGTAGTGTCTAAACCTACTATTAATATCTTTAACCAGTCGGCTATGGTGAACAAGGAGTGTTTATTTCACCAAAAAACAAACTCCTCTCGTTCACCAGCTGGTTATTTGGGCGGATACATAAACAATGATTTTTTGACATTTTGGAAATGGGCTTGACGCAATATTTGTTCACAATTTGAGCATGATTTCATAGGGAATGCGTTGCTCATTTGTACATTAACCCTAGTTTTTTCTTCATATTCAAACGGCGTTGCAGAATTATTCTCTATCTATTCTTGTCACGGTGTCCTGCTGTTTATCCAAGTGACTGCACCATGTTTTTGTTAATCAAATTTCTAATGCCATGTTAAAACGCACAGCACTGATAATTAGTCAAATTATGTTTTGTAATTTCAAAAATGTAATCATGACTAATTGTGACTTAATTCTGCTGAAAGAAGACCTTTTCAGCTGTGAAAGAATAACTTGCGCTTCTCTAGGGAACTAGGGATGGCAAGCTCTCTCTCTAAGAACCTCTCAGAGGGCAAATATCACGCAAGCGCCTAAATCGCCTGTGAGACGCAGCAATGCTCCTTGTACATCGATGGAACCGAGAGACGCAGCAATGCTCCTTGTACATCGATGGAACCGAGAGACGCAGCAATGCTCCTTGTACATCGATGGAACCCAGAGACGCAGCAATGCTCCTCGTACATCGATGGAACCGAGAGACGCAGCAATGCTCCTCGTACATCGATGGAACCCAGAGACGCAGCAATGCTCCTTGTACATCGATGGAACCCAGAGACGCAGCAATGCTCCTTGTACATCGATGGAACCCAGAGACGCAGCAATGCTGCTTGTACATCGATGGAACCGAGAGACGCAGCAATGCTCCTTGTACATTGATGGAACCCAGAGACGCAGCAATGCTCCTTGTACATCGATGGAACCCAGAGACGCAGCAATGCTCCTTGTACATCGATGGAACCCAGGTATTCGTCATTGTTGATTGTACAACTAACCCATTTGCGATAAGTCACTTTTATTAACTATGTACATAAACTGAGACACTAAGCACATAGGCAGTGAGGACCCAGCACTCACACACAACACAAACACTTGCACATGACCTCTGTCATAAGATGGAAACTACTTTTAACAACAACAATTCATACTGTAGCTTCCCACATAACTCTCTATGGCCTTAAACACAATTCCCCCCTTAGTCCATAGAATTTTGTCCGCTGCGCCCACACACTCCATTTAGGCAGGGGTGACTACCAGGGTCTTGACCACCCTTGCATGACTATAATGGCTGAAATTCACACATGCATAATAGCACCTCTCAAACTTTCCCCAAACTTCTGGATCCCGGTCCTCCCGAGGGCGTTCAACCAAAAGCGCGTTGGGACGATAGCTAAGGTGCTATAACAAATGAATGAATGAATAAATGAATGAATGAATAACAGAATGCTACTTCAGCCCAAACCATGCTTTTGATGCAAGGCCACAATGCATGTGGTGAAGTGTACCTGCACTGCACACTAGAACCTCCCATGACGTGTGTCTGTCTGTTGTAGGGGGGGGGGGTGCATGTGGATGATAAACGTTGGTGGGTGGCTGGTGAGGACAGGGGGTGGGTGCAAGATGCTGGGTGAGTGGGAGGATGGCAGAGATGGGTCGATGAGGGGGGACAAAACAGGGCTAGTGGGTGATGGGGTCTTCAAGGGTGCGGGGGGCACACCAGATAAGGGATCCCTGATGCCGTGGGGCATGGCAGGGGGCGGGAAGGCGCATGATGGAATGACAGAGGCTGGACTTGGAGGGAAGACAAAGGTGGCATTGCTACACAGTTTGAGTGGTGACACTGGTGGGGTGACGGAGGGTGCTTGGAAGGGTGGGCGGATTAAGGGAGTAGGTGGGTCGGC
Organism: Ambystoma mexicanum; assembly: GCF_040938575.1. NCBI lineage: Eukaryota > Metazoa > Chordata > Amphibia > Caudata > Ambystomatidae > Ambystoma > Ambystoma mexicanum. The sequence goes on along the minus strand of NC_090927.1, from coordinate 99,381,277 downwards.
AGAGGATGGGTGGTTGTGGAAATGACAGGAGATATTGGGTGGGGGAATGACAGTGGGCCACATTCCGAGATTGGAGGTAGCCATGGCGCTTTTAGCACCATGGCTGCCTCCAATACCGGGTCCGGTCTGGTTGGATGCGGATTTACCAGGTCATTCCGACCATTCCCCATTCCCATTCCCATTGAGCCCCCATGGGGCTCATTGGGAATGGGGAAGGCGCTAATTACAGGCCCGCAAATTCCGAGCCCATAATTAGCGCTCTGGTCCCTTAGCGGGACCCGTAAAGGACTTGTGTTTGGATCACACGTCCTTTACGGTTCCCGCTAAGGGACCTCGGAATTGGGCAGTAAGGGTTTACCGGCACCGGTCTCCTTACTGGTGCCCGGTATCCCTTACCGCCCAAGTCAGAATGAGGATCAGTGTACCGGTGATATGTTGGGGATGGCATATGGGGTGGCGATGACAGAAGGTGGACAGGTGGGTGAGTTGGGAAACATGCTGGGGTGCAGATGACAGATGGCGGGTAGGTCAGTGGCAATTGACAAAATGGAACGATAGATGGGACAACGGCGGGTGGGTGGCGGGGTGACAGAGGGCTGGCTGGACACCAGAAGGTAGGTGGGACAGATGGGTGACACCAGAGGGTGGGTGGTCTGAGTGGATGGCAGTGGATGGGTGATAACAGGGGTAACAAATCAAAAGGATCGAATGACAAAAGGGTCGAGTCAATTCGACTGAAAAAAAGGATTGAAATTTCTTTTTTTTGTTTTTTGGGGGGTCCCCACCCCAAACCCCTGTTTTTAGTGTAAAAACACCCCTTTAAAGGTAAACTAGAGCAAAAAAAAAAACATTTTAAATTTGTTTTCGATCCTTTGGTTTTCGGTCGAATGCACTCTCACCTTTTGCATTCGATCCTTTTGTTTTCGAAACTTTAACTGTACACCAGATAACAGCAGGTAGCTGGATGAGTGGCATACAGGACAGCAGAGTCGCTGGATTTGGGAGTGACCACAGACAGTGGTTGGGTGGTAGGGAGGTGGGAACAGTGGGTTGGGGGAAAGGGGGAAAGGAGAAAAGGGCAAGTAAGTGCACTCGTGGAGAAATAATTTAAATTCAACCCAAAGGAAACCTGCTACAATCCGGTCTGGGCTGGCACCAACTTTCACCCTGCCACGGTTGATTAAACAAGAAGCACCATTCCCCTAAAGTCCCGATTGCGACCGGTCATTTGGAGAAGCACTGACTGTATAAATAACTGTCGTTTGACTGACTCTATTCAAATGTGTGTGGATAGCCTAAAAACATGGGCGAATTTGGCTCTTGAAAATCATCACTGGAAACCCCTGATAAAATGCTTGCTCCTTTATTATTATTATAATAATAATTATCATGATTATGGTATTTATTGAGTGCAGACCTCCCTTCGAGAAGCAACGGAGCACTATACAGAGGCAACAAAAGATCAGATATGCAGCGGGGGTAGGATACAGAGGGGCACGGAGGAGGGGTCATGCTTAACGGGGAGCAGAGGGGCAGATGGTGTCTAGCGAGCCAGGCGGCATGGGGGCCGGTGTGATAGCCATGGTGTGGAGGAGGAGAGAAACCTTGAAGAGGTGTGTCTTGAGTTCTTTTCTGAATTGTAGGAGTGCAGGGACGAGTCTGATGCTGCGGGGAGGAGGTTCCATAGGCTTGGGGTGTAGGCAGAGAAGGCTTGTCTTTTGCTCCTCTCCTTTTTGCAGCAGCAGATTTCAAGTCTGTACGTGTCCTGGCTTCTGGTGGTGCGCTGTCTGCCGGAGATGCTGGGTTTCTCCATGAAATAGCTGGGTGACTTAAGGGCGACTGCCATAGAGATGATGTAGCAAGATTGGAAGGTGATTCGAGCATGCAGCGGGTGCCAGTGAAGACTGATGGGGGTCGGTAATGTGGTCATATCTCCGTAGACCCTTGATGAGGCGTGCAGCCGCGTGTAGGACACTTCTCAGGGGCACAAGGGAGGACGATGGGAGGCCTTCAAGGAGGGTATTACCCCCATCCAGGTGGGATACGACCAGTGCTTGAACAGTGAATCCATAGCTGCCTGGAGGGGGGAAGTGCTTGACTCTCCACAGGAGGGAGAGCTGATACAAAGCTGTCTGAGTTTTCTTAGCTATGTGTGTCTTGAAGGAGAGGTGTTTGTTGATGTGGAACCCGAGGGACTTGGCACAAGAGGTGATCTTGGGTGTGAAGCCCTCAGGGTTCATGGCTGATAGCCCGGGCTGTATGTGTGCATTGCAATACACTCCTGCCTCCTCACAGTCCTGAATGCCTTCCTCCACAAGGGCTGTGGTTGAGTGGCTTCAGAGTAATTTTGTTTTAAGGTGTCATGCTCTCTTATTGCAATTCTTTTCAGCTTTAGGCTCTTCACTGGCCCCTGTGGTGTTTTGTGTTTTGCACATTACTGCTATTGTCAGTTGTGTTATTAACTTTGTGTTTCTTTTTTCTTGTACAGCACACTGCCACATCACAGTGGCATTGTACGGACTTCACAAGAACTAAATAAGAAAATACAACTGAGACGCAGCAACGAATATAACATCTGTAAGCATTGTTGCAATGCACCCCCCAGGGGAGGCTAGAAAGCGGCGCCTCTGACATCATGAACATTAGACTCAGTGGAAGTTAATGCCTCCAAGATGGCCGCTGTGCGGGTGAAAAATATGCCCAGAGCCCACAGCCCACCGCCTGCTCAGGCTTAGCCTGCGGCTTAATCCGATTCTCTCCTTTTAAAAAAGATTGAGTCTAAAATGAGATGCGTGCCCTGCATACATAAAGGAGTCGCGCAGGTGCTACTGCGCATGCTGAGGGCTACTGCAGGCCCCTTGTTGCATTAGCAGAAAAGGACTGAGGACCTTGCTGGCAAGCATGCCGGTAGATGATACCAGGGGGAAATATGTTCAAGTGCGAAACATTTGCACAAAGGAACATTTGGACAGGCCATGAATGTTTGTATGTTTTTATTTGTTTATATTGGGGGATGGTCAGATACTTCTGCTAGAAGCGCCGTTCCTTCAGGAAGAAGCAGGCCGCGCGGCGGGGCGCCTCCACGTAGTTTGAACGATTGCGTTGGAGGGGCAGAGATGACAACTGTTCATAGCGGGCATGGCTTCATCCACTTCACTAAAAGGACAAAATGCGCTGTGAACCCAGCACGTTGAGGACAGTTGTATTAGAGATGGAAACAAGCACACACCAATTTCTTTTACCTTTTTGTAAAAGTGTTTACAAGTGTAGGCAAGCGTGTTTGCTCCACTAGAGTGGCCAGCGCCTTAGTTGACTGTGATTTGTGATTATTTTGACAAGCACTTTGTTCTTATTTTCATCACTCAACGCTAGGTTGTACTAATCGTACCTTTTGAGTTACTCTTTGATATGATATGATAAGTCATTTATAACGCGCCTGAACAAATAGGCATTTAGAAGTGGATCTTGCATTGGAGTGCCTTGTGATCTTGGGCTAAAAGCTGATCAGCCCAGTTAAGCCTTTGGCATCATAACAGGGGGTCTTGTGATATCACATGTGCAGGCTTTTGTCCTCTATCACTGTACGTTTGCTGCTGCCTTCACGTTAACTATTGTTTACAGTAAATACACAGCTCTCTGAGGTGAGAAATTTGACAGGTTCTTGCCTGCGCCCCCTTTGGTACTGGAACACGGGGCAGGGCATTGGTTGCCAGTCAAAGGATCGAATCTAAAGGGTCGACAGGTCAAAGGATCGACACCAAAGCGTCGACAGGTCAAAGGATCGAATGTTTTTTTTTTCACATATTTTTTTATTTTTTTTGGTGGGTGCCCCCCCAACCCCCTTTTTTTGCTAAAAACACTTTTTTCCCCTAAACGAAAACCTAAAAAAATATATAAAATTAAAAAAAAAAATCGATCCTTTGTCCTGTCAACCCTTTGGTGTCGATCCTTTGACCTGTCGACCCTTTAGATTCGGTCCTTTGACTAGACACCGCAGGGCATCACAACAGAGTGGGAGGGATTAAGACCTCCCAAACCAGGGCCTGGAGCCGCCCATGCATAATCCATTTGCATCTACGATTTGGTTAATGTACAACTCCCACAATGGAAAGCGCTATTAGGCATAAAACAAGGAGTGGAGTATTGTTATACATGAGTACATGACATGAGTCCACTTGACTCATTAAGTCATCTGCCCACTCCACCTCCAACCCACCCACTTGCGTATCTACTCACCCACACACCAACTCAAGTTCCATTGGATCTTGCATAAGCAACCCTCCCCATCATTGCATCCATTTCTCGCCAATTTGGGCCTCGAACAGATGTGCAGACAGGAAATACCTGTGTCTTAGTTTCATAGCTGCCGAGGCACGTGCTAATACCTTGAGCCAAGTCTAGCTGCCCACTTTGCATGCTGGAACTTCGAGTTTCTTTCTTTTTTCCTTATATGTCTGTGCCCAGAAGTTCCAACGTGCAAAGTGAAAACCCGGGACTGGCGCAAGGTATCCGCTTGGCAGCTGTCTGTGTAGGTTTTCATCTTATTTCTGAAAGATTTGCATTTTAAATATCCGACCTGGTGCCAATTAGGGTTTGCGCTGACCCCACTGCCCAGTGAAAGGACCTTGTATGTGCTGTAGCACCCGACTGCCATGTGCAAAACCTTCAGCTGATCTACATTGCACTGCGGGGTCCATGCTTGCCAACATGACCCACTCCAATCTGTGGGTGCTTATCCAGTCTTGTTTTTTCTTTGCATTCTGGGATTTGTAGTTCCACTTTTCCCATTATAAGACTCGGACTCCAGAATGCAAAGAAAGAACCAGGACTGGATGAGCACCTACAAATTGGAATGGGTCATGTTAGCAAGTATGTGGGTCTAGTTATAATATGGGCCCACGTGCCCCAGCGAGCCGTGCAAAACTAGGACTAGCTGAAGGCATCACACGTGCTATGGCTCATGGGGCCACTTGCCAGTTTTGAGCCAGCCCTGGGATAGGATAATGGCCTAGATCCCCCCGCGCCCACATTTAACACCGTGTCCATCACCCATTGACAACATAACAACACAATTAGCAAGTAAGGCATTTTGATTCAATTAATATCAAAGAGTAAAATCCAGTCTGTTTTTTTTTTTAGGCTATGCGGGATATTCAATCCTCCCTGAGGATAGAGTTACTTTTTCTGGGTAATGTTCTGCACTCTGATAGAACTTTTGATAGGAAGCAATGGTCCCATCTCCCCTGTATTCCTGTGGAGTGGTCATTTCTTTTCCAGGTAGACGTTTCCCTCGTGCCGTGGCGGGGGCAGTGGGGAACCTGACTGTCAATTTTATTTATTTATTTATTTTATTTGTACATTTGTATAGCGCACCGAACCCAGAGACATCTGGGCGCTTTATTCTTAAGACGGTGGTTACAGCAATTAAAGAACAGTAATGTCCATGTGCACAAATTGGAGAGCCTGGCCTCATGTGCACCCGTTAGCGGAAGCTAGCCCTTCATCACAAGCAGCAGCCGCAAAGCTCCGAGGTGTTTAAGAAGCAGGCATGGGTAGGAGTTGGTATTTCCAACTTCTTAGGCTACAGGCAATCCTCACTAGTGTGCACTCGCACTTTAACATGTTGGAGAAGAATGGCAAATCCTTCTTTTTCTGGTGGCAGCAGCTATGCACTTTGGCATAGTTATGGCGCTTCGCACTTGCGCGATCTGAATGACACAAGGCCTAGTAAGATCGTTTGTCTTGTCCTCCCTCTGTCTTCCCTCCCTTGTCTTGTTGCGCCCAGAAACACTTGTGTACAGGCGTGTTATAAATGACTTATCATACGATAGCGTCCCCTCCCCGTCCCCCATACACCATGGCACTTCTCCTCCCCCATGGCACTTCTCTCCCTCTCATTCCCCCCCGCATTTGCACGATCTGAATGACACAGGGCCTAGTAAGATCGTTGTCTCTGTCTTCCCGCTGTCTTCCCTCCCTTGTCTCGTCGCGCCCAGCCACACTTGTTTACAGGCGTGTTATAAATTGCTTATCATATCATATGGCTTCCATTTTCTGGAGGATTCTGGAATTCAGGCTGCTGATAACAAATCTGGTGTCAAATTAATGACAACTTGATCCTAAAGTGTAGTTTGGCTGAAACCAACAGGTACAGCCAGCCATTGCTGACAGTGATCAGATATGGGGCAGCTACTTTAGTTGAGCCCGCGCGACAGCTTACCTCTAAGACGCGCAATCTGAAGAGAGGGAGGCCTGGTCATGCATTGAAGACCTTCTGCAAGCACCACCGGAGAGGATGTGCCATGCCTGCTTGAAGCCCTTGGGGCCATCACTGAAGCAGGCCTGTAACCCTACCGCCGGTGATTAAACCTAAACTTGCACCGGTCTGAAGTGGGCAGGAGTTCTGGGAACCCCTGGGCCGAGAGGGAACCCCGTCAGTAGCTGAAGAGCCCAGCCTTATGGGGTCTGTGGAAGTTGGGGTGGACTTTACTTGGGGACGGGGCTGTGTGGCTGTGGAACACTTTGACTTTAGGGCGGGGAAGTGGGTTAGGGCCCAGGAAACGCCCTCGGACACAGGGGTGGAGTCCTTCATTGGTTGAAGAGGTTGTAGTCTGGTTTTGAAATTGTGAAATGGCAGTAAGCTTTCAGACAATGGACAGGAGTTGTGGTCCCCAGTACAGGTGTTTATCAGACCAACCCTTGTATATGTTCGATTCTGACAGGGTCTTTTCTGCATTTCATCATTTACACAGTTATAAAATTAGGTTTCCATGTCATAATACCCCCTCAAAAATGTCGCCATACAAGAATGCTTTTTGCAGCAATTTTACCACATGGAACCTGCAGGGGACACCCCGCAATCCCCACATTTTCTTAAATGGTGCGGGGGACACCCTCCAGCACCCCTGCTCCAATTTACCCCATGCATTATCCCCTAATTAATGTCGCCGAATGCCATTTCCCGGCAACTAAAGGTATGTCCACATTATTTATGGGGATAATATTACTTGATACCTAAAATTAGTAATACAGTGTTTTGGCCTTTTAAAAACAAAATGTTTTGGGGGGGGGGGACAACATTTCCGATTGGTTTCCTGCCTGAAATTTCCCTTTTCCATGAAATTTCGTTTCCTAGGGCAACAATTCCCACCAAAATTTTGTGAAAAAACGAAAATTCACGCAAATTAAGTTTGCCAAAAAAATGACAAAGCAAGTAAAATACTGACCTTGTGGTGAAATGGAACTCAGTGCGAAATTCACAATTTTCGATGCATTGGTTGATATAATATATAATATGAGATGGCATTCATAGCGCACTTATACACAAGTGTTTCTAGGCAAGACAAGGGGGAAACAAAGGTAGGACAAAACAACGATCTTACCAGGCCTTGTGTCAATCAGATCGTGCAAGCGCAGGAAGGGAGGGGGGAAGGGAGAAGTGCAAAAGATGGAGAGGAGGATGGAGAAGTGCAAAAGGGAGGGGAGAGGGAGAAGTGCAGGTAACAGAGTCCAGCCAATGGGTGGCTAAGTGCCAGAAATCAGAGTGTGCAGCCAGCGTTGTGGCTAATAACTGCAGAGAGAGAGTGGACTGTAGGGTTACAGATACAGACCACAAGCGCTAAGGGGACCAAGAGGCAGTGCGGGTGCAACTGGACATGCTGGGACCTGGTCCCAATTTCAGAGCGTGGCCAGGTGACCGTGGTCGTGGAACAGATGGGTCATCAGCAGGGGAGAGGAAGAGAGCCCGCTGAAGCCAAGAGGAAGGTCTTGAGTTGCTTCTGGAACCGAAGATGGTTCTGCTCAAGCTTGAGAGAGGCAGGGAGGCTCATTGAGAGGGAGGCCCCAGCCGAAGAAAAAGATCTGCCCCAACTCTCTGCTTGGAAAAGCGACTGACCCTCAGAGAGTTGGAGGTGGATGAGCAGTGAGCTCGAGAAGGGAGAAGCGCAGAAAGAGAGAGTTGGAGGTAGTGCGGACTCAGGCCCCAGAAAGCCTTGTGGACAATGCAGTGGGTCTTGAACTTGATCCTTGCATCCACTAGGAGCAAATGTGGGATTTCAGAGCTGGAGAGATACGATCCATGGGCTTGAGGCCGAGGACAAGTCTCGCAGTTCTGTTCTGGATGAGTTCTAAAGGACGGAGAGTGGAGGCAGGGCGATTTAGAAAGAGGCTGTTGCAGTTGTCCAGCCTCGAGAGGACTAGAGCTCTGGATACAGTGAGCTTCTGGGGGAAAGTAAGGAAGGGAAGAATACCTCTGAGGCGGTGCAGCACATTCTTAGCCTCACAGGTAGGAGAAGGAAGAGTACCCAGAGTGGGCAGCCAGAGAGAGAGAGGAAAGGAGGGAGCTGGTGTTCTGATGAGGAGGATCTCTGTATTACTGGCATTGAGGCAGAGATCATTAGCGGCACACCGCTCCTGAATTGCAGACAGACAGTCAGGAATGAGCGAAGGAGTAGAGGCATCCGAGGGGAGCCTGAAAGACAGCTGGTTGTCATCCACGTAACATTGAAGGTTGGAGCAGAGAGCAGCTATGCAGTGGGTGAGAGGAGCCATTTATTGGTTGAACAGCCCGGGAGAGAGGTTAGACCCCTGGGGAACACCACAGGTAGAGAGAGATAGAAGAGAGGAAGGACCCCAGTTTGACGTGAGAGGGTCTGTCAGTGGGAAAGTAGGTCAGCTAGGCCAGGGCTTGATAAGTGATACCGAGGTTATCACTGAGGCGCTTGAGCAGGATGGCATGGTTGATTGCGTCGAAAGCAGAAGAAAGATCAAGGAGAATGAGGACAGAAAGAAAGTTAGAGTCAAGGTTGGAGAGCAGTTTCCGTGCTTCTGACCACTGTGAATCCAGACTGATGGTCATGGAGACAACCAACAGGTTCAGTGTGAAGTTTAAGCTGGGAGATGGCCAGCTTTTACAGGAGTTTGTCAAGGAAAGGAGTGCTGGAGATCGGACGATAGTTAGCCGGAGAGGATTGATCGACTGAGGGCTTCTTGAGGAGGGGGTGCACAAGGGAGTGCTTCAGGGCGAGGGGAAAGTTCCAGTGGCAAAAGAGTGATTGCAAAAATCAGCCAGGGCTGGAGCAAGGGTGTCGATGTGGTCCTTGATGGTTTTGGAAGAATAGGGAAGAACCTGTTTTGATGAGACTTTCATAGATCGGACTTGTCTAGAAACATCTTCTGGGGTGAACAAGGGAAAGGAAGAGAAGGAGGGAGGAGAGGAGGCCACAGGCATGTCAGGCGTGGAAGAGGAGGAGCAGAAAGAGAGGATGGACAGGATGTCCTGAGTTTTAGTAATGAAATGAGAGGCCAGGGCCATGCAGAGGCCCTGGGAAGGGACAAGAGAGTTAGAGACTGCAGCAGGTTTGGCCAGCTACTTGCAGATTTGCCAGAGTTTGGGCGAGTTGTTAGATGCCGCAGAGACACGGGCTGGAATTTGGGCTCTCTTCCTGGGGAGGGTAGAGAGTCTGTACTGCCTTTGGAGCAGGCACCAGGCCAGTTTATCAGAGGGTGCGCCAGGGTGCGCCAGTAGCCTACCACTTCCTCTCAGTTACCCTAATCTTGCGTTTCAGGGTGACGAGGTCTGAGTCATACCAAGAGTTGCACTTGGATTTGGGCTTCCAGCAGATCCTCATGACAGGGACAAGAACATCAAGAGTGTCAGAGACAGAAGAGTGGAGCATGCAAAGGACTGTGTCAGGGTGTGAGACAGCCAGAGGTGCAGAAGGAGGAGAGAAAGTACCAGCGAAAGCCTCAACTGACACACACTTTAATGGTCGGATGACCGAGAAGGTGGCAGTGCTGGGATCGGCTTGGCCTGGGGGATAGAGAAAGAGAGATGGAAGGAAAGGAGAAAGTGGCCACTCCAATAGAGAGGAGTGGTGAGAGGGTTAGAGAGGGGAGAGGTCTGAGGAGATCAGAACATCCAGAGTGTGCCTTGCTGGGTGGGTCGGGCCAGAGCGAAGACTGATACTGGTTCAGTCCAGGTTTTAATTTTGCATTCAGGGATAGTCTTGGATTTCATCATTATAAACCCAGGACTACAAGTCCCAGAAGGCAAAGTATAAACTACGACTGGGCAAGTGTCTCCGGAATGGAATGGTTAATGTTGGCATATATGAAACTTAACCTTCAACCTGGTCCACTGGGGCACAGAAAAGGCCTCACTGGGGTAAGAGGAATACATTATCCATATTTGAATGCACACCCCTACCGTGCATATGGCGTGGCCCTGATGGCTATAGAAGTGGCGGGGCCCGTGAGCGCAGGGTGGAGCTTTTTCCTGACTCATCACTTCCTGTTTGAAATATCTGGGGAACACAGGGAGGGGGCACCGCGCGACTCGCCTAAGGACATGCTGCAGGCCGCGCGCGAGCAGGTGCCCAAGCATGCGCACCTCTGATTAATACCTTAAGGAAACTGATTTGAGCGCTGAGCGGGGGTCTCTCCTGCCAGCCCCAGTGCTTCCTATTAATCAGGGTGCCTTGGGCGCCCCCCCAGCACTGCTTCTAATCAAGGGATAAGACTGATGGCCGCTAGCGGTGCAGGTGGCAGGTCGCATGCCTGGACTACACGTTAAGGCACCAGGGCTAGCCCTGCTGAAGAAGGGGGGGGGCACATACCTGCCAACAGCAGCGAGATGGCATGACTTCAAGCCACCTATTAAGGCTCCAGTGTCAGCACTGGAAAATAAGGGGCCCGATGGGGAGTGCACAGGTCTTCTAAATAACACTCTTAATACCCAGAGGTTTCTAAGCGCTGACCCGGGGATTGAACTTGTGTTTTGCTTCGTGTCGACTTGCTGCCAACGTGAGCACTTTGCCCCTGAGCTATCCCCGCAGACCCTGCACACACCAGGTCTACCTGCTAGGCATACCTAGCTCCAATGACAGCACTGGAAAATAAGGTGCCCCGAAGGGGAAGGCACAGACCTGCAAACAGCGGGCTTTGCACTTTGCACATAGAGCATAAGATAAGGTGCCATGGCAAGTGTTCCCATGTTAGGAGAGAGTCGCCCATCCAGTCCTGTTGGAGTCTTTCCTTTTGTTTGTTTTTATTTTTTTGTTTATGGTTTCACACATTTTTACAATCTCTTAAAAATGCATTCATACAATATAAAAACCAAAATAGAAATATAGCAGAAGCAATAATATTAATAATAATAATAAAAGAGAAAAAGAAAAGTCAGATCAAAGATTTTCTGTCCAATTAATTAAGTAGACTGTGAGCAACCGATAAAGAAAAATGCAACTGCTAACACATCCGACACATTTGGGGAGTTTAATCATCTTTGCCACAAAGAGCCAGTAGGGATCCATTTTACTCAGTGGAAACATTTCCCTTGATAACTCGTACGCAAAATGTTCAGAGCTGGGCAGACTACGATTAGAGGTTTGGGCGCTTCTATACCCTCGTGGATTTTACAGAATCTACAAAACCGTTTGTCCATTTAGTTCCCTCCTTTCTAAGATCTAACGAGTTGGGAGCAGGTTCCAACGAAGACGTAAGAACACTGCTCTGCGGATAACGCAGGGGAACAGAATAAAATACTGAGGGACTGTTCCTCCGTTTTCTGTATTCATGTCTCAGATGACTCATAGATGGATAACTACGAAATGGGTCACTGGGCTGAGCCCAGTCTAAATCATATAAACGATTTTTAACCTCATCAGGATTGCCAACAAAGAAATATATGTCCACGTTCAGCTCTTCCAAGATTGAGTTACTTTATGTACGGTAATAAGACAAAAAATCTACTCTCTACCGCCTCGTGATCCAGACCATCGCTTTACTCAATGAGTCATATAATGAGGCAACCATAGGGGACAAGTGTTTCAAACATAATTGCAGACAGTTCCATTGTACTCGGGCTCTTAAAAAAGTTAACCCAGCTCAGATCTACTAGCTGCAATGGGAACGCAGTTTGGCCCTCCCAGTATCTCCTCCAGACTTTAACCTCTAACCATTTGGGTACCGCCCTGAAATATAATTCAAGACTGTAGATAATGTTAGGGATACATTTCCCCTCATAAAATTTGAATTAAAATTTGAAAAATGGCCACATTTCTGGATCACAATCGACAATTGGTTTGACAGTAGAGAAGCCTTTTGAGCCAAGATTTGCTGAGGGATAAGTTTAGACGGACCAGCCGAAATAAAGAAGCCCAACTAGATCTTGCTGGACAAGGGCAAGAGAATGGCCCCTTCTGCGCGTCATGCTAGTGAGGCTGTTTTCCTCCCTCTACTAAAGCAAAGAATTTTAGTTTTCGAGGAATTAATTAGGAGACTGTTCTATGCCGCAAATTCAGAAAAAGCGGCTAATAGCCTCCTTATGCCTACACGTGTATGGTCGAACAACAGGAAGTCGACAGCGTATGCTAGCCATGAAATGTTTTCCTCGCCCAGTTTAGGAGACACCAAAGAAGTCTTTACTGGATACGTCGGTATATCTGATGCACACAAGTTAAAGAGAAAAGGGGCGAGTTTACGGCCTTGCCTTAGTCCAGACGGGGTGGAAATAAAGTCCGACATAAGACCATCTCTATTCAGACGAACCCTGATCCAAGATTCTCATGAAGGGCCATAGTGAGTTTTAACATGCCTCTGGGTATACCCCAAGAGTCCAGTCTCCACCACAGGTTCCTACAATACACTCAGTCGAATGCCCCTGAAAGATCTATCGAGGCCACATAGGTAATAGCTGTTGTACCTGACCAGGAACATTTCCTGAATGGCCCTTACCACCAAACTTATAAGGTTGGTAGAGCGGCCTCTACGGAAGCCTGTTTGAAAGATGGAAAACCTATTTACTGCTTTTGCCCAGGCCTCTAAGTGGGGAATCCGGAGGGATGCAAAGATTTTACTATCCGAGTCCAAAAGGAATATCGGTCTATACTTCCTTGGATACGATCTTGCATCCCTCTTGAATATAGGGACCAATATGGCTGTATGTCAAGATGGAGGGAGAGTGTTTAGATCAATTATGCTATTAAACAGAATGACCAGAGCATTTTTCCAATTAAAGAGGTCAGCCCTAAAGGTGCTATTAGTTAGGCGATTCGGGCCAGCCGCCCTGGAGGGCTTGCAAGATTTAATTAGGTCACCAACCCTTTCAATGTCCACCCCAGCTCAAATCCTACCGGTATTTCCGTCAGTGGTCTTACAGCCTAAGATTCCTATTTCGCTTTCCCCAGAGAGTAAAGTTCAGAAAAATGAGTAACCCAGTCCTTCTTCAGGACTGTGTTGGACTGGGAGAAGATCAGTGGAACATCAAGACCGTTGATCAGTGAGCAAAACGCGCCCACACCTTTACTGATCAGTACCTGAAGCATGTTTTCTGCATCCCTTTTGACAAGTTTGGCTTTATTTTGTTTACAAAAATTCTTAAACCTTTGTTTTATTAACCTGATCTTTTCAGCTTGCAGAGAACATGGAGGTACCCCCCAAGCGCTTTGATTTCACGCCTCATAGATGTTTTCCTATTGGCAAGTGTTTCATCATATGCATGTAAATGTTGTCTAGCACAATGCCTAGCCCATTACTTCCCCCCTTGCTACGTTCATCATTAGTTTGTCTATAGTAGGGCTCAAAGTAGACACGTCTTTGCTTTTATCTGCTCGTGGGTTTGAATATAAGACCAGTACTCCACGCATTTTATGCACAGGGAACCGGGAAGTGGATACCTGCTCACACCAACCACGGTACATTTTGAGACCACGAGCCCTGTGGTGTTTCACATGTAGAGATATATAGTACTGTGGGAATTGCAATCTGGCAAGGGTGTAAAGCCCTGGCGTTTTTTAACAAATTGAATGATCCTTAGAGGAAAGAAGGATAGCTCAGGGGCAATATGTTTGGCTTTGAAGCAAAACAACGCAGCGCAACACAGGTTTGAATCCCGATCCCACTCTTAGAAACCACTTGTTGGTATTAAGCGCGTTATTAAAGAACAATTATAATAATGAGGATAATTTTGTCTCAAAAAGGAGAAATCTGCCAGACGTCCCCTTTCCCGTCGACGCCATGATGCACTCGTGGCCTACCACATTACTAGTCTGATCTGTGGCACCCGCTCTACTCATGGCACAGAGCAGGTTCAAAGGTCATGAAATTTGCACTTGGCAGCTGCAGAGAAGTCCAAGTCCCTGAGGCAAAGAGGCAGCATTTAAAATATGCCCCCTTGCACCTAAAACTATAATGATCATAAGTCGCCCATGCCGGTGGCAGGGTAAACTCTAAAGAAAAGCTATGCCTACGTTGAGGCATGGTGCACGGTGCTACTTACAATTCACATCACACATGTGGCAACTCCTGTGGGTCAGCTTCCCTATGGAGGGCGATATGTATTCTGGTCAGCCAGATGTAGCCCGGCAAATTCATTTATTTATTGGGTATTTATAATGTGCCAATACAGCAAATGGTGTTGGAAGGCGCCACAAGACGAAAAGGGAGTGGGCGACCAGGGATGAAGTATAACAATGAACAGTCCTACTAGGGCTTGTGTCATTCGGTTTGTGCAAGTGCAGCATCAAAAAGTGCAGGGGAGTGGGGAGGAGGGACGCTGGTAATGGCGGAATGCGATAATGCAGGGTGGGAAGGGAAGTGCAGGAGGGAGTGGATAGCAGGCACGTGCAGGGGGGCACAGGGGAGGACAGGCCCATGGTCTAGGCAAGTGCTAAGGGGAGGCCAGGGTTTCAAGTGCCAGAGAAGTGCAGGGAGTGCAGGGAATGAAGGTCTACATGCTAAGTGCGAGGACAGGGCTGCATTGGCTCAATAAGGGTGCAGGTCCCAGCAGGCGAGTACAGGGGGAGGGAGTCTGGTAGGGCAAGTGCAGATATGTGAGTGGGGGTCAGGGGAGAATGAAGTGCTGGGGTAGAGTGGGCGTGGAGGACCTGGTGCCCTGTAAGACTCAGAGGGATCCAGGCAGCCAGTCAGAATGCAGCAGGATGGGAACCTGGGAGGCCGGGCCTCCTGTTTGATCTTTTTGCGAGGGCAGGTAACACCTACACCCCCGAGACAGCCGCACAGCAGGCAACTGTCCTGGGTCTGGGCATCAAGAGAGCACACCCATTCAAAAGGAGTAGCCTCAATACATCTACATCTGCTACATCTCTAAAGGCCTTTGTTCTCAGTAAAAAGGGAAGGGCCGGGATTATGATAGGCAGGAGGGCTCTGGTCAATGGGAGAAGGTTTCCACCATCTTGTTTCTCTTGGTCTCTCTCCCTCTGTTTCCTGTCCCTGCCAGCCCCTCTGGAGCAAAGCACTTTGGTTGTGACATCAACAGGAAGAGGTCCACTCCATCCTGTAGTAGGGACTGGACAAACAAGGCAGGCTAGCTTTAGTCCACTCACCTTAAGACTTTTACCCTTAAAAGAAAGGGTCTTCCATCCCTTCGGCATATTCTCTCAGGTCTACATGGATCCTTAAGGCTGCAGAATTATTCTGTATATGTCACTCCGCTTGCTTTGGGAGAGATGTACTCTCCAAAGCCCTGTAGAAGGAATCATCCAAGACAGAAAGAAGATCTGTCCCTTCACACTCCCAGGGCATATTAGGAGTCACCTCTGTGGTGGATCTGGACCTACCACTGTGTGCCGGATTCTCCTGAGCTGGGAGAGAAGACCCTGAGCAGAACCATCCTGCCCTCTATTCCCCCCAGAAAGGGCCTCACTGCAACAAAAGGACCAGACTAGCCAAAGCTCCCTTTGCACTGCACTGAACCAGTCCTTCTGTGTTTACCGCATCTGGAACAAGAGCGAAGTCACCAGAGCTGGTTGCTGTGCTCTTCCACCAATCGAACAGATGCGTGTACCTTCGATTAGCTCAACACAGCATCATGTCCCAGCCAGAGCTCATCACCTGGTAGACTCGAAGCGACTGCTCAATGTCTGGACCCAAATCGAACCACTTGAGAATTCCTCGCTGACTCCGAGGGTTAAAACCACGGCTTGGCCCAGCTAGCCTCATCGATTGCACTTCAATGCACCAAAGATCACCACTTCGACAACTGTTGGCTGCGGACTCGATCCACAAGAGCGTCACTCATCGACTCTTCCCAGTGGCTAAAGCCAACTTGGCCTGGCCAACTGAAAAGCATTCCTGGGACTGGCCCAACCTGCATCTTTGAACCGCTGCCGTTCTACCGCACAGTGTCCGATTTCACCCCTATTCGATACTTGCTTGCTGCCGGGGCCTCCACGATCCTACGTGCCCGAACTGAGCCTAATCAGCTTGCATCAATGTTCGATCCTGGGTCTGAATACATCAGCCCGCCAAGAACTGAATCCAGGTACTGTTGACTCAGAACTCCACTTGGATCCTAGAGATTGGTTAGGTCACGATTGCTCTCGTTTTCAACCACAATATCCTTTTCGTGGTTAGTACTGTACCTACCACCCATGGAACTACGCTCAGGGTGCTACTTTCTCCCTCCAGTCAGTTGTATCATCTCTTTTCTTCCTTTGGGGTGGATTTTTGTACAGGTTTCTATTCTTTCTATGTGCAGGTAGTGTGTTTTAATTAAAGTGTTTATATTTTTAAAGAACCTTGATTGGACATTCCCTTTTTTTTGGACTATGTTTCTTGGGTCACTACTGGTCCACCTTCACCTCCCTCTTATGAGCATAGCCTTCCCTCATCCCACGTTACATAAAAAGGGAAGGAGGTATATCTCTTGAGTGTCCCTCTTTTATCTCTATGATTGCATTGTGTTTTGGTTTGTCGAAGTGTGAGGGCTGAGTGGGCCATTATATCCTGACTCATCCCTGTACTCCTGCGAGACAGAATCCAGTTCGTCACAAGTACATATGGTGATATTTGTGGCGTCCGAAGATATGTGTGCGGGTCTGTCTGTGTGTGTGTAATGTATGTGCATCTGTTTGTGTGCGCCTGGGTGTAAAAAACTGTAGTGTTCGTGGAGGTGGCCGCATGCGGGGTCTGTACTATAATTAGGCAATTCTAGTGTGCCAATAGCAGGGGATGGAGGAAAGGTCCATAACAGGCCTGCAGCATCTGGGTTTATTGTAAGGGAGAGTGATGTGCTAAAATGTAAGTGTCTGAGGGATGGCGCTATTCTGTCCTGCCACCTAGTCTATTATGGCCCACCGACTCTGGGAAGCCCCACGCTTAGGGTGAGCAGATTTGCAAGATGGAAAACCGGAACGGTCAAGAACATAAAAGAAGGACTACTCACACACTGTCCACGCCCCACAATCACCCCACCTACTCCCCCTCCGACCCCACAGGATTTCCAGCACTGCTCCTGTGCCTAAATGGTGCTTGATTTGACCCTGGACAATGTAAACAAAACATTGAGTTTTTGCTCTGATGGGTTTCACAGGCCCTACATGTAAAGGAAAGGGGCCCCTGCCAAATGAAGGGAACAAAATGGTGGGCCACCAAAGTTGGAGTGGGTAAACACCCATGTCCCCCCTAAAAGTACACCCATGCTCTTCCCCTAGGTCAGCACGAGCTTGCTGCTGTGGGCCTGTTGTGGCACTGCGGCGCCAGCCTGCCTCCTTGGAGTAGGTTCGGGGTGCCAGGCAGTGAAAATGATAAACAGAGATACATGGCTCCTCTCCTGCCTGAGGCCTGAACTCGGCTGGGTGGGCACGGGCAGCTGGTGCCCCCACACTGCTCTGGAAAGGTAGAGCAGCCCGGGAGGCGGACAGCAGCGTCTGTGTTTGAGATACAACATGGATTCTGAGCAACGGTGTCTCCCGCCCACAACCAGAGCGAGGATGTCAATGCCTTGTAAATTACATGAACACCTGAGCAAATTATAGAACATGGCTTGAATGGTGTATGATTCATTGGGAATATCAGGGTAATGGCTGCAGTGTGAAATTTCAGGTTCTTTTGTTCTATTTAATTTAACGCACAGTATTGTTTATAACCAAACCCTACACTCAGCCACAATTGGGAATTTCACATTAGCCCTGTAACATTCATAGGAATTCCCTGAAGGAACCCGACTCTCTTCCCACAGTCCCGAAACACGGACGATCAGTCAAATTTTACTACCACGCATAAATCTTAACCAAAAATAAAAACCCATTGGGCCCTCAGCAATGAGTGCTCCAACCCCAACTGAATTCCCTTCTCCAGTAATTGGGTCATAGCAGCAATCCAGAATTCCAGCAGAAGCAAATTACACCTCCCGCGCCAGGATACTAGGGTACCCCAGTGCGTGGCACAAAACTGGCACCCTCTATGCTGAGGGCCCAACCCCCTTCTTAGGAGACACTCCCTTTCAAGAGCCGCTGTGCCCATTTCCAAATGGCCGACACCTCCTGAATTCCCACAACCAGGGAGGAAAGAAGAGGAGGAGCCCCAGTGCAATGTCAAGGGGGCCGCGCCCCCCTGCATCAGGATTACCATGCTCTGCTGTTCCTTACCTTGCACAGAACTCAGGGAACAAGGGCAAGGCATCTTGTGGGGGTTTTGGCCATGCCATCACCAGGACCTTCGTGCTCCAGCATTCCTTGAGGGCTAACATTGCACAATAAAGGGGGAGGAGGTTATTCCCTCAGGAGGCAAAACAAGTCCACCAAGGCTAAGGTCACAAAGGTTTAGCAGCAGTCTGAGCGCTTCCGGGTAAAGGATGATATTGTGGGACAATGGGAAGACCCTGCTCATTGGTTCTGCCGCCAGTTTATCCAACCCCGGGTGGAAGGTTTCCATAAAAAGCAGGCTCAGAGCAAATTCTCCCCGGCCAATGTGACCTGGTGCTCCCTGCAACTTGTCCACATAGGTCATGTCTGTGGTGCTGTCTGCTCTGTGCAGGTGTCGCCGCTGGTGACACAGGTGAAAGGGCTTCACAGTGTAGTGGTTTCAGGCTGGTAGAACCCAAGCCCAGTTGGTGCTGCACATGTTCCTTACACTCTGAGATAGTTGATTCTTCCTGAAGTTTTGTGGTTTAATAAATATATAAGTTTATATCTCCGTGGTGCAGGAATCAATAGTACACAAGCACTGGCGGAGACAATACTTTTGGCTTTTGTGTTGGCAACTAAAAGGAATTTGCCAGGCACTGCCATAATGGTACTACCTGGGCATAAGGTGGCAACAGATGGAAAATGGTGTGAGTACCTGGGGATATCGCCTGGCAAATACCTATCTAATACCTATACTCAAGTCAAAACTGTTGGATCCAACAGTGTTTGGTTCAGACAGGACTTCAGAGCAAGGATCAGGTGCAAGGACACACATACTGCTTATAAATCATGTGGCCAAAGGTATACTTTGTGTATACATTTTATTGCACCTGTAGCACATTTAGAGCTTGAATTAAGTCATTAATGATATGATATGATATGATATGATATGATATGATATGCTCAGACTGTTATGAAATAACACTGGGAAGTCCTCTACAGCACAAAGTGTGATGTTAGGGCTTGATAGAGCTGGCTCAAAGAGATAGCAGGTGAATGTGTTTTGTGTGGGGAGCGGCTGATAGTAGATGGGAAATGCCAGAGGGCTTATCATGGCCATGGGCAGTTGAGTGGCAGGTAAATAAACAGCACCCACATGCTATTTGTAACTAAAAGGCAATAGTTTTGGCTTACAGGTGGTGCTCAAGCTGCATCTAACATCCAAAACGAACAACTCAATAGTGAAATATTACCACATTTATTAAAGGGGACATGCAGCATTTACAGAAATACCACATGCCGTTTCTAACTGTTAATGTTTTATCATCTGCCTATTTTCCAGCAAAAAAACAAGTGTTCATCTATTTTATTTTGAATATACTTGCAGGCATTTGCCTTGCTGTCAAACGGGAAATTATATCGTGCCTCCTATTGTGATAAATATATGTATATTGGCCTATGCCAAGCTACTTGTAAGCCACTTGCGAAGAAATCCGTGTTGCAAGGTCCCGACCTTAGAGTCAATGTAAACCGCCATTTTAGGTCAATCCGCCATTTTAGGTTCTCTCTGCAAAGTCACCCTGTGAGCTAAAATGGTGGACAGTGTCATTCCGAAAATGTAACATGACCGTCTTGACTTCTATGTATAAACTAATGAGTAACTTGCCTGCAGGCCACTTGTTAGGGTCATGAACTGAGACCTTGTCCTTCGTTGACTTGTGTGTGAAGTATTACTCGTGCCAATGAAGCTAATCCGTGAGCATATGTTACGAACAATGTATTCAAATACTGAATTGAGAACATTTGTTTAAACTACATTTTATAGGTGTTTGAGAAGGTCTTTATAAGAAATCCAAAAGAACACTGTTGCCATTGAGGCTTGTTGGCGAATGTATTAAAGGCAAACCCTAAAGTGTACAGATGTGTGAACTCACCACGAACTCTAGATCCGTGATGTATTAACCAGTATTAACCCACAGTAGGGTTGGACATCATGTTTTCAAAGGTATATAAGGTGCGACTATTCTAATGTACAGCCACACTCACTGAGCACACCGAACCATGCTGGAGTTCGTTGTGTTGTACTGAGGGCCGATAGCTATCTGTTGTTTTGTCCTTTGAAACTGTTCAGTATAAAATAAAGATCTTTGTATGTTCCTTTGTATCCCGTGTTCGGTGTATTTCCTCTTGGGGGTACTCAGCCTCGATATTTTCTCTTTGTTTTCACATTGCGTCTGTTGTCCTACATTTTGTGTGCTGCTTCTTTCAAGCCAGTAAAGAGGAAGTGACATCACAGGAGGCAAGGAAATGCTGTCTGCAGATCCATTAGAGCAGTACAGGACAAAGTAAAAGATTGAATTTTTACTTTACATCAACATGCTTACTTTACTCCCACCAACAACAGTAGTATTAGAAGTAGTAGTGCTATTTTTAGTAGTAGTCATATTACTACTACCAACAATAGTACCACCATTAGCACTAGTTGTAGCACTTCTTCTAGCAGCAGTAACATTATTGCACAGCCGTGAATTCTGCTGGTACAAAAACAGCCTTTCCGGGCTACACTAATGGGCTCAGGGAAATCCCAATTTTTCTGTTTTTCCGTGTACCACTGTGAGGCCTCCCGGCGAAGTTAACTAATGTGACTTTGTAGCAACCTCACTCATTATATCCTTTACCCCTTGAATTCTTTACTGCTTGCATCTGATGGAAATTGTAGTATCATTAAATGGTGACACATCATCACTAGAGTTATACTCCTGAAGAAGGCACGTTCTCTGAAATAATGCATCTTTGGATGGCGAAACTATAGTCAACTTATTTTATACCTTGCTATTTTAATTTTTCTTAGATTTATTTTAGACAGATCGTTCACTTGTTTGGATGTTTGTGAATTTGAGATAACCAGGGTGTTAATGCCTTTCACTTTTGTTTGGAACTTTTCTTAAAATGTATTTGATTGTTGTACAATCTGCAATTGATTCTTTATCTAATGCAATATCTGTTTTAGTAACACATTTTACATTCATGTGGTTATAGCACATTATACTGTTTGGGGGGGTATGCTGTTAATTTAATCAGTATCCCTAGTTAAATGGTGTTGGATATATAGGTTTTGCGATGTTAACTGATCCCCACTGAATGCTCTCTTTACATTTCTGGATTATCTGATCCCCGGGTCCTTATTGGAGTCATGGGTGGATTTGCCCCATCTTTTGTGTGCATAGGTAGGCAATTCTAAAAATAGCTCACAACATGGTTTGAGCTGATACACAGGCTCCCGTCAAGGTGTAGGCAGGCTGGACTGCTACTATAGTATGTCGCCACCAGAAATGCAAAGAATAAAGGAGACCTGTCCAGAAGAGACTCGGCTCCTCTCTACAGGAAGTTGGACACGGAAGCACGTGGGGTCCACCCCACACATCTTCCGGAGAGTGAAGAGAGGACTTCTTTGTTTTGTAGATGGTAACAGCCTTGTCATAGCATTTCATCCAGACGCCAAAAAGCCGCAGGTTGGCTTTAATTTAACCCTTCTTAATTGTATGACAGGGGTTCTCAACGTGTGGCTCTCCAGATGTTTTGGGTAATGACTCCCATGATCCTCTACGATTGACCGTTGTGGCCAGGGCTGATGGTAGTTGTAGTCCAAATCATATGGAGACCCAAAAGTTGATGAACCCTGCTGTGTGGTGTAACCAAATGAGCAGTGCATGGGCTCAACATGCTTTAGAAGAAACCTCGCCCGTCTGAGCAACGCAGCTCTGCCTACAGATAGCCAGCACCCCACCGACTCCAAGGCAGTATTTCCCTAGTGTGTCAAGTGTAACAGCATGCTCCGCTTTGCAGGCTGGAACTTGTAGTTTCGTTTATAAGTAGGCGCTTTCAGCACGCAAAGTGAAAGCACAGTGTCACCATTTACATCCCACATCCCAAAGGCAACAGCGCGGTTTTTACTCACTACTTGATATACAGGCGTGTAGCTGCTATTCAACCTACATATCACGACAGTAGCCTTGTATTTAACAGCCATACCACAAAGACAGTAGCTAGTTGTTTAACCCACACGTTGCAAAGTTATTATTTCACGCACACATCACATTTGCAGTAGCTGGGTATTTAATCCACGGATCACAATGACAGCAGCTTCTTGAAGGAAGATGGTTTTGGGGGCCTGCCCACACAGTCACACGAGCGATGGGGCTCTTTTTGGGATGAGCATGAGAATAGCACAGGCATATTATAGAAACACATGTGAAAACACAATATATAGGGGCCAATTCATGGAATTATCTGCGTGGAAAATACGGTACTTGCGCGCGCAACTGCGCGCAAATCTGCCTTTGCCGATTCATGGAATTGAATGCGTGGTACTTTTCTTGGCCTTGCGTGGAGTTTGCACTGGCTCGGGATGTCTGTGCGAGCTGTCGTGGGCCTTGCACGAGGGAACCAAGCAGAGTGTGGCTGTGGCTTGCGCAGAGGGCTGGGAAGGGGGCCAGAACACCAAAAATGGGGAAGAACTAGCAAAAAAGTGGGCGTTCCGAGGGTCGACCTTTTCTAGGGAAGCAGCTGAATGAGGCGAGAAGTCATTCCTGGAAACCCGACTCATCAGAATAGGAACTAATCGTGCAGAGGCCGTCCTTGGGGTTCTGCATGGGGTGTGTCTCTCTCCCTTCTTCTTGAAGGTACCACTCTTTCAGATGCAGGAGGAGAGTAGGGTGCACTTTACAAATTATGCTGATGACACACAACGCTTGATCCCGTTATCTAAGATGCGAACACCATTAATTCAGTATATGGACTGATTCAGGTTTGGATGCTTAAAAATGGTCTGGTCTTAAATGACGAGAACACAGAGTTAATGATCGTCAGTGTCAGTAACAACATTGAGTGCCGAAAACCAATACCTACAGGTCCCAGAATGCCAGATTGAGGTACAACAGAAGGATAAGACTTTGGGTGCCTCCTTAGACCAAACACTGAATATGTGAGCCCAGGTAAATTACCTGGTCTCGATATCGGAATATTATCTTGAATTGTTATCTCAACTATGACCGATCCTCTCAAAAAAGAACTTTGAGACTATACCTAGGGCGATTATCAACACAAAAATGGATCAGTGTGATATGATATGGCATTTATAATGCGCCTATATGCAAGTGTTTCAAGGTGTGAAATCAACAAAGGAGACTGCGCAAGACTCCAAGTTATTGAAAATAGTGCCGTAAGAACGATTGAAGGATTGAAGAGAAGAGACCTTGCCTCGGAAGCCCACAAAAATCTGCATTGGCTACCAATAGAAGCAAGAATTGAGTTTCTCTTGTTGGCTGTAACACATAAGTGCTTGGCAGGGATTAGCCCGGAATATTCGACCGAAACTCTAGAAAAGAAACCGGTGCAGAGAACATTAAGGTCCAATGACCAGAACCTTTCGACTCTCCCTAATCCTAAACTTACATTGGTGAGAAACGGCGCCTTTTTCGCAGCTGCGCTAAGGGCCGGGAAGGCTGGAATGGTATTCCACCAAACCTACATGAAATAGTTTCACATGAGTACTTCAGGAAAAATCTAAAAACCTCTTTGTGCAGATGAGTCTTTGGATCCCCTCGCCCAATGTGCTCCCTGTAATCGTCCCTTACTCTCTTGCTAACGACCTTATACCGAATGTCTTTGCCCTATTTGTTATGTTCTTTTGTCTCCCCCACACAGTGCCTTTATGCCTCCTGTGCATATTACAAATGTATTAACATAACTTAACATAACATGAGAGCGCCACTCTTTCCCTTGCTAATAACTACCCATCTTTCCTCTTCAGCATTTTCATTCACCCCCCACTTTCAGCATGAAGTAAAAATGGCAGTCATTAGTCAAAGAAAGAGTGGAGATTTGAAGATTCTTTTTAAGCAAATCTTAAGGTAGTTATTCCTGAATGCACTCGCAATGTAGACACATAATTGGACGGAAGCACAGAGCGAGAAGGTGATTTGCCCAGGATCACACAATGTTGGTAATGTGGGCAATCCAGCTCTCCTGTTTGGATATTATACACCCTGTTCCTATAACAGATTGACAATACTATGAATTGCCATATCAAGCAAACCTACCAATGCTACCACCCACTTCCTGATTGTGTAGAAATGATGGGCCTAACTTTGATTGTTTAACCTGGAGACCCACCCCCACACCCCCGCAGAATTTCCCCACCCACCAAACGCTGTAGCTTCTTATTTGACTTTTCTGTGACCCAACAAGGGCTCATTAGTGAACCTGACGATATATAAGAGGACATGTTGGGGAAAACAAGCACACTCCACTGTTAGATGAGAAGTCGGCACAGCAAAGAGCACCTGCATTCCAAAGGCAACGCAGGAAAAAGGTGTATGCACACTTTAGGAAGGCATCCATGCTATCCTACAAAGTGGATGCCAGGAAGGAAACGTGCTGTGAATTAAGATTTGAGAAGGGGACGGACTTGATTAAACAAAACACACGCCTGCATAAGAATGGAGCTAATGTCCTGCTGTGTGACGACTCGTGCCAGGGCTTGATCGCAGGTTCAGTGGCTGTGACAGCTTCACTCCATTCAATTCTGCATGCAGTCTGGTGTTCACGAGGTGAGAATGGCCCGGCAGGAGGGCCCAGCAGTGTCAAGGAGAAAGCACAAGCAGCTCAAGGTGCCCTGTAAAATGTAGCACACTGGATAGAAGATGAGGCGGACTACGCAAACTATTTGTTTATTTATTTGTCATTTGTAAGGCGTGCCTGATCCGTGGGTATCTGGGCGCTGGACAGACATTTTTACAATTGCATAGAAGTGAGACAATATGTGATATTATTTACAATGTACAGTATTTACAGGTACTACAGATATTTACAATATGCTTAGGTATCTTCTATGATCTGAAGTCAAAGCTACCGTTTGAACGTGAGGAGCCAGTTTTTTAGTTTTCTGCGGAAGGATGTGTGTGAAGGGTCGGATCTGATGGCTAGCGGGAGGGTGCTCCATTCTTTGGCAGCTATTACTGGGAAACTACGTCCTCCGGCCTTAGTTCTTTTGAATTTGAGTCATGATACAATATCCTGAGTCATTTATAACGCGCCTGCACACAAGTGATTCTAGGTGCAACGAGACAAGGGAGGGAGACACAGAGAGGACGAAACAAACCATCTTACTAGTCCTTGTGTCATTCAGATCTGGCAAGTGCCGGGGGCAACGGGGGAACATTGACCGCCACCACAACCCACATTGTCTCAAGACAGCCCTGCTATATGATAGAGGGTTGGGGTCACCAAGCGTAGAAGGGAAGTGGAAACAATACTTCATGCATAATGCAAAGTGCTATAGTAACCAGAGGAGTAATGGGGGTGGTTTCACCTAATAATCTGGTGACTGAACCAGGCGACAGCGCCTCGGTCTCCTTTTCCCATTGTGGACAGTTCAACACATGGAAAAGAAAGAAACTGCAGGGGTGGGGGCATTCTCCTAGATATAAATAAACAGATGCCAATGCACGCCATATCATGTGAGAGATGCCCAGCCACACCTGGTGGCTTCACACTTTGCGTTCTGGGGCTCGTAGTCCTGTTTCTATAATGGGAAAGGTAAAATTACAAGTTCCAGAATGTAAGGAGAAAAGAATGCACTGTATGGCAGCCTCTCCTGGATCACTTGGGCCATGTTGGCAAGTTCAGTGGGTGGTCAGTTAACCAGAGTGCGCAGCAGGCAGGGACATCAGCAGGGGAGCGGGGGAGAGAAAGCAGACGCAAAAAGGAAGGTCTTGAGTTGCTTCCGGAACCTCAGATGGACCTGCTCAAGTTTTAGAGAGGGAGGCAGGCTCAGCCAAAGAGAGAGATCTACCCCCCTCTCTGCCTGGAGAAGCGTCTGACCCTGAGAGATTTCGAGGTGGATGAGTGGAGAGCTTGAGAAGGAAGATGTTTTGGAAGGGAAAGTTGGATGTAGAGCAGTGCCAGGCCCCAGAAAGCCTTTTGGAAATGCAGAGGGTCTTGAACTTGATCCTTGCAGCCACAGGGAGCCAGTGAAGAGATTTACGGGCTGGAGGGATACGATCCCTGGGCTTGAGGCCAAGGACTTGTAGTCCTGTTCTGTATTAGTTGTAAAGGGCAAAGAGTAGATGCAGGCAGATTTAGAAAGAGGATGTTGCAGTAGTCCAGGCTAGAGAGAACCAGGGCTATGGAGACAGTGAGCTTCTGGGGGAAAGTGAGAAAAGGAAGAAACCCTCTGAGGGGGTGCAGTTGAAGATGACCCCAAGGTTCTTAGCCTCACAGGAAGAACAGGTCGAGGGTCTAGGATGGGCAGCCAGAGTGAGAGAAGGAAGGTGGGAGCAGGTGACCCAATGAGGAGGATCTCAGTCTTCCTGGCATTAAGGCAGAGATCGTTGGAGGCACACCATGCCTGAATTGCGGACAGTCGGGTATGAGAGAAGGAGCGGAAGAGGCTGTAGGGAGGCTGAAGAAGGTCAACAATGCGGCCTTCTACTGCAAGCGTTTTGCTGCGGAGGGTCTGTACCTCGGTTCTTAAAGGCTCAAAGGCGTGTACGTAGCATAGCGTGCTATGTGTCGTTGGGCACCATCTCCTGCACAGCTGTGTCGCTCAACACCGCAGCGTTGTCCTGAGAGGGCTTACTTGCAATAATACAGCTTCAGATCTGGTTGGCAGATATGAAGCTAGGGCATAGCTCTGTAGAGTTATAGCACGTGTGTCTGCTATCCAGTTTACTTACTATATCTATAATTCCGATTTGTTTCTGACACTACCCCTCATCATTGCCATTCCTGATCACTGCTGCATAAAATCACGCCCACACTGTTCCCCCTTTCCCAATCCAGAATACTATTGTCTTCTCTCGGCCCGAGTTGTGACTCTTCCACCTGTAGTGCGCAAACAGAACTGGTAGAACTTGCGTGCTGCTAATCAACCACTGCCTTGCCCTTACCAAGGTTTGTAACCCTGCCCCTTACCTCGCTCACACACCCCTTTCTATCCATTTTCCATCCACCCTTCCTATTACAGAGCCGCCTCTTATGGCCCAGCCCTCCCTGCACATGAAGCCTTCCAAAAGCTCTCAGGTTAGGTGCAAGGTGCTGGGGCTTCTGGTCTGGGCCAGGCTTCTTTTGTATTTTTCTCCCCCATTAAATCTACTGGTTTTTAGCCATAAAGTGGAGCATTTACCTCCAACATCATACGACAGGTAACTCCTTCACTTTAAATTACAAACCCAGAGTTCGGCGGTGTGTTAAACGTGGCGGTAATTTCAGTACTGCCCAAGAACATGTGCTCCCCCCACCGACTGTGCAGATGGCCAGAATGTATCGTGTTCACTGGCCCATGCCTAGACTGCAAAAATAACAAGAATGCATAATCGTAAGAACACTGAAATATGTATGCATGTATGTGTGACTAAATGCTATCTGCGAAGGTGAACTGGCTTGAGCTTTGTTGATTTTTCACAATACAATGATGCGAATAACTCTGTTTCCAAAAGTGTGCTTTGCCAAATCAGACCCCTCTTTCATAATGCTAAAAAACATTGTGTTCCTATGTATCATTGCTGTGCCTAACTACGGGCATCCCTGGGAGCTGCTTCAGAGTGTCAACAAGGTAGGTTCAAAGGACACATGTGCATTCCTGAACACAGCTTCTACAATCCAAACTTCCAATAGACATGGCTGACTTTTTAACTGTAAGCACCCCGATTCAAAATATCCTAATAGTGTGCCCCAGAAGCCTTGTGGCAGTTGAAAAAAAAAAAAAAAACAGGTCAGGTTTTGACATGGTGGATACTGAGATAACATAGTAAAACAGGCACAAAAAATGTATGTAATTGTATTGCCATGTTGGTGAACAGTGACTCGTTCATGATGGTGCATGTAGCTTTAACATTACAGATATTATAAATTACACCCATATTATAAATTACACAGTTATTATAAATTACACCCCATTATAAATTACGCCCCTATTATACATTACACAGCTATTATAAATTGCAATTGACCGGAAATCACCCAAGTAAATGAATAACCTATTACTACTGGTCTTGAACCTTTCTTTCCAAACCTAAATAATAACATGTGACAACTCTTCCTTAGCCTTTATATGCAATGAGACAAGCAATGCTCTTTAATTCAGGGCTGGGTACTGGGATGCTGCATTGCTTAGAAAGCAAGTGGGTGACGTCACACGGATTAGACACTTTTACTACTCCAAGGGCTGCTCTATAGCTGAGGTGTAACCCATTACCTTTCAGACGGATGCTTTTGTAAGCAAAAGGGGGATTTTAAATCATTTTAATAGGAATAGGATATAGATTGATTGTTTTTTATAGGAATATTGTATGAAGTTTTGTTAGGTATGAGGACTTGTTTTAAAAAAAATGTGTTAAACGTTTAAATTAACTATGGCACAATAAAAAAAAAATAATAATCTCATTTTTTTAAACTTCTTTTTATTGTTTTCATCATATAAACAGATCAGAAGATCATCAAACTGAAAGTCCCCACCACCCCCAACTTCTGCCATAGCGCCAGTAGGTCCTTCCATCCCGTTCTTCACCTTCCAGCAAATTAACCGTAAATGTCCAACAACTTGAGTCTTTGAGGGCATCACTTTTTCCTTGAATTCCCCTTTCACATAGGCCAGCGTTTCTCCCCAGTCCGCTGAGAAACTCCCCATCTTATTGTTGGCCGCATACATTGCCCATTCCATCGAGACCATGTCCCACATTTTCCTTAACCACTCTTGCTCAGTGGAATCGTTGGGCTCTTCCACTTCTGTGCAATAAGGCCCTCGCTGCCAGGGTGAAAATCACTTTCACCTTGGTGCTCCCTCTCCTTTCCCCTCTGCCCCCCAGTGCCCTCTTCCCCAATAAAAAAATCATTTTAATGTGATAAGGATTCAGATAACATTCAGATTAATATCTGCATTTAACCCATTACTCTTTAGGCAGGTACTTTTGCAGGCAGGAATAAAATCTGTTGTAAATCACTGCAATGTGACTAGAGCTTTGATAGCCCAGAAAATGTGCAATTGGACATGCTAGTGCCATTGATGGGGGATGCATGTATGGCACTAGCATGTCCCCTTCAATAGTCTTCTTTTCCTGAGGACGGCTCGTGCCATCTCTTTGAGCTATAACTGTAAAGGATGGTTAGCAGTGAATGAAATGTTGGATTGTACCCTCCACTCCTGACCTGCACTACTTGTCTTGGGTCCACCCTCCTCAAGGACAAAGAAAATATTGTAGCGGCGCAGAAGTGCTAGAGGAGTTGGCCCCTCTTTGCTATCGTCTCCCCTTATAGGCCTATTCATCCTGATTCCAGGAAGTGGATAATTAAATTTACAGGTAGGGTGGAGTGGCTGATTTCTGATCCCCCGCTTGCCATTACGCCTCAAAGGCAGTTAATTCTCTGACTCTTAGTCCTTAAGCAAAGGGCCCCCAGTCATCACTCCTGTCGTTCTTACTATTTCCCGCTTAGTGTCAGAGATGTGGATAGATAGCCAACATCCAGCAATTCCCTCCTAACTGAATGAATCTCAAGTCAAACTAATCAATCTACCCTCTTAATTACACTCCTTTGCAGTTCATCCGAAGGGTCGGGTACTTAATGACTACGGGTACCTGCTGGTCAGGGCTATAACAGCTCCCTCCGGCTAAGTTAACCGAGTCCTACCCCGAGGAATGTATCTGTGGCATCCATTACGACAGTGACCCTAAGCCGGAGGTCGGGAATTCTTGAAACAAGCTGTGGACATCTTAGACTGGCTTCTCTTTAGTTCTCACACCAGTTTACCTCACTGGTGTGCAACAACACAGGGCCAATCAACGAAGGCTTGGGCCCCCCTTTTAGAGGTAACTCTTGTGGAAGAGCCCTTGCACCGCTGCTTTGTGGGCAGGTAGTGGCTCTTGCTACCAGAAAGTGGTTTGTTTCCTTGGAAGCTCCAAGGCGCCCTGGCATACCGCTGCTGGTTAGCCATGGCTTTAGAGGCCCCTCTGAAATGGCAGACCCATCTGAGGATGGTGCCCGGAGGGCAGGCGGTGGACCCTCTTCTGTCACTTTCTTTCCCTCATGGGATGGCAAGACCATCAAAGGTGCCATGGAGATCACAGGGCATTGGGCCTTGTGCCACTGGGGTGTGATAGTGGGGCCAGGAAAGGGGCACACACAGAGGGCATTCCCATGTGAAGAAGGCATCACAGGCAACCCAGATATTGCCCCCTTCAGTACATCACAAGTTACCCTGAACGTTGACATATCCTAAAGTCAGAATCATTGTTATGGGGTCCCCTCAGGGGCCCCTGGGCCTAGTAATGTTATTATCAATATAATAATGTTAACCATTTATATAACACACACAAAAGTGAAGTCTCTCTTGGCGCTTATAATATAGACTATAGGTGAGGGAAGGGGTCAATATCATTGGACAAATAACTGTCCTCACCTTATGGCCTGTGGAGAAGCCGAGGTCCAGAAGGTGGGGAAGGGTCATTATCGCACGCGATAATGACCTTTCCAGGGGCCTAGGACGCTATTCGTACATAGATGATCTGATATTAATAAAGTGCTTTCATCAAAATGGTGTACATGGGGCATATTTATTTATAATCACCCACCAAGTTTTTACTCATTTATTGACCATGGAAAGATGAGAGGCTGAGTTTGTCTTACCAGGATTTGAACCTACAAGTTACATACAGATCACAGCAGCAAGCACTCAACCCACTGGGCTATCTTACTGGCATGATCAAGAAGCAACACAGGTTTTGGAGTTGTTGCGAAGTAAAGCATATTAGTTGAATAATGAGTTAAGTCCCCAAACTGTGTTAGTGAATTAATATGAAATTAAGCCCGCAGGGGAAAGGGCGCGGAGTTGCCGTGCTGAGCCCCGCCCAGCCCAGGACCCAGGAAGTCCTCCAGGCTGCTTTGCTGGAGGACAATCCCTCCCCTTCTACTTCCATCCCAGACTCCCCCCACAGGGTGACGCCTGCGGAGGAAAGGGCGTGGGACATTGGCGCGGCGCAGGGAGTTGGCGCGCACCGGGAGTTAGCAGTCGGCAGGTCCTGGTGACTCTCTAGCAGTGGCTATTTGTCCCTGGTCTATCGCTGAAGTTGCCTTCGGAACCGGAGTATGCAATAAGTCGGTTCATCAAGTCTTCAAGCAGCACCCCGGAAACAAGGGGAGAGACGCGGTGGGCGACATTGGGCTGTGCTCTTCATCACGTGGGAATAATTAGGAATTAAGGCCAAAGCCTAAGGGAAGCTATTATGCTGCCATTGACGCTTTGATACTCTGATATATTTGGGACATTTCGCATCTTGTGACCCTAAACGGTCATTAACTTTTGCAGGGTCTCTCAAGTATATCACTATTTCTTCGAACGGGGTCCTTTTGCTAACGGGGTTCTTCTTACTAACCTCCGCCGCAGCTTCAAGATGGCGACTCTTATCCCTCCTGTTATACCCACTACAGCGGAGCAAACCCCGGTTCCTTCTCCTAAACACAAATTGCTATCTGTGAAAAGGAATATTCCAGCACTGGTGTCACCTCCTACCCCCCCGCCCTTCCTCCTCGTTATGCACTACTAAGACGCAGCCTGTTCAACTCATTTGGGAAACAGGGGGAAGCCTATACCCTCATTAGTGAGATAAACCAATTTTTGGACTCAGTTAGAGTCCCGGTCAGTTTGGATCCATGGGGGAGACAACCACCTGCACAAGGTTGAACCATTCGCTTTCCCACGAGTATCCCCAGCGATTCTGGTCAATTGGGAAGTGCTGATTATCCTCCCTGCATACCCGCCCAGTGCATCAGGCCCTCAATTTACTCCACGTAGTTAGCGCCTGCTGTTGTGTCCGCCATTTTGTCTACTGCTATTCCACCTGGCCTGGGCAGTCCTGAGGGGCACCAAGCATCGGACGTCCTTAATGTAACCCCCGATGGCGAGGAGGGTTTAACGTTACTAGGACAGACCATCTATGACAAGCCCTATGGTTCTTCTGAACACGATCAGGGCCCGCGGTGCACTGAGAACGAGTCACCACCGGCCGGAGATATTTGTTTGATCGATCACGAGGGGAGGGCGGCTGGCAGCTGTGCGGGCCTGGATAATAGGATGTCTAAGCCATTGCCTTTATGTGAACAAGTGGTACAACTCTCATATATGCAGCCTGGGAAGGGGAACTTTCCACAGAAAGAGTGCCAGTGCACCTGAGTCCGTGCAGAACATCTTATTTTCGTCTTTTTGGTGGAAGCTCTGGGGAAAGACACAGACAAAGGGGAGTTGCTACTGGAGCAAGAGGAAGGAATAAAGGTCTCAAGCATATTGGTGGAATCCGGCTAGACCCAGCCCGAAATATTCCTCAGTAACACTGATGCCACCCAAACCACCAAATCTAATGAGGGCAGGAGAAGGTTGATAATTGGGAATAAACCAAGCATTTGCCCCAACTTTCAACTATAGACCAAGGGCTGCCACTTGAAACGGACACAAGTAGCTCGATTTGTCACAGGAGTGATCATGAAGCTCTCTCTCCCCCAACATCTATTCTATTCTAAAGAATTTGTATATAGCGCCAACACGCCCACAGGCCTCAGGGCACTCATATAACCACAAACAAACAGGAAACATAAAGAGAAACCAGGATCAGTAGAATAGTCAGCAGGAAAGAGAATGGTTCCTAAACTCCCCCTCTATCAAACAGATAAGTCTTCATGGCTTTCTTGAATTGGGCAATTGACAGCAGCTGTTTCAGAGACTGTGGTAGATCATTCCAGGCACTCGGTGCCCAAACATTAAAACTCAAGCCTCCAAAACTCTTTAGTCTTGGCAGCATCAGCAGGTCCTTATTATTCAACCGTAGGGTACGCCTGTGCGGCACTCTCATAACTCGTGAACTGAGGTAGCCTGGAGCATCACCTGCTAGGCATTTATAAACCAGACAGGATGCTTTGATGCGAATCCTCTGGCGAACATGGAGCCAATGTAGCTTCCTACGGGCAACGGTAACATGATCTATACGTGTCAGGCCGCCTACGGCTCTGACTGCACCATTTTTTAATGGTCTGCAGCCTCTTCACGTTTGCCTGCGAGGAGCCAACCAGTAACCCTTCAGAGGCGTGGCTAGGATTGTCTAACGAGTGGGGCCTGAAGCTAATGTAGTTGGGTCCACCGCAGTGGCATTAACATCTGTAAGGCTGCTGAGTGAACATTTTCAGATTTACAGATTTTGGGTTGCCCACTCAGGCCCTACCCGGTCTACTCCTCTGTATTCCATTACTGTAATCCAACCTGGAATTTATTGTAGCTGTTGCAATCAGAGCCCTGTTTTGCTCTGATACGGACTTATCTGCCAAAGTAACTGCGTCATATAAGCAGAGCCGAAGCTCAAGTAAGACACATGTTTACTGAAATGTATTTAAATTTACGATAAAAAATAAAACCGGGTTTTCACATGATCAGAGACCTGTATTCTAGTGCCCTCTATGACGAAAGCCTCATACTGGATGTTTAGTTTCTTCAATTTCACAGCACTCCCAAGAATCGAAATCTCAGTGTTCTTATGATTTAATGCAAGAACGGTCTCTACCGTCCATCCTTTCGCAGCATCAGAGACCTTGCCGACTTTCAGTAGGTCTGCTTCATAAGATCCAGAGAGCTCCAAGACGATCTGAGCATCATCCGCATAATTGACGAACCTGACGTCCAGACCATCCGGGAGACCGAATAAGGGTTTGGACTAGATATTATATAGCAGAGTTGAGACACAGGAAACTTGTGGCACTCTGCAACTGAGTAAAGATTGTTGTGACGGAGAGTCCACACTAACAACCCTTGCCTTCCTTGGTCCGCAGAAGCATCTCAACCAGTTCACTGCTAACTTTGAGCAGTTACCGACCTTGGCCATCCTGTCCGCCATCGTATCATGAATCACTAAAGCAAAGGCGGCTGACAGGTCTAGCAGCAACGGCATGGCCAGGCTACCTTGATCCACAATTTCAGCTACACAAGGTTTAACATCCACCAGGGCAGTTTCAGTCCCATGCTTCTTCCTAAAGCCCGACCGGCCTTTAGCCAAAATTCCCTTGTCTTCCACAAAAGCATCGTACTGTGTACAGCAATCTTAGCTATAACTTTTAACAGAAACGGTACATTGGTTATGGGCCGATAGCAGGCTTGTTTGGGTCTGGACCCTCCTTCTTTAATAGTGGAGAGATCCCGGGCTCTTTGATGTAATCAGGAACCAGCCCTTCCTGGAAGGGTCGGTTTATGAAGGATGTGACTGACGGCGCGAAGATGGTAAAGTATTCCTTGAAATATTCCTAACAAATCTTGAGCTACAGGTGGATAAGGAGAACAGGTGAAAAACGGTACCTGATAAGGTTGAGAGTCGAATAGGCCACCCCCATCATACCCGCCATGAAACCTGAGTTGGAGCCAGGTGCCCAAGCATCTAGGGAAGCGCTTATCAATAAAGGTATACATTGGCTTCGAGTTGTAAGAGGGTGTCTAATTGCCACGCTAGAATAAATCTTCAGTAGTACAAAGGTAAGTGAGCGGGATAGTAATGCTCTGGCTTCTGTAAACATCGTCTATGTGAGCACAAACGCCGCCCTGCGTATATTGAGTTTTCTGGCAAGATGGCCACCGCTGTGTATTGAGTTTTCTGGCAAGATGGCCACCGCTGTGAACGGTGCAATTAAATCCAGCGGCCTTGCTTCAGTGAATTCAACAAGAAAGCCAGTGCTCTCTGTACAAAACATTATCCCTTCAGGGAAAAGGTTTATAGATGATGTTTTTCAGCAGAGACGCCCGTAGACATTGTTGTAGTGATGCTATTGCGCCTCTATTTATGGTTTTCTTGTATGATCCTTTCAGTCTTCTGCTTGCTTGCTAGACTTTTACAAGTAAACACTGGGTTTGGGGTTCCCTGCACATTTTGATTACAACATGATTAAATGGAAAATTGTATCATTTGTATCTGTTTTTCAATACTTTTATGGCTAATGTGGTTTCATTTTGTAATATTGAAATAACTATGCTGTCTTATAAGACAAGCTTTTTCATTTAAAACTTGCTTGAACCGTAACAGGTTTCGTATGTGCTTACATTAGCGGAATGTGGTTTTCTTTGCAACGCTGGAACGCATTGCTGAATGTTTTAGCTTTCACTTTGTTGTTTTAAATTAGGGTGGAGTGTCTTGTTGAAAGAAATATAGCTGGGAGGTTGCATTGCTGTTTCTTGAATGCTTAGAAATGCCTTTTCTTGTTCCCCTTCTGCTTCTGAAGTCAGAATGTCTAGGACGCAGTCAATTACACTAGACATTGAATGCATTCCGAATATTCTGATTGTCTGAGAGGAGGTCAATAATGACTTCAATGTGCTATTAGGTGTTATTGCCAACCACAGAGATCCCAAGCTGATAGACAAGCCTAAACATTGCCGACAGGTTGTTTTACTGAACTATACACTCTGCACATACCTTTCGAAGTCTTGGTTGTACAACACACACGCCTTTGGACCTGAACCACATACATGCATGCTTTTGGAAGCTGTGAACGTCACGCTATGCATTCATTTAGCGGTCTTGCATACATGCTATGTATGTACTGGTAGGTCCTGAATCTCACCTTACTCACATCCCCTGAGGTCTTGATATGTGAATTACATATGTCCCTGAGTCATACACGTTGCCTGCCCATGGAGGGCTTGGCCCACACACTGTACATGCCTTTGACGATCCTGTTTTCCCCTGCATATGTCGGTGTAGTGTTTAAACTACTCACTCTGCAAGCTTGTCTGCACACCACCCATGCCCTTGTTGTTCTTGAATCCCACTGTACTCATACCCAAGGAGGGCCTCAGCCACACACTGTGCATACTCTTGGCAGTCTTGAGCCACACACTGGACATACCAGAAAGAGCTGGAGCCACACACTCTGCATGCATATGGAGGACCTGAGCGACACACTGCACATGCCATGTATGGTTTGAGACACACACTATACATGCCTATGAGAGCTTGAGCCACACACGGTGCATGTTCATGGGGATCTTGAGCCACACACTGCACATGTCATGGAGGGTTTAAGCCATACATTATGCATGATCTAGCAGGGCTTGAGCTGCACACTGTGCATAACCTTGATGGTCTTGCGGCACACACTGTGCATGCCTTTGGCGGCATTGTCTGCATGCAATGCATGCCCTTGTTGTTCTTGAATCTCACCCTACACATATCCATGGAGGGCTTGAGCCACACACTGTGCATAACCTTGATGGTCTTGCGGCACACACTGTGCATGCACTTGGTGGTGTTGTCTGCATGCAATGCATGCCCTTGTTGTTCTTGAATCTCACCCTACACATATCCATGGAGGGCTTGAGCCACACACTGTGCATGCTCATGGGGCTCTTGAGCCACACACTACATATGTCATGGAGGGCTTAAGCCACCCACTGTGCATGCTCATGGGGCTCTTGAGCCACACACTACACATGTCATGGAGGGCTTAAGCCACCCACTGTGCATGCTCATGGGGCTCTTGAGCCACACACTACAAATGTCATGGAGGGCTTGAGCCACACACTGTGCATGCTCATGGGGCTCTTGAGCCACACACTACAAATGTCATGGAGGGCTTGAGCCACACACTGTGCATGCTCATGGAGATCTTAAGGCACACACTGGACATATCATGGAGGGATTATGCCACATACTGTGCATCCCTTGATGGTCTTGCGGCACACACTGTGCATGCACTTGGTGGTGTTGTCTGCATGCAATGCATGCCCTTGTTGTTCTTGAATCTCACCCTACACATGGAGGGCTTAAGCCACATACTCTGCATGCTCATGGAGATCTTTAGCCACACACTGCACATGCCATGGAGGGCTTAAGCCACATACTGTGCATAACATTGATGGTCTTGAGGCACGCACTGCACATACCCTTGAAAGGCATGACCTGCACCATACACATGCCCTTGTTGGTCTACCCCCACACACTGTGAATGGCCTATGAGTTCTACATACCAGGCATGCATTTGGAGGTGTTGCATCACACACACGCCACATATCGTTTGGGGACACATGGCAAGGGCGCGGGAGCAGATCAGGAATTGTAATGGGACATTGATTACAAAGAGCAGTAATCTTCTGCCACTCTGGATACATCTGAGGCGGGCACCCATGATAATCCATCTGGAGTGTAATAGTTTAAGCTGAAATCTGCATTGGGTAAGCCCAGATACCGTCTGATCCGCCTTGGCACAGAACTGTCAGAGAGGACTTGATGTGGCAAATCCACAAGTAACATCCTTTGTGCAAGACCCTTTTGTACCCTCTAGGGTAGAAGAAACAAGCACGTTGAGTGCCAATGAAGGTGAAAACAGACCAGCTTGAGGAGTACTCAAATTAAGACAGCCACGTCGATGCTCCATTGATTTTCCTTTCCCGCTCAGACCAAAGTAAAAGAATGTGGAACAGCACATCTCTGGACCACCTCAAGGTGGTTTCTCTTTCTAAAGATGTTCCCCGCTTGCCTTTGAGGCACAGTCTAGCCACCTCAGCACTTGTTCGACCAGGGAAGAGTTGGCTATTGGCTATTATATATTAGTTCATTAATCTCTTGTAACACGCAGGATCAGGATTCAAACATATGTTGCTCTGCGTTGCCTTGCTTCCAAGACAAGCACGTTGCACCTGAGCTATCCTCCAGGCCCTTCCATTATGCATGGGATAAAATACACCCTACTATACTTCATAATATTATTGCAAGTCACTGAGGAGTTTGTTGAGGAACTAGAGGCACACGCTCAATGGCCGCGTTCAGTTATATGGTCACAGAATGCCAAGTGGACTTCCAATATGGTTTGCATGTACATACATTTTATTCCTTATCATACAGGACAGCACCATCATCCCTTTTAATATTTGGCCTGTTGCTAGCTCTGAGGCAAGAGACCTTCCAGTTGTTGGTACAGATAATCAATGGTAATCTGGAAACCTTTGCAGCTTGTAATGGGTTGCAAAAATGTTTTAAGCAGTTAAAACGATGCATTTAAAAGAAGTTTATGGCTTAAAATATGTGATAAGACACTGAGTCTTGGTCTCCTGTGTTAAACTCAAGCAGTGAGCTAAATAAATAAATAATACTAAACAGTTCCTTATTGTGTAATGTTTATAAAGTGTCAGGAAAACTAGTTTAGAAGAAAAGAATCCGAAAAGTGAGTCACAGCTTTAATTAAGTGTATAATCGGCAGATGGAATCCTGCTCTGGTTCAGGCAGTGGCCAACACGTTTTTACACGTCTTTAGTGATGTCCTTGTCTTATTACAGGTGAGTAGTGATGTCACTGCTAGACTGTCATCAGGGCAATGTGGGGTTTAATGACCACCCGAATGTTATAACTGAAGCGCCGGGTTAGGCCTCTGATTTGAAATACAATGTTCTAATGGAAAAAGACACACTGACATATACATATTAAGCCCAAACCTTAACACAGCGAAAGGGCCTGGTGAGGCAAAATATGTGTTTTGCTGGAAGATGACACAGTGTATTAAGAAAAGTGTGTGTCTTTCTGCAGTTGAAACATGGAGTATGCTTAAAAGCAAAATCAGATTTCAAATTGAAAAATTGAAATGCACATTGTGAGGGAGCAAAATTAACTATAGAAGCCCTACACTTTCAAAATGCCCCCTTGAAAATGATTACTACGTGCAAAGAAAAAAAAAAGAAATCTGCTCATTCAAAAGCTCATTGTACCATGATAGTAAAATACATACTTATTTCAAGGAATAGAAGCTGCATAGGAATAAACGAATGTGACCATTGAGGAGGCTATTTGTTTTCAGTTCCCGCATGTACATTTGTCCTGAGTTCAGAATAAAACAACACTAAGTTTCGATTCTGGATGTGAGCCAGTTGTCGGGCAGAATGTTTCGACTATGATTAAACAAACTGCGATGTGAAACTAAATATTATATATTTTTATTATGTGGTCATTGACTTTCACTGCAAATGTTAGTTTATGTAATAATTTTGAGACCGAGAGACGTACAGGGTTGTGGCATATCTCCTCTTAAAGCTAATTTCCAGGCAATGGTATTAATGTGATGTTCATTCAGATGCGATTTGAAGTTTTCTATTTTTGATAAGGGTGTTTCTAGCTGCCCCGAAATGGTGGGAAACTTGAAAGTTAGGGAGCTACTGTCTAGTTTAATTAGATCTTTGATTATGAAGTTTCATATTCCCAACTATGTTAGTTCTTGAATAAAAGGCAAAAAACCATACTGCGCCTGTGCTATAGCGTGCCAAAATACAAACAACCTCTCCTGATCTGTCATGAGGAGGGGAATATTAATATCTATATTATGGAATTTATCAGGAAGTTATACAAATTTGGCAGGCAGGGACTTTGAGGAAAAAGCTGTCATGTTAAAAAAAAAATACAAATGATAGAAGGTGTTCACTTCAATTACAGAACTTCCCTAGCCTGTCCGCAGGGAGGGGTCGGCTCTTCGGAGGAGGACAAGAGAATGTTCCTCCAATGGGAAAGTTAGCATCACAAAACTGGTACCTTATAATTGTAATTATTGGAGGTGGGGCTGGGATATTAAAAAGCACTTGCTCTATGGAGAGGATCAGGACAGCAGAATTTGACCATCAGGAGAGCTACCTAAAAAATACATCAGAAGACAGGAGCTCAAATCTTTCAGGGACACTTGCTTAAAATCATCTAGGGGAAAAGCTGAAGGAAGGTGGCTGAATTTATCCTTGCAAGGTCGGCTATCTATAATTATCTGGGGGTCGCTATTGAAAGCTGAATGGAGATTTAACCATGACTGGGAGGACAGCGATTGGTTAAGCCTAAAGCTGAGGCGAAGCTTGTGACTGCCTTTGACCGAAGTATTAGGATCAGATCCCGTTGTGCCCACAAGAGAGGGTCCTGGAATCTGGCTGACGTTCCTGTACACCAAACCAAAAGAAATTCCATGTAAGTAAATCGCCCCAAAACGAAATTAAGTGTGGGGTGATCTGCTTGCCTTAATATGCTTCTGTTAATAGTGGGTGAGGGGCATATTGTGTAGACCCTTGGCATATTTGACAGTATAATAATGTTATTAACTCCCAAACAGATTGATGCAGGGGTAGCTTGGAAGAGTTTGAAACTTCCACCTTCTCTCCTAGCGGGAATAAAGTTATAGGTCCTCATTCCGAGATTGGTGGTAGTCATGGCGCTATTTGCACTATGACTGCCACCAATAACGGGTCCCGCATGGTGTAGTTCAATGGGGAGTTACCGGTGTAGTCGGACTCTGGCGGGACCGGTAAATCCCCATTGAACATGCCATTCCCCATTCCCATTGAGCCCTCATAGGGCTCAATGGGAATGGGGAGGGCGCTAATAACGGGCTCGCGACTTTCAAGCCCCTTATTAGCGCCCTGGTCCCTTAGCGGGACTGGTAAGGGACGTGTGGTTAGACCACACATTCCTTACGGTCCCCGCCAAGGGACCTTGGAATAGGGCGGTAAGGGATTACCGGCACCGGTCTCCTTACCGGTGCCCGGTATCCCTTACCGCCCACCTTGTAATGACCTCCATAGTCACATAAAGTAATTGGGGTGTCCTGGCCACAAAAACGATGCATATAGGTCACCATTCCCAAACTTTACCTTTAAAACAAAAAGTTCCATCACCCTAAAAAGAAATTCCCATTTGATACCCCTTCCCAAAACTTGTTTTTAAACAAAAGTTTTACTTATCACAAAAACGAAAATCCCAATTGTCACCACTCATTGTATTTAAACACAGGGGTGCCCTTGGCCCAAAAATGAAATTCCTAAACTGTCCCCACTCCCTAGATCTGTCCTTCTACAGAGGTAGGGCTGCATATCACTGATGCCTGAGTCGTTGGTGCTGGGCGGAGAAGTGCTTTGGAAAGAGAAATGTGTCTAACTTCCATTGGAAAAGATAAGTAAGCACGTGACCCTGCTAGCATAGCCATGTTTGCATTGCTTTTGGGTGAAAAGGAAGTGGGGTGTTATTTGCCACATGCATTTTTACAGATCTGTGTTTTCAGAACTGCAAGCATTTTTCACGTTTCAAGCATTGTACATGTCATGTGTGACCTGTTTTAAAAATAGGAACTGTGCTTTGTTGTTCATCTGAATTTGATCAAGTACCATTAACCTGGTTATTGTTGAATTTGTGTTTGGTGCCGCAGAGAAGGTGTTACGTGTATCTAGTCGCGAAAATGATTAATTGAACATATAAGTTAAATACCGGCGAAGTCCCGGTCTAAGTCCCGCTTTGCCGCTGGTGAACGCTGCTACTGCTGCAACTGCTGCAACCGCTGCTATCGCTATTGCTTCTGTGCGCGGAGCTGTATGTGGATTTCGCACTACAACAACCAGAAGGTGATCATATACAGTGGTATACTCTTTGCTGGACTTATTGCTGGATTTGCTGGACTTTTATCTAATACGTCGTTTTCTTTGTAGGCACTGCTTTGCTTACTTTGGTAGGCGGACCTATTTAACAAGAATCAGGCACGCACCGCGCGCGCGCACCGGCGAAGTCCCGGTCTAAGTCCCGCTTTGCCGCTTCGCCGCGTTCACCGCGGTAAGCGGTGATTACTGTTTTTAACTACTGCTAACCCTCAAATTTTGAACCTTTGTCTTTTTTCCCTTCCCCTTCGTTTTGTATCTTTTATTTTTTAAACTCACATTTTTCAACCATGAAACGAAATCTAAACTCCTTAAAGACTGGTATGCCAATAGTAACTGCACTCCATAGTTCTAATGGCCCCAGTTGTTCAAAATCTCCTTCTCTT
Source organism: Ambystoma mexicanum (assembly GCF_040938575.1). NCBI lineage: Eukaryota > Metazoa > Chordata > Amphibia > Caudata > Ambystomatidae > Ambystoma > Ambystoma mexicanum. The sequence goes on along the minus strand of NC_090927.1, from coordinate 99,339,059 downwards.
ACCAACATAAAAAGGCCTCGTCTCAGCTCCACTCCGCGGACAAGCGCCAGAGGCGCGATACAGAGTGGTGCGCCGTTTCCTCTTGGAAAGGACATTCGCCCTTTTTGCAAGGACACAAGTCGTATTGGGCATACAACTCTACCATTTGGAAAGCCTGCAGAAAGTCCGTTGCTACAGCCTGCTATAGAGCATATGGATCCAAAAAGCGTATTGCACGGCCTCCTTGTGAGTACCAACACTTGTGAAAAGAAACTAACTGACAAAGAAATGTCTGTGGATCATGTGGGGGAAGGTCAAACTGACGAGACCTGTAAATCAATGGCATTGTCTGGTCCATCTGTTACTTTTGCCAAAGAAAATGTTTCGCTTACTGATAGTGTTATACTTACAAATGTATTAACGGGTGTGGTGGCGCCGCCGCTTGAGGCTTGTAATGCGTCTGGTATAGCTATAAGCGATACATCAATTTCTATTGCGTCTTTGAATTCTGTGTCTCAGAATATTCCTGTTATTGATTTAGTAACTAACTCCTCTGTTTTATTTCCTCACTCAAATTCAAAAAATCTGTCCAAATCGCCTGCACTTTTCACAAACGTGAGTGCTGCCGAATCAGTTGCAAATCCGTCCTTTACCATTCCCACTCCTAGAAAGGTAGTTGGAAAAGCCCCACCTGACAGGGGTGACAATGACTCTGGAACTGTAAATACAAGCATTGCACTTACATCTATGAACAATGCCATTTTAGCCCTAGCGAAACTATTCGAAGTCCTGGTTCTAAAGGCGGAGGCTCATTCAATTCAGTTTGACCAAGTAATTGCGAACCAGCATGTAATTTCCAATAGGTTGGAAAACTTGAGTAAGTCAAATGATCCATCAATTGTTAAATACTCTGTATGCACACAAACGTCTTTGCCATCTGAACCGACTGCTCAGGAGTTTCAACCCATACCTTTTATACTTGAGCCTATAGTGGACACTGTAGAAATTGAACATGACCCAAAAATTGATCCACAGAAGATTCCCATGTATGCTTTATTTGGGAGAAATCCTAACTCTAAAAACCTATCCTCGCAAAACCAGACAAAGAAAACGAAAAATATCGAAGCGGGCTCCCGCAAATCCTCACAAGTCAAAACCTTCATTAGCAAGATTTCAGTTCCAGCCACGCCCACAATATCGGCATCCAAGGCTATTGTAAGAAAATATGCTGCACAAAATCAGATGAAAAAAGCAAAAATACAGCCAGCTTCTTCTGATCCAGTCCCGGCATATAGTCCCCTAAATGAACTGATTATTGCGGCAGATCAGCTCTTGCAAAACACATCTACCAAGCGAAGTATGAGCACGTTGACTAGTGATGATCTTGGCGGGTCTAGCCCAATAGCAATTGGCTCTACCTCTAAACTCCCCGTGACTCAGAACTTAGGGGTCGACAAACAGCGTCGCAAAGAAATACGCAGGGCAGTTGACGAATATTTGGCTTCGAAATCAGTTACAAAAAATCTAATTTTTCCGCAGGCTGCACCTGTAGTCGAACAGGTGTCCGTGCCAGCAGTAGCCTCGATATTAAAAAAAACGAGTTTGCCTACAGACTCGGAGGCCATTGCCACTAATCCTCTGCAAACCCTAGGAAAGGCAAATCCCACAAAGACGGCTAGCACAGAGTTGTCTGGGTTTAATCCAGTTCTCTCTGGTGAAATGGAACGCCTGTTACAGGCAACCTTCACTAAGTTCTTGGAGACCTCCATTAGCCCCCAAATGGTCTCTGGTTCAAACCCAGACAACGGAGCGTGTAAAAGGTCTAATCAACCTCCACCATCGACCAAACAAAAACCATCTGCTGCCCGTTTTAAACGTCCAGCGATCCATGCCTTGACTCTTAGCTGTCAGCCTCTACCTGCCAAACAGTATAACTTAAATCGGGCATCTGTACTCTCGATCTTTCGTGAAATCCCAGACCTTGATGACATAGGAACCATAGATATCGAACTTGTTGAATTTACAGACCCCTCCAATCAATCTACGGTAAATCTGTGGATTAACTCAAGGGTGGTGGTCAATACTATTTGGGCTGCGAAATCCCAAATTAATGACCTTGGCTTCAATTTGCTGCCAACCCCAGACGGACTGCAGAGTTCCACGACGTCTGTTGAACCACCTCCAAACCACCAAAAAAGTAGATCACAAGATCAGTACAATCATGTAGCTGTCAATGTCAGGTAAATCAAAGTTAACATCCAACCCTCGCGCCACCTAATCTTTCCTTTGTCAGTTGGAATTCGAGAGGGAATCGACATCTAATTAATAATCACACGCATCATGTGCTGAATTACGACGTGATTTTGCTCCAAGAATCTTGGTTGACCAGCGTCCCGTCCTGGAACAATTATGACGTCTGTCTAGCGCCTGCAGTAAAACATCGGGTGGGTCGCCCAACTTCTGGTTTGCTAACTGCTGTCAAACAATCCTCTGGTCTGAAATTAATCCCGTGGTTTTGTCCGAATGAATTTATACAAATGTCCAGAATCAAGGGAGACGGCTTAGCATACGCCGTCATTAACATATATTGGAATCCTGCGGGCATTTCTGATGAAAGTTTCATTGACTCATTGACACAGGCGTTCGATTTAATCATGTTGGATGGGCATGTTGACATGATCTACTTAGCAGGTGATCTAAATCTACATTGTTTGGGGCCTTCCCCTAAATACGAACAAAAACGCCTTGACATGTGGTTAATGTTTACTAAATCACATAACCTTTACATGTTAAACGGAGCCTTTTCTCAAGATATCCCACCAAGACCTACATGGCATCGGGCATGCAGTTCAGGGATTATCGATTTTACCTATGTCAACGCGCAAATGTTAAACATGGTCCAAGACTTTCGTGTAATTGAAGCAAACTCAAGTGATCATAATATTCTGCACACAACTTGTTGCACTAATAAAACAGTCACTAAGTCACAATTGAACTATCTCAAAGGGACCTATGATGTGAATCCGGCAAGAAATCGTCTAATATGGACGGAACACACCCTAAAAGCTTTCAAATCGTGTTATCATGCCCAACTAACAAGTAGTGTTGTGAGCGATTATTTGATTGATGGCGTCTATTACGATTTAATGCAGCGCTTCCAACCATGTTCTATCATGCATAAACAAAAACAAACACCACACTTACACATTCCCAATCATGAAATTAGACTAAAAAAATCTATAGTTCGGGCTGAGAAAAGGAAGGCTTACAAACTGTCTCCCGAATTACGTCAGGCTGCTCTTACACGGATACAAACGTCCTATAGAAATTGGACAAGAGGTATGAAGGCCAAATTGTATCAAATTGATGGGGAAAATATGGTATCTTCCATGGCATCTAAAAATCTGTCTCGATCGTGGCAGATCATAAATCAAATAACATCTGGCCACCAGGTTGCCATTCAGACAAACGATGTCTCAGAGGATGCGTGGGTATGTTATTATTCTGACTTCTGACTTATTTGCTAGCTCTCAAGGAGTCCTATCTGCTTCATCAACAAAGTCTGATATTGCATTCAATTTATGCTTTACCAAAGAAGACATTGTACATTTAATTAAATGAGCCAGTAATTCCAGGGCTCCTGGCCCGGATGGCCTAACTAATATGCATCTAAAACAATTCCCGGATATCTGGGCTGATATATTATTTCTTATGTTTGAAGCGGTTAATAACTCCCAAAAAATTCCCATGTCTTGGAGACAATCAATTCTCATCCCAATCTATAAAAAGGGTGATCGCACATGTCCAGTAAGCTACAGACCCATCTCATTATTGGATGTCTCAGGAAAGATTTTTTGTCGACTCATCTTACGGGAACTAAATGAGTGGACAGAGAATCATTTTAGACGGGACCCTCTTCAATCGGGCTTTATCAGTGGTTTGGGGACAATCCCCAATATCATTACCATCAATATGCTGAAATCCCAATATGTAAACAGGAAACAAAATCTATATTTTGCATTCATTGATTTCCGGTCAGCTTTTGACTCTATAGATCGGAATCTTCCTTTTAATAAATTAAAAGCTTTTGGCTGCCCCAGTTCTCTTGTGGCCCTAATTACACAACTGCACATGAATACTTCCATGCGAGTCCGACTTACACGTGAAGGCTTGTTATCTGCACCCTTCCCAACGTCGGTAGGGCTTAAGCAGGGATGCATATTGGCATCCACGTTGTTTAATCTCTTCATCTCTGATCTGGGCCTATCCTTTCTTGACATCCTTGCCGACGCCCCGGAGTTGGGTGGCCAACGCATCCCGTGGATGCTATATGCAGACGATCTGGTTCTGATCTCCCAGACTCCGAAGGGTTTGCAAAATTTGCTTACTGCCCTTTCATACTATGCAGATTCAAACCATCTTACAATCAACTTGGCCAAATCTCAAATTATGGTCTGCAGGCCTCATGGAAGATCCAAAATATATAAGGGGGCGTGGTCCTTGCAACATCAAACCATGGAAATTGTTGCAGAATATAAGTATTTGGGTGTAGCTATCAAAAACACTGCTACAGATGACGCATCTACACACATTCTGGACTCAAAATTGTTGAACCTGATATCGCAAGCCAAAATTCTTGTATATAAATACGGGAAATTCACGTTGAAACAAATTATCATGTATTACGAACAAAAGGTGGTTCCAATTCTGCTCTATGGCGCTGAATCAAAATTATACGTTAATAATAATTCATGGGACAGACTTGAGGCTGCTTTCTGGAAGAAGGTGTTGCGACTCCCAAACTGTGTACCCCTGCCAATATTAAGATTTGAACTGGGTTTGAACTCTCTACATAGCAGAGTGAAATGGAGAATGTGCGCCTTCTTTCGGAAATGCCTGCTGGGAATCACCAATAATAACATCTTGAGTACAGTAGGGCGACAACTATCTGGGTCTTCGGCACCTTTTCTTATGAAATGGCGAATATTTGTATTAAATACATTAGTCGGAGCCAATATCTCCCTACAATTTCTCATAGATAACCCGATTTGCGCAAAGAAAAAATTGCTATATTGGGATTGGATCATAAATTATGAGTTGTGCACAAAATACAAAGATTTCGATTCTAATCTATTTGGGTCTAAACGCCTAGGACAAGCGGCTGGCTACCTCCTGAAATGCCCATCGCCAAACATCCGTAATAAACTATTGCGAATGAGGTTGAACCTGTGGTTGACGAGGGAGGTCTTGGCCAGGCGCAAAATTATTCATCCAAATCTTAACTTTTGTCGTTTTTTGTAAAAATCGACGCAAAAAAGAAACCCTTCAACACTTAATTGTGTCATGTCCACACCTGAACACTACTCGTGAGAAACATTGTAAAAATCTATTGAGCTTGTACATGGAGAAGGATGAAAATGAGATTTGGAGTATTTTATTTAAGAGCACTAGATTTTCAGTTATGAAGGCCATTGTTCATTTTCTAGAAAATATTCTACCTGATGAGATATTGTTATAAGCATGGTAAAAGGATACTGTAATAAGACAAATGTCTCCAAATCTAGAATTGTGTAAGCAACAACTGTTCGTCTCTTGTAAATACTGGCAATTTTAACTATTCACACTGGTCTTATTGTAAGCAGACACCTCACTGCTCCTTATGTCACTTTTATCACTTTGATCTATATGTTTAAAGTTGCAATTCTTCTTCTTGTTATTCTCCTTGAATTTATGTATGACTTTGTGACGATATATAATAACTGCTGATTTTGAAAAGTTGATGTAATCAGCTATATCAAAATAAAATAAATAAATAAATAAATAAATAAATAAATAAATATATATTCATTCTATACCCCTGCCTGGTTCTTGGCTCATGGTTGGCACAGAGGGAGGGATTCACGTGACTCCATGTGAGTCATAGATAGTGCTCAACAAATCTAACAAAGAAATTATCTATTGTGGTCTGGTTTCATTGGGCGGGAGAAGGAACTCCCTATGTTGAGCTTGTTCTCGCAATATACTGTTACATCACTATTTACAGGCTTTGCTATTTCAGATGTCTACTGCCATATATTACCTTGACGTTATTCACAGGCTTTTATACTGATATTGCAGGTGGCCATGTTTTATAAGGGCATTATTTAAAGGTGTTTATACTGCTATTACAAGCCGCAATGTATTATAAAAACACTATTTACAGGCTTTTGTACTAGTATTTGCAGGCTGAAAAACATGACGTACTACGTGTCAGATTCACATGCAGCAACTATGAAAGAATGTTTGGGAGCTTTCCTAAAGAAGGGAAGCTTAGGGTCAAACAGTTGGTGAATGCACACTTTCCCTCTGCATAACTCTCAGGTACTCTGAGCTGCCTTTGTTAATTGACTGCAGGCTTTACAGGTAGGTTAATATTATAATTGGTTATTTATAATGCGCTTGATACCCAGAGGTTTCTAAGCGCTAGAACCAGAGTTGCTCCTCGTCATCTCGCTTCCAAGGCGAGCACGTTGCCCCTGAGCTATCCTCCTGAGATTTAGTTGGGTGAGGCTGGAGGCAGGTGTTCACCCCTGGCACAGAACTGGCGGGCTTAGCAAATCAGCAGTGACATATCATGAGATGCATCACATGCACCCTCAGAGTGGATGCACTATCCAGAATTTTCTAGAATGTTCTCGCATTCTATGACCCCACAGCTTATATCTGTCATTTCGAATGGGCTGCTGTAAAGCTCGAGCTGGATTCTGTTTCCCTGCAGTCTAACAGAGACTCCCGGGCACGTGGCCAACTATGAGGCTTGAGACCACTTTGCAGACCCCATGCATAAAAACATCTGCCCCCCCCCCTGGAAAACGAGAACAGGCAACGTCACATCCGGTCTCTGCCCTTCTGCCCACCCTCCCGCGAGAAACCGATCGGGGGCTACACTATGCATTCAAGTTAAAAGAGGGGGGACAAGGTGAAATATAGCCTCCACTCTTTGGATAAGTAGAACCCACAGAGAGAAGGGGGCCCTGTAAATGTGCCGCTAGGGGAGGGGCATGACCTACAGAGAGGTGCACATGTGGCTTGCTTGGCATGGATAACTCGTCTGACATGTGCAGTATTGGGTGGGGAGAGGGGCCTCTGCCTGGGAGCCTTGATCACTGGGATACTAGTGGAGAGGGCAGGACCTCCATATGAAACCTGACAACGATTGGTTATTAAAGAGAAGCCTGTGGATAGGTTAAACGGGGCTGAAATGCAGTCCCATTGACGGGTAATGCATTATTGTCAGGAAGAAATGGCAAAGGGATTTGTCACACAGCCCTCCCAGCAGCGCATTAGTTTAGGCCCTGAAAACTTAAAGAGTGATGGATGGAAGATTTAGAATAAATCATAATGCCTGAAATTGCTCTGGGCAAACCTCTAGAACATTATTTTTCATCCTGCTGTCTCATTCCAGAAAAGGAAAGACTGTATGCTAACCAGGATTGCCGCAAAAGGGGCAGTGCAGACTGACGTGCCGGGACGCATCCCTTGTGCACGAGACCACAAGCAACCTCAGCCACGTTTCAGCCTCCATGACCTCATCAGAGAGATGCAGCTTGTTCCTCAACCCCCCCACCCAGCACTCTGCGTGATCTGAATGACACAAGGCTGAGTAAGATTGTTTGTGTTGTCCTCCCTCTGTCTTCCCTTGTCGCGCCCTAGAAACACTTGTGTACAGGCGTGTTATAAATGACTTATCATATCATATTATACCCATCCCCGGGCGGGATACTTTTCCAAACCTGAAGGTAGATGACTCTGAATGAATCATAACCACTGGCATTGCTCTGTGCATCCTGCCATGCCATTACACATGGGGAACAATCATATGCAAAGTGGAGCTGCTAGGTCACATGCCTTCTGTAGGGGACTGGCAAAGAACCCTAGTCATGTGTGTGACTCTAGCCACAGCTACGGCGTGCCCGCGTCTGTGTTGTGCCATGTCTCGGGAGGATAGCTCAGCAGCAACGTGCTCGCCTGGGAAGCAAGAACACAGGTTCGATCCCCGGGTCCGCGCACAGAAAACTCTGGGTATTAAGCATGTTATAAATAACCTATCATATCATAGGTCAATCGGGGTGTCTTATGCAAGACTGATGAGCAATGGTTAGCAGGTTTTGCTCCAGGACCACACAGGTAAAATCCGGGTTAGGGCCGAGGACTGGTATCCGCATGATGGGCCTTCGGAGAAAATGGATGCCCGAGACGGGCCTCCAGCATTGTGGTCCACCGCAGCGATGGGCCTGTGGGGGAGATTTGCAGCTGCCCAGCTGTATTGTCAGAAACACTTAGAAAGAGCAGGGGACATGCTGTGGAGGAAGTGTGCAAGAGGTGGCAGTACCAGGATGGCGTGCCCTGCCGAGATCAATGCCATCACCAGTGGCATCTCAAGTCCTGGCTACTGGACCCCTGCGGTCCCTAGAATGAGCGGCAAAGGTACATCCTCTGGCACGCGTGATAGAAGCACGCCTGCCTGTGGAGATGTTCAGCTTGAGTATGTGATTCCATCACAGTCCAGAAGACCCCTCAGAAGAGCCCCACATGATCTGGAGGGATAAACCTATAGAAGGAAATCACCACCTTATACTCTGTGGCCGATTATTGGTCCGATTTCAAAATCTCCATTCTTACCTACTGGTATGTTCCTCTGCCCCGCCGCTTGGCACCCTGAAGACTGCTTGCTCTGCACTAACCCTGTACATCTGGACGGTCCCATAATGCCCGGGCACCCATCACTAAGATGGAAACCCTGCACTGTCTCTGAGGAAACTCTGGACCAGCGCTATTGAAAACCAACACTACCTCTGTGGAAATCCAACATTAACCCGGTGTAAATCCAGAGTCATCCCAGTGGAAAACCACACACTCACTCTGTTGAAACTCAGCTTTAGCACTGTGGAAACCCAGACTTGTCTCTATGGAAACTTGGGAACAAGCTCTCTGGAAACCCAGCGCTATCTCTGTGGAAAACCTGCATGATCTCTGTGGTAAACCAGCAGTAGCTCCGTGGGAACCCAGCACCATCTCTGTGGGAAGCTAGCACTACCTCTGTGGAAATGTAGCAAAGTCACAGTGGAAATCCAGTACTATATCTGTGGAAATCCAGCGTTATCTCTGTGGAAACACAGCGCCAGCTCTGTGGGAATCTAGCACTATCTCTGTGGAAACCCAACACTGTCTTTGTGGAAACCCAGCACTAGCTCCATTGAAACACAACATTATCTTTGTGGAATCCAGCACTGACTTTGTGGAAACAAAGCACAAACTCTGAGTAAATCCAACACTAACTCTGTGGAACCCCAGCACAATTTCTGTGGAAACTCATCCCAATCTATGTTGGAACACAGCACTATCTCTGCGGTAACCCTACACTACTTCTGTGTAAACCAAACACTAGCTCTGTGGAAATTGCATGAGTAGCTCTGTAGAAACCCAGCAGTGGCTCTGTGGAAACCAACGCAATCTCTGTGGAAACCCAACACTAACTCTGAGGAAGCCCAGCACTGTCTCTGTGGAACCTCAGTACAGTGTCTGTTTAAACCCAAACTGTCCCAGTGGAAAGCAAACACTATCTCAGGGGAAACCGAGCGCTAACTATGAGGAAGCCCAGCACTATCTCTGTGGAACCCCAGTACAATTTCTGTTGAAACCCAGCACAATACAAATACATCACTCAAATAAATTGACGTTGAACTTCCTGCACACTACAAAGAGTAAAAACCTCTTCCAAACTAAGATAACTAATTTAGTATAAATACAAACTTTCAAAAGAATCATAGGTTATATTTTCTGTAACAATAAAGTAATACATTCTATAAATCTATTAAATTAGGAAACAAATAGAGAGTCACGGAATGCATGCAAGTATATTCGTCATACAAAATTCCATTCATGTGGCTTCAAGCAACAGACATGTTCTGTAGTTGAGAATTTAAAGAAAATATTAAAACAAAAGCTTCCTTTATGCAAAGCTACTAGTTAAGTTTCACCAATTTGAAGTGGTTATGGATTTCGTGTCCAACACGTTTCGAAATTGCTTTCTTCATCAGGGACAACCACCACTAATCATTTCAAGGATTAATGAGAAATAAGTACCTATTAATATTCAAATAAACTCACTTTAAAGGGGGTGAAATCACTGATCGCTAAGCTCTCTATGTTCTTACTAACACCTGCAGAGTCACCAATGACATTCACCGGGGAACAAACTGTAAATAATAAACGGAATCTCTAAGAATATAGTAGTTTTCTAGTCAGAGTCCCATCCCAAACTTTCAAGAAAAGAGTTCTTATAGGAAGAAATTATTGGGCTACAATGATCTGCTCTGTCAAAGAAACACGTTACCAAAGGACACCAACATGATCTTCTGGGTCAATGTAGTTGGGCAGACCTAAGGAAAGATAGTAAAGGTAACGCTATTCCCCAATGCACAATGTAAGAATTCCAAGAGAACATTAATAGCTATCAACAAACGTACTTCTCTACCAGTAGCTCTGTAGACAAAGTCAAAATAATACAGTCAAAACTCCACTCAGATTGTTTCTAAAAGAATCCCAATGAGGCATCTAAATCTCATGACAGCATACTTGTAAAGTTGTGCCACAAAATGCATGATCATGGAGGTTTAAGTGCACAAGCACATGCCCTTTGATGTCATTACGCTCACACTATGCACGCCCTTGGAGGTTCTTACTGTACACAATGTGTACCTTGGAGGGGTTCACTGCATGCATCTAATGCCTTTAGTTGTTTTGACCACACATCACAGATGACGTTGGAGGTCTTCACTCCACTCGTGACTTGCTCATGGAGGTCATGACTACACAGACCACCTGCTCATGGAGGTAGTGGGTGGACACTATGCCTTGAAGATCTTCACTTTCTACCATTCATGCCTTTGAATCTATTCACAGTACATTGAAAACATCCTTAAAGGCATTGGACCACCCAGTATGCATGCCCTTGCAAGTCTTCACTACACAGTGCACATGCCCAATGCAAGGAAGTGGCTCAAAGATTCCAATGTGAAAGAAAGGCTTCCATGAAGAAATGCAGTATGTCAGAAAAGCAAGTGTTATTGCATGCAAATGATCGGAATGGGTTAATCAGTTCCTTGGAGCTGAAAACTAACCCAATCCTCTCTGAACGACAACAAATTACAGTTTATATACCCAGTTAGACAATTTACATAATCACAAACATTCTGTTACAAAGACATCCACTCAAACCCCCCCATTGGCTAACTCTAATACAAAGTAATGTAATCTCCCTAGCTCTAAAACCCCATTGGATACATTTACAAAGTACAACCCCTTTGACATGTGATGACCTTTCATAGTCATTTATGACATACTCCAAGTAATACTTTTATCATTCATGAATAACTGATTTTATTATTCAGGTGATGTGACAGAAACTCAATAACCCAGATGGTGATTGTGCAAGGCTTTCCATAAACACTTCAAGGCATGTGGACGTAGAGAAAAAAATAAGCACTCATTTGAAGCAGCAGTAAATCCTTCTCCTCCCAGATACTCAGGCATCACATACTATTTTCTGTGCATTTCTTTGGCGTAATCCTGTTTGTGACTGCCATCTCAAGTCATGTAACCACCTGCATACATTCTACCTATTCCGCCGAAAGCCTATAAACCATCAGCTCTCAATTTAACCCTCCATGTAACTGGGCATCAAAAAACAAGACTTTGTGCTGCCAGGAAAATTATCCTTTGCATCTAAGAACCCAAACCAGCCATAAAAATCGAACAAATGGCCTCCCATTCCTCACCTTCAGCCCTTTGCGATGTTATTGCAATAGCCTATCTGAAGTTTGCTCCCTACCCCCTTTCCTGACCTTGGTCATCCAGCTCTTCAAACCAGACATAAACCCATTCCTGGGAATCCAGGGACTCTGTGGCCTACTAAGACTGCAAATAGTCGAAACCTGCATTCTGTGATGTCTCCATATGCCCCCAATGAACCCCATATTTCCCAATGCCCTAAATGTGTCTGAAATCTCAACCATTTTTGAATTCACACATGTTAATTTCCCCTTCAATGAACTCCTCTTTCACATGCATAAAGGTCCACACAACATACTTCTCAGCACTATAAATTGTACATTGCATAATACATTGTATCCATGCTACTGCTACTCATGTTGCTGCCTACTGTGACTCTAAAATCTATCCATCTAAAACACAAAGTCAAAACTCATTGCAATTCTTCTAACTACATTGAATACATATTTAGTTGTAACATTGCATTAAACCAGCCACACCACGGCCTAGTACAATTTATGTAGTGTGAACACAGGGGATGTGTTGGGACCTAAAGTGACCTAAATCATCTGAGGCAGACCTCCAGACAACCAGGGACAGAATGATTGCAATCCTCCAAGGAAAAAAGCTCTGCACGCCTTTTGCAAGGAACACACTGTTTTTTTACTTTTGATTGTAAAATGTGTCAGCAGGAGCATTCACACCCTACTGTCACAGTGCGCATTGGCCAAAAAAAAGGCAAACACTATATTTTAAAGCATAACAATGGCACTTATGATGAAAGCAAATACAATATTGTTTCTTCATTACTATTGGTGAAGCCCCTATGTACATACAGTCGAGCACTCATAAACGTTCTGATAATTGGCTGGTGTGTGTGCGTGTGTGGCTATCTTCTTCCATGTGGATCCTGGCAACAATATGTTCACACCCTAGCAACTCAATTGGTTCATTAGATGAATAGACTGTCTTTTCACTTTTTGACCACGTGATATGCACCTTGTAATTGTACATGAGCGTGGTCCAATCATTCGAGGTCAAGATAGCCCTCGATGAGTGTGAGAAGCTTAGCCCGATCCCAGATGCTCTGGTGTGCCCAACATGCCTCCCCATCGTTGGCCTAAATATGTTACTTTCACCCCACACATCTCACAGTACAAATCACCGGGTAGGGCCTTTGGACTCCCCCCTTGGCACCAGATGCCTCCCTGGGTGGTTGGGTGCAAGCAGACTAATACATCGTCAGTTGAGGTGTTTGGAGCTTGGGAGAGGGGCCTTTGGTAGTTCAAAGCAGCAGGATTGGGGCGTTTGGGTCCTGGGTGCTCTAAATCTGGGACACATGTTTTGGCAGCTTCAGACCTCTGCCCTGCTCTACACACCTCTGCCCATGTTATGATAGTGCTGGGTCCTTTTCATGCTAGGCCCAGATCCCTAAAATGGTGGCCGTTCAGTATAGTTTTGTCTGAGGGCATCCTTCCCATATTGGACCCTTACACCTATTCTAGCATCCCCTGTGTGCACCTCCCCCATCACCACTGCTACCCTATGTTATCTGTTGGAGACCTTGTATCCACCAGGCCCTCAGTATAAGCCACATGGGAGACATACATCTACCCCAACAGCATGCACTGTAGTCAACAGATGCCCTAGGAGGTCTTGATCACTCTATATGCACCCATCATGCGTCCTTGGAGGTCTTAAACACACACTATGTAATGTTAGGCATTCTCCTAGATGTGTTCACTGCACATTATGCATACCCTTGGAGCTTACCCATGCAGCAATTGACTATACACCAATCTCCAAAGGTTATATCTCATGCCCTTTAAGGATTTGGATCACACGCTGTGAATGGCCTTGGAGTCCTTTGACCACAGCGGCATTCACAGACCACTAGTTATTCATGACTTCGGTGATCCTGAGGCCATGGAGGTCTTTCCCTTAAAGGTCTTAAACTACATGCTCTGCATTTTCTTGGAGGTCTTACACTGCAAACCCTGCATTCCCCAAGTGGTCTTCAGTCCCCACTATGCATGGCCTCGTAGATCTTAGACTGCACACTATGCATGACCTTGGAGATCTTAGGCTGCACACTATGCATGACCTTGGAGATCTTAGGCTGCACACTATGCATGCCCATGGGGACCCTGAACAGCAAACCCTGCAATCCCCAAGTGGTCTTTACTCCCCGCTATGCATGACCTTGTAGATCTTAGACTGCACACTATGCATGACCTTGGAGATCTTAGGCTGCACATTATGCATGCCCATGGGGACCCTGAACAGCAAACCCTGCAATCCCCAAGTGGTCTTCACTCCCCGCTATGCATGACCTTGTAGATCTTAGACTGCACACTATGCATGACCTTGGAGATCTTAGACTGCACACTATGCATGCTCATGGGGACCCTGAACAGCAAACCCTGCATTCCCCAAGTGGTCTTCAGTCCCCACTATGCATGGCCTCGTAGATCTTAGACTGCACACTATGCATGCCCATGGGGACCCTGAACAGCAAACCCTGCATTTCCCAAGTGGTCTTCAGTCCCCACTATGCATGACCTTGTAGATCTTAGACTGCACACTATGCATGACCTTGGAGATCTTAGACTGCACACTATGCATGCCCATGGGGACCCTGAACAGCAAACCCTGCAATCCCCAAGTGGTCTTCACTCCCCGCTATGCATGACCTTGTAGATCTTAGACTGCACACTATGCATGACCTTGGAGATCTTAGACTGCACACTATGCATGCCCATGGGGACCCTGAACAGCAAACCCTGCATTCCCCAAGTGGTCTTCAGTCCCCACTATGCATGGCCTCGTAGATCTTAGACTGCACACTATGCATGCCCATGGGGACCCTGAACAGCAAACCCTGCAATCCCCAAGTGGTCTTCACTCCCCGCTATGCATGACCTTGTAGATCTTAGACTGCACACTATGCATGACCTTGGAGATCTTAGACTGCACACTATGCATGCCCATGGGGACCCTGAACAGCAAACCCTGCATTCCCCAAGTGGTCTTCAGTCCCCACTATGCATGGCCTCGTAGATCTTAGACTGCACACTATGCATGCCCATGGGGACCCTGAACAGCAAACCCTGCATTTCCCAAGTGGTCTTCAGTCCCCACTATGCATGACCTTGTAGATCTTAGACTGCACACTATGCATGACCTTGTAGATCTTAGACTGCACACTATGCATGCCCATGGAGATCTTAGACTGCACACTATGCATGCCCATGGGGACCCTGAACAGCAAACTCTGCATGCACCAAGTGGTCTTCACTCCCCGCTATGCATGACCTTGTAGATCTTAAACTGCACATTATGCAAGACTTGGCTATGCATTTTCTTGGCAGTGTGAAAGTGCACTCTATGCATGACCTTGGAGGTTGTAACCATCAGCTTACACACACACATTTGGAGATCGTAGGCATGCACTTGAAAGTCTTCGTTCCACGCTATGCATGACCGTAGCGGTCTTAAACTGCACACTATGCTTTCTCTTGGAGGGCTTAAACTGCACACTACTCATGCCCTTGGAGGTCTTCACTCCAGGCTATGCATTCCTTTGGAGGGCTTAAACGTTTGCATGACCTTGGAGGCCGTCATCGTGTCGCCTGGCAGCGAGCATTGCTAATGGAAGAGACCACCACTCTATGCGTGACCCCCTCCATCGAATTCTGGAATGTCATTTTGTTCTGTGGCCCAATGGCACAGGTTCCCAACCTGTTACTTTTTAACCTGTTCTATGGTGCCTCGAAGCCTGAAAATAAGGTGCGTCCTAACCAGGTGACTTCTGGTCTACTGACTCCGCACATGGCCTCATGCAAGGCACGGGAGATCCGGAGAGGGAGCATGGCACAGGGGCCAGCTTTCCAGCATGGCACGTTGAGCATTTTGAGCATTTTGAGACCTGTCTCAGTGAAAGGTATGGTCAGCATACCTATCCAGGCGGTTTTATCTCTTGATGTTGTTTGGGAGGTTGGTCTTTGCCATTACATTAGCTCTCATAATTCAGGCTTCACCTCTTTTCTCTGTCCCCACTGCCCATCGTTGATGCCAGCATAGGGAATGCACCAGCAGTTTTTATGCGGGCTTGTAGACGTTCAACACAAAACAGCAGTCAATACCTCTTGTCCCCAATCTGGAAAGATCCCATGTCCCTCCTCCCTGCCCCACTCTCCTCGGGTCTCAGTCCATATGTGCGTATGTCCTTTTAGGCATCTACCTATCTGCTAGCCTGTATGTCCCTTTAGGCATCTACCTGTCTGCTGGCCTCTAATGTCCTTTCAGCATCTATCTGTCGGTTGGCCTGTATGGCCCTTAGGCATCTATCTGTCTGCTGGCCTGTATGTCCCTTAGGCATCTATCCGGCTGCTGGCCTGTATGTCCATTAGGCATCTATCTGTCTGCTGGCCTGTATGTCCCTTAGGTATCTACCTATCTGATGGCCTGTATGTCCATTAGACTTCTGTATCTGTCTGCTGGCCCCTAATGTCCTTTAAGCAACTATCTGTTTGCTGGCCTGTATGTCCCTTTAGGCATTTGTTTTCTGGCCTGTATGTCCCTTTAGGCATCTGTCTGCTGGCCTGTATTCCCCTTAGGCATCTATCTGCTGGCCTGTATGTCCCTTTAGGCATTTGTTTTCTGGCCTGTATGTCCCTTTAGGCATCTGTCTGCTGGCCTGTATTCCCCTTAGGCATCTATCTGCTGGCCTGTATGTCCTTTTAGGCATCTGTCTGCTGGCCTGTATTCCCCTTAGGCATCAATCTGCTGGCCTGTATGTCCCTTTAGGCATATGTCTGTCTGCAGGCCTGTATGTCCCTTTAGGCATCTGTTTGCCGGCCTGTATGTCCCTTTAGGCATATATCTGTCTGCTGGCCTGTATGTCCCTTTATGCATCTATCTGTCTTCTGGCCTCTAATGCCCTTTAGGCATCTATCTCTCTGCTGGCCTGTATGTCCATTTAGACATCTGCCTGCTGGTCTGTATGTCCCTTTAGGCATATATCTGCTAGCCTGTGTGTCCCTTTAGGCAATTAGGCATCTATCTGTCTGCTGCCCTGTGTGTCCCTTTAGGCAATTAGGCATCTATCTGTCTGCTGGTCTGTATGTCCCTTTAGGCATTTAGGCATCTGTTTTCTAGCATGCATTTCCCTTTCAGCATCTATCTTTATGCTGGCCTGTATGACCCTTTTGGCAGCTATCTGTCTGCTGGCCTGTGTGACCCTTTAGGCATTTAGGCATCTATCTGTCTGCTTACCTTAATGCCCCCTTAGGCATCTATCTGTCTGCTGGCCTGTATGTTCCTTTAGGCATCTGTTTGCTGGCCTGTATATCCCTTTAGGCATACATCTGCTGGTCTGTATGTCCCCTTAGGCATTTAGGCATATGTTTGCTTTCCTGCATGTCCCTTTCAGCATATATCTGTATGCTGGCCTGTATGACCCTTTTCGGCAGCTATCTGTCTGCTGGCCTCTAATGCCCTTTAGGCATCTATCTCTCTGCTGGCCTGTATGTCCCTTTAGGCATCTGCCTGCTGGTCTGTATTTACCTTTAGGCATATATCTGCTATCCTGTGTGTCCCTTTAGGCATTTAGGCATCTGTTTGCTGGCCTGCATGTCCCTTTCAGCATCTATCTGTATGCTGGCCTGTATGACCCTTTAGGCATTTAGGCATCTATCTGTCTGCTTACCTTAATGCCCCCTTAGGCATCTATCTGTCTGCTGGCCTGTATGTTCCTTTAGGCATCTGTTTGCTGGCCTGTATATCCCTTTAGGCATACATCTGCTGGTCTATATGTCCCCTTAGGCATTTAGGCATCTGTTTGCTGGCCTGCATGTCCCTTTCAGCATCTATCTGTCTGCTGGCCTGTATGACCCTTTCGGCATCTATCTGTCTGCTGGCCTGTGTGACCCTTTCGGCATCTATCTGTCTGCTGGCCTGTGTGACCCTTTCGGCATCTATCTGTCTGCTGGCCTGTATGACCCTTTCGGCATCTATCCGTCTGCTGGCCTGTGTGACCCTTTCGGCATCTAGCTGTATGCTGGCCTGTATGACCCTTTCGGCGTCTATCTGTCTGCTGGCCTGTATGTTCCTTTAAGCATTTAGGCATCTGTTTTCTAGCCTGCATGTCCCTTTCGGTAGCTATCTGTCTGCTGGCCTGTATGACCCTTTCGGCATCTATCTGTCTGCTGGCCTGTGTGACCCTTTCGGCATCTATCTGTATGCTGGCCTGTATGACCCTTTCGGCGTCTATCTGTCTGCTGGCCTGTATGTTCCTTTAAGCATTTAGGCATCTGTTTTCTAGCCTGCATGTCCCTTTCGGTAGCTATCTGTCTGCTGGCCTGTATGACCCTTTCGGTAGCTATCTGTCTGTTGGCCTGTATGACCCTTTCGGTAGCTATCTGTCTGCTGGCCTGTATGTTCCTTTCGGCATCTATCTGTCTGCTGGCCTGTATGACCCTTTCGGCATCTATCTGTCTGCTGGCCTGTGTGACCCTTTCGGCATCTATCTGTCTGCTGGCCTGTATGTCCCTTTCGGTAGCTATCTGTCTGCTGGCCTGTATGACCCTTTCGGCATCTATCTGTCTGCTGGCCTGTATGTTCCTTTCGGCATCTATCTGTCTGCTGGCCTGTATGACCCTTTCGGCATCTATCTGTCTGCTGGCCTGTGTGACCCTTTCGGCATCTATCTGTCTGCTGGCCTGTATGTCCCTTTCGGTAGCTATCTGTCTGCTGGCCTGTATGACCCTTTCGGCATCTATCTGTCTGCTGGCCAACCTGCTAGATGAATGAGTGACTGACTGCTTCTCTTTGGTTCAGAAGCCAAATAACTGCTTTAATGAGAGAGAAGAACCGGCAGTCAATCAGGTGCAGCTGCCTCCCACACACTGAGGATGTCCCCAGCAGCCTCCACCTTCCCAAAGTTTGGGCTTGTGTTTTGTGCTTATTTCCACGCTCCATTGGCCTTCTTTTTTGCCTCTGACCTGGCAACACTGGCCTCGGCTACCGATGAAGCAGATTTATAGAGTAGCTCTAGCTGCAAGGGCAAGCGCACGCTTTAGAGTTTTTCTTGTGTCATCAATATGAGGAAATGTATTCTCTGGCTCCCGCTGCGACAGAATCGAGAAACAGCTATCATCCATCAAGAGGCGCACAAGGGGAAGTGACCGCGCGTCACTGCGTAGTCAAGTATGAGACGGAAATCGACCAGGCATAGACAAGCAGGCTTAGGTGTACCTTAGAGCTGTGGGCCTGTCCCCAGAGAAGGCGGAAGCATCTGCATCTTGGTAGGCTAAGTACATGGGTCCCTCCCTCGCTGCGCCACAGGGAACCAAGCTGCAAATCACTGAGGAGGCCCAACCAGGCCCAAAAAGGCCGAGACATGTCTGGGGTTGCTTGTGTTTCTGTGCAGAGGGGACTTGGCCTAGCAGTTCGGGCTGGGCTGCTCCCATTGGTGGCAGTACCTGACTGATTTGCATATGGCTGAACCCCTTTTGCAATGGTGCAGATGGGCTAAAAAACTGTGGTGTGGAGGGTTGCCCAGAACAATGCCAGTGGTTCAGATTAATTGTCAACTTTCCAGCCAGCACTTTTTTGGTTCTAGATTTGTCCCTGAAAAGCCACCAAGAGTTGCTGCAGTGCCTGGAGGCAGAGCAGCCTTACATGCAGTGAAGTAGCAGCAATTACTTTACAATATATATATATATATATATATATATATATATATATATATATTCCTACATGCACAGAAGCAGCCACTGCGGCCTTCCGCTTCCTATAGCAGCTGACACCCTGATGGACTGACTCAGTTGCTCATTCACTGACTGAGTGACTCATTCACTCATGACATGTTCAGTCGTCTGCACATCCATACATAAAGAAGTGCAGGATAGCATTTGGTACTGTCGCATCACATGCTACAAGAAGGCTTTGCAATGTGGCTGTGACTAGAGGCGTTGCTGGGGGGGGGGGCTAAGGGAGCTATAACCCCGGGTCTTTTGGTTGTAGCCCCGGATAGAAGCTCAGTGGCGACAACCCAACGGCTAACTAGCCCCGACAGTCTCAACATTAGCGTAGCCCCAGATCCTTTCTAGACCTAGCAACACCCCTGGCTGTGACATTTTTTTGTGATCTAACGGGTTGCTCAGCCGGTACTGCGCCTACTTCCCCGGATTCTAGTCGTGCAGCACACTTTTGTACATCACACATAACCTAAATCAAGAACGCCCGGGAGATCATGGTCGATCGTTTCACTCTCCCAGAATCTTTCCCCAAATGAGTTTGTGGTCCGAAGTGCTGGCGCAAAGACCAAGTGCTAAAAGGTAGAGATGCTAATCTAGACCTCGTCATAAAATGGAACTCAGAACAGGAAGAATACCTCATCCAGAGAGATAATAACACAACAAAACTTCCTCCATCAGCTCAATAAGAGATTGGAACTCATCCTCTTCAGTCTTCCTACCCCTAGAACCCACATAAAAGGATTTCTCAAGAGGCAAAACCACCTCTACCTTCTCCAACTATCCAACTCACCTCACAATTTACCTGTACATTACACTCGACCCCCAAACAGACATTAGCTTCCAGTTGCAAGCACCGCCCCCTTCGCGGTAATGTATGTGGAGCACCTCCGAGCTCATACTGCGGCCTATGCTCTACCGCACTGCCCACTCCACCACAGCAGCTCTCCCAGTGCTGTCGTCTAATAGAGCTTGAGTCCTCCCCTCCAGGTAAAAACACTCCCAAATGCAGAGGTCAAAGTGGGCGGGAACTGAAGGGTACGACGTTCCCTTATTAACGATAGCCACTATTGTTCCCTTACTTTAAGTGCAGGGAGTACTGTTCCAAGATGCAGGGCAGGACACCTTTGTTTTCTGTTTATAAACTTTTCCACCTGCTGGTGGATTCGAATCTGCGCCCTGCTGGTAACAATCCACTGTCGCTTCGCACTGAGCTGTCGCGCAGGTACCGGGTGGCCTCAGCGTATTTGAACAGACCGCGCGGGACATAAGCCGCAGCCAAAAAGCCCAGCTCGGCATCGAACTGCCTTGGAATAGCTATAGGCCAGGAGTCTTTGCAGGTTGTGGGAGGGTTTGTGTGTGGCTATAGTCCTGGGCATGCTTTTAAGAGGTGGAAAGGGGCGGGTGAACGGAAACGGGGTTGTATGTGATTACATCGAAAACAATTTGTTGAATACGATTTCGTCAAATCATTATTTTCTTTAATTCAATTTGTCCGAAAATATTTGTGGGGGAGACCTCCAGCAGCCACCCCACACCCCCACCCATCTTAATTATCACGATTATCCCCCCAGCACATATATTTTTGTCCGAACTCGATTAAAAGAATTTGTCGAATTAGTATTCAATGAATTTTTCCACAATGTAACTCCCTCTTGCGGAAAAGGCAGACTGCATGAGGCGGCACGCTGTGTGGGTGACAGGGGCCAGGTAAAGGCATTTTCTTGTTTTCTTCAGTGCTGTTGTAAAACAAAGCGTCCTGGGGTGGAGTGGAGGAAAGGATGAACCCAGGTACGGGGTTTGAATGGGGGGGGGTGAAGCGGGAGAGTGGCAGTGAGAGTGGGGCATCCTTCCCCCTTGACACTTCTGTCATCACCATCTAGAACCATCACTGCAGTCAGGGCTCAGGTACTTACTGCCCGCAAGCATCACCCCCACCGCGCCAGCACCCCCTTCCTCTTCTCTGGCAGAGCCACACGCAACAGGCCATCAAAACGGCAGAGGCGCACTGTTCAAGAACCCTTTAACTCACCTGTCATCACAGTCACCTACATAGAAAAGACTGATTTCTTTTTAAATATTAAGTGCATTTGGTAAATTAACCTTTCACAATACATGTAAAAAATAAAAAAAACATTCATGACAGAACATAAAATGCATCTCAAATTCCCATTCAGGACAATTCCTTGATCTAATAGACAGAATGACCAAGTTAAAGCAGCGTTATAGAGCCATTCAGTGCAGTGATCTCGTGTTCACAATATTCCAAATACGGGGCGCCCCTGAGGTTACAGCAAGCGCCTGGTAAAGGCTGCTGCCCTCCGCTCAATCTCCTCAAGCTTGATCTGCCTTTTAGAATGGCCCGAGGTCTGTATTTGGCGTGGATTTTAAGCATCTGATATCCCTTGCACATGTAGCTTTGCACAATACACCAAAGCACCTCAAATGATAGACCGGCCAGCAGCATGTGATGATACTAATAATAACACACTTACATTGATGAAATAGCAGTATTAATAGGATTTCAAATGTCCAAGCATAGCATCGCAGCACAGCGCAGGAAACCGCACACAGCGTCACATGTCCACTCACATGAAATATCATTAAATAACACGTTACATGGCGCATCATGCAACACGTGTAAGGGCGTGTCACACAAAATGACATACATCATGCAATGTAGTGAGGATAGCAACACTTGAATGTACACAGTCTGCATAGTACAATCCCATGACATCAAGTAAGGCTGCATAATTTCATGTAACATATGAGAAGACACAGAACACAACATATGGCCGGTATGATAGCTCAGTTGGTTGAGCGCTCGCTGCTGCGATCTGCGCGTGATCTGCAGGTCGCAGGTTCGAATCCCGGCAACTCAGCCTTTCATCCTTCTGAGGTCGATAAATGAGTACTAAATTCGGAAAAAAAGCCGCATGGCTACCTCCATATTCGTAATGACCTCCTATGTCTCACTGCTACCCGCAAGTACTACGACTGCCTCCATTCCAGCAACACATCCTGTGAGGCACTGCCACAGCACCTGCATGGCAGACAGGATACATGCATAACATACCAGATAGCATTGGATTATTGAACATACAACAGAAAATAACAGCACACAATGCCTCATTATATGACCTCAAATAGCACACCTTTGGCTGGATCTCCTTGCATTTATCAAATTGGTCTCAACTTGGACTCAGTGCCACGCGACATTGATGCAAGAAGCCCCTTCTACCTTGTCTACCCTTCAACATATGGATTTGTAAATTTGCATCTCGACTTTCGCAACAGTATTTATCTTATATTCGCTGTATGTTTTTGGCACATTTGGTGATGACGATGCCCGGATGTATGTACGTATCACCAGTGATTAAAACCCCTTAGCATCGACAACTGCATTTCTTTGGACAAGGCCACACATTTGGATAACGCATTGGGCAAATATGCAGGCCCATACAACGACCAACCAGAGTCTGTGGACTTTTCCAATGATATGGTCAACACACAACCATGTGGACATGTGGGGATGTACACAAGTTCTGTATAAACCGTTACCTAACAAAATATATAGTACATTTCATGATGCCCGCTCCCGGGGAGCCAGTTCAAGCCCTGCGTCTCCGAAAGCGGACATCCAGTCCCCAAGGAAGGACCCAGCAACCCCATATAGGGGCCCTTTGGACAGTGTCCTAGGGCCTATGGCGCCAGGCTCATAAAAGACATCAGTCCTGGCGCCATAGGCGCCAGGCTCATTATGGGAGTGCTTGGGTGCACTTACCTGATGCAGACCATGCTGCAGTATCCCGGCCTCCTTGAGGCCTGAAAGGAACTACTTTACCTGTGGGACTAATTTACCATCCGGGCGTGGTCGGGGAAGGATACATACCTGATTGGAGGAAGGATACATACCTGGAACTTCTTCCAAGGCTATTTAAACCCCACCCGAACAGCCACACGTGCTTCGCGTTGTTCTGCATCTAGCAGCTGGACGCTCACCGTGTCTGCTCCTGCATCCTGACTTCTGCCACGCCTGCCAGCATCCTGGATCACCTGCAAAGGAAGAGAAGAAGAGAACAGAAGAAGGAAAAGTCCTTACCTGCTAAATCCGCATCCCGGAGACATCTCGCCGACAATCCTGAAAAGGAAGACTTTTATTTAAAAGCTCATCGCGTCGATCGCTCCAGCGCCGCATTCCACTCACCTTTACAGGGCGCCTCCATGTTCAGCAGCGATCATCCAGATTCGTAGTCACGCCCCAGTGCCTAGGGAGAAAAAGACCAGAACAAAAGGTGAGAGAGAGAAGGGAATAAGGAAAGCTAAATCTCCATGTTAAGACTTACCTGTTGATTCATTCCCTCTTCATTTCGGGTCCGCGCCGCATCCTGGCATTTCCGGACCCCGGCCCCTTAAGGGGAAAAAGAGACATCAGCGTTAATGAGCGAATGAAAAGACATTACCAAAAAAACGCTCATTAAAGACTTAGCTGATTTCTACAAGGATGTCACCTCTCATCTCGGGTCGGTGCCTGTTCCCTGGCATTCCGTACCCCGGCCCCTATGGGGAAAAAGACACTAGCATTAGTACATTAATGCATGGACACAAGGGGAACCTCTTATCAAAAAACTTACCTGGAAGCCAAGCAAGTTTGGTTCTCACCAATCCAAAAATCCAGTGAAGTAACTGGATACCAACGCGCCCCTGCATCAGAAGCAGGATGGGGAGCTCGTCCTTCCAGACCCTAAGGTGAGACGCTACGAGGAATCACAGAAGGGTTTCGAGGAGGGTGAGAGGGGAAAGTGGGAGGCTGATTGCATTACCCCGCAGACAGTTAATCCCCTATTTTCGCCTACAGAAGGATACTTCTGCGAGCCAGACAAGCCAGATTTGGGGGCCCGGTCCAGTCCGTCTTCTGAACCCTGCGCATCACCTTAGAAGAGGTCACAGCAGCGCGAACCAGGCCAGCGCCTCCGTGGGAGTCAGGTGAGCGTAACAGTACATTAGGGAAATCCCCATCTTTTTTAAAATGAAATTGTATTCACTTTTCTCATAAAACAAGTATATTGGGTAATGCTAATGACAGAGTGATTGTAATTAATTATAATAAATAACAAACTTATCAAAAAGCCAGACATTCTAAAAAAGTGTAGTTAATTAAGATCCCCTGTGAGACAAACACAGCACACACTCTGAACAATCCAACTCTAAAATGCTATGCACAAATAATTACACCACCGCGGTCTGACAGTATACTAGTTTTGACGGAATGTCCTATTTTTTCACCACGTCTTCTTCAGTAAAAAATGGTTAAGATGCTTTGAAAAAGAAAATCCAAATTTACAAACTTTGAAATGTTTTTATTGAGAGACAGAACTTTAGTTAGTTAATTGTTTGTACAATGTCAGTAATAACCAATAGCTAATGCTACCCAGAAGTCAACATTATGCCTGGGTCTCCAGGGTTGCGTAAAACAGCCATGAGACCAAAGATTATTAGAAAATCTGCAAAAGTCGGAAAACTCACAGACACACACTTCACACCTCTTATTTGTTTTTCTAGGTTCGTTCAAAGCATCTCCTTAGCACTCAGTGTGTACAGCCGCACTACCTTTCAACAAAGCCATTTTACACCGCTCATCTTTTCTTTTTACCAAATTCACGGCAAGAATATTTATAAAGTATAATTAAAATGTGACAGTTTTGATCACTGATTTTACAATAATTGACGCACCTTGTATCGAAAATGTACCTTTTTAAATGTGTTTCACTGTATCTCTTTCTATTCCATCCTTCATGTTCTCTCCAAAATACATCTGGATATTGCAACAACCTATTTTCCGCCAGAGCGTCTACGCAAGCCATTCTAGTAAACCAGCATCATCTTTAAACAAACCTTTTATTACATCGTAACTCAAATTAATCCATGGACTAATTTGGCGTGCTGCCTTGTAGTTCCAATATTAATTCTGAAGCATTTTTGGATGTAGTGTTAATGGTCCTTAGGTTCCCGGATCCCTCTCTGGAAATGCACCTAGTTCGGTCCAGATACAAGTGTATTTCGATCAATGCGTCCAGTACATCTTCGCATATCGTGCCAAACGATTTCCTATTGGAGCATTTTACACATCTTAACATGTAAAGATCTCGATTAATATATATGTGGAGGAATTGACTTGACCATTTTTAGACAAAACCGAACATTTGCCACTCTATCGGATTATTAAAGCCTGTGAAATGTGTATGCAGCTTGTAAATCCACACGTTTTCTAGCTACTAGCTTTTGCTCCATGAAACCTTCCCTGGCGTCTATTTCCACTTCCTCCAGTATCTGCCATTTCAGATCATCTGGTTCATGGGAGAACTCTTTAAAATGTTCACCAACTCGTGCGGTCATTGTTGCTGTCCTGATCTTGGATATATGTTCTATAATGTGGATGTTTCCAGCCAATATCAATTTAACAGCATGTCAGTTGTTACACGGGCACTTAATTGTACAGATCATCACTTTAGCGATTTGTGTAAGCCATTAGACTCCATTCTTTACCTTAATAACTTTACAGTGTCATTTTGCTTGTGCATTTACAAACAGTAAATCTGCTGCAAGGCCAGTGGCCTATCAGCGTAGTCACGACATTCTTCTGAGCCTCAACATAAACATTGTCTCAGGAGGATAGCTCAGGGGCAACGTGCTCGCCTTGGAAGCAAGATAACGCGGAGCAACACAGGTTACATCCCCGGTCCACGCTAAGAAACCTCTGGGTATTAAGCGCGTTATAAATGACCAAGTACCAATTATAATTGCCAACATATCTCACCCTAACCTGACCCCACATAGTCCACTGACCCCAATGAAACCAAATACCAAAGAGTAAAGACAATAGCTGCCACTCTCTGCATTAAAGTGTGGCAGATTAGCCGGTCAGCCACCACAGAAGTCACACCTGAGGTCATAAAGTGACAGACAAGTGCTTCTGACAAAGGAGCAGAGCAGGGGCAGGAGGTAGCACTGGGTGAAATCCTGCCAAACTTGCCTGCTGAGATTTCATAGAAATCTGGATTTATGTCAACCATTTATCGGATTTTGACACACTCGAAATTCACACTTTTCACACAAATCAGTTTTGCAATTTTGTGGCTGAAATTGTTGCGAAATTGCGAAAGCGCAATATTGTCAGCCACAGGAAACGTTAAACGGCAGAAGTGAAATGTAAACCAAAATTCACCCACCCCTGCTCTGGGAAGAGGAGACGAAAGGAACGCAGGCAAAGCAGTGATTAGTATGCATTTATCCCCCACTGGCATTTTCACTTCGCTACACCCCCTACCTTCTCTACTATAGCGCTTGGATGCACTGCGAGGTGCTACATCACCAGTATGCCAAAACAAAAATGAAGGCGAGGGAATTTGTTGAGAAAAAAGTTTACTACCAAAACTCAGCCTAAACAAAGTCCATCACACCATGTGCTTTTGTGTGTTTAACAACGAATGTGGTGTCTCTAATTATGCACGTGTTTGGTGAAACTGTGCAGTACCATTAACGGGTGCGATCAGTGGTGGAAATGGAAAAAATGTGGTGGGGGATCCCACAAGACCCGGGTGGAGGAGGAGTTGGGGAAGAGGGGGTGTGGTCTAGAGGGGGCGGGGTTGGTAGTGGCCAGCCGATCAGATAAATACTTAAAAAAAAGAAAGAAAAAAAAGTACCCACAAAGGCAACATTGTCTTTTACCACAGGGCTTTAAGTGGGATGGGGCCTGCCGGGGCTCAGCCCCGGCAGGCTCCGGAATTTCAATTTGAGGCAGGGCCCTGTGGGGCCCACTGATCTCCCCTGCCAGCCCCTGCCACGACACGAAAAGGATTTTTTTCTGAAGCCTCAAGCTCTCGCTCGTGTGCGAAAGCTTCAGGCTCCAGAAAAAAATGCCTTTCAGCCATAATGGTGGCGCCGCACCTGCGAGGCATCCCTTTAAGCAGGAGATGCCCGTGGGCCGGTGCCACCATTGTGGAGAGGAACGTGAGGCCACTGGAAGCTGAGTCTTCAGGAAAACGGCCTCAGCTTCCAGCGGCCTCACCCTTTCAGCCTTAATGGTGACGCTGCCCCTCCCCAGCTGCCGAGGGGAAGCGTCACCATTAAGGCTGAATAGGCGAGGCGCTGTCCCTTGCCAGGCAAGCCTATAGAAAGTAAATGCAGAGAACAGCACCCTCTCCCCCATGGGAGAGGGTGTTGATCAATACAAAAGGATGCCTGGCAGGGGTGCCAGTTGCCCATTGAGCCGGGCCTCTTCAGGGGGGCGTGGCCTAACAGGCCAGCAGGACGCCTGCAGTTAGGCCAGGCCCCCTTGATGAGCCCTGGCTCATTTTGTTGTGCCAAAAAAAGAAAAAAAAAACGCCCGCGAGGGCAGCATTGCCTTTTATGCGGCTCTGGCACTGGTGTGTAAAGCACAATGCTCGCTACATGTACAACTGATTCCTTTCATTAGTACATGTAGTGAGCATTGTGCATTACACATCAATGCCAAAGCCGCGGTAAACGGCAATGCTGCCGTTGCGGACGCTTTTTTTTTTCTTTCTTTTTTCCTGCGCGGTTCATGGGCTTGGGCGGCTGACTCTGGCCGGATCCCGAGATCCGGCTACACATCTGGTGCCGGATCTCGGATCCGCCGAGAGCCGGCCCAATGACCAGCACTGGGTGCGATATATACATTATGCAATTTCACACCGGACGCCTTGGAAGGCCCTGCTGCTTGGCAGTCTCCTGGCGTCTTTATGACCGTCAATGAGAATCAGGCCTCGGGCCTCGTGCTGAAGTCATCCAGGCGGTGTTAACAAACCACGCCGCAGTGCTCTGCCCTTGGGAGGGCCCCATCATACGTGCATCCGCAGTATGGATGTGTTACGCTCACCTGACTCCCACGGAGGCGCAGGTCTGGTTTGGAGTGTTGTTGCTTCTTCTATGGTGAAGCGCAGGACCCGGAAGATGGACTGGACCGGACCTTGGAATCTGGCTTGTCTGGCTCCAGGAATATCTTTCTGTATGTGAAAAGTGAGTATTAACAATCTGCGGGAGAAAGTATAAGCCTCCCGCTCCCTTCTCACCCCTCTATGAAACCCTCCTGCGACCCCCACGTGAAGTCTCACCTTAGGGTTTGAAAGGTTGAGCTCTCCATCCTGCTTCTCATGCAGGGGCGCGTTGTATCCAGTTACTTCACTGGGATTTTGATTGTAGAGGGTTCAAGTTTTGTTTTCCCGGTATAGTACAGTAAGGATTCTGTTAATGAGTATGATTCGGCAATAATAATTGTTCGTTGTCTCTTTTTCAGGTGCGGAAACTATCCCGAGAAGAGCTGTGGAACCGAAGAATGAGACTCTGGTGAGCTTGATGAGAGTTCTCTCAGTGTCCTTGTATCAATGCGCTCACTAACGCTGATGTCTTTTTTCCCCATAGGGGCCGGGGTCCGGAAATGCCTGGATGCGGCACCGACCCGAAACGAAGCTCAATCCAGAAGAAATCAGGTAAGTCTTTAATGGGCGTTTGGGTAATGTCTTTTCATGCGCCCACTAACGCTGATGTCTCTTTTTCCCCTTAGGGGCCGGGGTCCGGAAATGCCAGGATGCGGCACCGACCCGAAACAAAGATCAATCCAGAAGAAATCAGGTAAGTCTTTAATGGGCGTTTGGGTAATGTCTTTTCATGCGTCCACTAACGCTGATGTCTCTTTTTCCCCTTAGGGGCCGGGGTCCGGAAATGCCAGGATGCGGCACCGACCCGAAATGAAGTTGGAATAACCCAACAGGTAAGCTTTGTAATGGAAATTAAGGTTTCCTTGTTTTCTTTAACCTTATTCTTATCTTAATAACGGACGCACAGCTGTGCTGCAGACAGTACACACGTGCACAGTGGCACACACACACGCACACCCACACTACCAAATGCACAGAAACAGACAGAAAGCACACACATCGATTAGAAGATGCAAATACAAATGCAAACAAAGACCCACAAATACATTTCCAGGACCATAAAACACACTCACGCACCAAAACAGACAGAACATGAACAAACGCACACACAAACACGTCACGCACGCGCACACACATACACATCACATGCATGCAGTTGCAAGCACAGAAACAGAAAACATACAAAGATGGAACACAAAAGCAAAGACAAATAAATACCTGCATGCGACGCACGCACGTGAGCGCACACACACACGCACAAACGTGGTGATGAGGACACAAAGATGCTCACTTTCACACAGACACGTACATCCACACAATTGAAGGCAGCTACACACATGCATAGACTGTGAAACTCACACGCACGTACAATCACACAAATTCAGATACACACGTCGACAGACAAGTAAATGCTAACCTAGGCCTAAATAGAGATAGACATTGTCTGACAGTACACACACACACATTGTCACAGCTCACTCTTGGCTGGACCTCTGTCTGCTGATGATATTATTAGATTGTAATACAGTTGTATTCAAACGTTTTTGTGTCTGGCCCCCCTTGAGCAAAAATATTGCTGTTGGGCCCCCCAGATGTTATTTCTGCTTGCATTTTCTATTAAAATCAGCCACCGTACTCCCTTTTGGAAAAGCCTTGTGCCCGTCGCCTTGGACACTCTTCAGTTCCGCCACCCCTGGTGGGTAGCTCCACAGTTTGAGCACCTGCCTCCTGTGCACACCCAGGTGTGTGCCTGTCGTGCAAGATGCTTGTGTATCACAGATCTGTCTCTGCTCAGGTTCACTGCATCCTCACTTGCGGCCCTACGATGGATCGCTTTCCATAACTGGCCAAAGTGGTGGATGGAAATGATAGAATGTACATAATGTCGGATTAATAATATGGAGGGGGACAAAATAGAGATCAGAAAGTTTGCTTTTTAATCGTGTGCACTGCATTTACAGCAAATTTCGAAGTTTGCTACACGACCTGGAAACAGCGCAGGGTAGGGAGCACGCGCATTTGGAAATAGGTTTGATTTTAAAACCTGGATTATAGATTAAGGGCTCAGGGGGAGGGTGTTTACTGGGATAACAGAATCGCACAAAATGCAGAGTGAAAGGATTGGGAAAGAAACACCCCCTGAAAAGAAAAGCCTTTTCGCTATATATTTCTTTGGGTGAAGGGATTGAAGGCATGGAACGCAGGCCTGGGATAGCTGCCTTTTCTATGGGACCACACAACTGCCAGAAGCAGGGTGCACACAATAGTTTCCACTGAAAACAGTCCATATTTGTGTTCGAGAGTTACATTTTAAGAATAGAAATCTTATTTACTTGTAACTGTTAATGTAATATGTTGCCAAAGTTAGGCACAGGCAGCTTTAAAGCCGGCCCCAGGAATGACCTAAAATTGCTGCTTTTCATTTAGAAAAATATTGAAGTCAAGGATTTAAAAGAACATAGTTGGAAAGTGGAGCATGCCGCACCTTTTCCTTACACAGCAAGAGAACGATATGTAGTGGGGCGCTGGGGTACAGGGGTTCTTCTCAATGCCACCTTGCAGTGTTTTGAAAGCAATTCTGATCTGTACTTTCAATCTGACACTTAAATAGAGCAGGCATATACATAAACTGGCTTCCTCAAAGGGTGCTCTACCAAGGACAATATCTTTATAGTCAATACTCTCCTTGAACCGGCTAAGGTTAAGAATAGGTAAAAATGAAGGACGGCGAGGCGCGCACTCCAGGTCCTGGTTCTGTTGTCTGTAGAACAACAGACACCAGAACTGCAGCTGAAGGGATCTAACCCTGGTAAGACCGAGCAACTTGTTCATTTTGGGATTTAACCCAGATATATATATTTTGTGCAACAGGTGTAATTGAGCAGGACCTGGAGTGCGCGCCTCGCCGCCCTTCATGTTTTACCTAAGGTTAAGAATAGGTTGCATCTCTAGACGCTATTTGTTGATTTTCCATCAGCTTTTGATTCAGTTGAGCGCGAGAGGTTGTGGGCGAAACTTGAGCTGCTTGGTATGCCATCCTATCTCCTATATGTCTGTAAAACGATATATGATGAAAGTAAGGCTAGGATACATATAGACAATGAGGGTGCTCTGTCTGAGCCTGTGGCTATTGCTAAAGGGGTCAGACAGGGTTGTACATTGACACCTACACTCTATAACCTATTTAAGGTGGTTTTTGGTGGAATATTTAAATCTAAGATGAATGCCTTCCCTAGAATGGGCTCTCATGAAATCGGCTGGATATGCTACGCCGGTGGCATCGTTATCTTCAATAATACATATAGTGGCATTTGCAATAGACCTAGTGCTGGATGTGATTATACTAAAGCCAATGGCCTTACTATTAACCTTAACAAAACCCAGTTCATGGCTGTGAGTCAGAATTGCTGTAAGAAGTCTAGAATCTCTTGCCCATTGAGTGTGATCAGGAAAGTTAACTCCTATAAATATCTCGGTCATGAGCTTGGCCTTACCAACTATACCCCTGTGCAGGCGGTCCACCTGGAAGTGGGGCTTATTTCCCTGGCCACTCAAATTGACCCTAACAGGGCCAAACTCTATGTGAAAAATAAATTTGCATATCCTGGAACCCTTCTATACATTCTTAGGGAAGGTTTAGAGGAGGGTAAGATGGAAGCTCTTAACAAATTCAAAGACCTTAATTTACAACTGTTTGAAAAATTCTGCTGGACACCCAGGTGGGAACATGGTGAAGTTGTGGTGTTAAAATCTTTAAAAAATGTCATTGAAAAGTGGGACTGGGTGACGAGTCATGATAAGGTCTCTTCCATGAGTTCTTTACATACCTTTGCAATGATGCCCTTTAGTTATAAAGAACCTCAAAGATATCTCTTACTTATGCCATCACAGACCAATCGCAGAATCTTCATAGATATTAGACTTAACCGGCTTAATGTCCTGGGGGTTTGTGGAACATGGATAGGTCTTTCGATTGAAAAAAGGATCTGCAGACCCTGTGCGGTCAATGACAAGGTGGAGACTATTAGACATGTCCTCACCTGTTGCTATGCGATGAGATCTACCTATGATAAATACTTTGCCAAACTTGATCGGGAATGTAATGATATTGAAAGCGAAAACGTCTGGTTGCGCTGTCTCTCCGGGAGGAGTAACTATCTGATCATTGCCATCGCTCAGATATGGAAAGTGGCAAAAGAAAGTTTATGTACATTTTAAGATGAGGTTAAATTGCTTATGGGTCTTGAGACTGTGGATGTATAGGGTCCTGCTCTCGGCACTGCTGTGTAAGGTGCCTACCTACTTTGCTATTCCATTGTATATATTACTCCATGATTGGGTCTCCCTTTATCTTTTGCTTTTATCGTTTTCTATTTTTTTATTGTATTAATTGTCTCGATGAATTTAATGTATATGTTAATTTTGCTGTTTTATAATTTTGTTTCTATATTTGTGAAAAGTTCTTTTGAACTATAACACAATAAAAAAATGTTTTTTTTTAAATGGTATAGTTGTACGTAGAGCATTCCCATTGCTTGTTTTCAGTGTTCCACATCATTCATTTGCCTGTCCTAAGTAGAATTGCTCTGGACGTCGGTCCGGCCTATTATAAAATCCACTTCTTCATCTAAGATGTGGTTTCGCGACTGCGGGGCTAGTATAAATTCAGGGCCTAATTCACAAACGCTCTGTCAGTAAGGGCCTTCGTGTGAGTTGTGTGTATCTGGTATTGCCTGTTTGCTTAGTTTCATGTATTGAGGGGCTTCGATCCTTTCGGGGCGCAGTCTGATGTTTGCTGGAAATCAAGACGTGTCAGAAGGAAAGAAGATCGGGAGCCAGGCCTTCTCACGCTTTGCAACAAGACTACGGAACCAGATTCCTGCCCGGGCCAGACCCGCCCCCTCTGTCCTGTACTTCAGTAAGGAGCTCAAGAAACAGCCAATCAAAGAGCAATGTATCAACCAATAAGGCACTCCTTTGACCCACAACTGCACATCACTGCCTCTCACAAATGGCGCCGGCGCTCCTCAATCAAACCGTCAAAGATTTACTCAGTAGGATTTTTCTGTCATAAAATCACATGTCTCTCAATGCAAATGCCATAATTAAAAACAAACCATGCTATTTCTCAGAACAATAAAAATAAAAGTACAAGCGTGTAGAAAAACAATATATTAAAAAGTATAAATGTTTTTGCTTTGCATCCATTAATCCCTCTTAAAGAAATCAATCATGTGAAAGGTTGATGACAGCGCCTAGCTGGCTTGTCGTCTTATATTGTGGGAGCTAGGCCAACCGGGCAGATGGATCATTCTCTCAAGACAAGCATGTCCTTACGATGTTTAGACTAGACCCTCAGAATTCCTTTCCCTGTTCCGAGTCCAGCTTCCATACGTATCTTTGGCAGTGAATGTAAAGTTCATTTCAGAGATCTAATGGCCATCGCTATGGAAACACTCATTTGAACTGTCGGGGATCCGTAGAAGCTGGGGAACGGTGGGTCTACATCGACGCAAGCCTCCTAAATCCAGCCCTGGTAGACATGCTTCAGTCTCGCTAATCCATACTGTGGACTGGGCACTCTTTTATTTATTTATTTTATTAATTTATATGGAGGAGGAACAATGCTCTTTTGAACACAAAAGAACGTAGAATAGATAGGGAATCAGATTTAACGGGAAACAGTGAGCTTCTTACAATGGGGTGAGTTTGAGGGACATTCTGACAGGTTGTGGAGGGAAGTAAATGGAACAGTAACCAGGGACAATACATAAGTGGACATACATAGATTAGGGACAATCAACATTGGACATAATTTAGTGCGGGTAGGCGCTACGGCCAGCTGTGCTCAGGATGTGACCATGATAGGTGAAGTGCTAGAGTGGAAGCAGAGGAAGTGATTGACAGAGGCTTGTTGGAGGCCAGAATTATTTTTT
Source organism: Ambystoma mexicanum (assembly GCF_040938575.1). Taxonomy (NCBI): domain Eukaryota; kingdom Metazoa; phylum Chordata; class Amphibia; order Caudata; family Ambystomatidae; genus Ambystoma; species Ambystoma mexicanum. The sequence continues at coordinate 99,304,616 of NC_090927.1, read as the reverse complement.
AGATAGCTGGCAGATGAGAGGTAGGTTAAGAGGGTAACTCAGAGGAGAGGAGGTAGGTTTTTAGTTTGGTTTTGAACAAATCCATGTGGACTGTTTCTTGGATGTCTGGGTGAAGAGAATAGGGGATAGTAGAGTGTGTGCAGGGGATAGTAGTGTGTATGTAGGTGTGTATGTTTAGGGGATAGTAGTGTGTGTGTGCAGGGGATAGTAGTGTGTGTGTGTAGGGGATAGTAGTGTGTGTGTAGGTGTGTATGTTTAGTGGATAGTAGTGTGTGTGTGTGCAGGGGATAGTTGTGTGTGTGTGTGCAGGTGTGTATGTTTAGGGGATAGTAGTGTGTGTGCAGGGGATAGTTGGGTGTGTGTGCAGGGGATAGTTGTGTGTGTGTGTGGGGGATAGTAGTGTGTGTGCAGGGGATAGTAGTGTGTGTGTAGGGGATAGCAGTGTGTGTGTAGGGGATAGCAGTGTGTGTATAGGGGATAGTAGTTCACCCTATGCTTTCCTGCACCCCCCCCCCCTTTTGGAACTTGCTGCTGCCCCTGCACTGCCCCGCGTGCTTGCACCATTCCCCTTACCCTGGCTGTACACATGTACACCCTGTTTTATCCCCTCTTCCTTGCATGCTCACGTACATTTTAAGTGACAGTTGCTGCATTTTTGATGTTTCATAATAAATATCTTTGATTTGTTTCGTAATGTGGGCTTCTCGTAATTAAATAAATCAATCATTCAATTTCATATTGAATTCAGCCACTCGCATTCGTGCAGATTTTCTTGTTGTAACGCCTAAATATTCTATGACTTCGATTTCCATCAGGCTTCATGTCCCATATTAACATGCTGCCCACGCTCTCGATTGCTTGCGCCTCGAGTTAGCAGGCCCGAGCCAAGCGAGGACAGTAGAGGCCGGAGGAGTGCAGCCACGAATCGGCATTGCCCACCCATGAGGCAGTCTGGCTCCATGGATGCCAGGGTCACAAATGCATTAGGAGGGCCCAGGCCGTGAAATGACATCCTCCACATGGCAAGGAGCTACAGGAAGTGACATCATGCATGGTTTCCCTCCAATAACATCACAGGAAATCATGTCATGTGAACTGTGAACCCCTTTCAGCACAGGGCATGACCCCAGACGAACGTCATATTCCACAATGACGTCACATGACGTGTTAAACTACAAACAAAATAAAAAAAGCGTTTTCATGACTAGTATTACTTCTTTCAATCATGCTTAATGCCAAACTCGAACCCATGTTCCACAACACTGGGCCTCATTCCAAGCTGGTCGGTCTGGTCTTAAAGTATAACAGCACTTTACCGGATCGGCTGACTACAGGTTTGCCGGTGGGGAACCTGAGTGACCGCCAGGCAGGTGCCCCACCGGCAAAAAAAGCCATCATTACTGCCACTGGTTTTGCCAGTGCCGGTAATGGCGGAAAATCCCATTCATGGATGGGGATTAACACCGTCACTCTGGAACTCGTAATCTGGCAGCAATGCCTCCGGACAGAGTGCCGGAAACTGCAATAGCCTTTGCCAGTATCCTGGCGGATTTACCACCAGGATACCAGCAAGGTTATAAGGAGGTCCATCGTCTTGTTCCCATGGCGATCACGTGCCTCTGAACTAGCCTCGGGGCCCAGTAATGCCATGCAGATCAGAAAAAGTTACAAACCTGCCCGGAAGTGAGCGCATCCTTCCCTAAAATATTCATTCACCCACGAGTGCACCTCCCCCTTTGCTTAACTACCCTAACAAAAACGTCATAGTGTGTGGCAGAGCTACAAAACACTCACGGCACGATTTCTAAACATAAAAAGTGGGAGGGGTCCATTAACATATGTAATGACTGGGTAGTGATGGCACAGGAAGTGAAGACATTCTCAAGTGACATATGTTAATATCATTCACTTGGTCTTTCCCAAGTACACAGGACAAACACACATTTGTCTCTCAGAAGATTGATGACGAACGGTCAAAAAATGATCCAAAGGAGAAGTATTTCCTATAATATTGCTGGAAACTGGGCTAACATGTCCCACAGAGCAGTATGAGACATTTAACCAACGCTCGCAACAGTCACCAGCGGCCCTTCACGTGGTCTTGCGGGGAAGCTGCTCATTTCTCACCCTGGCGGTCCTGGTTCGAATCCCCGCTCGGGGGCGTAAACGAACGCACAAAACCAATAGAAGAGGGGAGTAACTAACCTGCATTTCCTCAAATACACTATCTGAAAAAAGAGGGTGGGCACCTTCCACTCACATGTAACCACCATGTTGTTATGACACCGTGTAATACCATACTGTTTCCATCTAATCCCAACTATGTACTTTAGCGCTGTGACACCTCCGGGTCTGGGCGCTGCTACCAACAAATAAAAAAAAAAAAAAAAAAATGAAGTGTATAGATATGTGCCACTGCGCATACCATAATATGCAAGACAATGATGGGAACATAGCTCAGTGGGTTGAGGGCCTGCTGCAGGAGTGTCTGTGACCTTTAGCTCAAAGATTCGACTCTTGGTAAACCCACACAGTGGTTTACTCTTCAGAGGTCAATACAACACTTCATTATTTGTCAATTTATTCTGCTGCATTCCCAGTAATTTTGTCATACGACCCTATACACACTGATATTAACGATAGATATGGTGATCCATTCTTGTATGAAATGTATGTCACATTATAGTGATATCATAAGTTTGTAACCATATTTTGCGCACTGAACTTAGGACCAATGCTCTGTGATGCCACTTTCTATTTTGTAAAGGGTTGACAGGTCCCTTTTCATCGCTTCCCATGATGTCACTTCCGGGTGGGGGTCAAATGAAGATGCCATCAGAGATCAAAGGTCATGTGATGTCACTTCCGCTACCCCTGGCCTTTTGGTGAAATGACGTCCCTGGTTTTTCAGCCTACAATGCTTTGCCTTCTGGGATTTGTTGTTATGCTCTTCTTTAAGATTCGGCCTGAAAACCATTAAATGCAAAGTGTTATTCACTAAAAAGCAAAGACCGACCACTTGAAAGCTACGTTCCTACATCCTACCTACTGTGCACTGTGGAATAGCAGGCGAGATGTCACTCCCTTCTGCCCTGGGGCTCTTTTCAGAGCCTGATGTTCCACAACGTAGTGACATGGTATTAACTAGTGCCCTTCATACCCACTGCTAACAAATCCCTCCATCATCACTGACTCTGTATGCCATCATTTCCTATGTATGCCATCACTGACTCTGTATGCCATCACTGACTATGTATGCCATTGCTGACTCTGTATGCCATCATTTCCTATGTATGCCATCACTCACTATGTATGCCATCATTTCCAATGTATGCCATCACTGACTATGTATGCCATCATTGACTCTGTATGCCATTGCTGACTCTGTATGCCATAATTTCCTATGTATGCCATTGCTGACTCTGTATGCCATCATTTCCTATGTATGCCATCATTGACTATGTTTGCCATTGCTGACTCTGTGTGCCATCATTTCCTATGTATGCCATCATTGACTATGTATGCCATTGCTGACTCTGTATGCCATCATTTCCTATGTATGCCATCATTGACTATGTATGCCATTGCTGACTCTGTGTGCCATCATTTCCTATGTATGCCATCATTGACTATGTATGCCATTGCTGACTCTGTGTGCCATCATTTCCTATGTATGCCATCATTGACTATGTATGCCATTGCTGACTCTGTGTGCCATCATTTCCTATGTATGCCATCATTGACTATGTATGCCATTGCTGACTCTGTATGCCATCATTTCCTATGTATGCCATAATTTCCTATGTATGCCATTGCTGACTCTGTATGCCATCATTTCCTATGTATGCCATCATTTCCTATGTATGCCATTGCTGACTCTGTGTGCCATCATTTCCTATGTATGCCATCATTGACTATGTATGCCATTGCTGACTCTGTATGCCATCATTTCCTATGTATGCCATCATTGACTATGTATGCTATTGCTGACTCCGTGTGCCATCATTTCCTATGTATGCCATCATTGACTATGTATGCCATTGCTGACTCTGTATGCCATCATTGACTATGTATGCCATCACTGACTATGTATGCCATCATTTCCAATGTATGCCATCACTGACTATGTATGCCATCATTTCCAATGTATGCCATTGCTGACTCTGTATGCCATCATTTCCTATGTATGCCATTGCTGACTCTGTATGCCATCATTGACTATGTATGTCATCACTGACTCTGTATGCAATCACTGACTCTGTATGGTGGTGAAGGAAAGATACATTCCACCAAACCACATGAGTGGTTCATCCTGCCTTTTTTGTTTATTTGTGATTGTGTACTTCGGCGTTACACGTATGTCACATTTGGTGCTGTACTATAGCTATCAGAATAAAAAATAAAAAAAAGAAAAGCTGGCAAGGATGGACTAATGACCTGTGACTCAGGGCAGCGTGAGTGATCTATAGTATTTGCAGCTCATGTTGCAGAGCCCAACTAGAATGATGGAGTACTGGGGGTCAGATATACCGAGAGATCCACCAGTACCCAATGCCAACTGTGAGTGGCACACCCTATGCCCTTTGCTTCTCTGCATTCTGGCAATTGTAGTTTTGCCTTTTCATTATGAAGCAGTCCACTAAGGCAAGCAGGAGTTCATAGTAGAAATCAAGAGAAGCAATTTATGGGCCTTCAAGGTAAAGACCGGATTCCCAATGGTAGAGTTTGGCTACATTTCAAGAAATCTATCCTTGCTACTTTGAAACAGCTGCTGCAGAGTGCCAACGATTCATTTCTAATATCCTCAGCTTTCCACAGTAGTCGAATTTCATGGTTCATTTGGGTGCTAATTTGCATTTGTACATGTACCTGACTGCCATTCATATATAAACAATTGGTCAGGGCGATCCCGAACAGAACCACAGTAAAAACACACTGACCATTCAGTAGTCTTTTTTAACATAAAATGTAATTTTTTGTATTTTAGCAAATAAGTTCTTAGACATGACATACTGTGAAAACACATATATAGCGAACCTTCCACATTCAAAACAAAGAACCAAACAGTTACTATCATAGGTACATTTTACAATTGCCTGGTGATTTTTTTACACGCACATCCTTGTCTTCTTAAACAAGGTTATAGTGAAACAATACAGACTTAAACAAGCAATGCTTTCTGCCACTTTCGCATACAAAGAGTCGACACAATAGTGTTTCGGCCTATTGCATTTTGGGTAGCTCCAATCTAACAGCCTTCATCAGGACGTGAATTGTGCTGATGGTTCCTCACTGCCTGTGGTATGTCTCGTGGTGTAAACACGTTGCACAGAAAGTTGATGCCACCAAGGAGGTGGTGTCTCAAAAAACACACAAAGTTCATGTGTGAGGATGTGACACAGTGAATGTTTGCCCTGAACCAGCAAGGAACGTGTCCAAGGGTATGGTCCAAGCATGGGTTAATGATACAGAGTTAATATGCCCCCTGAATAAGCAGAGGAGGATGAGGGATCAATGCGTTTTCTACGCGGTAAGAACCTCTTTAATGGGACGGCATCTGGGGCTGCATCGTTAAAGTCGTTAAAGTCAATACAATGTGGCTAGCCTCTGGGTGAATGAACAACTGAGTGCAGCTACGTAGCGCCACCGTATCTGTGTGGGTATCGGCACTGAAATGTGGCTTTGATCCGCTGCCTCCTTTCTAGAGTTAATACTTCCTTAAGGGGCGATCCATCATGGCCTCACATGATGCGCGTGAACACACACACATTTTGTTTCAATAATAGTGAATAAGTTGCAAGGTCTGCAGAAGTTACATGAACCCTCCCTGACAGCCACTGCTCCACCTCTGTGGAAATGTGCATATCCAGATTGTCTGCTTGTGCTTGGATTAGTGAGATGGGCTGGAAGTTACTGCTCCCTGGGGAATGCTGACCTAACTCTCTACTATTTCTGCGACTCTCCACATATCCTGGACTGCAACTCCCACGATTCACCACCTTTGGCTATGCTGCCTAGGGCTGATGGGAGTTGTAGTGCAAATCAAATGGAAAGCCAACGATAGCAGACCCCTCTATTGATACCATATGTTGGGTCATTACCAGGTGAGAAGAGGTGCCTAAATAAAGATCACAGTGGAGAGCACAAAGTTCGGCTCTGCCTCAGGCCACGCAAGCATCCGCCAAAATGGACTCCTCCGTCAGCGGCGCCAAGACAGGCAATCAGAGACAGGAAAATGTGGGACTAGACACAGAAATAGGACATGTGTCCTGAGGGAAGTGGCAGCTGGAAAGGGCACCAGGAAATGACGCAACGTGGCCAGGGCTTCACACATCGCTGCAGCGCGCTAACAGGTCCCAACGCGTCCTGTAAAACAAACCCTGCACAGCTTCTATTCGGACAAAACAGAGAAAAATCTATTTATGGACAAAAGGGAGAAAAATACATTTAACTGCTGCTGAGTCGACGAACTGGTGACGAAAGAACAGACATGTTTTCTCAGTTTAGGAAAAGGTCAATTAATGTGAAAAGAACAAAGAGTGGGTTTGTAGGATAAGGGGAAAGGTTCAAAAATGAAAAGAAATGACCCTTCAGTGTGACAGTATTGGAAAAAACATGCAGTGTTTTTAACTGTAGGTTTGACCATAGTTCTTCCTATTGGGAGATAGGAAAGCATGCAGTAGGAAGCTGCCAATAATCCTTCTTGCGGCAAATGCCCCATTAGAAATAAGAATACCGCCTGCCAATCCACGGTAAATACTCAATATTTCCCGCCTTCTTTCAGACGGAGGGACACATTTCCTTTGGCTGCTATCGGGTCACATCGTTACACTTGCTGGGAAAAACCGTCTGACTTATTCCCAAAGGACATCTGTGATGAATGCATTCTGCTGCAATTTCCCACCTTCTGTGCATAATTGTGACCATCTTGCTGTAAAAGTGGGTGTGTTTCAGGAATCCAAGTGCACATTCTGTGCCCACACACTGTATGCACATTGAAATACCTGGAAAAGAAAATGTTTCCCCTGTGCCTGTTTTACAGGTGCAGGGGGAGGCACAATGTACTGAAGGATCATTGAGACACTACCATTGAAACCCTGTAGACAATGTTGCCTTCACAATGCAGTGACATCACTCCAATCAAAGAGGATTTGCTGCTTGAAATTGAACTGCTACTGACAGAAGGAACGTGTGTGTGCGCTCACCGCTTTAATCATAGCACTGCGAGTCACGAAGACTCTTGCTGCATCGCGCTCGCTCTCTGGAGGGGACGGAGCCTATTGGCGGTCAAGTGTTTCATCACATGACTTTCTTTCTCTTCAAAGGCCAGCCACAATCGCCTGAGTGGTGAGGATTTGCTGCTTGAAATTGAACTGCTACTGACAGAAGGAATGTGTGTGTACGCTCACCGCTTTAATCATAGCACTGCGAGTCATGAAGACTCTTGCTGCATCGCGCTCGCTCTCTGGAGGGGGCAGAGCCTATTGGCGGTCACGTGCTTCATCACGTGACTTTTTTCCTTTTCAAAGGCCAGCCAAAATCACCCTTGCGGCGTTAAGCCGACTGCGGAGTAAAGGACGCTCCATTTTGTGTTTTTGAAGAACTGTTTTGCTGCTGGGTGGCCCTGGTTTCTGGAGGTAATTTCGTGACCTAACTCCTATTACGTTCGGACTATTGTTGCTTTTAGTTGGACATTGGGGAGGAGAGACAGACTAAGGCTGCTTCTCAAGCCATCGGGCGTTCCCAAGGCAGTGCTAATATATTATATATATCCTTTTTAAATTCCATGTCATAGTGATTTTTGAAAATTGTTGATTGTTATACAGATTTTAATCACATTGTCTTCTTTCCCAGCCATTTTATATATAACTGTTCTTTATTTTTTCCTTTTTTAAGAGGTTGCGAGTTCTACTCTCCTCTTTTTTTTTTACTGGAAGGGAGTGTCCCTTACAATCAAATTACTTGAATATGCCTGCACTTAGAAGCGGGTTTGAAACTGTCGAGAGTCAAGAGACTAAGTTAGTAGAAGTCCAATTGGGCTCGCCGATACACTGCGAGGTGCCCATTAATCTAGATCATATGGAAAATATGGTCGCCTCTAATGTATCCGCTCAAAATAACAATGACAATCCTAATTATAGATTTGAAGGGTGTATGGAGGGATATCCCACTACTGATCTTGCAGATCTGGAGGCTCAAGTTCCTACTGAGGGAAATTTAGATATTCTAGATATAGAGGCCACAGGGGCTCATAGGGATATGCTGGATTCTAGACGGGAACTTACGGATGAAGAATGTCTTCAACAAAGTTTAATTGGTACTAAAAGGGTGGTCCGTTTCCATGCTTCCACTCCTCTTCAGAAGATGGTTTTAAATGGAAAAATGCAAGCTGGGGAAATTCATGGATCATATTTATCAAAATTGAATATGATGGGGAACAACAAGGGAATATACCCGTTTGGTACTAAGCAGTCCACTCATATCTCGCCAGCAATATTTATTTTTGGGAAGGATGATCAGGATAAGCTGCAATGTGTTCTTAGTCCTACCCAGTTGGGGAGCACTAAGCATGCTAGTTGGGGAGAACAACTTAAAGGGACCCCTATTCTTTCTAAGCATAATCTTACTCGACCTATTGGGGAGTGCGATTTGGATGATTCTTTTTTTCTTATGGCAGATGCTACGGGTGATTTGTTAAAAGAAATTATTGATTTAGAGATACCGGCAGGCAGATTTTTATCCAAAGATAAGGGGGCGAGGAGCTTATCAGAAGGCGCGCCGAGAGGTGCACTCTCACAATTTAGAAATAATATCATGATGGGGAAACAACAAGAGGGTAGGCGACAATCCCCCATTAGATCGGGTGTAGAGACACCTACAACCTCCATATATAGGAAGATAGCTTATACTCAAGCGGATAAGGAAGGGTACCTTCGACCTAAAACAGTGGATAGAGCTACCGACCCCCATCAAATTACTCTGGAAAGTCTTCCGATGGTTAAGGATAAACAGGAAACATCTGGTTCGGGTAGGAGGGATAGAGGCGATTATCTTCTACCCCTCCTATCTAATCTACATATTAGCTTGAATTTGGCTCTGAAAACCGTAGGTGAGTCCGAAGAGATACTCTGTGGCTCCATGGTTGGCCAACAAGCTGCTTTTAATCAACTTGTGACTCGTATGGCATTTTTGGAGGGCATAGCGGAGGCCAGGACCATTAATGAACATAATATTAAAGAACATAATCTGTTTGATAAATATAGAAAGGAACAAGATACTAGGTTAATAACCATGGATGCTAAGATTACCACTTTGTTGGAAGTTGTGCTTACAGGGGATTGCCTACCTCTTCAGATAAAGGGACAGTGGATCTAGATTTCCCTGGCCAAGGAGGTAATAGATCCAATAATAATAATTATGGAAAGGAACTGAGCCGTCCTGATAGTCCTTCTGTCCTTGCGGATGTTATTGCCAAAGCAACAGGAGGGTTTACTCAAGAACAGGATTTGGAAAATCTTAGTGCTCAGGAGTATGGGAGGGAAATATCTAAGGAGGGGGAATGCTTGAATATTAGTAGTGAGGACACGATAACTAGCCAACATACTCAACCTAAAAAGGGACAAAAATATAAACAAAAGACAAAACATAGAGAGAAAGAGTTAGTGGACCAAGTATTAGAAACAGGCGTTATGACGAATACTGATGAAATAGGCCCTGTTAACGGTTCTGACTACGATATTAATGAGGTACCCCAATCCCAGGTATATAGACGTAAAAAGGCAAAAAAGCAGGTTAGGATGCTTAAAAAAACTAAAAATATGCCTAATACTAAAATTAAAGGTAGGCATTCCAATCACAAAGCTATTAGAAATATTCCTGTTCAAGAAAAGTGTGACGATAGTGGGGTACCAAAGGGCCTTAATAGGGAAGAGAGTCAGGTCCGGGGGTTGGCCACTAATAAAGGCTCTTTAGCTAGGGGAGAAAAAAATACTGATACTAACATGGATGAGAGTAATTTGTTGAAAATTGGGCAAGAGCGCCCGCAAACCAAACAAACAAAGGTGACAGCTTTTGGTAAAATAACCAGTACCAAACATGCCAGAACATCTATAGGCACACAACAAATTAAGCTCCTCCCTATTGCTCAAGTAATAACACTGGTAGTATGTTCCAGCATCCCCTCCCCTAATGGGCCGATGGCTATGGTTGGGAGCGGGAGTGGTTTAACCCCTAATAATATGGGGGAAAACCCCCTAGATCCACAATCTTTTAAAATCCAGGATTCTCAAGGAAATGCATTGACCAAATCTTGTGTTGATAACACAAAGAAGCAATCTACTTTGGCCCAGTCCCTTTCAAAGATCTATACAGGGAAGATTTTGGGTTGGATTAACAATAATAAAACAGAATCCCAGACTAGTCTAAATAGAACACATCTTTTAAACCTGTTTAAAAAAAATCCTTTATTAAGGGCTATAACAACAGATGATAAAGACGCTATTTCTCTACCTAATCACAATAACCACGAATGGTAAGCTGCTTTCACTCAGTGATGGTAGCAGATATATGGTGCGTGCTCAAGAAAAAAACCTCAACTCTCTGGGTTATGATTTATCTACACTAGCAGATGACAAAGAGGCTGATAATTTCCTTCAATATAAGGAACTGACTAATACTCAAACGCAACAAACAGCACAATTGGGCAATAATAAAGTAGAAAATTCCGATCCAGGGTTGGCTTTAATCTCTAGCCTCCTTAATAGTGGTCAGGATTGGTCATGGTTGCAACCAGCGCTTAAAACTTTAGAGATACTTAGACAGGGTAATGGGTGTCCCTAACAGCTCTAATATCGATGTGATTTCCTGGAATTCTTGTGGGGGACTACATTTGAATACGTTCCTGACCAAAAGGGAAAACTACACATGCCCCCGCATTTATTTTTTCCAGGAAACTATGATGTTGTCTGATATGTATATAAAAGGTTTCTATACTTTTTCTTCATTAGCATCAAGGGGGCCGGTGGGTCGGCCTAGTGGTGGCTTGATTACTGCTGTTGATCACAACTTGGGGTTCCAGGGTAATGTGATTTTTAGGAGTGATTGGCTTTTGGGTATTGTTCTTTCATCAGAGAATAATGTAGAGCCGATCCTCCTGTTGAATTTATACTGGAATCCACTGAAGGTGACCATTCATACAGGGGAAGACTCTCTTGGAGTAATTCTGGGAGGTTGGTTTGAGAAGGGGTTTGGAAATCGTATTATCTTGGGAGGCGATTTTAATTCGGCTTGTGCTGAAGGCTCTATGTTAAATGAAAGAGGGGTGATCCCCAGACTGCTTCACCCTAATCTTAAGAGAGGTATATGGTGGGATAACTACATTGATCATTGGGATCTGAGTCTTTTAGATCATGCCTCGGATTGGATTTACCTAAATATACCTGGAAAAGAGGAAGTAATAGCTCCAGAATTTACTTTTTCTATGTATCTAATAGCTGGAAGCAAGCATGTGGAAAACTGACACTTATGGGGGTAGAGTTGGGTGACCACATTCCCCTACGCTTTTCTCTTTCACTTCCAAATGTTGGTAATCACATTAATCCTATGCTTTTGGGCCTAAAGGCTGAAAATAATGGTAGAAGGATAGCATGGAATAAGAAAACGATTGTGAAATATAATACCTCGGTTTTGGAGAGCCTGTCCCTAGTATTGCATCAAATTAGTAGGGAAGAGGACATCGACTTGGGGGGATCCTTCTACAACATTATATTGTCATGTGCTCACAAAATTAGTAGGATAAGTGAGATGGAGGTGTTGAAATCCAGGGGGAGGGTGGGTGACTCCAGAATCCAAAGCTCTAAGCGTATTAAATATAGGGATATTAAATCCTTGAAGAAACTTCCCATCTCCTTTTCTGAACTACAGCTTAGAAAGAAAAAAATGATCCTGAAACACAAAAATCTGATTAAGTCCCTGAGAATGGATCAATACCTTGAAGTGCACCAATTGATGATGTATAATCTCTGCAAGGCCAGAGATGTAAAACTCTGGGCAACTGTCAATAATACATTTATGCCTGCAAAAGACAGATTGGATTGCCCTGGCCAAGCGGAGGTGTGGTGCTCCTATTATAAGGAAAATTTTGCTTTCCCTTCTGCCTGCTCTAGGGAACAGGATTTGGACTTAGGTCCCCCTGTGGTGGGTGAATATTTGTGGGATAGTGAGGATATTAGGTGGGCCATCAATAAACTTAAACCATCTAGAGCGCCGGGCCCCGATGGCATCCCCCCTTTTGTCATAAAGGCGGCCCCTGAAATGTGGGCAAAGTTGTTCAAACCCATACTTGATGATATTTTTAAAAATAATATCATCCCTAAATCCTGGGCCTGAAGTATTATTGTCCCGATATTTAAAAAAGGGGACGTCCTCAATCCCCAGAATTATAGACCAATAGCCCTTTTAGATGGAGCTAGTAAGGTCTTCGGTATTTTACTTTTAAGGGACCTTAATAAAGTGATTAGAAGGAATGCTTGCTTTAGCAAATTTCAGGTTGGTTTTAGGGAAGGTTTAGGAACTGACCTGAATGTGAATATTTTGGCCCATTTAAGAGACACAGTCCATGAATCTAATATGGGTGAGGTCTTTATGGCATCCGTGGACCTTTCTAATGCCTTTGACAGGGTTATCAGAGCAAGATTGTGGAATAAAATGTTAGCAATTAACTTTCCACGTAAGATTGTCCAACTCTTGGCTCTGTTACATAGGAATACATCGGTCAGGGTGCGCTTAACTCAATAAGGTTCCCTTTCCGATGCCATTGATACTAAGGTTGGGGTCAAGCAGGGCTGTTCACTTGCACCCACGCTCTTCAACCTGTACGTTAGCGATGTGGGGGACACGTGGCGGGTCTTTCCATTGCTCCGGTTAGGTTGGGGAGTTTGGTTATTGAGTGGATGGCCTTTGTTGATGATTTTATTCTTTTTGACCATACCCCACGCGGCCTTCGTAGAAAGATGGATATTTTCTACCAATATGCGATGATGAACAATCTTTCCCATAATGCATCAAAATCCCGAACGATTGTAGTTACTAAGAAGAGAATTATCAAATCATACATTTGGAAGATGGGAGATGATCTGGTGGAACAGGTCCAAGCTATAACATACCTAGGCTATAATTTTTCCAATAAAGCTAGCCTGAAGATGTGGAAATTGAGTCCAGTAGAAAAAGCGTCTAAATTAAAGACTCAAATGAAATTTCTGAGGGTTAGGGTATGTAAATTCTCGTTGTTACCAATAAGACGTTTTTATCTTGCGAAATGTGAGCCGGTTCTTTTGTATGGTTTGGATATCTGTACTCAGGATATGAGTTCTTACCTGAATGTGGTCCAGGGGAAAATGTGGAAAGAAGTAATGGGCCTATCTATGGCAATCCCCAGCTCCATTATCCGCCATGAGTTATGTCTTATCTCACTCAAAGCTAGATATTTGTGGAGACAATTATCTCTATTTAGAAAGATGAATGATCCACCCGTATATGAGTTGTTAAATAAGGTCGTTAAATCCGGATCAATAAAACCTATTAGAGGATTCAGTGATAAAATGAATTTTCTATTAGATACTCTAGGTCTTTGCTTGGATGACCTGGTTCAACTACCTGGACTAGTTAAGAGACTCTTAATTAAGGCAGATTGGGTGAACACAGTAAATGGCGTAGAGTAGTATTCAACTTAGGGGAATATGCTAACTTTGGGCACGCAAGGGAATGTATTCATCTTTATTTACAAAGATTCCCCTGTTAAAGGGTGAGAGGAATATTTATGCATTTTAGACTCAACCAGATGCCGACTTTAGAAAGAATTCAACATTGGGTACATAAAGAAAAGGTGCTTAATGAAGATCAAATCAGCTACACATGTTGTTTCTGTGGAGAAACTGACACGTTAGAAACCCTTAAACACCTTGTCTTAACATGTACCCATGTGAGTCTAAACGAGCACTCTTTTAATAAAGATAGATTTAATAGGGATCTTGAAATGTCTATCCATCTGTTTTGGAGTCGCTGTATGTGGGGTGTAAATAGTTCCTTAATTCTTGCATTGCATCTAATGCTCCAACATATAATGGAGGAATTGGAGGAAAAAAATAAGGAATTTAATGTGTAATGTCTCTACAGTGGAATAATGGTAATGGAAACTTAAAGGTAAAGGAAAGAAAATCAATAGTAATCTGAATTCAGGGCTGGGAGAGATGTTTTATTAAGATTTTATGATAATGTGTGTGATTTTGATGACATTTATTTCTTCTTCCTTCTGTATGGCATTTTAGCATTTTCTTCATTTTATATATTTGCATATGTGTTTTACAAAATTAATTGTATACTTGTTGCGTGTGAAATGTTGTATAAGGTTTTATGTAAACTAACAATACAACAATAAATATTTTAAAAAAAGAAATGTCAACGGAGTGATTTTGTTCAAAAGGGGTTTGATCCTCAAATCAGACTGGCTCAGCTGGCATTAATAACTTGACTCTGGCATAGTGAAATAAGGGATAAGTAGCGTCATACGTTCTTATGTACGGTTGCAGGAGCCTATGTGCCACCTATTGAAAAAGGATGGGTCAGAGTCTGTGACTGACTAGTGCAGACAAGATAGGTTCCACTGCATTCATGTGTGGGAGGCCCTGATGAAAGTTAAAAAAAATAACACCAGTCGACATATTGATCTAATTTAATAGGTTTCATAAGTCAAAAGCAATTATTTGTATTTAGGGATCTTTTTAACAGGAGAAATGAATTCTTATATCATTATAAAAATAGTAGAATGTGAGACTATAGTGACATTTTAAAATTATTATAACTGCATCTAGAAGAAATTTCATTTTTTCTTTAGTGTTTATGTTGTTTTGACCCTTTGGTGCTCTTTAATTCTGAAAAGACGGCTGGCTACTTCATACCTGCCTTTAGATAGGTAAGGCTTCACCGCACTTAATGACTATACCACCTGTGTTCTAAAGGACTAAGGTAGGCTTTGTCAGAATCATCCGCATTTTAACAGGGGAATTATTAGTAATGAGACATTGTGGGTAGAGTCTATAAACCACAGTCCGCAAGCTCACTCTGCGGGCAGTATTACCGAGACTTTGCACTGGAGCAAGTGCGCATTGCACTGGAGAAAAAAAAGTTGCTCTAGTGCAAAAAGCATATTCTTCCAATGCATTTTTGCACGAAGGCATTGTTTCCCTTAGTCCTAGGCACTTACCATGCAGTGCATTGAAGAGTATGTTTTTTGCAGTTGGGACATGTTTGTGCCAGTCACGCTTGCATCGCTGCAAAATAACACTGCCTAACATGTTAGTTCAGGGAATGGGCCAGGCATAAAGGCTTTTTTATTTGGCATTGACGTGCTTTGGGTCTCATTACACGGATGGCGGAGAACCATGGCGCTATTAGCGCCATGGTTCATGCCGGTAAAATACCGGCATCGCCTTGGCGGAAAGGGGAATTACCGCCCCATTCCAAGGTTGGCTGGGCGGTAATTCCCCCTTCCACCATTGCCCTTCCCCATTCCCATTTTTGGCCCATAGGGCTCAATGGGAATGGGGAAGGAGCTAATTACGGTACTGCAAATTGCGGTACCGTAATTAGCTCCCTGGGTCCCTTTGCGGGTTGGTTTTTAACGCCTGCAAAAAGCAGTCGTTAAATTCCCCAACCCGCAAAGGGACCTCGTAGTAAGGCGGTAAGGATTTACTGGTACCGGTATTTTACCGGTACCAGTAAATCCTTACCGCCATCCGTGTAATGAGGCCCAAAGTCATTTAGGTACCACCCTAAAGGTTTTCTGGTGCAACCAAACTTTACTTTGCGTTGCGGTTTTTGGGGCACGTGCCTTCCGCCCTTCACCTCTCTTTCATGGGACTGTTTGTCTCACTGCTTTGTCTGGTTCTAGCTCTCGTTTGCTGTATTGTCTGACACACAATGATCAATGCACAATCCTTTCCCTGTTGCGAATTATTTTCATCATACAAGTAGTTATATACACATACAATAGAGCATAAATGTCATGCCCACTACAATGCATCAGGATGGAATCTATGGCACCACAGTGTGTGTAGTGAGGCTGCCCGGCATCACCTGTGTGCTTCCTTAAGACACCCTCAGATTCCACAGCGATGGCAATCAAGAACCCTCAAAAAAAGGTACTCACAGGAAAGAGCAAGGGAGTGCTTGGAAATTGACAACAGGGCCTACAATTAACTGCTATTGAAATGTGCAAAGCATTACAATCACAATGACGCGACATAACAGGACCTTCACAAGGTGGCACTTACTTGCTCTCACCAGGCAGAGGTCACAGCTGAAGATCACCAACATGGCTGGGTTCAGGTATATGGGCAAATGCGCCATGTCCACTGCTTCCGAAATCCGTGCCCTAAGGTGTCCCTTGAACCACCGGGCAGAGCGCGGAAGCATTGGCGTCAGAATCAGAGGGCGGAGTCGGCTGAGATAAATCCTTTCTTGCCCCAGGGGTCATCAGTCAGCCTGACTTGAGGCTTCCTCAGGGGGTGCAGGTGGTGAGTCTTTGGCCACCTGGCAGCAGAAGAGCAACAGTGCCTTGGCATCTGGAGCCGGAGCCCCCTTGGTCTGGGCCACGTGGGTGCACGAGTTGCCAGCAGGGACCCGGGAGAGCCCCAGCTCATATCACTTGGAACGACAAGATGTTTTTCTTTTTGTGGAAACAACTGCTCGTCTGGGGAATGCCAGGTTGGTTGGGATCTCACTCCTACAGAAGGACGAAGAGAGAGAAGAGATGTTAGGTGTGAGTATCATTCCATCACCATGGAGACCTCAAGATCTAACATTACAATACACCCCAAACGTTAAGTGCATGAATACAGATCCAAAAGCCGCACACGGCTCGTACAGGTGACCCGGGCGCTTTACAAGCCGGGATCTTGCTCAAGAGGAGACACTCATCCTTTCCCTTCGAAAGCCCTACACGTAAGACTTTTTGATGGACACCCTCTGATCATTAGAATGGGCAGCGACGATGGACCCAGGAAGAGCGGCTTGCTAGGCGTCCACCTTGACGCCGAAGGGAAGTAAAGAGCGACGGCCTAGGATCTTGTTTGGGAGCACTCTCTGATGTTTCCAACCACTGGAGCCCATTCTCTCTAAAGGCAGGATCTTCTCACAGCCACTCTCTCCCTCAAAACATGACAAACATTAAAAACACTACAGAGTCATGGAGGACCTCAGGCCAGAAGGAGCTCCCATTCAGCAAAATTACAGGACTTCACAGGCCCTCAAGGTCACAGCTACATCCCACGCTGTGACATCAGTCCATGGAGACATCCCGCGGCCTACCATTGCTCACCCCGTTCCCCGCATGTGTAGCTTCTTCAGAACTTTAGAAAAAAGAAGGTATGTTTCCCATCCAAAGTCAAAGCAACCTTGCACTTGTTGTGCCATCTCACTGACTCAACTTTTATACAAGCACACTTCTCAACGACTCTAGCAGAGATCAGCAACCTTTGGCTCTCCAGATGCTTTGGACTACAACTCCCATCACCCCTAACCAGCAGAGTCAATAGTGAGGTATCAGTAGGCCCCTGAACTACAACTATTCCAAGGCCACTGATGATCTGCCCAGAATACATTGTCCTGTTGTCTAGCCTTCTTTTCACTGAAAGGGCCACATTGGGCTACACAATGGGAAGTTGCATCTGGGCTCGGAAGAAGCTTTTAGGTGAAATTCTTCATTATTTCTACATAGAATGTTGGGGTGCAACATCTGATATGGGGTCCTTAGTCAGGACACACACATACACACATACACATAACACACACACACATACACATAGAAATCCTCAGTTTTTTAAACAGATGTATCATTTTATTGCAAAAATGTGCACCCTCATATGCGCCCACATGAACACATAAAGTGTCACATGTAGACAGTTTCCCTTCCAGAAACATACAGCGATTTATGCACATACATGCATACACACAATGTCGTATGCCTGGAGACACAAAATCTTTAATGCACACATATAGTAAAACGTGCACATAGCCTCAAGAGGACCCACATAATCCCACATGCACACAAAGTCTGTTGAGTACACCCATGTGTCGGGGGGGATTCTGCCGGGGTCGGCCGGGCCGTCCGCAGACCTCCGGGCAGGGAGGCCCCAACTCCTCCCGTGTATATCTCGGATCGAGACAGAGTATGAGGCACACACAAGGAGCAAGGCAACTTCTGTCGTTTATTATGCAAACGGCAGGGATGGGTCAAGGAGCGTACGCGTTCGTCCTGACACACACACAATAGTGGGGCTCGCAGGCCCTTTTTACTACATTATGACGCGCTACTTGCGTCATTCCAAAAAGTTACCAAAAGAACCTATCGCCACTCTTGATTGGTTGCTCGAGTGGTGGGGTTAGTATAGTACGCATATAGAGAATGATATTAGTGGTTAAGATGTAGTCAGGTGGTATATCTGGGTTGTCCCTACAATTAGATACATAAGAATTGTTACATGAAGACCCCTGAGGATTGGCTAACGTTACTGACGTCTGAGATAAGAACCTCATGTTCTGATTGGTGCATCCGTGAGCTCCCCAGCCTGGGACCACCGTTGTTCCCAGCACACGGTGCACCTGTGGTTGCAACAGTGTTTCAGTATGGGTACGTGCAGGCAATGTGAGGATTTATTCATAGGTGGGAGACTGACCGTTCCCACTGTAGCAGGTGTCCATTGAGCCTTTCAAGTGTGTCGGCCTGCGTCTCGTAGCGAGGTACCCAGACGCCTTTTCTCTCCTGGGTTTTGGCATCTCGTCAGGTTCGGCTTGGTCACGTGGGGAGGGACCGTGTTTGAGGCATAATTCTGCACAATTAATATTGTTTTTCCACTGTATGTCTGGTTTAATTTGCAGATATGATTTTAACATTGGTACGTGGAGTGCGAGGTTGCAACATCGTGCCTTTGAAGATTTGTTTCTTGACTGTGGGTTTGCAACATTACGACCTTGGCTGGTTGCTCCACTGGGTTCTTTCTGCAGGCTCAGCAACCTGACTTTTGCTTTGTTAATGTCCACGGGAACTCTTGCTTGAGGCCTACTTGGGCCTGGTGCACGAGTAATCCATTTAGTGCATGGATGCTTTAAGTTATAGTGGCATACAGTTTCATGGCCAGTATCGTGTTTCCATTATATCTCTCATGATGGTAACGGGTTTCAAGAGAAGCGTGAGCAAGCGTTATAAATGAGCTCATGGTGCGTCTTGCGTTTCTGCATTCTGAAAGCCTATGTAAAAATAATAAAGATGCACGTCCGTGAATAAGCCTGTCGCCTACGTCAGAGCACTGAGTATGTTTTTCGTGTAGATTGGTGTGGAAATGTTCAGCGTGTATAATAGTTCAGCGGTGCTTCCCGTTATCTAGGTCGTCATGGCATCTCTAACGATGTGTAGATTTCAGTCTAGTTGGTCCGTGCCGCAGGTGTCGGCATGGCCAGTGCGGGCTGTTGGGCAGGCAGATGGACACATCCGTATGTTTCTGTACCAGGGTATTTGGTCATCTGGTAAATGGGCAAACTCTTCTCGTGGCGGGTGTCTGGGCCGCGACCCTCTAGGCCAAGCGCGAGAGGTGAAGGACGGGAGTCTGGTTTTCCATTCTCCCACTTCAGTCCCCCCTCTGGTCGACTTGTCGACCACAAACATATCCTTCTCGTTATCTCCTCTTACTCTCCATATCTTGGTTATCCCTCCGAGATGTCCATAATGGTTTACGTGATCTTCAAATGACCAATACATGTATTCGCATGTTCCTCCAGGAGTACAGTACACCCATCTTCCTATGTAGCTCCTAGGGTTCCTTGGGTTCTCGATCTTCACTGATGGTGGGTCTAGATGATTGGCGATGATTTGGGTGCGCAACTTCTCCCTTTCGTGTATTATCACACCTGTGTGCTGGCCGTCATCCGCTGGCATCAAGGGGTGCATTCCCACCATTTCCAGCAACTCATCAGTTGAGCGCGCCTTCCGGGCTTTCCAAAATCTAATTATTATCAGTGCAGCTCCAGCCAAAATAGCACATCCCACTATTATTTTCAGTCCATCTGACAGCCAAGATGGCATCCATGACCATAATAGTGAAAACCAGCTTTTATCCTTGTTTACGCCGTTACTTTCGTCCATCATTTTGGAGTGCATCTGGGCCAATTGTGAAACTGCTTCTGTTAGTGTACCATTGTCGGCATCGTTGGCAGGTATGAACGTGCAGCATGATTGTCCTATCTTTGCACAAACTCCTCCTTCCATTGCTGTGAGAAGGTCCAATACATATCTGTTCTGTAGTGCTACCATCCTTACAGCTCGCAGCTCCTCTTTAATTGCGTTAAACCCATTTACTGTCGAATTTATGGTCATCATTAGTTCCCATCTGGTTATTTGCAGCCATTTTGCGTTTGCGTATGCCTGCAGTCCCGGATGTATTATTGAGGAGAAGAACATTGCTGCTCTGCTGAATAGTCTGTGTTCTGGCGGTATTGATGTTAGTTCCGTTTCCGACCTTCCCCACAGATAATTTCCTGTTAATGGCTCTCCTTGTCTTTTTCTCCTGTTTAGGACAGTATCATTGCTGTTGGTCCTGTTTTCTTGCTCCTTCTGGAGTGGTGCAGATCTCTTTCTTCTCCTGTCTCCTTCATCCATTTTCGGAAATTTCGCCACATCGACATGCTTCTTAGGTACCACTAGTGATGGTACATTGACGTGTACCATTGTGCACACACCACTCCACAGGGGAGGCAGTGTATGATATGCCTTTTCTCCACAGGCCCAATAATGGTCCATTATTACTGCTGTTCCCGCTCCCCCCTCAGGTAACTCCATCACACTTGCACAATTGGTGTTATATCCCACGTCCACCTCTCCTTTATGCTGGTAACATACTTTGGGCGCAGTCAATGGTAATATAGTTATCGGGTCTTCATCTTCTTCTACCCACGTGAGCATTGGTACATACTTGATCCATGTCGTCCAACATCGATGATTGTGTGTCTCGATGGTTGAGATAGTTTCTTTTGTTACCATGTTGCTGCCAACCACTCCTATCTCCCAGCTGGTACCCAGGAACACCTTTCCTGTTATCGTCAGTAATGGCCTCTCCCAGCATCCTTGTTTACCCGGAACTTCCGTGGTGTACCAATCACATGGTAGATACTGCAGTGTTACCTTCTTTGTTTCTCCTTTTTCAGGGCCACTTGTTATGTATCTGAATGCTTCAGCATGTAAACTGGTCTTGTGATAACTCAGATAGGTCTTGAGGAAGTTGTTTTCATATGGGTATGAGTCTCGTGTTTTCCATGTCATGTGCACTACTGTTCCTTGGAATCTTCCTTTCGTTTGGAACAGGGCCAAATATATTATGCACTGTGCTGTTTTTTCATCTATTTCTGTGGCAACAAATGTTCGTGAAGCGCTCATGGCGTATGGTATTAATGAGCAAACGTAACAGCTATCCTCAGTTGTCTGCTTACCAATGCGGGTCATGTGCTGGTACCATATGTTGTTTGTGACGTGTGCTGAATCTTGTACATAATTATCAATACCTTTATTGTCTGAGTATGTGCTGCGTTTAACTTTATTTCGCTTTTGTTCATTGTTACTGTTACCACCTGACGTAACACCTGTTGCAGCAGGGAGGTGGGGTACATTAGGTTTGGGTGCAGCAAAAAAACTCATAGCATAGCTGTACTGCCATACAGAGGCAGCCAAAACTCCGGTGATCATAAAAATCCCTATTATTTTTATTACATATGCTAACCTCACCGACATTTTTGCTCTTACCTTGCTGCAGTCCTGGCAGCGTATTCTTGCGACGTTAAAGTTGCCCGCCTAAAAATTCTCAAAAAGTGCTTGTTATTAAATGTTAGTTTTGTTTCATTAAGCTCTCCCTATCAAATAGTCATTCAGTGCCCAGGTGAAGAGTTGCTCCCACGCTACTCTAAGTGATCGGTCTCTCAAGACCGGCAAGTATGGGCGGAGGTGGGGCATGTAATTTTCTATGGCCAGGAGGAAGGCCGTGTAGTATACACGTACCCTTTTCTTTTTTAAGTATGTTGGCCTTTTTATTTCGTATACAAATTGGTGTGACAATTCTTCTGGGTAACTATCGTCTGGCAGCACCATCTACGCCTGCACACTGAATTTGTTAGATAACTTTTCTTAACAATACAATATTACGCAGCTCCTGTATGTGCGAGAGAAAAAGAGAACATTCACGTGTTTACATGTGTATTGGTGCAAGCGAAGTCCTTAGTTTTTATTACAATTGTATTTAGTAGTCAATGGGGGGGGGGTTTTGCTCAGATGGCGGGAGCAGTTTTACTCTTTGAACGTGTGACCATGGGGTGGGCAGTGTGGGGATCACCCCCTTCTTCGTCCGTTATTCTCTCCGAGGGAACAATTGGGTCGTTGTCTGTGGTTGTGTTTTCTTCCGCTGCCGGGGATGTTGTTGGCGTTTTTCCAATGGACCTGTCGTTGGCGCTGGGGCGGGTCTGCAGTTTGTAGATTTTTACATCATGCAGGTGGTTCCACGCACGCTTATCCTTTAGTTTTACTGCTCTTGTTGATACGTCCTCTACTAAATGGGGGCCAGTGAACCTCTGCTGGTTCCACCTTCTATTAAAATTTCGAAGTAGTACGTGGTCACCTTTGGCAAGTTGGCACAAGTTCTCCTTTCCCAATTCTGTATTTTCGTCTATTTCTTGGTTGCTGGTGGACCCGCCCCGTGTGCGCTCGAGCTGTTGAGACACAAACACAACGCTAGTAATCAAAGAAGACACATATTGATACATTTCATCACCTAACACATTCGCAGAACTTTCTTGGTCGGTGAATGCCCTTGACGTTGGTGTTAGGGGAAGGCGCATTTGGCGTCCAGTAACCACCTCGTGTGGGGTGAGGTGGTGGTCGGACCCTGGCCTGTTTCTAAGTTCGAACAGTGCTAACGGAAGGCAATACAACCAACTTTTCTTTGTTGTTTGCTGTATTTTAGCAATTGCCTCCTTCAATAGGCCATTCAGGCGTTCACATACACCATTGGCCTGTGGGTGGTACGCACATGCAAATTTGTGTTTAATGTTCAGTAGGGATGTGATATGCTGGAACATTTCATTTGCGAAATGGGGTCCGTTGTCTGATCTTAACACCTCGCACACTCCCCACCTGGGGAATACCTCCCTTACTATAAATTTGGCTGCTCTAAACGCATCAGGGTGTGAACAGGGCCCTGCTTCGATCCACCTAGAAAATGGGCATACTACTACTATCATGTATCTATTGCCTTGACAAATGTTGATCATATCAACATAGTCAATGTGGAGGTGCCGAAAAGGTCCTTCTGGTCGGGGTATGGTACCTCTTATCACCTTTAAAGTATGACCGGCCGTGAACTGTTGACATGTAAGGCAATTGCTGATAAAATTTGACACATGGGATGTTAACTCGGGACAGAACCAATCTTCTCTAATTCGTGCTGCTATTATTTCTTTGCCTGTATGGGCAGGGTGATGTAATTGGTTCAAGGCGGTATTTAACAATGCCAATGGTATTACAACTTTCCCAGTGCCACCCTGGCGCCATAGTGCGTCGGTTGGTGACATTGTGCATCCTCTTTTCACCCATACTTCTTTTTCGGCCATTGGTGCAGCCGCTTGTAACTCCATAATCTGGGTGGCTGGGAGATGGGTGTACCCTTCTTTTATTAACATCTCCCTCGCTATTCCCCTCCCTCTCCCTCTCTGTGAGTCTGTGGGGTTCCATATCTCACCAAAATATGCAGCATATTTTGCATGTGCGTCTGCTGCTGCATTTCCTTTTGATATATAGTCTTCTCCATTGGTGTGTGCTGTGCATTTTACTAGGGCTAGTTCTTGGGGATCGTTTATTACTTCAATTAGTTCAGCCAACAATAGGGCATGTTGTACTGGAGTGCCGTCAGCTCTCCTAAACCCTCTTCTTCTCCACTTTGATAGCCCTGAGTGGACAGTGGATGTAACATATGCACTGTCGGAATATATAGTAACTTTTTTATCAAAACTTTCCTTTAGTGCCAATATGAGTGCAACCAGTTCCGCCGCTTGAGCAGAGTAATGCTGTGGTAATTGTACACACTTAATAGCCACACACACTGGCGCTTCCATCATTTGTACTACTGCTGCCCCAGTCCTCCTTATCCCGTCTCCTTGATCAATAGTTGATGACCCATCAATAAACAAAAGCTCACCTCCCTCTAGTGCGTTTTCTTCAACTTTCCTAGTACATGAGTACATCTCAGTTACTTGGGTGCAGTCGTGGGCGTAATCTCCCTCTTCAATTACTTCTGCTAGGAACCTTGCAGGGTTAACCGTGCTACATCTAACAATTGCCAGTTCAGCTTTGGACAAAATAATCTCATAACCTGTTGCCCTCTGTGTCGTCAGTGTGGACTTAGGTTTATTCAATATCGCAAATAGTGCATGTTCTACAAATAGTGTAGTTGGACACCCCATAGTTATTGATGATGCTTTTTCTACTGCAAATGCAGCTGCAGCAAGACCTTGTTCGCAAGAGAATTGTCCTAACATTATTGGATCTAAGTGACCGCTGTAAAATGCTACTGGTTTATAGCCCATGCTAGTCTTTTGGGCCAATACTGCTTTCATTACTGCTGAGTCGCAATGTGAAAATATAAAAAATCGTCGCTCATAGTCTGGGGATGCTAGTACTGGAGCAGTTGATATTGCTTCTTTTAATTCATCAAATGCCTCCTTCATTTCCATAGTCCATCCCAACTTTTTCTCCCCTTTATTTGCTTCCTTCAAACCCTCAAGCAGGGGTCCTATGTAAGAGCTGTAATCAAATACCCATGCTCTACAGTAGTTGCACAGTCCCAGAAATTGCTGCAGTTCTCTTACAGTCTGTGGCACGGGAGTGCCTGATATTGCCTGTGCTCTTTGTGGTGCAATCCTTCTTCCATATTGTGATATCAGTTGGCCAATGTAAAGTACCTGTTCCTGACAGTATTGTATCTTTTCCATGTCTACCTTGTACCCCTTTTCAGCCAATATCGTCAACATTTTTAATGAGTCCTCTCTACATTTATCTTCATTTGTACTGCAAATTATTATGTCATCCACATACTGTAACACTGTGCTTTCCAACTCAACGTTACCCAAATCCATCTGTATTACCCTATTGAAAATTGAAGGTGATTCACAATATCCCTGTGGTAATCTGGTATGTTTCCACTTCCTATTTCGGTAAGTGAAGCTTGTCAAGTCTTGTGAGTCTGGGTGTAATGGTATTGAGAAAAAAGCATTTTTAAGGTCAATCACTGTAAACCGTGATGCTTCTGCTGGAATGCCACACAAAATTGTGGCCGGGTTTGCTGTTACTGGATACTCTGCTTCTACTATGTTGTTCAACGGTCTGAGGTCCTGTATGAACCGCCAAGACCCTCCTTTAGCCTTGCGCACCGGGTACACAGCTGTGTTGCATGGGGATTCTGAGGGGACCAATATGCCATTGTTTATAAGGGCTGTTATGGTTTCGTATATGCCCTCATCTGCCTCTCTTGACAATGGGTATTGTTTCACTCTTGGTAGTATGGCACCCTTTTTTAATTTTATCCTTACACCCCCTATGCTTTTAATGCATCCTACATCATAAGGGCTAATAGTCCATAATGATTTTGGCACCTTTGACATATCTTCTTTAAAAAATGGGACTGGTGTGCCAGCGGGTGCCTCAAGTGCCATTGCAATTTTCTGTGCCACTTGTTTGTGAGCCACTGTTAGCCACATTTCTACACTCATCATAAACACCATTTCATTTTCCTCCTTTTCTTCTGAAAACAACTCTTCATCTGACACCTGGGTCAGCCTACATCCTTCTGCTAGTGCTATCACCGCCCTCCATGCTCTCCCTTCTTTATCTTGGGCGTGCACAGCAACATAATCAGCTGTTGCAATAATGCTCTCAATGTCCACTGCAATGACCTTCCCTTCCAGTTCATTAGCTGGTGTTTCTGGTCGGAATAGATAGGCTGCTGGTCTCCTCCATATTTTCCCTCCTATCCCTGGCATCCATGCAAATGCCATGTCTGTTCCGTACTGGAATAGCTCGCCGTCTACCGGCTCCGCCCTGATCGCTATCTGTCCACAGTATGCTTGCAAAATCTGTCGTGCTGCAAGCATGTTAATCCCTGGAGTAGAGCAAATTATGCCATCCTCTGTAAAGGAGATCGTCATATTTAATCTGTTCATTATGTCCCTCCCCAGTATGTTTACTGGTGAGGCACTATAATACAAAAGTGGTACTGACAGATCGTAATCTCCAATAGATAGCGGAACGTTATCAGTAAATGGAACCAACCCTTTAGCCCCAGAAAACCCTTGTGTGTTCATGGCTTCGCCTGACATCTTAAACTTACCTTCCCTTATGCAAGACCGGGTTGCCCCGGTGTCAACAAGGAATGATAATTTTTTGTCACCTATCGTTACCTCTATGCGTGGCTCCTCCGCACTATTAGGTGTTACTGACAGGATGGGACACACCAAGGCCGTCTGTGGGCTGTCCTATTGGGGGTACAATGACTGGCCATTCCCTGTGTAAGGGTTGTGCCCCAACACCGTCACCCCACCCAATTGCGTTCGTTCAGGTTGTGGTGGTGGTTGTATTAACGCTGCACCAGTTACTTGTGGCAGGTATTGTTTTATTTGTTGTTGTGGTAGGGAATAGTGTTGGTCACTCCCTTGTGGTGACATCTGCTGTGGTTGTATGCCCTGCTGTTCTTGTGATGTCCTATGTTGTGCTTGTTCGTTCCATGCTGGTGTTCCTGGCCTGACCCTGCATGTACGTGACATGTGTCCTAATAGTCCGCAGCTCCAACACACGGGTGGTTCCCTGTTTTGCCATGGGAAGTTCCCTGTGTTGTCCTGGTATACTGGTTGCCCTGTCTGGTAGTTATTTCTGAGTCCCCCAGCCTGTTGTTGGGTATTATATCCGTATCCTCTTCCCCTCATAAACCCTCCTCTCCCTCTATTATAATTATAATACCCAGCTCCTTGCATTGGGTACCCTCCTCCCATGTTCTGTGCGTGTGATTGCAGAGGCAGCACTTGCTCTATTACCTCTTGTGGAGGCGCTATTTGAGCTGGATTTTGTGCAGCCACTACTTGCGTTGGGCTTTGGGCCATTGGTGTTGGCGCAGTTATTAGTGCCCCTTCCATGGTATATTTAGTAAGTTTTTTCTGTACTAATTTGGCCTCTTCTGTTTTCCTGTCCTCTTCCTTTTGTTTCATTTTTCCTTGCCATGTTCTACAGTGATGTACTATAGTCAGTTGTATTTCCGGCCATGGTTTTGCTTCCATCCCCACTACTTTCTTTAATTGTCTCTGAACTCCTTCTGGGAGCCCTTGTACTAGTATATGATAAAATATGGCTGGTGTTTTGTCCCATTGTTCTCTAGTTTCCATGCGCCACTTCTCTTGAATATCCTGGATATAATCAACAGGATCCTCGTTCTCACCCATCTTACGGGAAGTAATGGCTCCTATGTCTGATGTGTCTGGGTACTGCACTCTTAGTGCCTGCCATAGCGCATGTCTGCAGTTTGCAAATGGTGCCCCGTCATGCGATGTGTTTGTTATTGTTACCCCATGGAATCCCGCTCTTTTCCAAATGTCATCCGCTCTATCCCCTAATATTGATATTAACAGGCCCTTAACATCTCCCACTGCTAGTTTCTGTCCTGCGGTGTGTTTTTCCATTTCATATATCCATTTACCCGCACCTCCACTTAATGATGGGAGCCTACATTTTATGTTTTCCTTATCCGTATGTTTCCAAGGTACATATTGTGGTCTAACCCCTCCTCTCTCCAGCAGTGGCATTACATTCTGTCTTGTGTCATCCTTTATGCTCCATGATGTTAACTCTTCACACCCCTCCTCTTCCCCCATTCCTTTTACTACTTCAAATCCTTCCTTACTACCTCTTCTCCTACCTCCCTCTTCTTCCTTTCCCCTTTTTTCATCCTTTCCTGTGTTCAATATTGGCACGTCTGTTTGCCTGTCTTGCCTGCGACTAGGGAGGTCCCTAAGCCGACATGCATAAGGTGTAACTTCGTCCATGAAGGGTGCGAGCTTTATTCTGTGCAGAGAGCGTGCAGTTGTTGAACATGTGGGCGTGATGGTGATGTGGGTGGCGTGTGTTGGTTGGTGAGCGTCGGTGGCGTGTGTTCGTTAGTTTGTGTTTCTCCCATTCTTTTCACTTCCTCCTTACTTCTCTCCAGCTCCTCCCATCTTCTACTCACCCATGGCGAATCTATGTTTGTTCTAGTGAGGTATAGCTTATCTAAGCTTTCCCTTTCACTCTTCCTTCCATCCTCACTACAAAAATCATTCATAAATTGCGCCCCCCACTCTGCCTTTTTTCCTTTTATTGTTACAGTTTTTAAGTCTATTAGGTCTCCCTCTTCCTTTCCGTTGTTACCACCTGTTCCCCTTAGTGCTGACGTTGTTGCTACCTCTCTATTTTTATATACTTCTCCCCATCTTTCACTCTCCCTCTTACTCTCCTCTCTCTCCCCTTCACTCCTCTCCTCCATCTCCCTACTATTTTCCTCTCTTTTCCTTTTTAATTCCTCCATTACTTCGTTGCTCATCTCTTCCAATATCCTTTCATCCTCTCTCCTCCTTTCCCATTTCACCCTTTCTCTTTCTACTATACTCTCTATTACCTTCCCCTCTTCATATTTTTTAGCTGTCTCTGATATTATCCTCCTCCTCCATATTTCCATTTCTTTTTCATTTTCTTCTTCTTCCTTCTTCTTCTCCCTCATCACTACTCTTGATACCCTTTCTGCTGCTGCTTTTACCCTTACAGCTTCCCTCTTTCTCTCCTCACTTTGCTCCCTTAATTTTTCCAATTCGTCCTTATCTTCTTTCCTTTTCCTCACTCTCTCTCTTTCCTCCCCCTCAAGTTGTTTTATCAGTTCATTCTGCTCATCCCTTAGTTTAGCTAATCTTTCCTCCAAAATCTCTTCCTTCTGCCGTAGCAGCTCCTCTCCCCTCATTTCACTCTCTCTTTCACTATCCTCGTTTGTTCTCTTTACCGCCTCCCTTTCCTCTCCAGTTAGTGATCCTCGTAATTTCAACAATATCTGTGCAGCTACCCACTCATCGTTTCCTATCTCTACAGTCTGCTCTTCTCTCCTCCCGTCCCCCATTGGTATCTTTCCATGAGCCACATATGGTGGAGGGCTGTATGCCGGGTTTGAGTATCCTTCAGCCGCCCTTAACTGTCCTTTTATTTCTCCTAATTCTCTTAAAGGGTACAACCCTCCCCCCTCTGTTTTCACTCCCGGTGTTAAGGGTATCTCATTGCTCGGTTCCTGTTTTATGTCAGCTAATTTATCAACCTTTCCTCCACCCAGTTTTTCATTCCCCATATTCTTTGTTCCTTCACTCTCCTTTTCCCCATCCGTTCCTTCTTTCTTAATCTCCTTTTCTTCCGGTGTTTCCCCCATAGTGAACATTCCATTTGGTCCTGGTCTAGACCCCTGGAACATCCTCCATAAGTTAAACACCTCCACATGGTTTGCCAACTTCTTCCCCTTGTATGTATTGTGCAGATGGTTTAATAGTGAATGTTGGGCATATGGGTCAAAGCTACCATTAGGCGGCCATGGTGTCAACATTTTGTTGTCCGTCCCCTGGGTCCACTCTATGCTGTACTTAATTAACTTCTCCCTATGTGGTGGCAGTGTGGTGCATATATGTTGTAGTGGGGTAGTGAGGGTATTCCCCCACCCTCCCAACCCTCTCCCGTATGACATACTAGCGCACCCTTTCTTACCCTTCCCCTTGCTACCAGTTTGCAACATACAACCTTTTATTGCTTACCTTGCCCCGCAAGTGTGGGGACTTACGACAATCCTTTGACAAATTATGCAATGATAATAATCACAAAAAAAAAAAAAAAAATTATAAAACAAATATATTTATGATGTTATATTATATTCCTTCCCCTACGGCCCCCTGCGGCCGAAGCGCACGCAGCCCCCTGCAGCTGCGTACCCCTTACGACGATCTTACACAGTCGTCCTTTTTCCCCGTTCTCCTCCCACCTTTACACTTGCCGTGGCCGGCGTTCTCCGTGCGCAGCCACGCCCCCTTCCCCTTCTCCTCTTTGATCCACTCGTTTATCGTTTATCTCCGTGTCCGCTCCTTTATCATGTTTCTCTTCCCCACCAATGTCAAACCCAAAGCTTCTTGTGTTCACGATATCTTACTAAATCCCTACTGGTGACGTCACCTATTTCTTCGAACTACTGGTATATTCGTGTTATGTTCTTTAAATTCAAAATACACTTGCAATCTACCCCGCTAACCCTACAGCTGTCTTCCTGTCTCTCCTGGAACAAGGTAATCTCATCAATACTATAACCGGACTGCGCACGCTGCGTCGCCTCGCGTGTGATACGCCCCTCAACAGGAGGGCTTAACCAGCCAATTATCTTCCGTTTTGGGCAACTACGTAACTAGCCACCGCCCACAGGGAAACGTCATCTACCTATCGAGTTTCTTGCTCGAACAATAGGGAACCTCATCTACCTATCGAGTTTCTTGCTCGAACAATAGGGAACCTCATCTACTCATTGAATGATAAATGTCAAATCGTAGGAAACCACACACACCCACCCTCACACGTAGTCGCGATTTAGGCCAATCAGTGTCTTTCGAGCGGCTGCACGTGATGTTTTCGTGCCCCGCCCCCCTCTTTCGCGTAACGTTAGCTTTTTGTTGCGAGCGTCTGCACGTGTTGTTCTCGTGCCCTGCCCCCCTCTTTCGCGTAACGTTAGCCGCCTTCTCTCGCACTCAATTCACTACCATTCATTCCATTATCATCACTCAATTAAACCTTCACCCCACCTTTTTACAATACCTCCCTCCTCCCTTATTTACTTCCGCCCCCTCCCTCACAATTTCGCATTGCTTGTTGTGCGTGTCATGCTCACCAAGTTCCCTCGATGCAGGGCCGCTCGACTGCGTGCACCCCTCCAAGCGGCTCGCCACCTCCCCTCGTCTGGACCACGTCTGGACACTCGCCGACCGCGGGCGGGATACTTCTCAACCGGCTCCCGAGGGCCAATATCCGGATTGCGCTGTCCGGTCCTCTCGCAGCTCCGCGATGGTCCTGTAGTCCTCAGAAGGGGGCAACGGCAGAGGGGGCCGCGCCGCCGGGCCTCCCCGCAACGGGAGTGCCTGGAAAAATAAAAAATAAAAGTCGATCTTAAACAGATCTCAGCAGTGCCTCCAACTTGTCGGGGGGGATTCTGCCGGGGTCGGCCGGGCCGTCCGCAGACCTCCGGGCAGGGAGGCCCCAACTCCTCCCGTGTATATCTCGGATCGAGACAGAGTATGAGGCACACACAAGGAGCAAGGCAACTTCTGTCGTTTATTATGCAAACGGCAGGGATGGGTCAAGGAGCGTACGCGTTCGTCCTGACACACACACAATAGTGGGGCTCGCAGGCCCTTTTTACTACATTATGACGCGCTACTTGCGTCATTCCAAAAAGTTACCAAAAGAACCTATCGCCACTCTTGATTGGTTGCTCGAGTGGTGGGGTTAGTATAGTACGCATATAGAGAATGATATTAGTGGTTAAGATGTAGTCAGGTGGTATATCTGGGTTGTCCCTACAATTAGATACATAAGAATTGTTACATGAAGACCCCTGAGGATTGGCTAACGTTACTGACGTCTGAGATAAGAACCTCATGTTCTGATTGGTGCATCCGTGAGCTCCCCAGCCTGGGACCACCGTTGTTCCCAGCACACGGTGCACCTGTGGTTGCAACAGTGTTTCAGTATGGGTACGTGCAGGCAATGTGAGGATTTATTCATAGGTGGGAGACTGACCGTTCCCACTGTAGCAGGTGTCCATTGAGCCTTTCAAGTGTGTCGGCCTGCGTCTCGTAGCGAGGTACCCAGACGCCTTTTCTCTCCTGGGTTTTGGCATCTCGTCAGGTTCGGCTTGGTCACGTGGGGAGGGACCGTGTTTGAGGCATAATTCTGCACAATTAATATTGTTTTTCCACTGTATGTCTGGTTTAATTTGCAGATATGATTTTAACATTGGTACGTGGAGTGCGAGGTTGCAACATCGTGCCTTTGAAGATTTGTTTCTTGACTGTGGGTTTGCAACATTACGACCTTGGCTGGTTGCTCCACTGGGTTCTTTCTGCAGGCTCAGCAACCTGACTTTTGCTTTGTTAATGTCCACGGGAACTCTTGCTTGAGGCCTACTTGGGCCTGGTGCACGAGTAATCCATTTAGTGCATGGATGCTTTAAGTTATAGTGGCATACAGTTTCATGGCCAGTATCGTGTTTCCATTATATCTCTCATGATGGTAACGGGTTTCAAGAGAAGCGTGAGCAAGCGTTATAAATGAGCTCATGGTGCGTCTTGCGTTTCTGCATTCTGAAAGCCTATGTAAAAATAATAAAGATGCACGTCCGTGAATAAGCCTGTCGCCTACGTCAGAGCACTGAGTATGTTCTTCGTGTAGATTGGTGTGGAAATGTTCAGCGTGTATAATAGTTCAGCGGTGCTTCCCGTTATCTAGGTCGTCATGGCATCTCTAACGATGTGTAGATTTCAGTCTAGTTGGTCCGTGCCGCAGGTGTCGGCATGGCCAGTGCGGCTGTTGGGCAGGCAGATGGACACATCCGTATGTTTCTGTACCAGGGTATTTGGTCATCTGGTAAATGGGCAAACTCTTCTCGTGGCGGGTGTCTGGGCCGCGACCCTCTAGGCCAAGCGCGAGAGGTGAAGGACGGGAGTCTGGTTTTCCATTCTCCCACTTCACATGCATTCTCACATACATATACATATCATAGCAGAAGATGCACACACATGTTGAGGAGCAGGTGGATGCATTTTCCCTAGCTCCCGCCCCCTCACCCAGGATGGACCGTCATATTGGAACAACAGGAGAAGAGCTCCATGTGGGACCCCATGTGTTGCCCCTATACCGCATGAAGTGTATGACAGACCATATGCACTCAGGCAACCATACCAGATGCACCCCTGTACTGAAAGAGTGGAAGGATGTCAGCATGTATAGATGGACAACATGGAGTGCTGAGTGAAATCTGACGAGGGCGGAGTGATGTCATGAAGAAGATATACAAGGACATGTTGAAACGATATGAAAATACTTAAGAGTGACGATGTGACTGAAGTGGCAAGAGAAACATGCACCAAATGATAAACTAATCATATATGCAAAGAAGACGAGGTAACTTACTAACCAATATGTGTTAATCTGCAGTAACGCATGGTAGAGGAGACATATAGAAGCTTGCTTTAGAGGAAAATATAACGTGTCAAGGACGGCCATGATAGGAAAATGGACATCGGCTCATGTAAAGATTCATTCCAGCTACCTCAGAAGCAGAGCAGGGGTGTAGAGTCAGGAGACGTTGGAGAAATAAGTTTGTTGCGCAAAATAAAGAGGAGTCTATGTTGGCCTGGCATTGAGGGTGCTTTTTAAAGAAATAATTGCAAGGCACAAGGGGGGGCAGACAGATAATCTATGTGCGTAAGACATATTTCTCTTAGATTAAAGAAGAAGAAAACATTTGCAAGTGCCAAGTATTGGACATTCAACAGTGAATAATGTCTATACAAGATAGAGTGAGCAAGTCTCTGGAGGCCAAGAAGCGCAAGAACACCCAATATTAGTAGATCAAATAGCAGTAAATAGGAGGTCAAAATGGACAAATTTGCAGTCTCCTCGCACAAACCTCAGAAGTCGAAAACCAGGGCTATTCATTAAGATTTGGATGAAGATAGTGATGTGATTACACTCCCTCAAATGTCCCAGAACAGAGAGCTGTAAACAAGGTCAACCACAGATGGGAACTTTAGTGTATGGTTGGACTGATGAGAGATGATGGATTCATTGGGAGAGTGGGGAGTAATCTGACGTGACTCAACCACCTGGGGTTTGTTTCACTCACGTGCTGCTAATGAGTGAAAAGTCCAAGGTTGGGTGAGAATGCCAACCAATCAGAGGGTCTATGGGCCAACGTGCTATACAATGTTGCATAGACCAATCTGCTGCCATTTTTGCTGCTAGAATCAGTAATGTACGTATTTAGAGGTAGTTCGAGGCGTGCCTCACAGATAAGGGTCAGCCAATTAAGTATTAACCCATATGCATGCCATAGGTACATAGGTTCCCCTATCCAATCCTTCCCTTCAATAGGTTGTGCAGTTTGCCACGTAGGATGACATCATAGATGATGCATATTTGGGTATATAACCTCTGTATAATCAGGTTTTTGTGTGGCTCAATGTTACCCGATCTCTGGTTCTCTCTAAGATTGACTATTGCAATAGTCTCCTCGGTCCACTCTGCGACTCCTCCAGCTGATACAGAATAGGGCAGCAAGACTTATCCTTGGCCTCAAACCCAGGTACTGCATCTCTCCCACTGAACATAGGCTTCACTGGCTCCCGGTCACAGCACAGATTAAAATCAAATCCCTCTGCATCATCCACAAGGCTGTCTGGGGCGGAGACCACATCAAGGCTGTCTAGGGCGGGGACCACATTACCTGCAACTCATTCTGATGAAATAATCCCTCTTTTGACCCCCGTCCCTCCTCTGGCACCAATTCCTTGTGTGTAAAGCGGTTTGCTAAACAGAGCGCAGGTGGTTGATCGCTTTCCTCAGCTGGCTCCCTTCATTGGAACAGCCCCCCACCCTTTGTCTTGAGCAGGACCTTCTTAAATTCCAGAAGAACCTCAACACATTCCTCTTTACCGCCTCCTTCCCTCCCTCTCTCCCTTACTAATAGCACAGTATCTTCATTGGTGTGCATGGCCCATATGCATCCTTGGGGCCCAGACCTCTCACATCATATCATCCCAGCTGCTGTCTATCCTCAGCACTTGCCTCGACTCACCCTCCACCCTTGGAGGCTGCACTTACCTTTTTTCATAGTACTTCTCCTGCTGCTCTCCCATGAGCACCACAGCACCTATCCCATACCGTCTCCCTTCTGCACTTGCACGTTCTGAACACTCACAATGCATAGTAGGTTCATCGTCCCCTCCCCATTGTTTTTTCTTATATTTATTATTTTTATGTATTGTAATTGTAATTGTTTCTTATCCCCTGTCCCCTCCCCGTTGCCCTGTGGGCACTTTGAAACAGTATTTGCTTCCTGTATAAGTGCCTAACGAGCCATCAATAAATAAATAAATACATAAAATAAATAATGAAAGTACTCGGAATGCAGGCTTACCTTTGTGAATATAGCCTGTTTTTTGAGCATTTTCACTGGCCCCGGCCGCTTACCAGGGTGCCAATGACAAATGCTAAAAGGAGGCTTTTCAAATGGGCTTTCTTATTCAGTTCTCTGGAGCCAAGATGGTGAGTGAAAATATGTGATGTGAACATGTCACCCTCCCAGCGATGGAGGGGGTTGGCCCTTGCAACTGCTGATCACCATTAGACAGATAAGGGGGGTTTGCCTTTGTCTGTTCCTATTGGGCTTTTGGATTGCAGGGTTTCTCAGCTGAACCACATAATAAGGTCAAGCTCTGGATGTAGGTGTGTGAACAGAACTGAATGAGCTGTCAGGGGAGGCTAACTGTCTCCAGGCCCCCTTTCCTCAACATGTGACTTCTTTCTATGGAAGGACCAAATAGGATACAAAGTAATTGCTTTTTTCCTAATGAGTACCCCTCAAAACTCATGCTCGACACACTCTGCCGCTGCAACTCGTTGGGGAGTCGCAAGCAGGGGTGTTGATTCGTCTAGAAAAGATCCGGGGCTCCGTTAATGTCGGGACTGTCGGGGCTCATTTTGGGATTGTTGGGATGCAATGCTAGCTAGCCTTTTGTTTGTAGCCCCTGAGCTTCTATCTGGGACTATGCTAATGTCGGGACTGTCGGGATGCGGGGCGAGGTAGCCTTTTGGTTGTAGCCACAAGCTTCTAATCAGGGCTACAACCAAAAGACACCGGGCTATAGCCCCCCCAGCCCCACCCTCGTAACGCTTCTTGTAGCAAGGAGGCGAGAGGTGTCCTGCTGCGTGTTGGAAAGTCCCCCCGTAGCTCCAGCATCTACTGGGCTCTGCACACCCACACAGCAGCACAGGGTGCATAGCATGCTAGCAGAGTGCGGAAGGCAACCCCCTTACCATCCTCATAGAAATCACAACTTTGTGTGTAGCTTAGAATGTACTGACGTTGGAAACGTGTGGCGACGTTTGCTGGGAGGAAATCCAACGTCTCTGACATTAAAAGTGGTCAGGTTGTTTGCCCAAGAAAAGCTTTCTTAAGGTTGTACTAATGCCAATGGATTATTTATATTTACTTGTCTTATTTTAAGCTGTATTCACTATTGGAAAGTGTGTTATGTAAAAGGTTGCTTTTTTGGATTAACCATATACAATAAAATAAAAAAATGTTTAAAAAAAGAAGGCACTATTTAACGTGAAGACTCATCGCCGCTCACCTGCGCCCCATTACACTGTAAGTCAGTGTAACGTGAAGACTCATCGCCGTTCACCTGCCCCCCATTCCACTGTAAGTCAATGTAATGTGTAAGTGACTTCAATCCAGCATTCAAACTAAGTCAATGCTTAGGATGGGATGCCCAATGGAAGCCCTTATTTATATCTTTTTATGTCAAAAGTTCTTTAAATCTGGATGATGAACCCTTATATAACGCCCCTCTCATTGAATCTCCCCGACCTCATTGAGTCAAGAAGTGGGTTTGTTATTAGGTTTTTAATTAAAAGGTTTATTTGAAGAATAGAACAATATGTATATCACACTTTTATGAATAAAATAATATCTGCATAGCACACTTATGAATATGAACGGTGATCATCAATGGGTAATATTATGATATCAACAACCTCTTTAATCAGTTATGAGTAGGAATAGAAAGGATAAGGTAGCAGAGAATACTTTATATGATTCAAGGAAATGCAAGGATGGGAAAATGCAACACAGAAATAAACTTGATATGGTTTCAATCAAAAGACAAGATAATCACTTTTTCCCCTGTGACTACTCACTCCCCCCCACTATGCAATATGAATAGATGGAAATGAGGGCACACAGGTTTCAGGGATACACTCAATAATGCAGTTCAATCCCAGTTCCCCCAGAATGCTTAGATAAAACAGGTATGATTTTAAAACAGGCAAAAATACTTTTGAATGTGATTGCAATGAAAGGGAAAATATGCTAAAATGATTTTAATTCATTAAAGGAGATTCAGGTTAAGTGAGAGTTACTTTGGATTGGTTCAGGTCAACACTAGCAATGATTCATGAATGATTATCAGATTGAAAACGAATTTCAGCAGTTGAAAACAAGAAACAGCTATTTTGACATGTGGTGAAATGGAGCTAAATTGCAATTCGCGCAATTTTTCAACGTACGGGAAATGCGATTGCGGAAAAACTATAATGTTGTTGTAGGTTTGTTGGAAAGCTTAGGATCCTAGCTTCAAAATGACAGTTAAATTTCATCTCTAGGACGTGCGGTTCAAACGTTACAGAAGTTTTTGTGAAGGTAGATTTTTCAGAAATAAAGTCAAGATTTCAAAATGAAAGATGCGCTATTGAAGATTTGAAACAAAGATTTCTTAACACTAAAGAGTCTATGGAGCCGCAAACTACACGACAGCCCAGCCACCTATCCAGAGGCGCCTCCGGATGGTTTCTGTCTGAACGAGACGATTGCCTTTCTCCAGAAAATATATATTAACGGCAAGATGATTATTACTACAATTATCAAGGATTATGTGGAGGAGAGGAGAATTTGGGATAGACAAAAGAGGATATATAATGCGGTTCTGGACAGGTTGAAATGGATGGAATAGTCTTACTTTAAACTAAGAGATTGGTTATGTACAGTTCTAGACTGGATACTCACTCCTATGGTTTGGGAATGGAGTGGGCCCCGTCAAAGATCTGGTCAAAGGTTTGGCTGGGATTCTCTCTCACGTCCGGACAGGTCTCAGGCACTCTGGTCTCAGCACGGCACTGTGGTCTGCGCGGCCTCTTGGACTGGATCTGATGGGTTCTGGGTTACAGCTCTGCTCTGCGGGTCTGGATCTTGGTTCTAGCACAGGGCTCTTGGCAAGAATAGCAAAAAAGCACAGCCAGGCTGTTGAATGGTTTGGTTAGGCCCAGTTGAAGTTTAGGCATTAGAATCAGGTTGCTAGATTCTGCAGGCCTGCTGAGAAAGGTTCAGCTTTTGGGTTAGGCCTGTCTGCTTCAAAGTTCTAGAGTTGGGTTCTAGAGTTGGATTCTGGATCTATTTCTGGAGCTCTATCTGGATCTTCTTTCAGGGTGCTACACCAAGAAATCTGTTGAGCAGTGGA
The DNA here is from genome assembly GCF_040938575.1 of Ambystoma mexicanum. NCBI lineage: Eukaryota > Metazoa > Chordata > Amphibia > Caudata > Ambystomatidae > Ambystoma > Ambystoma mexicanum. The sequence goes on along the minus strand of NC_090927.1, from coordinate 99,266,147 downwards.
AAAGTGTGTGTGTTATCTGTTCTCAGCAGTCCCTATTTATGTATTTCCAAAGTGGGTGGAGAGGCTGATTCTACAATGCCCAACCCTCTAAGGATCTGATAGGTTAGAGGATTCCTGTCCCCTGATTGGAGAAAGGATCAGTGTGTCATCCTGTGTCATGATTTATGGCTTAGGGGAAAAACCTCCCATTTTCTCTGTACAGTATATCTTATTTTTCATAAAACACATATTAACAATATACACAACTTGTTCATACTACGTAAATTACATGACAGATTACCTAAGGTACATTTCTGTTTAACTCTCATCTTCCTAAGAGCTTTGGTTCAGAAATTACCACTTTTTCGTACTTTTGGTGGGTTTCTCAATATTATTTATGCACCCATTTTTAGACATGCATGCACACCCCATCTGAGCACAATTCTGTAATGTTTCATGTTCAAAGCATAAACACAGTGGCTACAATATGAATAATTACGGGGTGTGGTCTCAGAACATTGCACAGAGTCCAGCTTAGTCTTAAACTGTGAGCAAATTTTTCATTTTAACAATCTCAAAGTTTCACATTTTTTGCAGTTCAGTGCAATTTGTTATAAGCATTTTTCTAAAACACATATTTAATGTGCTTTCTGAATCCACACAATGGTTTGTCTCCACCTCCAAGGTCTGGGCTGACTCAGCGGTCACATGTTTCTCCTTCATGGCAGCAGTTTGTTGTCAGTCACACCCGAATTAGCATTTTCTATTCAGCCCAAGGATTCCTTTGTCTGCACTGAGAGCAACAGGCCAGGGTGCCACTCCCAGTTCCTTTTGACACCAACCCGTCAATCTCTTAGCCAAGGGCAGGGGGAAGTCTCCTTTGTCCAGGGAGAAGTTGTGGAATTCGTTTGAACACAGTGTGGGAAACTTTTAACTCTGAAACCCAATGTCCAAAAACTGTCTTATCTTATAATAAAACTCACATTTTTAACACATATATTAAACAATTTCTTGCTTCAAGCCTTTTCAGAATATAGTTTTAAATTGTATCCACCTCGTAGGCTTCTGATAGCAAGTCTTTCTTTGGCATAGTTTGGGCTCAATGTACAACTTTACACAAAATGGTTTTAAAACGCCGGCTTCTGGTAGAGGTGAGTAACGGTATTACACCCATTTTTGACAGGTTTCTTCCAGCAAGCAATCCTCAAAAGTGGACTTTGTTCAGATATAGATACACTTCTGTGGACCTTATATTTATTCTTGCGGGAGAATTATGTTGATCACCCAACAAGGAGGTTGGATTTTTTGGGTGGTTTGTGAGCCATAATTTGTGCAAATTTGACACCAAATAAAAACGGATTTTTGAAACCAGCTCAGTTTATTTGGCAATGATTTTGCTCTGTGAGCAGCCAAATGATGGCTTGTGGCAGTGGTCTCCTGTGTTACCACTGACATAGGCAAAAGTAGACAGTGGCCTATTTTTCAGGTTTTCACTGCTCACTTCCTGGTGATTTCTGGCGAGCAGCATGCTTTCCGGTGGCCATTATGATGTTTCTGCTGCCAGCAATGCAGAGTGATGTTGCAGGGCTTGGATTAGTGGGTTAAGACATCCCACAAACGTGAAGACTCATCGGCGTTCACCTGCCCCCATTTCACTGTAAGTCAATGTAATGTGAAGACTCATCGTCGTTCACCTGCCCCCATTCCACTGTAAGTCAATGTAACGTGAAGACTCATCGCTGTTCACCTACCCCCATTCCACTGTAAGTCAATGTTGGGGCCATTTGGGTTGAGGGGATCTGCCAGTTAAAGGCACTTTTCCACGCTGGGTTTGTAAGGCAAGTGCAGAGTTACTTGAGCACGTGCATACATTTTTTAATGTTTCCTGTATTTTGTATTTGGGTGTTAGCTTTGTCATGGGTGAAGCTGGCTGGCTTGCTCAGGATTCTGAACACCTTTCTCCTGGACAATTGGAGCTGCAACACACCTTTGAAGCACACTCCAAAACAAAAAATATTTAAAAAGCAGAATTTCACACCTATGCCACTTCCATACCAACATGGCTGCCTTGTGTACCAATCTGGGAATGAGGGACAATAGGAAAACACGTATGTGTGTGCATGCAGCTCACACTACCTAACCAAAAAGCCGGCGGCCATCTTGGCAAGTCGATCATCTCTATGAAGTTCATGGAAAACCCGCGTGGTACCTTGGCTTTAGGCCGGTTGCTACCTATTTGTCAGAAACCAACCATTTCAAAAGCTATGAATTGTTAGACTACTAGCACTGGCATTTGTTTGGCTCAGAAAGGAGCACTGTAAAAAATGTTCAGCGAATCCAAATTGCCATAACTGCTGTTCTTACTGGGCCTAATGGAACCCGGTACTGCTGTGCTTATTGGGCATAATGAAATAGGAAATACTATTCTAACTGGGTGTAATGCAACCAGGCCCTTCAGCTCTTATTGGGCCTAATGGAATATGACACTGCTATGCTAAATGGACATAATGAAACCTGGTACGGCTGCCCTTACTAGGGATAATGGCACCTGGTACTGCTGCCCTTGTTGGGCATAATGAAAGAGGACAGCACTGTTGTAACTGGGTGTAACAGAACCTGCCCCGGCAGCACTTTCTGGGCATAATGGAATATGACGCTGCTATGCTAACTGGACATAATGGAACCTGGTACGTCTGCTCTTACTAGGGATAATGGCACCTGGTACTGCTGTCCTTATTGGGCATAACGAAATAGGATAGTACTGTCCTAAATTGGTGAAATAGAACCTGGCCCGCCAGCACTTATTGGGCATAATGGAAAATTACGCTGCTATGCCAACTGGACATAATGGAACCTGGTACGGCTGCCTTTATTGGGGATAATGGAACCTGGTACTGCTGTCTTTATTGGGCATAATGAAATAGAACAGTACTATCCTAACTGGGTGCAGCGGAACCTGGCCCGGCAGCACTTTTTGGGCATTTTGGAATATGACACTGCCATGCTAACTGGACATTATGGAACCGGGTTCGGCTGCCCTTTTTGGGGATACTGGAATTTGGCATTGCTATGCTAACTGGGAATATTGGAACCTGGCACTTCTCTGTCAATGGGCCATTTCCTTGAAGCTAGTCTGAGAACCTTGGCGTTGGAAGTAAATCATGTGAGTACCTGGGCTTTGTATGTCAACAGCTGCTATATGAGAGTGATACCCATGATGTGACCTGAGTACCAGGGCATGGTATTTTAATACCAGACATATGATATACTCCCTTGGCACGTGTTGGCAATAGCTGACGCATAGTGTAATAATGGGACCGTGATGCCTATACCTATTCAATGCCTAAACATCAGTCAAAACTGTTGGCTTTGTCATTGCTTGTTAGAGCCGTTCACAGCAGTGGTGAAACAGCTCTCTTAGTAACACGGACTGCAGCTTTAACTCAAAGCTGTTCAAACGAACAGCTCTACATCCCTGTAGAACCAATCAGGAAACGTGCACTGCTGACTGCCGTTTAAATAAATGATGTATTTATTGTCAATTCAAACTCATTAATGAGCCCATTACCCTGGCACCCCGCATGAACAAAGCGATTACATCGCTGAAGACATATTGGGGAATGCATCACTTTGATAGGTCGGTCTTTTAAATAATAGAACATATGCACTTACCTCTATTAGGTTCAAATAAGGAAAACGGTGCATACACGATTACCCGTAAGAAAACATCTCTTAAAACACATTTTTCTAATACCCTCCTTCCTCAAAATCTACACTGAGGTGACCAGAATCCAATGCAGGCTGTGGCCCCAGCGGCCCGCTGTTATGACGTCCTTTGTAAATGCTAATGGATTATTTTTTTGTACCGTGCACTATCACCCCCGGAGTGGTCCCCTGGCACTCTGGCGGATCTGAAACAAAGGGGGGTAGGTTAGGCGTGTTAGTTGGACAAAGTTTGGAGAAGAGCAAGGGAGCTGTGAAGTACTATTGGCAGCTTCAGTTTGGTTAATACCGTTCACCGAGTATATTGGTGTGTTATTCGGTTTTGAGTCCGTTGCGTGCTGTGTTTGGGGGGCCGTGCGGTGTGGTTGTTGTTGCGGTGTGGTGAAGTGCGTGCAGGTTGCTGCAGCTTTAAGAGGTGTGGTTGTGTTAGGTTAGAGTGTGAGAGGTGTGCGAGGAAAGGTGAGGATTTTTTGTCTTTTTTCTTTTTTTTTGTTTGGGCTGGTTAGTATCCTTGTTGTTAGGAGAGATGTATATTTCTATTGCGTCTCCTTCCTGATTTGGAGAAGGTTGTTTCCTTTCGGTGATTAAGTTTCAGCGTGATGAGGCTGTCTCATCTTTCTGTCATTATGCTAAATCAGCTACTTTCGTGTTTCCATCTTTGTATTTGGCCAGCCCTTTATCCCAGTTTGTCTTTGCTGTAACCTAGTTATTTGGATTGATTTACTTGCGAGCTACGCCCTTACCCTACGGTAAAAAGAAACAGCAAAAAAGAAACAGCACACTCATTCACTGAATTAAAGTTTTATTTGACAGAGCATCCTTTCGCAGGCATGCAGAAAGTTAAATATCAACGTAGTCACTGCATGTCGAAAGGAGGGATCCATAGGGAGGAAACCAGAAACAGTTTGGGTGTCCAGTCCAATCATGTGCAAGTATTTATCCTCTTCCGCCCAGTAGAAAGGTTGGAGTGGGATAGAGACAAGAGGGTTGATGATGATCCGCTGCCTTAAAGTTACCAAGTCTGGGTGCCGAGAGAGGCGGGCGGGCATGTGGAGTAAACAAAGCCCAGTGATCCATTTGGGCCATGGAAATCTCTGGAACATTCTGGGGATAGAAGACGGAGGTTGAGGGGGGCAAAAGCAGAGAGGTTCTACCTCTCCCCTAACTCACCCACCCATCATTATGGTAGCCAAGAAGACGCATGGCATGAAAAGCCACAGACAACCGGCACCTTGGGTGCCTTTGGTACAGAGGTCACAGAGGAACATGCCGCTTCCATCCGCTGAGCTGTGGCCGAGGCAGCTTTTGGTGCTGGGGGCAGAGAGTGTCTGAAGCATAACTGCCTAACCTCTGGGTTTTCCTCAGAGACTCTGGGTTTTTAACCATTTCTCCAGTTCTCCGGGGAAGGCCTTGAAATCTCTGCGTTTTTGGTGTTGTTTCCGGGTCCCGTCAGATCCTCCACCTGATTGGCTGCCAAAGACTGCTGCCGGTAGCCAATCGGGTAGAGGTGTGGGCGGGGGCAGGAAACGGTGCAAAACGTTCTTGGCCTGCACACTATATTAGGCTGTTGCTGGTGTCGAGCTTTTAGTTACTTTTCTTTTCTTCATCCTTGTATGATTGCGCAGCGCCGGCGGACTCCAGTCCCGACCTCAGTGTGGCCCGAAGTAAGAGAGCCCAGTTTGTGTTGTTTTTGTCGCCCAATTCGACCGCCGGTAAATACTGCTTGAAATCCAGTCACCTCATTACACCGGATTGCAAGCACTACTAACGCGCTCATTTTTCTGTAATTGTTACTTAATCCTTGGTTTCTGGCGTACAGACGTGTAGCATACTGAAACATATCTGCTGACACGGAAATATACAAGGTTGACGCAGCAGGAAAAGAAAATGCTCATCAGCGCGTGTTACTTTGCAAGGCAATCGAAGACAAATGAGGAGAAACGTACGTTACGCTACACTGACATGATGTAACCATGCCATCAGCTTACCTGGGTTTCTGACCGGGTTAATGAATTATGAATTAACGAGGACCTCAGGGGTTGCACCACAGCCATCAGGTCTGCAGGCTGGACACCTCACCACTGCATTATATAACCCCATGAAAAATAACAAACAAGGCGAAATGGCCAACTTTGGTACTGCACGTTCCAGGGAAAACCTTTGTATTGGTTCTTGGCGTTTGAAACGTGCACACATGTGAACGTTACCTAATGGTGGTTCTTCAGTTTGATGGGTATTTTTGGTTTATGATTGCACTTATTCCATTCCACTATAAAGGGCAAACTGCAAACATGTTTCTAATGACAGCTACAACAACTGAGTTTACCTTTTTGACAGGAGGGCGGGGTGTGTGGGTGGAGCTGTGTGCAAATGGGCGGAGTCTTGTGCGGCTGTGGGCGGGGCATACATCCCAGGGTTTTTGATTTTCAAATGTAGGCAGGTATGGTCTGAAGGGGACGCCAAGATTATAAACGATTCATGGCTGAGCCCTCGCGGGTGGTCAGCAAATTCAGTGGAGAGTCGTGCATTTTTCCTCAAATTAGTGCGTGACACCAAGCATAGCGAGGGAGCTCACGAAAATGGGTGGTTTGGGGGCCTGGAGATGGTTCCCCTGAGAACATTTATTAAAAGAATGTGCTGCAATGATGCAATGTTCAGTTTTTTCTTTAGGGCAACACATTGAAATAGCAGGTAAATGACATACATGTTACCAGCAGTGCACTACACAGGAGCACTTCACACCATTGTCATGGGGCTGCGGCCACAACCTATCTATGCCAGTAATGGTCACTTTAAATCACATGCATGGACCTGCTGACACACAACCTATCTATGCCAACAGTCTCTGCAAGGTATTTACAGTCGCCAAACATATAAAGTGTATGGATGGTCACTGTAATCCATAATGATACACACACATGTTCAGAAACACTCTGATTTTAACATACACATGCATTCATACATGCACACACAGCTACAGACTCACTCAACTAGCCTTTCCCTCACACACACTCAATTCATCATATTCACACACACACACACATACATACACACAACATATTATAGCACAAAACGTGCATTATCTTAGGTCTTCTGGGGTAGGGTTAAAGCCAAGCAGCGGCACACTGGACACATTAAGGTGCTGTCTCCTTAGGTGCAGCAATGCCAACGTGATTGCCATGGCAACCCTGTGAGTGGTGTGCTGTGCCGCACACGTCAGTGCACCATTCACAGTTTTTTTTTTATTTTTAAACCGGGGCTGGCGCTCAGTCAGTGCCCTAAGTGGGCATCTCACCTGGTGATATTCTTTTTAAAAACCCTGTGAGTCGTGTACTGCGCTGCACGCTTTGCCGTGCCACCCTGTTTTTTTAATTTATTTTTTATATAAGTGCTGGTGCTCCTGGTTCCCAAAAGAAGAGAATATTCTCTGGCAGAATACACAACCTGATAAATTCATATTGTATGCAAGGCCTAGCTGGGAACTTGCAGGATATCGTGCGCAAGGTTGCTTCTTGAACTAAGATGGAGCCCTGTGATAAGTTGAGGGACAACACCGGAGGCATGTGTATACGTGAGGTAAGTAACAACTCCCCCCACACCGTGTTCCAGAGCCATATGTGTTCTGCAACACCATTGGTAGAACGTATCACATCTTCCCCCTTACAAAGAAACAACAACAAATTGAAGCAACCACATTTGAAGAAGCAACATTTGAAAACAAAACCAATGCAAATGGTATTAGACAACCAGCTAATTAGAAAAACTGTAGTAAACAGAAAACCAAATGACACAATAATTAAACACAAACAATATCCGTAAGCTTGGTGGGAAACATTTGTGTTCTCCCACTCACACGTTCCCTATCCAGCAGTCACCTCCCCCCATCCGCACTTCTCACTTCACTGCCACTCTCACTGACCACCATTCCATCACCACAGTCCTTAAGGGAAACCGATCCCTCCTCACATAAAGCCAACCTACCCTTCGACCACACTTCTCCTCCAGCAACCACACCGCACTGTCCCTCACTGCCGCAATCCTTTTTGGCCCCAAGAATTTACTCTCTAACACCTGAGACCATACCTGGGATTCTGAATCAAAACCCAATATCCAACCAGCCACTCACACTCCTTAACCTTGAAATTCTCATCTAACACGCCCTTATACTGACACTGTGCCTCTTCTACCATTCTCACCACCTCATCTCGGTCTACACTCACACTACTGCACACCATCCCCAACCATCCCGGACACCATTTTGTCCCCGGCTGGTGTCCCTTCAACTAAATAAAAGGATAAACTTTTTTAACTAGTGGGGTGTGATGCAATACCTCCAAACCATGTGTTTCAAAACTGCACTGCACAACAACCCCAACATTATAGCCAGCTGAATGCCACCCTTAAGGAATCTATTGGCACATTCCACCTGCCCATTTACCGTGGGGTGGTACAAGACGTGCATGTGTGTTTAATCCCAAACTGCAGTAACAATGTTTTCATTGTTTCTGGACAGAAGTGCACGCCATTATCAGTTACTATTTCCTTGGGAAACCCCTCACGAAAGAAAGTCTCCTCGAAAAATGCCACTAGCTCCATCGTTGTTGCTTCACTTGCCCCCTTCCACCTTATCCACTTCGAGTGATAATCCACTAAAATGAAAATGAATTTGAAACCTTGACCCAGCCCTTGAATGGGTATCATTGGGCCTCATTACGACCCAGGCGGTAAGTTACCGCCTGGGCCGTGACTTTACCACCATGGCGTAAACTACGTTTACGCCATGGTGGTTGGCGGACTTACCGCCCCATTCCGACCTTGGTGGGGCGGTAAGTCCCCAATCCCCATTTACCCTTCCCCATTCCCATTTTTGCCCCATAGGGCATAATGGGAGTGGGAAAGGTGTTAATTACGCCACCGTAAATTACGGTGGCGTAATTAACTCCATGGTCCCTTAGCGCCATGGATTTTAACACCTGCTAAAAGCAGGTGTTAAATCCGCCATGGCGCTAAGGGACCTCGTACTCAGGCGGTAAGGGTCGGCGCTGTTTACGCTGCCGTAAACCCCTTACCGCCTGGGTCGTAATGAGGCCCTTTATGTCCACTGCAACCTTTTGCCAAGGCTCACTGGGCACCTGCACAGGCCGTAGTGGTGTTTCACCACCACTCTACTCTTATCACTTGCCAAACAGCTCCTACAATTCCTTATCTCTATCTCAACTCCACCATCCATTGCTGTCCACCAGTAACTCTGTCCCAGCACCATCTTGGTGCTATTGACACCACAATGTCCTTGGTGGGCAATTTCTATCTGTTTGTCCCTAATATCTTCAGTGGGTGAACCCTCCTGTGTTTCCCTCCAACCAAAGCCAATTCATCCTTCACTTCATAAAAGCGATCAAATGTCCTGTCCACATCATTCCTGCAGGGCCACCCTTCCACTGTTCATTCAGCCACCTTATTAAGCACTATATCATCTTTTTGCACCAAACTCCATTCTTCTTCTTTCAAAGCCCCCTTCTGAATACTGGCAACAATCATTTCTTCCTCCTTTCCTTCCATCTTCTCACCCTCATTGCCACAATCCACCAGACGATGAGAGAGACAATCAGCTACCAGATTCTCCTTACCGGGAACATAGCACGTCTGTAAATCATAATTCTACAATCCTAATACCCATTTAGAGATTCTGGGTGAACCCCTGGACCACGCCCCTCAAGCCAACATCTGTACCGAAGGTCTGTGATCTGTTTTTACTATGAACTGTTGACTCCAGAGGAAGAACTAATGGCCCAACACACTGACAAAGGTTCTCTCTTTACAACGGTAGAAGGAGGTGGTGAAAGGATGGAGACAGTGATGACTACAGGAGGAGGTGGTAGAGCGTTGGAGGAGGTAGCAGCATCAGTAGACAATTTCTGGAGGCGGTAAAACAAGGAGAAGGTGGTCCTGAAGTCAGTGATAGCAGGAAAGTTTTGGCAGGTTGGATCGGCCCTAGTCAGGACAAGATGGTGGGCAGAGTACCATGCCTGGGGCAGGAAGGTGATTGTCAGTTCAGAGAGTTGGGGAAGAAAGACGGGGGGCATGAAGTTGGGGAAAGGCCATGGGCTCTAAAGAATGGTGGTAGTGACTTCTGGCTCTGACTCCAAATCGCGTGATAATAGAGGTTACACAAGGAAGCGCATAGTCTGTGCTTTAAATGGGCTCGTAGTAGCTGGCCTTCAGTACCTGCACTTTGGGGGCCGGGTCTTCTCCAAGCTCGAAGAGAGTACTGGTGCTCAATACATTGCCAACCACCTCACATTTCCAGCCTTCCCACCTCGGCGTTCCCACTTTTGGTTGTGAAACTTCGAATAGCAGGGGCGCACAGTGGCTCCCCCTTGTGTCTACAAACTATAACAACACGAGAGAATGTCCCCGAAGAGGTGTGAATGGGGGGTGATAAGAAATGGAAGGCGAGCATAACGGTGCATGCTGTATGAAATAAATTCTCTAGCGGATGACGTTACAACGCGTTGACATTTATTTCACTGTTAATAGTTTTTTAAAACCCATTTTCTTTCACTGTGAAAACAGTTTGAAAAACTCACACACTTTTGTAGGGTTTTACTGTGATCTTCTAGTTAGGATGGGTAAAAGAAAGCTATAATGGAATTATTTTGGCTCAACATGTTTCTAAAGCGATTTATATAATGAGATTGATATCAGTGACTTTTACCTTAAGCACCCTAGTTTACCCGTAGATCATAGTTATTTGAATAGGGTTTGTTGTTTTTCAGACTCTCCTTTCTCTCAAAGCCTACCCACTTTTATACATCCCAATATTGGTGCCGAAACAGGGCGAACTCAGTCTGTTATTGATGGACATCTTTGGGAGAGGACTGCATTGGGCTGACAGAATCACACTTCAAGTGGATGCCTGAAAGGTGCACTGTTATACTGAGTTTTCTGTTGGAATCACTGATTGTAATATTTCAGAGCGCCAGAGTTCCAAGGCCCCAGCTCAGAAAAAAGGGACTTTCAGAGTAAAAGAGAGGGTGACAATATGATTAGAGTGAGGTTAAGTGGTGAGGAAAACAGTTTTTTACCCAGCAGTTCAGATTTTCTCGAAATTAAGGGACGGAGTCTGCATTGTTGGATTTAAAATCACATATTTCTGGCATTGTGGATGAAGGCAACACAGCGTTATTGTTGCTTTTGGATCTGTCTGCCGCTTTTGATCTTGTTGAACATCAACGTTTGGCCGACAGACTGATCTCATTTGGTAAATGCACTAAAGAGGCAATTGCTGGGTTTAAATCTTTCCTGTGTTCTCGAAATACGAGAGTAACTAAGGACAATGCTTTCTCCATTATCTCTACTCTATTATGTGGCGTCCCCCAGGGGTTGCGACTCTCGCCATTGCTTTTTAACATTTAACATGAGGTTGCCGAACAGGAGAGGTGTCCCTCTGCCGGGACAATGAGTGTGCCTGAGCAGGAGCACACAGCAAGAAGGTGTCTGTGTATTTGGTATTCATTATTACCCGGCTAGAATGACATTTGGGGGATAGCCAGTATAGCCATTTCTTACTGGGGCATGACTTTTACTCTGGGCATCCTGTCCGGGACAGTAGTGTTGCTGTGTGCTCTTGCTATGCACCCTCCAAGCACAATGGTGGGGCATAGCAGGAGCACGCTCCCTGTGTCCCACTGCAGGCCCAATGAGGGGCAGAGCCAAATGCAGAGCAGGTGCACAAAGCTCTGTGTCCCACTGCAGGCCCAAAAAGAGACAGAGCCAGATGCAGACCAGGAGCACAGAGCTACATATCCCACTCCAGGCCGCTGACTGCACGCAGGCCCAATAAGGGGCAGATGTGTATGTTCTCTGAAAGACACAGGAGACCCTACACTCTAGGTAAGGGTATTAATATAACAATCACAGAAAGACACCCAGAGGATACAATTTGTAGATAGGTATCAAGGGATTTTATTAAACCTGATACAATTTAGATATATGACTCAAATCATGATTTTAATCTGCACTTAATGGCAACAATTTATATAGCAGGAAAAAACTTTAAGAACACATCTATGTAATAATACAATTCATCCTATTCAATCGTACGTCCATTCGTCCACATGCAACCATCAACCATCCAATATATTCATACAAAACTCCAAGGGATACAAAATATATAAAATCTATAAAAACCATGACATACAATTCATCAATGAAATTGTATATAGAAAGAATGTGAAGTCATTATGCTTGGCCATAATAGATGATAAAAGTGGCCAGACAGCTGAGGTGGGTCACAAGAGTCTTCAACCACGACCTCATCTCAGGTTTCTCTACCGGTTTCGACGTAATACTCTATTATAGTGATGTCTTCTTCAGGAGATACACAAATGTACATTCTAAGAAAAAACAGGAGACATAAGCTCATAAGTCCCCTCTGTATAGATGACAACATGGTATGCTAGGTTAAAAACCAAATATACAATAAAAAATCAATATTTAAACATGGGCAAGAGCCTGCTGCTGCTAATACTGCTACCTAAAGTAATTATCTCTAAGGTAGACCGTGGCTGTCAGACAGATAAAGTGCAACCATCATGAATTGGTGTCCAAAAAATATAGTGGAATCAGGTCATTGGCAGAAAACCCACCACCAATTGTCTAATGGATCATTGTGGAGTACTGGATGGGCTACTCAACCACACTGGTCATGTTAATACCAAATTGCAACAAGAAACCTCCCACAGAAATTGATGCCACATGACTGCTACAGTTTTGCTATTCAAGGATTAAATGTTATTCATCCCTACATATTAAAATGACAGGACCATTACTACAGAGAAACACGACTAACCTTAGTTGAGGAGAAAGGAAAAAATCTTTGTTAACATGGCTGGAGCAGCTATCAATTCCGTCTACTAGCTTCCAGAAGTTGGTTCCTGCATTTAGGAAATGTTGAGTTCCCACTATGGCTCCACCCTATAGGGTAAAGACATAAATCAATGGAGGTATATATTACCGCCATCGCCACTGAAGCATAAGTACAATCTCCGGTATTACCTAATATGTCCAATGTGGCACATCTAAAGAGATGTGGATACTTGACGCGTACTTCCGTCCCGCACTGGCTCCAGAAATATGTTCCGTCCCTAAATACAACAACACAGAAACCAGTTCTCTAAATTCAAAGTTTGAAATTTGTGACTCGAATAAAGGGTTCGAGTTTTTTAACGAAATCCACCAAGATTAAACTGCGGCCCCACTAATAACACGAAGCCTCGATATTTCCCTTTGCTGTGAGTAAGATGCCTAAGCCCCAAGAAAAAGAGAGAGAGAATGCAAATTTCAAACTAGACAGCAAAAAATGCACTGGATAGTGTCACCCGTCTAACTACTCGCAGCTTATCACCCGTGACATAGGTCAAACTGCGGCCCCACTAGTAACGCGAAACCTTGATATATCACTTGACTGTAAGTAAGACACCTAAGCCCCAAGAATGCAAATTTCAAGCTAACCAGCAAAGAATTCACGAGATTTAATAATATAGAATCCTCACACCTAGGTTCGCTTACCTCCAACAGGTTTAGAGCTGTTCCCCGGCTAAGAACTACCATCTTACTTCCTTGAAACAAGTATGGGCACCTGCAGACGCGGACACGGGTGGTAGGCTGCTCCCGAAGGGTTCAAATAACTCCGCCTTAATCACATGATCTAAAATTCTGTCACGTGATATTGCGTTTATGCGTGCTGTTATGGCAACGTGGTGTCCTCTAGTACAGGCGTTTCTTCCGGGCATTTGAAAGGGCTCATAAAAAAATGTCAAGCCTACGCGGCGTTACGCATTCAATTCTTTCCGCTAAAATGCGACAGATAGAGAAAGATGTTAGAAAATATATATATATATATATATATATATATATATATATGTACCAAGGGCATCCATTATTCCATCTGGGGAACGGTACACAACACACGTTCGCGCCCAAAACTGTGTGCTAAGCTGGAAATCGCAACTAATGTAAATAATGGCCAGAAAATGCACATAGATTAAATGAACAGACAGTCGCCGCAGGCGATCAATTGGCCCAAGAATTCGCCATACTCCTTCTGCCCGGCTTATCCGTGCTCCCTTCAGCTCCAACATCCTACAGGCGTTATGTGCGGTGCATGAAAGATGGATACACCGCATATCCTGGACATAAGGCTCCATCAGTCTATCCGCTTCATGTGCAATGCATCAAGGTGGGTGCATTCCCTATCCAGGGTCTACTGGATAATAGAGGGAAAGAAAAAGTACAAAATTACTGATGCTAAAAGCTTGCGTGCCAGGGCTCCAAGGTATTCAGCTCTTGAGTTAATGTTTTGAGGTTGAAAATCCATAATTTCTCTTTATAGTCCAGATTTTTTATCATTTGAAATTGGTTTTGGGCCTGCACTTTTTCTATGCAGAACCATTCTATTTGTTCTACAAAATGGATCACCATAGGTGCACTAAGATTGCGTGTTTTGATTTTTGAGCGATGTTCATTAATCCTAGTACTCACCTCTCTAGTTGTTTTTCCAATATACAACAACTGATAGGGACATCGAATGGCGTAAATCACATTTTTGCTCCTGCACGTTGTGAACGTATGAAGGTCCCAATTCCTCTTCTGTGCATTGAAAGAAATGGTCTTCTTTGAGAATTTACAGGCCATACATGAAGTACAAGGATAATGCCCTACCACTGGGTTAAGATTGATGTCTTGAATGATGGACGTTTTTACTGGGGATCTATTTGCCCGAGTTAGTTTTTGTTTCAAATTTTTTTTCTTTTCTAAAGCAAACAGTGGTTTAGGAATATTAGTCCCTGAGGCATTAAGAATGCGCCAGTTTTTCAAAATAATGCCTCGAATGGCATTACTATGTTGACAGAATGTATAAACACACACCAGTTCCTCTTTTTTTACAGTCTCGCATTTAGGTAATAAAAGCAAATCTCGGTTCGCATATCGGGCTCTCTTTTTAGAATGTTTAATCAATTTTTTAGGATATCCATGTTCCAATAATCTTGTTTCCAAGATTGCTGCATGTTTGATAAATTTAGCGACATCCGTACAATTACGGCATAACCGAAGGAACATACCATAAGGTAAGTTACGGAGTAGGCTAGCGGGATGCTGGCTTTCATATTTTAATGTCATGTTTCTTTCTGTGGGCTTTCTACGTAATTCAGTATGTAAAAGGCCATCTTCAACATAGAAGGACAAATCCAAAAAAGCAATCCTAGATACTGAATGTTCAAAGGTAAAATGGATGTCTGTATCTATACCATTCAACCATTCTACAAATAGTAGAAGCGATGGTAACGGTCCTTCCCAAATCATTAGTATGTCGTCGATGTACCGACGATAGACCTTGATTTGGTCTCTAAATGGATTCAAGGCTCCCAAGAGTTTTTCTTCTTCAAACAAGGCCATAAAAATAATGGCGAAGTTTGGAGCAAACCTACAACCCATGGCCGTGCCTTTACATTGTAGGAAGAATTCCTCCTTGAATTTGAAGAAACTAATCTTCAAAACCAACTTTGCCGCTTTACATAAAAAATCTGTAGGGGCCATGTGAGGCAAAGGCCGTCTATTTCACATCGTTTGTAAGCACAGGACTGCTCTACCTGAGGTATATTTGTATAGAGCGCCTCGATGTCAAATGTGACCAATATCTGAGTAGTAGGATCAAATACTTGAGATTCTACAAGGTTAATTACATCTCTCGAATCCAAGAGAAAAGTTGGGGTGGTCATTGCTAAGGGTTTAATAAAAATGTCGATGTATTTCGAGAGGGGTTCAAGTAATGAACCACATCCCGAAACTATGGGGCGTCCTGGCGGATTTTCTGTGTCTTTATGCACTTTAGGCATGATGTAAAAAAGAGGTATACGCTCTTCCGAAATAGTTAATAAACTCCACTTCTTTTTCAGAAAGGAAACCCATGTGGCTCACTTCTTCAGTATTGGGATATCTTGGATTTAAATAAGGGGCAGAGCCAGATGCAGAGCAGGAGCACACATCTCCAGGTCTCACTCTAGACCTCTGACTGCACTGCAGGCCCAATAAGGGGAAGAGACAGATGCAGAGCAGGAGCACACATCTCCAGGTCCCACTCCAGACCGCTGTTTTCACTGGGGGCCCAATAAGGGGTAGAGCCAGGTGCAGAGTGGGAGCGCGCAGCTCCAGATCCCACTCCAGGCCGCTGCCTGCACTGCAGGGCCAATAAGGGGCAGAGCCAGATGCAGAGTGGGGGCACACAGCTCCAGGTCCCACTCCATGCTGCTGACTGCACTGCAGGCCCGATAAGGGGCAGAGCAGGAGCATGCTCCGTGTCCCACTGCAGGCCGTTGACTGCACTGCAGGCCCAATAAGGGGAAGAGCCAGATGCAGAGCGTGAGCACACAGCTCCAGGTCCCACCCCAGGCTGCTGACTGCACTGCAGGCCCAATAAGGGGCAGAGCCAGATGCAGAGCAGGAGCACAAAGCCCCAGGTCCCACTCCAGGCCGCTGACTGCACTGCAGGCCCAATAAGGGGTAGAGCCAGATGCAGAGTGGGAGCACACAGTTCCATGTCCCACTCCAGGCCGCTGACTGCACTGCAGGCCCAATAAGCGGTAGAGACAGATGCAGAGCAGGAGCACACAGCTCTGTGTCCCACTCCAGGCTGCTGACTGCACTGCAGGCCCAATAAGGGGCAGTGCCAGATGCAGAGCAGGAGCACACAGCTCTGTGTCCCACTCCAGGCCGCTGACTGCACTGCAGGCCCAATAAGGGGCAGAGCCAGGTGCAGAGCAGGAGCACACAGCTCCAGGTCCCACTCCAGGCTGCTGACTGCACTGCAGGCCCAATAAGGGATAAGGGGCAGAGCCAGATGCAAAGCAGGAGCACACAGCTCCAGTTCCCACTCCAGGCCACTGACTGCACTGCAGGCCCAATGACAGACAGAGCCAGATGCAGAGCAGGAGCACACAGCTACTTATCCCACTCCAGGCCGCTGACTGCACTGCAGGCCCGATATGGGGCAGAGCCAGATGCAGAGCAGGAGCACGCAGCTCCAGGTCCCACTCCAGGCCGCTGACTGCACTGAAGGCCCATTAAGGGGCAGAGCCAGATGCAGAGCAGGAGCACACAACTCCCTGTCCCACTCCAGGTCGCTGACTGCACTGCAGAGCCGTATGCAGAGCAGGAGCACACAGCGCCATGTCCCACTCCAGGCCGCTGACTGCACTGCAGGCCCAATAAGGAGCAGAGCCAGATGCAGAGCAGGAGCACACATCTCCGGGTCCCACTCTAGGCTGTTGACTGCACTGCAGGCCCAATAAGGGGCAGAGCCAGATGCAGAGCAGGAACACACATCTCCATGTCCCACTCCAGGCTGCTGACTGCACTGCAGGCCCAATAAGGGGCAGAGCCGGATGCAGAGCAGGAGCACACAGCTCCATGTCCCACTCCAGGCCGCTGACTGCACTGCAGGCCCAATGAGGGGCAGAGCCGAATGCAGAGCAGGAGCACACAGCTCCATGTCCCACTCCAGGTCACTGACTGCACTGCGGGCCCCATAAGCAGCAGAGCCGGATGCAGAGCAGGAGCACACAGCTCCATGTCCCACTCCAGGCCGCTGACTGCACTTCAGGCCCAATAAGGGGTAGAACCAGATGCAGAGCAGGAGCACGCTCTGTGTCCCACTCCAGGCTGCTGACTGCACTGCAGGCCTATTAAGGGGCAGAGCCAGATGTAGAGCAGGAGCACAACGCCCCAGGTCCCACTCCAGGCCGCTGACTGCACTGCAGGCCCAATAAGGGGCAGAGCCAGATGCAGAGTGGGAGCACACAGCTCCATGTCCCACCCCAGGCCGCTGACTGCACTGCAGGCCCAATAAGGGGGAAAGCCAGATGCAGAGCAGGAGCACACAGCTCCATGTCCCACTCCAGGCCGCTGACTGCATTGCAGGCCCAATAAGGGGTAGAGCCAGATGCAGAGCAGGAGCACACAGCTCCGTGTCCCACTCCAGGACTCTGACTGCACTGCAGGCCCAATAAGGGGCAGAGCCAGATGCAGAGCAGGAGCACAAAGCTCTGTGTCCCACTCCAGGTTGCTGACTGCACTTCAGGCCCAATAAGGGGCAGAACCAGATGCAGAGGAGGAGCACAGAGCTACATATCCCACTCCAGGCCGCTGACTGCACTGCAGGCCCGATATGGGGCAGAGCCAGATGCATAGCAGGAGCACACAGCTCCATGTCCCACTCCAGGTCGCTGACTGCACTGCAGAGCCGTATGCAGAGCAGGAGCACACAGCTCCATGTCCCACTCCAGGTCGCTGACTGCACTGCAGAGCCAGATGCATAGCAGGAGCACACAGCTCCATGCCCCACTCCTGGGGGCAGAGCCAGATGCATAGCAGGAGCACACAGCTCCATGCCCCACTCCTGGGGGCAGAGCCAGATGCATAGCAGGAGCACACAGCTCCATGCCCCACTCCTGGGGGCAGAGCCAGATGCATAGCAGGAGCTCACAGCTCCATGCCCCACTCCTGGGGGCAGAGCCAGATGCATAGCAGGAGCACACAGCTCCATGCCCCACTCCTGGGGGCAGAGCCAGATGCATAGCAGGAGCACACAGCTCCATGCCCCACTCCTGGGGGCAGAGCCAGATGCATAGCAGGAGCTCACAGCTCCATGCCCCACTCCTGGGGGCAGAGCCAGATGCATAGCAGGAGCACACAGCTCCATGCCCCACTCCTGGGGGCAGAGCCAGATGCAGAGCAGGAGCACACAGCTCCATGCCCCACTCCTGGGGGCAGAGCCAGATGCATAGCAGGAGCTCACAGCTCCATGCCCCACTCTTGGGGGCAGAGCCAGATGCAGAGCAGGAGCACACAGCTCCATGCCCCACTCCTGGGGGCAGAGCCAGATGCAGAGCAGGAGCACACAGCTCCATGCCCCACTCCTGGGGGCAGAGCCAGATGCAGAGCAGGAGCACACAGCTCCATGCCCCACTCCTGGGGGCAGAGCCAGATGCAGAGCAGGAGCACACAGCTCCATGCCCCACTCCTGGGGGCAGAGCCAGATGCAGAGCAGGAGCACACAGCTCCATGCCCCACTCCTGGGGGCAGAGCCAGATGCAGAGCAGGAGCACACAGCTCCATGCCCCACTCCTGGGGGCAGAGCCAGATGCAGAGCAGGAGCACACAGCTCCATGCCCCACTCCTGGGGGCAGAGCCAGATGCAGAGCAGGAGCACACAGCTCCATGCCCCACTCCTGGGGGCAGAGCCAGATGCAGAGCAGGAGCACACAGCTCCATGCCCCACTCCTGGGGGCAGAGCCAGATGCAGAGCAGGAGCACACAGCTCCATGCCCCACTCCTGGGGGCAGAGCCAGATGCAGAGCAGGAGCACACAGCTCCATGCCCCACTCCTGGGGGCAGAGCCAGATGCAGAGCAGGAGCACACAGCTCCATGCCCCACTCCTGGGGGCAGAGCTAGATGCAGAGCAGGAGCACACAGCTCCAGGCCCCACTCCTGGGGGCAGAGCTAGATGCAGAGCAGGAGCACACAGCTCCAGGCCCCACTCCTGGGGGCAGAGCTAGATGCAGAGCAGGAGCACACAGCTCCAGGCCCCACTCTTGTTCGAATGTTGTAGGGAGAGGATATCGAGTCATCATATGAGCACTTAATTCTCACCTGTCAGTCAAGTCACTGAATTCCAGGAACGCCGTGCGCGGCATCTCTTATGTTCTGGAATGTTCCGTCCCCCGGCACAACGCTTGCTCCAGCCCGGGAGATTCAGTATTTCTCCTTTCTTGCCGGCTCTTTTTAATCCACCCGACATTAACCCTTGCCGTTCCGCTTCTCTTGCTTTCTGAGGAGCCCCAAAGCCGCTGCAGTGCCTGCGGGTGCTTTATATTCCGTGCACACTGGCCACGGCGGTAGAGCACGGATTGCCACCTCCCCTGGAAGGAAGGGGCTGCCCCCGAAAAGGCCTCTGGGCTCTCAATGAAATAGGAGTTATTAGCCCTCAGCTGAGTTCTTGGAACCTGCCGCAGGCGAGAGCTCGCACACAGTGTAAGAGACAGTCATTCGCGTTATTGACTGGAACCAAGGTCAATTTCCTTACTAGCAGCACGCATCCATCTGCCAGAGAAGCGGGCGCGAGCCCCCGTCCCAATGCTCGCTCCCGGCCCCCAGTCATTACTGCTCCACTGACTGCCAGGGCTGAAACGAGACCGCTTCTTCATGAGGGCCAATAGCTATTTATGCACTGAATTCGGAGGTATCTGATTGGTTGTCCAGCTTTGAAGACTCCGAGGATGTACTAAAGAAACCCCTCCCTGATGTCTTAGGCAGGATCTGCTGTACCTGCATGGCCCGCTGGCTCAGATTCTAAGCAGCTCTGAGACCGGCTTCCAAATGTGTGGCGGAGGGGCAGGCACACAGCTGCCCCTAGCTAATTGCCTTTTACGCATCCAGGGCTTTAAGTGGGCCGGGGCTAGATGTGTCTGCGCTATTGGGGATTTGAAACAGGACATTGTGGAGATGCCATGCAGTGCTCAGAGGCTGGCATAAGACCTTTTTTTTCAAGGCACAACGCCCATTATCTCTTCCCAACCGATGTATAGAGCTGCCAACATATTGCAAGGAGCCCCCAGGCTGCCTGCCGAGAAACGAGGGATAAACATGCAATTACCATAACCCACTAGAAGCGCGTGGTGAACGTGTGGAATAGTGTCCGTCCCGTGGCTTGCAGTCAGGCTGCAGTTAGCTGAATGCGCTAAACTGTGGCTCAGTACCCGTTCAGTACCTGCCACACTGGCCCCTCCGAGGACCCGTAAAACGCGTCCTTTCTCCTGTAGCATTTGAGTGAAGCACCCAATCAAAATACAGGTGCTGTGCAACAAAAAAGCAGCCATGGTCGACACGAGCCTTTGCGGGACGTTGCTGTGCAAATTGATCGTACAGTGCAAAACACTAATCTTTATCGGAAACGTTTTTTAAAAAACACTGCCGTAAACGTAGGACAGAGGCGCTATGAAAATCAGGACCTCAGCCGCACCTGGCCTTTCTTCTAGAGGTGATCGTGGCCACGAAATCCACCCCCTCCTCTGAGGCTCTAGTGCGGGATAAGCCCCCCCCCTCTTTCCCCCATTGGGTTTCTCAAGGATCTGCACATGTCCGCGCAGATCGCTTCCTTAATGCAATGCGATCCACTCTGGAGATCTGCTATTGCATTGTATTGTTTATTTATATAGCGCCTATACACATGAAAGTGTTTCAAAGCGCTCAACGCTGCGATAACGCTGACCACCCCACAGCGGGATCAGAATGGTTCCTTACTTAAGAAAACCGATCACTCGGGCCATGAACATGTAAACCTTGTCCCAACCAATCAACGGGCCACGTTGGCATCTTTTCCTTCAGCCACCTATCTATCCGTGATCCTTCGGCAACTGTTTATCTGGCCAATGTCCTGTCACCCTGCCAGCTCCACCACCACAGCCCTCCCTCTGGAACCTCTAACCATTGGGTCTATGCCTCAACCTTCAGAAGACTGACCTCTGCCTCACCCTGTAGACTGAAGCCACACCATCAGCTCTCCTTTTGCCTCACAGACACCTCCATCCCTCGCAAGTGCCTCACGGGTGGTGTCAGTGCATTAGAAATACACATAAGTAAATGCATCTTGGTGCGTCTTTCACAGGCACTTGGGCAAATCTTTCTCAATTATATGTGATCAAGATAAGCACAGCGATGGTCCAGTTAAGTCTTGGTGAGTATGGTACTAATAGAAGGAGTGAATCTGAGATGTTCTGGGTGAATCTGAGATGTTCTGGGTGAATATGAGATGTTCTGAGTGAATATGAGATGTTCTGGGTTGAATCTGAGATGTTCTGGGTGAATCTGAGATGTTCTGAGTGAATCTGAGATGTTCTGGGTTGAAACTGAGATGTTCTGGGTGAATCTGAGATGTTCTGAGTGAATCTGAGATGTTCTGGGTTGAACCTGATATGCTCTGGACATCCCTTATGTTTTCTTTTAACTATGGTATACGTTGCTTGGGGAGCATCTGGGACCTTCTAGAGAAAACTTTGATCCTCTTGGGAATCTGAGATGCTCTGGGGGAATCTGAGATGTTCTGAGTGAATCTGAGATGTTCTGGGTTGAACCTGAGATGTTCTGAGTTGAACCTGAGATGTTCTGGCTGAATATGAGATGTTCTGAGTGAATCTGAGATGTTCTGGGTGAATCTGAGATGTTCTGAGTGAATCTGAGATGTTCTTGGTTGAACCTGAGATGTTCTGGGTGAATCTGAGATGTTCCGAGTGAATCTGAGATGTTCTTGGTTGAACCTGAGATGTTCTGGGTGAATCTGAGATGTTCTGAGTGAATCTGAGATGTTTTGGGTTGAACCTGAGATGTTCTGGGTGAATCTGAGAGGTCCTGGGTGAATCTGAGATGTTCTGAGTGAATCTGAGATGTTCTGGGTGAATCTGAGATGTTCTGGGTTGAAACTGAGATGTTCTGGGTGAATCTGAGATGTTCTGAGTGAATCTGAAATGTTCTGGGTGGATCTGAGATGTTCTGAGTGAATCTGAGATGTTCTGGGTGAATCTGAGATGTTCTGAGTGAACCTGAGATGTTCTGGGTTGAACCTGACATGCTCTGGACATCCCTTATGTTTTTTTTAACCATGGTATACGCTGCTTGGGGAGCATATGGGACCTTCTAGAGAAACCTTTGATCCTCTTGGGAATCTGAGATGCTCTGGGGCAATCGGAGAGGCTCCTGGTGAATCTGAGATTCTCTGGCATCCTGAGATGTCTTTTTGTTTAAGATTATTTAACTCCTGAAGGAAATAAGAACAACAGAAAACCACCTCCAATTCAGAAAATTGCTAAAAGCATGGCTATTTCAACTCACTGAGCTAAACAGGAAACACTGTGGAAGGGAAACGGCCAACACCATGAAACACTGAAAGCAACCAAAACCTAATGAAAGAAATAAAACATTTTAACACAAACCACCATAGAAGAATATGAACCCTGCCAGACTGATATAACCACCGCACGGGAGAGCACAGACTACTAACATCACTAACTAACCCTACTAAATGATTTCCAGAATCCTGGCTACTCATTAACACCAAACAAAACACATACATACTTCTACCACAGCAGAAACCTACAACCACCTCACAATGAACACACTCACCAACGACCAACTAAACACAACACAGTACATAAAACAAAACCAAATACACATACATCATCCCACTGAAACGGTTTATTGAGAAGTCACCCTCAACCCATGGAGTCGCTTCCCTCCCCACTCACGTGGTCATGCAACAAACTGTTTAACAGATTCTTTTTCTAGCCCCATCTCAGACACATATCATGCCCCTTGGGTTCCTCTCCCCTGAGCTAACAATGAACCAATAACCAGGCCGGTGTACGGGGAATATATTGGTCTTTTTTTAAATTAATAGAAATAGAATAGAAATTAGCATGAAAATATCAAAAACAGCACTTTATCCGTGGCACAACACAATCATTGTCTCTCAGCATAAATAAATCACACAAGTGAGTTAAAAAGAACACAGACACAATTCTTCCCTTTCTGTAAATCTCACGTCCCCAAGTAATCACACTGATCAATAATATATTTCCACTCCAAACCTTTGGTTTAAAATAAACAAAGGGTGATTTTTCACTTTGTTTTCAGGCCCCCCTCCCCCACTCCATTTGCTTTGGTCTTTGTTGGGAAGTCAGACAGAAAAATTTGAATGTTTTGGGGAATTTTAGATTTCAAACCCCCCTTACTGAAAGGCCTGTATTGGGGAAGCTGGATAAAAAGGTTAGACTAATTTAAGAACCAAAACACCCCTCTTCCTTAATGAAGTCAGGATCATATGGACAACAAGGATTATCCAATTAAATTATAGGCTATAGCTTTCAGTGCACACAGGGAAGATTTCATTTTAAATTTTAACAACATTCATCCCGTAGTGTTTGCCAAATGGGGAATTAATTAAATTAATATGTTTGGTTACATAGGCTAAGGATCTATGCAGTTTTGCCCCCCACCCACCATAAAGGGTAAGGATTCAAGGCAAGCAGACACCCCCCACCTTTTGGTTTTCCAGGGCTTAGTTCTACATAGTAAGCCTCTGGTTAAGGTTCAGGAAAGCCAGCTGCATCTCGGGACCCTCTGGAAAGACAGGGCAGGGGTCTGGTCACTCGAATCTCAAAAATGGCCTCCCACTCTCCACCATTGGACCCAGTCAGCTTTGAGCCCTTCCTAGCAATAGACAGCTCCACTCAGATGCACTCTCAGCAATCTCCTCTGGTGTCTCCTTACAGCTGTCAGATGGTAAGTTTCAGCAGCCTTCCTGTCTTTTTCCTTTTTCTGTCACCCGGTTTTTGTCTGTCTGTCCCCTTTCCTAGTGCAGTCCCCCTTATATAGCAGAAATGAGATCACCAATGTTACAATTTTGGAGAAGCACCCTGCTATAATCACTGCCACTATGATTGGACAGTTACTCCTCTCTCTACTCTCAACCATGCCTCCAAGTTAGGATTGGTTTAGGGGTTTGGAGCACCATATGGCAATTCTCATTTGTAATCGCCCTTTTGTTCTCCTTTCAACTTTTGGGCAAAAACTAGTTATGGGTTACAATTTCATCATTTTACTAGCAACTGCCATACTAAACATTTTTTATGTTTTAGCTGATCAGGGAGAATTAGATAAACCGACCACCAAATATTTATGATGTAGCACAGCCATGTGGCACGTTTCTGTCATTTCCATAAAGAGCACAAAAGTTATGAAGATGTAAGTTAGTAAGCATATCC
The DNA here is from genome assembly GCF_040938575.1 of Ambystoma mexicanum. Taxonomy (NCBI): domain Eukaryota; kingdom Metazoa; phylum Chordata; class Amphibia; order Caudata; family Ambystomatidae; genus Ambystoma; species Ambystoma mexicanum. The sequence goes on along the minus strand of NC_090927.1, from coordinate 99,241,571 downwards.
CTAATTTAATTTTCCACCTTTTCACCAAGTCTCACATTTGGAACATGTTTAGATCCGCCAGAAACCTAATCTAACTGGCCATTACAGTTCCCAGAGTCACAGGTAGATGCATTTTATATCCCCAAATCACCTGTAAATTGCACAAAAAATGGTACCAAAATGAAATCAATCCACAGTATGGTTTCTGTGAAAAAGGCCTACATGATAATAGTCCTTTTAAATTAATTGTGACTGTTCATGTTCAGCAAAGGGGAGGTATGCTTCATCCAGCACAGTCATCTGTCTCCCTGAGCCAGTCTGTGACCAGAGCTTTATTTATGAGTCTCTTTGAAGTTGGTAGTTTGCTCTTTGAAGTGTGTGCCCCCCATTTTCACACATATTAGTCCTGCTACAGCCAAGGATGAATTTCCTTGAAGCCGTTGCTTCCAGAGCCAGCAGGTCTAGAAGACACTGGGCTTTCAATACCTTCAGCAGCCCACTTTTATTGTGGGTGGTCATTAAAGGGGAGATGTGACATCCAGGCTGGAAGTGCGAGTTTTCTTTTGTGAAGTTTTGACCACAGCCAGAAACAGGTTTTCCATGAAGAAAAAGTGGCTCTTCAAATGTCACTGGAGTTTTGTGGGTGAAACATAATATACATGGCTTTTGTCAACCCACACATTATGTTTTGTTTTCCAGACATTTTTCAGAGAGCAGTGATATTTTTTTCCACTTTGGCTTTTTAAAGCCGTTTTTATTTGCACACACATGTGCAGGCCCTTTTTGCTTTCAATGTTTAAAAATACTGTTTTCCATGTCACAGGGATATTTGATTCCTCCTTCTTTTGTAAATTAAACTGCTGCTTGTCTATTGATAATGACAGGTGGGCCCTTTTCCAAATGGCTCTTTAAATCTACTTGAAAAACAAAAGCAAAAGCAAGGCCGTTTTTGTTTCAGTGTAAATGCCTGCCATTCATGTGAAAGGGACTTCTGTTTGGGCCCTTTAAATGCACCCCACACCACACACACACTCATACAACAAACACCACCTAACCGCCACCAATTACAAACAAACCCAGCACACAGTTACCAATTTTACCAAACTGAAGCTACAAACTGCACATCAAAGCTCTCTAGTGGGCTCCCTCTCTCAATCCCACTAACTAAGCCCTCCTGTCCTCCTTCCTTTTCAAATCCGCCAGAGCACCTAGAGACCACGAAAATGGCCATGGTGCGTGGTATAAATCACAACAACATAACAACTATGGTATACGATATCCAGGGAGAATCTGAGATGTTCTAGATAAGCCTTTGATGCTCCGTGTGAATCTGAGATACTCCTGGTGAATCAGAAAATCTCCAGACATACAAAGGTATCCTTAACTGTAGTCTCATGATGCAGATAGAATCAACACCAGGTGTGGCCCCTGCACCCAGAACGTATAAACTGACAAATATGACAAGGGACCTGGAAACAGTTAGTTGAAACATCAGGGACAATGCAGCGACCATAAAGGTAGGTTGCTCCGCACAATGTAAGGCCTAAAAGTAGAGAGCACATGCAAGCTTAAAAAGGTTGCAGCAGACCCAGATACCGTTGCATACAGTAGCATAGAGATGAACATAGGTAGAAGTAGATGGCAGCGTACACCGGCAGGGACTAAATGTATGGCGCCATGCAACGCACGAGACACGAAGAACATAGGTACCGCCATTTTAGACAGAACTGTGGAAGGCCTTCATTCTGAAATGCTGAATCCTGATATCGAAACAGCTTTACGCACAACGGTCGTAAGTCAAGCAATATTGTGACAGACGCTCGGTTGTCAGGGCTATGAGGCAGGGCGCTCCAACAGGGAATCGAAAACCACTAGATAACTTTTCCCAGGAGTGCACAGAATGCAACTCTAAAAGTTAATTAGTGTCTGGTGGTGAGAAAATACAGATAGCTTTTGATCTCCATGTGCAAGAGGCTACCGTGCCAAACAGCCTCTTTATAAATAAACACACAGAGCATCAAATACGGGCTAGAATAGCAGAAAACCAAATAAATAAATGGAAATGAGGTCTGAAGTAGTGGACCCCTACCACGTGATCGGAATAAGGACCATGTTTTCCTGTGTTGTCTAGACAGCGCACCGGCTATTTCCGTGGTGCAGCCAGACACAGGGGCAGCGTCAAGGCTACAAGCAAATTGGCAGATGAAGGTCTCAGGCCTGAGAATAGGAAGGAAGTTGAAACTGAATCGCAGCAGTCCGGCCATCTCTCCTTCCCCACCACGCATCCTGGCATCGCATTAAAGTGTCCAAGGTCGGATGAGCAAACCAGCAGCCAATTAGGATTGTGTCAGCCAGGTTTGCCACCAGAGCATGGTGCCAACCAATAAGGTAGTGGAATATAGCGTAAACACATTTAGTAGGCTGACCTTAGGAGGAGCCATCAGTTAAAGAATAGCCAATAGTTGTAGCCGTTAAGTATAAGATGTATAGGTGCTATATTCTCTTAACCAATGCTAGAAGATGTTTTGTTATCACTAACTATGTTCTGTTATGTTATAGGAATTTCAATAGCGCACTATCACCCGAGGGTATGCTGCCGCTTAAAAGAGAAAACCTTCAAGTGAGGGACCAAGAGCATGAAATTAATCATTTGGGGAATAAGACGGTTTTTAGCAGTTTCCTAAAGTGAGACCAATCCTCGGTTAACCTGAGAAAAAAAGGGAGAGAATTGCACTGACGAGCAGCATCTACAGAAAAGGCCTTCCCTCCAACTGCGGCCTTCCTAAATCTGGGAACCACCAAAAGACCAGGTTTTGCAAAGCGAAGAGCCCCAGCAGGGGAGAAGGGTGAGCTGTTCTCCTGGGAAAGACTGCGCTTTGCCTGTGGAGCGCATGATGAGTCAGACAAAGGGCCTTAAGCTTGATTCCGCACTCGACAGGCAACCGGTGGAGCTGAGCCAGGATGGCCGACGCATGAGACAATGTAGGCGAACCCACCACCAGACGTGCAGCTGAGTTCTGTAGAATCTGGTGCCTACGAATTCGATATTTAGGCTGAGCCAAAAAGACGGCGTTGCAATTCTCGAGGACAACTGAGATTGCTGTAGCAATCGCGAGACCCCGCAAGTGCACAGGTAGAAAATGAGCCAGCTTTATAGATGGCGCTAATCTGTAGCTCAGGTGAGAGAGTGGAAGTGATTTTAACGTTGAGTTTTTTCAGATAGTCTACGCTACAGGCATGACGTCATGTGTGCCGTATTTTGGACTTTAAAGCTTGCTTGTTTGTTTGTTTGTTTGTTTGTTTATTTTATTTATATAGCGCTCCAGACCCAGAGGTAAAAGGGCGCTTTTTGATAGGTTACAAAAACAATATATATATAAAATTTGCAGTTATACATTTGTGCCATATGTACAGTATATACAGTTTACATTGTTATAGTTAGAGTAAGGCAGTGTCGTCAGGCATAAGAGAGAGAAAATGGTAGAGTTAATTTTTCTCCAGTAACCAGCCAATGACTTGCTTCCTGAAAGGTTGAAATGATTCGATTGATTTAATGTTAAGTGGTAAGGTATTCCAGAGTTGAGAGGCCAGGACCGTGAAGCTAGAACCTCCGGCTCTTTTTAAAGTTTATAAAGTAAATCTGGCACTGCAAGGCATAGTGTTGGACGATCTGGTAACCCTAGTAGTTGATTTTAAGGTGAATTTGTTGGTGAGATAGGGTGGGGCTAGGTGGTTTAAGGCTTTGTAGGTGAGGCATATAGTTTTTAGGTAAATTTTTGGTTGTATAGAGAGCCATTTACAGGATATTCTAGAGGTGGAGATGTGCTCTCGCCTGGGGATATTTAGTGCTGCTCGTAGCGCGTTATTTTGGAGTACTTGTAGTTTGTTGCTTTTGGATTGGTTGGCTCCTAGGTAGAGGCTGTTGCAATAGTCCAGTTTGGACTGTATGAGAGCCCTAGCCAGCGTGAGACAACTATTGGTGGAAAGGAAAGGCCTGCAGGCCCTGATCAATTTCCCAGTGTAGGCAGTGGCTGAGGCAGTCATATTAACTTGTTTGGCGAGGTTAGAATTAGCATCGAGATAAAAGCCAAGGGTTTTCACATTTTTGAAATGGGAATTGTGTTACCGTCAATGATGATGTTGTTGTAGTTAGGGCTAGGTTTCTGCAAGTTGTTGGGAGATCCGACAAGGAGAAGCTCAGTCTTCTCATCGGTCAGGCAGAGGCCGTGTGTGGCCATCAATGCCTGAATGATGGAGAAGATTTCACTTATCCTGAGGACATCAGCACTGTAATTACCTGAGATGGTGAGGAGTATCTGGGTGTTGTCTGCGTAGTTGGTGTAGGTGACACCCAGATGGTCTGAGATGTCAAGGAGGGGCTTTGTAAAAATGTTGTACATTGTGGGGGAAACACAAGAGCCTTGTGGGACAACACAGGTAATAGGGATGGGGTCTGCTGCTGCCGTTGATGAAAAAACATGCATGGTTCTGTTAGCCAGGAAGGATTGTATCCACATGACAGCAGAGGAGGAGAAGTGCGCTGCAGATGAGAGGTGGTTGCAGAGTATTTTATGGTCGACCAGGTCGAAGGCCGCTGAAAGGTCTAGAAGGAGTAGGATGGCGGCCTTGCCCTTATCTTTAATATCATCAATCTGATTTATGAGGTCAACAAAGGCAGTGTCTGTTCCATGTTGAGATCGAAAGCCAGATTGACATATTCCTAGCAGTTGGTCGGTCTCTAAATAATCCTGAATTTGCAGGTCGGCTATCGGCTATTCTGTCAAGGATTTTTAGCAGAAAGAGAACCGTAGTGATGGGTCTGTAATTGGTGGGAATGGCCGGGTCTAGTGAAGGTTTTTTTTTGCAGTGGGAGACCCCATGATTGTTTTAGGCGACTGGGTACTGAGTTAGTGGCGAAGGATAGATTTATTAGTTTAGAGATGAAGGGGGAAAAATCTCTAGCTGAATCTTTAATGATCTGGGCAGGGCCGTTGTCCCCTTTGCAGTTTGATGGTTTTAAGGAAGTTATGATTTTTTGGACTTCTGGTATGGTTACCTTTTTGAACGTGAAGCCAGTGATAGTGTTTGTGGGAGGAGGTGTGTTCGGACTGGAGGGATTATTGCTAGCGAGTTGTTGTCGTTTGTCCTCAATTTTAGTTTGGAGCCCTGTGATTTTGTTGGCAAGGGCATTCTGGATACTAGTGCACCAGGGTTTGTCTTTCACGCAAGTGTCCGTCGAAGGGTTGGGATTTTCTAATTCCTTATTCGGACATTATAGGCATCCTTCTTGGTCCGGATTATCTCCTTTTTGTAAAGGGAGGAGACAGTCATGAGTTTGGTTTTATTTTCAGCCGATGGGGACGTTTTCCAGAGGGTTTCCATCTTGGAGTTCTTTTTTCTCAGTATTTTGAGTTCAGGTGTGTACCAGGAATTCAGGTGAGCTCTAGGTTTACCTTTTCGTAACTTTAGTGGGGCGATAGTGTCAATGGCGTGGGTCATGGCATCATTGGAGGTGTTAACCAATAGGTCGGGGTCAGCCGTGGCTGGGAGTTTAGTTAGAGTAGGGAGGACCAGGGGTACTAGGGTTTCTGCAGTAATGTTGCGCTTATTTCTGGTCGGACAGGCTGGTGCGTGGGGGCACTGTTTGAGATTAGGGTTGTTAATGTTAATATCAAGTGATATGAGGTAGTGGCCAGTCCAGGCGAGAGGTTGGGTGGGTTTGCAGGTGATATTGCAATTGAGGGCTGCAACCCAATCAATGATTCTACCTTTCTGATGAGTAGGTAGAGAGCTGAGTTGGGTGAAGTCGTGCTCAGCTAGAGCATTGGCCAGGGAGGATGCTGGGGTGTCATTAGGGTCATTGTATCCTAAGTTAAAATCACCAAGAATGATATTTTGTGCTGAGGGTTTAGAGTTCTCGGCTATTAGAGAGGTGATGTCTTCCTCAAAGGTACCAGGAGGACCTGGCGCATCTTACGTCTTGCGTTTTACATTGTAACACTTGAAAATGCTTTTTTGTGTCTTCCTGACTGGTTCATGTTTGAATAAAGCTGGGTGTTCTCATGCACTTGTATTTACTCCATTTTCTTGAGTTTGTTTCTCTATTGAATATGGATTATTGATTGGGACAACCTTAACACTAGTGCACAATGTCAGTTGAGAATCTAAGATGTTCTAGATACACCTTTGATACTGCAGGTGAATCTGCCATGCTCGGGGTGAATCTAAGATGCTCCAGGTGAATCTGGGACACTCTGGCTAAATTCGAGATGTTCTGGGTGAATCCGAGATGGTCTGCATGAATCTAAGATGCTCCAGGTAAATCTGGGACACTCTGGCTAAATTCGAGATGTTCTGGGTGAATCCGAGATGGTCTGCATGAATCTAAGATGCTCCAGGTGAATCTGGGACACTCTGGCTAAATCCGAGATGCTCTGGGTGAATCCGAGATGGTCTGCATGAATCTGAGATTCTCCTGGTGAATTTGCGATGCTCTGCGTATATCTGAGATACTCCGGATGATTCTGAGATGCTCTGGGGGAATATGAGATGCTCCTTGTGAATCTGAGATGGTCTGGATAAATGTAAGATGCTCAAAGTGAATCTGAGTTGCTCCCGGTGAATCTACGATGCACTGGCTAAATCAGAGATGCTCTGGGTAAATCAGAGATGCTCCAGGGGAATCTGAAGTGTTCTGAGTACATCTGAGATGCTATAGCTGAATCTGAGATGCCTTGGGTCAGTCTGTGATGCTCCAGGCGGATCTGCAATGCTTTAGGTAAATGGGAGATTCTCTGGGCGATGCTCTAAGAGAATCTGAGCTGTTCCCTATGAGCCTGAGATGGCCTGGATGAATGTGAGATGCTCCTGGTGAATCCCTGATGCTCTGGGGGGTAAATCTGAGATGCTCAAAGGGAATCTGAGATGCTCTTGATAAATGTGAGATGCTCAAGGTGAGTCTGAGATGCTTCTGGTGAATCTACGATGCGCTGGCTGAATCCGAGGTGTCCGGGTAAATCTGAGATGATCCAGGGGAATCTGCAATACTCTGAGTACCCCTGAGAAGCTCTGGGCAAATCTGAGATGATCCAGGTGAATCTGCAATGCTCTGGGTAAATCGGAGATGCTCTGGGTGAATTTGAGATGCTCCGGGTGAATGTGCGATTCTCTGGATGAATATGAGATGCCCCAGGTGAATCTGAAATGCTCCGTTTGAATCTGAGTTTCTCCGGGTACAGCTGAGATGCTCTGCGTACATCTGAGTTTCTCTCAGTGAATATGAGATTCTGTGGGTGAATCTGAGCCGCTGGGGTATCATCTCATTTGCTCCGGTGCAAATCCTTGTGAATCAGAGTTGGAGAGTGACTATAAATGCTATATCCTGGTCATGCGAGTGAAGCCTAAACCTGGCCGGCCACGTGCAGCCATCGGTTTGGTTTGCTTCATGTCCTAGCAGTGGTCGGTCACAGGAAGCCATCGGTTTGGTTTACTTCATGTCCTAGCAGTGGCCGGCCACAGGAAGCCATCGGTTTGGTTTGCTTTAGGTCCTAGCAGTGGCCGGCCATGGGAAGCCATCGGTTTGGTTTGCTTCATGTCCTAGCAGTGGCCGGCCACGGGAAGCCATTGGTTTGCTTCATGTCCTAGCAGTGGCCGGCCACGGGAAGCCATCGGTTTGGTTTACTTCATGTCCTAGCAGTGGCCGGCCACGGGAAGCCATCGGTTTGGTTTACTTCATGTCCTAGCAGTGGCCGGCCACGGGAAGCCATCGGTTTGGTTTGCTTCATGTCCTAGCAGTGGTCTGCCACGGGAAGCCATCGGTTTGGTTTGCTTTATGTCCTAGCAGTGGCCGGCCACGGGAAGCCATCGGTTTGGTTTGCTTCATGTCCTAGCAGTGGTCTGCCACGGGAAGCCATCGGTTTGGTTTACTTCATGTCCTAGCAGTGGCCGGCCAGAGGAAGCCATCAGTTTGGTTTGCTTTATGTCCTAGCAGTGGCCGGCCACGGGAAGCCATCAGTTTGGTTTGCTTCATGTCCTAGCAGTGGCCGGCCATGTGCAGCCATCGGTTTGGTTTGCTTCATGTCCTAGCAGTGGCCCGCCACGGGAAGCCATCGGTTTGGTTTGCTTTATGTCCTAGCAGTGGCCGGCCACGGGAAGCCATCGATTTTGTTTGCTTTATGTCCTAGCAGTGGCCGGCCATGGGAAGCCATCGGTTTGGTTTGCTTCATGTCCTAGCAGTGGCCGGCCACGGGAAGCCATCGGTTTGGTTTGCTTCATGTCCTAGCAGTGGCCGGCCACAGGAAGCCATCAGTTTGGTTTACTTCATGTCCTAGCAGTGGTCGGTCACGGGAAGCCATCGGTTTGGTTTACTTCATGTCCTAGCAGTGGCCGGCCACAGGAAGCCATCGGTTTGGTTTGCTTTATGTCCTAGCAGTGGCCGGCCACGGGAAGCCATCGGTTTGGTTTGCTTCATGTCCTAGCAGTGGTCTGCCACGGGAAGCCATCGGTTTGGTTTACTTCATGTCCTAGCAGTGGCCGGCCAGAGGAAGCCATCGGTTTGGTTTGCTTTATGTCCTAGCAGTGGCCGGCCACGGGAAGCCATCAGTTTGGTTTGCTTCATGTCCTAGCAGTGGCCGGCCATGTGCAGCCATCGGTTTGGTTTGCTTCATGTCCTAGCAGTGGCCCGCCACGGGAAGCCATCGGTTTGGTTTGCTTTATGTCCTAGCAGTGGCCGGCCACGGGAAGCCATCGATTTTGTTTGCTTTATGTCCTAGCAGTGGCCGGCCACGGGAAGCCATCGGTTTGGTTTGCTTCATGTCCTAGCAGTGGCCGGCCACGGGAAGCCATCGGTTTGGTTTGCTTCATGTCCTAGCAGTGGCCGGCCACAGGAAGCCATCAGTTTGGTTTGCTTTATGTCCTAGCAGTGGCCGGCCACGGGAAGCCATCAGTTTGGTTTGCTTCATGTCCTAGCAGTGGTCAGCCACGGGAAGCCATCGGTTTGGTTTGCTTCATGTCCTAGAAGTGGTCGGCCACGGGAAGCCATCAGTTTGGTTTGCTTTATGTCCTAGCAGTGGCCGGCCACGGGAAGCCATCGGTTTGGTTTGCTTTATGTCCTAGCAGCGGCCGGCTACGTGCAGCCATCGGTTTGGTTTGCTTTATGTCCTAGCAGTGGCCAGCCATGGGAAGCCATCGGTTTGGTTTGCTTCATGTCCTAGCAGTGGCCGGCCACGGGAAGCCATCGGTTTGGTTTGCTTTATGCCCTAGCAGTGTCCGGCCACGTGCAACCATCGGTTTGGTTTGCTTTATGTCCTAGCAGTGGCCGGCCACGGGAAGCCATCGGTTTGGTTTGCTTCATGTCCTAGCAGTGGCCGGCCATGGGAAGCCATTGGTTTGGTTTGCTTTATGTCCTAGCAGTGGCCGGCCACGGTTTACTTCTTGTCCTAGCAGTGGCCGGCCACGGGAAGCCATCGGTTTGGTTTGCTTCATGTCCTAGCAGTGGCCGGCCACAGGAAGCCATCGGTTTGGTTTGCTTTATGTCCTAGCAGTGGCCGGCCACGGGAAGCCATCGGTTTGGTTTGCTTCATGTCCTAGCAGTGGCCGGCCACGGGAAGCCATCGGTTTGGTTTGATTCATGTCCTAGCAGTGGCCGGCCATGGGAAGCCATCGGTTTGGTTTACTTCATGTCCTAGCAGTGGCCGGCCACGGGAAGCCATCGGTGTGGTTTGCTTCATGTCCTAGCAGTGGCCGGCCACGGGAAGCCATCGGTTTGGTTTGCTTTATGTCCTAGCAGCGGCCGGCTACGTGCAGCCATCGGTTTGGTTTGCTTTATGTCCTAGCAGTGGCCGGCCACGGGAAGCCATCGGTTTGGTTTGCTTCATGTCCTAGCAGTGGCCGGCCACGGGAAGCCATCGGTTTGGTTTGATTCATGTCCTAGCAGTGGCCGGCCACGGGAAGCCATCGGTTTGGTTTACTTCATGTCCTAGCAGTGGCCGGCCACGGGAAGCCATCGGTTTGGTTTGCTTTATGTCCTAGCAGTGGCCGGCCACGGGAAGCCATCGGTTTGGTTTGCTTCATGTCCTAGCAGTGGCCGGCCACAGGAAGCCATCGGTTTGGTTTGTTTTATGTCCTAGCAGTGGCCGGCCACCGGAAGCCATCGGTTTGGTTTGCTTCATGTCCTAGCAGTGGCCGGCCACGGGAAGCCATCGATTTGGTTTGCTTTATGTCCTAGCAGCGGCCGGCTACGTGCAGCCATCGGTTTGGTTTGCTTTATGTCCTAGCAGTGGCCAGCCATGGGAAGCCATCGGTTTGGTTTGCTTCATGTCCTAGCAGTGGCCGGCCACGGGAAGCCATCGGTTTGGTTTGCTTTATGCCCTAGCAGTGTCCGGCCACGTGCAACCATCGGTTTGGTTTGCTTTATGTCCTAGCAGTGGCCGGCCACGGGAAGCCATCGGTTTGGTTTGCCCCATGTCCTAGCAGTGGCCGGCCATGGGAAGCCATCGGTTTGGTTTGCTTTATGTCCTAGCAGTGGCCGGCCACGGTTTACTTCTTGTCCATCGGTTTGGTTTGCTTCATGTCCTAGCAGTGGCCGGCCACGGGAAGCCATCGGTTTGGTTTGCTTTATGTCCTAGCAGTGGCCGGCCACGGGAAGCCATCGGTTTGGTTTGCTTCATGTCCTAGCAGTGGCCGGCCACGGGAAGCCATCGGTTTGGTTTGATTCATGTCCTAGCAGTGGCCGGCCACGGGAAGCCATCGGTTTGGTTTGCTTCATGTCCTAGCAGTGGCCGGCCACGGGAAGCCATCGGTTTGGTTTGCTTTATGTCCTAGCAGTGGCCGGCCACGTGAAGCCATCGGTTTGGTTTGCTTTATGTCCTAGCAGTGGCCGGCCACGGGAAGCCATCGGTTTGGTTTGCTTCATGTCCTAGCAGTGCCCGGCCACGGGAAGCCATCGGTTTGGTTTGCTTCATGTCCTAGCAGTGGCCGGCCACGGGAAGCCATCGGTTTGGTTTGCTTCATGTCCTAGCAGTGGCCGGCCATGGGAAGCCATCGGTTTGGTTTACTTCATGCTCTAGCAGTGGTCGGCCACGGGAAGCCATCGGTTTGGTTTACTTTATGTCCTAGCAGTAGCCGGCCACGGGAAGCCATCGGTTTGGTTTGCTTCATGTCCTAGCAGTGGCCAGCCACGTGAAGCCATTGGTTTGGTTTACTTCATGCCCTAGCAGTGGTTGGCCACGGGAAGCCATCGGTTTGGTTTGCTTTATATCCTAGCAGTGGCCGGCCACGTGAAGCCATCGGTTTGGTTTGCTTTATATCCTAGCAGTGGCCGGCCACGTGCAGCCATCGGTTTGGTTTACTGTATGTCCTAGCAGTAGCCGGCCACGGGAAGCCATCGGTTTGGTTTGCTTTATATCCTAGCAGTGGCCGGCCACGTGAAGCCATCGGTTTGGTTTGCTTTATATCCTAGCAGTGGCCGGCCACGTGAAGCCATTGGTTTGGTTTACTTCATGCCCTAGCAGTGGTTGGCCACGGGAAGCCATCCGTTTGGTTTACTTTGTGTCCTAGCAGAAGCCGGCCACGGGAAGCCATCGGTTTGGTTTGCATTATATCCTAGCAGTGGCCGGCCACGTGAAGCCATCGTTTTGGTTTGCTTTATATCCTAGCAGTGGCCGGCCACGTGCAGCCATCGGTTTCGTTTGCTTTATGTCCTAGCAGTGGCCGGCCACGGGAAGCCATCGGTTTGGTTTGCTTTATGTCCTAGCAGTGGTCTGCCACGGGAAGCCATCGGTTTGGTTTGCTTTATGTCCTAGCAGTGGCCGGCCACGTGCAGCCATCGGTTTGGTTTGCTTTATGTCCTAGCAGTGGCCGGCCACGGGAAGCCATCGGTTTGGTTTGCTTTATGTCCTAGCAGTGGTCTGCCACGGGAAGCCATCGGTTTGGTTTGCTTCATGCCCTAGCAGTGGTCGGCCACGGGAAGCCATCGGTTTGGTTTGCTTTATGTCCTAGCAGTGGCCGGCCACGTGCAGCCATCGGTTTGGTTTGCTTCATGCCCTAGCAGTGGTCGGCCACGGGAAGCCATCGGTTTGGTTTGCTTTATGTCCTAGCAGTGGCCGGCCACGTGCAGCCATCAGTTTGGTTTGCTTCATGTCCTAGCAGTGGCCAGCCATGGAAAGCCATCGGTTTGGTTTGCTTTATGTCCTAGCAGTGGTCGGCCACGGGAAGCCATCGGTTTGGTTTGCTTCATGTCCTAGCAGTGGTCGGCCACGGGAAGCCATCGGTTTGGTTTGCTTCATGTCCTAGCAGTGGTCGGCCACGGGAAGCCATCGGTTTGGTTTACTTCATGCCCTAGCAGTGGTCGGCCACAGGAAGCCATCGGTTTGGTTTGCTTTATGTCCTAGCAGTGGCCGGCCACGTGCAGCCATCAGTTTGGTTTGCTTCATGTCCTAGCAGTGGCCAGCCACGGGAAGCCATCAGTTTGGTTTGCTTCATGTCCTAGCAGTGGCCGGCCACGGGAAGCCATCGGTTTGGTTTGCTTCATGTCCTAGCAGTGGTCGGCCACGGGAAGCCATCGGTTTGGTTTGCTTCATGTCCTAGCAGTGGTCGGCCACGGGAAGCCATCGGTTTGGTTTACTTCATGCCCTAGCAGTGGTCGGCCACAGGAAGCCATCGGTTTGGTTTGCTTTATGTCCTAGCAGTGGCCGGCCACGTGCAGCCATCAGTTTGGTTTGCTTCATGTCCTAGCAGTGGCCAGCCACGGGAAGCCATCAGTTTGGTTTGCTTCATGTCCTAGCAGTGGCCAGCCACGGGAAGCCATCAGTTTGGTTTGCTTCATGTCCTAGCAGTGGTCGGCCACGGGAAGCCATCGGTTTGGTTTGCTTCATGCCCTAGCAGTGGTCTGCCACGGGAAGCCATCGGTTTGGTTTGCTTTATGTCCTAGCAGTGGCCGGCCACGGGAAGCCATCAGTTTGGTTTGCTTCATGTCCTAGCAGTGGCCAGCCACGGGAAGCCATCAGTTTGGTTTGCTTCATGTCCTAGCAGTGGCCAGCCACGGGAAGCCATCAGTTTGGTTTGCTTCATGTCCTAGCAGTGGTCGGCCACGGGAAGCCATCGGTTTGGTTTGCTTCATGCCCTAGCAGTGGTCTGCCACGGGAAGCCATCAGTTTGGTTTGCTTTATGTCCTAGGCACATCAACTGTTTTATTTCACCAACGATAGTTATGTGCATAATAAACCCTTTCTCATCTAAATGAAACATGGCTTCATCCATCAACGTCATCACATTATGCGGGCGAGAAATCTGGCCGCGCGAGGGCTAATGCGCCGCACCGCCCGTGCGTAATTATTAAAATCCGCCAATCATGGGCGCGGCGGCGCGCTTGCGCGCGATTGCCTCTACATCGATGGGGGCGATCTGGACCCTTCTCTCCCCGGGGACATGTCTCTCTTAAGCGAATGCACTCACACGCAAAGCGCTGTCTAATACACGGCTCCAGTACATGGTGGGGGGAGGGGACAGACTAGGGTGCCACACACCGAATCCAGCAGCAGGGGGCCACTGGGAACCGCAAGTGGCCATGGGATTATTTTCAGTGTGACCTCCCCCCCATCCCCCCCACCACTATGCGAGTGAGCGCCACCTCTCTAGGTATGTTTTGGGGGTTCTCTTCCCAAGTAACTATGGATAATTGTGTCCACATGGTGCATTTAGAAGCACATTTCTCCAAGGATAGGGATTAATACGTCGTGTAAAATGACAAAAACCTAACCTATAACAGCTATGTTTTTTTTTATTTTGTATTATTTTTATTTTTTTATTTTTTATTTATTATTTATTATTTATTATTTATTATTACATCCATATGTTAAGAGTGAAGATAAACATATTGGACTTTATATGGGCTTTCTTTACTCTAAAGGGCTGGTGGGGGGCTGTACAGAGGGAAGGAAGGGGCGGGGTGACAGAGAGAAGCAAAGCGAAGCACACACGAAGGCAGCATCAATCTTACATTTGCAGATGTAGCGCTTTAGAGGCTGCTTCAAAGCGCTGAATAGAATGAGAGCAAAGAGTAGTTGGAGTGGCCGCGTATGTGCATTTCTGATGACGAGCATATGGAGTTGCTTATTAATTGGACTTGAAGTCACATTGTGTCTGTTAGTCTGGTCGTAACCTTCAAATTGACCTCAGAGGAGCTGTGCCTGCTGTAAACTCGCCCTCGAAATTGCAATAGCTGATAACTTTCAGAACGGTTTTGAGCCAAGCAGACCCGTTCCCTGGGGCGGGCGAAGTGGGTGACTGCCCAGGAGCACATCTAAATAGCTGGGAGGACGGTGGGGGGTGGGGGGACATTGGGGTGCGGGGCTTGCGGGGGTGGGGGGATGCAGGGCGAGCCCATCCAGACTGCTGCCTCTGAGCCAGAAGTTAGAATGCATATTGTGAACGCAGCCTCTCAGATGCTCTGGGACACAAGCCGTGCGCGTTGTGTTGACAGAGCCTTTACAGTGGGGGTCATTTATAAGTGGTGGCTCATTCAACAAGCCATTGTTTCTACACAGTGTGCGCTTAATATTTCATTGTTATGAACTGAACATGGGGCATTTTTATTCTGAAGGCCAGCACAAAGCATCAGTTAGCTGGCCAAACCCGCGCATTTTACGAAGAGAATTAATGTGACAAACAGAAAAAGTTTAAAACTTTGTCCTTTGTTTTCATGGCTTTATTTGACACACTAAAAGGTTTTGTTTATATTTGTATATTACATTTTAGTTATTCTAGTGGCTGCTTTGGGAGATGGGCTAAGTGCACCAGCTCAGCATCAACGCTCTTCATTTTCTTAACCGGGCAACCACTGCCTGGCGCACACCGGGTGACACTTCAAGGTCACTTGGCACCTTGATTAGGAAAGCAGGGTTCATTGTGTGCCACCAGGCAGACAGCAGTCCATGAAAAATCAATGCTGCGATATGTGTGCAGCAATGATTTGTGCTCTGCACAAGGCACCACCTTGTTGGTTAATGTCATCTATGTGGTGCTCCCGCATGCAAAGTACATATAACTGATTTTGTATGATGTGTCTCGTCCATTCAATTGCACACTGGAACGTTTTGTGTATGTGCCTCTGGCGAGTATGCCATACTGTGCCCACGCTTAAACGCATAAAGCAATCAAAGAAGTTGCCTCAAGTTGTACAGCCGCAAGGACTAGCACCCTTTCTACACTGCCAGGCTATGATTTTCACAAGCTGCAGGCCATCACTGAGAGATGCTCAGGCCTGGTCTGTAAATAAAGCATGTGCCTGCACTTTTTGCAGGTATAACCCGTGAAGTCTGCATATGGCGAGGAGGTAGTGGCTGAGGAACTGTGTACCGTTACCATGCATTAGAAGCCGGTTTTGTTTAAAATGCTTCATCAGTTTATGGTTGGTCAGTCAGGCTAAAGATTGTAAGAGGTACTCTCCTGTCTGTGCAGCCTTTCTGTGTTTTGTTTATTGGGTCTCTCTTGTGTAGTATCCTTCCCTGTCTGTAGATATAATTCCCTAAAGATGTTTCTATATTGGAGGCTGGGCATGCTCACACCGAGACCCAGCCCCTCCTAATCTAAAATTCTCCAGAAACAAGAATCGAAAGAGCCCTGCTACACCAGTTGAGTGGCTGATGCATAAGCCATTTTATGCTCACATCCAAAAATGTAAGTTGTGCAAATGAGTATGTACTGTTCATGTTTACAAACATTTTAATGTTGGGATGTGTGTTGTGAACGGAGATGTGAGCACCAAGCCATGTGTCTGTTATGTATTTAGAGATTCACACATACAACCCTTTTATCAGAGACTTGTTTATCAAATATAGAGATCTCTGATTAGTGTTATATTATTAAAATGCTCTAGTGATTTAATGCATAGCAGACAGTAACACTCATTGGTGCTATTTGTCCCCTTTGCCACATAGAGGTATTTTGAAAGAGTACAAAATGAGTGTACCAGACTGCCCTTCTGGGAATGATAACTTTCTATCAGAAAATAATTCATATGGTTAGTCTAATATTGCCCCTTGCAAAATATAAATGAGGTGGTGCGAACAGAATTCCTGCAACACAGTGGTCAGTGGGCCCTCAGCCCCCTGCAGGCTGGTTACACCACAGTGTGCCAGTACGGACAGTTTGAAACTGCATTGAGACAAGGCCTTCCCTAAGAGCAGGTACCAGAAGAACGATTTACCTGGGCAGCAACATCTGTGTTTTTCACCTTAGAATTCTTCTGTAAAGTAATTGAAATACAATATAATGAAGCCCGCTTCATTTGTATAGTAATGATGTATTGATATCATGTAGGGGTTTTGCCGCATCACAGAGAGGTTTAGTTTGGGAGTGACGTGGGCCAGTCAGAGCGAGGTTTGGGGGGGTGCTTTCTAGTGTTTCGCCCTGGGCACCAGGTTGGCTAGAAACTGCCTTGGGGGCAAGCATGACTTAAATGTGAAATGGTCAATTGCTGAGAGAAAGTGACGGGTGACTGCCAGTTAACCGGTGTGTTATCGGGAATGGAGCAACTTCAAGGAGTCCTGTCTCTTTGTGGGGAGGTGATAAGTCTTCATTTTACATTCTACGGCCATTGCAAGAGTTGAGTGACAGGTCC
Organism: Ambystoma mexicanum; assembly: GCF_040938575.1. NCBI lineage: Eukaryota > Metazoa > Chordata > Amphibia > Caudata > Ambystomatidae > Ambystoma > Ambystoma mexicanum. Next base: position 99,224,974 of record NC_090927.1, on the reverse strand, counting down.
TGCATCTATGAGCACTGCAGGAGTATAAGCACTGCTGGAGAAGAGGGCCACATGTCAGGTCTCACATCTATGAGCACTGCAGGAGCGGAGTGACATGTTTAACGTCCTGCATCCATGGACAGTACAGGAGAGGGCCAAGTTTCAGGTCCCGCATCTATGAGCACTGCAGGAGAGGAGTGACATGTTTCAGGTCCCGCATCTATGAGCACTGCAGGAGAGGAGTGACATGTTTCAGGTCCTGTATCTATGGAAAGTGCAGGAGAGAGTGACATGTTTAGGTCCTGCATCTATGGAAAGTGCAGGAGAGAGTGACTGGTTTAGGTCCTGCATCTAAGAGCACTGCAGGATTAGAGAGACAGGTTTCAGTTCCCACATCTATGAGCACTGCAGGAGAGGAGTGACAGGTTTCAGGTCCTACATCTGTGGACACTGCAGTAGAAGAGTGGAAGGTTTCAGGTCCTGCATTTATGGGCACTGCAGAAGTAGAGCGGTAGGTTAAGGCCCTGCATCTAGGAGCACTACTGGGGTAGAGTGAGAGGTTTCAGCTCCTGCATCTAGGAGCTCTGCAGAAGTAGAGTGACAGGTTTCAGGTCCTGCATCCATGGACACTGCAGGAGTAGAGCAGCAGGTTTCAGGTCCTGCATCTATGGACACTGCAGGAGAAGAATGGCAGGATTCGGGTCCTGCATCTATGGAAACTGCAGGAGAAGAGAGACAGGTTTCAGGTCCTGCATCTATGGACACTGCAGGAAAGGAGTGATAGGTTTCAGGTCCTGCATCTATGGACACTGCAGGAGTAGAGCAGCAGGTTTCAGGTCCTGCATCTATGGACACTGCAGGAGTAGAGAGGCAGGTTTCAGGTCCTGCATCTATGGACACTGCAGGAGTAGAGTGGCAGGTTTCAGGTCCTGCATCTATGGACACTGCAGGAGTAGAGAGACAGGTTTCAGGTCCTGCATCTATGGACACTGCAGGAGTAGAGCGACAGGTTTCAGGTCCTGCATCTAGGGACACTGCAGGAGTAGAGCAGCAGGTTTCAGGTCCTGCATCTATGGACACTGCAGGAGAAGAGAGACAGGTTTCAGGTCCTGCATCTATGGACACTGCAGGAGAGGAGTGATAGTTTTCAGGTCCTGCATCTATGGACACTGCAGGAGTAGAGCAGCAGGTTTCAGGTCCTGCATCTATGGACACTGCAGGAGTAGAGAGGCAGGTTCCAGGTCCTGCATCTATGGACACTGCAGGAGTAGAGAGACATGTTTCAGGTCCTGCAGCTATGGACACTGCAGGAGTAGAGAGACAGGTTTCAGGTCCTGCATCTAGGGACACTGCAGGAGTAGAGAGACAGGTTTCAGGTCCTGCATCTATGGACACTGCAGGAGTGGAGAGACAGGTTTCAGGTCCTGCATCTATGGACACTGCAGGAGTGGAGAGACAGGTTTCAGGTCCTGCATCTATGGACACTGCAGGAGTAGAGTGGCAGGTTTCAGGTCCTGCATCTATGGACACTGCAGGAGTAGAGTGGCAGGTTTTAGGTCCTGCATCTATGGACACTGCAGGAGTAGAGAGACAGGTTTCAGGTCCTGCATTTATGGACACTGCAGGAGTAGAGCGGTAGGTTAAGGTCCTGCATCTAGGAGCACTACTGGGGTAGAGTGAGAGGTTTCAGCTCCTGCATCTAGGAGCTCTGCAGAAGTAGAGTGACAGGTTTCAGGTCCTGCATCCATGGACACTGCAGGAGTAGAGCAGCAGGTTTCAGGTCCTGCATCTATGGACACTGCAGGAGAAGAGTGGCAGGATTCAGGTCCTGCATCTATGGACACTGCAGGAGTAGAGCAGCAGGTTTCAGGTCCTGCATCTATGGACACTGCAGGAGTAGAGAGACAGGTTTCAGGTCCTGCATCTATGGACACTGCAGGAGTAGAGCAGCAGATTTCAGGTCCTGCATCTATGGACACTGCAGGAGTAGGGAGACAGGTTTCAGGTCCTGCATCTATGGACACTGCAGGAGTAGAGTGGCAGGTTTCAGGTCCTGCATCTATGGACACTGCAGGTGTAGAGCAGCAGGTTTCAGGTCCTGCATCTATGGACACTGCAGTGGAAACTGCAGGAGTAGAGAGGCAGGTTTCAGGTCCTGCATCTATGGACACTGCAGGAGTAGAGCGGCAGGTTTCAGGTCCTGCATCTATGGACACTGCAGGAGTAGAGCGGCAGGTTTCAGGTCCTGCATCTATGGACACTGCAGGAGTAGAGCGGCAGGTTTCAGGTCCTGCATCTATGGACACTGCAGGAGTAGAGCGGCAGGTTTCAGGTCCTGCACCTATGGACACTGCAGGAGAAGAGCGGGAGGTTTCAGGTACTGCACCTATGGACACTGCAGGAGTAGAGCGGGAGGTTTCAGGTCCTGCATCTATGGACACTGCAGGAGTAGAGCGGCAGGTTTCAGGTCCTGCATCTATGGACACTGCAGGAGTAGAGCGGCAGGTTTCAGGTCCTGCATCTATGGACACTGCAGGAGTAGAGAGACAGGTTTCAGGTCCTGCATCTATGGACACTGCAGGAGTAGAGAGACAGGTTTCAGGTCCTGCATCTATGGACACTGCAGAAGTAGAGTGGGAGGTTACAGGTACTGCATCTATGGACACTGCAGGAGTAGAGCGGCAGGTTTCAGGTCCTGCATCTATGGACACTGCAGGAGTAGAGCGGCAGGTTTCAGGTCCTGCATCTATGGACACTGCAGGAGAGGAGTGATAGGTTTCAGGTCCTGCATCTATGGACACTGCAGGAGAGGAGTGATAGGTTTCAGGTCCTGCATCTATGGACACTGCAGGAGTAGAGTGACGGGTTTCAGGTCCTGCATCTATGGACACTGCAGGAGAGGAGTGATAGGTTTCAGGTCCTGCATCTATGGACACTGCAGGAGTAGAGTGACGGGTTTCAGGTCCTGCATCTATGGACACTGCAGGAGAGGAGTGATAGGTTTCAGGTCCTGCATCTATGGACACTGCAGGAGAGGAGTGATAGGTTTCAGGTCCTGCATCTATGGACACTGCAGGAGAGGAGTGATAGGTTTCAGGTCCTGCATCTATGGACACTGCAGGGGTAGAGTGACGGGTTTCAGGTCCTGCATCTATGGACACTGCAGGAGAGGAGTGATAGTTTTCAGGTCCTGCATCTATGGGCACTTCAGGAGTAGAGAGACAGGTTTCAGTTCCCACATCTATGGACACTGCAGGAGAGGAGTGATAGGTTTCAGGTCCTGCATCTATGGACACTGCAGGAGAGGAGTGATAGGTTTCAGGTCCTGCATCTATGGACACTGCAGGAGTATAGTGACGGGTTTCAGGTCCTGCATCCATGGACACTGCAGGAGAGGAGTGATAGGTTTCAGGTCCTGCCTCTATGGAAACTGCAGGAGAGGAGTGGCAGGTTTCAGGTCCTGCATCTATGGGCACTTCAGGAGTAGAGAGACAGGTTTCAGTTCCCACATCTATGGACACTGCAGGAGAGGAGTGATAGGTTTCAGGTCCTGCATCTATGGACACTGAAGGAGAGGAGTGATAGGTTTCAGGTCCTGCATCTATGGACACTGCAGGAGTAGAGTGACGGGTTTCAGGTCCTGCATCCATGGACACTGCAGGAGAGGAGTGATAGGTTTCAGGTCCTACATCTATGGACACTGCAGGAGTAGAGTGACGGGTTTCAGGTCCTGCATCTATGGACACTGCAGGAGAGGAGTAATAGGTTTCAGGTCCTGCATCTATGGACACTGCAGGAGTAGAGTGACAGGTTTCAGGTCCTGCATCTATGGACACTGCAGGAGTAGAGCAGCAGGTTTCAGGTCCTGCATCTATGGACACTGCAGGAGTAGAGGGACGGGTTTCAGGCCCTGCATCTATGGACACTGCAGGAGAGGAGTAATAGGTTTCAGGTCCTGCATCTATGGACACTGCAGGAGTAGAGTGACGGGTTTCAGGTCCTGCATCTATGGACACTGCAGGAGAGGAGTGATGGGTTTCAGGTCCTGCATCTATGGACACTGCAGGAGTAGAGAGACAGGTTTCAGGTCCTGCATCTATGGACACTGCAGGAGAGGAGTGATAGGTTTCAGGTCCTGCCTCTATGGAAACTGCAGGAGAGGAGTGGCAGGTTTCAGGTCCTGCATCTATGGGCACTGCAGGAGTAGAGTGACGGGTTTCCGGGTCTCCTTCTGTGGGTAAGCTAGCTAGGGATAACACTTTTGGTCTTGTCCCTTGGGGGCGGGAAGGACCTCGACCATAAGTGTGTCTGGGCTCATTGGTCCCACCAACATGTTTACCCTTTAGGGCAAGAACAAAGATTCTTCCGGCATCCAGACACTGGCTATTGGTGCCAATAACAAATCAGATGCCAGTTCAGGCCAAGCCTTGGTATTTGCCAGGTCAAATCCAAACAGCAATGTGCCTACTGAACATTCCCGCATTCCCACGAAAGCAAGTCCCACATTAGGGAGGCCTACAGCACCATGCAGTAGCCTACGGTTCCCATTTCTAATAGCCTAAACTCAATGGTGTAGCGTTAGTTCTCTATGTAACAAATAGACCTACAGATACCCCATTGCCTCTGCTACTCCCTCCATTGGTCGTTAGTGTTTCACTGTATGTTTATTAGAGTTTGCCTCTGCTACTGCCACACGCATTCCCTGCATTGGTCGTTAGTGTTTCACTGCATGTTTATTAGAGTTTGCCTCTGCTACTGCCACACGCATTCCCTGCATTGGTCGTTAGTGTTTCACTGCATGTTTATTAGAGTTTGCCTCTGCTACTGCCACACGCATTCCCTGCATTGGTCGTTAGTGTTTCACTGCATGTTTATTAGAGTTTGCCTCTGCTACTGCCACACGCATTCCCTGCATTGGTCGTTAGTGTTTCACTGCATGTTTATTAGAGTTTGCCTCTGCTACTGCCACACGCATTCCCTGCATTGGTCGTTAGTGTTTCACTGCATGTTTATTAGAGTTTGCCTCTGCTACTGCCACACGCATTCCCTGCATTGGTCGTTAGTGTTTCACTGCATGTTTATTAGAGTTTGCCTCTGCTACTGCCACACGCATTCCCTGCATTGGTCGTTAGTGTTTCACTGCATGTTTATTAGAGTTTGCCTCTGCTACTGCCACACGCATTCCCTGCATTGGTCGTTAGTGTTTCACTGCATGTTTATTAGAGTTTGCCTCTGCTACTGCCACACGCATTCCCTGCATTGGTCGTTAGTGTTTCACTGCATGTTTATTAGAGTTTGCCTCTGCTACTGCCACACGCATTCCCTGCATTGGTCGTTAGTGTTTCACTGCATGTTTATTAGAGTTTGCCTCTGCTACTGCCACACGCATTCCCTGCATTGGTCGTTAGTGTTTCACTGCATGTTTATTAGAGTTTGCCTCTGCTACTGCCACACGCATTCCCTGCATTGGTCGTTAGTGTTTCACTGCATGTTTATTAGAGTTTGCCTCTGCTACTGCCACACGCATTCCCTGCATTGGTCGTTAGTGTTTCACTGCATGTTTATTAGAGTTTGCCCCTGCTACTGCCACACGCATTCCCTGCATTGGTCGTTAGTGTTTCACTGCATGTTTATTAGAGTTTGCCCCTGCTACTGCCACACGCATTCCCTGCATTGGTCGTTAGTGTTTCACTGCATGTTTATTAGAGTTTGCCCCTGCTACTGCCACACGCATTCCCTGCATTGGTCGTTAGTGTTTCACTGTATGTTTATTAGAGTTTGCCTCTGCTACTGCCACACGCATTCCCTGCATTGGTCGTTAGTGTTTCACTGTATGTTTATTAGAGTTTGCCTCTGCTACTGCCACACACATTTGCTTTGAAACAGAATGCATTTCCTGTATAAGCACCTAACAAGCAAACAATAAATAAATAAACACATCGTATCGAGACTCAATAGAGGGGCTGAGTACTCTCAAGCTACCACGGTTTGTCCCCAGGAGCAAAGACTGAGCTAATGCTGCACTGCACTGTACTGCAATGCCCTGCAAGCAGGAGCCTTCCCCAATGCAGGGATTAATCAGTGTCACACTAACCTGCTTTGTCCCCAGAAACAGAGACTTAGCTAATGCTGCACTGCACTGTACTGCAATGCCCTGCAAGCAGGAGCCTCCCCCAATGCAGGGATTAATCAGTGTCACACTAACCTGCTATGTCCCCAGAAACAGACTGAGCTAATGCTGCACTGCACTGTGCACACGCAGTGTTCCCGCAAGTAGGAGCCACCACTTCCCCAAATGACTGTGTAATGTACGTGCCCTCTGACAAACCGAAAGTCAAATGGGGGCAAGGGGATCTGAAATGTTAACATGTTTGACTCAATAAGCAACCTAGTTTCATGAAACCTTTCAGAACCACTTTTATTTTGTCTAGAGGTGCTAGTTTCATGTATCCTGACTAGCCAGTGTTTATTTTGTCTACAGGTGATAATTTCATGTATATGCCCCACCACAATCTGCCGCCCCACCACGATCTGCCGCCCCACCACAATCTTCCGCCCCACCACGATCTGCAGCCCCACCACGATCTGCCGCCCCCACCACGATCTGTCACACCCACCAAAATCTGCCACCCCAGCACGATCTGCCACCACCACCACTATCTGCCGCTCCACTGCGATCTGTCACCCCACCACAATCTGCTGCCCCACCACGATCTGCCGCCCCACCACGATCTGCCGCCCCACAACGATCTGCCGCCCCAGCACGATCTGCCGCCCCACCACCTGCCGCCCCACCACGATCTGTCACCCCACCACAATCTGCTGCCCCACCACGATCTGCCGCCCCACAACGATCTGCCGCCCCACCACATCTACCACTCTGCTAAAACACTCATTGCTGCTCCCAATCTGAACAGACTGGGCTATCGTTGCAGCCTCCCCCTTAAGCAAAGTTGTGAACTTTGCAACTCAACTCCCTATAGCCTATCCTGCTCCACCCCACCCCTGCCCACAGCCTGAATGCCACCTATCCCAAAATCAGAGTTAGTGTTACATGTTCCTTTATAAAAGCGGACTGGAGTTCGCAGGTATATCCACGCCCGAGTGATCATAAAAGTCACAAGTGTAGAGAAACTCTCTTTAACTATCTTGATTATGTATAGAATTTGTGGTACTTGATATCTTATGATACATCATGTATCTTAAATCGGGGTAGGACACCTGTGTTTCTCCAGATGTTTCAGCCTACAACTGCCATCATCCCCAGTCAGCAGAGTCAACAGTGAAGGATCATGGGAGATGTAGTCTAAAAGTTCTGGTGAGCCACATGTTGCAGATTCCTCCTCTATGGTGAGTGGTCCTGGGAGTCGTAAGCCAGGACATCGGGCTCTGGCATGACATGCATCCCTCGAGGGCGTGCAGAAGAAGGGGGTGGGCGGCCGAAAGCAGGGGTATTATTAGGAACTCCCCAAATGGAAACCCTTCAAGAGGGCAGTTATACTCTGTTGGGTTCGGACTTGCCCATGTAGGTGAGCTTGATGTGCAGTTGCCCGGTGAGAGGGGGGTGGTTATGAGGCCACCTAGTGGAGTCAGGTTGGAGGTTTTGTAGGGCCTGTTTGGCCAGCTTTTGTTTTGTCTGTGGGTTGCTTGCTAGAGGGATCAATTCGCAAGGACGAGCTACCTAAGCAATGCATCCACGTCTTCCTTGGGGGGTGGGTCTTGCATCTGTACCTATACAAAAGGAGCTGGCAGTGCACATACAGACAATTCAAATAGTATAATTCTAGGAGCCGCATTGGGCCATGCAATTATGGTCCATGTTAGCACTACAATTCGAATTTCCTCTGAAAGCTCCAGAAAATATACATCAGACAATCCTGTTCTCCTGCCTTACAAAACCTCCAAGTTGGTAGCTTCTCTCGCCAGCTCCCATCCAGCGGTAGACCCCCTTTCTTCATCATTCACCGGGACCTTCCTACCAAGAAGGTACCAGCTCTCTCTCTCTGCTTTACAAAATAAAGCCCTTCAGACCCACCATCATAGCCCTGTTCCTTTCCTACTTGGCAAGGGCAATAGTCCAAACCTCCTTCCTGCACCCACTCAGCACCCTCTTGCGTGAAGCAACCCCTATTATCACAGGACTGGTCCAATACAACCACATCCCCCAACCACCTCAGCATGCCACACTGGCTATACCACCATAACCGCATCACCTTCAGAATGACCTGCCTCACAAGCAAGACTGTGACACACAAAATCCCACCCTGAAAGCCTGACCCTCTCTGGCGACCTCTGAAGCACCATATGCTGCAACCTCGCCCCACTAGAGTGCATGAGATGCAAGACGGAAAAGAAAACCGAAGGCAGGCCTTCTCCTGGCATGGAGTGAGATTGTGGACTAACTCGCCACAACATCACCACATTAGAGTGAGATGCAAGAAGGAAAAGAAAACCGAAGGCAGGCCTTCTCCTGGCATGGAGTGAGATTGTGGACTAACTCGCCACAACATCACCACATTAGAGTGAGATGCAAGACGGAAAAGAAAACCGAAGGCAGGCCTTCTCCTGGCATGGAGTGAGATTGTGGACTAACTCGCCACAACATCACCACATTAGAGTGAGATGCAAGAAGGAAAAGAAAACCGAAGGCAGGCCTTCTCCTGGCATGGAGTGAGATTGTGGACTAACTCGCCACAACATCACCACATTAGAGTGAGATGCAAGAAGGAAAAGAAAACCGAAGGCAGGCCTTCTCCTGGCATGGAGTGAGATTGTGGACTAACTCGCCACAACATCACCACATTAGAGTGAGATGCAAGACGGAAAAGAAAACAGAAGGCAGGCCTTCTCCTGGCATGGAGTGAGATTGTGGACTAACTCGCCACAACATCACCACATTAGAGTGAGATGCAAGACGGAAAAGAAAACCGAAGGCAGGCCTTCTCCTGGCATGGAGTGAGATTGTGGACTAACTCGCCAAAACATCACCACATTAGAGTGAGATGCAAGAAGGAAAAGAAAACCGAAGGCAGGCCTTCTCCTGGCATGGAGTGAGATTGTGGACTAACTCGCCACAACATCACCACATTAGAGTGAGATGCAAGAAGGAAAAGAAAACAGAAGGCAGGCCTTCTCCTGGCATGGAGTGAGATTGTGGACTAACTCGCCACAACATCACCACATTAGAGTGAGATGCAAGACGGAAAAGAAAACCGAAGGCAGGCCTTCTCCTGGCATGGAGTGAGATTGTGGACTAACTCGCCACAACATCACCACATTAAAGTGAGATGCAAGAAGGAAAAGAAAACCGAAGGCAGGCCTTCTCCTGGCATGGAGTGAGATTGTGGACTAACTCGCCACAACATCACCACATTAGAGTGAGATGCAAGAAGGAAAAGAAAACAGAAGGCAGGCCTTCTCCTGGCATGGAGTGAGATTGTGGACTAACTCGCCACAACATCACCACATTAAAGTGAGATGCAAGAAGGAGAAGAAAACCGAAGGCAGGCCTTCTCCTGGCATGGAGTGAGATTGTGGACTAACTCGCCACAACATCACCACATTAGAGTGAGATGCAAGAAGGAAAAGAAAACCGAAGGCAGGCCTTCTCCTGGCATGGAGTGAGATTGTGGACTAACTCGCCACAACATCACCACATTAGAGTGAGACGCAAGAAGGAAAAGAAAACAGAAGGCAGGCCTTCTCCTGGCATGGAGTGAGATTGTGGACTAACTCGCCACAACATCACTACATTAGAGTGAGACGCAAGAAGGAAAAGAAAACAGAAGGCAGGCCTTCTCCTGGCATGGAGTGAGATTGTGGACTAACTCGCCACAACATCACCACATTAGAGTGAGACGCAAGAAGGAAAAGAAAACCGAAGGCAGGCCTTCTCCTGGCATGGAGTGAGATTGTGGACTAACTCGCCACAACATCACCACATTAGAGTGAGACGCAAGAAGGAAAAGAAAACCGAAGGCAGGCCTTCTCCTGGCATGGAGTGAGATTGTGGACTAACTCGCCACAACATCACCACATTAGAGTGAGACGCAAGAAGGAAAAGAAAACAGAAGGCAGGCCTTCTCCTGGCATGGAGTGAGATTGTGGACTAACTCGCCACAACATCACCACATTAGAGTGAGACGCAAGAAGGAAAAGAAAACAGAAGGCAGGCCTTCTCCTGGCATGGAGTGAGATTGTGGACTAACTCGCCACAACATCACCACATTAGAGTGAGACGCAAGAAGGAAAAGAAAACAGAAGGCAGGCCTTCTCCTGGCATGGAGTGAGATTGTGGACTAACTCGCCACAACATCACCACATTAGAGTGAGACGCAAGAAGGAAAAGAAAACCGAAGGCAGGCCTTCTCCTGGCATGGAGTGAGATTGTGGACTAACTCGCCACAACATCACCACATTAGAGTGAGACGCAAGAAGGAAAAGAAAACAGAAGGCAGGCCTTCTCCTGGCATGGAGTGAGATTGTGGACTAACTCGCCACAACATCACCACATTAGAGTGAGACGCAAGAAGGAAAAGAAAACCGAAGGCAGGCCTTCTCCTGGCATGGAGTGAGATTGTGGACTAACTCGCCACAACATCACCACATTAAAGTGAGACGCAAGAAGGAAAAGAAAACAGAAGGCAGGCCTTCGCCTGACATGGAGTGAGATTGTGGACTAACTCTCCACAACATCACCACATTAGAGTGAGACGCAAGAAGGAAAAGAAAACAGAAGGCAGGCCTTCTCCTGGCATGGAGTGAGATTGTGGACTAACTCGCCACAACATCACCACATTAAAGTGAGACGCAAGAAGGAAAAGAAAACCGAAGGCAGGCCTTCTCCTGGCATGGAGTGAGATTGTGGACTAACTCGCCACAACATCACCACATTAGAGTGAGACGCAAGAAGGAAAAGAAAACAGAAGGCAGGCCTTCTCCTGGCATGGAGTGAGATTGTGGACTAACTCGCCACAACATCACCACATTAGAGTGAGACACAAGAAGGAAAAGAAAACAGAAGGCAGGCCTTCTCCTGGCATGGAGTGAGATTGTGGACTAACTCGCCACAACATCACCACATTAGAGTGAGACGCAAGAAGGAAAAGAAAACCGAAGGCAGGCCTTCTCCTGGCATGGAGTGAGATTGTGGACTAACTCGCCACAACATCACCACATTAGAGTGAGACGCAAGAAGGAAAAGAAAACAGAAGGCAGGCCTTCTCCTGGCATGGAGTGAGATTGTGGACTAACTCGCCACAACATCACCACATTAGAGTGAGACGCAAGAAGGAAAAGAAAACCGAAGGCAGGCCTTCTCCTGGCATGGAGTGAGATTGTGGACTAACTCGCCACAACATCACCACATTAGAGTGAGACGCAAGAAGGAAAAGAAAACAGAAGGCAGGCCTTCTCCTGGCATGGAGTGAGATTGTGGACTAACTCGCCACAACATCACCACATTAGAGTGAGACGCAAGAAGGAAAAGAAAACAGAAGGCAGGCCTTCTCCTGGCATGGAGTGAGATTGTGGACTAACTCGCCACAACATCACCACATTAAAGTGAGACGCAAGAAGGAAAAGAAAACTGAAGGCAGGCCTTCTCCTGGCATGGAGTGAGATTGTGGACTAACTCGCCACAACATCACCACATTAGAGTGAGACGCAAGAAGGAAAAGAAAACAGAAGGCAGGCCTTCTCCTGGCATGGAGTGAGATTGTGGACTAACTCGCCACAACATCACCACATTAGAGTGAGACGCAAGAAGGAAAAGAAAACCGAAGGCAGGCCTTCGCCTGACATGGAGTGGGATTGTGGACTAACTCGCCACAACATCACCACATTAGAGTGAGACGCAAGAAGGAAGACAGGCTTTCTTCTGCAAGGGACTGAGACTGTGGACTAACTCGCCACAGCATTGCCGCACTACAGTGTTTGAGATGCAAGAAGGAAAGGAAAACAGAATACCATCTGATGCACCCATCCCTCCTGCACTTAAAGAGGGAACTAGTGAACCCGTTGCTCCTCAAGCAGCCGCCATGTTGCCTGTTGAGCTCTTGATAGCACCCTGTACCACTCCACTTTGCATTCTTTCTGTGTATTATCTCCCCTTTGCTGTTCAGCTCGCTGTTGCTTTAGAAAGGTTCCAGTATGGAGATTCTAAACACGCATGCATAGAAATCCGGGGAGCTGCGCGTAGTCGGAACATATGCCTTATATTTATTCCTTTCTATAGCGCCGGAGCCTGCGCAGGCTTCAGGGCGCATTACAAATAGACAAGGACAGACAAAATAGTGACGGGACAGCAGAGCAAGATCACAAAACCTGGAGAGATTATTTTACCTGATCTTTGGCATTCATTTAGGGAGTTTATTTAAACAGTAATGTTTTCAATTTCTTCCTAAAGGATAGGTAGTTAGATTCTAGTCTTAGAATGTTCTGGAAGGCCCTTGGCATCCAGGGCTGAGCTAGGCAGAGGCAGGGGGTATATCAGTGGTTGCTGGCACAGTTGACCTTGATGTAGAGGCGTGTGGCGGCTGCCTGTGGGTGCATCTTGGCGGTGAGCTAAGCCTGGCTTCTCGTCAGTGGCGAGAAGCTGAACATAACAGGGGAGAGGACGGATGGTTTGGAAGCGCACAGGTCACAGGTTACAGGGCTGCGCTGGGAACTGTCCGTGCCTGTCTGGATGAGCCGGTGGGGGGCAAACCTCCTCTGTATCATGTTCTCAAACCCCATGCAGGTGGCCAGGATCTTGATGAAGAGTTTGTAGTCGACTCTTTCGAAGGATGCAGAGAAATTGACACGGATCTGTGGCATGCACCCTCTCCCTCCCTCCCCACCTTGTCATTGATGCAGAGGGAATCGTCAATTACCTGGATGGTTGCTGACTTTGACCTCCATTTTGGAATAGACTATTGCCTGCTTCTTGGAAAAGGATCCAGACTCCCAGTCTTGGAGGGTGTTGTGTTGGGAGACCCAGATCTGCCCCATGGAAGTAGCTTGGTGATAGTTGGTGCGTGTGTGCGTTCAGTTCACAGTATCGGTGCTTAGGCAGCTAAACTATGGTGATCACCGGGTGCTTGCCAGATCACCCATTCTGGGGAGTTGACTCGCTGTAACAGAGGAGTCATCTGGTTGCACCCACCGAGCCTGTAGCTAGAAGGGCCCAGGTAGCACCAATAGAAGCGAAAGAGCCCAGGTAGCACCAATAGAAGCGAAAGGTTGTAAAGGTCAAGGGTACCCTGCTATGCAGTGCTAGGCAGCGGCAGCTGGTGGGGGCAGGCTCGTCTATCACAGATTGCACGCCGTGGTGAGGCAGCGGGGCGTTGAGGGGGGTAATGAGTGTGATGACTTGATCGAATCACTGGTAGTGCAAAAGGCGAGATGGAAGGACCTTTCAAGTTTTTTAAAATTAAAATCGGCCCCCACGCCTTTGGGGCCCTCTGTGACTCTATTAAAGAAAGCTAAATGGCATTTTTTCAAGAGGTGCTGTATTTTTTCAAATCCTCTGTTGAACACTTTCTTTGTTCTGCCATGCAGAGGGCAATCCACCATTCCTTTGATAATCTCCATGCCACACGCTCCGCTTGACTTTAGGTTTTTGTCACAGGTTCAGGCCCATGTTGAGGCTGCGGGCACTGATGCCAATTTTCACTGAAGAAGCCATATTACCACTATGCTGATCTACGAGACTTATAATCTAGTAAGGGCGATGTTGGACATGTTGTGAAGAAATCAAAGAGAAACAATCATTTCCCCAATATTTCTTCCCCATTCCTCACTATATGCTGATTGCATAAGGACATAAGTGCACCAGAGATGCGGAAGTGCACTACGGAAAGTTCTTAGCTCCCAAAAGACCTATATACTGTCATGGCACTGCCTATCAGCTACTCTGTATTTGTGTTGTTGACATATGCAGGCTTCTGTCCCCAGCTGAAGGCAAGGTGGGCCGTAGACAACATTTTGAAATGGGTCCCCACACATCTTCAGCAGTCCTGGACTGAACCCCATGACGTGTTTCGGGCAATCATGCATGCTCATTAAAAGGGAGTTCGCCCCATTTGAATACTAAGATCCCCTCAACCCATATTTTCAATGTAATATCAGGGGTGTTGCTAGGTCTGGGAAAGATCCGGGGCTACACTGATGTCGGGACTGTCGGGACTCAGGGCTAGAAAGACTTTTGGTTGTAGCCCCTGAGCTTGTATCCAGGGCTACAATGAAAAAAACTGGGGCCATAACCTCTTAAACTCCCCCCCTAGCAACGCCTCGTGCCCCTTTATAAAAGCAACTCAGGCCTTTGTCGTCCTGCTGTCCTTTATTCAGTGTGTCTGTCATTACTGAGTGGGCATGAGGCTGTGTTTCAAGGCTCCTCGATACTTGCGAGAGAGGGATGGGGAGCCTGGGTGGGAAGAACCATGACCTTACGCACAAAGGGGAAGGGGGCTTTTGCTTGATTACTGCCACAAGAGCAGAGTTAACACAAACACGGAAAGCTGGTACAGTTTAGAAAATGGATGCCTCCGAGTCCCTGAATTTCAGGACTTTGAGGCTCATTTTCAGAATATTTTACATGCAGTCTTTTTGTAAAAATAATGTTGTTATATATTTTTTATTATGGGCGATCTTTTTAAAGCATAACATTTTTGAGAGAACTGCCCTTTTAAGGTCCATTTGTGTATACTATGAACATCTGGAGCTCCTGTACCGAAATGTTATTCGTTATTCTTAAAGGGTTACTTCCCAGGTGGGTGTGAGGCCATGGTAAAATACAGTAGGGTCAGAGGAGCAGGGCAAAATCAAGCCTGCACTTAAAGTATGAGACCTGCACCCAACGAGCAAGAGTTAAGGTTTCGAAGGGAATATCAGAAGCAGTTCCTCCATGTGGGACTTTCAACTGGGATGCCAACGCCTTAACAAAGCAACCCTGTACCACAGCTCCTCAGGTGATACCCACCCTGTACCCCCTTAATCACAGGCATTGGTTGCCAACCCCAAGAGACCGGTAGGGCACTAAGGTTCAAGGACTCCTGCACTGTCTAGCTTTGCCGCATTGACAGCAGGGCCAGTTTAGCTAGTAGGACATGTAAGACATGCCACCTGGCAGCAGAGCCTAGGGGGTATAAGGTTTATGGCCCGCACTCCAGGATGCTAGCTTATTTTTTGTATTTATTTTTTATTTATTTTTACTGCACCGGTAGCCCGTGGGCATAATGTCAGTGATTCCTCTGTTGCGCTACAGTGAATAGAGTGACAGCGTGGTAAAGTGGGTGTGGTTAACTGTGCAATATCACGAGAAAGAGGCCCCAATACCTGGAAATTGAATGTGCCTAAGTTAAAGGATGGATCGCGAGCGCCTTGGCCAGGGGCTGGAAACCTGCAGCTCTGCAAATGTCTTGGACTACAACTCCCATGATCCCTCACCATTGAATAAGCTGGAGGAAGTTGTAGCTCAAGCCATCACCAGGGCCAAAGGTTGGAGACCCGTCGCCAAGGGCAGTTGCAAGTTAAACCCTGCCTGGTTGAGGGACACTTAAGGGGTACATGTCATTTTGCAGGCTAGCTCTCATATTAGAACGCACCTGCAATAAGAACATTCTCCACAGGTGATTAGGGAAGAATAACAAGGCCCGACGAGATGGAGATCACAGCGGCAAAGCTGCTAGCTGTTCCGAACCGGTTTCTGAAGATGCTGCTAGGATGGCATGCTGCTTCCCTTCAGAATGTGGCCAGAGAATCTGAAGCCAGCTTAGCCACAGATCCCACTGCCGAGCTCTGGAAAACGGTGACATTAATGTATGCGCCACCAGCACCTCTGAAGTGCTAAGCTACAGAGATCAGCCTGCGCTACCCTGTGGTGAGCCAAAGGTGTGTCTAGAAATAAATTAGCCTTGCCTGTGCTAGGGAAAACATGGAATGGCTAAAGCCGGTTATACTTCTAGCGGTCATCCCTGCCATCTGGGGTAGGCTTCCCATAACACAGCTTTACTTGCCATGGAGAGAGAGAGGGAGACGGAGGGAGGGGCAGTGGGAGGGAGAGAGAGAAAGAGGGGAGAAAGAGAGAGAGAGATAGAGGAGAGAGAGAGAGAGAGAAAGAGGGATAGAGAGAGCGAAGAGAGAGAGAGAGAAAGAGGGGAGAGAGAGAGAGAGAGCGGAGAAAGAGATAGAGATAGAGGGAGAGAGAGTGAGCGAAGAGAGCGAGATAGAGAGATGGAGAGAAAGAGGGGAGAGGGAGAGAAAGAGGGAGAGAGAGAGAGGGATAGAGAGAGCGAAGAGAGAGAGTGAGAGAGAAAGAGGGGAAAGAGAGGGAAAGAGAGAGAGAGAGAGCGAAGAGAGCGAGATATATATATATATATATATATATATAGAGAGAGAGAGAGAGAGAGAGAAGAGAGAGAGAGAGAGAGAAAGAGGGGAAAGGGAGATAACTTTCAGCTGGATCGTTCAGATGCTGGTACTGTGGGATGTTTTTACCCATGCATCCAAGCCCTACCATAAAACTGTGCAGTACTGGCATGGAAAACATCATGATGGCCAGAACTCCCCAGAGAGTGCACAGGGAAAACATGAATAGGCTGCCACCCATTTTTGCCTATGTTGTGAGCACAGGAGGGCACTGCCTAAAACCACCATTGGGCTACACACACAGTAGCCTGAAACCATTGGGAATGGCAATGCTGATTGCCAAAAGCAACACAGAACTGTGGGGAATTCATTTTCTTAATGTCAAAAATGGATGCAATACCAGTACTCACCACTATCAGAAAGCCGGTGTTTTAAAACCACCAGACTTTTGTGTAAAACTGAACAGATGAACCCAAACCAGGCCAAGGAAAGACTTGCTAAGAGGTGGATACAATGTAAAACTATATTCTGAAATGACTTGAAGGAAGTAATTATTTAATGTATATGTAAAAATTGTAAGTTTGATTTAAACTGGGAACTAAAGTAACATTTAGCTGAATTCTGCCTGACAACAACCCCCGACAGGAGAAACCTGCCCAGCCACTCTTCCCAGGCCTAGCTGCATCCTGCTTCCCCACCAAAAGGAGATAACACCTCTCTGATTACATTAGGGGAGGGGCACCTGCAGGAGGTTGAACAAAGCTCTGTCCTGGGCTCAGGCAAATGTTATATTTGGGGGGTCGTAAAATAGCTTCCTCTTGGGAGAAGTGGGAGGAGAAGTGCCTCTGGGAGCCACCTGAGCTGGAGGCGGGGACAGACAGAAGCTTCCCCCATGTGCTTTGGAACCTAAACCACACCTATCTGGGCCAGAGCATAATTTTAAAAAAAGATGGATAATTCATAGTACGGACTTGTCAGAATTATATAAGTAATATCATTATTCTTGTGATTTTTCTGTGCACGTTTTAAGAGGTGTTAGGACCCTGTGGTGTATTCTGGGGGGTTGCTAGCGGAAAATAGGGTTTTACTCCAAATGTCTGCATGTTAAAAATCTGACACTTTATCATCTGTAACCCATATCCCTGGTGCACATTTGTGTAAAATCTGGAAAGGTTTAGAGGTCGTTATCTGGATGAAAAGGGGAGAATTCTGTCATCAATGGACACGACATCGTACAAAGACAGTGATTGGATGGTTTGGTGCTACAGAAAATATGTTAACTGGACCTATAATATGAGAAAAATGGTACATAGATAAATATGTATTTGGGTCAGAAATAGATTTGTGTGCAATTTGACAAGGGGAGGTTCCTCTGACCATAAAACCTACAGCATCACTCTGACACTCCATTTCTTCCCCCCAATCATGGGAGAGGGGAGAATTGGGCCAATGACAAGTAGAGAGGGGCAGGCTCAGTTATGCCACGCACACACCCATTTTCAAAACACATAACAAGCAACATTGAAACCCAGGTAGGGATTCACTTTCCACTTTCTTGCGGGACGCTTTGCCGGGAGACTCCAGACTTCAAATCCATCAAACTCCAGAGACCAGAGATCCAGAGAGACCAGAGATCCAGAGAGACCAGAGATCCAGAGAGACCAGAACTGTGCAGTGCTGAGAGCAGAACCAGAGACCAGACCGCTGTGAGCAGAACCGCCGGAAGTCCCATCCAACCTGACCAGACCTTGACGGCTTATTTCAAAAATATAGTGTGAGTACTCACTGTGCCAAAACCAATCTCTTAGTTTAAAATAATCTAATCCAAACTATTTTAGCCTATTAGAACTGCCTCCTAGAATTGTGTCATTCTGTCATCTTTAAAACTGAGAACTGTCATCTGTCATTCTGAGCTTTAAAATTTAAAATCCGAAAAACTACTTTCACAAAATCGTCCGGAACCGTTTGTGCTAGGAGCGAGTTTTAACTGTCATCTTAAAGCTAAGATTCTAAGCTTTCCAACAAGCCTAGAACCGACTACTCCTTATAGTGCCTCCGTAATCGCGCTCGACGCACGCAACTACATTTGCCGCGATTTGACATTTTGCTCAATTTCAGCCACGTGTAAAAATATTTGTCCTTGCTTTGCTTGCTGAAATTCGTGTGCAACCTGACAATCATTCATAGAGCATTGCTAAGGTGAGCCTGAACTAATATAAACTAGATTTCACCCACCCTGAACCTCTAGAGGGAATTAAAAGCATTTTTAGCACATTTCTCACTTCATTGTCATCACATTCAAAGCATTTTGGGCCTGTGGTTCAAACTTCTACCTGTTTTCCTCTAAGCTTGCTGGGGGGGAACTGAATTTCGTATTGTATTTGATTGCATTCCTGAGAACTGTGTGCTCCTCTTTCCATCTCCTTACATTTCTTACATTGCATAGGGGGGGGGGTGAATTGCCAGAGAAAAAGTGATTATCTTATCTTTTGCTAAAATCATATCAAGTATTTCTGTACTGCATTTTATTCCTCATTGCTTTTCCCTTGAAACTATAAAAGTATTTTTGCTACCTTATCCATCCTATACTAACTCCTCATTGATTGTAAAGAAGTGTGCTAGTTCCAGATTATCCACTGTTGATCAATACCATATTTATAAGTGCAATATCATTATTAATTTATTATAAAAGT
Organism: Ambystoma mexicanum; assembly: GCF_040938575.1. NCBI lineage: Eukaryota > Metazoa > Chordata > Amphibia > Caudata > Ambystomatidae > Ambystoma > Ambystoma mexicanum. The sequence goes on along the minus strand of NC_090927.1, from coordinate 99,205,955 downwards.
GTGATATATATATATATTGTTTAATTTTTCAAATAAACCTTTTAAATTTGCAAAACAAGCCTACTTCTTGGCTCAGTGGGGTCTAGGGGGATTCTAAGAGAGGGCTGTTATACAAGGGTTCATCATCCAGATTATAACTTGCCATAAAAATATATAAATAAGGGCTTCCCTTGGGCATCCCAGACAAGGCACTGACTTAGTGGGATTGCTTGATTGGAGTCACTTACAGAGTGGGGGCTCGGAGCCGGGATATTCTGGGTTAGATTTACCACTGTGCAGATTAATACAGTGTGCCAACTGACCAGATACACATATCTGGTTAGATCACCACACTGTTTTACACTGTGAAAGCACCCCTCAAAGGAACACTCTAAGGAAACGGTCTGTTTTGCAAAATAAAATACTAACTGTTGTAAGTCAGGAGGGAGATCAATCTCCAGCATGACGACCGTGGTAGATATGAAAATAGCGAGGGAGCACCTCTTACATAAGCTATTTGTGAGAGGTGAGTGGACTCATCAGGACCAGGCGGTCTGGTTGCAGGCAATTGCGCAACAGGTCACTGAAACAGGGTCAGATATATGGAGAGATCAGGGACCCCTACATGTGGCCCTGAGCGAACTATATATGGCCCCTAAGGCAAAAGATGAACACAATAAGATTGCCAGGATAGCGGCATATTTGTATCTATATATGGAAGTCATGCAGGACAAATGTGCTGAAGGCCAAGATCTGGCAAATAGGCAACAGATGGCGTTAGAAAAGGCCCATCTGTCCTGGTCTCTTCTGAGCAGAGGCTGCACGGGAGCCAGGAGTCAGAAAATGACAGCAGACATTACATCACTAAAATAAAGGAGGATATGGATAGGCTGCAACAGGAAAAGGCTGATCAGGATACCAGATTTCTGGCCTTGCAGAAGGAGTACCAAGAAGGTTTGGACTCCCTTCTGCAGAGCCAGAAAAAGCTGGAGCAACAACTGGACTTCAACAGGGCATGCACAGAGCAGGTAGCCACCCTGTAAATTCGATTAGACAGAGAGAAAGAGGAAAGCAATACATTGATTCTGAAAGACCTGGATACCCAGGCAGAGTTTGATCAGGAGCGCCAGAAAGCTGGTGCCTTCCAAAGGCAAAGGGAGGACCTGGCGGCACAGATGCAGGCTCTTAGTCAGGAAAGGGATACCTTAGGCCAGGAAGTCTGCCACTTAAAAAGGAAAATGGAAGAAAATCACCTGGCCCTCCAGGGACTGGGTGACCTCCAAAAAGAACACCAGAACTTGTTAGAGCACACCAGGAGGGTGGAGGATGCTCTGGCAAGAAAGGAGCAGGCCAATAGGGACACAGCTCAGGAGGTAACCCTCCTGCATCAAAGACTGGCCCAGTACTCCAGGACCAATCAGGAGGCACAGAGAGAGAATGAGGCTCTCTGCCAGCACAATGATAGGCTCCAGCAACAGGGAGCGATGCAGGAGAGACTGACAGAGTCTAGTAGGGCCTTAACTGAGGAACTGAAAGCGCAGGCTCTTGCATTGCAACAGGGAGCAGGGGCGGATAGAGATGAGGTTCGCTGGGAAAGAGAAACTCCTGAGCATAACCTCAGGAGCTCTAGTGCCAGAGGCCTTCACCTCTACCAGTCCCTGGACTCTGCCACCCCCATGTTCCCTGGCGCACATGAGCACGGGGCCACAGGGATGGCAGATTACTATCCAGCTAAAAGTATGGGGCTCATAGGCCAGTACCACCCAGGAATGGAGGGGCGGGCATCCGGGTATGGGCACCCAAGCACAGTGCAATTTAGTGGGGAACCCCAGGAGAGTAGGCCCACTAAGGGCAGCCTGAAAACCTCTGCCCAGTTAGGTCAGTGGGGGGGATACCCATCAAATCCTGGCAGCAAAGGAGGGATCTGAAGACTCCTCTGAGCGTCACAGGACACAGGAGACCAGGTCCCCACATTCTGCCAGCCATTCCCAGGCTCCCAGAATCCGGGAAAACCTGGAAGATCAGACGGGAACCTCTGGGAGCCGTGCTTCTGAGTCAGAGGATGAATGGACCAGGGTTACCCGAACCAAAAAGGCCAATAAGGCAAAAAGGGCCTTGCTTAAGGACCCATTGAAACAAATAAAGGCAATAAGGAGTGTCATCACGCCTTATCATAAGAACGCCAAGTATTCTGTTTGGGAACACTTGGAGCTCTATGAGCAAATGATGGAGACTTTCCATTTGCAGGACAGCAGTAGCTGCATCCAGTACGTCAAATGGACCTTCTCACCAGAATACTCCAGTTTCTTTGCAGGGCTGGAGGATCAAAACCATTCAAGGTGGTCCACATACAGGGCGGCCATCTTGAAACATTTTTCTGTGCACAGAAATCCTCAAGAGGCTCGCAAGGCAGCCACAATTTGCAATGTGGGGAGGATCAGGCCCCACAAGAGTTTGTGCAAGAATTAAAGCGTGCTTTTGCGCAGACCACCAGAAGGGTGCGCACGGATAGCAGAGAATTTATCAATACGTTTTTCCATGCCTTACCCAAATACATAATGACCCAGCTCGTGAGAGATTTTCATGAGAAAAGATCTTTAGACTGGGTCATTGAACAGGCTACCCGGATCTATGAGGTGCAGAAGCCCATCGAAAATAAAAATAATGCGCAGAAAAACCCCAAAACCAACAGCACCCCTGCTGCTGCCAAGGTGGCAGAGGTAAAGGTTGCCCCCGTTTTAGATTTGGAGATGGGAGGGCCTAAAAACCTGCCTGCACCAAATAATATCACAGCCCAGAAGGCCCTCGGGCCAGTCACAGACAGGGAGTCGAGGAGGTAGTCCCACAAATGGGGTCCCCCGCTCCCCTGACTATGTAAGGCCCCGCTACAAGGGAAACCGACCAATCCTGGGTTATGTGTGGACTCCTCCAGCCCAAGGGGGGGGATCCAGCCAAGCACCTGACCGGGGGAACTTCCCTCCTAACTTCCCCTAGGAGGGCAGAAATTCACCAAATCCTGGGCAGAACTTTTTCCCCAGGTATCCACCCAATTTCCAGCCCCAAAATCATCCATCCTTCTTTCCCCAATTCCCTGAGCCCAGAAAACCTAATCCGGGAGAGGGGAGGCCAAGAGTGGAGGGGTACCCAAATCTTCCCAATCCGGGGTATTACCAGAGAAGGGATAGCTACCCTTCCCGGGATCAGCCCAGGGGAGAAAATAGAGCCCCGTATCAGCCTGAGCGGTTTTCACAACTTGAGCGCCAGGTCCAAAATATGGCACGAGATCTGGGTCACATACTGAAGGCTCAACAGAACCCTCAGATGAGCATGCCACCGCAGAATGCCCCAAACTCTGGACCTGGTGCTCCAGAACAATGATGGGGGCAGCACCCCGACAACCCACAGGTTCCCGGGGAGGAGGCACAAGGGGAAGGGGGGTGTAAAGCCTTGGAGAAAGCTTCCTTCCCAACTTGTAAACAAAAGCCTTCCTCCCAAGGAGCAGAGGGGGGGGTAGGAGAAACAAAGGACCCAAACAGACCCACTTTGTGGAGGAGGTACAGGTCTTCCAATTTGAGGGAGAGGGATCCTCTGAAGATCCTGGGAAAAGGATCTTCTCCTTTAGAGATGGGGGAACTCCTCCCAAAGAAAAATGGGTCCCAAGGGATTCCAATCCAGACTGGGGAGATATGGAGACTGAGCTACCGCCGCCCATCATCTAATCCCAGAACCCACAATACCAAAATCCCCTGGTTCAAACCCATCCTGGTGACTGCCTCCAAAAAGGGGGGGGCGGCCCAGAACCGGAACCAGGGGAACCCACAATGGCTCTGATCGCCAGTTGCCAACTTTTTCTTTCAGATTCCCCAGGCTCTTCACAGAATTCTGCCCAGATCTCTTCGCTAGCAATGTCCAAAACCAGAAAGTTAGCCCACCAGTTGTCCAAAAATGTGCATTATCTGTGCCCCCTTGAGGAGAAGGAGGGAAGATATTATGCCCCGGTACAAGTACAGGGGCAGGGTACAATTTTGGCACTGGTGGACACTAGATCCCAAGCTACCCTTCTGTCCAAAAGGGCCTTTGATGAACTAAATGCAGGAAGGGGGGAGAATTACCGTATTCCTCTCACCTCTCTTCCTGGACAACTGCAGAACTTTGACGGGACGGAAATTCCCGTCGAAGGGACTGCAGACTTGGACATTAAAATTGGGCGACACAAGGTGAAACACCCGGTCATAGTAGTGACTCCAGAGGGCACCCCTTGTTTACTAGGGAATGACCTCCTGAGGAGGTTGTCACCTCTAATAGATTGTGTAAACAAGGTCCTCTGGACCCAGACCAGCCGACCAATAAAATTAAAACAGAGTGTCTACCATGTTAGTTTAAATGGCACCTGCCACATGGTTGAACAAAAATCTGACCAAGTAGAATTTCACTTCCAGAACAACCAGATTCCAGACGTGACAGTAATAGCAGTAGGACAACAGACTGGTGATGGGGGGGTCCTCTCTATTTCTGAAAATCAACCTTCCTTCCAGTTTAAGGTGGTATTCCACACTGGAAGGAAAAACTCTGAAATTCTTTACCAATCCACAATCAGACACTCCCACTCCTATAGTCCAGAAAGATGTGAAATCAGCTCAGAGCCTAGCTGATATTCAGCAAATTGGAGAGCAGTTGTTCATCCCTGTTCAGTTAAATGATGGGAAGGACTCTGTTCTCGCTCGAGTGTGTGTGAACAACGGTAAGAGCTTCATTAGCGAAGCCATGTTCCGCCAACTCCCAAAAGATCCAGCCATTCCCACATTCAAACTGATAGACAAATGGGAAATGGACCTGGAAGCACCTAATTCCAAACATCTCCTGCCAAGCAGGTGTATGCTCAAAATCTCCATTGGCAACAAGAGCATAGTCCATAATTGTTGGGTCGTGCGAGACGTCATTGCCGCCTTTTACTTAGGCAGTGACATTCTCAATCGCTTTGCCATTAGTTTGGACCTCATAAACGTCAAAGCTTGGTCCCGATTAGCGGATAATCCTATGGGCTTTGATGATCCAGAAAAAGCATTTAGGTCAGCTCAATTGGTACCTTATGCAGTTGAAATTCAGATTAAAGAGGAAGTCACCATCCCAGAAAGGACCCAACAATTCTCCCTGGAAGTGAAAGTTAAAAGAGGACAAAAATTGAAAAACCCTGATGCTTACATATATCTAAATGCTTCTCTCCAACAGCAAGGGTTGGGGGTAAACCCAACTCCATTAGTCAACATAGAACATGACACCATTCCAATAGAGGTGGATAACAGCGACTTAAAGAGTATTACTCTAGCCGCAGGCACCATTATTGGAATGGCGGTTGATGACCGACATTTTTCCATTGATCTAGGAAATGAACTGTTAGGACCAATCCCCAAGACTGTTTTGACAGTGACAGAGAGGACAACACAACACCAGACAGGATTTTCACCCGGCATGGGGGGAACTTCCTGGTGTACACTTCTTGCCCTTATGGTAAGGCAGATGTGACTTGTGACTTCAGGAGGGATGAGGTGATTTTCCAGGTCCATGAGGGCTGCCTTTCCCACCTGAAGCCTCCAGTCCAAATCAGCACTCTGACCATGGACTTCTCCACCCAGCTGATGCCAGGCAGATGGTGGAAGGGAGAGTCAACCTAGCTGATGCCTGTGTGACTCTGGAACAGAAGCAAAAGTTGAAACAAGTTTTCTTGGATTTCCAAGATCTCTTTGCGGTAGACTCATTTGACTGTGGTCGCACCGACATCCACACAACAACAATTCCCACGGACCCTGGAATGACTCCAGTGTTTGTGAAGCAATATCGTTTGCCTCTCGCATCCATGGAGTCCCTTACTGAAATAATTAAGAACCTTGAGTCCCGGGGAATAATATGTCCAGTACACAGCACCTTCAATAATCCGGTGCTGGGAATATTGAAGCCAAACGGCCAGTGGAGACTCTGCGCCGACCTTAGGGAGCTCAACAAACGGGTCCATACTTCCCAATGGCCTCTGCCCTACATTGACCAAGGGCTGGCCCAGATTCAGGGGTCACAGGTATTCACAGCAATAGACCTGACCAATGGATACTGGACCGTGCCTGTCAGTAGGGAGGACCAATACAAACTGGCTTTTACCTTTGGGGGCCAGCAGTACACATGGACCCGGACTCCCTTCGGGTACCTCAACTCCGGCAATGAATTCAACATTTTCTTACATAAGGCCATGCCCGACCTGGGTGCGAGAGGTAACCTGCCTTATGTAGATGCTGTCCTCATCAAAAGTTCATCTGTGGAGGAACACATAGCGGAGATCCGTTATGTTCTGACACAGTTGAGGGCCGCCGGAGCAAAACTTTCCTTTCAGAAAGCACAGTGGTATAGAACCCGTGTTAATTTCTTGGAGCATGAGATTGCTCCTCAGGGTCTCTGTCCCCAAGAAAAGAAAGTGGAAGCACTTCAGAAACTGAAAGGCCACACCACTCTGCGGGAACTAAGGAGCCTCTTTGGACTGACTAATTACATCAGAAAGTTCATTGAGGGCTACGCAGAGATCACCAGACCCCTGATTCATCTCTTGAAGGGGGGGTCAAGTGGGAATGGGGTCTAGAACAATCCGAGGCAGTAAGACAACTCAAGAGAAGCCTCTCACAAGCGCCTTGCCTAGCTTACCCTGTCAGAAACAAGGAGTTCTTCCTGGAGACAGGGTTCTCTAATACGTGCTTGACGGCAGTATTATACCAAAAGCATGACAAGGTCAATAAAGTAACCTCCTATGCGAGCAAAACTTTATCCTCTGTGGAGGAAAAATTCAATGATTGTGAGAAGGCACTCCTGGCCACGGTGTGGGCATTGAAGAATTACCGCCCGTTCATCCAGGGGGAACACATAATAGTGGAGAGTCCACACCAGCCTCTGCAATACCTCCAAAGTGACAGAATCCGGGCTGGAAATGTGAGTAATTCCCGAATTACTTCCTGGATTCTGTCAATGCAAGGCTTTCCTGTGGAGGTCAGATATGGCCAAAACAAGAAGAGTCCCCTCGCGCAAGGTCTGGCTGACTTGCATGATTGTGCCAGAGAAAACTGTCTCGAGAACGAAAGTCTAAAAATCAAGGACAACATGGAGGCATACCTTAATTCCCAACACAAAGTCTTTGAAGAAGACAATTGTGAGGGAATGCCCACTGTCTATGTGGATGGATGCTCTTACCATGTTGGCAACAACAGGGAAAAAGAACTTGTGGCCGGCGTAGGGAATGCATGGGTGAATGAGTTCCCAGAACCCTCAGCTGGATACAAACTGGGTCCCCGAAGTAGTCAGGTGGCAGAATTGATGGTTGTGCATCCGGCCATCCTCACTGCTGTCCAACATCAACTCCACGAACTGGTCATAATCACAGATTCGGATAATGTACGGAATGGGTTCATGGAGCACCTAGTTAATTGGAAAACCAGAGGCATGTTTTGTGCTAATAACAAACCCTTGAAACATGGGAAGTTAATTCAAAACATTGATGATCTGGTCACCTCGAATAGGATGACCATCTACTGGAAAAAGATCAAGGGTCATTCCAAAGTAGAGGGACCAGACAAAACTGGAAATGACTTAGCTGATCAGCTGGCCAAAACCGGGGCCATCCAAGGGGATCTAATAGAAATAGAGTCCCCGTTGGGGGAAATCCAGGTCACTGCTATCACTAGGTCCCAGACAAATGCTCACAATGATCTTTCAACTGCACAATGGAGTAAGGAGACCCCTGATGCTGATTTGATTACAGCTCAGAAGGGGGATCCAATTATTGGTAAGTTTTACCAACACCTTGAGGACCCTGAGAACTTTCCCCTGACGGATACCGATTACATTGGGAAAGAGGACCTAAGAGTGTTGATGAAATGTCCAAAAATGTTCCGAATCCAAGACGGTTTGTTGGTAAGGAAATCCCAAGCTGGCCATGATCAGTGGGTGGTTCCTACCTCATTCCGAAGCCTGATGTTAAGTCACGCCAATGATGCGGCCACAGCCGGTCATAGGGGGTTTCACACAACACTGGAAATCTTAAGAGAGGTTGCATACTGGCCACACATGGGCCAGGACCTCAACCAATACTTGAAGGGGTGTCTTGTGTGTGCACAATTTCAGCCAACATCCCTCACACACCGTGCGCCTCTCCAAAAGAGGGGGATGACACTGCCATGGTCAGATTTGCAAATCGACTTTGTAGGCCCTGTAATTCGCTAGTCTAGAAGAAACAAGTACATGTTGACCGTTACATGCTTGTTTACCAAGTGGGTGGAATGTCTCCCAGCCCCAAACTGCAAGGCAGAAACAGCAGCTGCCCGATGATTAACCACATCTTTTCCCGTTTTGGTCTACCTCAAAGGACTGAGTCAGACAGAGGTAGTCATTTCACCAGCGAGGTAATGACAAAGATGTGGGAGATGCTGGGGGTCAAAAGGAAGTTACATATTGATTACCGGCCAGCTTCTTCGGGGGCAGTAGAATGCTACAACCGGACAATTGTGAGCATATTAAAAAAGTTTGTGGCAGATTCTGGGCCAAGTTGGGATATCCGACTACCTCTGGTCCTAATGGCCATCAGATCTACCCCTTCATGTGCAACTAAAATGTCACCATTTGAGTTGATGACCTGACGCAAGATGGTGCTTCCTCAGCATTTGCTCTACAGGACCCAAGAGCAGACACTGATAAATGCCTCCACAACTCATGACTATGTGGAGAATTTAAGGAAACACCTCCAACACGCTTTTGCCTATGCTCAGCGGAATCTAGAAAGATCAGCTGAGAGTATGAAAACGCACTATGATTTGAAAACCACCAGGAAGGAATATGATGTGGGAGACCGGGTCTATCTATACAATTTCCAAAGCAACCAGGCCAAACAGCGAAAATGTTTGCCTACATGGAAGGGACCCTTTGAAATTATAGACAAGATCTCCCCTGTTGCCTACAAAATCCGCATCCTCAAAGGTAATTTGGCAGAAGGGGAAGATAAGTGGGTCCATATTAATCAGCTAAAGTGTTGCCATCCTAGGCACACTCTGCAGCAACTGGAGGAGTCCTCTGCAATACCAGAGGGGACCGCTCCAGATTAATTCAGTTCCAACCCTAAAATATTCCACATATAGCATATAAAATTCTTTAATTCTTGTATATATATATGTTCTTGTCTCCTAATTTAAAAAAAGAAAATGTATATGTTCACATCTTCGGATTTATAAAATGTATATGTTCGCCACACCATTAATAGTGGTGGAAAAATGTCTAGGAATTTGTATTGCCGCTTTGCTTTATCATCCTAGGAGAGATGAAACCATGGAGACTGACCACGGAAGGCGACATGGGGACCGGGAGCGAAGATCCGAGGGGCCCGGGGTACCGCCCAATCCTCCCATCAGGACCAGCAAGGAGAACTGATTGATCGACTGGAGGGAGGAAAAGATGCTGAACTGTGCCATCTACGGAATTGGAAGAAGATGAGGTGAACATCCCAGATCTTGCGAGTTCCATCAGTGAAAGATCAGAATGGCCATCGCAAGAGGGAGGGCTTGTGGGATGTTTTTACCCATGCATCGAAGCCCTACCATAAAATTGTGCAGTACTGGCATGGAAAACATCATGATGGCCAGAACTCCCCAGAGAGTGCACAGGGAAAACATGAAGAATAGGCTGCCACCCATTTTTGCCTATGTTGTGAGCACAGGAGGGCACTGCCTAAAACCACCATTGGGCTACACACACAGTAGCCTGAAACCATTGGGAATGGCAATGTTGATTGCCAAAAGCAACCCAGAACTGTGAGGAATTCATTTTCTTAATGTCAAAAATGGATGCAATACCGGTTCTCACCACTATCAGAAAGCCGGCGTTTTAAAACCACCAGACTTTTGTGTAAAACTGAACAGATGAACCCAAACCAGGCCAAGGAAAGACTTGCTAAGAGGTGGATACAATGTAAAACTATATTCTGAAATGACTTGAAGGAAGTAATTATTTAATGTATATGTAAAAATTGTAAGTTTGATTTAAACTGGGAACTAAAGTGACATTTAGCTGAATTCTGCCTGACAACAACCCCCGACAGGAGAAACCTGCTCAGCCACTCTTCCCAGGCCTAGCTGCATCCTGCTGCCCCCACCAAAAGGAGATGACACCTCTCTGATTAGATTAGGGGAGGGGCACCTGCAGGAGGTTGAACAAAGCTCTGTGCTGGGCTCAGGCAAATGTTATATTGGGGGGGTCATAAAATAGCTTCCTCTTGGGAGAAGTGGGAGGAGAAGTGCCTCTGGGAGCCACCTGATCTGGAGGCGGGGACAGACAGAAGCCTCCCCCATGTGCTTTGGAACCTAAACCACACCCATCTGGGCCAGAGCATAATTTTAAAAAAAGATGGATAATTCATAGTACGGACTTGTCAGAATTATATAAGTAATATCATTATTCTTGTGATTTTTCTGTGCACGTTTTAAGAGGTGTTAGGACCCTGTGGTGTATTCTGGGGGGTTGCTAGCGGAAAATAGGGTCTTACTCCAAATGTCTGCATGTTAAAAATCTGACACTTTATCATCTGTAACCCATATCCCTGGTGCACATTTGTGTAAAATCTGGAAAGGTTTAGAGGTAGTTATCTGGATGAAAAGGGGAGAATTCTGTCATCAATGGACACGACATCGTACAAAGACAGGGATCGAATGGTTTGGTGCTACAGAAAATATGTTAACTGGACCTATAATATGAGAACAATGGTACATAGATAAATATGTATTTGGGTCAGAAATAGATTTGTGTGCAATTTGACAAGGGGAGGTTCCTCTGACCATATAACCTACAGCATCACTCTGACACTCCATTTCTTCCCCCCAATCATGGGAGAGGGGACGATTGAGCCAATGACAAGTAGAGAGGGGCAGGCTCAGTTATGCCACGCACACACCCATTTTCAAAACACTTAAAAAGGAACATTGAAACCCAGGTAGGGATTCACTTTCCACTTTCTTGCGGGACGCTTTGCCGGGAGACTCCAGACTTCAAATCCATCAACCTCCAGAAACCAGAGATCCAGAGAGACAAGAGATCCAGAGAGACCAGAGATCCAGAGAGACCAGAACTGTGTAGTGCTGAGAGCAGAACCAGAGACCAGACTGCTGTGAGCAGAACCGCCAGAAGTCCCCTCCAACCTGACCAGACCTTGACGGCTTATTTCAAAAATATAGTGTGAGTACTCACTGTGCCAAAAACAATCTCTTAGTTTAAAATAACCTAATCCAAACTATTTTAGCCTATTAGAACTGCCTCCTAGAATCGTGTCATTCTGTCATCTTTAAAACTGAGAACTGTCATCTGTCATTCTGAGCTTTAAAATTTCAAATCCGAAAAACTACTTTCACAAAATCGTCCGTATCTCCGGAACTGTTTGTGCTAGGAGCGAGTTTTAACTGTCATCTTAAAGCTAAGATTCTAAGCTTTCCAACGAGCCTAGACTTCCTACTCCTTATAGTGCCTCTGTAATCGTGCTCGACGCACGCGACTAAATTTGCCGCGATTTGACATTTTGCTCAATTTCAGCCACGTGTAAAAATATTTGTCCTTGCTTTGCTTGCTGAAATTCGTGTGCAACCTGACAATCATTCATAGAGCATTGCTAAAGTGAGCCTGAAGTAATATAAACTAGATATCACCCACCCTCAACCTCTAGAGGGAATTAAAAGCATTTATAGCACATTTCTCACTTCATTGTCATCACATTCAAAGCATTTTGTGCCTGTGCTTCAAACTTCTACCTGTTTTCTTCTAAGCTTGCTGGGGGGGAACTGAATTTCGTATTGTATTTGATTGCATTCCTGAGAACTGTGTGCTCCTCTTTCCATCTCCTTCCATTTCTTACATTGCATAGGGGGGGGGGAATTGCCAGAGAAAAAGTGATTATCTTATCTTTTGCTAAAATCATATCAAGTATTTCTGTACTGCATTTTATTCCTCATTGCTTTTCCCTTGAAACCATAAAAGTATTTTTGCTACCTTATCCATCCTATACTAACTCCTCATTGATTGTAAAGAAGTGTGCTAGTGCCAGATTACCCATTGTTGATTAACATTATATTTATAAGTGCAACATCATTATTAATTTATTATAAAAGTGTGATATATATATTGTTGAATTTTTCAAATAAACCTTTTAAATTTGCAAAACAAGCCTACTTCTTGGCTCAGTGGGGTCTAGGGGGATTCTAAGAGAGGGGTGTTATACAAGGTTCATCATCCAGATTATAACTTACCATAAAAATATATAAATAAGGGCTTCCCTTGGGCATCCCAGAAAAGGCACTGACTTAGTGGGATTGCTTGATTGGAGTCACTTACAGTACATCATTATTTTATTTAAAGCAATCACTTAGTGTGATTGCACGAAACCAAGGCCTGTAAAATCAGTCGGGTAAAAGCTGTCGACGATGTGATTTGCATGAAATTGCAGTCATTGGTTAGAACCCTAGCCGTGGCCCTTCCTCCTTCCTTCCCAAATTGATAGATTCAGTTCTGCCAGACCTGGCCACAATAGCAGCAAGTATTGCAGTGCTAGGATGGCACGAGTAACACCACGAGGAAGTAAAACCGTACAACGAGTGTCTACAATCCATGTGGCAATGCAATGAGCTTCTGAAGCGTATATGGATTTAAAGAAAGTGATATATTATATGTAAGGCGCGGTGTATAGAACAATAATTCTTGGGCTGTGTGCAGTGTTGGGGTGTGTCCACAGTACGTCATCAAGGGTGTGACAACATGTTATTGCGACGGGACAACCTGTGGTTATTTTGATACGCAAAATGGGGTTTGTCTCAGGAGGATAGCTCAGGAGTAACATGCTCTCCTTGGAAACAAAACGACACGGAGAAAGGCAGGTTCGATCCCCGGGTCTGCGCTTAGACACCTCTGGGTATTAAGCACGTTATAAATAATATCCTATCATACACTTGCTTTTCAATTTGAGGCCCATGAAATTAAGCCAATTTGCCCAGAATCACAGAATTGTTTTGGCTCAGTTGGTGTAACTGAGATTAGAATGAAAGGTCCCGGCTACATTATCTTGCTCTGACCTGCTCTTTTTGGCAAGCGGCAGAAAGCAGTGTGAAATGAGGAATACATAAACAATCATTGGCAAAGCCAACAGCTTTAGCTTTTTGCATAGGCACAGAATATGCATTTTCCAAGTAATGCCAAAATAGTACTACCTAATGTTGGGAAGCGGGGGCGGTCATCCCAGGCCCCCAGAAGGTTATGAATGCGGCAGAGGCCCAAGAGTGTGCTGTAGATGCTTAGGGAGTTTATAGAGGGGTGTGGGGTGCTGATAGAAGCTGCATTATGGGCAGGTTATTACTGGGTGTAGAGTCACTAGAATATGAAAAGCCAGCTTCGAAAACAGCAGCCATCTTGAAATCGAGGCCTGGTGCTGTGCTGCAGCCAGGACGCTAGGCCCGGGAACGGAACGTAGAGATACGTGTGTGAATGTAAGAGCGGGCTGCAGGCTGGGTAGCAGTGGGAAAGGCCAAATCCGTGGGGACTCATAAACCTCTCATTGTCTCATACTATTAGCACATGTCCCCCAGAAAGAAAGTGCCTTGCAAGGCCACGAGGGGACCTAGAGCTCCCTCTGCACAAGTATCCCACGAGAAGGAGGGCACAAGCCTCTGACCTACCCCAGCCCAAACCGTACCTTATAGTGCCCAGAGGCCCCCTCCCAAGACCCCAGCATTCCAGAGCACCAGTCAATAGCAGACCACCGACCATAAAACGGTTAGGTCGCCAATTTATAAGAAAAGATCATAGAAGAATGTCCGGGACCCCTGTGATTTGTGCTGCGAGGTACCAGGAAGGGAAAGTAACACATTTAAGTCTGGGGTGGGAAGAGTTCGAAGGGCGTGACACTTTTGCAATCGGGCTGGTGTTTGTAACGTAGTGTGACCTCGAGAGTATCATCTGTGCCCATCTCTGCAGTACCAGGTGCACATTAGGCCACAGATAGGGCATGCTGTGATTTGTGCTTTTTAATTGAGACCTGCGCCCGTTGACGTGCAAGGAAGAGCCCCAGGTGGAAGAAGATGGACAGGAGAGGCTAGGACCAATGACCTGGCATCCCATATGGAGCAGGCCACCCATGTATAAGGTCGCACCAACCAGCTACGTGGATCTGTAACGGATGTGATGTACATGAGCTGTGATGCCTTTCACCTTTATAAACTATCGTCCATGTTGTTTTTGTCAGAGCGCTCCATAGCAGCAGAGTTCTTTGCTGGCGCATTTTTATATTTTCTGGGAAAAGGTGTGCTGGGCCTAGTGGGTTGTATTGTTTCTGGTGTGAGCGTTGAGGAGCTTCTCCACACTGGCCAAAAGAGGGCAACACCTGACAAATAGTGTCAGCAGCTGGGCATATTATGGCAGCCCCTGTTAAATGCCTTTCTAATACCTATACTAGGCCCAACACTGTTGGACCTAGTATAGGCAATGCTTGTCTTTAACAGGAAAGTAAGCCAAGCAGGAAACAGCTGAAGGGATATACACACTGCTGAAAAGTCAAGTCAAACTACACTTTGCGCAGTTCCAAGAATCATGTTTTGTGTTGGCAGTGCAAAGTCACTTTGAACCGTGCAAAGAATTCCATGAATCGGGCCCTAATTCTTAACCAGTCTTCAAAACTGTGGGCGCACCTACACGCAGAGCATCATCATTGTTGCTACCTGGTGCCGTCTCTAGAGCTGCAGGAAGACTCTGTGGACCAATGCATCGACAGGTTCGAATCCCGGCAGGACTCCTTAGATTTCATCTATTTGGGGGTAAATAAAATGTGGGCCTTTGTTTTGGGTAACAATAAACTGGTCCTTTCTTCTAGTAAATATGCAGACTTCAAAGATTCTAGTTCAGTAAATTCTGTTATTTTTTTTTGCAGACCCAGGTATTTTGTGAAATATCTATTGATATGATATGATGGGGCATTTATAGCGCACCTGTACACAAGTGTTTCTAGGTGCGACAAGACAATGAGGGGGAAACAAGGGAGGACAAAATAACGACCTTACTAGGCCTTGTGTCATTCAGATCGCACAAGTGCTGGAAAGAGGGAAGAGGAGAAGTGCAGTTAACTCACAAGTGCAGCCAGCGTGTGGCTCATAAGTGCAGAGAGAAGAGACTGTAGGGTTGCAGATACAGACCCTTAAGTGCTGGGGAGCCCAGAGGCAGTGCAAGGGCAACTGGACATGCAGGAGCCTGGGCCGGAGTTCAGAGGGTGACCAGGTGACCATTGCACGGAGCAGTAAGGTGCATCAGCAGGGGAGAGGAAGAGAGAAGGCAGAAGCAAAGAGGAAGGTCTTGAGTTGCTTCTGGAACCAGAGGTGGTTCTGCTCAAGTTTGAGAGAGGCAGTGAGGCTGTTCCAAAAGGAGGCCCCAGCCGAGGAAATAGATATGCCCCCAACTCTATGCTTGGAGAAGCGTCTGACACTCAGAGAGTTGGAGGTGGATGAGCGGGGAGCTCGAGAAGGAAGATGTTTTGGAAGATAAAGTTGGAGATAGAGTGGTCCCATGCCTCAGAAAGCCTTCTGGACAATGCAGAGCGTCTTGAAGTAGATCCTTGCATAGGGAGCCAGTGAACAGATTTCAGAGCTGGAGAGATGCGATCCCTGGGCTTGAGGCCAAGGACAAGTCTCGCAGTCCTGTTCTGAATAAGTTGTAAAGGTCAAAGAGTAGAGGCAGGAAGATTTAGAAAGAGGCTGTTGAAATAGTCCAGCTTAGAGAGGACCGGAGCTCTGGAGACAGTGATCCTCTGGGGGAAAGTGAGAAAAGGAAGAATACCTCTGAGGAGGTGCAGCTGATAGTTTGACTTCTTAGTGACGTCAGAGATGTATGAGAGGGTGGAGTCGAAGATGACACCAAGTTTTTTAGCCTCACGGAAAGGAGCAGGAAGAGGGCCCAGAGTAGGTGGTCAGAGAGAGAGGAAAGGAGGGAGCGGGTGTCCCAATGAGGAGGATCTAAGTCCTACTGCCATTAAGGCAGCGATCATTGATGGCACAGCACTCCTGAATTGCAGCCAGACAGTCTGGTATGAAAGAAGAAGCAGAGGTGGCTGAGGGGAGCTTGAAAGAGAGCTGAGTGTCATCTGCATAACATTGACAATTGAAGCAGAAAGTAGTGATGCGGTGGGCAAGAGGTGCCAGGTTGTGGTTGAAGATCATGGGAGAGAGGTTAGACCCCTGGGGAACACCACGTATATAGAGAGATATAGAAGAGAGGAAAGGGCCCAGTTGGACCTGAGGGGGTCAGTTGGTGAGGAAGGAGGTCAACCAGGCCAGGGCCTGATCAGTAATACCAAGGTTGTCCTGGATACGATTGAGCAGGATGGCATGGTTGACCATGTCAAAAGCAGAGGATAAATTACACAGAATGAGGGCAGCAGGGAGATTAGAGTCAAGATTGGCGAGCAAGTCTTCACAGGTGTTCAGGAGAGCAGTTTCCGTGCTTCTGGCAGCTCTGAATCCAGACTGGTGGTCATGGAGACAACCAACAGATTCACTATGTAGATTGAGCTGGGAGATGGTCAGCTTTTCCAAGAGATTTCCCAGGAAAGGAGTGACACGGTGGCACCATATGCACACAATCGTACTTACTATGTAAAGGAATCATTGTATTTAACAAGATCATCAATGTTGTGCCCAAGTCATCACAGAGCCTGCTATTCAAATACTTGCAGTCATGTGGTAATCAAAAGCACAACCCCCAATTGGAAAGTGTACATTAGAAATGGGAGAAATCTGACAAAGAAAGAGGACAGGAAAAGGGGCCAATTTAAAATGGCAGTGATCACATGTCATTGCATTTTGTTGAAGGCTTGGCTGGTGCTGCTGTTTTAGTAGAACATGCACTGTTTGTTCCCGCACAGGAGAGCCGCCTGCGTGGCACTTATAAAGCCCACCTCCGATGCCAGGCAGTGCTTTAATGGACTCAGTTAGGGCATCAGTCTCCTACGGTGGGTCGGCTGGCAGTCCTGCGGAACACTGAGATCAATAGCGGTTATTAGATGACATTTATCCGAATGGCGCAAGTGATACATGGCTGAGATGAGAAACGTGCCGTCCATCCACAGCTGCCGTACTGTGCTCTCGGCATACTTTCAGAAGATGCTAGTTTAGCGCTAAGAGCTATGGTCCTTTAGCCTCAAGTGATATCCGCGTGGTTTTCATTCAAGAAAAGCAATTGTCTCCAGAATTCCAGATCTGCCAAGGTCCCATCAAATTTGCCAACATTATAGATGTGGGAGACTTCAATTTGCCTTTGGTGAGAGGAATATATTAGGAGGGAGAAATCTATGTACAATATCAACATGTTTCTGTAAGAAATTGTGTTCTCCCTCATAAATCATGAGGCTTGCAGGGGTGGACTGGCCACTAATGAGATCGGGCGTTCGCTGGCTGGCCCAGCAGCATCCAAGGCTCCAACATAAGCTTAAGGGTTAACGTTTAAGCTTTGATTAAAAAACATACTACATCTTTCACCTGGAGCAGTGCATGCCCCTGCAGCGGCAAATCATCATGGACATTGCACCCACGTGGTGGTCCGACCGGCCCGGAGTGTGACGTGCCCTGTGCTTTGTTAAGGAACTTAGGCAAGGGGGGGCTTCAGCATGGCTCGCAGGGGGGGCCCCCAGATTTTGTGCTCTGACACTGGCATTGGTAATTCGTGCAGGGGTGCAAAACTCTGAGCCGCGACTGGTGCAGCTTGTGTGCACTGCACCATATGCCATCCAGCAATTGGTTAATGTATTACCACAGTTGGCGGAAGGCCAGTGTTTACACATGTGAACTTCGTACTGGTACAGTGGTCAGTGCATGGTGAGGCCCAATGCTTTGCTCGGTTTTGTAAACATTAAAATTAAAACTGCAGTCTGGTTTAGAGTCACAAAGGTGGGGGAATTGGAAAAGCTGTAATGTTGACTTCAGGTGAACTGGCAACATTTTCAGAGTGTAAGATGCTTTAATTGGGCGACACTTAGTTTGGGGGAATTTTCCACCCACCCCAAATCAGTCGTGCGCAATCTTTTATTTATTGAAAACAAAGGTATTTCTATGACCCTGGAACCCACCAGTTTAACAGTATTGATTCCCTGAAGCCTCCCACCCCATTATGGGCGAGTGGTATTCAGGATCACACAGAAGGTCTCTTTATTAAAAACTAGAAATAATCAAACCAATTTAAAATATATGCAAATTATACATTTTCATCATTCTGAATGAAATCCCGATGCCAATGATTACTACAATGAAGAATGAGGTTATACTGGTCCCTTGAATTGTCAAAGCTGGATTGAATGTATACTTTTTAAAGGACACATGTTAGAACTTTGGGGAGTAGGTAGAGGGGCTTTACACACTGTGTTTTCTTAGGCAGGTTTCTAGTTTAGGCTCACCATGACACTGTGGAAGGCTCAACAGTCAGACGATGGCCAAGCCAGAGACCTTACACACTTTGCACACAAGCACAAGCCTAGGATTTTGGTAACTCTGACATAAATGAGGAAGCCAAAAAAATGAGTGTTTTTTTAATTCACTTTTAAGGGAGCCTCTGCAAACTTGGCAAATTCGGATTTCTGACATTGAACTCCTCCCAAAGGTTGTTTGGGGCCTAGGGAAGTAAGTTGAATGGCTTTGCCGTCTGTGTTTTCTTGGGCATGCCCAGCCTCACCATGTAGTGAGTACAATCAGCATCCAATAACAATGTCACTTAGGAAAAGGTCACCAGGGGTGACATTTCCACAGATTTTCACTTCGCAAATAATCAAGCAATTTCCCCAAATGTTCTAGTACTGGAGTTTATAATATTAAATAATGGCTGTCCTAAAATATGTTGTGGGTGGCTTGTAGGGGTGCAGGAAAATGAATCGCCTCCCTGGTGTCTTTTTCCTCTACAAGATTATCACATTGAACCATAAATTCCAGACATGCCCCCTGGCACAGTCAACACCTCTTCTCCAGCTGTCGCCCCTTCCTGTGTTGTGCCCCATTGAATGCAGTTGACACCCAGAATACATTTCATCCAATTGTACAAATAGCTCCTCCATATTTTCATTCTCGTGACTTCCAGAGCATCTTATCGATCGCTCAACCTCATACCAACTATCTACCTGACACTGTTCCATCCTACCACTACTGAATATGCTATTATTCCTTGTTTGCCCCTGTGAAAGGGAACAGTTTGTCAAACCGAATATTAAATTATGCCTCTTATTACAAACGATTTGTATGCATATTGGCCTACGCCAAGTTGCTTAAAATTGTACGCGAATAACTCTCTACGGCAAGGTCTTGACCTTAGGAAATTAATGTAAGCCGCCATCTTGAATCAAGCCTCCATTTTAGGTTAGAAACCGCCATTTTGGGGTTTTATACAAAGTCACCCTGTAATCTAAAATGGCCGTCTCGTGTGTCCTTGTTCTTGCCTTAACCTTTCCAACCTCTGTAGGGGAGTTAATGTCCAACCTGCCCTCAGGCTATATGTTAGGGTCATGTAGACCTTGTCCTTTGTTGACCTCGGGAGCAGGGGATTACTTGAATTAGCAAAGTTAAACTACAAGTATATAAGGACAGTAATGCTATCCAAATATAATAAATGAAACATTTGTTTGGTCTGTATTAAACCAGCATGTAAGGAGTGTAAATGTTAGATTAAAGAATAATGGAGTGTGTTAGTAAATGTATTAAAAAAAGTAAACCGCATACACGAGATATGTAAATTAGGAAAGTGAACCTGGCGCGACCCTAGCCCAGTGTATGATTAACTTGTAAAAAGCTAGGAAATTCTGTCACTGCTCACATTGAACCCTGCTGGTGGTCTCTGTGATGTATTGACGGCCAAATAGCTATTTGTGTACTTTGTTGAATACTGTTCAGTTTTGTAATAAAGATTCTGGGAATCTTTATAAGCCTGTGTCGGTGTATTTTCCTTTGCTCGGTGTAACAGCCGTAATATTGTATTTTTTCTGATTCCACAGATGGCGCCCGAATAGGGACCCTCAAGATTGACTTCGTCTCGTTGAAGGTTGGCTCGGCTATCGAACCGGGATCGGACGGTGCCAACAGAACCGGCCACTCTAAGATGAGAAGTGAATTCCTCGACCAAACTGCACGATCCGATCCCTGGACGGTGAGCTGTAGCCCGAGACGACGTTTTAACGAGGGTCCATATATTTGAGGTGGGTAAATTTGCCAAAAATGACCAGACATTGTCCTTAGTAACCCGATCGGGCCTCCCAGTCCTTTGGTCAGGTGAATCGTGTCCCGATTCTTAATCTAACCCTGACAAAATTGAATCTGGAGCATCGTACTCGCGAGCACAATTATTTAACCAGGTAACACCAGAACTTTGATATGCCTGGGAAATTGTCTGCCTGCTTTAGGGCATTTTTCCGCAGCGACAGACAATCTTTGGAAGATAGCCGTCCCGCACCACAGGAGGGGTCGCTGGCATGTACTATGTACTGTAAGAAAGGCTTTGGAAGTATAGCATTTAATGACATTTGGCACAGACAAACCAGACATAATTCTAATCTCCGGTGGCCAACCAATAGTAGTTTTGAAATCCCTCTTATAGAATATTTAGAGTTTGTATTAGTAAAGTAAAAGGCTAGGCCTGCAGCATTTGATGCGTTGCACAGTTGGAAAACAGAAGCTTTGCAGCAACAAAAGAGTATAGAGAAACATATGTGTCGACATATGACGAGTGTCGAAAAGGCACGGTTATATGATCAAAATAAACAATTGGAATCAGTTAGGAACACGGACAGGGCATTTCAATTAGGCATTCAGAAAATCTACCCTTCAAAAGACTTTCATACGTCAGACGAATTGATTATTAAACTTTTGCATGAACGAAGGCCCGATGCCTCCGCGCCACCTCCATACGTCCCTCCTCCTGGCGCTTTGCCCCTTCCTGTTGTAGTTCCCCCTCCTATAGTTCCTCCGGTCCTCCCTGTTGTTCTTCCTGTTGTTCTTCCAGCCGTCGCCCCTTTGCCTGCCCCCTTGCCTTCACCTGTTGTTATTCAGAATGTGCCTACTCTTCCTCTTCCAAGTGATCCTGCATCGCTTATAGTAGACCAGTGAGCAAGACCAAGGGTTGTGACTCGTAATACTGTGTCCCCAGACAAGAGGAGTGAATTGACTGCTTGGTCTAAACATTGTATGGAGAAGGGTGAACAAGCTGATGTTTTTTCCACACTCGAAAATGTACAAGATATGCCTGAGAAAAATGTTTTTATCGAAAGATTAGGGACTCATTTAAATATAATGTGGAATAGACTAAATGATGTAGATTTCCCACAAGGGTTATGGGATTTGAACGCCTTAGCGTTGTCCAGAGATACTGCGGAGAAGGAATATGACCATGTTGAGAGGGTTTTTGAGTATAGGAAGGAGTTGGAAGAGTTACAGAACGAGGAAGTAGATGGTGATAGTTTAGGTATTATGAACTTACAGAAACGGTTTTCTCCTCGTCGAGAATTAAAAGGTGAGGAAGCACGAATTTGTACAAAGGACGCGATAAGATGGATTTCGGATATGTCGATAACTCCAGATGAAGTATATGACACATATAGTCAGTATACGTTAGAAATGCAAAAGAAAGTGATACAGGTGATGGTAGAGCACCTGCAGAATCAGTGTGTAAGAAGAAAGATTTGTTGTCCTGCAGAATTGTTGAGTGTTTATAAGAGAGCTTTTTCGATTGATACTTCTTCGACTGCCGTAGCGCTTGATTTGGCTCTGTTGCTTAGTAAGCGTTCGGAGCTGCCTACTTCTCAGTTGCCTATGAGAGAGGTCCCTCCGACATTTGTCCCAAAAGTTGAGATTGCGGCTGATGCTGCACGAGGTATAGTAGCCGGAGAAATTCCTGCACATTACGTTTCACAGTTTGTTCACGTCCCGTTTTCAAGACAGGAAGTGAACACCATAAAGCAATCTATTCCTGATATAAGAAAAAATCCGACCGGATTCTATAAAGAAATAGAGTCGATCTTACAGTCGTCGGTATTCACTTTAAGTGACATTGACCTATTATTTCCCGTACTCCTGCCAGATGATTTGTGGAAGCAGATTAGGACTATAGATGACATACCTGGGTTGGGAGATACATGGGATAACATGAATAGGCTGGACAGAGAGAGACCAGATGGCGAACGACCACCTCAAGTGATATTAACCTTGCCTGATAGAATTATTGTAAAATTGAAAACTATGGTTCCAGAAAAAAGAATCATTTGGGACAAGCTTAGGGCCTGTGTCCAAGGAAAGTCTAAGGGTGCTACCGATTTTTTCAATCGGTTCGAGCAGGTATTCTCGGATTTCAGTGAACAAGACTTGGGCACAGAGTCAGAGAAAAGGTTGTTTGTCGAGAAATTTGTACGTGGATTGCTGCCTGACATCCAGTTACAGATTATGGGCCTCATTACGAGTCCGGCGTTAACCGAGGCGGTAAAACCGCCTGGTTAACGCCGGACTCGTATTACCATTCCGCCTCCGTGACTCCCGGAATTACCGGGGCATCACAACCCCGGTTTTCCGGGAATCACGGAGGCGGAATGGTGTAAATCCTCATTCCCATTGAGTCCTATGGGACTCAATGGGAATCGGGATCATGGAAACACCGGCAGCATCTTGTAATGCTGCCGGTGTTTCCTCGTCCGCCTGCAGGCGGGCGGTGTTAAACCCGCCAGGTCAGACCTGGCGGGAACATCACCTCCCGCCTGCAGGGGTCGGGATCAGGCGGTCCGGAAACAACGGTGGCGGCGGGTTTACCGCCACCGTTATTTCCGGACCGCCACGATCGTAATGAGGCCCTATGTCTTCTGAAAGCGCTTGGCAGGCAAAGTCCCGATCAGAAGTATTGCATATGGCTCAGTACTATGAAAATCGTGTAAATACTGAAAAAGAGAAACTTGAGAAAAAAAAAGGTGACTTGAAAACTAAAGTTTTATTGCAGCAGATTGTTAGAAACCCTAGAGGGGGTAATCAATTTAGAGGTCAGTACATTCCACAGGGAAGTGCGCCCTTGGCTCCGGTAACCATTAACCAGTGTGCCAATTGCCGGCAGGAAGGCCACTGGCGCGCACAATGTCCGACCTTACAGCAAAGGTCATTTGGGAACATGAGTAGATGATCCAGAGGTCGCCCAGGTGCAGGGGGCCCTGGCAGAGGTCAGTTTACACCAGAATCACAGCAACCTCCTTCACAAGATAAGCAAGTTTCAAATGTGGATAATAGAAACATTTTTTATCACCCTTCTGTCGCGTACCTCTCCGAGGAGCTTCCTTTTGATAATATTCTGTTCCACTAGGATTGCCCGAAGCAGGATTTGGAACCTATGCCTATTCCCGTTCATCAGAAAGGCCCCTACGTTGAGATGGTGGTGGGAAATAGGAAGCATCTATTTTTAGTAGATACGGGAGCACAGAAATGTTCCATTGATCATTCACGGGTTCCAAATATTCCCCTGTCAGGGCAATCCAACGTTTCAGTAGGGTTTTCAGGCACACCTGTAGTTTGTCCGGTCTCTTTGCCGGTACCGGTAACACTGGGTGCCTTCACGGAACTGTGTCCATTTCTACTTACCACAAGCTGTGGGGAGAACTTGCTGAGGCTAAATTTGTTGAAGGCATTACACGCAGTAATTCATTGTTCTCCGGATGGAATTCGGCTAATAATTTCACCTCAGCAATCATTCGCCTCTCAGTTTTTGACTGGACCTTTACCGCCAGAATTTAGTAATGTTCCAGAATGCTTATGGGCAATTGATGATAATGATGTGGGCATTCTCCAAATTGAACCTGTTAAAATTATTTTGAAACATGGAGTAGAATTTCCTCGCATCCCACAATATAAGATCTCCGTTGAAGGCGAACAGGCTTTGAAATGTATAGTTTCTGATTTTGTACATCGTGGAGTAATTGAGGAGATTACGGGTAGCATATGTAACAGCCCTATTTTGCCAGTATACAAAAAAGGTGATAATGCGATTCCCTTTCGTTTTATAATTGATTTACGTGCTATTAACAAAATTGTGGCTCCTCAATTTCCTATTGTACCTGATGTCACAACAATACTAACTATGATTCCGGCTTCTGCCACTCATTTTAGCGTTGTTGATCTTAAAAACGCGTTTTTCAGTATTCCCATACACAAGGATAGCAGGTATTTATTTGCGTTTACCCTAGGTGGACGCTCGTTTACATTCACTCGTGCACCACAAGGATACACTGAGAGTCCAAGTATTTATAGTAGGGCATTGAAAGAGCAGCTTGATACCCTCGAGTTGCCTACTACTTGTACGTTACTGCAGTACGTAGATGACCTCCTCTTGGCTGCTGATTCTGAGAGTGCCTGTAAAAAAGGCACTGTGTTGTTGCTTTGTCATCTAGCAAAACATGGCCACAAAGCTTCATTTAAGAAATTCCAATATTGTTGCCAGGAGGTCGCCTATTTAGGCTATCTCCTGTCAAAGGAGGGAAGACGGTTGACACCTGAACGAATAAAGACCATTTCTGGTATGTCTGTCCCAAATACGCAAAAGGAAGTTAGAGCCTTGATAGGTATGGCTTCTTGTTGTAGATTGTGGATCCCTAATTTTTCGTTAACGATTAAACCAATGCTGGCTTTGACAAAGAAGGGCATTTCTTTGCCATTGCCATGGACCTTCGAACACCAGACAGCATTCGATTTGCTCAAATCCGCGCTGTGTTCAGCGCCGGTTTTAGGAACTCCGAATTATGATAAGGCCTTTGTATTGTTTGTGCATGAACGTGATGGATGTCCTTTGGCTGTGTTAATGCAGGAACATGCAGGGAAGAATAGGCCGTGCGACTACTATTCCTCCGCCCTTGATCCTGTAGCATGCGCTTTGCCAAGATGTTTGCGCGCTGTTGCTGCTGCTGCTGTGTCTGTAAAACAGAGTGAGGGAATGGTCCTGGGTCATGCGTTAACCCTAATAGTACCTCACTCTGTAGATATTCTATTGAATAGAACTTAAACGCAACACCTCACTTCTGCACGATTGACAAGATATGAACTGATCTTGTTTGCCCCTCACATTCAAATTCAGAGGTGTTGCGTATTAAATCCGGCTGAACTTTTACCTGTCTCACAAAATACTGTTGATGATGACGATACATCACTCGATTGCCTTTATATGACAGAACAAGAGACTAAAGGCAGAATCGATTTGAAAGACACGCCTTTGAATAGCCCTCAAGGAGAGCTATTTTGTGATGGCTCTTGTTTTAAACTTCCAGACGGTACATCCACGGCTGCTTATGCTGTCACTACTTTATGCACGGTTGTGGAAACTAAAAGAATTATGCATAACTCTGCGCAGGCCGCAGAAATTATAGCGTTAACTCGAGCTTGTGAGCTTTCTGAAGGGCGTACAGTGAATGTATATACTGACAGCCAGTATGCCTTTGGGGTGGCCCACAATTTCGGTAGACTTTGGAAAGAACGAGCTTTCTTGACCTCGCACGGAACAAAAATCCAGCACAGCACTTTAATAGTGCGATTGCTTTCAGCACTTGCACTCCCTGTTCAGTTACCTATCATAAAATGTTCAGCACATCAAAAAGTTACAGATGATGTAGGAAAAGGGAATGCCTTCACCGATCAGATAGCTAAACAAACTGCCACTGATTTCAGTTCAGAAATGTACGCTGTAAAAGAAATTGTAAATGTTTGCACTTTGGGTGAAAGTATCGATGTTGTAAAAGATATTCAAGCAGATGCTACCATAGAGGAAACTAAGAGATGGATCGAGGGTGCAGGAAGATTGGATGATGATGGGTGTTGGGTAGACAATGTTGAAGGGAAATGGTTACTCCCTGACGCCTACATTACAATGATGGTTATTATGGCTCATGGTCCGACACATGTGTGTGCGCGGAAAGTAACAAAAATGCTACACAGTGCATGGGCCAATGATAAGATTTTCAAAACTGCGGATCGTTTTGTAAAGAACTGCATGGTTTGCTTGCAGCACAATGTAGGAAAAGGTACCTCAACTCCTAGAGGAAGTTTAGCTCCACCTTCTGTCCCGTTTGAGGTTATTCACTTTGATTTTATTGAAATGGAACGGTGTAACAATCTTAAATATGTATTGGTTGTTATTTGTGCCTTTAGTAAGTGGGTTGAGGCCTTCCCGGTTAGAGATGCAACGGCCATAACCACGGCAAAGACTCTGTTGAAAGAGTTTTTTCCTAGGTTCGGGCTGCTGAGAGTCATCTGGTCAGATAATGGGCCACACTTTATTGCCACTGTAATCCTACAAATTTGCAAAGGATTACAGATTGACAAGCGGTTCCATTCAGCTAGACATGCCCAGAGTGCCGGATTAGTGGAAAGGCACAACGGCATTATAAAGAACAAACTTGCTAAGACGTGTGCTGGCACCAAGCTAAAATGGCCGGACGCCTTACCGATCGTGTTACTATCGATGAGAACAACCCCTCAAACTAAGACTGGGCTCTCTCCCTTTGAGGTGGTAATGGGGAGACCTGCTAATATTTGAGGTATGCCAAAAAGTCGCTCATTACGGGATATAGAAAATGTGCTTCTTTCAGACTACTGTAACCAGTTGACTAAAAAGCTGTTTTCAATTTATCACCAGGTGCGAGAGGCATTACCTGTGCACTACGAGGGTCCTGGTCACAGTCTACGACTGGGGAACTGGAACCTCACGAAGGTTTTTGAGAGGTCATCTTGCTTTGCACCTCGGTGGAGGGGTCCCTACCAAGTCCTGCTGGTCACTCAGACTGCCGTACGGGTAGCAGGTCGTAAACACTGGATCCATTCGACGCACACCAAGCGGATCCCACAGCCCGTGCCTCACGATACAGAAGACACAGAATCCCTCCCACTGCTGTAACTAGCATGCCTGAAACAGCAACAACCAACAAGGGAGAATCGGAGACCGCTTCAGAATCCGCAGGGCCACACAAAACGGCCATCTTGTCTCCGCACTCCCCAACAGTGGAACTTCCGGATCAATCCTTTCTTGATCCCATTTCCGTCCGTTCGCCACTTCCAGGAGGAAGTGACAACACGTTGTTCCCACCAGAAACTGCAAAATATAGTTTGCGCCCAAGGAAGTAAATGTACAGCATGGTATGACTGTGCGATTGAGAAAATCATTTGAGGGCTTGTCTTTTTGGCCCGATTGTACGGAAAGATTCTGTGGGCTAAGGGTTGTGGGAAAGACATTAAGAAGACGTGCGACTGGAGTCGCCAGCAAACGAATAATTGGTGTTTTTTCGATTGAAGACTACGATGCCTGCACCCGCTACCGCTCGTACTGAACTCTTAGATAAAAATGTGACTAGCAGAGACAATGATCAAGTATGTAAGGGGACCCCCAAATTGTATTGTTGCCTTCTCGTGATAATTACTGGATTTGTAATAACTTTTGGGTTTGGGTTATGGTATCTGGAAGAAGCATATCCGTTAGAGGACTTTTTACCTATTGAAAATGTATCTGTTATTCCCACTCCTTCTGTGCAATTGCATACTTTGTCACTAGAGATTCTTTGCATAGACGGAATTATCAGAATAATACCCTTTTGTTGATAATGAATGCCACTCATGCAATTTTTAATAAGACCAATTGCTGGGTCTGTACACATCTACCGCAACATGGGGATAAGAGGCTAGGTTGGTATATTTACCCTTTGCCTCTGACAACTGCCTGTTACGCTTCTCTTAGAGCACTATTTTTTGGTCGATGGAATGACAGCATCTCAGGGAACTTTGATGGTACAAATTTAAATAGTTTTGAAGAAAATGTTTTGATGCCCATGGGATGCTCGCTTTTTGCAAATAGGAGTAAGCCAAACGTTGCTTCTGTTAGGCCCTCTGATAGATAGTCTCGTCCCATTCAGTCTTTAATCTCTTTCAAAATGGCTCCTATAGGCAATAAGGATGCCACGCCTCCATCTTATTCTGTTAATCATAGCCTCGATTCAGTATCCTTCTGCATACAGAGGAATGGAACACGGTCAATGGGGAATTTTAGAAAGTGCGCCAATGTTGCGAATTTGACTAGTGAAAACAGACCTCTGTACGTAGGCGAACCTGTCTATTTTATTTGCGGTAATGTGGCATTTCCTTGGTCCCCAGGGATTGGCAAGGAAACTGTTATTTAGGGATTCTATTACCTGGGGTATTTATTGCCAGTACTACAGAAATTTCAAAGACTCATCCACAACGAGGTGTAAAAGGGGATACTCCAGCGCAAACTCTAGGAGATATTATGAAATGATTTGTGCCATTTTTTGGCCAAATTACGAATTCAGAAGATATTAGGGGACTATCAAGAGTATTGGAGAGAACCATCAATCGGACCACTGACATACTCTATAATATGACGTTAGAGCAGAGAGCGATAAGATTAGTGGCTCTTCAGAACCGGATGGCATTAGATGTCATCCTGCCAGAGCGAGGAGGAGTATGTAAGTGGGGTCCGCTTGCTGGGTTTATGTTCCGGACTCCTCTCCAACGATCTTTAGGGCGATCCAAAATCTACATGTTCTTAGTTCAGAAGTACATGTTCCTGAGGGAAACTGGGAACTTGGTACATGGTTTTGGGACCTCCTACGGTCATGGGGATGGAAGTTGTTCTCGGCCCTGCTGATTATCTTGGGATTTTTTCTGTTTCTTTGTTGTTGTATACAGTGTCTCCCTGGTATATGCTCAGTATTAGGGGGATGTTGCGCGCAAACAACAAGTGTATTAGGGAATAAAATATACGCCCCAACGGAGCTCTCTAAAGAGTATTTGTTGAAAGAAACTCTGGTATCAGACCTAATGGCAATAGATATGTCCGGGGTGTATGGACGATGACGCATGGAGTTACTTGCAAGCAAATCCAAAGTAGTATTAGCACTTGGCATAGGCCAAAAGGAGGGTTTGTCAAACCGGATATTAAATTATGCCTCTACGGCAAGGTCTTGACCTTAGGAAGTTAATGTAAGCCGCCATCTTGAATCAAGCCTCCATTTTCGGTTAGAAACCGCCATTTTGGGGTTTTATACAAAGTCACCCTGTAATCTAAAATGGCCGTCTCGTGTGTCCTTGTTCTTGCCTTAACCTCTCCAACCTCTGTAGGGGAGTTAATGTCCAACCTGCCCTCAGGCAATATGTTAGGGTCATGTAGACCTTGTCCTTTGTTGACCTCGGGAGCAGGGGATTACTTGTATTTGCAAAGTTAAACTACAAGTATATAAGGACAGTAATGCTATCCAAATATAATAAATGAAACATTTGTTTGGTCTGTATTAAAACAAGGATGTAAAGAGTGTAAATGTTAGATTAAAGAATAATGGAGTGTATTAGTAAATGTATTAAAAAAAGTAAACCGCATACAAGAGATATGTAAATTAGGAAAGTGAACCTGGCGCGACCCTAGCCCAGTGTATGATTAACTTGTAAAAAGGGCTGGACATCATTTTACGAATTGCATAAATGCGTCGATGTCCAGCTAGGAAATTCTGTCACTTCTCACATTGAACCCTGCTGGTGGTCTCTGTGATGTATTGACGGCCAAATAGCTATTTGTGTACTTTGTTGAATACTGTTCAGTTTTGTAATAAAGATTCTGGGAATCTTTATAAGCCTGTGTCGGTGTATTTTCCTTTGCTCGGTGTAACAGCTGTCATATTGTATTTTTTCTGATTCCACAAGTTCTTCAACGCCATAAACATTGTCAGGCGATAATATAACATAAGTCCATTTGGTTTGCCCTGAGCGCACATTTACCATGCGTTGAAAGTTGAATGAGGATTCAGGATAAAGCTTTACTTTTATAGAAAACTATTATATCAAAATATCCTTGCCTATCTAAATCTCTCTATTTTTAATGTATTGAAAATAAGCACCATCCCCCTTACTCAATAGACATGTCAGTATTTCGTACATCATTCGAGAAAACTCAATCCATAGACAGACTATGTGACTTTCCTGCATGCCCCTGGTCAGACCACACTTTTATAGAATTTGGTGTGAACATTATGACTCAGAGCAAACTGATCATATGCAAACAATATTGGACTGAGTCCAGAAATTTGAAGAGGTTAAATCAAGATTCCTTGAGGGATTGGATACCACTTATAACTCAAGATGATACATTGCCATCCATGACTGTGGAAAGCCTAACTGATTCTTCTTGGATACTCCTTCTAAAGCTATTGACGTAATAGCTCAAAAAAGAAACAAGGAAGTTATGAGCCACCCTAAAAATAACTGGTTCTCAGAGGAGCTCAAGAAGCTCAGAGTAAATAAAGGAAAAGCTTTCTATCAACAGACAAGTTCAAAGACGGTAGAAGATAGAACAATTTAGTAGCTTAAAGATTGAAACTGGCAGTCATAAAAGCTAATAGAGAGTCTATGAATCCCGCATTCAAAATGCTCCACATGACTCGAAGGAAATGTTCACAATACTTAGAGAGTTGGAGAAGCCTGATGTCTATTACCAGGAACCCATCGCTAAAGATCAGGAGTGATGCACTCAGATCCAAGAAGCCATGATAGATAGCTAAGACAAAAATCAAGACGGGTATTGAATTAATCACAAATTCACAGCTTCCTGAACTTTTGAATAACGTCCAGGAAAAATACTCTGATAATCTACAAGCTATACCCCAGTTTAATTTTAGAAGTATATCAGAAAAAGAAACCCGCAACATCACAGCAAAACGTAAGCCTTCCTCCTGTAAAGGGGATCTGTTACCAGCTATGGCTATTAAAGCCTGCTCTGAATTACTGATCGGTTCCATTACTAGGATCGTAAATGTCTCCTTCAAAGAGGGCAGGATTCCCACCAGACGGAAGTGTTCCTGGATCATCCCTTTGTTGAAGAAATCGAATCTCGACCCTAAAAATGCTACAAATTATTGGCCATCTCCAACTCGCTCATCTATCTATCTATCTATCTATCTATCTATCTATCTATCTATCTATCTATCTATCTATCTATCTATCTATCTATCTATCTATCTATCTATCTATCTACCTATCTGCATTCTTGTATTGCGCCACTAACCCGTAGGCCTCAGGGCACACACAGAAGGAAAAGGGAAGGCAGACAACAGAAAACAGTATCAAACAGGAAAAACAAGGAAACAGGGAGACCTGGGAAACTCAAACCACACAAAGGCCAGCAGAATGAGGAGATATAGCGGAAAACTGATTTCAATGTCGAGAGAGCTGTACTGAAAGAAACAGATGAGTCCTATCCTTTGACAAACAGGAAGGTCTTCAGTTGCTTTTTGAACATAGGTAGAGACTCACTATTAGCAAGATATTTAGGGAGTACATTCCAGAGAGCTGGGGCCCAAGAATCAAAGCTAATACCCCCAAATCTTTTCAGAATAGATGGAGGTTGAACCAAGACTGTATTGCTACTTGAGCGCAAAGAACGGGTGACTGGTTTCTTTTTAATCCTAGTAGTAAGGTAAGATGGAGCTTGACCATGGTGGCATTTAAACACAGTGGTTAAGCCTTTATGGTGTAAGCGCTGTTCCACTGGCAGCCAGTGAAGGCTGCGCCTGGCGTCGGAGACGTGCATGTTTCGCTTAAGGCCCATTACGGCGCGTACTGCATTATTCTGTATAATCTGCAAGGCTTTAATGTTGGCCAGGGAGGTACCTATCATCAGACTATTACAATAATCCAGTTTGCAGTTTACAAATGCAGCTCCGATCAATGCAAGGTTCTCTTTAGACAGATAAGGACGAATCTGCCATAAAAGCTGAATATAATAGTGACAATAGGATTTGAGGTAGTTGGCCTGACGAGTGAAGGATAGCTGCGGGTCAAAATAGACTCCCAGGGTTTTTACGGATTTAGATACAGAAATAATATGTTGACCAATCAAAAAGTTGTCATATTTTGTGTCAAGTTTCTTCAGTTTCTGCTGGGTACCTAGAATCAACAGCTCAGTTTTTGCATTGTTGAGGGCTAGAGAGTTTAACGCCATCCACTTCTGAATTTCAGCAAAGATGAAGTTGATGTACTCTACATCTTTTAGATACTCACCAATGAGTTTAATAACAACCTGCGTGTCGTCAGCGTAATTGGCAAAATAAATGCCCCGGGCTGACAGAAGAGCGCAGAGAAGACGAGAATAAATGTTAAAGAGTAGAGGCGAAAGACATGATCCCTGTGGAACACCACATAATAGTGGGGAAGCCATGGAGTGAGCATTATCCTTAGTAACTCTCATATTCCGTGGACCCAAGAAAGATTTGAACCAGGCAGAGGCTTCAGGGGAACATTTGCCAATTGTGATTAGTCTATCCGCCAGTAGTTGATGATCGACTAAATCGAACGCGGCAGATAGATCTAGTAATAACAGCAGGGCTTT
The DNA here is from genome assembly GCF_040938575.1 of Ambystoma mexicanum. Lineage (NCBI taxonomy): Eukaryota > Metazoa > Chordata > Amphibia > Caudata > Ambystomatidae > Ambystoma > Ambystoma mexicanum. Next base: position 99,173,516 of record NC_090927.1, on the reverse strand, counting down.
ATGACCTTTGTCAATAAGATCAGCAATGTAGGATTTTAAATCTAACAGTGCAGTCTCAGTCCCATGATTGGGGTGAAACCCAGATTGTTGTGAGACTAGGATGTCATGTTCCTCGACAAAGGTTTGGTATTGGCAGTACGCAATTTTGTCTATGATTTTCAGCATAAAGGGAACATTGGTAATTGGGCGATAATTTCCTGCCTCTGCAGGATCCAGATTTTCCTTCTTAAGGAGAGGAGTGACCCATGCTTCCTTTATGTTCTCGGGGACATAGGATTCATGGAAAGATCTATTAACAAAGGTAGTGATCCATGGGGCAAGAGTATGGATATGATCTTTAAATAGGGAGGCTGGAAAAACGTCTCCCTTACAAGAAGTGGGTTTGAAATTAGAGACAGTGTCAATAACTTCTTCTGTTGAGACAGGTTTAAATGTGAAGACAGGAGAACCATTAGGCGAATTCCATGTAAAATGGATGAAGTATTAGTCAATACTTTAACCTGAGTATTAATGTTATTTTGATGAGTTAGAGTTTTATTAGTGAAGCTATTGTGGATGTTTCGACACCATGCACTGTCTGCTGGAGGCAATGAGGTGGTAGTACAACCTTTAAGCTCCTGGAGAATAACAAAAAGCTTTAGTGCTGGATTTGGCTTTAGAAATCCTAGAATTGAGATGCAATTCTTTCGTGGAGCGAATAAGTGATTTATAATGTAGAAGAGCCTGCTTATAGGAGGTAAGACTGGACTCGGATCGTTGTTTGTGCCATTGTCGTTCCAATTGGCATTTTATAGAGCGAGCCTCAGTAATTTCGACTGAGAATGCAATATAAGGAGCATTTTTTCCCCTTTTTTTGTTAGAAGGTTTAAGTGGGGCTAATATTTCCAGTGCAGCATCATGTGCAGATCTTATGTTAGCTACAAAGTCTCCAAGTGGCATGGTCATCTCTAAAGATGGTAATAGAGGTATGACCGTCGTACGAAAGGCATCTTGAGTGATTTTGCGTAAGTTGACATAACAGGTGAAATTGGCTGATTTATTTTTTCTCATAATATGAGTATGGTTGGTCTGAAAGCTTTTGGAAAAATGATCTGACCAGATACATGGATTAACATCAGTGTTAATAATAAAAACATTTATTGCTATTACCCAGTCCAGTATATTGCCACCAGTATGAGTGGGGGCTTTAACATGCTGAGTAAAGGATCTTTCTATCCATTATCTTCATTCTTAAGATAATGGATAGGGCTACGTACAAACAACTGCTTTGCCATATCAATGATTATCCGATTCTGAAAGAAGGCCAGTAGGGAATTTGGCCAGGCTTTAGCACGGAAACATTGTTGCTAGAATTAAAGTCCAATATGATGGGTAACATTAATAATGGCACAACCATGCTGCTGATGTCCTTGGACCTATCAGCTGCATTTGATGTAGTGGATCACCCCCACCTCCTGGTCAGACTGCAGAAGGTTGCTAATTTTAGTGAACACGCAAGGGACTGGATGCAGTACTACCTGGGGATGAGGACTATGCGGGTCTGTAGTAAGGAAGCAAAGGCAGACCTTGTTTCAGTCAGTTGTGGAGTCCCACATGGGGCCTCGCTTTCCCTAGTTCTACATAATCTTTTCACAGCCCCTTTTTTTCATATGTTAGAAAAAAAAAAGATCTGTTTTTCAAATGATGCAGACGATTCGCAGTGCCTTATCCCCTTAACAGGCAACTATGAGAAGGACTCTTTGGCAGTGGCAGAGGTTTATGACCTCGTACATGAATCTATGGTCTTGAGCGGCATGGCACTGAACCATGGCAAGACCAAGCTTATGATCGTCGGATCTAGACCCAGACTTGGGATACTTGCACTACAGTATGAATCTTTCCGCATCACGGGTCATGATATTCCGACAAAGGACAAGATAAAAATTCTAGGGGTAACATTTGATCAGACCTTGAATATGTCCGACCATGTCAATGGACTGGTGTCTACTCCGGCCTATTGTACCAGGCTTCTCAGGCATATTCGTCCTTATTTATCGCAACAGGGCTGTGAAACAATCGTCTGAGCTATCATCTCTTCCAAAATTGATTACTGTGGCTCCCTTCTCACAGGAGTGGGTAAAACAGAACTTGGTGAACTCCAAGTGGTGCAGAACAGCACAATTAGAGCCATCATGGGGTTACATAAGTTTGCGCATGTGTCGGAGATAAGAAAAAAGCTACACTGGTTACCTATAGCAGAAAGGATTGAATTTAGGTTGTCCCTCAACGGATCCTTACCCGCTTATATTTCAAACAGATTGAAGTACAATCGGGTGGCGCACGCCTTCCGCTCTAATTGTGAAAAAACCTACAAATTCCAAAAGCGTCATTGGAATTGGTTAGAAGGGGCGCCATCTGGGCAGCTGCCCTGGCGAGATGGAATGCTCTACCTTTAGACCTTGGAAACTGCCCGACACTCGAGCTCTTCAAGATTAAACTTAAGACACTCTTATTTCAATAAGGGGTTAATTTGACTCCTATTATCTGACACCTTGATTCTATCTGTCTTCAGCGCCCATATGCCTCCTGGCCACTTTGGTTGCACCTAACAAATAACTTAAATTAAAGTAAAGTGGAGTAATGTGTGGTCAGTACAGGTAGAGCAATGTGTGGTCAGTAGGAGTGGAGCAACGCATGTTCAGTAGGGGTGGAGCAATGTCTGATCAGTAGGGGTGAAGCAATGCTTCGTCAGTAGCGGTGAAACAACATGTGGTCAATGGGGTGGAGCAACATGTGGTCAGTAGAGGTGGAGCAATGAGTCGTCAGTAGGGGTGGAGCAACATGTGGTCAGTAGGGGCGGAGCAACATGTGGTCAGTAGGGGCGGAGAAACATGTGGTCAGTAGGGGCAGAGCAACATGTGGTCAGTAGGTGTGGAGCAACTTGTGGTCAGTAGGGGCAGAGCAACATGTGGTCAGTAGGGGCAGAGCAACATGTGGTCAGTAGGTGTGGAGCAACTTGTGGTCAGTAGGGGCAGAGCAACATGTGGTCAGTAGGGTTGGAGCAATGCATGGTCAGTAGGTGTGGAGCAACTTGTGGTCAGTAGGGGTTGAGCGACATGAGGTCAATATGGGTGGAGCAATGTGTGGTCAGTATGGGTGGAACAATGTGTGGTCAGTAGGGATGGAGCAACACATGGTCAGTAGGGGTGGAGCGACGTGAGGTCAGTATGGGTGGAGCAATGTGTGGTCAGTATGGGTGGAGCAATGTGTGGTCAGTAGGGTTGGAGCAACGTGTGGTCTGTAGAGGTGGAGTAACGCATGGTCAGTAGGGGCAGAGCAGCGTGTGGTCAGTAGGGGTGGAGCAACATGTGGTCAGTAAGGGTGGAGCAGCGTGGGGTCAGTAGGGGCGGAGCAGCGTGTGGTCTGTAGGGGTGGAGCAACACGTGTGTACAGCATGAGTTACCCACCGTTATGCCTTCCCACTGTGTGCACAACAGGAAGGCACCAATGGGAAGTTTATGTGACCACAAAACGACGACCCCGTTCATGAAGCAGTACAATTACCCGCTGGCATCCACGGATGGAATCGGAATCGCCTCTTTATCAGCATTCCTGGAGGTGTCCATTACGCCTCCTAGTGGCCAATCCCCTTCATGATGGGTCTTCTGGAGTATGTGCCATTAGATGTGGAATGGATACCACTAGAGAATTTACTTCCATCGCGTTTACTTTCACCAATCGTTGGTCGAATAGTGTAGGTCCTATATATATGTATATGGTATCCAGTGAGAAATCTGATTAAAGAATATGTCGCCAGGGGGCGATCTTTCCCCAAATATGCACCCTGAGTAAGATCAAACACTTTCCCCAAGTATTCTACGATTGAGTTTAGAATCGTGCATGGCACCCCATCTATAATATTTGGGTAAAGTATTTTTGGTGCCGGGAAAAATAAATCGCCTCCCTGGCGACGTTTCGCAGGCGAGACAGTCACATGGAACCGTATACATGTATGTTTTGGTGGACCTATCGGGTTGGAGGAGGTGAGGGTGGGGTGCGGGAGTGATGGTGTATGGGGGAACACCCATTAACAAAAATAAATCAAAAGCATGTGACCTATAAGATTCCACCAAACTGTGTCAAAGTAAATGTGGTGGCAGCACCCCACAGAACCACCACAAGATGATGGTGAATTCTTACTAATCTGCAGAGGCAGTCAGACCCCACAGAGCTGTGGGCCATGGCTGAGGGGGTTTGCCACGGCGCCATGCACTTGCCACAGGCTGAGCCTCAGTGCACAAGTGGGTGCTGGGCTCTGAGGATAGCCCTGCTGCCTTCTTCTGTGTGCAGGCTCTGCCCTGCGCCACGCTTCACGCTACACTGGGCATCGCCCTGCCTGCTCTGCACCAGGCTTCACGCTACACTGGGCATCGCCCTGCCAGCGGTTTGCTTCCTGAGTTTCTTCTGTGTGCAGGCTCTGCCCTGCACCAGGCTTCACGCTACACTGGGCATCGCCCTGCCAGCGGTTTGCTTCCTGAGTTTCTTCTGTGTGCAGGCTCTGCTCTGCACCAGGCTTCACGCTACACCGGGCATCGCCCTGCCTGCTCTGCACCAGGCTTCACGCTACACTGGGCATCGCCCTGCCAGCGGTTTGCTTCCTGAGTTTCTTCTGTGTGCAGGCTCTGCCCTGCGCCACGCTTCACGCTACACTGGGCATCGCCCTGCCAGCAGCTTGCTTCCTGAGTTTCTTCTGTGTGCAGGCTCTGCCCTGCGCCACGCTTCACGCTACACTGGGCATCGCCCTGCCAGCGGTTTGCTTCCTGAGTTTCTTCTGTGTGCAGGCTCTGCCCTGCACCAGGCTTCACGCTACACCGGGCGTCGCCCTGCCAGCAGCTTGCTTCCTGAGTTTCTCTTCTGATTTCTCATACCTCCGTGAGCAGGAAGATATATTTAGGTGCCTGCCTGTGGCTTCTCTTGGAAATCTACTTAGAAATAAGACAAATCCATTTTAATATCCAGATGGCTGCCCGCTGCTAGAGGATGTAACACCTGCACATTAAGGGTTCACATGCCATCCAGGGGCACGTGAATGGCAACATACTTGGGACCCCATATTTATTAAATTAAAACGACCTGGGGCGCCATTGCTAGCCCCCCCCAGGGCGTCATTAGCCCCCCCGCTACGCCAGCTCAGGGGAGTCTTTCAAGGGCTCCCAAGCTGGCGTAGTGGGAGAAGGCGCGGCAGGTGCCCTATTCTTACTAAATGCCCCGTGGAGGTGGGGCGCATTTAATAACAATAGGATGCTGATGCTTTTGCCTATTCAGATGGTACAACGTCGTTTCATCGACAGTCGGTTTTTTCGACGGGTGTTTTTACGAAAACAGTTTGCCAAATAAAATCATCAATTTTTGGGGGGCAGATAAGAGGTTGGGGGTTGGGAACAGTTAAAAACAGGCGGGGGAAGGGAAGTTGGGGCAGGGACCCCCATAAATAACAAAAATAAAATTTTTATGACTTTTTTCAACAAAATGGTTCCGTAAAGACACCCATAGTAAAATGACTGTCGAAGATATGACATAGAACCATTGAGATGATTATCTCCCCACTCGGATGCAGGAGCGAGGTGGTTTCCATTAGAATAGGGCGCTCATGCATTAGCATTCCAGTGATTAACTCCCTGCTCAGGCGCCGGAGCGGGGAGTTAAAAAAAATGGATGCCCCCCTGCCCCGGAATTGACCAGGGACGAGGCTGCCAAATGTGACTTAAATGGGCCAGGGTGCTGCTACCGCTAAGGCTGGCACTGCTTCCATCATCCTGTCTCTCATCAGTCTTCAGCTACTCTTCTCTACGTCAGCGAGTTGCCATGTCACCCGTCTTCAAGAGGAGCAACTAAACAGAAATACAGCAATTCCACAAAGAAATAGCAGTTCTGCTCACTGTTTTTTTATCCCTTCAACATTTTCCCTCCTGATGTTAGCGCGCTTGTTTTTGTGCACACCTGCCCTACACTGGTTTCGCCACCTGTGAGTGTAGTGGGAAAGGGGTGGCCATTCCTCACAGAAAAGAGCAAGCAAAAATCCTCCAGATTACACACAACCTTGACAGAAAGGTTTTGGGAAGCATTAAGATGTGGTGTATAATTCAACTCACCCAGAAGATACATCTGATGGACCCTGTACTATCCAGAAGTCAGTTTCATGAGAGGGTCTTGGACCTGTGCTTGGAGTAGCACTACACTTCTGGATTCTCCAGGCAAGAAAGCCGAGGTTCATTCCAAGAGGCCTGCACTACTGCACTATAATGCTTGGGGGTGTATATGCTTACACATGCTCACAGATACTTGGGAAAAGGGAATAGTTCTAATCAGGAAGGACTGGCATATCACACATATCTGGTCTCACTAGGTATGTATGGGGCATAGAACTAATCAGGAAGGACTGGCATATCACACATATCTGGTCTCACTAGGTATGTAAGGGGCATAGTACTAATCAGGAAGGACTTGCATATGACACATATCTGGTCTCACTAGGCATTTAAGGGGCATAGTTCTAATCAGGAAAGACTGGCATATCAGGCATATCTAGTTTACTAGGCATTTAAGGGGCATATTTCTAATCAGGAAAGACTGACATGTCATGCATATCTGGTTTCACTAGGTATGTATGGGGCATATTTCTAATCAGGAAAGATTAACATATCATGCATATCTGGTTTCACTAGGTATGCGTGGGGCATATTTCTAATCAGGAAAGACTAACATATCATGCATATCTGGTTTCACTAGGTAAGTATGGGGCATATTTCTAATCAGGAAAGACTAACATATCATGCATATCTGGTTTCACTAGGTAAGTATGGGGCATATTTCTGATCAGGAAAGACTAACATATCATGCATATCTGGTTTCTCTAGGTATCTATGGGGCATAGTTCTAATCAGGAAAGACTAACATATCATACATATCTGGTTTCACTAGGTATGTATGGGCATAGTTCTAATAAGGAAAGACTGGCATATCACGCATATCTGGTTTCACTAGGCATTTAAGGGGCATAGTTCTAATCAGGAAAGACTGACATATCATGCATGTCTGGTTTCACTAGGTATGTACGGGGCATAGTTCTAATAAGGAAAGACTGGCATATCACGCATATCTGGTTTCCCTAGGTATGTATGGGGCATATTTCTAATCAGGAAAGACTAACATATCATGCATATCTGGTTTCACTAGATATGTACGGGGCATATTTCTAATCAGCAAAGACTGGCATATCACGCATATCTGGTTTCACTAGGCATTTAAGGGGTATAGTTCTAATAAGGAAGACTGGCATATCACGCATATCTGGTTTCACTAGGCATTTAATGGGCATAGTTCTAATCAGGAAAGACTGACATATCATGCATATCTGGTTTCACTAGGTATGTATGGGGCATAGTTCTAATAGGAAAGACTGGCATATCACGCATGTCTGGTTTCACTAAGTATGTACGGGGCACACTGGATTTGAACTCCATGTTGGAATGGGAGGTGATTCCCATGGTCCAACCCTTCCACAGCCTGCTTTTCCCACCTCTCCTGGGGTGATGCCTGCAAACCACTCCAGTGTGAGCAGCCTATGTGTCTATGAACAAATGCCATATAGTGATGCATCTATGAAAAGCAGCTTGGGCCCTGACGTTGGTGAGGCTGGGAGACCTAAACCAGGAGGGCGTACAGCTCCTTGCTAGTCTTCAGAAGACCCAGCCTTAGCACTAGGCCCTTGATGAACTTTGAAAGAGTTGTATGCCACCACCAGCTTCCACACACCCTGCGATCAAACGAGATGGGGAAGTGCCACCGAACTCAGGGGCTGCTTCTCATTGCGCCATTTCAGGAGCACCAGTGTCCTCACGGGATGCTCAAAATGTACCTTCACCATCACAAATGCAACCGGTCTCGAAACAGTTTCCTAGATTCGCAGAACATACAGTGCCAAGAGCGAACAACGTGTAATCTTTCCCGCAGACTTCACTCTTGGTTTGTATTCATATGTGTGGAACGACGCCAAGTGTGATATGCCAACATTGTATGTATTAAAAAAATACATATTGGGCCTCATTCCGAGTAGGGCGGTAAGGGATACCGGGCACCGGTAAGGAGACCGGTGCCGGTAATCCCTTACCGACCTACTACGAGGTCCCTTAGCGGGTCCCTTCCTTAACGCCAGGTCTGACCTGGCGTTAAGGACGGGACCCGTTAAGGGACTTCAGAGCTAATAACGGTACCGCAAATTGCGGTACCGTTATTAGCTACTTCCCCATTCCCATTTGAGACCTATAGGGGCTCAAATGGGAATGGGGAATGGTTTTTTCAATGGGGACTTACCGGTCCCGCAAAGGTCGGACTAAACCGGTAAATCCCCATTGAACGAGACCGGAGCCGGTACCGTTATTGGAGGCAATCATGGCGCAAATAGCGCCATGACTACCTCCAATCTCGGAATGAGGCCCATTGTATTTTTTATTTTATTTTTGTTCTTTCTATATTATTATAATAGCTTATGGCATATTAAGAAAATGACATCACACCCGCTCTATAATCAGTTATTACGCTTCAGTATTGCCGTCACAATGCCTCCAGCTAGAGTCAGCAGAGGTCAGCATTCCTGCCATCATTACAGCAGTTAATTGCGCCGTTAGATGCTTTCGAAATTCCCTGCTTGCAGAATAGTTTTCTGTGTCACTTTCTAGCCATTTATTTACAAGGAACTGTTCATGGTAGAATGTTTAAGGGGTGCACTGCTGGAGTTTAACACATGTGAGCAAGAATCTGCATGTCATTATTTTAAGGCACAAAATGGCATCTTTTTTGATGCATTTTTTAAACCTGCTTAAACTATTTTTCTGCAACACATTAGGAGAGGCATTTTTGCTTTTTTAAATCCAGATTCTGTATTGAATATCTGGATCAGCAAATTAAAGATCTCTTACGTTGAATTATGCAAGACTCGAGGTATTAAATGGAATGACGGTGTGTTGCCATGTATTATAAGCAATAAAATACCCTCTACTGCGTATACAGAGGATATTGCGTGTCCACTAGGTGTTTGTGATGTTATAAAGGAAGCCGGCCCTTGGCCTCCTTCCTCTATTTGGTAACAAAAATCCTCATTTATTACACCTCAGCTGTGACGTCACAATGTCTGCTGCGTGAGCCCTCACAGAGAAGCATTCCAGCTGCCACTGCAGCACCTAATTAGACCCTTGACAAGCTTTGCTAATGATTTCTTGTAAAACAGCTTCTTATGACACATTACAGCCACTAACTGAAAACAAACTGTTTACGGTAGTATGATAATTGTGTGCACTGCTGGCATTCAACACATTTTAAAAGAATGGCAAGTTTCTTGTATGTTTTTTAATAAAAACTGATTCGACACTGATTACATGTATCAGCAACTGGACTATCTCTTGCATTATGTTTAGATAGAGGCCTGATATTAAAGGGAATGGCGGTGTACGGCCATGTATTATAAGGAATAAAATACCCCCTACCGTCGTAAACATGATATTGCAAGTCATCTCCGGGTTCCGTGACCTTGTAAAGCAGTGTTGTCCAACTCCAGGCCTCGAGGACCAGATCCACGTCGGGTTTTCAAGACACTCCTCATTAATATTCATGACATACATTTGCATAAAAATGCTTCTAAATTTATGCACATTTTTCATCATGAATATTAATGAGGGATATCCAGAAAACCCATCAGGATCCCAGCCCTCGATGCCAGGAGTTTGACAACCCTGTTGTAAAGGAACAAAGCATTTGAATTTGTTCCTCTATTTGGCCAAGGGACTTCTTGGTGATTTCAATATTCTTATGACGTGTGGTAGGGGGTACCTTATCCCATATATAGTTCCAAGTTGTGTAATTCATCAACTGTTATTCATTTCATTGTGCGATAAAACATTAAGTTCCACACAGGAATGATTTGCAACTATCCTTTAAATCTTACTTGATCCTAATTCCCAAACAGCCGCTGTGTAAGGAACTCCATCATGCCCAGCAAGCCGCATTGATTATTTTTTGTTGTATTTCTGGCTTTGGATTACATACATGTAGCTGACTACCTGATTTCTGTAACCCCTGTCCTGATTTAATTATTTCCTCTTTTTTTCTCTCCTGGGTACCCAACATGCTATTTGGACGTTTAAGAGGAATAGGGGTTCGTTGTATTAAAGCCACAAAACCACCCTAAAACTCTTTCAGATTCCTATACAGAAAAACAAGTGTCACCCGGCACATTCTTGTCTGAAAAGCTGCTAACTGCCACCTACCATAGCCATGAATTGTAAAAGTAGAGACAGTGAATGCCCAGAGTCCTGCACTTGCTCCTCCTCCTCTTCCCCTGGCACTTTTCCCCTCCCCTTTCCCCTGGCACTTTTCCCCTCCCCTTCCCTTTCCCCTGGCACTTTTCCCTTCCCCCTCCCCCTTGCACTTGCGCAATCTCAATGTCACTGGGCCTAGTAAGATCGTTGTCTTTGTCCTCCCTCTGTTCCCCCTCTTGCCTCGTCACGCCTTGAAACACTTGTGTATAGGCGCGTTATAAATGCCATATCACATCCTAACATATCAGAGCGTGAATGCCGGATAACAAAGTCTGCCTAGCAGAGTATGCCAGATTTGAGGGTGCAGTATTTCACCTGCATGGATCTGGGATTCATTGCAATCTCAGTGCAGCTCCACACAGCACCATACTCCCCTCGCTTTCAGACCCTGCTTAACCATTCACATTGACTGTGGATTTCAGCTCTTGCCTGTTCACTCCCTTTCCGTGGTATTGCGTCCTCTTGCCGACACCCATTTTTCCAAAGGGTGTTTTTCTGTGGGAGTTTTGCCAAAAATGTCCATCTAAATGTTTTGGAGGGTGGGAAAGGGTTGGGGGAAGGGAAATACAAAAGAAATAAATTAAGGGGGGCGTGGATGTGAACCCGCCAAAAATAATTTAAAAAAATGTCAATGAACTTTTTCACCAGAACTCCAGCAGCAAAACACCCATTGGAAAAAAAGGGGTCAGTATAATGACATGAACCCTTTCCACCACCTTCCTCCTCAAACACTCAAGACAGTGGCGTATTTAGGCTCTCCGCTGCCCTAGCCCCAAATAGGTGCCTGCCCCCCCTAACTTTACTCCACCCCTGCAAGACTCTGCACCTTCACCAGATTCTGCCCCTTCAACAATCTCTGTCCAAACTCACCCCTCCATCCCCATTTTGGCTCCATAACAGGACGTTTTTAGGGTTGCAGGGATTAGAACGTTATTGCTTCCTCGCTATTGATTCAAGCCGGTCATCTATGTTATTTTAGTTGAAAGAGTGTTTTCAAGATTAGGAGACGGCAGTGTGTTCCAATAGAGGTAATTGTTAATGGCTAATTGTCTACTTTTGGTTAATTCTGAAAACAATCCTTTAGAGGAAGTGATAAGAACATGAACCGTTTGCCAACTGCACACAAATGAGAGACGGTTTCAATCGGGAATTTTGCTTTCAATGCTAAAATCTGATCCCTCCCACAAAATGCCAGCTGTCACTCTATGAGAAGCACTTAGGCTGGTCTGTAATATTAATGCAACGTAACTATATTTCTCTATCCGGTCTTGTGAAATGGTAAAGTTACATAGGAAATATATGCAAGTGGTACGGGCACATCGTATAAAAATGTTGAATAAAAAGAACTGAACCCTCTTCTCATGGTTATAGCTCTGATGTTAGCGGGGGCCAAAATGGAAATAAGGCAAGTTACCTGCTGCATCCGATGTATCTCCAATTCCTTGGGCTGGAACGCCATTAAAATGTGACAAAATCACAAATGGAATGTGTAAACTGTGCCTGGGCATAAACCCCTCAGTAGAGTAAGGACAGTCGGAGAAGGTTCTTGGAGTCTGACGGTGCATTCTCACGGTGGAGTAATGGATAAGGGTGACCCTGAACATTCATGTGTGGGAAGCAACCGCATTCCTCGCAGCTGCGCAATGCAGGCACCTTTTATGACAAATGATTTGGTACACACTGTTCACTTCATTGCTTTTTGTGAAATTGTTAAAAATACCAAACACTCCAAGAGTAAATCTGAGGAACGGATCGGGCGTTTCAGCACAAGATTACCTTTGCGTATGTTTTGTAGGCTTTACGTCTTGCCAGCTTGCGTTTAAGGTAATTTAAATGTTTTACTCTATTGGTTGGACTGTACAATACCTAGGGACGTTTTGAGATGTGTGGGTATAGATGTCCTGCTGTCGTTTGGAGTACTGTTTCACAGTAAAAGTCCTCCCTTGTATTTAAAATATAGTTAAGTTAAAGATTACTTATAAGCATCACAGTTAGGCATTGTGTGACATACTTTGCAGTTGGTTCTCCTGGTAGTACTGAGCGTGCAGCAGAATGTCATCAAAGACATGTGATAAACCCAGCAGGGGTGTCATTTGCCCGCTTGGCATGGAGCAGCTTCTGTAACGATGGCTGCTGGATATCTTTATGGGACACCTTTACAGCTGTGAAACAGCGTGTACCCTTGGCACGAAGTTTGTGTTCTCACCCTTCTACGGCTTTGGCTATCCTTTCACAGGTTCCTTGATGCACTTGCACAGTCAGATTTACTCTTGGCCATTTTAACTTCTCTATGATATATTTCATGCTCGCACCTTTTGGGCGGTCACTGACATCTGGAATGTGGGTGGGGGTCAGGGAGGGAAATGAGTGATTGCTTCTGAAAATCATTTTAGTGCCACCTCTGGGAACTATGTGCTTGCCTTATGCATACGCCTGTGTTTAGTACTGTAAAATCATGCATCATTTTTAACCTTTACTTTTCTGAAGCAAAAACCCTCATTTTTGCAATGTTTAAAAAAAAGGGTGTAGTGTATATGAATATAAAGGTGATTGCTTAATGATGTATATGTGTGTATTGATTAGAAATAACTCCAAAGATAATGTGAAGTGGCACCAGTAAAACCAGTGAGGTGTTGGCTGTTTTGCATATTAAAGAGCATTTTGGGAAGATACTACTGACCAAAGAGCTTTAGATCTATCATATATGTCTGCAAGAGCTTTATGACTAAATCACTAAATAGCTAAAGCACAATGGGCTTGGTAAACGTTTCCTTTTTTTGAATCTGTTATTTTTTAAACAAAAGTTACCCTGACAATAAAGCTTTTCCAAAAAAGCATATACACAAGTTTGGCCATCAAAGTCTTTAGCTGTCAGAGTGCAATGACTGCCAACAGCTCACAATTGATCAGCCAGACTCAGAGAAACAGAATTGAATCAACTGCAATACCATGCCACTCTTCAGGCAATCTTTAGGCCTTGCTCTAGTTGCCTTTGTTGTAAATATGTCCACGATCCAAGAATAGTATCATTGACTCCACGTTAGGAGGGGCCATAGGCTGGACTGTTGTGTTAAGAGGGGAGTATCGAGCATTGGATTGCCTGTCAGATAGCACAGTGAGCTAAGCACTTGCCCCTAATATTTGTGTGCAGCCTGCTGCAACAGGTAGGAATCCTGGCACGCTCAGCTTTTCATTTTTCCAAGTTCGATACATTGAATACCACTCTGCGGGATAATAATGTCTTCTGTTATTTCAGCGCTCGGAGACCTATGGTGTGTAGCGCTATATAGGACGTACCTTGTTATTATAATAAGTGAGGGTGAAACACAAAAGAATCCTGCTATGTTTCCCCCCAAATGCAGTTCACAGGATTCATACAGTCTCGTTCGTGCGCACTATCCTCCCCGCTCCCAAAACCCCACCAGTCCGAATCAACTTTTTTGGTAGCATTAGTGGCAGATGGCATTTGAACACATAGACATAAGAAACACAATAAAACTGCGGGGCCGTTACAGATGCAGGAACCCTCTATTAGAGCTCTGTCTGGGTGCTGTGGGGCAAAATGCATGTAAACCTCCTAATTTGCATAAAGATTGCACTAACAAAAGTAACTTCACAGAAAAGGCGATTGCAAGGAGCATCATCAGTCTTTGATACTTGGAGGCACCATGCAAGTGACTTTAGAATATGTTGCCACAAGTAAGCCAAGTGGCAAATAACTCTGTGGTGCAAACTACCTAAATTGCACTATTATTATATATGGAGCAACTCTACAGTCATTATGCTTTTTTTATAACAGCATGATATATTAGCATAAGCTGTAAATTGAATCACTTACAGGCAAGCAGATAAGACACAGTGCTATTAAATGATTTGCCCAGGATCACACACATGGTTATCTGGTGAAACCAGGATCTGGACCATTTAAGCAACTGAGCCCATCTTCCCAGGTTTAGTTGATATAGATATTTATTAAGGTTTTGCTTTATATTTCATGTGCTTAAATAATACTTTATTTATACCAATGCCTTGGAAGCAAATCACATTACATAATAAACTGTTTTTTTTAATAGTAAAAAATCTATACACTATATACATCGTCATAAAGATATGTTGAGCAATAGGAGTATATGGTTTTAGTTTTATTCCTACGCTCTTCCATGGGGTCACAATAGCTTCACACAGATTAAGGTGAGCCTAACCATTCCCACTTAGATTTTAAAGCCATAGTCATTATGTCATTAAGCATGCATCATTATGGGTCCTTCTCACTTCGTATCACCACCATTCACATGTCTTAAGGGACACATGCCCCTGCTAATAGCCTCCCCTCCCTCCCATCAATGTCTAGTGGCTCCCATTGTAGTGCTCTGTGCCAAGCCAATGAGGGTGCTGAGCAGGAACCCTGTGCTCAACATCTTCATGTTCCTACCAGTGGGACACATGCCACCCCCTTGCCCACTCCTGTCCCTGCTAATATTCCCTCCTCCCCCCCATCAATGTCTAGCGACTCCCATTGTAATGCTCTATGCAGGATATAAGGGGGTGCTGAGCAGGAACCCAGTGCTCAACACCTTCATTTTCCTACCAGTGGAACACATGCCACCCACCCCCCACCGCCCACTCCTGTCCCTGCTAATAGTCCCCTCTCCCTTCCATCAATGTCTAGTGGCTCCTGCGTAATGCTCTGTGCAGGATATAGGGGGTGCTGAGCAGGAACACTGTGCTCGACACCCTCATTTTCCTACCAGTGGGACACCTGCCACCCCCTCCACAGTCCCTGCTAATGGCCCCCCCTCCCTTCCATCAATGTCTAGTGGCTAATGCGTAATGCTCTGTGCAGGATATAGGGGGTGCTGAGCAGGAACACTGTGCTCGACACCCTCATTTTCCTACCAGTGGGACACCTGCCACCCCCTCCACAGTCCCTGCTAATGGTCCCCCCTCACTCCCATCAATGTCTAGTGGTTCCATTGTAATGCTTTGTGCAGGTTATAGGGGGTGCTGAGCAGGAGCCCTGCTCTCAACACCTTAATTTTCCTACAAGTGGGACACATGTCACTCCCCCACTCCTGTCCCTGGTAATAGTCCCCCCTCCCTCCCATCAAAGTTTAGTGGCTCCCATTGTAATGTTCTGTGCCAGGACATTGGGGGTGCTGAGCAGCAACACTGTGCTCAACACCCTCATTACCCTATTAGTGGGACACCTGCCACCTCCTCCCGAATCCTATCCCTGCTAATATTCCCCCCTCCCTCCCATCAATGTCTAGTGACTCCCATTGTAATGCTCTGTGCAGGACAATGAGGGTGCTGAGCAGGAACACCATGCTCAGCACCCTCATTGTCCAGCCAGCGAGACAACTTTGTGTTAAATGGCATAGGAGTCCCACTGCAAAATGCCCCTGCCTGGCTCTAAAAGAGCCACTGGGGGAGCAAGTTGAGCACTCCCCCACCCCCACCACCGCTCGGTACGCCACTGTATGTTAACCAGCAGCTGTGCATATGCCATGAAGCTTTGGTGGCATATGCACACCTTTTAAAAGCATAGAACATACTGTATGAGGCCGGGTAAGTGAGGACTGCCAATTCTGGAAGGTTCTGCAATTGATTTACTACCATACCTAATAAATATTAATCCTACAGTTCTCAGTAATCCCCAGGGGTGCAACAAAGCCTACATTTTGTGTGGGGGCTAACTGAGAGGCCACTTCAGAAACTGGGCAGGGCAAACTTGGAGGCACTGCCCCCTCTATTTAATCCCATGGGTTGTCTGGCGAGGGGCCCAAGTAAGTCCAATATGCCGCTGAGAATAACCAAGTGGTTGGATTTAAATATAACACACACACTTAGTTGCTTTGATCATTATTTTATCTAAAGCCCAGGTATCCAATCAGGCATCACCCTTTAAGCAAAGGCGACCACCAAGGGACCAGACAGTAGTACAGTGTGCCACCACCCTTCCCTTGATCACTCACCCACCCGTACATCCCATCCAGTCTCCCGTTCATCATACACTCATTCACACATATTACATAGTACATGTTTCTGCACGAACACAGTAAAACATGAACACCATCAGTTCCAGGAAAGGCTTCCCTCCCCTCAATGCATAACAAAAAGAAACTTTGGAAGCCCAGCCCCTCAACTCGCATTTTGGGTCGGGGGCTGGAGCTCGATTAGCTCAATGGCGTTGTGGCACTGATCTTCACCCCTCCTCCCCCCAGTGTCATATCACCGCATTGATGCCGTTTACCACTGAAAGATGGTGATCAGCTCTCATGCTAAACTTATTCTCTGGACAGACATGTCTGCTTTATATTCCCCCATCCCCCACTCATGCTTTCTTCTAATCTGTTAATTTTGAATTCTCCCCCTGTGACTTCAGGGCCTGTTGTGTGACTGCCAAGGCGCCCTCGTGCTGTGCCAAGTGTACTGCACTGCAGAGCCGTGCACCCATTACAGGAAAGAAAGCTGCTCTTGTGATCAGCCGCTGTGCACGCAGGGCAGGAACCGGGCCGGATCTCCTCGGAATGGCGTGTGGGTGAAATGTGTTCCACCGGATCGTCGTTCTGTGGAATGCAAACTCGTGCCAGCCAACGTCCCTCCCAGGCGTTTCTGCCGACAAGTGGGAGTGGGACAGAGACTCAGGAGGGGCGGGTAACTGGAGTTATGGCCCCGAAAATGTAACACGCAAGAATGCAAGGCAACATCGGGCTGTGTGCCCCCTTTCTCAGGTCCCTCAGCTTCCTCAGTAGGGTGGCCTGGATAGCTGCCACGCAGACTGTATCAATGTGAATGTGGAGGCTGAAGTGAGCGGGAACTAAAAGGTACGACGTTCCCCTACCTTTCAGGTTAAACACATTCCATCGTGGACTGCAGGCAGGGCCCTTCGTTTTTTACTCCTTCCCCAATGGGCATTAAACCTGTGTCCCGCCGGTAACGATCCAGTGTCACATCATACCGCGCTACCGCGCAGGCGCTGCATTGCTTTTCTTTATTTTAATAGACTGCCTGTGACATAACGCCCATTCCAGACTAGCCACAAAGCTCCACTCTGCATTCACATGCCTTTGTTTAATCATGAATTGCTGCAGGCGCAGCTGTCTGTGAAGGTAATTGAAGTAGGTGTGTGGCTATGCCCCTGGGAATGCCCCTTAAGAGGTGCGACTGGTTGGTGATTAGAAAGGGGCATAAGGTCGCATGCTGTGCCGGACAATAAGACTCTAATGGTGGGCATTTAAATGAATTTCTTTTCACCTTGTGTTCTTCAGTCTTGATCTTATTGTTGTAAAACACAGCTTTGTGGGGTGGAGTGGAGGAAAGGCAGGACCCTGGTATGGGGTTTAAATTGGTGGGGTGAGGATGTGTATGGGGTTAGTGTGGGGCAGAAGGGGAAGGGGCAGAGGGAACATAGTTCCACTACATTCGTTTCTTACAATTCGACCCCTGTGTGAATAAATCTTCAGAAAAGCCCAGCCCGGCTGAAGATGTGTGGGGGCCGATTTCAAAATAATGGTTGTGGGCCCCCTACTTAGAGTAAAAACGGTCTGAGGCACCCCTGGGGTGCATACATTACAATGGTGACACAAATAAGGTTAATAGCTGCCAATTATCATGAGATGGCCAGTCAGCAGGGCGCTTAAACACTAAATGCCCACTGAAGAGCTCCAAAACCTTCTTTATCAGCAAGTGACTGATGTGGAGGAACCAGTGTTCGACGGCGATGAGGTGATAACACTTCTGTATATCCGGTGGGAAGAGAACACGCAGCTTGTAATGCGAGCGCTGCAAAGCGCACATTTTAAGCCCCAGAACGAAAATAGAGAAATGAACATGTTGCCGTGTTACAAGACTGCTGACTGGCAACATGGGGGCACTTGCTGGGGGCCCCCCTGAGGCTCGAGGCACCTTTCATTTGAAAAAGTTGAAAGGCCCTAATGCCTTACCTGGCCATGCCCCCCACCACCTCCATGGCAGGCTCTTCTCAGAACTTCTCTTACAGATTCATTGCTGTAATACTTCCTTGACATTTGAAATGTTGGGCTATTTCAAAGTTTGCCAAGTCGAAGATTTCTTCCTCAAATGTTCAAATTGTACTGTTGAGACCAACGCTTTCATTTTTATTGTTTTAATCCAACTAGTTTGCTGAAGGGCACTCACGAAGTTCTTGGTGTAAAACTAAAGGTGGGATGGGAGGATATGTATGCTCCTAGAAAATTACAAATTGTGGAACCAAGAATCCTAGGCTCTGGTCCCGGCTTCCCCACTTCACAAATGTATGTGGTCCTGGGCGAACCACTTTACTCTACTGTGCCTCCGTTTTTTAGGCTGATAAACCTGGGATCACCTGTAAGTGTTTAGTGTCTACTATATGAAGAGGTTTAGTACAATACAGTGTTGCTCCATAGACAATACTAACAATTGCTACTTACAGGACATGCCATAGGCTAAAGGTTCAACCATCTCTCTCGGTCACCTGTGAGCAACTGTTTCACAAAAAATTCCAACAAATGATAGAATATAATGTTTGGTGGGTATGGGAGAGGCCTTGGGAAACTGAATGACACCGGAAACAGCTGGAAGACATCTTGCATTTTGGCATTGGGATAAACAAGGAATTGCCATAACTACTATCCCGCACAGCATCAAGATATTTGGGTGGGAAGTCTATATTGAGTTTGCTTTTTCTGGCAATTTAGCTTTGTGTTAAGATATTGTGCTAGGTCTGGAATTTTAACCAGGAGAGCTGGGGGTTGAATCCCAGCTTCTACAGATCACTAAAACTATGTGCTCTTGAACAAATCCCCATATATCTCTCGCTCTGCCTCAGTCCACTTATCTGGCAAGTCCCCTCACTCAGGTGAACACTCCCTTATGCAGACCAAGAAACTGGAGCACTGGAGATGGACAAGGGCTCCAAATTAAGAAAAGGCGGAAAGTTTGGGGGACTCTGATTCCATAAAGCTTCAAATGTATAGACTGTTCATAATGTTGCCACACCCCTCTCTTGTAGGCCATGCTCTTTTTTGATGATTTGTGGGCCACCACTTTTTTCATGCCACTTAAAAGACTGAAAACCATGAAAAGGTACAGTATTCCCTGGCCAGATTTCCACCACTCCCTGCCAGTACTTCCGCTGCTACCTTGAAACTACTGCGCTCCAACCCATCGCTCCCACCCAAATGCGCACTGTCAGTGTTACCACGGATGCACCAGGTGTGAAGATTTAAGCAACCGGGGCAATTATGGGGGCAAGCAGTGACCACCCTCCCCTAAAGGCCACCATGGGGGTACACAATAAATTGGTGTGACCTCTGCATGGTGTTCATTTGGCCACTTTAGCTCTGCGCATAGTTCCTAGACCCAATTAGTACCCGGTGAGGGACAATGAGCTTGTTACATTCAAGCTCATTTGCCCTCCCCGGGGTGTTACCCGACCGGGATTCCCCACAACGTTCCCCGGGAGGGGAAGGGGTGTCAGCCACTCAGCCAATGAGGAGGCTCAGAATGGAGTAATCCCCGTTCCAAGCCACCACACGGCTGGAGGCTGCCCTCTTCCCCCGCTAGGGATCGAGGTAAGTGTTCCCCCCTCAACCCTCCTCCCCAAATCCAAAGAATTTCCTCCCCTCCCTCCCGACCCCACTTACCTTCTTTTCTGTCCATTTTGGGAGCGGACACGCTGGGAACACTTCTGTCCCCAGCGCGTCTGCTCCCGATCTGTGACAGGCCGTCATGGAAAGGAAGACGGGACTACACGTAGTACCTTCTTCCTTTCCATGGCGGTCATTTGTTTTGTTTACATTTTTCCCTATTATTGAATGGCCATCAAGGAAAGGGAGAAGGGACTACATGTTGTCCCTTCTACCTTTCCATGGTGGCCATTTTGTTTGTTTACTTCTTCACATTGATTTTCAATGGCCGCCATGGAAAGGGAAAACAGACTTCGTTTTACCTTCCCTTGCGACCATTTTTTCATTCTTTTTTTTATGTTGCGAAACGTAGGAGCGTTTTGGAACAAGAAAAAATGCTCTTAGTACCCCAGTGTTACGGGCCGGGGTACTAATAGCAATAGGCCCCTCGCAGGGAGGCATTACCTTGCAGGTCATGCCTCTGGCCTTCGTTAAAGCCTTCGCTTCACTCGGGCCTGTAACTATGGGCCTCGGGTTATTACGTGAAGTGGTAATGCGCCCCCCCCCACTACTCGGGGCCTATTGCTTAAATGAAACAAAGCAGCAAATCAGATTCCTTTCTTTACTTTTTGCACACACTCATGCACCGGAGAGAAAGTCAGTGAACAATCATGAGTATTGCAGAGGTTTTTTCCATCGCCTTCTGTCTTATGATTATTATTGTATTTATTGGGCACGGACCTAGCTTCGAGAAGCAGCAAAGCGCTTTACAGTCATAGTGGGAAGAACAAGGTTAGGGAGCAGAGAAACACGGGAGTGTGGATCTAACAACAAGCGAGGGGGGGGGGCAAATGTGTCAGCAATGGATCTACAAGTGACCAGGGGAGGAAACAGTGGGGATCAGATCGGTTGCACCCAAGCAGATGGCACAATGTTCCTTATGCACCAGGCTCTCGCTCTTCTGAATACGGCCCATGCCTTCATAACTGTCCACCATGGTTTGCAGTCTGTCTCTGGACTGGCCGCAGTGGTTACTGATCTGTAGCACAGGAACCCAATACTAGGCACTACCCAGAGATGTGTACAGAGGTCAAACAAGCTCCGCTTTTTTTGATGTCGCACTTCTCCTCTCCATGCCCCCCCCCCCGACCTGCCTCTCCCTCCCCACATTGTATGTTCACTTTCAAGGCATCCATCACTTCCGCTCCCTGCTCCTGGTTCTGTTTCACGACTGTTGGAGCAATTTCATAGGATAGCGACCAGATTCCACTTGAGTTTGGTGAGCTTTGTGGTCCTTTGGTTTGGCAGCCTGAACTTACTTCCGGTTTCGTGATGTTTGCTGTTATTTGATACAATAACCACAAGAATGCTCTCTCGGCTGGGGACCTCTGTGGTCATTTGTGGTGCTCAGCTCAGGAACCAGCTTCTGTTCGGTGACCCTTATGGTTTTCTAAATGAAAACCCTAAGGTCGCTTCTTGGTTTAGTGGTGATTGGATCATTCCATTGCATGGCCCTGGAGCCCTGTCCGATCGGGTGACCTTTCGGGTCATTTGATTCGATGACCCTAAGGTCCTTGTCCAATTAGCTGACCTTTAGAGTCCCTGGATTTTAAAACACCAGAATCCATTTCTTGTTTGTTGAGTCAACTGCTTTGCTACCCATGAAATTCTGCGGCCATTTGGTGACCCTCTGGCCTCATGTGATAAGCACAGGATCCCACCCTGACTTGGTAACATTTGGGGTCATTTGATAAAACCCCAAGACCCTGCTCCCATTTGCTGATTATGGAGGTCATTTAATACATCACCCCAAGATACGTATCTGATTTGGGGACTTTTGGGGTTGTTTGTCTGGTGACCTTTAAGCCTTCACTGCCCTACATGTATGACTTTGTACATGGATGCCTTGAACCCACCTTCTACTTAATCCTTCCTTTCCTTTTTAAAAATAAATTGTGCCTCATTGCCTAGCACTCCAGGCTTCTCAGCGCTCAGCCAATTACCAGGCAGTTTATTACCCAGTAACTCATCGACGACCTGTTAAATCTCCTTACAGGTCTCCTTCCTTGCTTTACTTTCCCACACGGTGATGAAACCCAGTGGAGGAAATGTTAACTTAAAGATAAACGGGATAACATTATTGATGTACAACCTTGCAGGCGCAATAGAAATGTAGAGGGTTGGTTGGTTAGGGGGTTAGGGAGGGTGCCAGCAGTGGAAAGTGGCAGAGACGTGTAGTTGATTGAGGGTGCTGGGGGTATCCTCCAGGAGAAATGTTGGCGGTTTTGGTGGTGTAGGGGATTGGGATAGGCACGTGGGGGGCCCCGGGTAGGCGTGCATGTCAACTGGGTGGTGGGGTTATTTAGACTTCATTGAATTTTAGGGGGTTAATAAGCTCAATATTTGGACATTTCTTTAGAAACTTCACAGTTATTTTTGTAGCGTCCATTTTTGGGTCTATCTCATGTAAAGGCTATTTACATACTCTTTAATTTAAGCAATAAGCCCGAACTGGGGGGGTGTGGGATGTTACTGCTTCAGGTATTGCCACAGGGCCCATATTTCCAGGCCCGAGTGACACAAGGCCCTTAACACAGGCCCCAGGGCATTACCTAAAGCAGTAATGCCCCCACAGCAAGTGGCTTAATGCTTTTAGTATCCTGGCCCGTAAGACCGGGGTACTAATAGTAACTTTTTTAAAGTTGCGTTATGCTTTCGTTGTTGCGCAACTGAAAAAGAAAAAGAAAAGAAAATGTCCGCCACAGAACAGGGAGAAGGGACTATACGTAGTCCCTTCTCTCTTTTCATGGCGGCCATTGAAAAACAAAGAAAAAAGTCAACAAAAAAAATGCCCGCCATGGAACGGGGAAAAGGGACTACGCGTAGATCCTTCTCCCTTTCCAAGGCAGCCATTAAAAAGTGATAAAAAAAGTAAACCAGGAGGATGGCCGCCAGGGAACAGGGAGAAGGGACTACACATATTCTCCCTTTCCATGGCGGCCATTAGAACATTGAACGGGACTGGGAGGGAGGCTTTGTCGTGGAGGTAATGACTTGGCGAGGGCCAATGAGCTCACTTGTTACAAGCTCATTGTCCCTCGCCGGGTACTAATTATGGATAGTGCTATTCAATTCCCCAGCCTTCTTGTCAGACTGACGGAGCTGTCGTTGTCAGGCCGTAGTGTAGATGGACGGCCCTCTTCTGCAATAGCATAGAAGAGCTACACATCTATGACAATGATTTGCCACCCACGGCTCTCCAGATGTTTCAAACCATGACTCCCATGATCCTTCACCATTCTACACCATTGATATGGAAGCTACGGGAGGAGGGAAGTGACAGCCCAACACATCTGGAGCGTCAAAGTTTGCATGATTAGACGGCAGCTTGAAGAGCAAGTAAAAGGTTTCACGTGAGCCTCATACGCTGGACTTGTCCCAGCTTTTTGGGATGTAGTAACTTCTCGTGGGACACTGGTTGACAATGCTCAAGTGTCTTGTAGTGTTTGGCTAACGTATCTGCCATTTGCCCCCATACAGAAAGGTCTGCACGCGTTTTCCTATAAACCTCCAGAGTAGGGGTCTACCAAATTGGGCTCTCCAGATGTTTTGGACTACCCATCCCTTGTCAGCATATCAGTGTTGAGGGAACCTGGGAGCAGTAGCCCAAAACATCTGTAGATCTAGAAAATTACATGACGCATGAGCTGCTGCAAATAGGACGGTGAAGAGGTCCTCCCGGTGACCCCAGAAGCAATTCATGGGGGATTCAACAACTTCTACGAAAGCCTTTCAATGTCAGAAGCAAAAAGCAACATTATGAGGATAGAACTTCTCATCTCTACGATTGGTTTACCATGGCTTGCTAGAGTCATTGCAGGTTCACCAGAGAAGGAGTTTAAAGTCGGTCAGCCTGCCAGACAAATAACTTTGGGCTAGATTTATTAAGCACCTAAATGCCAAGCAGAGGGTTTTAAGATCTTCTCTGCTTGACTGGAAGCCAGTGGAGTGACCTGCGCATTGGAGACATTAATACCGGTTTTGGAGCTTAAACATCAGTCAAACTGCCGCATTTTGCACCCTATGAAGACGATAAATTTGTCTTTCAGGAAAACCAATAAGGGCACCAGTCCCATAGTCCAGCTTAGAATTGACCAACTCTCCTAGGACAGCGGGTTAGTCGTTCCGGGATGAACGAATGTTGTACGAGACGTCGAGAGTAGAATACCAAGCATAGCGGCTTGGATCCAAGGCCAATTGACGCGGTCCACTTTCGAAAAGGACCATCTACAAAAAATATTGAAGGCCTGGATGTATTCCAAGAAACCTCTGGTGCCTTTTGAGAGACATGCAGCTGGCCTCTGTGCAACCAGTTAATTAACAATCAGATTGCCTGGTGGCCATCCACTTATTTGAATTCTCCATGTAATACTTTTGAAGTAGGCTAATGCCCCCCACATTTGTTTATTGAATTCTTTAGGAAGTTGATTAGAGAAATGGGCATATTGGAGTGGGTAGGATGTGTGGGGGCTGTAAGTGGGGCAGTACCAGATGGCACAATGTACAGTTGCTTTTCTTTTACATGCCTAGGCATGACTTAATGCACCTTGAAACACTTGTGTATGAGCGCGATAGAAATAGAATATCATGTCATAGCATATCTTGATTTGGACAAGGTTTATGTGCTTGGAGACTACTTGGGTGGTGAACTGGTGCACTATAAAAATGCATAATAATTATAATAATACAGTCCAGGGCACAGAGCGATGCAAGGGGTTTCCCAGAAGCACACAATTACTTTGGCTAATAGCTGAAGCCGGGATAAGAGTTCAAACTCGGCTCTCAGTGTTCCTGGATCTAACCCACATTTCTGGGGGCTCCCAGCTAGGGATTAGGAGTTGGTGGCGGGTGGGGGCTATGCATCATGTCTCGCATTCGTCTGAAGCCCTAGAACTGTCCCTTGGAGTTTCCTTGTGACCTCCACGGATTGAAGCGGGAAGAGCTGCCGCAGTGTCAGCACAGTGTGGCCTCTCTTCTCGTGCCTTCCCTTCTTCTGAATCACAGACGCACTTCGTGAGCGCCTGGAGACTGCCCCTGGGTGTCAGCGGTGTGTGGTATTAATCCGCATAACATAACATCTATGCAGGGAAGGTGTGAAACATAACTAAGGAAGACTCCAGTAATTTTCCTGGGATTTTATTTTTAAATGCAGCCAATGTAAAATGGATGTTATTCTTTACAAAGAATAGAGCCAAAGCAAGATTCTTTTTTCCCACCCTGTGGAAAATGGTCCTGTCCTCTGCCACCCCCTTCCCTGAGGGGTTCCACTACCCTTGGGACCTCCTCTTCACACTCTACACCTCTTCTTTTCCTCTTTCTGTTTCTACTACCCCTGATCCACTGATGGCACCCACATCCTCTTCTGATTACCCTTCTTCATATCCAAGTGAGTGCTTCTCCACCCTCTACCACCGGGGGGCACTGCACTCACTGACGTGCATCTGAACCAGTGCCTCGCTCTTTTCCCCCCTCTACTATCCTTCCTCCCGCACATCCTCACCCAACGAGTCACAATCTTGGGGTGAGGATGTGTGGGGTTCAATAGGGACCTGAAATCCCACTAGTTCACCCCCTCCGCTGCTAGGGCTGCCAGGCTCAGCTTCGGAGCATCTGCGCGCTCTGTCCCAGACTTTTCTATCTCAACTCTTGCCTTCAGCAAACTGGACTACTGCTCCAGACTCCTCATCATTTACACCCCCAAGAAAGAACTTGACTTACAATGACGCAAAAACTCCAGTGAGCATCTACGACTCCACTCACTCCTTCTCTCCTCGCATCTCGGACATCTCTAAAAAGTCCCACTACCCACTGCACCTCCTCAGAGGTATTCTACCTTTTCTGACTTCCCCCAGAGGCTCACTGTCCCTAGAACCCTGGGTTGGACTACTGCAACAGCCTATTTCTCAATCTTCCTACTTCTACTATCCATCCTCTACAACACACCCAGAACAGAACCCCAAACCTTATCCTTGGCCTCAAGCCCAGGGACCGCATGTCTCCGGCACTGAAATCCCTCCACTGGCTCCCCTTGGCTGCAAGTACCGGAAGCACTTGTCTCCCCCCTCCCCCTTTCTCACACCTCCGTCTGTACTCATGCATGACTTGAATGTAGTAGGAATAGCAGGCTTTTTTGTCCTGTCCCCCCTTTACTTTTTGTCCCCTGTCCCTAGCTTGGTCCTAACTGTAATAGTTCATGCACTTGCATTAGGAGAAATGCTGCCAGGCCTAGTATGCTAGTATTTCTGTTAGATCATTCGGAACCTTCAAGGCCTTACTATATTCCCTTGCTCCCCTCCCCTAGCGCTTTGAAGCTCTTTGAGACACTCCACCTGTGTGTAAGCGCTGTATGAATAAACAATTAGAATTACTATTACAATTACAGCTTTGCCGCTCGAAATCTCTTCAGTCTCTCACATTCTTCACCCATATGTGGTCATTACCACCAAGTGGTTAGCCTCTATGTGCAACATTAATCCTGCTCTAAATTCCTTCTGTAAACCTATTATTCTACCCCTCCTCCCTAGCTGCCCCATCTCCCCACACTCTCCTTGTCCAGTATGTCTCCAGGCCCTTCTCAGCCTCTGGCTTCCGCTCCTTTGATTCTCCCCACCCCCTTTCTCCATATCACTGACACTCCCCTGGCCCCCAGATGTGTTGTAGCTACACTGAGCTTCAAGACTGTGCTTAAGGAACACCTGCTTGCTCTAAGGGGGGCGGGGGGGTGGAGCGGGGGCTCCCGAGTGGCAATACCCCGTTAAATGATCTGCCATCCGGCCTCAACCTGTAAATAATTATAAACTATCCCAAATCACTAGATAGCATTGCACTGCTTGTGTGATCTGCCTCCGTCTCATGTCCCAGGCAGTGGCCCCCTCAACCCCCTGCTGCATGTCACCCCACATTCCAATGACCTTTCTCTGCAAAGCCCCGAAAATGAAATGTGAATCCTACTGCTGATGACGGAAGCACTGTGTTATCTTCAGCACCTCAATCCGAATATCCCTTGGGTACGAGCAAAGCCAACATGCTTGGCTACTAAGAAAAGTGGATTGCTCTGGTCTGATACATGTGGGTTATTATTTATGCATTTACGTTGCGCCGAAGCCCGTGGGCCTCAGGGCGCATCCATTTAGACAAGGAACCACATAACAGACTTAGCAGGCTTAGTGGGGGAATAAGTCACAGAAAGAAACCGCTTTCATTTGGAAAGAAAAAATGCAATGAATTGATAATCCACAATTGTATTTGTTAAATCAGGGTCTCTCAAAGATTTCTGAAATGTATTTTTCCGAAAATCCTTCAACTATGCAGGTAAGCCCCCTTTATGGGAGAGACCTGGTAGGAATTCCAAAAACGAAGCATTGTATTTTTCAGCTAAAAATAAAATAAAATCATCTTTTAACAGAATTTCTTTTATAGAAAACAAAATACAAATACAGTATTGCAATCTAAAGCCAATACTGAAATACGCCGAGCTAGTGACCCACGTAAAGTGCATGACGTGCGTTCTCTATGAAATGTAGGTTTCTTAGCGTGACCAAATGTGACAGCTACGGACACCTTTTACCAGGATCACACATAGCTGTCAAATGAGGAAGCTAAGACTGGAGCCCAGGCTTTCCAGATGCAGGATCAGCAGCCACACAGGGGCTCATTACAGGTATGGCAGTGTGGAAAAAAGTGGCAGTAACGGAATTACCGCCACTTTTCCCGCTCCGCCATACTATGAGTTTGGCCTTGGAGTGAGGGATTTACCACCAGCATGATGCTGGAGGTAGATCCTCCCACTTTCCACCAAAAATTGGCAAAATTGGTGGAATAACCACAGTGGTAATTTCACCAAAATCCCCAATGGAGTCCTATGGACTCCAAATGAATGGGGACTAACATCGCCACCACCACTTGTAATCCGGACCAAGTGGCAGTAACGGTAATTCCATTGGGCGGTATTCCGGTGGATTTACTGCCAGAATAGCTCCAAACTCGTAAGGAGGCCCCCTAGTGTCTAGACAAAGTCTCCCCTGCCCCCCACCAGCAGGCAGATTCCTGCTCTTATTTGGACAATTGTGCGTTCGTTTGCACGTAATGTTGGGAATGAAATGAGCCTCTCCCACCCCCCCTCCCCCCAGGTGCTTTAGATTAAGGCAAATCCCATAAATGCACTCGCAATGTACCATGGGGTGGGGGTGGGGGCGTGCGAAGAAACCCTGCACAAACACAATATTAAATATAAATGCGTAGACTTCATGCGCACATAAAATGAAGCACCATTTTTGTAGCTATGGTAGAAACATTCGGCCCTGCATGCCTGCACGGTAAACACAGACCCAGCGAAGAAACCTGAAGAGGCCCAAGCGCTGATGAGAGAGAGACCACCGCTGCTAGCTCCCATAGAAACGTTCCTTTGTTCCACAATGGCTGCTAGTATGTGTTATCCCAAGAAGGAACGCACCTTGCAAGGGCGCAAGACAGTACCAGGAGCCTCGCAATGCACATTTATCACAGCCAGGCCAAAAGCAGACCTCCAACCTCCACCCAGTCCATCAGGAGTTATGACACCCACAACTGCCTCAGTCCAAGACCCCTAAATTCCACAATAGTGGGTAACCTCAGACCACCGACCATAAATCCACGGGCCATAAAAGATCTAAAATAACACATCCAGTCCACCTTCTCTCAGAATGACACACTTTGTAATACGAGCTGCAGGGTGGGATAAATGATGGTCCGAAGCGAGGGTGGAAACCTTGGGTGGGGAAAGCGCGATATGGACTGAGTGAAGAATGTGTGGGTCAGCACGATCTTAAGCCTCCCCCTGTGCCAGTCCCAGAGTCACGGGGCTGGGACCAAGAGCAGCCTGGTATCCCCTATGGAACAGGCCCCCATGTATACGGTTTCACCAACCAACAACGCAGGTTTTCTATTGTATATGTGACGCCATTAGTGACGATGTGTTTCCTTATAACCTTCTGCTTGTACCATTTGTAGGCAGAACATTCTTGAGCAGCAGAGTTGTTTGCTGGCCTACCTATTTTTTGTGTGATTAAAATGTTTTATCCTTGCAAGAATCTCTTGGTCTTTTTCCCTAGCAGGTTGTATTTTTTCTGGCATGAGTGTTTGTGGGCGTGCCTTCAGTAGGCACCACCAAAAGTGCTTATATAACTGCCAGATTTGAAGATTGGACTTGAAACCAGATTTGCCCTAGGGCAGTCCTTCTTATGAGTTTATTATCCAAACATAAGGCTCGAAAAATTACTAGAAGAAATTAGCATGCGAAATACCATAATGTACGGGATTCTTTCAGTAATATGAGATGAGGGCTAAAGAGGTTTTTTTTTTGTTTCTTGACAAAATGTCCAGCATCAGTCAATTTTCTGATTTACGGTCATCATTTTGTGGCTTGTGAATTCTGCAGAACCTGTTTTGAGGACTTCATTTTTTAGTAAATGTGCTTATTACGTTTTATTACACTTTTCAAATGTTGAACGTTGAGTGAAATTGGCTAAATCTAGTGCAATATTTTGACTAAAGCAAAATTGGCCAATGTCACACACCCAATATATGAACCAAAGACAAAGGGCACGCAGCCCATCAAGCACTGCATGCGCAGCTGCCTCTTGACTCAGCGACTGATGAAACGAGAGCGCAACCGGCCGCAAGGCACAATGCATCAGTGCCACCCTAAATAGTACACAGTGACACTGCGGATCCGAACACCACGCGCGTGTAGAAATTGATGTTGCGTGCACAACTGAACAGGAGAATCAGAGGAGCACTAAGGAGTGTCTGCCTAAGATGTTCTGATTGTTTTCACAAGTTATGTTAGCTTGCATTTGTAT
The DNA here is from genome assembly GCF_040938575.1 of Ambystoma mexicanum. NCBI lineage: Eukaryota > Metazoa > Chordata > Amphibia > Caudata > Ambystomatidae > Ambystoma > Ambystoma mexicanum. Next base: position 99,143,636 of record NC_090927.1, on the reverse strand, counting down.
AGCACCTCCTGCCATAGTTCTTGGCTTCAAAGCGCTTTGCCTGTCAGAGAGGCAAAGCAGGGGTATGATGGAACATTTAGTAGTGGTAGGGAGGGGCAGAGTCGGGGAGAGAGTTGAGATGAGGGAGGGGATAGATAAGGTGCTCACTCAGGAAGGCATGCGAAGGGAAAGGTGGAGGAGTTATGTGTACAATTGGAGCACATTTATTGAGGGACTGAACTGTATTCTATAGGGTGCAGCACTAACAGCGTAGATAGCTGGAGAGGAGGTGTTCTCTGAGTCTGGGGGGCAGATGGGTGCTAAGTCTGGAAATTACTCACTGTATAGTGAGCCTGGACATGTTGAAGCCATGCCCAAGAAAACACGCGGCAAAGCCCTTCCGCTTACTAGCCTATGCCCACAATAACATTTGTGAGGGGTTGTATGCCAGAAATGGAAATGTGAGCTAAAACTACTTTGATTTATTTGGGTGGGTTCCTCAATAATGTCCTGTATACCAAAAGTATTTATTGTTATTTTACCAAAACTCTGGGCCTGGCCATGACTTTCAAGTCCTTACGTCGTCACTGTCGCTGCCCTCATGTGCATTGCTGCTTGGGCCCTTCTGAACATCGTAGCTCGACTGATAAATAACGCAACGTTGACCCTGCGAGCTAACGTCTAAAAGGACCCGTGCATGTTTCGAGGACAGGGGTGGTACATCCGCCAGCGATAACTCTCGTTCTGGCCGTTTCCACCCTGTGATGCATGCACAGATTCATATAGGGGCAAGGTATTGACCACGCCCACATTATGGATTGCGTGCGGTGGTAATTCAGATTGTTCTGCCCCAAGTACTGCGTTACTGCAACAAATACACCAGCAAAATGAAATGATCTGGCACTTCCATCCCTCGGCGAGCCGCCGTCCAACTCACACTCTCACGGCATCCATTCACATCACCCGCTGAACTGTCCACTCACCAGCACCGGGTGTGACATTCCACAAGCATACACTGCAGCTTCCATGCCCAAGACAGCCACAGGTGTGCTCCATCAACAGTAGAGTGGTGCAGACTGGCACTATAGGGAATAAGAGCCGGCTGGCGAGCCCAGTGTGGACCATGATGGCCAAGCCGGAGTAGGCCACCCGATCTCCTTCCAGGCTTCTGGGGTCTCAGGAGACCCAAGGAGGTGGGTGAAAGGATTACCGCTGTTTTGACATCAGACTGTTGAATCATGATGTCATTGCGTGTGGCTTCCACCATTGGCCACTGTTTCCTCTTCTGAATGCTGTATCTTCGGGATGTGATGTTATGGCAGAGGGTTATGGAATTCAGAATCAACTCCTATGACGTCAATGCTGGGGGATCAAGGCGGGGCAACACTCTGGTGCATATAGTGAGTGACCTCGTGCCTATATTCCACTGCCCCCTGCGGTGCTGGCCCATAGTGCAAGGGGTGGAATAGGGATTCAGGACGGGCCATGCACACCATGACATTTTCAATGGATAGCAGGGTGTAATGCACCATAGAGTTCTGAGTGACATCATACACAACTTTATTTATTTATTTAATGTATTTGCAAAGTGCTAAAGACTCGGCCTGTAGGCAGAGGAGTGCTTACAAGACAAAACAAACAGGCAACTAAGAAGTCCAACAGGTCAGGCTAGGGAACCAGAAAAAGATACTGAGAAGGGAGAGAGCATTCGAATAGAGAAGTCTTCAGCCCACGGGTAAAGCGATCAAATGAGACACACCCTCTGAGGTCAGGAGGTAGAGCATTCCAGCACTTGGGTGCTGCATAATGAAATGCACCCTGGCCGGCCGAGGCTTACTTGGTTCTCAGCTCCAGCAAGAGACTAGTATTGAGACTAGTATTATTTGACCTCAATGTCCTTCAGACAGGCAGCCAAGATCACCTGGCTGACAGGTAGGCAGGGCTTTGGCCGTAGAGGCATTTGTGTGTCTAGAAGAAGCAGACGAAAGGTGATCCTTGCATCCACAGGCAGCCAATGAAGCGCTCTTCTGGCCTCAGAGATGTGTTCTCTCTTGCCCAAGCTTTCTACCACATGGATGGCAGTGTTTTGGATAACCCGTAACTCGGCTATCTCTCCTTTCCCAATACCCTGCAGTAGGCTGGCACAATAATCTATTTTGCCTCCAATGATGGCTCTGGCAATAGTCACGCAGTTGTTATGCGACAGAAACGGTCTTGGGACCATCAGGCCACCAGGCTGTTCACACGGGCCTTCATGTCCGTTTCTTGATCGAATACAACACCCAATGCTTTAACTTTTGATAAATAGAACAGCCTGATTGATGCTGTTCATTAGATGTCACTTTGAACTCGGTGGAATATCGGAGTCATTTTAAGTTATGTTGAGGTTCAGGGCACAGACATATTTGGCCCCCTAACCTAAGAATGGGGGGATCCAGATGATCTGGTTGCACCACATAACAATCGCTACCCAAAACTCTGTATTCTTATCAGTGACCATTACTATTATCCAAGAAGCAACAGAATAGCTAGTTAAACCATGAGTGAGGTATTTGCAAGTATTTACCATGAGAAACTAAATCTCTCTTAGGGGACGGTATTCTTGAAAGAATTAGTGACTGACAATTTTAACAGTTTAGGCAATATGACATGATATGAGTTGCCTAGGATAGCACACTTGGGTTAAGTGACAAAGCTGGGATTTGGCTCTACTCTGCAATGTCTGCACTTGACCACATTCTTTCTTTGTTCCTGTCAGACTGCAAGGTATAACTATTTCTGAATGTAACTGAAATAATTCCCTGTTTTGTAGACTTGACTTGGAAAGAGGCTCTGACAATTGGTCAGCGCTCCCCGGTCTTCCACACAATCGACCAGCATGAAAACAAATAGCAGGCAACGCGCTACAAAAGCCACCAGAATGTGAGAAGTAAAACTTTTCAAAGAAGACAGCATGGCAAAATATGATGATTTGTCCAGGATCACACTATCACCAAGTTGCAATGCCGGGATATGAATCCCAACCCGTTTGTTCCACAGTCTCAAATGTGGCTACCTATTCACCTCTCTTCACGTGTTGTCCACTGTGGGTTGCAGCCCACTTTTTACAGCCCTCCTCTGCAGGAACTGTGCTCTAGAGCTGGGCCATACTAATGACATGTACGTTCCCATAGTGAGCACTGGTCTGCTGTTTTGTAGCACAGTACATGTTACTGTCACCAAAGTGTATGTACAGGAGCATAATATCAACCTCAGAGAGAGGAAAGGATGAGCAGGCCTTACCGGGATCTGGCACTGTGACATGGCACGAGAACATGGGTTTCTGCAATGCCTGCTTAACACACTGACCCATCCTAGCACTGACATGTATCAATCTGCACAGTGGCGTAACACATACTGAGGGCCCCCCCAACTCGCCAACAAATCTCGGGTCGTGCCACACTCTGGGCCGGCCTAGATAACCACGCTCGCACAATACGCACAAACGTGCTGCTGAAGGGGTATGCCGCACAGATATAAATATGTGTTTTAATGCAATATGCAGCACACTTTCTGAGAAAAATTGGCTATAAAGCCACAGTGTTTGCAATTGTTTTGTAGGGTAACACCAATCCAATGCATGCACGTTACCAGCAGTGCACAGGAACATGAATGCTTTGCTATTAAAAATGCCATGTCACAAGGAAAACATGTCCAACTGGCTGCACAATGTAGACCAGTGTAGACACATAGTACATAATAACATTACATTAAAGCATGCCAGGCCACATTAAGACATTCCTAGACTGGTTGAAGCAATAAGATTCATCAAGAAGAGAGCCCACATTCAAGCCTCCGTCTCTGCGTCCTCCAACAACACAGCCAAACTCTTTAAATTATGCAAGGAACTGGCCAATCCCATTGCAGTCTCTGCCTCTCCCGTTCCCTCAACAGACCCTCTGTACGGCTTTGGCCTCTCGCTTCTCTGCTAAAACTCAGGACAGCCTGTCCACTATCTCCTCTTCCTCGCCCGCCTCCTCTCTCTGCCCCCTTTGGCCATCTCTCCCTCTCCTCCTCCTTTCCCCTCTTTCTCCTCTTTCTCTCTAACACCTGACAAGGTTTCTAGACAAGTCCCATATATGGAAGTGTTGTTGAGACAGGTGCTTGCCTGCCCCTCCAGAACCATCAAGGACCACATTGATACCCTTGCTCCAGCCTTGGCCGATTTCTGTAATCATTCTTTTGCCACTGGAACTTTCCCTTCTCCCAAACTCTTGGAAAAGCTGGCCATCTACCAGCTTACAATCCACAATGAATCTGTTGGTTGTCTCTATGACCATCAGTCTGGTTTAAGAGCTGCCAGAGGCACAGGGAACTGCTCTCTTGAACACCTGTGAAGATCTGATCTATGACCTTGATTCCAGCATTCCTTCTGTCCTCATCCTCCTTGAACTTTCCTCTGCTTTTGACACAGTCAACCACGTCATCCTGATCAATCGACTCCGTGAGAATCTGGGCACTTGTGTATAGGCACGTTATAAATGCCATATCATATCATATCATATCATATATCATGGATTAGGCCCTGGAGTGGCTGACATCCTTCCTCTTGGACCGCCCCTCCCAGGTCCAACCTCGTCCCATTCTCTCTACCACCGCTCTCTACCTGTGGCGTTCTCCAGGGCACTATCCTCCCACCCTGGTTTTTCAACCTCTACTTGGCCCCTTTGGCCCACCTGATCTCTACCTTCTCCTCTAACTTTCATTGTTATGCGGATGACACTCAACTTTCCTTCAGGCTCCCCTCAGCCTACTCACCTCTCTCTCTCATTCTGGTGTCATCTTCAACACCACTCTCTCTTTCTCTCCTCACATCTCCGACGTCGCCAAGAAGTCCCACTATCAGCTGCACCTCCTTAAAGGGACTCTTCCCTTTCTCACTTTCCCCTAGAAGCTCACTGTCTCCAGAGCCCTGGTTCTCTATGTAAGAGGATTCAATTCAACACTACAGCTAAGTCAATGCCTAGTCTGGGATACTGAATGGAAACCCTTATTGATATATCTTTATGTCCAGTTCATGCGTTCTGGATGACTACCCCTATATAACACCCCTCTCTTGGAATCCTCCTGACCCCACTGAGCCAAGAAGTAGTTCTGTTTTGCAAGTTAAAAGGTTTAATTGATAGTTTCAACAATAGGTATATATATCACACTTTAGAATAAATTAATAATTGAATAGCACACTTAATCTGATATGATAAAGATTAACAACATAGAATCTGGCACTGGCACACTTCTTGATAATCACTAAGGAGTTGACATGAAATGGATAAGATAGCAACAATACTTTTATGGTTTCAAATGGATGCAATGTGGAATGAAATGCAGTACAGAAAATAACTTGATAGGATTTCAGCAAAAGACAATGTAATCACTTTCTTGGACAATTCACCCCCCCCTTTTATGCAATGCAAGGAAATGGAAGGGAGGCACACAATTCTCAGAAATGCAATTCAAATGTAATTCAGTTCACCCAGCAACTTAGACTACAGAAGTTGAAAACACAGGCAAAATGCTTTGATATGTGCTGGCAATGGAGTGAAAATATGTTAAAATGCTTTTAATTCCCTCTAGAGGTTTAGGGTGAGTGGTATCTAGTTAATATTAGTCCAGGCTCACACTAGCAATGATTCAGGGATGATTAGCAGGTTAAACGAATTTCTGGCAAATGGAAGGCAAGCAGCAGCAGATTTTTACACGTGAAGAAATTTGCAAATCGCGGCAAAATTCGCGAATGCGTGTTCCGCGATTGCGGTAAAACTATAAGGGTAGGAATGTGGTTCTTGGTGCGATTAAAAGCTAATATTCTAAGCTTTCAGATGAAAGTTACTGCAAGTCTCTAAGACAAACGGTCGCGGAGATATGAGCGATTTAGTGAAGGTCGTTTTTGGTTTTGCAAATTTTAAACGCAACACTTTTTCAGCTTTAAAAATGATGGCAGAATAACACAATTGCTAAGCTGCAGTTCTACTTAGATTAAAAATGGATTGAATTATATGATTTTAACTAAGAGATGTGTTCTGAGTTTTGCTGAGTACTCACAAGAGATTTGAACCGGAAAGCGACTTGGTCACGGACTTCAGTCTGGTCAGGTCTTCCCGCGTTCCGCTCACAGCGCCTGGCCTCTGGAACTGCTCACAGCATCGGGGTCAGCACTCTGGATACAATGGCCTGGTCTCTGCTAGGCACCGGTTCTCTGGGTCGGGTCCTGCCTTCTCTTTGGATATTTCTGTCACCGGGTTCTTGCAAAAGTTCTTGGCAAAATTCAGACGGCGTCAGCCGGCTGTCTGAAGAGTTCAGTTGCAAAAAGATTTTCAGGCCTGTTGACAAATACTCTTGCTGGCAGTGGCCTTTTTGGTTAAGGTTCTGTAGTCTCTGTTTATCTTGGAGTCTAAGTGTTGGCTCCTTGAAGGTTGATGGAGGTAAGTATGGATTTTTCCGGCAGAGCGTCCCGCTGCAGATGGAAATGAATGTCTCTACCTAAGTTTCAGTGGTCCATTTATATGTTCTGCAAGTGGGTGTGTGTGTTGGTCATAACTAAACTTGCCCCTCTCACTTGTCATTGGTCCAGCTTTCATTTCTCCCCTGATTGGGGGAGCTAAGTTGTGTCAGAGTGATGTCAGCCATTTATGATCTCTTGAAAAAAACTCCCCTGTCATCTGTGCACCCAAATCTATATATGATCAAAATACATATTTCACAGTTACACAGTTGTTTGAAATTACATACCCATGTCACATATCACATGAGGTATACTCTGTCCCAAATCTGCTGTTTCTAAGAGCTTGCATTCAAAAATGGCAACTTTTAGCACTTTTTAATGTGCCAAACAACATTGGATCTTCATTAAATTTTATACAACTGTTCCTCACATATCTACCCACATACCAATGCATTTTCGTTTGTCTAGCTGAAACAGGGAGTCTGTAATATTAATAAACAGCAGGGTTTTGTCCCAGAATAAACCCACAATTTGGAGTTTGGGCTTGAATTAAAGGTACATTTTTTAAATTAAGTCTCTCAAAGTTATACATTTCTGTCATTTGATTACAAAGAGTTATCAGTGTTTTTGTAAAATATATATTTTACTTTCAATTCAGTCCTCAGAGTGTTGGAGTCCGCCTCCAAGACTTGGGTGGGTCAGTCACATGTCTTCTGGCAGGCAGGCCTTTGTTGACAGTAAAACAGTAAAAATCAACATATTCCTTTCAGAGGAGAGGGGCCATTGTGTGGTCTCTGGGAAGCTGACATCAGGAGGCCAGGGAGCCACTTTGCATTTAATTAACAGAACCCTGTGATTTCCTGGCTTCCTGTGTTGAGTTCTGAAGTGTCAAGAGTTCTCAGGACAGGCAACCCCTTTGAACTTTTGATGAAATGAGACCCCTTTCTTTGCACTAGACAGTTTTGCAAGACAGCTCTCCTGTCAGAGTTTAGACCGCCAGCGCCACCCTCAGGATTTTGCGGTTACTGCATCCCTCCTTGGGATTTTTTTTAGATTGATTCATTTCAGCAAGTGATATTACATGGAGTATATTGTCCATGTTCAGGACATGGCATTGGTGGGTTTCTGAAGTAAAGTAATTCTGTGCCCATGATTTTGCCATATTTGACATTCAAGAAAAATGAATTCCCCACAATTCTAGGTGGCTTTTGGCAATCAGCATTGCCATTCCCAATGGTTTCAGACTACTGTGCGGGTAGTCCAATGGTGGTTTTAGGCAGTGCCCTTCTGTGCCCATAACATCGGCAAAATGGGTGGCAGCCTATTCTTCATGCACTTCCCTGGGCATCTTCTGGGAAGTTCTGGCCACCATGATGTTTTCAACGCCAGTACTGCCCAGTTTTTGAGGTAGGGCTCGGATGCATGGGTAAAAACATCCCACATCTATAGGCTGGACTACTGCAACAGTCACTTTCTAAATATGCCTTCCTCTACCCTCCACTCTCTGCAACTAATCCAGAACAGGACTGCGAGACTTATCCTTGGCCGGTGGCTGCAAGGATCAAGTTGAAGACCCTTCGCATTGTCCACAAGGCTTTCTGGGGCTGGTATCCGCACTACATCCAACACTCTCTTCCAAAATACCTTCCTTCTCGATCCCCTAAGGGTTAGATGCTTCTCCAGGCTGAGAGGGCGAGAGGGGTAGATCCCTCTCCCTGCAGGTGCCTCCCTCTGGAATGGCCTCCCTGCCCCTCCCAAACTTGAGCTGGACCTCCAGAAGTTCCGGAAGCAGCTCAAAACGTTCCTCTTGTCCTCTGTTTTCTCTCTCTCTCCCTCGCTTGCTGACCTACCTGACCTACTTGTCTGCTGTACCAACTGGTTGCTTGGATACTCTCAGTCTCACTGCGTCCAGGCTCTTTCTTGATCAGTCACCCATCCACTGCCTCCGGGCCTACCACGCAGTTAGGGGCTGTAACTGTAACCCTACAGTCCCTTGTTCTCTTTGCACTACCCAGAGCTGCAGTGCCCTGGGTGCACATACTCAGAGCATTGCTGGCCTGTTTCCCGCCCTCTCCCTTGCACTTCCCCCCTCCCTTTCCCCTTGCACTTCTTGTTCTCACACCTGCACGATCTGAATGACAACAGGCTTAGTAAGATAATTTGTCTTGTCCTCCCTCTGTTTTCCTTCCCTTGTCGTGCCTAAAACACTTGTGTGCAGTCGCATTATAAATGACTTATCATATCATATCATATGATATAATTTTATCACAGATGCCCAGAAAAACATACAGTGCCGCAGTAAGAAACGGCTAGACTGGCAGAGCCCAAATGCCAGTCTAGCCAGTTAATTACACTTAGCAGGACTGCTTTATCAGAAATGCCCAGTTAAAAAAAGGCATACCAAACTGAGGAATGACTAGACTGGCTGCACCAAAATGCCTCTCTAGCCACGAATACCACATATAATGCCTGCTTAGCCCCCCACACATCCCCTCTCCCATCCCCTACCCCAACCTCCAAAATCAGCTAATTGACCCAGAATTACCTCCACGTCCCTCTTCCTTTCCCATTGCTTATGGTTGAGGCTCCTTACCTCATAGCTAACTACTGGGATGAGGAAGAGTGGGACTAGGAGTAATGAAGATTACAGGCAGCTAAGTGAGGTATTACCTTCATGTACCTCTAGCTCATCCCAGTACTTGTGTATGAGGCATACTGCCTCATACACAAGTACTGCCTCATACACAAGTACTGGGATGAGGAAGAATAGAGCTAGGAGTAATGAATATTACCAATAAGTAATCAAGGCATTTAACACAAGTAGTGGTGCAACACCATTGAGCTGACTGGGCTTCAGCACTCCCCCTTCCCCTGAAATTGTGGGTTATGTTGCCTTGACCTGGCTGACCTACAGAGCAGTTTCCAGACAGAAAAGGACACAGATGTTAAACAGCACCTGGGTTTTGCCATTAAGAAGGGCCCAGCCCAGCAATTACTAATGTACATCATTTCACTGTTAGTACCTGCATTCAAATGCCACATTTTTTAAGCAATTGAAATTTTGATGTGGGTTTAGTACTTGCATGCCAGGGGAGTGATTGGAAGGGTAGAGAGGGAACAGGAAACCAGTCATTCTCACAGTAGTCTATACGTGGGTGCTTTCAGTCTTAAAGGAGAGAGTTAACTGCTTGTAACATTGAAGCTGCATTAGAATAGTCTAATTAAAATGCATAAAGAAGTTAGATGCCCCCACACAAATAAGTTTGCTCCTCCCCATCACACGTGAAGTTAGCGCCTCTGCCAACATTTGAAGGGTCAGCCCACTGAAATGTAGGTTTTGTTACACCCCTGAACACAAGCACCCACACCATTCACCATATATACACACTCACACCCAGCCATACATACATTTACATGTGCACTCTTTCACCATACAGGCACACCTAGGCAGCCACCCGTACATTTAAGTGTGCACCCTTTCACCACCGGCACACCCAGGCAGCCACCCATACATGTAACTGTGCAACCTTTCACCATACAGGCACACACACCCAGGCACCCACCCATATATTTAAGTGTGCACCCTTTCACCATACAGGCACATCCAGGCAGCCACCCATACATTTAAGTGTGCATCCTTTCACTGTACATGCACACCCAACTACCCACACATGTGTGTGAAATCATTCACCATACACTCACACAGGCAGCCACCTATACATTTAAGTGTGCACCCTTTCACTATACAGGCACACGCAGGCAGCCACCCATACATTTAAGTGTGCATCCTTTCACCGTACATGCATACCCAGCCACCGATACATTTGTGTGCACTCTTTCACTATACACTCGCACATGCACACGTCATGGTGTTGAGGGGAGCCATAATGATTCAAAAATAAATTGTTTCTTTTTGAAGTAACTCTGACTTCATAAAGAAATTATTTTCTTTAAGGACTGAACCATAACGGAATAATTTCTTTATGAAGGCAGCGTGACTTCAAAAATAAACTATTTATTTTTGAAGTCATAGGGCTTCCCCCACCCCATGACATGGATGCCTCCAGCCAAGGATCTTCATGTCATGGGCTGGGGGTAGCCCACGGACTTGTATTCATTCTGCTTTCATAAAGACACTATTTCTGTTACAGAAATATGTCTTTATAAATGCAGAGTGAATTCAAAAAGAAAAATGTAAAACAAAAAAAAATGGAAACTTTTTTTTCTCTTTTTTTAACTCCAAGTAGGGCCCCCTCCCAAGACATGGGGTCGTGGGGCCCCCCTCACCGCGGGGGCTGCACGGGCCCCTGATATGCCAGTGAATCTGCAGTTCAGCCTATTACATGTGATCAATATATTCCCCACAGAAAGGTGAAAATGCTACACTCCTTCTATACTGAACACACAATCTCTGTGTGCTTCAGTGAACATCCTGCTGTGCACTATATAGTGTCATAACGTGATCTTTCTGTTTTGTAACAAATGGATGTGACATCTTTGCATCAGGCAGCCATATGGGGCCTCACCATCAAGGTGGGGGGAGTCTGGGGCACATGTCCTGTTGCCCTCCCCTAGAGATGTCTCTGTGGGATATAACTCTGTAGTTGATAGCTACCCATCTATAATTCTATAAGTATCTTCATTTCTGTGACATCACGCAAGTGGCTAATCTTGTGTGGCTTATGGTGTTGTGGTAAATGGCTTCCAGTGCAATCCAGGGACAACACAGCACATTCCAAATACCCTGAACTTAACATACCACGCGACCCATCGCTCCCTTGTCTCGGGAGGATAGCTCAGGGGCAATGTGCTTGCCTTGGATGCAAGACGGCACAGGTTCGATCCCCGGGTCCGTGCTTGGAAAACTCTGGCTATTAAGTGTGTTATAAATAACTAATCATATCATATTAAATTCATACCAACCTATGTCCAAATTGGACATTTTTTACTCTCCCTTTTTTTTAAGTCTCTTTAATGCTGAGGAACGTCCTCAAGTAAATCATGAATACTATTTTCCAGACGCCTCTCATTTTAGCAGTGGGTGAGTATTTTGCATTGTGCCATTAGCATCTCGTCATTGCATTGAATGTCAAGCAGGAAATGACCCAAAAGCCCCGATTTTTAAAAAAGGATGATAATTCCAGCACTGATGGCAAATGCAAAACACCATCGCCAAGCCTCCCTGAACTAAAAGGTGTCCTGAAATTATAGGCACGTCACTGCAACATAATGTGGTATCCAGCGATATGATCACTTGAAATTATATCGTGGGTGACTGGATACTTTTCTAAGGCCCTATCCACCACTTTCTCCAAGTATTCTAGGACTGGAGTTTGTTTATATAATTGCACCAGTCCTAAAATATGCCCTCTCGTGTTTATCAGCGGGCAGAGCCCGGCCACCATTCGATAACTGCTCACAAGCCATTGCTCCAAGTTTAATGCACTCTTCTAAGGCTGGACCAAAAGCAGCTGTGCACAGTGGTTTCACATGCTAACAACAACACAGGCCATCTCAGCACCCTTCCATGCCAGATATCAGCCAGGAGAGATGCCAGAAAATGTAATGCAGGCGTCAGATTCTAAGTGCAGTAAATGGGTTGCCACAGCATTGAACCTCAAGCTGATGACACCATGTACTATTAATGGATGTGACCAGCAGGTCCTATGTGTAACATACACAAGAGGAAGAGTGTTGTTGAGGAAGTCCCCATGCCGCTAGCTCACTCTTTCACCTGAACCTCTTCTTCTTGTCTATTTCTCAGGGGGGGGGGCTGTATCTCACTTCCCACAGTCCGGTTCCCTGCCCCGTTACCCCGCTTTTCCCCGGTCCCCCCTGCTCACCATTACCAAACCCCACTCCATCTTATTTATAGTTTCCAGACCACTTCAACGAAGGATGACATACTGCATGTCAGCCAATGCGATGCAGTCTTTAGTGCGTCAAGCTTTGGAGAAGTGGTCTGGAGACCGCACTCGCCACTACATTTCCAGGGTTGCATCATAGCCCCTTTTTTTGTTCAATTTATATCTTAATAGCCTTGATGGTTATTTGGGAGAACTAGAAGTCTCAATGATTAAAAGGACTGTGTATGCAATCCTTGCCCGCACTCGCCATGTTGTCCTTATGTCAAGGAACCCATTAACCGTACAAAAACCTCTGAGCAGTTATGAGGTTGGTAGGGAGATGTGCGCAATGGAAGTTAATACTGTGTGTACAAAAAGGGCCAAAACAGGAAGTGAATTTTCTGATTGGGCAAGCCATGCTTTTAGGCATTAGTACCGGACGAGGGACAATCAGATTATAACAGTCGATCTGATTGTCCCTCGCTGGGTCGTTACCAGCGCTACAAAGACTCACCCACTCCAGTTTTGCGTGCCGCATGCTTCGTAGTCCCTTCCCTTGCTGCGACTGCCCACCATGGAAAGGGAGAAGGTACTCCGTGTAGTCACTTTGCCTCGATCCATGGGGGCCATTTTCTTTGTTTACTTTTTTTAAAATATCTTTTTAATGGAAGCTATGGAAAGGGAGAAGGGACTACACGTAGTGCTTTTTTCCCCCCAGGTTAATAAATGGTTTACATGCTGTTTCTCAACTCAAGAAAAACGACTCTTTGTAGCCTGGTAAAAAGTGCTGGGGTACTAATAGCAATAGAACCCTGGGAGGGTGGGGCGATACCAGTGAGGTAGTGCCCCCAGGGCTACTTTAAAGCCCTTGCTCGCTCAGGCTTGTAGCTATCTCCCTGGAACATTACCCGACTGAGAATGCCCACCTCATTGGGTGCTTTTGCTTTAGTGATACATTTGACAATCTATCAGGAGATTTCGTTCTTACACAGGCCAATCTAAATCCAGTATTCCACATGCACAGCATGGTGCGGGCACTGTGGCACCTGGCCTAAAGGACGATGAGGGCACTTCTGATTGTGTGGCCAGGTTTCGGCAGGTGTTTGGGCGACCTTTCAAGAGCTGGGGGTGAAGAGGAAGAGGTTTGAGGGTCTTGGGGGGAATACAGTGAATGCATTACTGTATTTAGAGGCTGGGCCTAGGCCCTTAGCCTCCCTCTAATCACCTTGCACTTTACAGGGTCTAGATGTGGGCCAATGAGCGGGCGGTCCTGGATAGATGAGTCACCCCCGGCACCTGGTCTCTTGATCAGCTATCAGGGATGGACTGGCCTATAGGGAACTCTGGAGATTTCCTGGTGGGCCTCTGCACCCTGGGCCTCTTTTCTGTGGTATTTTCAAATTTTCTCATAGGAAAAGCATTGGGCTTGCTGAAAATGTGTCATATGGGGCCACTTTGAACTTTATTTCCAGGGCCTCTTTTGGTCCCCAGTACATTTTTCCAGGGCCTTTTTTAGTTCCCAGTCCAGCCCTGTTAGCTATTGACTGTTGTTTGTGTAAAATCTATGAAACCTACGACAATGCCTCTATTATGAATAAATCCGCACAGGCGGCCATTGTTCAGGCCGCCCAAGGCACGCGGGCCCAGGCTTCCGTGCGAGGCGTGGCCACAGAAATGACTGAATCTGTTTGCTTGCACCGCTCACCTCATGACTCGGAAGCATGTCCTTTCCATGTCATTATGAACAGTGCTGCTGTGCAACTAGTCACTAGACTGTGTGCAGTGCACCAGGTTGGATGAGACAGGGTTGGTCAATGTGACTTTACTTCTGAGCAAACTCGCTTGCACGTTTTTCTTGTGCTCACGGGACATTACTCCTAGAACACGTGTGTGGTTATTCAGGGGCATGCACTGTAGACGTCCTTTACTCTTCTTGGACCCCATGAAACGAACAGATACCAGTACATGCTGGTGTTCAGGGCAGCATTTCAGGCCAGCATTAAAAGTACAAAATAACAGTGTGTGTGTTTAGCAGCTTAGTCATGTTGATATGTGTTATCGACCGTGACTTGGCGAATTATGTATCAATACGCTGTTTTATTAGATGTTGTTAGGCGTTAATGTTTTCTTTTATTTCTGTGAAGCACTTTTTTTTTCTTTTTAATGTGCCTTTGAAAAATACTTATTTGATCCGAATGCTGTTACCATGGCAACCTGGCGCCCAGGACGTCTCTCTTCAGCACTCTGATCACCCTATCATTTTAACCTCAAGCAAAAGACATCACTCCTCTGCCCCGGCCCTTTCAGGGCGTAACCCAGCACCGCATGTTAACCTCTCGCGCAGGGCATCTCTCCTACGCGCCCTGCTGTATCAGCGCTATGATCTCACTCGCATTGTAACCCCAGGGGCAGGGCATCTCTCCCACGCGCCCTGCTCACTCGCATTGTAACCCCAGGGGCAGGGCATCTCTCCCTGTATCCCTGCTGTATCAGCGCTATGATCTCACTCGCATTGTAACCCCAGGGGCAGGGCATCTCTCCCACGCGCCCTGCTCACTCGCATTGTAACCCCAGGGGCAGGGCATCTCTCCCTGTATCCCTGCTGTATCAGCGCTATGGTCTCACTCGCATTGTAACCCCAGGGGCAGGGCATCTCTCCCACGCGCCCTGCTCACTCGCATTGTAACCCCAGGGGCAGGGCATCTCTCCCTGTATCCCTGCTGTATCAGCGCTATGGCAGGGCATCTCTCCCACGCGCCCTGCTCACTCGCATTGTAACCCCAGGGGCAGGGCATCTCTCCCTGTATCCCTGCTGTATCAGCGCTATGGTCTCACTCGCATTGTAACCCCAGGGGCAGGGCATCTCTCCCTGTATCCCTGCTGTATCAGCGCTATGGTCTCACTCGCATTGTAACCCCAGGGGCAGGGCATCTCTCCCTGTATCCCTGCTGTATCAGCGCTATGATCTCACTCGCATTGTAACCCCAGGGGCAGGGCATCTCTCCCTGTATCCCTGCTGTATCAGCGCTATGGTCTCACTCGCATTGTAACCCCAGGGGCAGGGTATCTCTCCTACGCACCCTGCGCCCTGCTGTATCAGCGCTATGATCTCACTCGCATTGTAACCCCAAGGGCAGGGCATCTCTCCCACGCGCCCTGCTGTATCAGCGCTATGATCTCACTCGCATTGTAACCCCAGATATGATCTCACTCGCATTGTAACCCCAGGGGCAGGGCATCTCTCCCACGCGCCCTGCTGTATCAGCGCTATGAACTCACTCGCATTGTAACCCCAGATATGATCTCACTCGCATTGTAACCCCAGGGGCAGGGCATCTCTCCCTGTATCCCTGCTGTATCAGCGCTATGATCTCACTCGCATTGTAACCCCAGGGGCAGGGTATCTCTCCTACGCACCCCGCGCCCTGCTGTATCAGCGCTATGATCTCACTCGCATTGTAACCCCAGGGGCAGGGCATCTCTCCCACGCGCCCTGCTGTATCCGCGCTATGATCTCACTCGCATTGTAACCCCAGATATGATCTCACTCGCATTGTAACCCCAGGGGCAGGGCATCTCCCCCACGCACCCTGCTATATCAGCGCTATGATCTCACTCGCATTGTAACCCCAGATATGATCTCACTCGCATTGTAACCCCAGGTATGATCTCACTCGCATTGTAACCCCAGGGGCAGGGCATCTCTCCTCCATGCCCTAGCACAGTGGTCTTCAAACTTTTTTGGCTCGGGCCCCCCCTGAGCCAAGTTTGGTCAGGCCGGGCCCCCCTAAAAGTGCCGGATGGACAGTATGTAGAAATCGCTATGAACTTTTGCATGCCGTCACCGCACCCTACTCCCAGTACAGACCCTGGGCTCTCCCCACCCTACTCCCACCACTATCACAGTGCTGCCGCCCATCCTGCTCCCATCACAGTCCCATAACACACGCATACAAACATCCATACACATTTAAATAAAAAATAAATCGCCATAAACGTACCTCATGTGGTTGCTAAAATGCCCCGCTCCAGGTTACTCTGCCCATATGTGCGAGGAGGTGCAGGAGCACCGCCTCACACATACATACATGCAGTGCCCCAGCCAGCATTTCCAATGAGCTATGCAAGGCTGGCGAAGCATAACACCCCCAGCGTTGCATGGCTCAGTGATCTTGTGCGGTTGTGGAAATGAACTGTCAAAGGCAAACAGTGTTTCCCTTTGACAGTTCAGCCAGCCCAGGGCACTCCCTCAGCTGGAAAAAGCAGCTGAGGGAGTGCTCAGTGTTTCACTGGGCTTGCTCCTCGATAATGGGTGAGGTGGCCAGTGGGTGGATGCCCCCTCACCCATTAGGGATGAGTCGGCAGGCTTGGACTGGCCTATAGGGCAATAGGGCGATGACTGTACCAAAAATGCAAAATGCTAGTGTAGGCCAATCAAAATGGGCCACTTTTTTGGCCAATGTGGGCCAGTTTGAGGAGTTACTTCACCATGCAGCTAGTAGTTTTACCATTGTTGCTGAATAAATATTCTTTAAATATCACAATTTGTTTACATTTGAATAAAAAACAACCCCTTGTGTACTATTCAAACAGTCTGTGACTAAAGGACTGAATATCCATTTGCAACTGCTGGCCATGTTTTCATTGGTGCCTAAGACCGTTGTATGGTCCAGTCTAACCATGTGAGCTGCCCCCTCCCATTTCCCCCAATCTAAAAAAAAATAAAAAAAAAATATATATATATAACTGTTTGAAGACCTCTGCACCTAGCATATCCGCACTGATCTCTCCTCCATGCCCTAGCATATCCGCACTGGAACGGATTCTCATCTTCGCTCCAGGTGTAGGGCATCTCTCCTCCATGCCCTCGCGTATCCGCAATGGAACGGATTCCCATCCTCTTTGCCCCAGGCGTAGGGCATCTCTCTTCCATGCCCGAGCATATTCACACTACAACGGATTCCCATCCTCTTCACCCCAGGTGCCGGACATCTCACCTCCATGCCCTAGGATACCCGCACAGGAACAGATTCCCATCCTCTTCACTCCAGGTGCAGGACATCTTTCCTCCATGCCCTAGCATATCCGCACATGAACGGATTCCCATCCTCTTCACCCCAGGCGCAGGACATCTCTCCTCTATGCCCCAGCATATCCGAACTGGAACGGATTCCCATCCTCTTCACCCCGGGCGTAGGACATCTCTCCTCCATGCCCTAGCATATCCGGACTGGAACGGATGCCCGCCCTCTTCACCCCAGGCGCAGGACATCTGTCCTCCATGCCCTAACATATCCGGACTGGAACGAATTCCCATCCTCTTCACCCCAGGCGCAGGACATCTCTCCTCTATGCCCTAGCATATCCACACTGGAATGGATTCCCATCCTCTTCACCCCAGGCGCAGGACATCTCTCCTCCATGTCCTAACATATCCGAACTGGAACAGATTCCCATCCACTTCACCCCAGGCGCAGGACATCTCTCCTAGATGCCCTAACATATCCTCACTGAAACGGATTCCCATCCTCTTCACCCCAGGCGCAGGACATCTCTCCTCCATGCCCTAGCATATCCGCACTGGAACGGATTCTCATCCTCTTCACCCCAGGCGCAGGACATCTCTCCTCAGTGCCATATGAGCTCAGTACCGCGATATCTCTCTGGCGTCATTGTAAAGCAACCGAAGGGGGGTGTCTGTACTCCTGCTCTCTATATGGCAGAGAAGAGGCACAGAGGACCCCAGCCAAGTTCTCTATTACGGTATCAACGGTCGAGCAATCAAGGCCTAGCTTTTCAGGAGGTGCTGCAGGCTGGTTCTTAAGTACAGTGTAGTCCCCAAGCACCCACAAAGGAATGTCCGCACACTGTATCAGTTAAAACACAGTCCTTATATCATTAAAGTTCATGGTTATATACACAATCACAATAACTCACTTTGTGCTCAGAAAATCTACAATGGCAAATATATACAGTTCTAAAGTGGTACCACAGTTATTATTAGATCTCATTAACGTGCATCAACTGTACTCTGATCAAATGTCACACAGATCAAATAAAGGAAACCAACAATAGATATAGGAGAGAAAGCAGTTGGTTAGAACAATTGGCAGAATACTGGCCCTGCTACCTAGAGCTGTAAAGTAAAGGGATACCACAAGCCCAGTCCAGATATTCTTCAGTTAAACGTATTCCCTTACAAAGTGTTTCCACCACCCCAATGTACCTTGAAAAGCAGAGTTACTCGAGGAGGCGTCGGCAGATCCTTCTTAAGTGACTCCCTTTAAAGCAGGAGCCATGGATCGGTGATGGCCTCGAAGAAGGTGAACTTGGCGTCGATGATTGTCGTCGGAAAGTTCAGTGACGTTGAGGCAGCAGCCTCGGTCCTGCGGTGCTCGTCGATGACGAGTCAAAGACGTCCTGCAGGGATGAGGCGTGCGGGACACCTTGGTGTCAATAGTTCTGGACCGCAAAGAGTTTGTGAAGAACTGTGGCCCAGCAAGGGCGTCGAGTCGTCCGGCTGTCAAACCGGATATTAAATTATGCCTCTTATTACAAACGATTTGTATGTATATTGGCCTACGCCAAGTTGCTTAAAATTGTACGCGAATAACTCTCTGTGGCAAGGTCTTGACCTTAGAAATTGATGTAAGCCGCCATCTTGAATCAAGCCTCCATTTTAGGTTAGGAACCGCCATTTTGGGGTTTTATACAAAGTCACCCTGTAATCTAAAATGGCCGTCTCGTGTGTCCTTGTTCTTGCCTTAACCTCTCCAACCTCTGTAGGGGAGTTAATACCCAACCTGCCCTCAGGCTACATGTTAGGGTCATGTAGACCTTGTCCTTTGTTGACCTCGGGAGCAGGGGATTACTTGAATTAGCAATGTTAAACTACAAGTATACAAGAACAGTGATGCTATCCGAATATAATACGCGAAACATTGTTTGGTCTGTATTAAAACAATATGTAAAGAGTGTAAATTTTAAATTAAAGAATAATGGAGTGTGTTAGTAAATGTATTGAAAAAGTAAACCACAAGCACAGGACATGTAAATTAGGAAAGTGAACCTGGCGCGACCCTAGCCCAGTGCATGATTAACCTGTGAAGGGGCTGGACATCATTTTACAAATTGTATAAATGCGTCGATGTCCAGCTAGGAAATTCTCTCACTGCTCACATTGAACCCTGCTGGTGGTCTCTGTGATCTATTGACAGCCAAATAGCTATTTGTGTACTTTATTGAATACTGTTCAGTTTTGTAATAAAGATTCTGGGAATCTTTATAAGCCTGTGTGGGTGTATTTTCCTTTGCTCGGAGTAACAGTCGTAATATTGTATTTTTTTCCGATTCCACAGATGGCGCCCGAATAGGGACCCTCAAGATTGACTTCGTCTCGTTGAAGGTTGGCTCGGCTATCGGACTGGGATCGGACGGTGCCAACAGAACCGGCCACTGTAAGACGAGAAGAGAATTCCTCGATGAAAACTGCACAATCCGATCCCTGGACGGTGAGCTGTAGCCCGAGACGACGTCTTGACGAGGGTCCATATATTTGAGGTGGGTAAATTTGCCGAAAATCACCAGACACGTGGGTCCTTTGCATTGTCCTTAGTAACCCGATCGGGCCTCCCAGTCCTTTGGTCAGGTGAATCGTGTCCTGATTCTTAATTTAACCCTGACAAATTTGAATTTGGAGTATTGTACTCGCGAGCACAATTATTTAACCAGGTAACACCAGAACTTTGATATGCCTGGGAAATTGTCTGCCTGCTTTAGGGCATTTTTCCGCAGTGACAGACAATCTTTGGAAGATAGCCGTCCCGCACCACAGGAGGGGTCGCCGGCATGTACTATGTACTGTAAGAAATGCTTTGGTAGTATAGCATTTAATGACATTTGGCACAGACAAACCAGACATAATTCTAATCTTCGGTGGCCAACCAATGGTAGTTTTGAAATCCCTCATATAGAATATTTAGAGTCTGTATTAGTAAAGAAAAAGGCTAGGCCTGCAGCATTTGACGCGTTGCACAGTTGGAAAACAGAAGCTTTGCAGCAACAAAAGAGTGGAGAGAAACATATGCGTCGACATATGACGAGTGTCGAAAAGGCACAGTTATATGATCAAAATAAACAATTGGAGTCAGTTAGGAACACAGACAGGGCATTTCAATTAGGCATTCAGAAAATCTACCCTTCAAAAGATTTTCATACATCAGACGAATTGATTAATAAACTCTTGCATGAACGAAGGCCTGATGCCTCTGCGCCACCTCCATATGTCCCTCCTCCTGGCGCTTTGCCCCTTCCTGTTGTAGTTCCCCCTCCTATAGTTCCTCCGGTCCTCCCTGTTGTTCTTCCTGTTGTTCTTCCAGCCGTCGCCCCTTTGCCTGCCCCCTTACCTTCACCTGTTGCTATTCAGAATGTGCCTACTCTTCCTCTTCCAAGTGATCCTGCATCGCTTGTAGTAGACCAGGGAGCAAGACCAAGGGTTGTGACTCGTAATACTGTGTCGCCAGACAAGAGGAGTGAATTGAATGCTTGGGCTAAACATTGTATGGAGAAGGGTGAACAAGCTGATGTTTTTTCCACACTCGAAAATTTAAAAGATATTCCTGAGAAAAATGTTTTTATCGAAGGATTAGGGACTCATTTAAGTATAATGTGGAATAGACTACATGATGTAGATTTCCCACAAGGGTTACGGGATTTGACCGCCTTAGCGTTGTCCAGAGATACTGCGGAGAAGGTATATGAGCATGTTGAGAGGATTTTTGAGTATAGGAAGCAGTTGGAAGAGTTACAGAACGAGGAAGTAGATGGTGATAGTTTAGGTATTATGTACTTACAGAAACGTTTTTCTCCTCGTCGAGAATTAAAAGGTGAGGAAGCACAAATTTGTACAAAGGACGCGATAAGATGGATTTCGGATATGTCGATAACTCCAGATGAAGTATATGACACATACAGTCAATATATGTAGAAATGCAAAAGAAAGTGATACAGGTGATGGTAGAGCACCTGCAGAATGAGTGTGTAAGAAGAAAGATTTGTTGTCCCGCAGAATTGTTGAGTGTTTATAAGAGAGCTTTTTCGATTGATACTTCTTCGACTGCCTTAGCGCTTGATTTGGCTCTGTTGCTTAGTAAGTGTTCGGAGCTGCCTACTTCTCAGTTGCCTATGAGAGAGGTCCCTCCAACATTTGTCCCAAAAGTTGAGATTGCGGCTGATGCTACACGAGGTATAGTAGCCGGAGAAATTCCTGCACATTACGTTTCACAGTTTGTTCACGTCCCGTTTTCAAGACAGGAAGTGAACACCATAAAGCAATCTATTCCTGATATATGAAAAAATCCAACCGGATTCTATAAAGAAATAGAGTCGGTCTTACAGTCGTCAGTATTCACTCTAAGTGATATTGACCTATTATTTCCCGTACTCCTGTCAGTTGATTTGTGGAAGCAGATTAGGACTATAGATGACATACCTGGGTTAGGAGATACATGGGATAACATGACTAGGCTAGACAGAGAAAGGCCAGCTGGCGAACGACCACCTCAAGTGATATTAACCTTGCCTGATAGAATTATTGTAAAATTGAAAACTATAGTTCCAGAAAAAAGAATCATATGGGACAAGCTTACGGCCTGTGTCCAAGGAAAGTCTGAGGGTGCTACCAATTTTTTCAATCGGTTCGAGCAGGTATTCTCGGATTTCAGTGGACAAGACTTGGGCACAGAGTCAGGGAAAAGGTTGTTTGTCTACAAATTTGTACGTGGATTGCTGCCTGACATCCAGTTACAGATTATGTCCTCTGAAAGCGCTTGGCAGGAGAAGTCCCAATCAGAAGTATTGCATAAGGCTCAGTATTATGAAAATCGTGTAAATATTGAAAAAGAGAAACTTGAGAAAAAAGAGGGTGACTTGAAAACTAAAGTTTTATTGCAGCAGATTGTTAGAAACCCTAGAGGGGGTAATCAATTTAGAGGTCAGTACATTCCACAGGGAAGTGTGCCCTTGGCTCTGGTAACCATTAACCAGTGTGCCTATTGCCGGCAGGAAGGCCACTGGCGCGCACAATGTCCGACCTTACAGCAAAGGTCATTTGGGAACATGGGTAGACGATCCAGAGGTCGCCCAGGTGCAGGGGGCCCTGGCAGAGGTTAGTTTGCACCAGAATCACAGCAACCTTCTTCACAAGATAAGCAAGTTTCGAATGTGGACAATAGAAACATTTTTGATCACCCTTCTGCGGCACACCTCTCCGAAGAGCTTCCTTCTGATAATATTTTGTTCCGCTAGGATTGCCCGAAACAGGATTTGGAACCTACGCCTATTCCCATTCATCAGAAAGGCCCCCACGTTGAGATGGCGGTGGGAAATAGGAAGCATCTATTTTTAGTAGATACGGGAGCACAGAAATGTTCCATTGACCATTCACGGGTTCCAAATATTCCCCTGTCAGGGCAATCCAACGTTTCCGTAGGGTTTTCAGGCACACCTGTAGTTTGTCTGGTTTCTTTGCCGGTACCGATAACACTGGGTCCTTTCACGGAACAGTGTCCATTCCTACTTACCACAAACTGTGGGGAGAACTTGCTGGAGCTAAATTTGTTGAAGGCATTACACGCAGTAATTCATTGTTCTCCGGATGGAATTCGGCTAACAATTTCACCCCAGCAATCACTCACCTCTCAGTTTTTGACTCGACCTTTACCGCCAGAATTTAGTAATGTTCCAGAATGCTTATGGGCAATTGATGATAATGATGTGGGCATTCTCCAAATCGAACCTGTTAAAATTATGTTGAAACATGGAGTAAAATTGCTTCACATCCCACAGTATAAGATCTCAGTTGAAGGCGAACAGGCTTTGAAATGTATAGTTTCTGATTTTGTACATCGTGGAGTAATTGAGGAGATTACGAGTAGCATATGTAACAGCCCCATTTTGCCAGTATACAAAAAAGGTGATAATGCGATTCCCTTTCATTTTATAATTGATTTACGCGCTATTAACAAAATTGTGG
Organism: Ambystoma mexicanum; assembly: GCF_040938575.1. NCBI lineage: Eukaryota > Metazoa > Chordata > Amphibia > Caudata > Ambystomatidae > Ambystoma > Ambystoma mexicanum. Next base: position 99,120,298 of record NC_090927.1, on the reverse strand, counting down.
CTCCTCAATTTCCAATTGTACCTGATGTTACAACGATATTAACCATGATTCACCATGCTTCTGCCACTCACTTTAGCGTTGTTGATCTTAAAAACGCGTTTTTCAGTATTCCCATACACAAGGATAGCAGGTATTTGTTTGCGTTTACCCTAGGTGGACGCTCATTTACATTTACTCATGCACCACAAGGGTACACTGAAAGTCCAAGTATTGATAGTAGGGCATTGAAGGAGCAGCTTGATACCCTCGAGTTGCCTACTACTTGCACGTTACTACAGTATGTAGATGACCTCCTCTTGGCTGCTGATTCTGAGAGTGCCTGTAAAGAAGGCACCATGTTGTTGCTTTGTCATCTAGCAAAACATGGCCACAATGCTTCACTTAAGAAATTCCAATATTGTTGCCAGGAGGTCGCCTATTTAGGCTATCTCCTGTCAAAGGAGGGAAGACGGTTGACACCTGAACGAATAAAGACCCATTCTGGTATGCCTTTCCCAAATACGCAAAAGGAAGTTAGAGCCTTGATAGGTATGGCTTCTTATTGTAGATTGTGGATCCCAAATTTTTCGTTAACGATTAAACCAATGCTGGCTTTGACAAAGAAGGGCATTTCTTTGCCATTGCCATGGACCTTGGAACACCAGACAGCATTCGATTTGCTCAAATCCGCGCTGTGTTCAGCGCCGGTTTTAGGAACTCCGAATTATGATAGGGCCTTTGTATTGTTTGTGCATGAACGTGATGGAAGTGCTTTGGCTGTGTTAACGCAGGAACATGGAGGGAAGAATAGGCCGTGCGGCTACTATTCCACCGCCCTTGATCCTGTAGCATGCGCTTTGCCAAGATGTTTGCGCGCTGTTGCTGCTGCTGCTGTGTCTGTAAAACAGAGTGAGGGAATGGTCCTTGGTCATGCGTTAACTCTAATGGTACCTCACTCTGTAGATATTCTATTGAATAGAACTCAAACGCAACACCTCACTTCTGCACGATTGACAAGATATGAACTGATCTTGTTTGCCCCCCACATTCAAATTCAGAGGTGTTGCGTATTAAATCCGGCTGAACTTTTACTTGCCTCACAAAATACTGTTGATGATGACGATACGTCACACGATTGCCTTTATATGACAGAACAAGAGACTAAAGGCAGAATCGATTTGAAAGACACGCCTTTGAATAGCCCTCAAATAGAGCTATTGTAACGCTCACCTGATTCCCGTAGAGGCGCCGGTCTTGACTGGGCGTATACCGTATCTTCAAAGGTGATGTGTAACACTCGGCTGGCTCTTTGGGCTGGACCTCTGTGCACTGTATGTCTGACTCGAAGGGTAAGATGTCTGCAGATAGAAAATATGGGATTAAGGAACTGGGTTATTGAATGTCTCTCTCTTCTTCCCTTTCTCTTCTCCTGTAGAACCCCAAAGGTTAACGCTCTCTCCTTAGGTAAGTGAACGCCGTGCTCTCCATCTGCCTCGGGGCAGGGTGCTGTAACCAGTTTCTTCACTGGATAAGGGGAGCAGGCCTCTTGACTTCAGAGGACTGCTGTCTGTCGTTTACTGCACGAACGGTAAGTTTCGAGTAATTCTAATGTCTTTAAAGTCTTTAGTAATGATGTTTCTTGTTTTGCAGGGTTCCGGCGATGGCGGATGACGGGCTGAAGTGAGTTGAAGATGGAGCCCGTGTGATGAATAGAAGCGCCTGGAAGCACGTAAGTAAGCGCTTGTTGCCTGCTTCACGATGCGCTCTAACTGTCTTTTTATTTTGCAGGTACAAGTTCGGAGCGGCTGCAGGGTGCCGGAATACCCACTGGGTTAGATGTGGAAAGGAGTAATGGCACGTGAGTATTAAAGTTCCCCAATGTCTTTAAACGCACCTTGTTTTGTCTTTCAGATGCGGGATGCAGCGCCGAAGGCCTCCGGAGCGTGCAAAGAGTTGGTAAGCTTTTGTCTTTCAGATGCCGGAATGCAGTGTGAAGACCTCTGGAGCGCACGAAGAGTAGGTAAGCCTTTGTCTTTCAGATGCCGGAATGCAGCGCGAGGCGTTGGTGACAGCCGATGGACCAGGTAAGTGAAGAGCTGTCACTGAAGACCGTAATGCTAACCTGTTCTTTCTTGTCTTTATAGGTGTTGCTGAAGACTGGATTCAGGATGGTAAGCCTTTTTCCTTAGGCCCAGGATCAGATGCAGAAGACACGATGAGCGTTCTGCTGCAGAGGATGCAGAATAACGCAAAGCAAGATTCATCCATCGGGTGTGGTTTAAATAGCCTCCTGTAGTGCTTAGGTGTCTCCTTCCACAGCCACGCCTAGGTAAGAAAAGAGTTCCTGCTTTCCAGAAGAGTTCCAGTGTTCTGAATCTAGGGAGTGGCTCCTGCCCCACCCAACAGGAAAAGTAGTTCCAAACAGAAGAGGATCAGAGTCTCAACTGGCAGGCAAGTAAGCAGCATGGTCTGCTGCAGGTAAGTCCACCCAAGCATTATGAGCCCGGCGCTTCCAGCGCTGGGACTGGGCATATTTATGAGCCTGGTGCCACTGGCGCCAGGACTGGGTCCAAAAGGTCCCAATTGGGACTGGTTGGCACTCGGAACCTGGGTTATGGATCTGCTTCCAAGGGAGTTGGGAAAACCCTGACCTTTTGGAAGCAGAGATCATGACAGCTATTTTGTGATGGCTCTTGTTTTAAACTTCCAGACGGAACATCCACGGCTGCTTATGCTGTCACTACTTTAAGCACGGTTGTGGAAACTAAAAGAATTATGCATAACTCTGCGCATGCCGCAGAAATTATAGCGTTAACTCGAGCTTGTGAGCTTTCTGAAGGGCGTACAGTGAATATATATACTGACAGTCAGTATGCCTTTGGGGTGGCCCACAATTTCGGTAGGCTTTGGAAAGAACGAGGTTTCTTGACCTCGCACGGAACGAAAATCCAGCACGGCACTTTAATAGTGCGATTACTTTCAGCACTTGCACTCCCTGTTCAGTTAGCTATCATAAAATGTTCAGCACATCAAAAAGTTACAGATGATGTAGGAAAAGGGAATGCCTTCGCCGATCAGATAGCTAAACAGACTGCCACTGATTGCAGTTCAGAAATGTACGCTGTAAAATAAGTTGTAAATGGTTGCACTTTGGGAGAAAGTATCGATGTTGTAAAAGATATGCAAGCAGATGCTACCATAGAGGAAACTAAGAGATGGATCGAGGGTGCAGGAAGATTGGATGATGATGGGTGTTGGGTAGACAATGTTGAAGGGAAATGGTTACTCCCTGACGCCTACATTACAATGATGGTTATTATGGCTCATGGTCCGACACATGTGTGTGCGCGGATGTTAACAAAAATGCTACACAGTGTATGGGCCAATGATAAGATTTTCATAATTGCAGAGCGTTTTGTCCAGAACTGCATGGTTTGCTCGCAGCACAATGTAGGAAAAGGTACCTCGACTCCTAGAGGAAGTTTTGCTCCACCTTCTGTCCCGTTTGAGGTTATTTACTTTGATTTTATTGAAATGGAACGGTGTAACAATCTTAAATATGTATTGGTTGTTATTTGCGCCTTTAGTAAGTGGGTTGAGGCCTTCCCGGTTAAAGATGCAACGGCCATAACCACGGCAAAAACTCTGTTGAAAGAGTTTTTTCCTAGGTTCGGGCTGCCGAGAGTCATCTGGTCTGATAATGGGCCACACTTTATTGCCACTGTAATCCTGCAAATTTGCAAAGGATTACAGATTGACAAGCGGTTCCATTCAGCTAGACATGCCCAGAGTGCCGGATTAGTGGAAAGGCACAATGGCATTATAAAGAACAAACTCGCTAAAACGTGTGCTGGCACCAAGCTAAAATGGTCGGACGCCTTACCGATCGTGTTACTATCGATGAGAATGACCCCTCAAACTAAGACTGGGCTCTCTCCCTTTGAGGTGGTAATGGGGAGACCTGCTAATATTTGGAGTATGCCAAAATGTCGCTCATTACGGGATATAGAAAATGTGCTTCTTTCAGACTACTGTAACCAGTTGACTAAAAATCTGTTTTCAATTTATCACCAGGTACGAGAGGCATTACCTGTGCACTACGAGGGCCCCGGTCACAGTCTACGACCGGGGGACTGGATCCTCACGAAGGTTTTTGAGAGGTCATCTTGCCTTGCACCTCGGTGGAGGGGTCCCTACCAAGTCCTGCTAGTCACCCAGACTGCCATGAGGGTAGCGGGTCGTAAACACTGGATCCATGCGACGCACACCAAACGGATCCCACAGCCCGTGCCATACGATACAGAAGACACAGATTCTCTTCCCACTGCTGTAACTCGCATGCCTGTAACAGCAACAACCGACAAGGGAGCATCGGAGACCGCTTCAGAATCCGCAAGACCGGACAAAACGGCCATCTTGTCTCTGCACTCCCCAACAGTGGAACTTCCGGATCAATCCTTTCTTGATCCCATTTCCGTCCGTTCGCCACTTCCAGGAGGAAGTGACGACACTTTGTTCCCACCAGAAACTGCAAAATATAATTTGCGCCCAAGGAAATAAATGTACAGCATGCTCTGACTGTGCGACTGAAAAAAATAAAAATCATTTGAGGGCTTGTCTTTTGGCCCGATTGTACAGAAAGATTCTGTTGGCTAAGGGTTGTGGGAAAGACATTAAGAAGACGCGCGACTGGAGTCGCCAGCAAACAAACTATTGGTGTTTTTTCAATTAAAGACTACGATGCCTGCACCCGCTACCGCTCGTACTGAACTTTTAGATAAAAATGTGACTAGCAGAGATAATGATCAAGTATGTAAGGGGACCCCCAAAGTGTATTGTTGCTTTCTCATACTAATTTCTGGATTTGTAATGACTTATGAGTTTGGGTTATGGTATCTAGAAGAAGCATATCCGTTAGAGGACTTTTTACCTATTAAAAATTTATCTGTGATTCCCACTCCCTCTGTGCAATTGCATTCTTTGTCGCCTAGAGATTCTTTACATAGATGGAATTATCAGAATAATACCCTTTTGTTAATAATGAATGCCACTCATGCAATTTTTAATAAAACCAATTGCTGGATCTGTACACATCTACCGCAACATGGGGATAAGGGGCTAGGTTGGTTTATTTACCCTTTGCCTCTGACAACTGCCTGTTACGCTTCTCTTAGAGCACTATTTTTTGGCCGATGGAATGACAGCATCTCAGGGAACTTTGATTGTACAAATTTAAATAGTTTTGAAAAGAATGTTTTGAGGCCCCTGGGATGCTCGCTTTTTGCAAATAGAAGAAGCCAAATGTTGCTTCTGTTAGGCCCTCTGATAGATTGTCTCGTCCTTTTCAGTCTTTAATCTCTTTCAAAATGGCTCCTATAGGCAATAAGGATGCCACGCCTCCATCTTATTCTGTTAATCACAGCCCCGATTCAGTATCCTTCTGCATACAGAGGAATGGAACACGGTCAATGGGTAATTTTAGAAAGTGCGCCAACGTTGCAAATTTGACTAGTGAAAACAGACCTCTGTACGTAGGCGAACCTGTCTATTTTGTTTGCGTTAATGTGGTATTTCTGTGGTTGCTCAGAGATTGGCAAGGAACCTGTTATTTAGGGATTCTATTACCTGGGGTATTTATTGCCAGTACTACAGAAATTTCAAAGACTCGTCCACGACGAGGTGTAAAAGGGGATACTCCAGCACAAACTTTAGGAGATATTATGAAATCCCTTGTGCCATTTGTTGGGCAAATTACGAATTCAGAAGATATTAGGGGACTAGCGAGAGTATTGGAGAGAACCATCAATCGGACCACTGACATACTCTATAATATGAGGTTAGAGCAGAAGCAGAGAGTGATAAGATTAGTGGCTCTTCTGAACTGGATGGCATTAGATGTCATCCTGGCAGAGTGAGGAGGAGTATGTAAATTAGTGGGGTCCGCTTGCTGCGTTTACGTTCCAGACTCCTCTCCAACGATCTTTAGGGCGATCCAAAATCTACATGTTCTTAGTTCAGAAGTACACGTTCCTGAGGGAAATTGGGAACTTGGTACATGGTTTTTGGACCTCCTACGGTCATGGGGATGGAAGTTGTTCTCGGCCCTACTGATTATCTTGGGAAGTTTTATGTTTCTTTGTTGTTGTATACAGTGTCTCCCTGGTATATGCTCAGTATTAGGGGGATGTTGCGCGCAAGCAACAAGTGTATTAGGGAATAAAATATATGCCCCAAAGGAGCTCTCCAAAGAGTATGTGTTGAAAGAAATTCTGGTATCAGACCTAATGGCAATAGATATGTCCGACAATGATTCGGGGTGTATGGACGATGACGCATGGAGTTACTAGCAAGCAAATCAGAGGTAGTATTAGTACTTGGCATAGGCCAAAAGGAGGGTTTGTCAAACCGGATATTAAATTATGCCTCTTATTACAAACGATTTGTATGTATATTGGCCTACACCAAGTTGCTTAAAATTGTACGCGAATAACTCTCTGCGGCAAGGTCTTGACCTTAGAAATTGATGTAAGCCGCCATCTTGAATCAAGCCTCCATTTTAGGTTAGGAGCCGCCATTTTGGGGTTTTATACAAAGTCACCCTGTAATCTAAAATGGCCGTCCCGTGTGTCCTTGTTCTTGCCTTAACCTCTCGAACCTCTGTAGGGGAGTTAATGTCCAACCTGCCCTTAGGCTACATGTTAGGGTCATGTAGACCTTGTCCTTTGTTGACCTCGGGAGCAGGGGATTACTTGAATTAGCAATGTTAAACTACAAGTATACAAGAACAGTAATGCTATCCGAATATAATATGCGAAACATTGTTTGGTCTGTATTAAAACAATATGTAAAGAGTGTAAATGTTAAATTAAAGAATAATGGAGTGTATTAGTAAATGTATTGAAAAAGTAAACCACAAGCACGGGATATGTAAATTAGGAAAGTGAACCTGGCGCGATCCTAGCCCAGTGCATGATTAATCTGTAAAGGGGCTGGACATCATTTTACAAATTGTATAAATGCGTCGATGTCCAACTAGGAAATTCTCTCACTGCTCACATTGAACCCTGCTGGTGGTCTCTGTGATCTATTGACAGCCAAATAGTTATTTGTATACTTTATTGAATACTGTTCAGTTTTGTAATAAAGATTCTGGGAATCTTTATAAGCCCGTGTTGGTGTATTTTCCTTTGCTCGGTGTAACAGCCGTAATATTGTATTTTTTTCCGATTCCACGCGGCGTCTCCACAGTCTATGGGTGGCGGGAAACCCACCGGCAGATGCTCCTCGGCGTGTCGACGGCCTGGCCTTCTCCGGCGCGATTAGGCGGTCAGCAGTGTGGAGGAGCGTGTCTGTGAATCAGAAAGTCTTAGGCAAAAGGAGCGTTGCGGCTCCAGTCAGTGGCGGCATGGCGTCAAGTATTCCCAGCATCTGGGCAACTAACTTCGACAGGCCTCCAGCGGTTACACCAAACCTGTGAACCCTGGTCGACGACGGTGGACGGCTGACTGGTGCTTCTCTTCGTTTCTCGTTGGCGGTCCCCGTCTCCGGCTGACAGTCTTTCGTAGGCTGACTTCCAGGTTGCTTCGGCGAAGGTAAGCAGTGCACGATGGTCCCTCGTAGCTCGGGAAGAGGGCACCTAACCAGGTCCTCTCTGGATCAGTCCCTGAAGACACAGCAGCTTTCAGATCCATGAAACAAAGTAACAGCACTACTTCTCTTCCAGCAGGGTTTCAAGGTTAAGCTTCAGTTTCAATGTCAGTTTCAACTCCAGCTTCTGAACGATTTCTAGCAGTGAGAGGCCCTCAGATATACTAGTTTATCTCTCATTCATTCTGCTGGGTCACACTCAGGCAACCAATCACTCAGGCAATCAGTGAGCCAATCAGGGGCACAGTGCATTCAGGTCATTCTTCTCCATCCAGACACTAAACACAGAATGTGGATTCGAACAAGCACTGTGCCATTCAGTACTACACACTGCATTCATACCAGTTTCGGGCAGGGCTGTCTCAGTCATTGTGTCAAACACCAGATACCAGACATCCACAACAAGTATATTTGTCACAAACTCCATTCACCCAGGTCCCACCCACTTGCATACACACTACATACGGTTGTTGGAGAGGTTCCAGTCTGGTCGGCACTTCCCCACACTACCATATATGGAACTACCACTCAACAGCCAGTCAGGGGAAAGGAACAGAGTCAGGGCTTCCCTGGACTTTGGGAAAACCATGATAACAGGCGATGGAGGGCAAGAGGCCACGGGAGCCATCTTGTTTCCATCAGGAATCTACCAATTCTAATGACAGGGCATGGGCATCCCAAAATGGAGGACGCTCAGGCCACCTAGTCAATTCAGCACGGAGCTGCCACCAGCCCGTACCCTGCTCTGTGGGCCACACAGGTACCCAAAAACATACACTAGGGGCACAGGGTTGTACCCCACCCATGGGTGCCATAAGGGTATCCCATGGGTCTGTACACCAAACCAAAAGAGAGAGCTACACCGCCAGGAGTCCCACATGAACTCCTGCACGGAAAACACAAAAGAGCACACGATAGAAAACAGTAAAGGACAAGGATGCAGAGGTCTTGTCCCTCCGATGCATTTCCAGCATCACAGTCATAGCATCAGAGCCAAGACATCTCTGCTCATGATTTGGAAGTAAGAGACATTTGTCGCTGATGCATAGCCCCATGGCCCATGCTAAGAGTTACTCTGGCAGTGCCTGCTTTAAGGAGTTGGAGAGGATGGTTGCCCTACACGGTTTAGTAATATCCTTGACTTGTATTAATGAACATGAGGTCCCAGTGTTTTTAAGTAAGCTTATGGCCAAGAACCAGGACTATGATTGGGTGCTCACATTGGCGATATTGGCAGAAAGACGTAAATAGTGGCCTACTCCCATCAGTGCGGTTTTAAGATGTGTCCTCGTCAATATTTAGTTAAGCAGTGTTATCCTGCCCTGATTCGTGGTATATTGTGTCTGCGCTTCGATATGTTACCAGTATACGCAGTCAGGGGAGCCTGGCTGTCTATTCCTTTGGAGGAGCGATTGTGCGACTGTTCGGTGCACAAACTGTGAAACTGTACGGCACATTCTAATGCATTGCCTTACATGTTATGTAAATTTTGTCATGCCAGAGGCGGATCAATTTTGGCGTGTTTTGCACGAGGCCGAGTCATATGTGACGGCCGCTTACCACGTATGGCGTAGGAAGCCAAACACACACTGTAGTCCTATGAAGTGAAGACCATTGGGTATTGATGGTTTTAAATTAGAATTGATGTTTTATGTGTAAACATGTCAAATGAACTGCATGATGAAATTTGTTGAAATGTATTTTGAGGTTTTTAAATCAAACAGATGTTATAGTTGAACTACATGTTTATGTTCAACAAAGCTTTTTGCTGTTATTTAAGAAATATTGATTTTATGTTTTTTTGATATGTGAAGATGACCTATGATGATTTTGGTGTAAAGGGCTGGTGGCAGTCATAAGCACGTAATACTTCATAAAGGAAACAAATAAAAAAATAAAATTGAGGGAGCCTCTAAACGTCTAAAGATCAAGTGCAGGACCTCTCCCTCCAGCATCTCATCCAGCCCTCCCCTGTGCATGCTTTTACCATCGCTCATCAGTACCTTATGATTTCAGTAGTGTGACCCCCCCACACCAGAGCATTGCCCCATTGGAGTCAGGGCATTTATTTATTTAATTGAATTTTTAAAGCGCTCACACAGCCCGGGGGAATCGAGGCGCTGTTACAGAATTTGTTTTGTTTGTTGTTGTTTTAGTTGCGTATTTGTAACGCGCTTAAATACCCAGAGGTTTCAAAGCGCGGACCCGGGGATCGAACCTGTGTTGCTCCGCGTCGCCTTGCTCCCAAGGCGTCTCTCCTCACTGTAGTATCGTTCGCTCCCCGGATACTAGTCCATCGTCCCGCCCTTGGAGGGCCGCGGCAGCGTCCTGACGTCAGGATAACGCCCTGTCACGCTGTGCTGGGGCAGCACCTCGGCATCTAACCAATAGGCGCAGGACATACCACACTGGCACTGGACATCTTTCACCCTGGCATCTCAATACATCTCCCTCCGGTACTCTGTTATATGAGCACTGGCAACTTGACATCGGAGGCGTGACATCTTCCCCCCAGTGCACTATTGTACATCTATCCAACCCGCCCCCTTTACCTTAATACAAGGTGCTGGACATCTCTCGCCAGTGGCCTGCCATCCTCGTACTGAGACAGCGTTCCAACGTCTAAGCTCGGGAAATCTCTCCTCAATGCCATACACATTTTAGTGGCGTGATATCCCTTCTTCCACCTTCTCCATCTTCCCAGCCGCCATGTAGATGAGCACATGCCTTCTAACATGTCCCAGTACTGGAAATAAAGGGTAGTGAGCGAGGTCCACATCTACTTTCAGTACTGCAACAGTTGCCCAACCTTGTAATACCAAGCAGAGGGCATTTCTCTTTAGTGCCCTATCATTTCAGAACTGGCATCATCTTAAAAGCAGGGGCACTGCATTTCTCCCCAGTACAGCATCCGTAATGGGACAGCCACCCTATGATATGATAGGTAATTCATAACACGCTTAATACCCAGAGGTTTCTAAGTGCGGACCCGGGGATTGAACCTGTGTTGCTCCGCGTCGTCTTGCTTCCAAGGCAAGCACGTTGCCCCTGAGCTATCCTCCCTAGCATCGTAACATCGTGCTCCTATTGCCTCTCCCTATTGCCCTGTGATTTCAGCAGGGCGGCAGCTCATGGCTATTTTAACAACATGCGTAGTACCTCTCTCGCTGCAGTCCAACAATCCCTGCACTGGAAAACGGGCCGCTCCTCCACAATGGGCAGCGAGGCACTAACCCAACGATGTTGGATGAACTGCCAACAAGCGTGCCCAGTATCACAACAAGCCGCTGTGGGAGTGCTCCTTGGCTGGCTTCGTGTTTGCACCTCTGCATACATGTCCATTGGGCCATGGAAGGTTGGGGTGTTTTGCTTACCCGGCCTTTGGCCCATTGGAAATGCAGGCTGGGGTATGGCAGCTCTGAATGGGTGAGGGGGTGCTCCTGCACCTCCCCGCGCATACAGGCCCGCCCTTCCAGGCTACGCACCAGTCCCTGCACACATGTGTTAGGAACCTGCTTCCTGGTTCCTGTTCATGTTGCATGGATCCAGCATCACTGGCCGTGGGGGAGCGGATTCTGGACTGGAGTGCATGCAGGACAGTTAACAGAAAAATGTGAATGTCTGTGTGGCTGTGTGTATGATGAATGGGCGAGTGTATGTGAATAGGTGTATGTTGTGTGGGGGTGTGAATGAATGCATACGTCTATGTGTATGATTGTGTGAAACAAATGCATCCCGGGAGGATAGCTCAGCGGCAGCGTGTGCACAGGTTCGATCCCTGGGTCCGCGCTTAGAAACCTCTGGGTGTTTAAGCGCGTTATAAATACGTAACTAAGACAACAAAAAAAAACCACACAATTACGCAACTAAGAAAAACAAACAATTCTTGTAACAGCGCCTCGATGCCTGCGCGCTTTATAAATGTAAAATAAATAAATAAATCCCCTCCCCCCGCACCTCCCAATCAGAGCTCTGATAGTGGGGTGCCCCCAGCACGTTGATTTGGCCTCTTTTATTGTGAGCAGGTCCCTGCTTTGATGTATTAAATCAAAGGCCCACTCACCAAGACGGTGAGCGAGCCTCTTGCGGATGAGCGGGTCTCTCCTTTGATTCATTGCTGGTGAGCGGGCTTTTGATTTGAGAATGAATCAAGATGCCACTCACACGCATGGTGAGCAGGCCTCCGATTTGATGGCACCCCCACGGCATTTATAAAACGATCAGGCATGTTAAGAGTAATTACGTGGTTAGAGTGGCATTTTGGTACAGCCAGTCTAGCCATTACTTACTGTGGCATGATTTTCTTTTACTGGGCTACTACGATAAAGTGAGCATGATAAGTGATATTACATGGCTAGACTGGCATTTTGATGCAGCCAGTCTAGCTATTTCTTTTTTTTGGCATGGAATTTTTACTGGGCATCTATGATAAAGCACAGTTGAATGGCAGAGCCCATAGGAGTATGCTGTTCTGTGCAGGCACTGGCATATATAGGCAGAGGTAGCTGGGATAGGTTTTCTTATAGTATTACTAGTGGCATTCTCTACAAAGGAAAGTCTGTTCTTATATGGGACTATTAGCATGTATTGGCCCAGTCAGCATGAAAACAATTATGTTTATACGGGCATATATTGCGGGCAAATGCATCATGAAAATGCGTTTGAAAATGCTTCTGCGCACTGTTGGTGACCTGCATCTATTGGATTTTTTCAAGCAATACTCTGACTGCAAACTGTCTGGCTTTCTACCCAATTTTCACAGAAATATTGATTTTATAAATATAGTCTGCTGTCTATTCCATCATTTTAACCTATTAATATTCACCAGCTGCCACTGCTGGGAATTCCTCACACCGGTCCCCCAGTGCTCTATATATTCCCAGCACTGGAAGAGCAACTCAGCATCTCAACATTACATCTAGGACATCGCTCCTCAACATAGTATCGCATCAACACTCGGACAGCGTCCCAGCATATTATCATCAAGTGAGGATTCACCATCATCCCTCAATTTCAGCACTATTGCAGCACCTCAGCATCTTAACATCAGGTACCGGCATGTCTTGCCAACATCCCACAGCGCCTCAGCATCTTAACATCAGGTACCGGGCATGTCTTGCCAACATCCCACAGCGCCTCAGCATCTTAACATCAGGTACCGGGCATGTCTTGCCAACATCCCACAGCGCCTCAGAATCTTAACATCAGGTACCGGGCATGTCTTGCCAACATCCCACAGCGCCTCAGCATCTTAACATCAGGTACCGGGCATGTTTTGCCAACATCCCACAGCGCCTCAGCATCTTAACATCAGGTACCGGGCATGTCTTGCCAACATCCCACAGCGCCTCAGCATCTTAACATCAGGTATCGGGCATGTCTTGCCAACATCCCACAGCGCCTCAGCATCTTAACATCAGGTACCGGCATTTCCTTCAATATCCCTTCATTTAAGCACCGGCACAGCGCCGCAGCATCTTAACATCAGGTACAGGGCATGTCTTGCCAACATCCCACAGCGCCTCAGAATCTTAACATCAGGTACCGGGCATGTCTTGCCAACATCCCACAGCGCCTCAGCATCTTAACATCAGGTACCGGGCATGTCTTGCCAACATCCCACAGCGCCTCAGCATCTTAACATCAGGTACCGGGCATGTCTTGCCAACATCCCACAGCGCCTCAGCATCTTAACATCAGGTACCGGGCATGTCTTGCCAACATCCCACAGCACCTCAGCATCTTAACATCAGGTACCGGGCATGTCTTGCCAACATCCCACAGCGCCTCAGCATCTTAACATCAGGTACCGGCATTTCCTTCAATATCCCTTCATTTAAGCACCGGCACAGCGCCGCAGCATCTTAACATCAGGTACAGGGCATGTCTTGCCAACATCCCACAGCGCCTCAGAATCTTAACATCAGGTACCGGGCATGTCTTGCCAACATCCCACAGCGCCTCAGCATCTTAACATCAGGTACCGGGCATGTCTTGCCAACATCCCACAGCGCCTCAGCATCTTAACATCAGGTACCGGGCATGTCTTGCCAACATCCCACAGCGCCTCAGCATCTTAACATCAGGTACCGGGCATGTTTTGCCAACATCCCACAGCGCCTCAGCATCTTAACATCAGGTACCGGGCATGTCTTGCCAACATCCCACAGCGCCTCAGCATCTTAACATCAGGTACCGGGCATGTCTTGCCAACATCCCACAGCGCCTCAGCATCTTAACATCAGGTACCGGCATTTCCTTCAATATCCCTTCATTTAAGCACCGGCACAGCGCCGCAGCATCTTAACATCAGGTACAGGGCATGTCTTGCCAACATCCCACAGCGCCTCAGAATCTTAACATCAGGTACCGGCATTTCCTTCAATATCCCTTCATTTCAGCACCGGCACAGCGCCGCAGCATCTTAACATCAGGTACCGGGCATGTCTTGCCAACATCCCACAGCGCCTCAGCATCTTAACATCAGGTACCGGGCATGTCTTGCCAACATCCCACAGCACCTCAGCATCTTAACATCAGGTACCGGGCATGTCTTGCCAACATCCCACAGCGCCTCAGCATCTTAACATCAGGTACCGGCATTTCCTTCAATATCCCTTCATTTCAGCACCGGCACAGCGCCGCAGCATCTTAACATCAGGTACAGGGCATTTCTTGTCATGGGCCTCAGCATTTTAACATCAGGTACTGGGCATTTCTTTACAATATCGCTTCATTTAAGCACCGGGACAGCACCTCAGCATCTTAACATCAGGCAGCGGACATTGCCCCTCAATATTCCTTCATGGCAGCACTAGGAGGGCTCACCAGGATCTTAATATCGGGCACCGGACACTTCTCGTCAACGTCGCTTCATTTCAGCACTGGGACAGCGCCTCGGCATCTTAACATCAGGCACCGGACACTTCTCGTCAATGTCGCTTCATTTCAGCACTGGGACAGCGCCTCGGCATCTTGTTTCTGTTTTTTATTTTATTTATTTATATAGCGAGAAACCAAGAGCCCTGAGGCGTAGAGGTGCTTAGGACAGGACAACACGTGACAATAAATCTGTTACATCGGCGGTGGGGGAGGGGGGAGATGGACACAGAGTCATTGGGCAAGGAGCGTGAACTAATAGGTACACAGAATGACAAAAGGCCAAATAGCCGACTTAAATAATATTGCAAACAGAAAACCTAGATCACAAACTAAGCAAAATGAGTCCAAGACAATCTTTAGATTTGTCGCCGAGGAAGTAAAGTTCACATTTTTGCAAAGACTCAAAAAACAGGGGAGATTGTTCTGACCACAACCAATAATTATCTTTGTTTACTCCATGACACTAGTCCTTGACTTGAACCCTGCGCAAAAGCCTCAAGTCTTGAGCTAGAACACAGCCTGGGCCACTCGACCGTGCAACCTGGACAAGAGCTTATTTCTCAGGCCTTCTCTGGTTTCATGTCTCTCTGGTCTGTCCACATTAATAATGGAAGGATTTCTATGATCACTGACCAACTTCCTAAGATCAGGATCGCAGATCTCAGGCATTTTGGACTTTTTAACACGTGCGTGTCAGCAGTTGCATCCCCAGCGTCCTTAGAATGACCGGGAATATGCTGTGGAGCGGGACCCACGGGCTGAATGACTTCAGGGGTGCACATCATAACAGTAACCGCTGGACCAACCATCCAAGGCTGCTTTTTAGTGACTTCAGAACCACCATTGGACCCCATATCACATTTCAACAGATCAGATTGTACATCCTGTGGCCATAAAGCGGCAGGTCACTTCGGCATGCAGTCTCCGTGGTCTGCTCCTCGGTTTCACAAGTCATGTCAAACCTGTCAGATGGAGGCTGAGGCATGATATTGTCAAAGGATTCAACCCATAGTTGAAAATCCATCATGTGCTTACACTGGATAAGGTCAGAGATGATTTTCTCTTTAATAGGCCAGGTTTTGGGGTCCAATTTATCAACATCAGGGACATCAGATCCCTTAATTGCCCCAAGAGATTGGGTAGGCAACTCATCCACCACTTTCTCTGAGGTTTTAATAACCTGCCCCTCTATAATTAGACATAATGGGAATAGTAAACCCTAAGGGCCTATCTGCACACTGCTCTGATGGCATCACCAGAGATACGCTTTAACAATGTCCCTGCTAAGTGTGTGCACACACAAGGAGGTTTCCTCTCTGCAGGGAACACCACAACCAAAGCGAGCAGCCAGGTGGCCCGGGGCCAGGATGCCGCGCGCCACTGCTCACCGGCCCTAACTCGGCAGCATTGTGCAGCACTGCAATGCTCCTACTCCTGGATGCAGTAATTCACATCGAAATCCTGCACGCCAGGGCTACTGCCCCCTGCTCCCACAACCACTCCTCTCAGGCTACACGTGCCGCTCAGCCCTGCTTAGAGGAAAGGCCCGAAGAGCGTGTACACACCATCAAGCGGCACTGCATGCAGAAGCGAGCAGCCACTTCTGACAGTGTTACGTTAGAACTCCTCTACATTTAGTAGACCTCTTAAAATCAGACTCCGCACATATCCACTCAACAGTCTTTCATTTGAGCACTGAAACAGCACCTCTGCATCTTAACATCTGACTCCGCCCATATCTACTCCATATCCTTTTATTTCAGCACGCGGACAGTGCCTCAGCATCTTAACATCGTTCACCAGACAGTTCTCCTAAATATGATATGATGATGTGGCATTTATAACGCGCCTGTAGGCAAGTGTTCCTAGGCGTGAGAAGACAAGGAGGGGTAAACAAAGGGAGGACAAAATAACGATCTTACTAGGCCTTGTGTCATTCAGATTGCACAGGGCGGGGAAGAGGGAAGGACAGACGTGCCAGGGGCGAGGAGAAGGGGGAAGTGAAGTTAACTCAGAAGTGCAGCCAGCAGGTGGCTCATAAGTGCAGGGGACTGTAGGGACTGTAGGGTTGCAGATACAGACCCTTAGGTGCTTGGGAGCCCAGAGGCATGGTGAGGGCAACTGGACATGCAGCAGCCTGGGCCCGAGTTCAGAGGGTGACCAGGTGACCAGTGCGCGGAGCAGTCAGGTGCATCAGCAGGGGAGACGAAGTGAGAAAGCGGAAGCAAAAAGAAAAGTATTGAGTTGCTTCTGGAACCGGAGGTAGTTCTTCTCAAATTTGAGAGAGGCAGGGAGGCTGTTCCAGAGGGAGGCCCCAGCAGAGGAGATATATCTGCCCCCAACTCTCTGCTTGGAGAAGCGTCTGACCCTGAGAGATTTGGAGGTGGATGAGTGGAGAGCTTGAGAAGGAAGATGTTTTGGAAGAGAAAGTTAGAGGTAGAGCGGTCCCGGGCCCCAGAAAGCCTTGTGGATGATGCAGAGGGTCTTGAACTTGATCCTTGCAGCTACGGGGAGACAGTGAAGAGATTTCAGAGCTGGAGAGATACGATCCCTTGGCAGGCGATCTGCACAGCTTCTGTATGGACCAAACCATTCTATTCTTTTCCAAATTACACGACGGAGCAATTAGAGGCATGAGAATCACTCGTCCATGCGATCCAACGCGACTATTTGACAACACACAAATCTTTTCCTTGCCACTTCCTCGACATGGATTGCTTGCGTCAATAGACTGAATGAGAGCCATCGGACAGATTCGAACTGTTGATTTGTGACCAATTTCTTCTTTATACATCATTCCACTAAGGCTCGCTAGAGACAATTTCCTGAGGACGTTATCCCACGCCTTGAGAATGACCTGCGGGGTCGAAACATGTTTTGGCTGTTCACTATCTGATTAAATTCTCTTATGTTAAGAATACAATTGTACTTGTGATTTCGACATGACCTGGATATAAGATTTTTTGCAAGTCTTACTTGCATTGGCAATGCGCATTTCATCTACTTCCAAACCAATCCTACTTTTATACCAGATCTGGGCCTTGTTTGGGGGATGTCAGTGGAAGTATTGACGCAGCAGGCCATTCATTCCCAGTAGGTTTTCTCAGCTATTTTGTTAGGTGGAGACCCCAGTGCACTGGTAGTTCTTGGCAAACCTCTTACCTTCTTACTCTCCAAGGACAAGTCTCGCAGTCCTATTCTGGATAGATAAGTTGTGAAGGTCTAAGAGTAGAGGCAGGAAGATTTAGAAGGAGGATGTTGCAGTAGTCCAGCCTAGAGAGGACCAGGGATCTGGAGACAGTGAGCTTCTGGGGCAAAGTGAGAAAAGGAAGAATACCTCTGAGGAGGTGCAGCTGGTAGTGTGACTTCTTAGAGACGTCAGAGATGTGAGGAGAGGAGAGGCTGGAGTCGAAGACGACACCAAGGATCTTAGCTTCAGAGGACGGTGCAGGTAGAGAGCACAGGATGGGCAGCCAGAGTGAGAGAGGGAAGGCGGGAACAGGTGTCCCAATGGGGAGGATCTCAGTGTTACTGGCTTTAAGGCAGAGATCATTGGTGGCACACCTTCCCTGAATTGTGGCCAGACCGTTTGGTATAAGAGAAGAAGCAGAGGTGGCTGAGGTGAGCCTCAAACAGAGCTGAGTGACATACGCATAACATTGAAAATTGGAGCAGAAAGTAGCGATGCAGTGGGCAAGAGGTGCTAGGTAGTGATTGAATAGCCAGGGAGAGAAGTTAGACCCCTGGGGAACACCAAAAGTAGAGAGAGATAGAAGAGAGGAAAGACCCCAGTTCGACCTGAGAGGGTCAGTCGGTGAGAAAGGAAGTCAACCAGGCCAGGGCCTGATCAGTATCTGAAAAACCACTTCATTTCAGCACTGGGGCAGCGCCTCGGCATCTTAACATCAGACCCCACACAGGACTGTGAGACTTGTCCTTGGCCTCAAGCCCTGGGATCGTATCTCTCCAGCTCTGAAATCTCTCCATTGGCTCCCTGTGGATGCAAGGATTAAATTCAAAACCCTCTGCATTGTCCACAAGGCTTTCTGGGGCCTGGGTCCAACATACCTTCAGGTATCCCTCCGCAAATACCTCCCATCTCGAGCTCTTCGCTTCTCTACCTCTAACTCCCTCAGGGTCAGTCGTTTCTCAAAGAAACAAGCTGGAGGTAGATCTCTGTCTTCGGCTGGGGCCTCCCCCTGGAACAGCCTCCCAGCCACTCTAAAACTTGAAGAGAACCATCTCCGGTTCCGGAAGCACCTCAAAATCTTCCACTTTGCTTCTGCCTTCTCCTCCCCTCTCCCCTGTTAATTCTACTCTCCCTCGGCACCCTGCTCCTGGCCACCCTCTGTCCTCCGGGCCCAAGTACCTGCTCATCTTGCCACCCTCCCGCACTGCCTCCGGGCCACCCCCTGCACTGGGGTCTGCATCTGTACCCATACAGCCCTCCCCTTTTCTTCCTGCACTTTCAGACCTACATGGCCTGCTGCCATAAACCCAGCACTTGCCACTTGCTGGCTGCACTCCCATTGTTTGTTGCCCTTTTATTTATTATTTTATTATTATTTTTGTTTTTTTTCCTTCTCGCTCCGCACTCTCCTTTTGTTCCCCCTTCCATGCACTTCTCCCCCTTCTCCCTCTACCCTGCACTTGCACGTTCTCAATGTCACTGGGCCTAGTAAGATCGTTGTTTTTGTTCTCTTTCCCTGCCTGGTCGCGCTCTGAAACACTTGTGTATGCGCGCGATAGAAATAAAATATCAATCAATCAATCTACTCAATACCCTTTTATTTCAACACTGGGGTCGTACCTCAGCATCTTAACATCAGGCTCCCCACATATTTATTCCATACCCTTTTATTTCAGCACTGGAGCAGCGCCTCAGCATTTTAACATCAGACTCCACACATATCTACTCAATACCCTTTTATTTGAACACTGGGGTCGCGCCTCAGCATTTTAACATCTTATTCTCCACCAGGGGAGTTGCTAGGTCTGGAAAAGACCCGGGGCTAAACTGATGTCGGAACGGTTGGGACTGGGGGCTAGCTAGTCTTTTGGCTGTAGCTCCTGAGATTCTATCCGGGCTACAACCAAAAGATCAGGGGCTATAGCCCCCTTAGCCCCCCCCCCTAGCAACGCCCCTGTTCTCCACATATCTAGTCAATATGAAATTTAACTACAATGCACCCAGATACCTCAGGGTTTGGAGTGTAATATAAATAAACAAACAAACAAACAATACCCTTTTATTTCAGCACTTGGGCAGTGCCTCAATATCTTAACATCAGATTCTGCACATATATACTCCGTACCGTTTTATGTCAGCACTGGGGCTGCGTCTCCGCATCTTAACATCAGACTCTGCACATATCTACTCATGCCCTTTTATTTCAGCAATGGGATAGTGCCTCCGCATCTTAACATCAGATTCTGCACATATCTACTCAATACCCTTTTATGTCAACACTGGGGCGGCGCCTCCGCATATTAACGTCAGATATCAGGCATCTTTCCTCATTACCATTTCTTTGTTTCAGCACTGGGACAGCTCCCTAGCATCTTAAATATCAGCTGCAGGTCCTCACTGTCACATAGTCACGAGGTTACCGATCAGCATTTTAGCATCATCCACATATAAGGCGTGAATGTCAGGCACTGTCGGGGTGCGGCGGCAGCTGAAGAGGTGGTTCTACCGGAGAACCTCCCTTCCAAGCCAGCACGGTGGTAACTATCACTGGCAAAAGGAGAGAGAGAGAGAGACCCCTTCAGCATCCCTGCTTCACCTTTGGTAGCGAGGCTGAATGGCAAGGCACGTGGTTTGCAGAAGGCTAAGCACACACAGTCTAACACAATACAGCTCCATATTGAGTGGAATCAAGGATCAACAGTCAGATGCAGGAACAGGAAAGCGCTCAAATTACTTAAAACGAACACATAGAAAACAAACACAGGAAAGTGGTAAACACTGGGGAGAAATCTCAATATTTTTTAGCTGAACCTGCAGTTCTCCAGATGTGTTGGACTGCGACTCCCATGATGCCTCACCATTGCCTATGCTGCTCTTCCTGATGTGAGTTGTAGTTCAAAACATCTAGAGAAACAAAGTCTATCAACCCCTGAATAGAGGCTGTGCCCAGGTGTGGAAGGTATACTGGATCCAAAGGGTACACGCGCTTTTTGGGTAAAACAAACCTTTACAGTAGTTTCATGTCCTACCACTAACAATATAGGCTCTCCGGTTACTAAGGCCTTCTTAAAATTGAAGTCTTTTCTTATTTTTAAGAACAAACCCTCATTTGGGCCTGTGTTTTATTCTATCAAATATCAGCGCTGGGCAGCTTGCTAAAGTGTGATTTAAGAGCACTTGGAAAGAAATTGCACATGACCTCACAGTGCAAATTCAGTCTTGTTTGAAATGCCATGTGACACAGAGCACAACAGTAACATGCATGTCAACAAGCTCGTGTTTCAGAAAATCCTCCCACCATGATAAAACTCCCTACATCCTTATTTTGGTGAAGGCAAGAATTAAAAGCGTGATTTTTACAGCATGGGTTAGGTTCAGGATATCACATGTAATTTTGAATTGAGTGTTTCCCTCTCTCCATTTGAAAGTGAGTTTCTATATTTATAAACACGTACATTCTGAACCTCTTCTTAGCAAAGCAATGCAAGCCACTGACTGTTGCTTTATCAGTGACTGTTGCCTTATCAGTGAATGTTGCCTTATTGATATGCTGATATCTGGTGAGTTAATGTAACAATCACCACGGCTTAGCGGGGCACATAGGGCCGGAAATGATTTGCCAGCCCGAGCCTAGGCAGGCCCCAGTGAAGCGAGGAGTTCGTCCGGGGTGCAAGTAGTTTTATTTTTATGTTTTGTTTTATTGGAGGTGGGATCCACGCACAATGTGTGTAGCCAAACTCCAGTAAATAAAGATGGCTGCCGCCATAGAGGACACAGTCCCTTTTCTATTTCTATGGCGATCATGGGAAGGACCAGTGCCAGGACTGGAACACAAATGTCGGGCCCAGCAGGTAAGTGGGGTGAGAGAGAGGGGTGTGGGGTAAAGATGTGAGATGTCGTGGGAGGTAGGAGAGAGGGTGGAGTTGCGGGAAGGTAAAATGGCAGTGCTCCCCCTGTTTCCTCTCCACAATCAAGATGGCGGTTCCCTGAGAAGGGACTCGGATGACTGGAGAAACACGACCTCTAGAGTGTGTGTTCTCACTGGCGTTTCCAACAGCCTGATTGGCTGAGCACCCTACCCCAGGTACGAATGTACAAGATGGCAACTTTAGATCAAGAAACATTCCAGTCTGTACATTCAGTAAATTCTGGCTCGTGGCTCGTAGCGCTTTTTATATATTTAATTACTGTTTCGCTGTCATGCCAGAGTGCGAGGGCCACTGCAGCTGTCACTGTTATTTTGTGCTTTTTGTGATAAGCGCGACAGGTCTGAGTTCACACTCATTTGCATAGTCCATCCCCGCTCTAACCTTTATTGTTCTTGTTCTTCTGATTTGTCTTTTTAACGTTTGTTTTGAGCTCTGTCTGGCACTGGAGATGTACAACTATTTGATTGGTTCTTTTCTGGGATTTTGTGGGTTTGACCACAAGCACAAAATGTATGTTCTGATTGTTACTTTGCGTGTCATCCTTGCGCATGGGCCATGCTAATCTTCCCTGTATTGCGCTGCCGAAGCGAGCACATGTTCTGATTGTTACATTGTTGACGTTTTTACTAGTTTTACTTTTAGAGGGGAATGTGGCAGAAGGGGACGTCTTGATGGGTGTTCTTATGCCAGTGATGGAATATATCATGATTTTCTATCTTTTTGTATGAATACATATCTTGATTTTTTTAAGCCTTCTTGTAAACATTGCAGTGTTTTTTTTAAACTCTATTGTAAATTTGATGGAACGATGTTTCCGAATAAAATTAACATAAACAATTATTTACTGGTTCTAAATTTGGTTTTGATATTATCGGGTGTAATCCATCATTTTTAGTAAGTACTCAGGGCAATAGAACAAGAGGAACTACAGTGATAAAATCAGGTAGAAAAGGCTTAGGGCCAAAGTCAATAGGACAAAAGTCTTTTGCTCAAGATCACACAGTTCAGGGTAGTTTGCGGTAAAGTTTGTGCCACGGATTTCGGATGAGGTTGGTTGGTAGAAAGGTTAGTTCCAAGAGAAGAGAAGGACAAGCCCTCGGATTGGAGAAAGATTTCACACACTTTCCCCGCGGCTGAACGAAACGAGCAACCGGGTTTGCACAGTACCTTAAAACGGAGAGGAAGCTGTAGCTGAGGCAGACGTTGCTGGTAGTTCCAGCAGGCTCACGGTTCCTGAAGCGACTGTCAGCAGACTGACACGAAGTAGGGAGACTGGAGTGTCCTGCACTACCCAGGGAAGAAACCAGCAGGAAAGCAAAGCGACAAATAAAATGTGCGCTCCTTAAAACCGAAGCAGGGTCTTACCTTCCTGGCTATGCAGCCCACTGTAGCTCTGTACAGCGAATTCGACCAGAGAAGGGGTCCTGGCTTGCAGTTTGGGCGAACTGGTTGGTCCCACCAGCTCAAGGGAAGAAGTTTCCTGGAGGATATTCTCTGTCGTTGGATTCTGAAGGTTCGGACCTGCAGCAGGGTTTCACCGGGCGGTTCAGTCGTTGAAGGGGTCCTCTTCCATCAGCTCCTGATTGGTTCTTTCGTTCCAGTGGCCACTCCACCTTTCCAGTCCCAGAGACCTGCTTTTTATGCAGTTTTCCCCCATTCATTCAGCCTGACTGTCAATCACACAGCAGGGTGGCTGTCCTGGCAAAGACAGTCACCCAGCCAATCAAACAGGAGTGCGAATTGGGTTACCAAGGGAACCCATGGCAGGGGTCCTAAGACCCCTCCCTCACATCCTGCCTACCCAGACTTTCAGGTGCCTTAGGGAGGGCTTCTGTGCAGAAGCCCGCGAAAAGACAGCGAACAAAGGAATCCACCCCGGTTTGGCACGCAGAGAAGAACACAAGAAAGACTTTAACAAAAAGAAATGGTGAATAAACCCACCCGGAGCCAAAATAAAATGTATTCGGTCAAGCGAGTTTATGTTCGAGGCTAATATAATAGCCTAAAACAATACCATGGTTACATAAGAAAACCGCGGTAGAAAAATTAGGGTAGTTACCACTGCCACCAGCCATGTCTTGATGTAAAGGGAGCGAAACAGTGCTCCAAGAGGAACAGACAAAAAGGGATAGCAATTAACCCTTTCCAATACTCCATGTAAGAGGGTGTATCCAGGGTCTGTAGTTTAAAGAGACTACATAAAGTTAATGGCAACTTTACATGTTTCTGGGAGACAGTAGTCAGTCCCAGAACGATTGAGTCAGTGGGAAGTCTAAAAGACAACCCTGTGTCACTGCACTGAAGGTGCTGTTTAGCACACACACACAAATATGGTGCTCATGGAGTAGGTGAGGCTCCAGAGTCCAGATCACACAAATGGTAAAAACACACACAGCAAAACACATGTAAGAGTGGGAAAAAGGCTCACACTCTTACCAGGTGAAAAAAATAAATTCTAGAAATCCAGCAAAGCTGCTGAGGGACTCATTAGGTAACGGAAATTAGCCATTTATGAAAATTCACCCTAACAAGCATATACTACCTAACTGGAACCAGTTCTAGGGAACACGCCTTGGTTCCTTCCCCTTATTTTGATTAACCACACAGTGCTGGGTGGGTGCTGAGATGCACCTTCTAACATTTGATTTCTTTATAAATACATAAGTGATTGCATTTAACTGTGATGCCCACTTAGGGGTGGGCAAGCCAAGTAGGGCTCTAGCCTGGCTCTGACTCAGTTCTAAGTCTTCTGGCAATCAAGAGCCAAACAAGAGCCAAGCCAGGAATGACAAGCTTTACATCTCTCTCCTCTTGAACCTTTCCATGTGGAGGAGGGGGGCATGCATGTCATTTCCACTGCCCTCATTGCTTGCTTTAAAGTCGGGGCAAGACCAAGCAGTTGGCATTGTTTGGTGTGGTCCACTGTCTGCCTTCAGGAACCTCAATTTCGTTCTGGTCTGCAGTGTGTGGCAAACTACAGGGCATCAGGGATGCCCACATGGGGTGTTGCTAGGGTTGGAAAAGATCTGGGGCTAAGCTAATGTCAGGACTGTCGGGACTCGGGGCTAATGTCGGGACTGTCGGGACTCGCGGCGAGCTAGCCTTTTGGTTGTAGTGTTTGAGCTTCTATCCGGGGCTACAACCAAAAGACCCGGGCTATGCCCCCTCCATTTGCACCGTAGCGACGCCTCTGGAGGCTCACAGGAATAGTAAGGCTTCTGTCAAGGTTGTAGTTCTGGGCTGGCTGTATATAACACCCTGCTTTATCTCGGGACAGCCACACATACACTCTGCATTATTTCTAATACAAGCTCCAGGGGTTCAGAAAATGGGTACCATTAAATTGGCTAATAATAACACTGATTACTGCAGCGCATAGAAGTGGTATGAGTCTGGAATAAAGCACTACACATAACAAAGTGTTATGGTCATCATCCAGATGCCTTACTGCCTGTCTGATTCCTGTCCAGTGCTATGTAAATAGATAGCACTCTTTAGTGTGACTCTGTGGATAAGGAAAATGTAACCTTTTTATTGTATTTATTGTACAGTATAATGATGTTTTATCACGTCACTTCAGTTATTTGCTAAATATCACACTGCCGAATTTACACACCTTTATTTACGGCTCGGCTTTCCCCGGTTCCTTCCTATCGCTCAACCAGTCAAAGTTCCTATGAGGATCCTCCAGTCAGAGCCCTCAAGCAACTCTTTTGGTGGAACTGTTGAGTATTCTTGGTTACATTTTAGTTTGGTTAATTTACTTTACTTTATTAATTTGTATAGCACTGTGAAACAGGCTCGCAGGCATAGTAGCGCTAAGAGACACACATACACAACATGAACCTAACAGGGCAAGTGCAAGAGGAAACAGCTGACAGGAATCAGTTGAATAAAACTGTCTTTAGTCCATGTTTGAATTTGCTAGTGAGGCGCAGTTCCTTAGGTCAGGAGGGAGGGCATGCCAGGCTCTAGGCGCTACATAGGAAAAGGAACCCTGGGAGACCAGGTTGAGCTTGGCTCTGGGCACCGGTAGGAGGCCCGTATTGTTCGACCATTGTTACCATTTATTTGCTCTGACACTCCAAAATATTCCTTCAGCCCAATGCTCATGCCGGGAAACTGCTGGATTCTCCTCACTCTTAGATTTGTCGATGAGTGAATGATTTCGCAGACACGGGTGGATAGCTCAGGGGCAACACACTTGTCTTGGAAACAGGACAACATCGAGCAACATGGGTTTGATACCCAGTCCCGTGCTTAGAGGCGAGAGTCCTTCATGAGACGCGATAAACAAAAAATAAAAAAACGTCATGAATGGGTGCAATCTCGGTCGACTGACACATTGTGTTAGTCAGCTCTCCCCCTCACAGATGTATACAGTGTATGACAAATCACAAAGATCAGGGTGAGAGATCACACATTAATTTTGTATTGTATTCCTACACAGTATCAACAATGTTTCTCAGGTTGCAAAAAAGTCAATAAAGAAATGATTTGACCTTACATGTTTAATTCACATATATTTAACAAATGTGGGGATAGAGTACCCAGAGACATTCTTAATTGGCACTTAAAATGTACAATACAGGTGAGTACAACCCAGTCAGGTGGACTGGATTTTGATAAACAGACAAAATGTTTTGCTTTCATTCGTCGGCATATTGTGCTTTACAAATACAATGTGAACACAGAACAGAACAAATTTCAGTGAACAGAAAAAATGTATATCAGTGTGTGGAGTCAACACTGGATCAGTAAAGGAATCGTCAATCGTCCACACTATGGTGTTTCGGCCCAGAGACAAGCTGTTGAATGGAGCTTATATGTAAAGGCCTTCATCAGGACGTGTGGTAAAGGGTGAATCCAAGTCCTGGGTTCTCTATCTACAAGTATTAATGGGAGAAGTGTGGATTAGAAATGGTGTGATCTCTGAGAACTAAGTCGGTGCTGTGTTTCATGAAAAATCAATGGCCAGGTGAGTGGAAGACCATGGGACCGCTTTGGGCCCTTTTTTAAATAATTATCATACCCAGCGGCCCTCATGCAGCCTTGTCCCCTCTCGACCAGCTTCCTGTGTTTTCTCCCGCCTCCTCCCGCCTCCGAACCCGCCCACCCCCCGTGATTGGCTACTGCCTCACGGCGAGTGCAGGCCAGCCACCAGCCGCCTCGCCATTCCAAAACTCAATGGCCAGGTGAGTGGAAGACACTGGGACTGCTTTGGGCCCTTTTTTTAAATAATCATCAACCCCCAGCGGCCGCGTGCAGCCTTATCCCCTCTCCCCTTCCTGATCATCTTCCTGTGTTTTCTCCCGCCTCATCCCACCTCCCAACCCGCCCACATCACCATGATTGGCTACTGCCTCACAGCGAGTGCAGGCCAGCCACCGGCCGCCTCGCCGTCTCGCCATTCCAAAAATCAATGGCCAGGTGAGTGGAAGACCTTGGGACCGCTTTCGGTCCTTTTTTAAATCATTATCAACCCCCATGGGCCCGCGTGCAGCCTTGTCCCCTCTCCCCCTCCTGAACAGCTTCCTGTATTTTCTCCCGCCTCCTCCCGCCTCCCAACCCGCCCACACCACCATGATTGGCTACTGCCTCACAGCAAGTGCAGGCCAGCCACCGGCCGCCTCGCCGTCTCGCCATTCGAAAAATCAATGGCCAGGTGAGTGGAAGACCCTGGGACCGCTTTCGGTCCTTTTTTAAATCATTATCAACCCCCAGCGGCCCGCGTGCAGTCTTGTCCCCTCTCCCCCTCCTGACCAGCTTCCCGTGTTTTCTCCCGCCTCCTCCCGCCATTCCCAACCCACCAACCATCCCTGTGATTGGCTACTGCCTCATGGCGAGTGCAGGCCAGCCACCGGCCACCTCGCCATTCGAAAAATCAATGGCCAGGTGAGTGGAAGACCCTGGGACTGCTTTGGGCCCTTTTTTAAATGATTATCAACCCCCAGCGGCCCGCGTGCAGCCTTGTCCCCTCTCCCCCTCCCAAGCAGCTTCCAGTGTTTTCTTCATCCTCCTCCCGCCTCCCAACCCGTCCACCCCCCCGTGATTGGCCACCTGTTAGACAAATCTGAAATCCCCGGGGCAGCCCTCTGCCCGGCAGCCCCTTCAGCTAAGGGCCCCAAGGCAAAGGGCGGCTCCTACACTGGTGGCTCCAAGAGGTGTCGGGCAGGTGTCAGCAAGGGAAGCCAAGGAAGCCAGCAGCTAACAGACAACAACAAAAACTGTAAGTGTGGCATGGGTGGGGTGTAGAGCAATTACTCTACTCCAGAAAGCCCCCACCACTCTACCTTACCTTCCCGTAACATAGACTGCCATAGACTTAGCCCATGCATACTTAGAAAGTTGTGTGACCACCAACCGAACATCAACCATGACAGTGTTTGAAATGTTGCCTTACAACGCATCCTAACATACTAGTCAATGTTAAAAAATGTCACACATAGAGGGAATTGTGGACGCTGGCCTGCGTCGCATCTAGATAGGTTGTGACTATCGGCTCCTGCCTACTTGGATAGAATTAGGAAGGCTCAGCATACACCACTCTTGATAGAACTCCAATTAAGATGTTATAAATGTGAATGTTGACAAGTGCTGCACTTAGTTCGAATTCCTAGCTCTGCCTCACATCTAGATGGGATTGTGAGTATTATCAAGCAGCATACTCAGATGAAACTGTAAATGTTGGCATGTGCAACACTTAGAATTGAGAACAATAGCCTGCGCCATAGGTAAACAGAATTGTGAATGTTAGCATATGCCACACTTAGATGGAACTTGAATGTTAGCATATGCCACACTTAGACGTAATTCCTAACTTGGGCCTGCGTCGCTTCTAGACAGAATTGTGAATGTTAGCATAGGCCACGCCTAGATGGAACTTGAATGTTAGCATATGCCACACTTAGACGTAATTCCTAACTTGGGCCTGCGTCGCTTCTAGACAGAATTGTGAATGTTAGCATAGGCCACACCTAAATGGAACTTGAATGTTAGCATATGCCACACTTAGAGTTGAGAACATTAGCCTGCGCCATATCTAGACAGGGTTGTGGGTGTTAGCATGTCCCGCACTTAGATAGAATTATGAACATTAGCCTGTGCAGTATCTAGATAATATTGTGAAGATTATTGACTGCCACACTCAGACTGAATTATGTAGGTCAGCAAGTGCTACACTTAGACAGAACTGTGAATGCTTGCATGTTAAATGTCACATAACCCACTAACCAATATAAACTCAAACTCTCTGCATACTTAAAAAACTCACACAACCATGTCTCGAACAACAATCTGCACGCACTTCACCACACTGCAACAACACATAAGTCGCACCAACAGCACACGCGGACTGACACCGATACAATACTCGCACCAAAGCTCAGCACCCGGTGTCTAACGAGTTGAAAGCTGCCAACAGTACAACACTCCTCACTATCCTGCTCCCTCTCCACCTTACTAAACCATCCCACCTTCTCATTTACAGATCCTCCAGGGCACCTGGGGACCAGTTCCGTTGGTGACGGTGTGTTATATAAGTACCGTTAACATAACATACGACCTGAAATCAGTATAACTGTATACGACCTGCATACGACCTGAAATCAGAGGTTCAAATCCTGGCTCGGCTGACTCAGCCCTCCCTGCATTATTCACAGGTCAATAAATTAAGTACCATTAATATGGCTAATCATAACTGTTCTTCCAGCACCTCGAAGCTGAAGAAATCTCTATGATGCGCTATATAAGTGTATATACAGCGCTTGTCAATGGGCCTGCTCTTGGCGGGTCTGAGATCCGGCATCAGATGTCTGGCCGGATCTCTAGACCCGGCCAGCCTCAGCCGTGGCCAGTCTATACCGAGCCCCCAGCTTCGCCAGGGAAGCTGGGAGCTCGGTGATCTGATCTACTCTGCGATCCTTTCTCCAGACGTCACTCGCGCGTCTGCAGGCTCGCTTTGCTTTGCCTGTTTTTTTCTTCTGCCCTGAAAGGCACACCACGGGATCCAATGAGGCATGAATATAACTGGGAGGGGGCTTCACTGTGAAAAGGCTTTCTTTCTACATGCTGGGCACACTATTGTTTTCCAAATGTGCATTTCACACTTTCATAGAAAAACAGAAAAAAAGTAATTTCCAAACTGAAAAATGCTGCTTGCATTCACTAGTTCTCTTTGATTTTTGTTCTTGGACTTCCACACATACTCTATAATTTGAGTGCCCCTTTGTGTTTTATCTCAGGTTATATTTATAAAGATGTTATATGCTCGTCAAATTGGTAAATTAGAAATAAATGCTTCTGTTGTGCTGACAGCAGGTTTTAGGAAATTAAACTGTGGGTTCATGGGTGCCAAGTTTGATTGTCACCACAGGGGCATATATACCACCACCTCTGCCCTGAATATAAACAAGCGACCACCAGCCCAACCCATCCCCTGGCCACACACATATTATAACACTTGTTTTTTTTATTATATAAGAAGTTGCATAAAGTCATACGATTAAGAACCAGTTTTCAATATATAACATCTCAGCAATGGTCCCTCAACCTGCTGAGCTACCCTGGTAGTCTTCTACTGTACAGCACGTCTATGGATCCCTTAAAGCACTGCATTACCAACAGTATTTTGGGTGCACCACTGCCATGGAAATGATTTAAAGTGGAATTGATGTACAGTGTGGAGTTTGGAAAGAAGCAGCATGAAAGCAATTGCACCATTTAAAAAATATTATTTTGAACATTTCCTTTGACTGGAGTCCAGCTGCTAGCGCCGCCTCCTCGTAACTATGCCCCCCTTGGCACTCCGCCCCTACCTCCAAACTCCACCCCCACCGCGGACCTTGTGCGATCCCCCTGCAAATTTGCTCAATTTCCACCACTTTATATATAGGCAAACAACCTGATTGCAGGCAGCCCATTAGCAACCCGGCATGGCAGCACTCGGACAGGGTGCTCCGCTCGCTGGTGTACTGGGAAGCCTCCCGGCCCCACCCCCACCCCGAGCATGAGCACAGATCACACACGGCCTGGCCTCCCTCGTCACAACCCTATCATTGTAACACTCATAGATGGTCTGCAGCTTCATTTGCGCCTTGGGGGTGTCACTCCCTGGCACCCACATTTCACCACTGGAAGCTCTGCAGCATCCTATCCCCACTAGCGCGCTTCCGGTCTGGAAATGTAAAATTGTGCTATGCCTGTGTATGCCTGGGTACTCTCGGGATATGCACGTGCAAACCAGAGGTTTACATGCGCACACTGTGCGCATGAGTGTGTGTGCATCAAAGTATGCATGTTCACGATGTTTCGATGGTTTGATGGTGTGTTTATTTATATAGCGCCAACGTCTAAGCGCTGTACACAGAACGTACATGCACACATCATCCCACCCGATGCTGGATGTGCAAGTAAAGCAGCGAGAGGGGCCTGCCTATACGTGATGTGGGTTTATTTGAACTGGAATTATTCTTGTGCATTTTAGAGATATGTAAGTCCACTTTTCAGATACGTACACTTATGCTAGAAAGGTGCAAGCATGTGTGCACGTAGATGTGCACGATTCCACCATAGCTATGTCGGTGTATACCAGGGATGTACAAGGTTTAACTCGCGACATGTATATGTACAGAAAAAAGGCCGATGTGCACACCAGTACACATGTAGGTTACCACTGAGATGGCTATATGGCTATTGTGCATGAGTAAACTGGTTGCATTCCTACTCATGTATACAATTGGGAAATGTAGGAGTACAGTGAGAATATACTTTGCACACATGGTATATTCATATTTACACAGGCACGTGCATGCCATTTGTCTCAGTTGCCCCCAAGCATATTTTCTCTTCGCATCCTTTGAAATGTTTGAACCTGATGAAGGCCTATATTAACTCAGTGCAGAAGGGACCAAAACATGTGTCGACTTGCCAAGTGTATTGGAGTCGCTGTCGCATATGGTGAGAAAGTAAAATATTCAGGGGGGCTTTGGGAGTGGGATCTTGGTCTTTACACCTAAATCGGGGCTATAGCGAAAGGTGTTAGGCTTAAACTCCGGCAGTTGTGCCCTCACGTGTGTCCTGCCTTTAAATGTTGGTGATCGATGTTGGTGACGTAACACCATGTGTTTGTTGAGTCATTACAAAAAAAAAAAAAACAACCATCTGTACCGTGTTTCAGACTGCTTTAATCTGAATGAATGAAGAAACCCCCCCTCCCGATAGAAATACATTTAGAGTAGGTCACCCTGCACGCCTTCCTACACAAAAGTGACCTTTCTGCACTGTGGTGTCAAGCACCTTGCACGAAGGGTTACATGCACGGCTCGGCTGTAGCTCATTGCAAACACATGTTTTATACTTGGTGTTTTAGCTGATGCTAGTCAAGACCTGGGCGGCCAGAATTCCACAAACAGTAAATAAGGGACGGCAAGCATCCCTCTAAAAAAAAAAAAAGCCTCTGTTTCCCTATGTCCACAAAATCAATCGGAAATAATAGGCAATTGATTGGCTCTTTCAATAGGGCCTTCGGCCGCCGGGACTGTTTTGTCCACTGGTGCTGCAGTAAATTGATTATTAAACATAAGGGCCTTCTCCCAGTGGGAATTCTCCCTGGATCGCTGGTTGGGTATCTCAGATCCTATCGAGTTAAGGGGTGGCCCTACTGGTCACTGCACACACCAGATGATGAGCAAGCCCCCACAGTGAAGTGGTGCACCAGTGAGGACACCAGGAGCGGGCATATATGTGCCAGGCACTGATGGCCCTGTGGCTGCACCAAGCTAGGGCGAGAACCCTACAATGCACTGAGGACCTGTCTCACCAGCTGCAGGGCTACACAATGCAGTGATAGCTCTGTGACTGCACCAACCTAGGGCTAGAACCCTACAATGCACTGAGGACATGTCTCACCAGCTGCAGGGCTACCCGATGCAGTGATAGCTCTGTGGCTGCACCAACCTAGGGCTAGAACCCTACAATGCACTGATGACCTGTCTCACCAGCTGCAGGGCCATGCAATGCAGTGATAGCTCTGCGGCTGCACCAACCTAGGGCTAGAATCTTACAATGCACTGATGACCTGTCTCACCAGCTGTAGGGCCATGCAATGCAGTGATAGCTCTGCGGCTGCACCAACCTAGGGCTAGAACCTTACAATGCGCTGATGATCTGTCTCACCACCTGCAGGGCTATGCAATGCTGTGATAGCCCTGTGCCAGGAACCAACCTAGGGTTAGAACCTACAATGCAATGATGAATGTGTGGCCGCACCATCTGTGGGGCTATGCAATGCAATGATGGCCCTGTGGCTGCACCAACCTAGGGTTAGAACCTACAATGCACTGATGACTATGCCAGTTCCGTTACATCGGGGCGCTGCCTGATCTCCAGCTCATTGTTTGGTCGTGTGAGTACTCCCATGTGTTTGGCTCTAGGCCTGCCTGTAGTAACTCTAATACCCAGGCTGTGTTTGGTCTCTGCTTACGCCTCAGGCTATGGTTCTGTTACACCGGGGCACTGCCTGGTCTCCAGCTCGTTGTTTGCTCGTACACTGTGAGTACTCCCATGTGTCTGGCTCCAGGTGTGCCTGTAGTAACTCCATATACCCCAAGCTGTGTTTGGTCGCAGACTATGGCGAGCCTGTGGTTCTGTGATAGAAGAGGCTCTTTTTTTGTCTCCAGGTCGTTCTTTGCTCGTGCACTGTGATTGGGCGCCTGGCATGTGCATTTTCCAGACATCACCATCCGTGTATGCTATGTGATCACCCTACTATATCCTAACAGGGCGCCCCCACGCAGGGGTGTCGCTAGGACTGGAAAAGATCCGGGGCTACGCTAATATCGCGACTGTAGGGACTCGGGGCTAGCTAGCCTTTTGGTTGTAGCCCCCGAGATTCTATCGGGGCTATAGCCACCTAAGCAAACCCTACTCCCCCCCCCCCACCACCCCGGGCCGCGGACAGACCCTGGCAATGCTACAGTGCTAGACCTTCACAGTTGAGTAAACCTCGGAGCACCGTGTAGCCCGTGACCCCTTCACCACCTCCCCGCTCCGCTAATCCATGCCGTTGCTGCATTCCTTCTGCTCTACGCCCCCACACCCCCAGCACGCCCACCTCGCGCGCTCACAGCGGCCCTAGCTCCTTACCTTCGCGCGGATCGCCTCGTGGCACTTTTCCCGGGCGCCCTTTAGGGCGGGCCTTTCACATCCTTTGGGATGCCTTGCAGTCCTCCTTGGGATACCCTTCGCCTAAGCCTCCTTCTCCCCCCCTAGGGGTGACCAGCTCCTCGGCACCCGATGCCTCCCCGGCACCCAGTTCCTTGCAGCACTGATCCTCTCTGGCTCCCTTGGGCGCCCTGCACCAAAGCACCTGCTGCTTACTCCTCGCAGCGGACCCCCGCGGTTGCCCGCCTTGTCCTCAGTCCCCCGGTGCCCTCACGTCGTCACAGCCGTACCCCCAGGCTGCATACTGCACCCTGGCCCAGGGCTGCAGCCTGGGCACCGGCCCGGCAACCCGCAGCTAGGAAGGGCAGCGCTGGCGCAGCGTCCCGGGCATCGCCGGCCCTGGCACGGTCCACGGTGGCAGCTCTCTCCCGCAGCAGGTCTTTGAGGGCGGAGAGGCTGTGGGGTCTGTCTCGGGAGAGATGAGGGTGCCTTGCTGGGGGCCAAGCTGGGAGCAGGAGGACCGAGCGGGACCGGGAGCCGGGCTGATGTCACTCAGAAATGGGCCGAGCTGGAGCCTCTTAAAGCGACGCGTCCCCGGGAAGCAGCAGCGGCAGCAGCAGGCAGGGCTGGCAAGGAGACTGCAGTCAGGATGCAGTGCGGGAGGGGCTCCCTGGCCGGACCCGCTGTGCGCACACACACACACACACAGCATGCCCCCACTAAGCCAGGCTAGGACGGGCGGGGGCAAGAAGGTGGGGGCGGGGGGGCAATGACAGGCATTGACATCAACTGCCCAGTTACTCTCACGACTATCAATTCACAGCATTCGCCAGACACTGCCATCGTGTGCCCAGGAGCTGATGCCATCGGCCAGCTATTGGAATTAGTAGCCCCGGCGCTCGAGTGGTTCAAGCGACTAGTGGCCTGTGCCCAGGTACTCACACCATCCTATGCCAGGGTACTCCCATTCCATGTCAGGCATTGCCCTCATATGCACAAGTGCTCACAACGGTCCATAGCTTTGGCACCTGTTAGGCAAAGATTGAATGCAGTACCCTCTGGGAACACTACAGAGGTTTCTTGCATACACAATTGATAATTTATTTATCAGTCAGTTATAAAGGCTTCTTCAGAAGGGAGCAATAGAATAGTAACACACATATACTTCAATACTGTACACTCTGAGTTTCTGGATCAGTCAAGGCCCTTTTGGGATGGCCCACAGACACAACCTACAACCACAGGTGACTTCAGAAACAAGAGTGCTGGAGACATTAATACCTTAGTGTTGGCATACAGAATGATCTTTAAAAAAGTAAGTAAAAGGAAGAAGTTATTAGGACACAAGAAATACAAATAGTCATAAGCTGGGCAAATACTTTCAGATAGCACAGAAGAGTCATTCAATTCAATAGTGAACTGTAGGCTTCCAGCCCTTTAAGATGAGTAGCAGTAGCCTGGAGATGGATGGAGATGCAGATTTTAATCAAACATCAATAATTCAGACGACACAAATAGCTTGGCAAAAGGTTTGTCTCTTTTAATACAAGTAACTAAAACAGGGAATCCAACGAACATCAGCAATCGCTCGATACTCAACTCTCAATCATTTCATAGAAAAGCTGGGTTCGTAAGCCCGAAATTGGTCATAGCTGACATGTTGACCTGCGTCATTGCCAACGTCATCCTATGTGGCAACCTTCTAAAACCTATCGGGAAGCGGGATTGGTTCTAAGTGAATAACTAAGCATAGGTGTTATATCTGTATAGAGTAACAGAGAAATAATTGGATACTTAATGTCAGGTGGGGCAACTAAGCCCTTCCTTCAAAATTGGCACTATGAACATTACTAAATGTATGACGTCCCATTGGCTACACAACTATAAGACCCCCAACTACGTGGTCCTCTACAATTGGTTGGCTACTAACCGCCTGTCAGTAACTTTCCACCTTTGTGAGCAGCATGCAGACTGAACCAGGTGCGGGTGAGCTTGTCTTGATACCAGCTTCCCACCAATTAAAAGTATACTCCATCATCACCTCAATGGTTCAGTGCCAATTAGGGTTTGCAGTTGGCCTTGAGTCTGTACTGTTCTCTGGGATTTTTTAAGGAGTATGGGTACTGTCTGGCATCCGTGCGCAGGTGTGATCTCCTCATGCGTCCAACTTCTGTCCATCACATGACTGGACTCCACGATTTGAGCCTTTCTGTATATTTGATTTTATTCTCCAATAGTCCTCTGATGTCTTTTGTTTTCACTCGACCTTCTTGAACAGGAGCTTCTGTTCTTTCACGTTAATTGTATCTAATGTCAGCCAATTCTAGTTCTGATAAGACATTGGCCTTCAATACGATACCGCTATTAGCACCATGGTTGGTGCCGATATTGTAACGTGTCCGCCATGGTGAAATGGGGAAATACCGCCCCATTCCAAGGGTGGCGGGGCGGTATTTCCCCATTTCACCGTGGCCCTTCCCCATTCCCATTTTTGCCCCATAGGGCATAATGGGAATGGCGAAGGTGCTAAGTACGGTAGCGCAAATTGCGGGACCATACTTACCGCGAAGGTCCCTTTGCGGGTCCCTACTTTAACAGCTGGCCTAGACCAGCCGTTAAGGTCGGGTCCCGCAAAGGGACCTCGTAATTAGGCGCTAATGGGTTAACGGCGCCGCAGCCTTTTACAGCGCCGTTAACCCATTAGCGCCAGGGTCGTAATGAGGCCCCTTGGCTCTTTTGGCTCGTCCAACTCCTTAGCTGAAATATATTCTGTTTAATACAATTGCTTTTGTAACTGCGACACTGAATTGAGGCCTTCCTCGTTGATCAGGACTGCTTTATTCATAGTGGAACATTCATTCTTTATTTAATCCCTATGTATCTATGAGGTATATATGTATATGTTGGCACTTGCCACAATCTAACTATT
Source organism: Ambystoma mexicanum (assembly GCF_040938575.1). Classification (NCBI taxonomy): domain Eukaryota; kingdom Metazoa; phylum Chordata; class Amphibia; order Caudata; family Ambystomatidae; genus Ambystoma; species Ambystoma mexicanum. The sequence continues at coordinate 99,083,580 of NC_090927.1, read as the reverse complement.
TAAAAGCATGTGGCTAGCTTCATGATTGCTTTGCTGCTTGCATTTCATTGCATCTGTACACGTTTAAACTAACTAAGTATCTTCATCTTGTCTGTGGCATACGTCTCTTGATCTCTTGATCTTGATCCCAAGACGTCACTTATCCTTAGTACTTCTTTGTTCTTTATAAGTCGTCTGCCTCTCTGGTCTGGTTATCTTCTATATGGGGTCGATTCAGTTTCTTTGTTTCATCAGCAATTGCTTTCAAATGGCCATCATATTGTCTTGAATGTAGGTATGGTTTCCTTAACGGGTACTTCACTTCCCATATTCTCCTAGGTATAGGTGTTCTTATAGGTACTTCACAGAGTCGTTGCTCTTCTTCTTGCTTTCTGTCACATACTTTGGTTCATACTTCTCAGGTAATATAGGCGGGGTAGGTGGAGTGGGGGTACTTGGCTCCTCCTTTATAATAGGCTAAGCCAAAGTCAATAGGCCAAAGTCTTTGTATAGGATGCATCACATCAGGTAAGTAAATGGAAAAGACTTTGCACAAGTTCTTAGGAGTGTTAGGCACCATTATATGCAGTACCCTTTGGGAACACTACACACAATTAAGACTACAAGTGACAGTACAATTTCACCTTTGGTACAAGCCAGTACTACACAGTTATAGTGGTAGTGGTAGCAGTAGCGGATCAGCCAGACTTATCTCAAGAGTAAGTGAGCAGTACAAGAGTTACACAAAGGGCAGCAGTTACTATGGTTCAGGCAAACACTGACTCAAGGTTTCTAAGAAAAAGAATATATATTTATTTACTCAACAGTTGTATGACATTTCACTGTTCTAAGCAAGTTAAAAATCCCATTCATAAATACACCACAGCACTTCCCTTAAATTCCAGACAAGTTCAGCTCACAAAATGAAGTGGGAGCAAAATGGCACGCCAGCAATTTAAAAGGGAGGGAAAGACAAAGTTATTAGAAATTAGGCAAAACCAACACGTAAGTCATCAGGGCAATAGAACAAGAGAGACTACAGTGAGGAGATCAGATAGAAAAGGCTTAGGGCCAAAGTCAATAGGACAAAAGTCTTTTGCTCAAGATCACACAGTTCAGGGTAGTTTGCGGTAAAATTCGTGGCACAGATTCCAGACGAGGTTGGTTGGTAGAAAAGTTAGTTCAAAGAGAAGAGAAGGACAAGCCCTCAGATTGCAGAAAGATTTCAAACACTGTCACCACGGCTGACCGAAACGGACAAACGGATTTGCAAAGTACCTTAAAACGGAGAGGGAGCTGTAGCTGAGGCGTGCGTTCCTGCTGGTTCCTGCAGGCTCACGGTTCCTGAAGCGCAGTCGCAATCTGACAGTGATTGACACGAAGTAGGAAGACTGAGGGTCCTGCGCCACCCAGGGAAGAAATCTGCAGCAGAGCAAATCAACAAATAAAAGGTGCGTTCCTTAAAACCCAAGCAGGGTCCGACCTTCCTCGCTATCCGGCCCATTGTAGGTCTGTACAGCAAATTAGACCAGAGAAGAGGTCCTGGCTTGCAGTTTGGGTGAATTGGTTGGTCCCACCTGCTCAGGGGAAGAAGTTTCCTGGAGGATCTTCTCTGCCGTCAAATTTGGAGATTCGGACCTGCAGCAGGGCTTCACCGGGCAGTTCAATCATGGTAGGGGTCCTCTTCGTCCAGTTCCTTGTTGGTTCTTTCGTTCCAGTGGTGACTCTGCTCTTCCACTCCCAAAGACCTGCTTTTCATGCAGTTTTCCCCCATTCATACAGCCTGACTGTCAATCACACAGCAGGGTGGCTGGCCTGGCAAGGCCAGTCCCCTTAGCCAATCAGACAAGAGTGCAACTTGGGTTACGAAGGCAACCCATGGCAGGGGTCCAAAGATCCATCCCTCACATCCTGCCCCTCTAGACTATCAGGCGTCTTAAGGACGGCTTCTGTGCAGAAGCCCGAAAAAAAGACAACGAACAAAGGAATCATCCCCGGTTTGGCGCGCAGAGAAAAACACGAGAAAGACTTTAACAAAAAGAAATGATGAATAAACCCAGCCGTAACCAAAATAAAATGTATTTGGTCAAGCAGGTTTATGTTCGAGGCTACTAAAATAGCCTGGAACAATACCATGTTTGTAGAGGAGGTCCCAGATATGACCAGCACCCCTGCCCCCCATTGCGAGTTGCCAGTAAAGTACTCGCCGAGGTCTGTGACGTATGAGGAGCAAATGAACCAACAGAGAGCCGCACTGGGACTCTGCCCTGTGTACATAAGGAGATCGGTACCGGTTGAAGCAGCCATAACACGACAACCCTGGGCAGCACGGTACCCTATCAGACAGCCGTACCAGCCGCTGATGCAACATGAGGAATACCTGCACACGGTCCACGACGAGACCCCTAAAGCCTTAATGGAAGGCCAATGGAAATAAACCAAAGGCCCGAGCAGCCCCGAGAACAAACAGAATTGGCTACTGAAAGCACTTATGCCAGTACTAGTAACTGCAAGGATAATTATAACGGATACAGGGGGGAGACACTGGTAAAATGTAAGAGAATGGTGCCATGAGACAAGATGGAAGCAACCGCCCTGTTGAATGTGTGTAAATAAGCTTGAAACGCAAGATGCTAAGAAGTCGATACTGCCTACAATGCTTAGTAGAAGAATAGAGCGGCAAGCGCCAACCATATATCTACCTCAATACAGCACAATGTACACGTGCGACTCCATTTTGTGAAAGCAGAAATGTACCCAGGCGGCCAAAGGCCTGACAGGCCGAATTTTGAAACTCAGCAAAGAGGCTCATGCCGGGGAAATCAAGATTGACCAGAGAAGGGGAGGTGAGCATGAGCTCACGAGACTTCAACTACAAAGAATACCAGCCCACCCGTGAAGGTCAAGATAAGAGAGGCCCATGCAGGTGGCCAAGCGAACACGGAATTAAATGCACAAAAGGCTGGAAACTTAAGCAGATTCATGGTGAACCAACACGTGACCAGACAGGCGAGAAGATGTACCACCGCCTGATGTCATCCAGAACCCGAGGATGCCATAACTTTTCCTGATAAGAGACTACAGATCCGAGGCCATACCCGGCCAACTAATTAACACATACCCCTAAAACACTGATTGATGGAAGGGAGGAAGGGTGAATCTTGGGGCACTAGGCACCTGGGTGTCTATACTGCATGCTGCTAATTAAAATGGAGATTTATGTTTAGGGGTGTAACTTGCCCAATCACAATGGGCCATGTAATATGGGGTCCTATAGACACTGTAACCAATGAGACGTCGTACTTGTAGTGACGTCAATCACGTGTGTTGTAGAGGGATGGGCATTGACGCCTACCCGATAAGAGTTATCCAATCCACTCGCTTTATTTCCATATACAGATATAACCCCTATTCTTAAGTTACCTTTCCCAACCAATTGTATTGCGTCATCATTTTTTGTAAAATTAGACGTCAATGATGATGAATTTTGCCCATAAAAGAGGCTGTTTGACTGAAGTTTGGGGAAGTCGGGGTGAGGCAGGTGTTTGTGATGCTGCTGATTTCCATTTGCTAATGTGTGTATCATTAAACGGACTTCCCTTTGCAAATTTATTGAGTCTTGGCTATTGAATGTTGCTGGAGTATGTGAATCCTGCACTCTGTCCTCACATGGTGCAGCTATCTTGTATAACTGGTTTTCGAGGGTGAGTTCTGACCAATCGGCCCGTCAGTAATTTTCTCTCCTCGTCAACACTTGGTAGCGTGAGGATGGATTCGGCCATCAATTATAGATCATCGATTGATATAGTTATAAGACACCTTTAGACCGACGGCACAAAGTAACTCTGGGCCTTCGGTTACATCACGAGTCCTTTCGCCATTCCGGCTGAGTAGGCCGAGAAGCTCCCCGTGGACAATGATAGTGTAAATATTCCAAAAAATCTGCAGTGGGTCTGAAGGAACCCGCCTTTCCAAGCATAACCCTTCTCATTCCCACGGGCAGCGGATCGGACGAAAACCTTAAAAGCAGGATGAGGAAGGGGCGGTGATCCTAAAGTTCCAGAGGGGAAAAGAGGCGATTGGTGAGTGAAACAACGAAACTCAATATCCTGGCGAAGGTCTTATAGGTAAGGGGAAAGGTAACAGAGGGTGGCGGAGAAAAAATAAAACAGCTAGAAGTAGAGAAGACTGTATATATATATATATATAGGGGGTAAAGACCCGAGCACCTGAAGTAATTGGGGAAAGATATCAGGGGGGCACCTGAAATTAAAAACTGTATGGAATACCGGGGGGGCACCCGAGAGAAAACTGTAAGGAATACCGGGGGGGGGCACCCGAGAGAAAACTGTAAAATTTGCCTTCTTCCTGCGCTTTAAAGAGTGGTCAGAAGGAACATGAACCCAGAGCCCATAGAGGGGGGACATAAGGCTACGATGGCGTTTAAAGACGCCATAATGGGGTTCGTTCAAATCCCATGACGGGGTAGTGATTAGAAGGCAGGTATACGTATGACCAGCTGGTGTCCGTCTAGTCTGTCAAGCGTCTGTCCTATATGTCCTGTGTATGCTGAATGTGGAATTGTTGTATTATCGATTGATGGCAATGCATTTTTGCTTTACGCGATTCTGTAAATGAGAGGGAATCGCCACTAAATTGATGAGTGTTGAGTAAACTGTTGGTATAAAAATGTTGCGGAAAAGTTGGATTGGAGCTTGCGTATGTGGTGCTCGCTCATAATAGCGAAAAGTTGAAAAACTGTGTGAACATTGTTGGTGACAAAATTAAGAATGAAGGAAGTTACCCCACTTGCACATTTGTGCAAACAGTTGCCAAAGCATGCAACAAAGTTGAAGAAATATAGCCAGGAGTGGGTTAAGGGCACCGCAAATAAAATGTTTATGCCATGGCCCCAGAATGGGTCATTGTCTAAGGCTGTTTTACAGCACATGACCACCTTCTTACATGCCACATATAGCGGGAAGAAGCTCGAGAAACGCCTTGCTGTTCTCGAGATTTGGAAAATGTTTGAACAAGTAAAGGAAAAAGAACCCCCTGCAGACTGGATATTAAACGTATGTACAGAGGGGGGTGAGACGCCTACCGTGCCACCTGCCCCGCCAGAACCAGTTGTTGAGGGAAGTAAGTCGGAGGGTCTGTACCCACTAAGAGAACTTAAGGCAGCCACAGGTTATGGCAACCCTGCATATGAATCACCTGCATGTAGCAGTGACGAGACGAAAGAGAAGGAACAGGAAATTGACTCAGCCTCCACAATCCTGTGGGACAAAGAGAGGCAAGGTGAGGAAAGAAAGGGCCAGGCACAAATGAGTGCACCTTTGGATAGAGAGAGAGAGAGGGAAAGAAGCGGAAAGGAACCAATGAGTTAACATTTTTCAAAGGACGAATGGATGGGAGGGCAGATACTGTTGAAGTTAGATGGAAAAGGAAGTGATGGTGCAAGGCCGAGTGAACGGTCTGATGAAGCGCAAAGAGAGGAAAGGGAGAAAGAAGTGGACATAAGAAACGAGAGGGCAAGAAAGAAGAATAGGTTGCGGCAAGAACACCTATATCGCGAAGAGCAAGGTATACCGCACATTCTCACGCAGTATGCAGCCTATGAAAAGTACAGACAGAACATGCTAAAGTTGGAGGAAGAAAGGAGAGTGCATGAAAGGAAAGTGAAGAAGAGAGAAGATGAGGAAAGTAGAAGGGCAAAAGAATGTAGAAATGAACGGATGAGGGAAGTAGATAAGGCTAGAGAGGAAGCGAAGAAGCAAAGAGAAATGGATGAGGAAGGAGAGCATAAACGCAGGCAAAGGGCGCAAGATTTAGAATATTTGCAATGGGATGTTAAAAAACCCAATCCTGTTGTAGACCGGGAAGACATAGAAGAGTTCTTTCCTGCAAGCGATGCGGTACCAGGTACAAGCAGGACAATTATTGATGATGACTTCGACACCAGAAGCATCGGGGAAGCGATTGATAAAATATATGATGAGATGGGACTGGAACTAATCTCCCCAGAGGGAAGGGAAGATGAGCGCTTAGAGAGCACTCAGCTATATGACGCTGAGGATGTCACCTGAAGTAGTGGGAGTAGGGGACGTTCCCTAGATAGGCTAGAAGTTGGGCAGAACGAAGATGATGCAAGAAGTTGTGTAAACTGGGAGTATTCAGAGTCTGTCTCCGATGGGGAAGCGGAGGAAGTGATGCATGAGGAAGGGAGACTTTGCGAAAAGCAGCTCCCAGGGAACCGAGAGGTATGATGGTCAGATGCTGGCGGGTCCATAAATAGGACACCGAAGTCCGCTGGACAGTCCAGCCGACATGAAGAAACACACCACGGTTAGAGAGGGGTGTCAGTACCTGCCTATACAGATAGATTAAGGGCATTGCCAGGTAGACGGCAAGGCGGGAACGCCACCCCGGCGAAAGACCGAGGAGGTATAGAGAAGGAAAAGGAGGATTGTGCATTCCAATTCCCACTGTTAGAAAAGGGGGGAGCAAGACCGCAATATATTCCATGGCCACACATGGACCAAGAGAATCTTAAAAATATGCTTCCAATGTTGACATCGGGAGCCGGGAAGTGGATACATGAGCTAGAAAAAATGACAGGGGGTGTCACGCTAGCCATAGGGGACATCAAGGGCCTCCTAATTGCTATACTCGGAGAAAGAGCAAATGATGTATGGAAAAGGGCAGGCTACCCTAGGGTAACCATAACTAACACCTCTCATGACGGAGCGCCATTTAATAACTGTAGAGCAGCAGTATGGAAAGCGCTGTCTACGCTATATCCAGACACATCTGATATGGGAGCTATAATGACTCGAAAAATGAAAGAGTCAGAGGATCCGTTGCTTTATATCCAGAGTTTTCAAGACGCGTGGGTGCTCGAAACGCATGAGTCTTGGACGAAATCTATCCCTGTATTCTATCATAAATTGTGCCAATGGTTACCAGAACCGCTGCAAAAACAGCTAAAAAAATTTGTAGGAATAGAAGCTAAACTGTGGGCCGAAATCCAGTTGACAATTGCACATTACTGTAGACTGTTGCAAGAAAAGAATCGGAAGAAAGAGGCAACGCGTAAGGGAGAAGAGGCAAAGCTAGTACAAAGGAAGCTCTCAAAGTATGCTCTTGAGGGAGCTATGCTAACAAGCCCAGCCGAATCGAGTGCACAGTGTGCAACTAACCCGCCATAGACTCATCAGGGTAACATGGGATTTTACCCGAGAGGAAGGGGATTTGGAGGAAGAGGATGGCAGAGTAATCAGGGAGGGTTTAGAGGTAACCAAGGAGGTTTACAGAATGTTCAAAATGGTATCCAGAATGCACCGATGGGCAATCTGACTTTGCCAGATGGACAGATGGCCCGACCACCGCCAGTGTGTTGGCTGTGTGGAGTGACAGGACATGTGGCGCGCATGTGCAGAAGCCAAAGCATGTGGCAGAACAACCAAGGGATGGGGCAGGCATGGTGAAGCAACCCGCTACCCCACAACAGGGCAGTGCACAAAACTATACCATGCAGCAGCAGGCGGTTGGCTTGCAGCAAGGTGCACAGCAAGTTGTCCAGCCACAGAACATGGGGAATGTACCACAGGGACAACCCCAGCAGACACTGCCGCAAGTGGCTCAGGGCACTTATTCTGGTGGGGGAAACCCACAGGTATACAGTGGACCGAACCTATATGTAAAATAGGACGGCTCACAGGGAACTCTGATGTGTTCTATCCTATCAGTGACACCAGACCCTAACAGGGAACCTAGGGTAAATGTCACCATAGGGGGGAAAGAATATTCCTTCTTAGTTGACACGGGTGCAACGCACTCGTGCATACGAGAAGGCAAGTTCTCCTTGCCCGGCGAGGCCATAGATACCCAGAGTTTTACTGGAGCTCATAGCAGAGTTCCCTTTACTGATACACTCCCGGTCTCAGTGGGAGAGTGCGACATGAATGTACCTTTATTGTATTCTCCTCAATCCCCGGTGAATATCATGGGTCGGGACTTGATGACAAAGTTGAATATGACCATCTCATTCACTGAGGATGGCATAGTGTGCTCCACCCCAGGAATGCATTATGCAAAGGTGTGCGAAATGATTAGAGCATACTCTGGACGTACAGCTATGAGAGCTGTACCACTGGAGCCAGAAGTTTTTGCATATGGTGTATGAGTGCTTATGGCGGGATTGCCAAGCCTTGCAGACAAACCTATGAGAACCCCTGATGAGTTTCTATTCAGGCCAAGAATACCCATGCACGAAGAGGAGGAACAAGTATTTCCCTTAATAATACAATCTGCCGCGGTGCGAGGAAAGGTAGTATTAGTTGAAGGCTATGATGACAAGGGCAGACCATGGTGTGCGATTGTCACCATCGAATAAGGGTATCAAGTGACTGACGTCACCGAGGATGATCTGTTTGAAGAACACCCTGACCTAGAAGAGACACGGGTGGAAGTGAGTCTCATATTTTGGGTCAAAATGATCAAGTGGGAGGTGCCGCAGAGGATGATGTTAACGCTGGTACGCCCGGAATATTTCAATGACGGCATGGCCCTAGTGCCAGCCAAAGTATGGACTACAGGGCCTTATGATGTAGGTCTCCTGAAGGGGGCCGGCGAAGTAAAAATTAAATTGAAACCAGGAGCAATTCTGCCACAGGCACGACAGTATCCCATGTCCAGAGAAGCAGATGAAGGGATCGCAAAGACAATCTCTGCCATGATGGAGCAGGGCATCCTAGTGATGTCAGAATCACTGTGCAACACGGTGATTTATCCTGTCAATAAATCAAAGGGAGGGTCCTGGCGTTTCATCCAGGATTTACGAGCATTTAACGATATAGTCGAAGCCGAGTTCCCTCTAGTCCCTAATCCATCCACAATTTTGTGCAACATACCCACTGAGGCAAAATACTTCATGGTGATTGATTTGAAAAATGCATTTTTCTCGATTCCATTGCACCGTGACTCACAAGACCTGACGTCATTTACGACAAATGCACCTGAAAAGTACGAGGTTGCCACAGGGGTATTGCGAATCTCCATCCATTTTCAACCGAGTCCTGCAAATGGTCCTAAGCAATATTGTGGTGGACAGTGTTGTTTTGCAGTATGTAGATGACATTCTAATCTGCAGCATCACTGAAGAGCAATGCCGACATGACTCTGTCCAGCTATTGACTATATTAGCTGAGAAGGGATACAAAGTGGACAAGGACAAGTTGCAGTGCTGCCAACAGGAGGTGTTGTACATAGGGCAACTGATCTCACATGAGGGGAAAAAGGTAACCCCAGAAAGGGCTGAGGCCATCATGAACACGGCCAAGCCGCGCACATTAAAGCAAATGCAAAGCTAACTAGGCCTGTGCAACTATGTCAGAGCATGGATCTTTGACTACAGCTCATATACCAAGCCCTTGTTGCAGGCCCTTAAAAAGGCCCAGACAACGAGAGAAGAAATTGAATGGAATGAAGAAATGGAGAAAGGGTTTACAGAACTCAAGGGAGCAATTTGTAAGGCCCCAGTCCTCGGGATTCCTAATTATGCTGAGGAATTCTATCTGTTTTCTCATACTGATGGGAATTTTATGACGGTAGTGCTCGCCCAGGGAACCTCGCTGGGGTATAAACCCCTAGCTTATTACAGTGGGAGTTTGGACCCGGTCATGAAGGGCCACTTCCCGTGCAAACAAAATGTAGCCGCCGCCGCGTTCGCCATTGAGAAGGCATCATCCGTTGTGATGGGGTGCTCCATGACACTATATGTTGAACACTCACTATTCGCCATACTAGAGAAGCCAAAGGGCACGCTGACTTCTCAGAGAGCATCAGCCTACAAGGTGATTATCTCTAATCCATCGCCAAAGTAGTGCGATGCAAAACTGTGAACCCTGCTACGTTCATAGCTGAGCCAGTCACTGAGGGAGAACCTATACACGACTGTGCGAACCATGAGGAATTCTATGATGAGATCCCCAGGGTAAAGGAAAATGCCCTGGCGAGTGGGGAGATCGTCTTTATTGACGGGTCTTCGAGAATTGACCAAGAAGTCGGACAAAGGTATACAGGCGCGGCCGTGATCAAACACATGGCGAATGGAGAGTTCCAAGTACTTGTCAGTGCACGAATACCATCTCATTATTCGGCACAGGCTGCAGAACTAGTGCCATTGATACTCGCCATTGAGAATCACGCAGACTAGGAAGTGACAGTGTACAGTGACTCCGCCTATCTGACGTCAACAGTGCATGCAGGACTGGCGCGCTGGAAAAGGAGGGGCTACCTCTGAGCAGACGGCACGCCAGTGCAGCACGCAGCCCTGTTGGACAGGCTGATAAAAGCACTATAGCTCCCAGTGGACATAGCGGTCTTAAAATGCGCTGCTCATACCAAGGGGACAGATTTCGTGTCATGTGGGAATCATGAAGCGGACACGGAAGCCAAATGTACGGCATCCAAAGCTGAAACAATCATGGACGTGGATGTGGCATGTACCCATGAGAGAATGATGGTAGCACGAGCCACACCAGAAACCTATAATAATATGGGGCAGTCTCAGTTAATGGAGCTCCAAGGGTGAGGCACCTCAGGAGGAGAAAAATCTGTGGAAGCGTCGAGGGTGTTCTTTAAACCCCTCATACGGATTGTGGAGGCAAGACAGCACTGGTAAACCAATAATGCCTGCCGCCCTTCTAAAAGTAGTGCTAGAACAGCTTCACTACCCCATACACATGTCAAGAGAAAATCTTGCCGCAACCCTCGCCGAAGACTGGTTTATACCGAATTTAGCAGTGCATGTTGCATTCTTTATGGTAAACTGCATTGTCTGCCAACAATTTACCTCTGGGCACACTTTAAAAGTAGTGAGAGGAGTCATCCCCAGACCAAATGGACCTTTCCAGCACCTTCATATTGATTATGTCGATAGGATTCAGGTGTGTAATGGGTACAGGTATTTACTTGTGGTGGTGTGTCCCTTTTCCAGATGGGTAGAAGCAGGTCCCTGTGCATACCCTGACGCTGCCTGTGCTGCTAAGTTCCTGGTGAGGGAAGTTTTCCCTAGATGGGGGGTGTGCGAGGTAATGAGATCAGATAATGGGGCTCATTTTGTGAACGCAGTGTTCGAACAGATCAGTTTGTTGCTTGGTATAAAGCACAAGTTCCCGTCGGCGTATCATCCAGAGTGAAATGGGATATGTGAACGAATCAACGGCTTGCTCAAGGAAAGGATAGCCAAGTTGAAGCTCACATTAAGAAAGGGATGGATTCACTGCCTACCACTGGCATTGTATGCGCTTCGGAACCGACCAGGCGCCGACCATCTTCGCACGCCGCACAAAATAGTTACTGGGAGAAGGATGATTATTCCCCTTACCCCCGAGACAGAGCTAGATATGATGCCCAGACAACTAGCGAGGTTCTAGGAGAAGAAATGAAAGCTTATCTGGACTGTCTCACATCCAGTGCCACTGTCATTACAGCCAGCTTCAGCTACGGCGGGAAGGGGACAGCACGGCACAAACCACAACAGATAGTGCTGATGCAGGCGCAGCTCACAGCCTTTGTGCGCCTCTTGTCTTCCCTGGAGACAGCATCCTTGTGAGGAATTTTACAAGGAAAAGATGGGACGAGCCAAGGTTTAATAGCCCTTTCATTGTAGAGGACTGCACCCCATCCGCTGTTAAACTCGTGAGCAGAAGAACCTGGACCTTCCTGAACGATATCAAGCCGTTCGTAGGAGAGAGCACTCCTACTGCATCTACCGCCGAGGAAGCCACAGACAACGGGGAAGGGCCTCAGCACGTGCAGACAAGGTCTATGGTGAGGAATAAGGACGCACGAGCAGAAGAGACAAACTAAAGAACTCGCTGTGAAAATTGTGGCTATACACTGAACTTTTCCTCCAAGCACTGAATGAGATACAAGACTTTCAAACGAACGCAATGTGCAGCTGAAACTGCAGGCTAAAGAAGAAAACTGCATATTCTGAAACCGCAGTGACACGGGTAGCTTGATCACGTTGAGCCACAAAGCATTGAACATGAACTCTCAGACTCTGATAAACAGTAAAATAGGACACTCCTGTAAACTAAAACCGTTATCCTGAAGCATCCAGTTTCGAGACTTTGTTCACGGACATATGATTCACCCGAGCAGAAGTCTTAAGTGGGATGCACTAACTTACTTTCAGTTAGTAATACTGACCTATCCGTCACTCATAGGGAGAGAAACAAATGTCACAGAATACATTCAAGATCCAGAAAATAAGAAGGTAATCAGGCAACTAGTGTCATCGCAGAGGTCTTCGATGAGTTGCCTGAGCACAGTGAACAAAAGACTAATGCTCCCACCTCAAGCAGTCATTGATGAATTTACCTACACTTTATTCTTTCGAATCATAGAGGAGTGCCCAGGACTGTTCGGGAGAACCACAGATACACTGACTTTCATCAGAGATCCCCGAAATAATGACTTCTGGAGTCAAATATGGGGTAAATTGAATCATGTGGTAGCAATCCACGCAGCAGGAAAGTGCAAGAACTGCTCACGACAACAAAAAGACTTGTGATCAGGACCCAGCAAGACAAAGCAAATGTTCCTGTCCCTTGCAGACACGCAGCTAGCCCACAACTTCCTGATTAGGCTAGTCAAAGACTTTCCAGAACTAGTGGGCAGACACCGCAACATTGATGTGCCCGCTTTTCTTAATGATCCAGCAAAAAATGCTCAATTGAACAGACTCCTGAGGGCTATTATGTCACAACTAAGAAGCAACTATGGACATCCACTGCTAAGAAGAGCCTTAGAAGGGGGAGATCCAAGATGAAACCTTTCATCATCCTCCCATCGGGAACAGAGCAAGGAAGCAAAGACATAGTTCTTCATGCTGCTAACGTAGGACAGATCGAGAAAAGCAAAATCGAGGATACCAACATCTTGGTCTCATTTTTCTTATTCTTTCTATCCCTTCATCATCGTTCCACAGTGGAGTAAATGTGGAAAAGAGAGACTGTTCAGCAACTCGACCTCGAAGGACCAAGTGAAAGGAACAGAGACACGAACTTCACAGTCGTGTTTACCTTTTTCAACCTTTTTCTTATTTTTTCCTACCTTCTCATATGTTCACTTTTATTTTTATTTTTTCAATATTGTATTTTTGCGTGATTTGTAACGAACCCATCCTTTCATGGTGTCACTGTGAACATTTTACTGCATATCCTCAGGGCCAAGGCGAGTTGGAAGGGTGCCCTTGGAATGCGGTTCCCACAACAATACAGAATAAATATGATGTGCTGAAAATGATAGCCTAACCTTTTCCCATAGTCTAGCAAAGGAGCTGTACTCTATACTCAGAGACTATCATCATCACTCGCAAGAGGGGGGACATTGAACAGCACTTGGCACTTTAGTGTTTACTGAACTTATGAGCGACGAGATTAGAATAAGAACAAAAATAAACTATTGACTATGGACTTGTTTGAAATGGGGGCCCAAAACAGTAACTTAGTCTTGCCACCAGTAGAAGGGCGCCCCCCCCGTTTCCTGGAAGGAGATGCTGTAAGCTGTCTTTCAAAGCCATTATATGTATATGCATAGTGATTATTGTAGTATTTTTGTCTCTAACTATCAGAACTGCATTTTTTATTGGTGCACGAAGCGTCCCAATGTCTGTGCATCCACCAGGTAATGAACGTCTGGGCCCCACAAAAGCACCCAGACCTTATATTATCATCCCTGTCCCAAGGAAAAAGTGATGATAAAGCAAACTATTTACAGTTGAATGTAATTAGTAGTAATACGTATACACTTGAAGTAATGAATGGTGAGAAAAGCTGGAGACAGGGTCAGCATGGAATGAATGATAATGCAGCACTGTCCACGGCACGCACCCATACACTGAGTGCACACGAACAAGGGCAAGAGTCAATGGCTACGCAACCGCAGGCCAAAACAACAGAAAGAGAAAAGTCACCCATGTAACAAACAGCTCCAGGAAACAGGGAACCAAGCAAGAAACCGAACATAGATGGCATAGCAAAATCCCTCAATAGAACGGAGGAAGCCACGAAAGAACTCACTGAGAAAACACATGCGGTAGTCGAGTATGCGTTTCCGCTCATACTTAGAGCAAAGAAGCTACATAAGGAGCTGGGCAAGAAAACCACTGAGACAGTAACAAAGAGCACGCCAGCTCCAACGCCAGAAGTAACTACCGAACCTACGACACTGCCACGTGTTGGGAGGATGATAAGCCAAATGTGGTGGGAGGAGTTCTACAAAAGAGTGCGTGAGGAGAGGAAAAGAAATACAAGCCCTTCCTCTGCTACTGCAGTGCAGGAAGTGAGACCTGCACCACCAAGGATAATACCTGAGAGACTACCTGAACGAAAGAGCAGCACAGACGCATTCAGAGACATAGTAATAGCCAATTACAGAAAAACGTTAAGAATCAAGAGAAGCCCATATGAAACTGACAACGAACTAAACGATTACTTGGACAGCACAGCCCATCTTGGAAACAACATTTGGTACCAACACATGAAGGAAGTAGGACAAAGTCATTCAGAAGGAGAATGTTTTGTCTGTGCTCTCCTGCCGTACAGCATGGGCAAGTCCAAAATCTTTGTGGCTGTAGAAATCGATGTCCCCACAGCACACTGTATGTCACACGTAGCGATGTGCAACACCAGAGGACAATTTATGGGAAGAGACGCCTCATTGATATGGGCCAACGAAAGGACTACCCTGATGAAGAGGGGTTTGTCCAGGACATCAAAACAAGAAACAGGGCGCACACCAAGAATTATGTGACTAGATATGAAAACCCTGACGTCAAAGGATCAGGAATAAGGTAGGAAATAAACTCAAGACTGAACGTCCAAGGGAAAACGGCATAAGAAGCTCAAATCTGGAAGAACCGAGACCAAATGCAGATCTGGGGATCAGTAGTTTCCCCAGACGGTTGGGAAGAAGGAGTCGTAATCTGCCAAGCTTGCATGGTCGTTGGAGCTTGCCAAGAAGCAATAGAAAATTCACAAAGACTATGTAAACCCCTATGGCCAAAAATGGTAAAGCTGTTAATGTGGGTCGAAGACAGAGGAGGCCCCCTGCAAATAGTACCGCTGGAAAACCCGAAACTGTGCTTTAGAAGTAATGGCACGAGGAAAATGGGGGAGAACCAAAACTGCTGACGAATATATGAAGCCCCAGGGATGTCGCAAGGAACTGCAGTCCTGATGAACCATTACTGGGCATGTGGATCCAAGGCCTACATAAGACTACCGAGGAACTGGGGAGGCATATGCACACTGGTGAACGTCCACATTCCTGCACTAGTGATTCCAAAAAATGAACTGAATTTGGACAGTTTCCCGAAAGCAGATGCTCACCAGAGGAAAAGGAGGTCTGTGGAACTAATGTCGAGGATGAAGAGAGAGAATTACTTCTCCGCCAAATCAGAGGACGCATTTTATGCCATTCCCTACGAACACAGGCTGTTTAGCCTAACCTCATCAGTATTTACAACAATACTCTTGCCGCATATCCAGGTCGGTGCAAACACCAAGTGGTTGCAGATAACAAGATGGGAATTACTGCAGACCATCAATACCACCATAAAAGGATTCAACGCGATCAAAGAAGAACTAAGAGCAGGTCCGGCTGATGACTCTCCAGAATAGATATGTGCTTGGCATGATCACAGCGATGGATGGAGGTGTTTGTGCAAAAATTGGAGAATCAAGTTGCACTTTTATACCATCACACAACGAAGAAAATGGAACCCTCACAGAGGCCATGAGCATGTTGACAACCCTAAAGAACCAGATGATCGATGAAACAGATGAAGTGGATGACGACAGCTGGTTTGGAAACCTATTTTCATGGTTCCCACAATGGATGGCTGATATATTCAAGTTTCTGGGAGCCTTACTAGAAATGGTGCTGCTAGGATTCTGTGTTATCAAGATAATCATCACACAGTGCCAGAAAACTGCACAGAAGGCCATTGGGATGAAAATTATTGTCGATGTCGAGCCATGCTAGAAGCCCAGAGACCTGACAGATGAGGAGATAAAGGACTTTGTGAAGGCCAGTGAATTTGCACCAGAGGGAACACAATTCACTTATCCCAAGAAACAAAGAAGATACAAAGGCAAATGGATTTATTGCAGTCCAAATGGACAATGCCAGTTGATGACCTGGAACAAAGATGAGCATGTGAGAACAGCAGGAAGCTTGAAAGGGGTGATGAAGATATGGACACCAATATTGCATACTTTCACGCCTTCTTGTGTAAACCCAGGAGACGATGAGCAAGAATCTGAGGAATCAAAGAAACTGAATATAAAGGAGGAAGTAGGAGTGGTCGATGAACCGACCAGAGGGGGTCCCAGATACAACCTGCACCCCTGCCCCCCATTGCGAGTTGCCAGTAAGGTACTCGCTGTGGTATGTGACGTATGAGGAGCAAATGAACCAACAGAGAGCCTCACTGGGACTCTGCCCCGTGTACATAAGGAGATCGGTACCGGTTGAAGCAGCCATAACACGACAACCCTGGGCAGCACTGTACCCTATCAGACCGCCGTACCAGCCGCTGATGCAATATGAGGAATACCTGCACACGGTCCACGAGGAGACCCCTAAAACCTTAATGGAAGGCCAATGGAAATAAACCAAAGGCCCGAGCAGCCCTGAGAACAAACAGAATTGGCTACTGAAAGCACTTATGCCAGTACTAGTAACTGCAAGGATAATTATAACGGATACAGGGGGGAGACACTGGTAAAATGTAAGAGAATGGTGCCATGAGACAAGATGGAAGCAACCGCCCTGTTGAATGTGTGTAAATAAACTTGAAACGCAAGATGCTAAGAAGTCGATACTGCCTACAATGCTTAGAAGAAGAATAGAGCGGCAAGCGCCAACCATATATCTACCTCAATACAGCACAATGTACACGTGAGACTCCATTTTGTGAAAGCAGAAATGTACCCAGGCGGCCAAAGGCCTGACAGGCCAAGTTTCGAAACTCAGCAAAGAGGCTCATGCCGGGGAAATCAAGATTGACCAGAGAAGGGGAGGTGAGCATGAGCTCACGAGACTCCAACTACAGAGCATACCAGCCCGCCCGTGAAGGTCAAGATAAGGGAGGCCCATGCAGGTGGCCAACCGAACATGGAATTAAATGCACAAAAGGCTGGAAACTGAAGCAGATTCATGGTGAACCAACACGTGACCAGACAGGCGCGAAGATGTACCACCGCCTGATGTCATCCAGAACCCGAGGATGCCATAACTTTTCCTGATAAGAGACTACAGATCCGAGGCCATACCCAGCCAACTAATTGACACATAGCCCTAAAACACTGATTGATGGAAGGGAGGAAGGGTGAATCTTGGGACACTAGGCACCTGGGTGTCTATTCTGCATGCTGCTAATTAAAAGTGGAGATTTATGTTTAGGGGTGTAACTTGCCCAATCACAATGGGCCATGTAATCTAGGGTCCTATAGACACTGTAACCAATGAGACATCGTACTTGTAGTGATGTCAATCATGTGTGTTGTAGAGGGATGGGCATAGACGCCCACCCGATAAGAGTTATCCAATCCACCCGCTTTATTTCCATATACAGATATAGCACCTATACTTAAGTTACCTTTCCCAACCAATTATATTGCGTGATCATTTTTTGTAAAATTAGACGTCAATGATAATGAATTTTGCCCGTAAAAGAGGCTGTTTGACTGAAGTTCGGGGAAGTCGGGATGAGGCAGGTGTTCGTGATGCTGCTGATTTCCATTTGCTAATGTGTGTATCCTTAAACGGACTTCCCTTTGCCAATTTATTGAGTCTTGGTTATTGAATCTTGTTGGAGTATGTGAATCCTGCACTCTGTCCTCACATGGTGCAGCTATCTTGTATAACTGGTTTTCGAGGGTGAGTACTGACCAATGGGCCCGTCAGTAATTTCCTCTCCTCGTCAGCACGTTTATATTAGTTAATCGTGGTAGGAAAGTTAGGGTAGTTACCACTGCCACCAGCCAAGTCTTAGTGCCTCATTACATGGATGGCGGTAAGGATTTACCGGTACCGTTAAAATACTGGTACCGGTAAATCCTTACCGCTTTACTACGAGGTCCCTTTGCGGGTTGGGGGATTTAACACCTGCTTTTTGCAGGCGTTAAAAACCAACCCGCAAAGGGACCCAGGGAGCTAATTACGGTACCGCAATTTGCGGTACCGTAATTAGCACCTTCCCCATTTCCATTGAGTCCTATGGGGCAAAAATGGGAACGGGGAAGGGCAATGGTGGAAGGGGGAATTACCGCCCCGCCAACCTTGGAATGGGGCGGTAATTCCCCTTTCCGCCAAGGCGGTGCCGGTATTTTACCAGCATGAACCATGGCGCTAATAGCGCCATGGTTCTCCGCCATCCGTGTAATGAGGCCCTTAATGTTAAGGGAGCGAAACAAGGCTCCAAGAGGCACAGACAAAAAGGGATAAGGGTTAACCCTTTCCAATGAAAGATGGGATGTACTGGGTCTGTGGTTTAAAGTGACTATATAAAGTTAATGGCAACTTTACCTGTTTCTGGGGACAGTAGTCAGCCCCAGAAAAATGGAGTCAGTGGGAAGTCTCAAGACAACCCTGTGTCATTGCACTGAAGGTGCTGTGTAACACACACGAAATGTGGTGCACATGGAGTAGGTGAGGCTCCAGTGCCCAAGATCACACAGAAAGTAGAAATACACATAGTAAAACACATGTAAGAGTGAAAAAAAGGCTCACACTCTTATCAGGTGAAAAAAATAAATCCTAGAAATCCAGCAAAGCTGCTGGGGGACTCTTTAGGTAAGGGAAATCAGCCATTTATTAGAATTCTCCTTAACAAGGAGTCTCTGAGAACAAGAAGAATCAATTGTAATTGTAGGGCCACAAGCTGATTAGACTTGTGAGCTGCAGAAGTAACAAGCACTTCCACAGTAAGAGGTAAGTTCTCTTAGACCTGTTTTACAGTACCTTATAATGAAGAAAAAGATGTAGCTGAAGACTTCTGTTCCTGGCAGCTCTGCAGATCTCACTGTTCCTGGGTCTCAGTTGTGGGGACAAGAGGGAGGACGTCGGGGGACTCCTGCAGTGCACTGGCACGGTCAAAGCTGGCAACCAGCAAACTTCACTTTCAGTGATTGTTTTGCGTTTCAGCTCTTTGCTGTACAACAAATAGCAATAAGTGCGGTTCCTGGCTGTCAAGGTGGACTTTCCTCACATCTGAGGTCCCGCACTCGACTGAGGGGGGTCAAGATTGGTCAGTCCTGCTTCGGGGGAGTCTGGAGTATCTTCCAAAAGCTTTAGGCCAGCTTACAAGCAACGCACAAAATCTGGTGTCCCTCTCCCTGGCTCTACGGTTTCCTGCAGCACTCGGAGGAAATGCAACCAGCTCCGAGATGGGTGTCCAGGTGGCTTACTTGGGAGTTGATTGGTCCCACCAACTCAAAGGGAGAAGTCGTCATTTGCAGGGCTTCTCTGTCGATGCAAACTTGGCAATTCAGAACTGCAGCAGGGCTTCACCGGGCAAACCAACGGTCCAGGAGTTGCAGCAGCTGTCCTCTTCAAGCACCTCTCAGTTTCCTTCATTCAGTGGTCGACTCTGCCTTCCAAGCCAAGAGACTCGCCTTTTATCCGGTTCTCTCCCATTCATTCCGGCCTAGCTGCCACTTGCCCAGCAGGGTGGCTGCCCTTGCCGGGCATTCAGCCAGCCAATCACCACAGAGTGCATTTGGGTCTCCTAGGAGACTAAGTACAGTGAGTTTTGGGCACCTCCCTCACTTCCTGCCTACCCCAGACACTCTGGAGCCAGAGGCGGGTTTTACTCCTGAAGCCCGCCAAAGGCGAATGAACAAAGAGACCAATCCTGGTTTGGCACATAGAGAAAAACTTGAGAAGGACCTTTCCACCAAAAAATGGTAAAAAAAAGAAAACCCGGGAACCATTTTAACAACGGAGGCTGAGGCACCATCTTGATAAACATGCCTCAAGTGATTTAACGTTACCGGAGCTGTGAACAGTTCACGGTCGGGGTAAGTCATGTAGTTCTTTGTAAAACCACTACCACCAGCCATTCTGAGAGGAAAGGGTAACATTTGGCTGTTACATGAGTTACTAGAAATGGAGGATACTAAGTAACCCCTCCAGCACTTTATTGTAAGATAGGGTGTGCTGGGTCTAGAAATTTACAGGACTAAGTGAAGTCAATCTCACTCCACTGTTCTGGGAAACAGTAGTTGATGCCAGAGAAGGTTTGAAACCTTTGGAAATCTGGAAGACTTCACAGTGTCACTGCACTGAGGGTGCTGCGTGACACAAATGAAAAGAAGATGCCCATGGAGTTGGTTAGAAACAACCACAGAAAACACATTAAATTGAAAAGTTCAGCAAAAGAACTGGAGGGCTCTAAGGTGGGAGGAATTGGCACATTTTTGAGAATTCTCCCTAAGAGCACTGTATGCCAGTGTACTCCCATTCCATGTCAGATATTGCCATCATATGCACAGGTACTTTCATATACACAGGTACTCACACCGGTCGATAGCTCTGGCACTGTATGCCACGGTACTCACATTCCATGTCAGGCATTGCCATCATATGCATAGGGGCTCACACCGGTCGATAGCATTGGGACTGTATACCAGAGTACTCACATTCCATATCAGCAATGTCATCATATGCTCAGGTACTCACACCGGTCAATAGCTTTGGCAACGTATGCCAGGGTACTCGGTACTCCCATTCCATGTCAGGCATTGCAATCATATGCCCAGCTGCTCACATCGGTCCACAGCTTTGACACTGTATGCCAGGGTTCTCCTTTTCCATGTCCAGTATTGCCATCATATGCACAGGTACTCTCATATGCACAGGTACTCACACCGGTCGATAGCATTGGGAACGTATGCCAGGGTACTCACATTCCATGTCAGGCATTGCCATCATATGCACAGGTACTCACACCGGTCGATAGCTTTGGCACCCTATGCCAGGGTACTCACATTGCATGCCAGGTATTGCCATCAAATGCACAGGTACTCACAAGGGTCCATAGCTTTGACACCGTATGCAAGGATACTCACATTCCATGTAAGGCATTGCGATTATATGCACAGGTACTCACAACAGTTGGTAGCTTTGTCACTGTATGCCTGGGTACTCACAATCCATGTCAGGCATTGCGATTATAAGCACAGGTACTCACACCCGTCAGTAGCTTTGACACCGTATGCCAGGGTACTCCCATTCCATGTCAGGAATTGCCATCATATGCACAGTTACTCACATCGGTCCATAGCTTTGGTACCATATGCCTTGGTACTCCCATTCCATGTCAGGCATAGCCATCATATGCACAGGTACTCACACCGGCCCATAGATTTGGCACCATATGCAAGGGTAGTTAGATAGTCATTCCAGTCCCTAGAAGATCTGATGGTGGAATGAATGAGCTTGAAATGGATGTGATTAACAATAACACACATACACTTGTGGTGACAAACAAAAGGAAAAGCCGGAGACAGGGTCGGCAAAGAGTAAATGAAGAAACATGATTAACGACCACACGCATGCAAACACTGAATGCACACGCAACAGCCCTAGTGTCAATAACTGCAGAACTACAATCCACAGCATTAGAGAAGAAAAGACTGCATGCTATAAAAAGCCCCACAACAGATGAAGTAAAAAAAAAATCAGTTGGAAGAGGCTTAATTCCTAATTCCTGAAGAAACAAGGAGAGCTAGAGAAGCAGCAGAGACAACATTGCCTAGTATATATATTCCAACAAAAGGAACAAGCACTAGTTCCACAGTACAACCATATACTAAACCAATGCCAGAATGGATATGAAAATGTCTAGCCCGACAGAGAAAGATGTATGAAGAGAGGGAAATAGCTGCCAGACTCTTGTCCACTCAAATGGCTCAGATGAGGAAGCGTGCACCATGGACCGGGATACCCGAGAATACTCCAGTAAGAAAGAGCCATAGAGACGCATTCAGAGATGTAATGATAGCAAACTACATGAAAACCTTAAGAATCAAGAGAAGCATGCATGGAGGTGACAACAAACTAAACGACTACCTGGATAGCACAGCACATTTGGGAAAAAACATTTGGTATCAGCACATGAAAGAAGTTGGAAGATGAAATTCAGAAGGAGAATGCTCTGTTTGTGCACTCCTACCATACAGCATGGGGAATACCAAGAACTTTGTGGATGCAGAAATTGATGTCCAGACAGCACACTGTCTTTCACAAGTAGCCATGTGCAAAACTAGAGGCCAGTTTATGGGAAGTGACGTGTCCCTAATATGGCCAACTGAACCAGCCTATCAAGATGAAGGTTCAAGACATTAAAACAAGAAACAGAGCTCATATGAGGAATCATGTAATCTGGTACGAGAAACCTGGAGTGAAAGGAGCAGAAATAAGATGCCAAGTGAACCGAAACTAAATGTCCAAGGAAAAACTCCAGAAGAGACTAGAAGTTGGAAAAACAGAGGCCAAATGCAGATTTGGGGAACAGTGTTTTCACCAGATGAATGGGTGAAAGGAGTAGTGATTTGCAGAGCATGGATGGTCCTCGGAGCCAGCAAGGAGGCAATTGAAAATTCACAAAGGCTATGCAAGCCAGTATGGCCAAAGCTTGCAAAACTATTGACATGGGTCGAAGACAGGGGAGGACCCTTGCAGATAGTACCACTGGAGAGCACAAATTGTGCTTCAGGAATAATGGCGCAAGAAAGATGGGAGAGAATCAGAACTGTGGATGAATCTTTGATGCCCCAGGAATGGTGCACGGAACTACAGTAATTATGGACCATTATTGGGCATGCAGATCCAAAGCATATATCAGACTGCCGAAGAACTGGGGAGGTATTTGTACCATAGTGAATGTCCACGTTCCAGCATTAGTGATCCCGAAAAGCGACCTGAATATTGACAGTTTTCCAAAAGCAGATGCTCACATGAGGAAGAAGAGATCTGTTGAACTGGTAACTTGAATGAAGAGAATTACTTCTCTGCTTAATCAGAAGAAGCCTTTCATACAATCCCATATGAACACAGGCGGTTCAGCCTCACCTCATCAGTGTTCACAATGATTTTCATACCAAGAATTTATTGGAGTAAATACTAGATGGTTGCAGATAACCAGATGGGAGTTACTGCAGACCATCAACATGACAATAAAAGGATTTAATTCGATCAAGGAGGAGTTAAGGGCTATCCGACTGATGACTCTCCAGAACAGATATGTCCTTGACATGATCACAGCTATGGATGGAGGAGTTTGTGCAAAAATCAGAGAATCATGTTGCACATTTATACCTTCTCACGATGAGGAGAATGGAACTTTAACGGAAGCCATGGGTATGCGAACAAACCTGCATAACCAGATGATTGATCGATGAAACTGTCGAAGTTGATGATGACAGTTGGTTTGGATCACTGTTTTCATGGGTCCCGCAATGGATGGCAGATGCATTCAAGTTCCTGGGAGCCCTGCTAGTGATGACATTACTAGGATTTTGTGTTATCAAGATAATAATATCCCAGTGCCAGAAGACTGCGGAGAAAGCCATAGGGATGAAGATCATGATTGATGTCAAGCCAGGATGGAAGCCCAAAGACCTGACTGATGAAGAAATAAGAAACTTTGTGAAGGCCAGCATTCACGCACCAGAAGGAACAAAGTTTCTCTATCCCAGGAAGCACAGAAATTATGTGGGAAGATGGGTTTACTGCAGCCCAAATGGACAATGTCAATTGATGACATGGAATAAAGATGAACATGTAAGGACAGCAGGAAGCCTGAAAGGAGTAATAAAAATATGGACTCCAAAAAGACCCTTTTTCAAACCATTATATATAGTCCCAGAAGATGAAGAAGGAATGAACCCAGGTGATGGAGTGAAGATAAATACAGATGAATTGAGTAAGATTAAACCAAAGACAGAGGTGAAAGTGGTCGATGAATCGCCCAGAGGGGGGAGTGCAAAGGAAGTCCCAAATAAAGCCTGCACTGCAGTCGCCGATTTTGAAGTGCCAGAAATTTTCACACCAAGATATGTGACGTATGATGAGCAAATAAACCAGCAGAGAGCCGCAGTAGGGCTCTGCCCAGTACCTATCAGAAGTGCAATACCTATGGAAGTACCAATACCCAGAAAATCATGGACAGTAAGGTATCCATTAAGAAAACCCTACCAGCAAATGAGACGAAATGAAGAGTGCCTAAGTACTGTCACGGAAGAAACCAAAAAGGCCTTATTGGAAGACGAATGGTGACATCACGAGTGCCCGGACTGACATGCAGATCGGAGAAATAACAACCAAAGAAAGACACACAGAGATGAAATGCCATGAATCAAGATATTGTGAACCTAAAAGGGGAGAACGATGTTGAAAGACAAAGAAATTCAAGCTGTAAGCAAGATGAAGATATTCAACTAGTTTACACCTGTAAATATGCTTGGAACCGCAAGAAAGCTAAGAAAACAGTGCGTCTTGCTATGATTAGTAGAAGACGGCTGAATCGAAACTCAGCTGATGCAACTCTTGCCTGGAGAGCCAAGGTCATACCAATAGAAGGAACGAACTGTAGCTACATCTAATTGAAACTAAGAACAGAATATGCTGTCTCTGAAGGTCGAGATAAGAAGACGTAGGCAGGTGGCGAGCTGAAACGAAAATCAAATACACGATTTGAGAGAAAAGAGACAAATTCATGGTGTCTGAATCACATGACCAACCAAGCACGGAGAAGCAAGGGTTCACACCTACACTTGGCAGCCTCCCAAGCAGAGACATCAGAACTTTTCCAGACAGAAGATGCAGTTGGCCAACCACAGTGAACTAATTGACACATAGCCACTAAAGTGATGGTTGATTGAACGAGGCCGGGTGAAATGAGGGGCACCCTGCACCTGGCTGACCATTCCGCGTTCTGCTAAGCAAAGTAGGAAATTATGCATGGGGTTGGTGCCAACCCAATCGCAATGGGCCAAGTAATCTAAGGTGCTATAGTTAGTAGAACCAATGGGACGTCGTACTTTTAGTGACATCGACAGTAGTCATTTTTGAAGGTAGGACTTAGACACCCACCTGACAGCATTTACCCAATCCCCTCACTCTGTTACCATACACAGATATATTATCTATAGTAAAGTTACCTTTTCCTAACCAATAGAAATGCATATTAATTTTTAGGTGTTACACGTCAGCGATGACGAGTTTTGAGTATAAATGTTACAACTTGCATGAAGTTCATCGGAGTTGAAGCGATAAGGACGATCGCATCACTGCTGATTTCCATGACTCCCAGTTTTTTGTACTTGTTATTAAACGGACTCCCTTTGCCAAACCATTGAGTTGTCCTTATTGATTGGTGTTGGAGTAATAAATCTGCACCCCCATCCATCTCAAGGGTGCAGCTATCTCGTCTTAAAGTACTTCTGAGCAAACCTCGGCTCTATGGGCCGGCCTGGGGTCTCGGGTGTACAACGTTCTGCCTGACTTATCCTGAACAGTACATTCTTAGAGTCCACAGCGTCACTAATGATGTAATTCCATAGGGTCTGAGCCCACACATCTGATTGATAAGGTGGTATACATAATCCTGCTCCATGTGGGATGCCAGGCTATGATTGCGTTCAGTCTCCACCGTGAGTCTTTTCCCACGTGGGTCAGCTGGGCTAATCTCTCCCGGGACTGACGGTCAGGTTCTTCACATGTTGCTGTTCCAAGGCTACTATTGTACACTAATGCTACAACCACATCACTATGGCATGCACCTGGGAGGTTCGGGGACTGGCACAGAGGGACGGAAGGAACACAATCATGGTAACCCACTAATTCCATGCTTTGTTTATATCGCACCCCTCTCACCCAAGAATTCCATCCTCATTTTGATCTATAATGTATCCTTCCATGTACCTCGTACTACAAGGGGTGTATTTATGGGAGGAGGTGAAATGGTCATGCATGTTCAGATCTTTTATGACCATTGGTTTTATAACTGGTGGGCTGGGGCCACTCACTATCTTGGAATACAGGGGTTCTAGGGCATGGTCATTGAAAGCTGCCACTGCTCTTGGATGGTTGGTGGGGGTTCAGGGGCCTGCAGTTGGCAGTTGGCCTAGCTGTGATGAACGTGCTGCAACGAGCCTGGTGCTGTCTCGTGGCCTGGCAGTGTGCATTTCTTTCTCTGGGATCATAAGAAATTGCAACAGTTAGAGGGACAATGGGAGGTTTCTCTGGGAATTTAGCAGCGCAATCGTTTACTTTACTTTATGTCATTTATAACGCGCAACCAGGGACCTGTAGGCTTATAGGTGCACAATTAAACAAGACAAAAGACGAACAAACAGGACAGATTAAATGGCATTTGCCTAGAAAAACAGGCAGCCCAGGAGAGAATAGCAGAAAACTGGCAATGGTGTCCAGGAGAATAAGAATGTCTTTATTTTTTTCCTAAAGACTTTTGTTGATTTTAAGTTTCTTAGGTCAGGCAGAAGGGAATTCCATGCTCTAGGTACAGATTTTACAAAAGCCCCATGGCTTTTTTGGTGTTACAGCTGGGAGTCATTAGTTGATGCAAATTATTAAATCTGAGGAGTCTTCTATTAGGTTTCTCAATAAGCAGTTCCTGCAGATAGATTGGCATCAATCCCGTACAGCATTTGTGAGTGATCCGCAGCAAAGCGATACAACACTCTGGATTCCACTTGGAGCCAACGCAAGCTCCTTCTGGCCTCTGAGCCGTGATCTCCCCAGCTAAGGCTTTTAACCACTATAACCACACTAAATTGAATCACCTGCAGGTGGTTGCATTCAGATTTTGAAATGCCAATCAGGAGACTACAACAATAATCATTTTGTGACCCTACAATGGCCCTGGCAATGGTTTCCTCATTGGTCTGAGCAATATAGAGCCGAAGATGGGCTAACAGTTTTACTTAATAAGCTGAAGGTGAGACCAAACTGCTATCATGCACCTTCATATTTAACTGCTGATCAAGTACAATACCTAGAGTCTTAACTTTCTTTTTTGTTGCAATTTCACACTCAGAAATAGAAAAGCAATCATACATGGGTCCCAATTTCTTTATCTTATTCTGTGTTCTTTATTCAGGACCATACCATTCTGTAGCATCCAGGTTTGAATAAGATTATATACCCGGTTTATGGAGATTTCATCATCCACATGTGATTCTGTCAGTCGGACGACGCATTACGTGTCATCTGCGTAGTTTGTAAAGGCCACGCCATTCTGTTCCAAGAGATCAAAGAAGGGAACTGTGAAAATATTATAGAGGGAGGGGGATACACAGGCACCCCATTCCAGGGTTACAGGCATTGCCTCCACCTCTCCACTGTAGACTCTGCACTGTCTATCACTCAGAAACGAAGAGATTCTAAGAGTGCAGTGTCATCAGAGAAGTTTGCCACATCCCTCAACCTGGTGATCAAAATGGAGTGATCAACGAGGTTGAAAGCCACGGACAAATCTAATAAGGAGCGAAGGCTGACCGTTGTCCATAGAGTTAAGTGACCTAAATTTCAGTTCCAGAAGCGCTATTTCTGTCCCATGGCCCTGTCTGAATCCGGACTGGTATTTATTAAGGATTGAGTATTTATTTAGATAAGCCAAAATTTGGACTTAGGCCACATGGTCCAACATTTTTAAGAGAAAAGTAGTGTTCGTATAGGCCAATAGTTCAAAGGCATTTTAGGACATAATCCTGGTTTCTTCAAAAATAGGGGTTATCCAAGCCAGAGGGCGTGAGTAAGAGTGGGGAGCAGGATTTTACTATCATGGCTGAGCATGGATCACCTTTACATCACCTTGTAGTTTTACGATGTTCAATAATGTTAGCTAAATCTGATGCTGAGATTGGGGAGATATTCTCCTTCACGCCATGTTCAAGTCTGCACGTCTCTTACCCGGGCCTGTCTTTTACCATGCAGCCATGTAGGTCTGCCCGTGTCTTCCATGACTACAACATTGCGTCTCAATATATATACGCCCTACGATTATGTATCTATTATTTCCCAATATTATGTTTGTGCTGGTTGCCTTAGCACAGCCTTCTCCCCCCTGATATATTGCTCAGCTTCCTATGGGATTCGCCTCACTTCAAAGCGATTATGGAGGTGGGATAGATACATTTCCATACCAACATTTCCCCCTTTTGTTACTTCATTTGGGGGTGTTTCCTTTATTGGCATCCATGCCCTACACACATTTCATAAGCTTTCTCCTGCTCGCGCATACTCTTCAGGAGTACCTGTCATGTAAATGCATCCCATTTCCCCAGCCAAATCTACCCATACTTCCTAATAATTTTCTGGGTCTGGGGGAGGGACAATTGTCGTGTGGTACAGTTGGTCAACCTCATCTCCCTAGGGGATATGGACCATGTGAGGAACGGGATGGTCAGTTTGTACTTCTATCTATTTTGTGCTATGAGGTAATTTTGGAACAACAATAGAGACCATCATTACTGCACTATTAGGTACTGCTTCGGCACAACACCGGAGACCCAACTGGCATGTGCAGAAAATGACCAAGATGAACACGATGATGGGCACCAGCATCTTTAGCAGTGCTCTCAGCCACAATGGAGCCCAACTAAAAGTCAGTGAAAATCAGTCCTCCTCTTAGACGCACGCCATTTTTTTCATTTTGGCTTCTAAATCATACACTGCAGCGATGCCGTGTGATAGAGTCCCGTTCTCAGCATCTTTGGAAGGTACAAATGTGCAACATGAACTCCCTATCTTTTTGTACACACCACCTTCCACCGGCGTCAGCATATCCAGAACATAGCGGTTCTGCATCGTCATCAGCCTTAATGCGTGCATCTCGACCATTATGACATTGAACCCCTGCTCGGTGTTGTTAGCCAAATGGACCAGTTCCCAGCACACAATTTGGAGCCATTTGGCATTGGCTCGTGCTTGTACACAGGGTAGCAATAGGGATACAAAAAATGCCTCTGCTGAGCTGAGTAACATGTATTTTTTAGGTATTTCTTGAAGCAATTCCGATGAGTCTTTGGATAGATACTCTGATAGTGGCAGTGTGTTTTGTTCTGCGATTGTTGGGGCACTGTTGGTGTTTCGTCGGGCAGTGGCCCTCCTCTGAGGTGTTCCTTTGGGACTTCTAATAGGGATGAGTGTAGCATAGCTAGCAAGCAATAGCCCCACCATGATGGTTGGAGGTGCAAGTACGCTTGTTGGCCAAACACCCAATAGTAGTCTATCAATGCAGCTTTGCCCCTCTTCAGATCTGTGATCAACACTGTTCTGTTTCATCATTGATTTGAGCCGACAAAGACAGTTCCTTTGCTGAAAAAGCACAGTTCATAGTTCTTTTATTGGTGCACTTTCATTGGTTTCTCCATGGCTGCAGTCCATGTCAATTTTGTGACATGCTCTGTTCATGTTTGTGCACACGTTCGTTCTACGAGGGCCACAGTTTTCTCTTGAAACCCCAGGAGGCCTTCGGCTCAGCACATGAGAGTCATCTCCTGCCACTTAGTGTTAACATACTTTGTCCCATCGATCACCAAATATGGTTGCATTAGACAGTTGGTGTTTGTAGGACTGGCTTTAAATTTCTGGGCATCGACAAGTTAAAGATGCCTGTTGCGTGCCTGGAAAGTGCCGTTTAGCCTACATAGCAAAAGATTAATCAGGAATTGTGCCTCTATAATTGGTACTCCTTGTGGTACTAGAACCTTGAGTGCCCCCGATGCGTGCAGTATTAACGAGCACACATATCAACTACTATTGGTTGGTCGTCTCCCCACTGCACTTATGTCAGAGTACCAAACTATTTGAGTGCTCGGGATGATGGATATCTTCAACCACATCCAGGCATGTGCCGTGCTATGCATCATATTTGGGCCTATGCGGTTGTATTTTCATTCTGTCATAGTGCAATACATATCTCCTTGGTAATCTACGCCTGCTAACCATGGTGTTATCACTACTATTTCTGCTACATAATAAGTTTTTAATAGTTGGAAGTAGTATTTCAAACATTTTACTAGTGCATACAGTGATACGGGTACTAGTGTTATTTGCTTTGGACGTACTATAAATATATACAGTTGTGTTCAATGGTTCAGTTACATTAATTGGTGTGCTTTTGTTCAGGTTCAGGTTCCCCCTGCCCCACTCATTTAGATGGCTCGTCCAGATAAAAGATGACCCCCAATATATTCCCAACAGAAACATAAGGAAGGTGAACGAACAAGATGGCTGTGAGATGCAGGCCACATTGGTACAAATACAGTCTAGTAGAACTAATAACATTTCTTTCACTATGAAATGAACAATTTGACGTTGATCTTTCCATCTTCTTTTTACCTGTAATGGGAACAAGAATGGGTTGGGCAATTGAAGGGGAGAAGGGTGAAGGGGTGGAAAGGAGAAGTGGAGTGAGAGACAGAGAGAGTTTTGTATTAATTTACACAGCTTATGCTTCTAGCAGCAATGCATGTTTGGTTATTTTTGTTCATGTACTTATATTGACAATATTAAGCAACATAAGGTGGCGTAGACTGGTTGTGTTAGTTTTTGGGTACTGGTGTGGAATTTGACAGTGCCCTGAGAATGTCTGAGAGGCGTATCCAATATCGAAGCCCCTTCACCTTTACTGCAAGAGGGGTGGAAAACACTACTTCGTATTGCACATGGAACCTGGGATTGTTCCATTTGTGCACAAAACCTCTGACATACACCAGCTCGCCTGGCAACAGTGGTTGGGTGGGTGCTGTGTCAGCCGGTGGAAGCATAGTGTTTTGGACATCATCTGTGTCAGGTGGTGCGATTTGTCAGGAGATGCATTTGATTGCACTTGTTAGGTTTGTCAAATATTCCTTGAATTCTTCTACCAGAATTGTTGCAACTCTATGGGCATCTGATGCCTGCATCACAGGGGAGAGGGGCATCTGCATGCGCCTGCCAGTCACTATCTCATGTGGTGAGAGGTGATGGTCCTTATTTGGCTGTGTTCGCAAATTGAACAGGGACAGGGGTAGGCAGTGTACCCAGTTCTTCTTTAGGGTGTTACGCAATTTTGAAAGCCTACTCTTGAGAAGGCCATTGATTTTATCCACAACACATTTCACTTGGGGGTGATAACTGGAACACATGCGGTGCTTAATGCCTAGCCACGCTGTGATTTCCTTAAAGAGTTCATTAAAAAAGTGAGTGTCATTGTCGAATCTCAAAAGATCACCCCCTCATCTGGGAAATACCTCATATATGAGGAATTTAGCTGCACACTTGGAGTCTGGGTGGGCACAAAGGCCAGCCTCAACCCACCGTGAAAACAGACACACCACCACAATGAGATATCGAGCTCTTTTACACCACTCACCCATGTCCGCATAATCAATATGGAGCTCGCGGAACAGCCCGGTCGGGTGGGGCAGAGTGCCTCGCAATGTACGGCCATGTTGAGAGGTGTTCCTGGAGATTAGGTATAAACCAATCCTCCTGCATGTCTGCTGCAATGTGTTGTTTGGAGCTGTGAGAGGGGTAGTGCAACAGGTCAAAGGCAGTATGTAGTAGTTCCATGGGAATAAATACTTTCCCAGTGCATTGTTGCCTCTACAAAAGGTCAGCTGGAGACTGTATGCACCCACGCTTGAGCCAAATCTCATGTTCTTCCTGCGGGGCCCTACACTGTAGCGCTATTATCTGTGCTATGGTTAATCCTATGTATGGGTTCATGTCCGGCCTCGTGGAGATGTCCATGATGATGGAATCAGCAAGTGGTGGCACCAGGAGATATGCTGCCGCTTTGGGTGCCGCATCAGCGACTGCGGTTCCCAAATCAATTTCATCAGTGTTATTTGTGTGGGCTGCGCATTTGACGACCGCCACCAGGGATGGCTCTGCCAGGGCAGAAATCAGGGTACTGAGTAATGCTGCATGTTGCACTAGTGATCCATCTGCCCATCAAAGCCCCTCCTTTTCCAGACCTGCATGCAACGTTGTGGTGAAATATTCAGAGTATGAGTAAATGGTGGCGTAACACCCCTTTGACGTTCGAAGCAATTCAATGAGTGCTACGAGTTCTGCTGCTCGTGCCATGTAATGCATGGGTAATATTTTCATTACTAGTGTTTCATACTCCCCCGCTTCTAAGTGCAACACTGCCGCCCAGCATGTCTCTGCCCTGTGTCCTGGTTGATTGTCACTGAACCATCCACAAAAAGTACCTTGCCTTCCTCCAAAGGGCTGTCTTTGGCTTTGGGTATATCATCCTCCTCGTCCTCATAAGTTGCACAGTCATTTCTCCTCAAGTCTTCATCTGTGCATGGATCCGTTAGGTATGTGGCAGGGTTCACTCTTCTACATATTACAACATGGATATGTGGGCTCGAGAGGATAATCTCATATGCTGATACCTGTTGGGTGGTGGGAGAAGACTTAGGGTTATGCAACTATTGCAGAGCTTGGATTATGGACTATGCAGCATAAATGAAGACACTCTTACAAGGCCTCAAAGAAGCACATAAAGAAAACAGTAAAATAGAGTGGACCACAACCATGATTCAGAGTTTCAATGATCTAAAAGAAGTAATTTCAACAGCCCCCGTTCTCGCCACTCCAGATTACACTCAGCAGTTTTATATATTCTCACACTCAAATGACACACTTATGGCAGCAGTACTAATGCAAAAGTGCACAGTGGGCCACAAGACACTGGCCAACTACAGCGGTACACTAGACTCAGTGATGCAGGGACAATTCGCATATGAAAAAGCTCTCTCTATAGCTGCCTTTGCAATCGAGAAGAGCTTCACAATTGTGATGGGGTGCTCAGTAACATTGTACGTAGAACACTCAGTATTCACTATCATAGAACGATCATAGGAATGTGGCAGAGTTCACTGTTCTATATATTGCAACATGGATATGTGGGCTCGAAAGGATAATCTCATATGCTGATGCCCGTTGGGTGGTGGTAGTGGACTTTGATCATTCTATGATAGCAAATACTGAGTGTACATCATGGGCATCATTGCTCAGTGTTACTCCCGGGTACCCTGCCTTCTCCCACACATCTGCAGCTTGGTCCCCAACTGTATCCACCAATAAGCTTTTAAAGTCTCCTATTGCCAAATGTACTCCTGCTGTATTCTTTACAAAGGCATATATCAATTTCCCCGCACCAGCTGGGAGTGCCGGGAGCACCTTAAGGAGGTTATTCTTGTCCATCTGTGCCCATGGTACATATTGCAACCTCCTTTGTGTATCAAGTGCATTAGCATTGTCATCTTGTTTTTTCCACCCTTAGTTACACTTCCTTCTTTTTCTTGCTACTGCTATATGGTCGAACCTCTCCCGAACCTCTCCCTCAATCTTCCATTCCACAAACCTTCCACCTTCTGGGTTCATTGAGGTGCCTGCTCTGTGTCTCCCTCCTCATCGTCCTCAGCCTCATCAAATTCACTCCACTCGTCTTCATCTCCCCTCTGTGACCCTACAATATCGTAACCCCAGCTGTCTGTCTCTCTGTCACGCTCTACGTGGACAGTTCTTATGGGCATGTTGTCTATTCTAAATGAGAAGTCTCCTGATATCCACTCATGCCCCTTTGGCTGCACTGGTGTGTCTGTCTTTGTTACATCACATGCCACCAGTATTCTCACTAACTCTGTACGTGTCGAGGCCAGTGCTGCTTCTAGTTCTCTTGCGATGACCCGGGTGTTTTTGGTGACCTCTGGAGGAGAAACATACAGGGAGGTGGGGCCGTGGCTGGTGTTGCTACATTTGTGCCTGTTGAAACATATGTTGGCTTTGTATACTCCTCCACAGGACGGGTTGCTAGTGGCTATATTCCTTTTGTCTCCACCAAGTTCTTCCCGCCTTCTCCTGGGCCTGTATCTTTGCTAACATCATGTGTCACTCCTTCCCCTTGTGATCCTCTGTATCTGGACCTCCTCCTTACACCATAAAATACACTAATAAAACAAACCAAAATAACAAGCTAAAACAACAACCAGTACCTCTCCCGAGCTCTCTAATTATACAGAGCTCCTATGTATTTCCTCTTTTCCCTTATTGTTTATACAATGATTGTGGTGACACCTTCCCCTCTCACTCGGGGAGGTTCTCTCTCTTTCATTTTCCTTTTCCTTATTGTCCTTAAAAATTAAGAAAAAACAGAGAAAAATCAAGACAATCCACGGCATGCCACACTCCCAATTTCAATCGTCACGTGTTCACACTATTCACACTTCTACATACATCCAACCTTATGCAATCCCCTGAATGCTAACCCCTGAGAGAATATAACCTGCTAGGAAAGAAAGACCCAAGTCGATCTTGTAAGGATAACAAATTTAATCCCATGAGCAGATCAGAGTAACAGCAGAGAACTCCCCTGCCAAGAACGTTCTGCCAAAGAGAGGTAAAAGCAGAAACGTATAAATCAAACCATCGTCAGAAGTGAGGTAAGACATACCGTAAGGACCCGCACAGCTGTTTGGATGGACCCTATACAGGTGCTGCCTTTATGCATATGACATAGCAATTTATTGGTCCCAGCTCAGTCCGTCCATCTTCCATCACATGGGCGCTGCAGGGCTCATCTCATTCTCATGTCGAAGGTCAGAAACAAATTTAATTTACTCCTACTATACAGCTTATTTATCACTCAAACTGTGCACTTGGCAAGCTTCAGAATGGACAACCTGGAAGTTATGGGGCACTGTAACCTTCACACATACATTTCACTCACTCCCTCCGCGCCATCCATCTCCAAGGTCTCCACCCTCGTTTTCAACTATAATTTATCCCTCCAAGCACCTTGCGATACAAATCACATGATTGTTGCTTCAACGACCACCCTGTCCATCCTCTTTGAACATTTCATGATTTGTTACTTTGTGGTTGGTGGTCAAAGGGAACCTGGTGTCATGCAATTAGGCGATCTTAGGGTTCAGTCAGTTATGTGGGCTATAACTTGTGGTCACTAAGGAATGGGCCGGGTCATGCTTTGGCCAAAGTGAGATAACATGCGCACCAAGTGCCGGCCTCTGATCGCAGACTTGTTGGGCACATTCCTTTTGGGTGAAAGATACATCTTCGCAACACTTTCAAGAAAAATGAATAAACAGTGGGCGGGTGGGGGTGCCAAATGTCCTCAAGGTAGCTCGGGCACATTGGACCTAGTGCATGTACTGCTGCATTTACTGTGCAAGCCTTCGCCACTACCTAGGATTATTAATATCTCTTCAAAATAGCGATGTGTCTGCACCTTGGGCCACACCATATGAATACACTATAATTGATTATATTAGCATGGGATCCAGCTAGGTGGGGAAGCGTCCCTTTCACTGCCACCCCCCCCCCCCCCAGTCTCATCACAGTGCCTGGAGTGCATCTCAACTTACTTTAAAGTTATGTTCCCCCAATGTTATGTTCGTGCCGGTTGTCTTAGCACAGCCTTCTCCACCCCTGGTATATCGCACGGCTACCTCACTCACTCTAAAATGCCTAGGAGGGGTGGGAGAGACTAATTTCCATCCCAACACACTGTTTAAAAATCCTGTGAAGGGGATCTTTGATTCCTGCTTCTTTTGTGAATTAAAATGCTG
Organism: Ambystoma mexicanum; assembly: GCF_040938575.1. Taxonomy (NCBI): domain Eukaryota; kingdom Metazoa; phylum Chordata; class Amphibia; order Caudata; family Ambystomatidae; genus Ambystoma; species Ambystoma mexicanum. The sequence goes on along the minus strand of NC_090927.1, from coordinate 99,047,899 downwards.
TTGATATTGACAGGTCCCTTTTCCACATGGCTCTTCAATTTTACTTGAAAAAGAAAACACAGAGTAAGCTGTTTTCGTTCAGTGTTTAAAATTCTGCTGTTCATGTGAAAGGGACTTCTGTTTGGGGCCTTTGAATGCACCTCATATGGCCCCCTGTTCTTCCATGACTCTTTGTTGGGGAAGAGCAGGGCAGAGTGGCGTTTCCTTCAGCGTAATATTTCCTTCCTTCTGAAGTGGGCACTCCAGTCTCCCCTTTCATCTCTGGGGTTGGGGCTATGGTATGGCATAGCACCCCTTTTCTTCCTTCTTTTGGTAGCGGGTACTCCAGCCTCCCCATCCATCTTTGGGTTGGAGGTTGTGGCATGGCACCAACTTTTTTCCTTCCTTTCCAGGTCCCTGGGGTTCTCACCAGACTCCACTCTCACCTCTAGGCTGGAAGTTAAGGAGGTTAGTTCTCTAAAAAAAGATTGTAAAAGAGTTTCAGTACATTTTACACACCTATTCTCTTGGAGGATTTACCTAGAATTTACAACAACATACAATTATAACATGACATTTTCACCATTTCTAAACCCCATTTTGCTTATTTTCTTCATTTGTACAATAACACCAAGTAAATTACTCCCTTTTATGTATTTATTCATCTTAGTTTCCATCTGATTTTTCGTCCTTCCTTTTTATTCTCCAGAGGGTTCCACTGCACGACTTTTATTTGACTCATCATTCAGTTGTAAAGCGTGTCTGGGATGACAGCTTTTCAACTGATTGATGTGGACCTATTTTTCCTCTGTCTGTTCTCCTTTTGGGAGGTGGACCTTGTAAGAAACAGGTGATAGTCTATCTACAATTTCAAAGGCACCATGCCAAGATGGGAGGAGTCTCCACTCCTTGACCTGATTCCTTTGAAAATTGTACAGGTAAACCTGGTCACCTACTTCATACTGTTTCATGTTGGTCTTTAGATCGAGGTAAGCCTTCATTCCTTCAGCCAACTTTTCGAAATTGCTCTGAGCATAAGCAAAAGCATGGTTGAGGTGCTTCCTTAAATTTTCAATCTACTCATGTACAGTGGACGCATTTATCACTATCTGCTCCTGAGTCCTATAGAGAAGATGCTGTGGTAATACAATTTCTCATGCATGGGTCATGAGCTCAAATGAAAATATCTTTGTTGCAGAAGATGGTATAGACGTAATAGCCATCAGGACTCAATCTTTGATGATGCATGCAGCAGAAGCCAACTTCCTGCTATCTGATCGTCGTCCTGCCTTTTTATTCCTCACTGAGACCTGGCTTCAGGAAAGCTCGACCCCAGCTCTTATTCAGGCTATTCCCGATGGGATGGCCGCCATTTTCAGAGCAGATTTTGTTTTAACCCAACTCTGTTGTTCTCACTCTTTGTCTGTGGAGGCTATGTTGCTGAGATGCGTGATCTATCCAACTTTCTCTTATCTATTGCCCTCCTGGGTCTTATTCAGGTTTACTTGAGCCTCTAGCTGACCTTATAGCTGATCTTCACATCAGATATACACATTTGAATGTATTGGTTGATCTAAACCTGAATTTAATATTACTAGGGCTCCTGCCCTTGATGCTTTTTTTGCCAGCCTGCTTGATTTTGACTTTTATCAACATGTTGTAGGGACTACACATAACATGGGGAACCCTATTGATATAGACTAGCTAATAAAACCCTACTTACCTTTCTACCTGTAGAGCCCATACGACTTAAGAGGCTTCCTTCGGAGCCATGGTTATCGGAGCAACTTAGGTCTGCTCGACTGAAGCGTATTGATTATGATCCCCATCTTAAGGTTCAGCATAAGGCATGCTCTACAGCCTACTCGTCTGCTATCTTAGTGGTAAGAAAAATCATATTTCGCTGAGAGAATTGAAACCTTTCTGTGTCAACCCAAGGCCCTTTTTGCAGCTGTTAAATCTTTTATCTTCCTCTGCAAATTGTACACCTATGGTTAAGCCGACCCAGGAGCTCTGTCATTCCTTGTCCCAATTTTTCAACAGAAAGATCGAGACTATTTGTGCCAACATTTCAGCTAGCTATGTATTACCTGTTACTACATCTACTATTGGCAATATACCATTTTATTCTGTTATGGCCCTACACGATCGGGCTGGTCTTCTTTCCCTTTCTTTTCTGAGCAGTTGGTATTCAAGGCCATTCAGCAGATTATATCTAGCACTCCATCTGATGTTGTGCCATCAAGAGTCTTGAAGGAGATCTTGTCTGACCTTCTAGCGATGATCACAGATGCCGTAAATCACTCTTGCCAATCAGGGTTCATCCTGCCTGAGTTAAAGGCTTCAACAGTAATCCCCCTCTTGAAAAAACCTTTGCTTGACCCTTCTTTACTATCTAATTTTCATCCTACCTCTCTTCTACCTGCTCTCATGAAACTCTTGGAATCACTGGTTTCCCCTCTCTTGTCTTCTTTTCTTGAGGTTTCTGATCATCTTGACCCGGCTCAGTCAGGCTTTCGGCCAGGCAGAGGCACTGAGAGAGGCACTGAGAGCGTCCTGGTCTCTTTCCAGGATGACATGGCCAGGCTGGTGGATGCGGGAGGTGTTGGAGCCCTGATTTTACTAGATCTATCAGCATCTTTTGACAGGATCTCCCCACCCTGCTCTCCCGCCTGGCCCAAATTGGTATATACGGGCAAGTATTAGCCTAGTTTTCATCTTTCTTGGCCGACAGATCTCAATCTCTTATGCTTTTCCCTTTTTCTTCCAATTCTTGTCACCTTAGTCGTGGTGTGCCTCAGGGATCTGCTTTGTCCCCCCATTCTCTTTAAAATCTACATCTGGGCACTAGTGTGCCTCATCCGCTCCTTTGGCGTCAGGTGCTACTCTTATGCTGATGACACCCAGTTCCTGATCCGTTTAGATCTTGATGGGGCTGAGGTGTTGTCATGCCTTCATCAGTGCTTGTTGGCCGTGGGGGATTGGATGGGCCTTAACTGCCTAAAGTTGAATGGGGACAAAACGGAGGTGCTGGTGGTGGGTTCTTCTCCTGACTCTTCAGATTGCTTCTGTTTGTCCTTCTTCTTTGGGTTCTCTCCCTGTCCCTACGGCTAAGGTGAAAAATCTAGGGGTGATTATGACAGCTAACTTATCTATGGATGCCCAGGTATCAGCCGTTTGCCGGACCAGGTTTTTCCATCTGAAAATCTTAAACAAGGTGCCTCATATGATTCCACCATTGTTGTGCTCGCCTGTCATGGCTGTGATGGTGTTAAGTCGGGTGGACTACTGCAATACTCTCTTTCTGGCACAGCCTAAGGGTCTGGTCCACCGACTCCAATGCATTCAAAATCTCACAGTACATGTGGCTACAGGGTCACCTTATGGCACCCACATTTCCCCAGTTCTACGCCATCTGCACTGTCTTCCAGTGGCCCAGAATTTTGAATTCAAGGCGCTTTGTATTGTGCACCAGGCTCTGCATGACCAGTGGGCGGAATATCTCTGCACTAAATGTGTATGCTATATTCTGAACCGTTCCCTGTGGACAATATCGGCTAGACTGCTTTGTGTGCCATCTTTCCGTTGCTCTCGGATTGGGAGAAGTACTTTCTCTATTGCTGCGTCCCAGCTATGGAATAAGTTGCCCTTGGCAATAAAAAACCTATCTAACCATATGGCTTTTAGGAAAGCCCTAAAAACCCATCTATTCTGAATTGAGTGTCTGATAGCCGATGGTCTGTTTTACCCGGGGCTCTCTCTCTCTCTCTCTCCCTCTCCAGCGCCATGATACCTTCGAGCGACCATGCGCTATATAAGATTTCATAACATAACATAACAGGACAAGTGGCAATCATATGTCCCAAGTGGGTCCAGAGTCTGCCAAAAAATTCGTTAAGATACTCACAAATGTTTTGTTGTATCTCTCCACCCCCCCCTCCACATCTTCGCCATCACCTCACTGGTAAAATGGCTTCCTTTGGCTGACTCAGTCCTTTGCGGGAGGCCGAAGCAAGAGAAGATGTGGTTGATCATTAGCGCAGCAACTGTCTCTGCCTAACAATTGGGGGTGAAAGACATTCTACCCACATTGTGAACAAGCATGTTCCTATAGAGGAGCAAATCACTGGCCCAATGAAATCATCTTGCAAATCTGACCAATGCAGTGTCATTCCCCATTTTTGTAGGGGAGCTGTGTGTGTGTGAGTGAAATGGGTTGGAATTGAGCAGGCACAAGAAACCCCTTTAGGTAAATGTCGAGGTCCTGGCCCATGTGTGGCTAGTAGGCAACCTCACAAAGGATTTTCAATGTCGTATGAAACCATCATATGGCTGGCAGTGGCCGTGTCATGTGCGTGGTTCAACATCAGGCTTCGGAATGAGGTAGGTACCACCCATTGGTCACAGCGAGATAGGGCTCTCCTTACCAACAAACCGTCTTGGATCTGGAACCTCTTGGAAAATGTCATCAACACCCATAGATCCTCTTTACCGGTATAATCTGACTATGTTAGAGGAAACCTTACAGGTTCTTCAATGTGTCGATAAACATTTCGCAAAGATCAGGTCATCTTTCTATGCAGTGATCAAATCAGCATCTGGGGTCTCTTTACTCCACTGGGCTGTCGAGAGTTTGCTGTTAGACTGAGTTTGTGACCTGGTGACAGCTGCCATTTGAATTTCACCCAGCAGGGTTTTCATTTCTATTAAATCCCGCTGCAGAGCTGTGGTTTTAGCCAGCTGGTCAGCCAGGTCATTCCCAGTCTTATCTGGCCCCTCTACCTTGGAATGACCTCTTATCTTTTTCCAATAGATGGTGATTTCATTGGAGGTCAGGAGATTGTCAATTAACTGGATAGGTTTGGCATGCTTTAGGGGTTTGCTGTTGGCACAGAACATGCCTCGATTCTCCAGTTAATCAGATGCTCCATAAACCTATTCCTGAAATAATCAGAGTCAGTGGTTGCGACCAGTTTGTTGAGTTAGTGGTGACTGCAGTGTTGATGGCTTGATAAACGGCCATCAACTGTGCAACCTGACTTCTTTGGGGTCCTATTTTATAACCAGCAGAGGGTTCCAGAGTGTCATTCACCCAGGCATTCCCAATGCCAGCCAGCAGTTCTTTTTCCCCGTTGCTATCAACATGGTAGGAGCACCCATTTACATAAACTTTGGGGATCCCTGACACATGTCTTCTTCATAGAACTTGTGTTGGGAAGTTAAGTACGCCTCCATGTTGTTTTTGGTCATTAGACTTTTGTCCTTGAGACAGTTTTCTTGAGCACAATCATGAAAGTCTGCCAACCCTTGTGCTAGTGGACTCTTCTCTGTTTTGGTCACATCTGACCTTCACAGGAAAACCTTGCATGGATAGAATCTAGTTTTATGGAATGTCTAACATTCCCTGCCTGGATTCTGTCACTTTATGGATATTGCAAGGGATGGTTAGGAGTCTCGACAATGATGCACTCCCCCTGTATGAATGTGCAGCAATTTTTCAGCACCCATACTGTTGCCAGGAGTGCCTTCTCGCAGTTATTGAATTTTTCCCGCACAGACGACAAAGTCTTGCTTGAGTATGAGATGACTTGGTTGACCTTTGTCATGCCTTTCATACAATACCACTCTTAGGCAAATATCTGAGAACCTCGTCTCCAAGACGAACCCCTTGTTCTTTATGGAGTAAGCCAAACAAGGAACCTGGGAAAGGCTTCCTTTCAGTTGTTTAACTGCCTCGGATTGTTCGACTCTGGCCTTTAATAAATAGACCAAGGGTCGAGTGACCTCTGCGTAGTCTTCAATGAACTATCAACAATAAATAGTAAGTCCAAGAAGGCTTCCTAATCCTCACAGAGTGGTAGGGTCTTTTAATTTCAATAAGGCTTCTACCTTCTTCACATGGGGATTAAGACCCTCAGGGGTAATCTTGTGCCCTAAGAAGTTCACTCGGGTGTTACACCACTGTGCCTTCGGAAAGGACTGTTTTGCTCTTGCTTTCTGCAACTGGGTTAGAACATAGCACATTTCTGCTATATGTTCCTCCACAGTTGAGCTCTTGATCAAAACATCATCCACATAGGCCTGATTTCCCCTTTTACCTAAATCTGGCATAGCTTTATGACGATGATGTTGAAATCATTGCTGGAGTTTATGTATCCAAAGGGGATGCGGGTCCATATACTGCTGCCCCCCCGAAGGTAAAGGCAAGCCTGTACTGGTCTTCCCTTCTCACTTTAAAAGTGGGAATGGTCTGATCTTTGGGAGTTTTGTGAATAATACTTCGCTGATGAAGCACCTTCCCCTATTCAGGCATAATCTGGTGAGCACCGGTTCCTCCCCCTCGTTTACTGAATGGGGAAAAACAACTGCTCACCCTTTTTCTGAATGTCCATCAGACTTTGAGCAGGTTCTTCCTTGTCTGGTTTCACGGGACTCAATGTTTCTTCTGATTTTGGACAGGTGTAAAACCTTAGGGTGTTCCCTTGCAGTGCTGATTGCAACTTAAAACTGGGATGAAGGTTGATTTTCAAGAATGAAGAAGGGTTCCCAAAATCAGTTTGTTCTTCTACAAAGATGACAGTGATGTCTGGGACCTGGTTATTCTTGAAATGGAACTCTACATTCTCAGAGCGTTGATCAATTACGTAACAGGTACCATTCAGGCTTACATATTTGGTACTCATTTTTAATTTTATGGAGCAGTTAGTCTGAGTCCAGAGGGCCATGTTTACACAGTCGATCAGAGGTGATAACCTCCTCAGGAGATAATTCCCCAGTAAACAAGGTGTGCCCCCTGGAGTCAAAACTATCACTGGATGTTTCAGCCGGTGCCGTCCAATTTTGATGTCCAGATCTGCAGTCCCTTGGATGGAAATATCATTCCCGTTGACATTTTGGAGTTGTCCAGGAAGTGGTGTGAGTGGAATCTGGTGGCCCTCCCCCTTCCTGAGTTTAGTTGGTCAAAGGCCCTTTTGAACAGGAGGATGGCTTGGGATCCAGTATCCACAGGAGCTGATAATTCACACTGACCCTACACTTTGACAGGTGCATGGAATTGTCCTTCTTTCTCCTCCAAGGTACAAAGAAAGTGTGAGTTATTTGACTGTTCGGTGGTCATTTTCTTAATATTGAACTCTGACACTGTGCGATCTTGGGCAGTTTTCTGTGTCAGAGTTCGGGAATCTGTAAAAAAATCTTTTCAACCTGCAATGGGAGTTGTTGGGGAATCCTCATTTTCACTTCTGTCTGGCGCACATGTTTCTGGTTGAATAGTTCCTGGTTTTAAGTCGGTCTCCATACTTACCCTGTCCCGCACAGGGTCTTTTGGGACCCATTTGTCTTTGGGAGGAATCCTCCCATTTTTTAAAGAGAAGGTCTGCTTAACTGAATCCTCCAGGGATTCTTCTCTTTCAAAGGGGATAATCCGGGGTTCCTCCACAAACGGGGTTCTTCTTTGGAATTTCCTACTTACCCTTTGCTCTTTGGGCTCTAACATGGGGTAGAAGAGACTCTTTCAGGCTGAGAGGTTTTAGCGGTCCTGTTTGGGTGAGAAAGGAAGTTTCCTCTAGGGCTTGGCATCTCCACTCCACCCGGGCCCCCTTCCCAGGAACCTGAGGTTTGTCAGAGGTTTCCTCCCATCATATCCCCGTTGGGGCATCAGACCTGGGTGTTGGGGTATTCTGCTAAGCAGAGTTATGTTGAGAGTTGGACTGAGCCTTCAGCATGTGCCCCAGATCACCGGTCAGTTGCTGAGAGACCTTGTCTGGGTGGTAGGGAGGTCTCAAGTCTTACCTCTGCTGCTCCCTAAAAGGGTAACTGTTCCTTCTCCTGGAATAGCTCGGGTACTGGAAATACCCCCATAATTGTCCATCCTAAATCTCCCTTCTCCCGGTTCAGGGATCTATTGTCCTGGAACCGGGGAGAGAAAGGTGGATTGTTTTGGAATTTCTGATTCGGGGGATATCTGGGAAAAAAGTTCAGATTGCGGGGTGGAGTGATAATTCTCTCCTGAGGGAAGTTCGGAGGGAAGTTTTCCGGGGCAGTACTTACCTGATTAGTTCCCCCCCTTTGGCCAGGGGGAGTGTATACATACCGCAGGATTTGTTTAGTACCCTTGTACCTAGGACTTATATAGGTGGCAGGGTCAGAGGGATCATTGTTCTGAGCCCCTGCCTGACTACCATTTGATTGGGCCAGGTTGGGGGGTCCCTTCTGCTTTCTATTTTGGCTGTTGACAGGAGGGTTACTTTTAGGCCCCCTGTCTCCAGATCCAATGGAGGGGTTGTTTTTACCTCTGCCATCTTAGGGCTGTTAGATGGTTTGGGGGTTTTGGCTGTATTTTTACTTTCAGCATGTATTTGAGCATGGAAATATGTAGTTATGAGCTCCCTACTATTGGTGTTCCCGCCGGGAAGTCTGAGCAGATGCCCGCTTTAACTCCTGCGCAAACTCCCTAGGTGCCTGATCCTCCCCACACTGCAAGTTATATGCAGCCTTATGGGCCTCTTGTGGGTTCATATGCATCGAAAACTGTTTCAATGTGGCCGCCTTATAGGTGGACCATTTATAATTATCCTGGTCCTCTAGTCCCACAAACAAACTGGAGTACTCATGTGAGAATGTTAATTTTGCAAATGCTATACAATTCACATCATTCTTGATCTGGAATGATAGCATCATCTGCTCATAAAGTTCCAGATGCTCCAATACTGAATACTTGGCATTCTTGTCGTATGGGGTCAGGAAGCTCTTTATGGCATTGATGTTTGTTTGTTTGTTTATTTGTTAATGCGCACCAAACTCTTAGGTAGCTGGGCATAACAGAACACAAGAAATCTTATAGCTCAGTTACAGTACGTAGCACAAGTGCGTACAGTGGGAACATAAATACATAAAATACAAAGCATAGCCTTGGTGAGTCAAGGAAACACTGACATGAATATCAATATATACACATATACAACCATACATATATACAGCATCATGTATCCATAGTACATACATATATAACAATATAGATAACCATGCGTGCACAGTTACCTAAAGTACAGTGTGATTCAGCAGAAGCAAAGGTCATGTAAAGGCCGGGAGTGGTAGAGGTGGTGTAGATCAAGTTAAGTGTCGTTAATGCGCAGCCATTTGAGTACCATATGTCTAAGGTCAACTGGTAGCTTGTTCCAACATTGCGCAGCTTTAACAGGGACGCTGGATCCTCCCGCTGTCGATCGTTTAAACCTAGGAATCTCCAGCATGAATGTGTTGGCAGATGTCGTAGGACGGGTAGCTGTTCTCCTAGTGATTATTTCCACTAAGTAGGGAGGTGCTAGGTTGATCAGGCATTTGGAAGTGAGGGATGCTGTTTTGAGGAGGATTCTGTCTGTTATTTTCAGCCAGTTAACCTCTTTCCTGAATTTGGTAATATGCCCTTTGTAGGGGATATCCAGCGCTACCCTCAAGGCGTTATTCTGCAATCTTTGAATTTTACCTGTGATATATTTGTTAGCTCCTGAGTACAGGGCATTGCAATAATCTAATCTCCACATAAAAAGAGCATTGGCTAGTGTGATACAGCTAGCACGAGAGAGGTGTGGTCTGGATGCTCGGATTAGTTTGCAAGTGTAGGTTGTGGATGAGGCGAGGGAGTTGACTTGCTTTTGGAGTGTGAGAGAGGAGTCCAGGTAGAATCCTAAAGTTTTAACCACAGACATCACCTTGATGGAGTTGTTATCAATGTTGAAGGATGAGTAGTTTGGGCTAACTTTGTGGATGTTGGCTTCAGAACCTAGGATTAGTATCTCTGTTTTTTCGTCATTCAGGCAGAAGCCATGGGATGCCATCCATGCCTGAATGAGAGTGTAAATCTTGTTCACCACGGCTGAGTCCGCCTCAGAGTTGCCCGGAAGGGGTATGAGGATCTGTGTGTCATCTGCATAGTTAGTGTATGTGACACCCAGTCTGTCCAACTTGTCAAACAGAGGCTTGGTGAAGATGCTGTACATGGTAGGGGAGACACAGGAACCCTGTGGGACACCGCAGGTTATTTTGATAGGGTCGGCAGAGGCTGAGGTGGAGAAGACTCTCATGGTGCGGTTAGCTAAGAAGGATTGGACCCAAGCTATAGCATCTCTGGTGAACTTGGCGGCATATCTAAGGTGGTTGCATAAAACTGCATGATCCACCAAGCCGAAGGCTGCCGACAAGTCCAGTGGGAGTAACAAAGCTGTTTTTCCATTATCCTTTAGTTCTTCAATGTGTGTCTTAAGGTCTAGCAAAGCTGTTTCTGTGCCATGGAGGGGGCGTAAGCCAGATTGCTGTGAGCCAAGTAGGTGGTTACCTTCCAGGTAGTCCTGGATTTGTATGTAGGCAGCTCTATCTAGGATTTTAAGTAGAAATGGCACGGTGGTGATAGGTCTGTAATTGGTAGCGATGGTGGGGTCCAAGGTTTGTTTTTTAAGTAAAGGGAGGACCCAGGATTCTTTGAGATTGGCCGGTACCTTTTTTGATTTAAAGGAGTTTATAAGCTTAGAGATAAAGGGGGCTAGGTCCCTAGCTGCATCCTTTATTATTTGTGCTGGGCAAGTGTCTCCCTTGCAGTTAGAAGGTTTGAGGGAGAGTATTATTTTTTCTGTGTCAATTATGGAGATAGTATTGAATCTAAAGGGTGTGGTTGTCCTAGTCTCCACGGGTTGAGTAGTTTGTTGATCAGAGGGTGGCAGTGTGGCCTTTTTATTAGCAATTTTGCATTGTAGGGAAGAGATTTTATTCCATAGAGCATTTTGTATGTTAGTGCACCATACTTTGTCCTTAGGGGCATTGTCTAACGGTTGGATTGGGGATTCTAGTTCGCAGAGGATGGAAAATAATTCTTTAGCATTAGAGTTAGCTTTCTCAATCCTGTCATTGAAGGTGTTCTTTTTAGTTTTGGTTATTTCTTTTTTATACAGTTTTTCAAATTCAGTTAGATTGTTTTTATTATTTTTAGAGGGGGAGTGACGCCAAATAGATCGGAGCTTTCTTTTTTTGTAATCTTAAAGATTTAAGTTGGGGAGTAAACCAGACATTCAAGTGCGTTTCCTGCCTAGCGTTGCACAGTTTGACAGGAGGGATCATGTCCAATGCCTTGGTCATTGCATTATTGAAGGTATTTACTAGAGTGTCAGGGTTGTTGCTTTCCAGTCCAGAGATAGCAGGAAGGAGGAGAGGGATACATTTTTCAGCAGTAATATCCTTCTTACCTCTGGTTGGGAGAAATTACTGTTGGGTTTGGCTATTAGAGAGGTTTTAGGTGAGAGGGTATTTTGGATAGTGTGATTCTTTGTAGGTGTTCGACCACTGGTATTGGAAGTCTGCGTTAGTATGGGAGGAGAGTTCTTAAACTGGGTGGTGGTACGTCTATTAACATTGTTAGGGTAGTTTCTGTTAGGTTCGTAGATATGGGGCAGTCTAGACCTAAGCCTCAAGTTTCTATCCTTAGGGGGGCTTGTTTTAATAGCAATGGCCATAATGGTAAGGATAGCAAAGGTAAATAGTGTGGTCTGAACTAGTTTAGTAGAGCAGGCAGGGGACATTTTCAAGCTATGCCAGGGGCATACTAACATCTGAGTATTATTTCAGTATGGGCGGTAGGGTATGCTTCTGTGGTATACCTAGTGGGTGCTACTTATGGCTAAGTGCTATGTGCTAATATCTGGGTACAGTTATGGTATAAAATGCAAAGAAAATTCTATAGTGCTAAGCTTGGGAAGAACTAAGATCTAGATTCGAATTTAGTGCAGTGTGTCAGAAATGCTTATGCCTAGAATTTTCTATGTATTGATAACTGAGTACAGTTATAGTATAAAATGCAGTGAAGATGCTGTCATGCTAAACCTATGGTGTACTAGCAACTAGATTCGGTTTTAATGCAAAAGGCTAAAAACACTCAAGACTGAGTTGTGCTGTGTGCTAGCATCTGGGTAGAGTTATCAATTTAAAAAGGCAGGAATACTTCTTATACTATGTCTGGGAAGTACTCTATACTGAGATACAAATACAGTTTGAATGCAGGGGCCACAGACACACTCAAGCTATGCCTACAGTATGCTAGCATCTGAGTCGTGTTGCAGTCCAGGAAACAAAGGTCACTCAATGCTATAACAGGGACATGCTAAATGCTGATATCCAACTCCAGTTTTCGTGCAGGAGGCACTAGGAAACACTATACTGCTATACCTTAGAATAACGTATGCATGCATTCAAATGTCATTGTGATACAAATACATTAAGGATAGCAAGGGTTAATTCATGCTGTGCTATGCTTGAGAACTAGGCTTGGTGCCGTGTACGTGTTATGCAGCGGTAGTATGGCACATTAGGGAGGCAGCATTATATGGTAGTATAGGTTGTACAGCAAGAAAGGGCAGGTATTGCAGGAATTGCCTTGCAGGCTATGCAGAGTCCGACAGAACAAGTGAGCACTTATGTTGGAGTGCCAATACAGGGGGCTAGGTAGTTTGCAAGGCACATGCAATGCTCGCACAGTCTCTTAGAAAGCAACAGTAGAAATGTACCTTGTAGAGCGTTTCGACAAGCAGAGTAACCGGCCGACGGCTGGGAAGGCGTGGACAGGCTGGGACAGGTAAGAGGCCTTAGTGCAGGCCTTGCTGCTGGAGGCCGGCTACGCCTACCGGCTTAGGGATTGGCTGGTTTCAGGGATGGATGGGCCAATGAGGTGGGTCAGCAGCCTGGAGATGCCTATTCCAGGAAGTAGTCAAGCTGCTTAATTTGGGCGGCCATCTTGGAATGGCGGCTACGGATCCGCAGTAAATGCAATGATTTCAAAGCAATAAGGTAACGCTGAGTAGCGAGCGTTATAACAGCTGATAGCTATTTGTTGCAACAAGTTGGTCCGTGCGCGTTAAATTAGCACTTTCAGATATATTTCAGCAGATTATCAAAGCGAGTGAAAGAGAGCCCAGGGCCGTACCACTATGGTGTGGGGAGAAGCTCCTGCTTCACTCCCACGCGGCGATGCACTGCTCCAGCAGTGTTTGGGGTCTTTCAGCTTTCATCTCCAGATGTGTCTTATTGGATCTTTCACAACACCCTAGCTCTATTTTGCTGTCTTTTTCTTCTTTTGCACAAGAGTACATTTACCTTCTGACATGGAGCTTCTACTGGTACTCCCTTCACTGTCTTCTGGGCGCTCCATATCTCTATGAGATTGGGAATATCTCCCAGAACCACATAGTCTGGATTCCTCTCGCCTTGACCAAAGTGAACCCTCAGGATCACTCTCCCTGGAGTTCCTTTCAGGCCCAGGTTTGAACCCAGTTTCCTCATCCCTCCTACCAGTGAGTCTTCGGAATTCCCCCTCTTTCCCTGAATATACAGCGGTTTTTAGAATGCCATTCCTAGGCTGAGGGTCTGTCTTTTGTCATTCAGCGAAGCGGGCAATGTGGTCTCTTTGTAGTCACATTTTCAATCAATCTAACTCCCTGACCTTCTCAACACAAGAGTTTACATGATCTGTAGTGCTTACAGTATTATTCCTTACTTCCCAGGACACAATGGAATAGCCACTTTCCGTTCTGTGTGGTAGCGATTAATACTCATCCATATCAGACAGGGGCTGGCTTTCTTGTTCAGTTGGGCTAGGCCTGGGTAAGTCTTATTGCCTGGGTAAGTCTAACTGGGAAAGTCTAACTGCCTCATGTCACCCTGTTCTGCATAGGTGTCAAGCAAGAGGTTGGTTCATATTTGTACATGGGAGGTTATAAATGACTGGCATATTTTTAGTTAAATAGGCTAAGCATCTACACAGTTACCCCTCCTGCCCACTATAAAGGGAAATGATCTAAGGCAAGCAGACTCCCGCACCTTCTCGTTTCCCAGGGCTCAGTTCTACTTACATAGAAAGCCTCTGTTTAAAGTTGAGGAAAGCCAGCTGCATCTCAGGACACTCTGGAAAGATAAGGCAGTGTTACGGTCACTCCATTCTCAAAGATCCCCTCCCGCTCTCCACCATAGGACCCAGTCAGCTCTGAGACCTTTCTAGAAATAGACCTCTTCACCAAGGAGCACTCTCAGCAATTTCCTCTGGTATTTCCTTACAGCTGTCAGATGTTAAGTTTCAGCAGCCCTCTCTGTCTTTCTCTCTGTCTCTCTCTGTCTGTCCCCTCCTCCTAGTGCAGGCCCCCTTATATAGCAGCGATGACACCACCAATTTTATAATCTTGGGGAAGTACGCTGCAATAATTCCTGCAACTTGAATTGGACAGTTACCCTTTTCTCTCCCCACAAAACCAGCCTCCAAGTCAGGATTTGTTTAGGCATCTGGCGCAACATATGTTAATTCCCATTTGTAATTGCCATTTGTTCTCCTTTCAATATTTTGGCAAAAACGAATTATGTATCACAACTTCATAATTGTACTAGCAACTGCCACAATACACACATTTTCTGATTCAGCTAATCATGGGGAATTAGATATGCCAACCAACAGGTCCATATGATGTAGCACGGCCATGTAGCACCTCTCTGCCATTTACATAAAAAGCATAACAGTTATGAATATGTAAGTTATTACCCATATCCCTGATTTTAGCCTTCACACACTCCCCAATTCTCACATTTGGAACATGTTCATATCAGCCAGAAACCTAGTTTAACTCGCCATTACAGTTCCCTGAGTCGCAGGTGGAGGAATTTTATATCAATACATTTGCCTGGAAATTACTTAAAAAATGGCACAAAAAGGGAATAAATCCACCTTATGGTTGCTGAGAAAAAGGCCTAAATGATAATAGTGCTTTAAATTAATAGTGAATCTTCATGTGGGATAAATGGCCATTCTCCTGCCAGCCGGCCATTTGTTTTCACTGGGTCAGCCTGTATCCAGAGTTTATTTTTTATCAGTCTCTTTGTGCTGGAAGCTTGCTCTTTGAAGTTGTTGCCCACATTTTCACACATATTGGTCATGCTCCAGCCAAGGGGAACTTCTCTTGCAGTCAATGCCTTCAGAGTCAGCAGGCCTGGAGAGCACTGAATTTCAACACTTTTCGCAGGACACTTTATTGCAGTTGGTAATTAGATGGGAGATGTAACATCCAGACTGGCAGTGTGAGATTTCCTTGTGAAGTTTCCCACAGCCAGCAAAATAGTTTGACTTGGGCTGACATTTTTCCATGAAAACAAAGTGACTTTTCAAATGTCACAGGTGTTTTGTGGGTGAAACGTAATATTCATTGCTTTTTGTCAACCCATACATCATGTCTTTTTCCCTGACATTGTTCTATGAGACGTGATACATTTCACATTTAAACTGCTTTTATTTGCACACAAGTCGTTTTTTTTGTCACTATTTTAAAATCCTGTTTTCCATGTGAAAGGGATCTTTGATTCCTCCTTTTGTGAATTCAAATGCTGCTTTTCCTTTGATAATGACAGGTAGGCCCCTTTTCCACATGGCTCTTCAATTTTACTTGAAATAGAAAACACAGGGCAAGACGTTTTTCGTTCAGTGTTTAAAACCCTGCTGTTCATGTGAAAGGGACTTCTGTTTGGGGCCTTTGAATGCACCCCACAAAGATGTGTAAATTAAAGCCACAATGATGTGCTTTTGGCTTAACACGTTGCTATAAAAAGTTGCATGTTGTGATGTGGCTTTACTGTGCAATGTGTGTAGTTAAGCAAACTATTATTGTAGGCCTTGAAATCCAAAACTTAAATACATGGACAAATGTGCAGAGTGGGTTAAAATCCCTGATTCATTGGTTAGCCAAAGTGTGTGATCATTGTCAGCAATTTAATTCCCACTCTGACTTAACTGGAGTCTTTATTTCAAATAGTGTGAACTTATTCACACTATTTGAGAAATAGTTTAGCTAGGAGATGCTCCCTGGCTTAACCAATTTGTACAGTGGTCATTTCACAATGACTTTTTGCACATTAGTAAACAATGGTTTATGCTGGGGCAAAATCACCATGTTCCAGCTTGATTTCCTCACACAAATACATTCTTACACAATCAGAATTGTTCACCCATACACCTCCCTCGAACTCAGGGGCCAAGTCCTCGTGGCACTTTAACAAACAAAGATCACTTTCCCTCCCCCCTAATGCAATTGCATCAAAATTAATAAGGTGTCACAATGCATTTGTCATGGGTCAGAAATAGGCAGCTAAATCCCGGACGAGCCCCAATTTGTAACGGTTTATTGAGAGACCACGCTCAACACGGGGAGATCCTTCTTTCCCCACCTAAAATGGAAATACCAATAAGCACCCATGACCACATGCCATTTGCATCATATGCCCATGCCACCCACCTTTGTCCATCTATTGCCATCTTATGTTCAGTTAGACACAATATTGGTAGCTATTACCATCAGGCACCCATGACCACATGCCATTTGCATCATATGCCCTGTGCTCCCACTTTTGCTCATCTATTTCCATCATGGTCAGTCACTCACACCCTTCCCAGCTATTACCAACATAAGTATCATGAACTCATGGGTGTAATTTTAGGGGGGACAGGGGAGTTTGTCCCTCCCAACTTTCATGGCACACCATTTTGTCCCCATTCATTTGGCTGGGGCACCTTTTCTTCAGATGTCATGACCCCGACCCCCAACATTTTCAGCAAAGTTACTCCACTGCATAAACTCACATCTTTTGCAAGGTACTGGCATCCTATGGCTGGATGCTCACACAGTTTCCCCACTATTATTATATGTGTCCCTTCTTTCTCCCATTATTGTCATCCTCTTTCTGTCCTGGTATTGGGGTATCATGAGGGTGTTATGTCTTCTATCCCCATGTGCATGTATCCCTGTCTCCTTCTCTTGCCCTTGTCCCTGGACTGCGGTAGGGCGCAAACCATGCCTTGGTGACATGGCACTTGGCATGGTGGGGAATATGGAGTCATTATTGGGTCTGAGCCTTGTCTTGGAGCCATGGTGGGTGGCATGGTGAAAGAGCGGGAATAAGGAGTCATTATTGGATCTGAGCCTTCTCTTGGAGCCATGGCGGGTGGCATTGATTGTGAAAGATCAGGAATGAGGAGTCATTATTGGGTCCAAGCATTGTCACAGAGCCATGGTGGGTGGCATAGTGACATGGTGAAAGAGCGGTAATAAGGAGTCATTATTGGGTCTGAACCTTGTCTTGGAGCCATGGCGGGTGGCATGGTGAAAGAGCAGAAATAAGGAGTCATTATTGGGTCTGAGCCTTGTCTTGGAGCGAAGGTGGATGGCATTGTGAAAGGGCGGGAATAAGGAGTCATTATTGGGTCTGAGCCTTGTCTCGGAGCGATGGTGGATGGCATGGTGAAAGAGCAGGAATAAGGAGTCATTATTGGGTCTGAGCCTTGTCTTGGAGCCATGGCAGGTGGCATTGTGAAAGAGCGGGAATGAGGAGTCATTATTGGGTCTGAGCCTTGTCTCAGAGCGATGGTGGGTGGCATGGTGAAAGAGCAGGAGAAGAGTCATTATTGGGTCTGAGCCTTGTCTCGGTGCCATGGCGGGTGGCATTGTGAAAGAGCGGGAATAAGGAGTCATTATTGGGTTTGAGCCTTGTCTTGGAGCCATGGCGGGTGGCATTGTGAAAGAGCAGGATAAGGAGTCATTATTGGGTCTGAGCCTTGTCTCGGAGCGATGGTGGGTGGCATAGTGACATGGTGAAAGAGCGGTAATAAGGAGTCATTATTGGGTCTGAACCTTGTCTTGGAGCCATGGCGGGTGGCATGGTGAAAGAGCAGAAATAAGGAGTCATTATTGGGTCTGAGCCTTGTCTTGGAGCGAAGGTGGATGGCATTGTGAAAGGGCGGGAATAAGGAGTCATTATTGGGTCTGAGCCTTGTCTCGGAGCGATGGTGGATGGCATGGTGAAAGAGCAGGAATAAGGAGTCATTATTGGGTCTGAGCCTTGTCTTGGAGCCATGGCAGGTGGCATTGTGAAAGAGCGGGAATGAGGAGTCATTATTGGGTCTGAGCCTTGTCTCAGAGCGATGGTGGGTGGCATGGTGAAAGAGCAGGAGAAGAGTCATTATTGGGTCTGAGCCTTGTCTCGGTGCCATGGCGGGTGGCATTGTGAAAGAGCGGGAATAAGGAGTCATTATTGGGTTTGAGCCTTGTCTTGGAGCCATGGCGGGTGGCATTGTGAAAGAGCAGGATAAGGAGTCATTATTGGGTCTGAGCCTTGTCTCGGAGCGATGGTGGGTGGCATGGTGAAAGAGCAGGAATAAGGAGTCATTATTGGGTCTGAGCCTTGTCTTGGAGCGATGGCGGGTGGCATGGTGAAAGAGCGGGATAAGGAGTCATTATTGGGTCTGAGCCTTGTCTCGGAGCGATGGTGGATGGCATGGTGAAAGAGCAGGAATAAGGAGTCATTATTGGGTCTGAGCCTTGTCTTGGAGCCATGGCAGGTGGCATTGTGAAAGAGCGGGAATGAGGAGTCATTATTGGGTCTGAGCCTTGTCTCAGAGCGATGGTGGGTGGCATGGTGAAAGAGCAGGAGAAGAGTCATTATTGGGTCTGAGCCTTGTCTCGGTGCCATGGCGGGTGGCATTGTGAAAGAGCGGGAATAAGGAGTCATTATTGGGTTTGAGCCTTGTCTTGGAGCCATGGCGGGTGGCATTGTGAAAGAGCAGGATAAGGAGTCATTATTGGGTCTGAGCCTTGTCTCGGAGCGATGGTGGGTGGCATGGTGAAAGAGCAGGAATAAGGAGTCATTATTGGGTCTGAGCCTTGTCTTGGAGCGATGGCGGGTGGCATGGTGAAAGAGCGGGATAAGGAGTCATTATTGGGTCTGAGCCTTGTCTCAGTGCCATGGCGGGTGGCATTGTGAAAGAGCAGGAATAAGGAGTCATTATTGGATCCGAGCCTTGTCTTGGAGCGATGGCGGGTGGCATGATGAAAGAGCGGGCATTAGGAGTCATTATTGTGTCTGAGCCTTGTCTCGGAGCGATGGTGGGTGGCATGGTGAAAGAGCAGGAATAAGGAGTCATTATTGGGTCTGAGCCTTGTCTCAGTGCCATGGCGGGTGGCATTGTAAAAGAGCGGTAATAAGGAGTCATAATTGGATCTGAGCCTTGTCTTGGAGAGATGGCGGGTGGCATGGTAAAAGAGCGGGATAAGGAGTCATTATTGGGTCTGAGCCTTGTCTCAGTGCCATGGCGGGTGGCATTGTGAAAGAGCGGGAATAAGGAGTCATTATTGGATCTGAGCCTTGTCTTGGAGCGATGGTGGGTGGCATGGTGAAAGAGTGGGATAAGGAGTCATTATTGGGTCTGAGCCTTGTCTCAGTGCCATGGCGGGTGGCATTGTGAAAGAGCGGGAATAAGGAGTCATTATTGGATCTGAGCCTTGTCTTGGAGCGATGGCGGGTGGCATGGTGAAAGAGCGGGCATAAGGAGTCATTATTGGGTTTGAGCCTTGTCTCGGAGCCATGGCGGGTGGTTTTGTGAATGAGCGTCACAGATCCCTGTGGAAGTCTTTCCTCATTTTAGCCAGTCTGTATCAATGGCACTTGGATAATATGACTAATCAATTTCCTGGTGGCACGTTTGATTTGGATAGCATTCTTAATTCATGTGGTACGCTGGGGTACTGTGGAACCGTGGTCCAGCAACAGGAATGGGACACCTTTTTCAGCTGTTGCACTGAAACCACTGGAGGACCCCATGATTCACAGACACGAGCACTAAGAGATGCACAAAGCAAGTTCCGAGATCAACTGAGGCAATGGAACGGCTACAGAGCAAATGTGGCTGCTCAGAAAACTAAAGGTTACAGCCGGCACCATTCATCATTGCAGACTTGAAATCCACTGCTGCAACAAGGAAAGGACCAGAAAACAAGCCTTCTCTGCCTACGCCCCAAGACTATGGAACCTCCTCCCGGTCGGCATCAGACTCTCCCCCACGCTCCTACAGTTCAGAAAAGAACTCAAGACCCACTTCTTTAAGGAGTCTCTCCTCCTCAACACCTTGGCCATCACATCGCCTGACTCACTAGACGCCGCCCGCCCCTCTCATCCCCGCCTCCCTTTACAGCTGTACCCCTCCTGTATGCCCCTCTGTATCCTACCCCCACTGTATATCTGTTCTGCTGTTACCTCTGAAAAGCGCTCCGTTATGTATCTGCTCTGCTGTTAACTCTGAAAAGCGCTCCGTTATGTATCTGTACTGTTGAATACTTCCGTAAAAGCGCTCTGTTATGCATCTGTACTGTTGTATACCTCTGTAAAGCACTCCGTTGTGCATCTGTACTGTTGTGTAGCTCTGTAAAGCGCTAGGTTATGCATCTGTACTGTTGTATACCTCTGTAAAGCGCTCCGTTATGCATCTGTACTGTTGTATACCTCTATAAAGTACTCTGTTATGCATATGTACTGTTGTATACCTCTATAAAGTACTCTGTTATGCATATGTACTGTTGTATACCTCTGTAAAGCGCTCCGTTATGCATCTGTACTGTTGTATACCTCTGTAAAGCGCTCTTTTATGCATCTGTGCTTTTGTTTACCTCTGGTACAGTGCTCCGTTATGCATCTGTACTGTTGTATACCTCTGTAAAGCGCTCTTTTATGCATCTGTGCTTTTGTATACCTCCGGTACAGTGCTCCGTTATGCATCTGTATTGTTGTATACCTCTGTAAAGCGCTCCGTTATGCATATGTATTGTTGTATACCTCTGTAAAGCGCTCCGTTATGCATATGTACTGTTGTATACCTCTGTAAAGCGCTCCGTTATGCATCTGTACTGTTGTATACCTCTGTAAAGCGCTCTTTTATGCATCTGTGCTTTTGTATACCTCCGGTACAGTGCTCCGTTATGCATCTGTATTGTTGTATACCTCTGTAAAGCGCTCCGTTATGCATATGTACTGTTGTATACCTCTGTAAAGCGCTCCGTCTTGTACCTGTATTAGTGTATACCTCTGTAAAGCGCTCCGTTATGTATCTGTACTGCTGTATACCTCTGTAAAGCGCTCCATTGCGCTCGAAGCTAGGTCCGCTCTCAATAAATACAATAATAATAATAATAATAATAATAATAATAATAATACTAATACTAATAATAATACTAATAATAATAATAATAATAATACTAATAATACTAATAATAATAATAATAATAATAAAAGGTAGCCCCAGCAAAGGGATCTCCTGGGGATGCATGTGACTCTTATAATCCATCCTTACTGAATGCACTGCCTGATGAAGCACTACCACTGGCATCTGTACCCCCTCTTCAGCCCGATGAGCAGAGTTGCAGGGTCCAGGTGCTGCCTTTGGTGACCCTCCAGTGAATAGGAAACTCACTCCCGTCCCATCACCAGTGAGCCCTGCAACTCAGCCCGCGCAGCCCTCACTCTAAAATGTGATCGAAGGGGCCTCCCGAATATTCCTGATACCCCAGCCTTTCAGCGTTTAAAGAGCCACCTTCAACCTTTGATGGGAACCCCAAGCTCACACCTCTGTCTAGCTCCCCAGCATTCCTGCTGTGACTGTTGCCGGCACAGGGAACATGCCAGGGCCGCATGACCTTCTGCAAAGATTCTTTGAGATGCCAGACGGTCCCATTAGGTTCTGAGAAGAACTTTAGTTAATAACAGACTCTTGAAATATGACTTGTGCTGATTGAAGCCAATCGCTCTGACCTGCTCTACGCCCAGGAGACATACACATTAGTTCAACAAAAGCACTATTGGCCTCAACCTTAACCTGTGTGGCAACATTAAGTGCCATCCTTTTTGCATAGACTTGCATAATAGCTTGGCACTTAAGGGGTTAAAAGAGTTCACCTGTCCTGTACCAATTTAAAGATTTTCCTCAGGAAAACTGATTGGCATCAAATCAAACAACATACAAATGAAAATCCAGGTGATTATTTGGAAGTGGGCAAGCATCAGAGCAAGCACAGCAAGCAATGGTGTCCACGCTTGGAATGGGACTGCATCCCAAAGTCGCCAGCATCATTAAAAGTGTGTCGATAGGATGGGAAGGAAAGAATGTGACAGAGGTGTTAAGAGCCGCTGAACAATGCTGTGACTGAAACTACACTGATGGCTTGCCAGATTCAACAACTGCAAGCTCCCCAGGGAAGAGAAGAGCGCAGAGTGGTAATGGGAGAAAGGGGCAAGGCCGGGGACAGGGACGGTAAGTGTGATAATAGCCCTGCAAAAATGTCACCATACAAGAATAGCGCCGTTTTATTGCTGTGCTTTTAACCCATGGAACCTGTGAGAGACCCCCCGCAACCCCCATATTTTTTTTAAGGGAGTGGTGGACACCCCTGCAACTCCCATAAATAATGTTGCCTATGCTGTTTCTCGATGACTATGTTATGTTATGTTATTTCCATTTATACCACACCAAAGCCCATGGGCATCCAGGCGCCGAGAGATAGATACGTAGATGATTCAAGGATGCAGGAGGATCAGTCGTATTGATTGAATACTATTGTTTTCAGCTGCTTTCTAAACTCAAGGTGGTTCACAGTTTTACGTAGATGAACCGGTAAGGCATTCCATGCCCTTGCCCCCTGAACATGGGAAGCCCGGCCAAGTCCACACGCTCGTTTAACTCGGTATTGTTCCAGTAGGGAGCCCTCAGATAATCTCAGGTTTTTTTGAGGATGGTAAATGTTTACCCGGTCTTTCAGATAGGCTGGTGCATTTTCGAAAATGCATTTATGGCATATGGACAGCAGCTTAAACTGGATACGGGCTGCCACTGGTAACCAATGCAGCCTTTTTCTTGCAGCAGTGGTTGGTACAAGACGTTTAATCTGAAAGATGATACGCGTGGCTGCATTCTGAATTTTTTGCAGTTCTTGTATATCAGACGTGTTTGCCCCTCCCAGTAATGCATTACAATAATCCACACGCGGGAGGATCACTGCCCTCACAAGTTTGCTGCTGTTTCCTACCGAGACCAGTGGCGCTACTTGCCGGAGCACCTTGAGGTAGTAATTGGTGTTTTTTGTGATAACAGTTACATGAGCATTACATTCCAAACTTTCTTCCATATAGGTGCCAAGGATCTTGACCTTTTGCACAACCTTGATCTGGCTGCCGTGAATAGTGAAGTTGGCGTACGTCTGACCCAAGCTGTCTCGGACTTGCCGTGGGCCAAACAGCATGAGCTCGGTCTTAGCCGCATTCAGACACAGCCAGTTGGTTGACATCCAGCTTTTAATGGTCTGATATACAGAGTCCAACAACAGTTGGTCCTTCGCATAGTCCCCGGTGATCTCCAGTACAAGTTGGAAGTCATCAGCATAATCATAATCAGCATCAGCATAATTGCAGAAAAATATATCCAATAGTTCCAGATCATTACACATTAGACTATATGTATGGCAACATTATTTATGAGGATAATATTACCTGATACCGATCTATGCAGAGCTCCTCACAGACAACCGCATGCTTCCAATCCTTTTGGGTATCAGTGCAATTATTGCACAGAATTTGCCCACTGGAAATCAGAAGGCCCAAACCGAAAAGCTCAAGAGGCTGTCCAGCCCTTCTCTCCACCTCCAAGCCCAGTTTCCATTAACGGCCAATGGGACAACCAGAGGAACAGCAACATCACTGCTCCCCTAATCCATGCTTGATCTGTCTGCTCTTCATAGACAATGCTCTCTCGGTAGTAGATATGTGCCGTTACTAGTGGATACAGGAACTGCTCACTTACCACTAAAGGCTTCAGAGTTTACATGTGTGCCCTGTTCAACTGAAGTTATAAAGGATGCATGTATTTGAGGTCAGTATATACCTTAACCTTTGTTTTTTTAAATTAGGTCCTATATCTCTGAACACCATAAGTTTTTGTTGAATCCTTCTGCACCTGCAAACGTCAGAGGGCCAGTTCAGCTGTGTATAATAACATGCACTATTTATTGCTCCCCAATTGGTATTTATTTGGAGGCTTCTCTACTTATGCAATTGGAGTTTATGGCTATGTTACAAGGCCTAGCTGCTCCTATGGACTTACCATGTAACAGCCCTCCCTAAATGTAGCAGGGACTACTTAAATATGGTCCTCCACAATTGTTGTCCTCACACACAAATGAGGTAGGATGCAACCTGAACGCAGAACCGGTGTGCATTACTCTGAACCCACTCCAACTGCTCCCCTGTGTCCCCCGATATGCACTTTTGAAGGAAGCAGACGGCGGAATAAAGTCAGTTGTTCAATCTCTGAATTAACAAGGGGTTATTGTACCTACACACAGACTTTGCAATACCCAGTTTCTGCTCATTAGGAAACCTGGAAAGGAGACTTACCAACTTGTGCAAGACCTCTGTCCTTTAAATACAGTTGTACTGCCACCTGTTCCTGTTATCCAGAATCCTGCAACTATTTTGTCTTGCATACCTTTGGAAGCAACTCAAACACCTGGCTCAGCATTTTTCTCTGAATCTGTACACCCTGATAGTCATCATTTGTTTACCTTAAGCTATAGATCTTTTCAGCACTCACAAGGTTTCCTCGGGGGTTTCTAGACAGAACCAACCCTCTTTTCCCAGATCTTATTGTGATATCCAGACTCACTCATGTTCAGAGCAGGGTCTGTTTTGGATGAGCATGTTGATGATTTGATGTTATCATCTTCATCACTAGAAGCGTGTCAACAGGTTTTACTTGATTGGTTAACTGCACACTTTCTGAAGGTGCAAAAAACCTCCAATGAAAAGCTTCAATTGTGTCAAAACTGAGTCCATTATTTGGGGCACAACAACATGGCAGGTGAGAGGCATCTGTCACAGGCAAGACTTAATCTAATTTTCTGAGTTCCTAAACCTGTGACCCTCAAACAAATGAGAGGTCTCTTCGAAAAATAACCTATTATTGCAGACAACGGGTCAGGACTCTCTTGTACATGACTTCCAAGCCTTTAGCATAGATTTAGTGCCAGAACCTCTCCGCTGGTCCCCAGAAGCAGATAAAGCATTCACTAAAATCAATGCAGCAGCTATTCTCTATTTGGTGAATGTGATGGTATTGCTCTAGGGGTTCTTACTCAATTGCACAGTGGCAAGCACCTCCCCATTGCATATTACAGCTCAGCTCTAGACACTGAACCTATTTCTGATCTCTGGCCACTATTCCCTTGTAAGTAGAGAAGGTAGATGCCTGGTTTTAGGGCATAGAGCAGCTGTTCCAGTATCCCATTCTCTGACAGCTGCACTTCTGGAAGAGAACACCCAGCACATTTTGAATACCCGACTACATATAAGAAACTGCCATTTGATACGTCTGATTTGACTATAACCTTTTGCTACATCCTGAACCAGCTTCCTGTTACGCTCACCTGGTCTCTGCGGAGGCATTGGGGCATGGTTGCAGTCCTCCCGGGGGTGAGGTCGCTCGGGTCCAACTTTGCCCTCTGCGCTTATGTGGTAACTGGTGGTAATAGGTGATGCTGCTCAGGACTGCTCCTGCGTGGAGAATAAGGGGCGTAAGTATGCCGGTTTGGGTGCCTGATCCCCTTCCAGACCCCCTCTCCCAAACCATGGTACCCGTGGGATGCGCTGTCCCTGCAAAGCTCACCTGTTGATTAGATTTGGCGAGCACTGCATCCTGCTGCTTCTGACAGGGGCGCTTGTATGATCTGGACCGAGTTCCTTCACTGGTCCCTTGCACGTGGTAGTCCAGTCCTGCTGTGAGTAAGCCACTATACTTCAGGTAAGTGTTCCTGTTTGCCTTTGTTTTTCCTCATCTGTTTTTGTTGTATTGTAAAGTTTGTTGCCTTGTATTGCTGTCTGTTTCACTTTTGATGTTTGTTCTTTTGCTTTCTTCCCTTGCAGGTGATGTTGCCGGCACGGCAGAAGCTGCAGAACTCGAAGCGGCAGCCAGAGGGAATGAGGAACAAAGCTGCAGCAGTACAGTATCTGTTAAGTTGATAACTAGGGGGCGTGTGGGGTTCAAATGCGGCACGGACCTATGACGGGTGTTCTAACCTTGTCTTCCTTCTTCTTCACAGGGTCCGAGTTCGTGGATGCAGAGCGCGTTGCTGCGGCATCACGATCAAGATCACTGGATGTCAGTAGATGAGTCTGCAGATGAAGCGATGAAGCACCAGTTTCCTCGAGGTGTGTATGCAGGAGAACGCCTGGTTTCAAAGGTAAGTAAATTGGTTCAAAGCGGCGGAGAGCATCACGTTGCACGCGAGTGCACAGTAACGCGAAGCACCGGCCTTAAGGATAGAGCAGCTGATATAGCTGAGCTTCTGAAGCCACGCCCACCAGGTTCAGCCTGTCTGCCACACCTTGCCACCCCCAATGAGTCAGCATATGAAGACCAGGCCTAGGGAGCCACACCCGATGAGTCAGCACATGAGGAGGTTCTCTGGAATAAAGGCTTTCAACTCCTGGAAAGTTCTTGAAAAATAAAAGCACTCCTGCACTGAAATAAAGTAAAAGCACTCCAGCACTGAAATAAAGTGTTCCTGCTCACATCTGTATGTGAGCATGGCACCAAAGATGCCAGGACTGAGTGCAGCCAGGGCCCCTGTGTTATAGGTCCTAAAGGGACATAAGTGAGTCAAGTGACCCATTGCCCCCATCACTAGATGGTGTGGTTTTTGTGTTCTGGGGACTGTGGCCATGAAACTTTCCTACTGTATACTCTCTAACGGTGAACTACAGGATAGTCTCATGATTTCTGAACAACTTTTGACTTCCACAGTTGATCCAAAGAATGTACCAATGCAAAACCTTGATTTAATTATGTGTGTCAATAGGTCATGTCTTAGGGATGATCAGGGACAGCGTATGACTGGATATGTCAGTTGAACAGAATATTAAGCGTTAGAAGCATCTAGCTTTCCTAATGTCTGTTCTGGGTTTACTGATCTCAAACATTTTGTATTTTAGCAAAAGATAGGTCTGCCACTATTTAAAGTGACTCCTGTTCTTCCCATGGTGTCTCCCATGATTTTGGCTTGTGAAAGGAGCCAGGTTTCCTAACTTCAGCTGGTATTCCTGAAATCACTGGGCACCACATAACAACACTGCTTGATCTTTCTTGTTGCCTTCTTGTATTGCCATTGTGAAAGGCAAAGCTCATGAGCCATCTGTCTCTGACATTGCACAAGGAAATGCCCTGGCTGATGATACAGTAAGGGCTGTGGTCCACTGAGGCCTTTGACTCAGAGTAATGTCTTTATTTGTATTGTAGCGGACCACTCCCTGATTGCCACACTCTCTAGTCAGGTTGCATTCCAGGATTTAGCTCCTGAACTAGAGAATGTATATTGGTATTGTTAAGGATGTAAGTTACCTACATATACTATATGGAACAGTTCTCATGGTCGCTTGGTAGCACCTATAGTACTGTTACCCAAACTTACTCACCTGGCCCACTCTGTAGCCCACACAGGTAAAACAGGTATGAGACCGGCACAATCACACTTATTAAGCACAACTGGCGGGCTCCTTATTTTCCCCCCATAGCTCATCATTATTGCAGCACCTGCTCAAATTGTTTAACACACAATAATGGTCAATCATTAAAGTTTTGCCTGATGAACATGTGGCTCCAGAAGGGCCTTTCCTAATTATACAGGGGACTTTGGGCAGCTTCTGAAAAGTCTGTCATATGAATGTATATTGGTCATAGTAGATGTGTTTTCTGGGTGGGTAGAGGTATATCACTGTAGCAAAGCAGACACCACCAGTGGAACAAAACAAAAGTTAACAGAACATGGTCCTGCCTCAGTCTCCCTGCTACCATAGATAGTGACAGAGGCAAACACTGTACTAGTCTCCGGATTCAAAACACATGCAAGGTTTTGAATATCAATCAGCAACTACATTGTGCATACCACCCCCAGTCCAGCCCGACTGCAGTATCCTGTAATGGTGATATTAAGATGCTATTGTCAAAGATTTGTCAGGAGTCAAGCCACTGATGTCCAGAAGCATTGCCACGTGCACAAGTCCATATTCAAAATAATACAAGACAGAAGCATGGGATATCGTCATATGAAATTCACACAGGAAGCCCCCATGACTATAACTATTACCCCTTCACCAGCTCCATGTAAGATGAACCTGCATCTAGATGATGAAAGTATCTTGAATTATGGTATGTCCCAGAAAAAGGCTTTCAGGTGGAAGAAACACTACCAGAAGATGGCCCTTGTCATTTACATTTGCCCGACGACTGGATCTACATCTGTGTGCATATGGGGAAGTCAGCCCAGCAACATAGACAGAAGGGGCCTTTCCAAGTGTTTCTGACTGTGAACACTCTAGTCAAGTCCTTTTTCGGGAGCGGAGGCGCTGGGAACACTTGTGTTCGCTCCCGATGGCCGCCATGGAAATGGAAAACGGACTCCATTTTCCCTTTCCATGGTGGCGACCATTTTCTTTTAGTAGGCCATTTTCTTTTAGTGCCCCGGTCACGCAATTCTTGCAGGCCGGGGTACTAATAGCAATATAACCCTCGCTCGGGGGCCTTACCTATGGGCTCCCGGGGCATTACCTGAGTCGGTAATGCCCCGACGCTCGGGTTATATTGCTTAATTAATCTTATTTGCAAAGAAGACGGGTCCATCAGTCCAGACCCCCCCTAAACAGGTACGTCAGAAGACAAAAGGTTTGAAGAGGTGACCCCCTGCTCATGGAAGGAGACTGCATAGCCATGCTGGACAAGAAGGGGACTGAATTGTATGTTTGTATGCATCAAAAACAGTTTCTGTGATTCAAGTGTGGGGCCCAGAATTATGAGTTCAAAGCACAACCATTCACAATGTTGTCTACCCCAAGGGTATTCACAAATGTGTTATCTGTAGTGGCTGCCAATCTGTGTATCCATGTATTGGGGAGGTGCAGGAAAATCTGCACTGAAGAAAAGTGTACACATAAAGAAAAATGCCAGCTCAAAAACAAGCATGTAAGTTGCAGCCTGGGCACAGCATTTGAAAAACATACTTGCAAGCAAAATGGGTGATGAAGTCTTCTAAAATCCAAATATAATTGTGAAAGCCCAAGATACATATTTTCAAGAACCAGAAAGCATTCAGTAACTTTTGTTAAATGCAGCACTGCTCAATCTGAAGTGAAAAGCACTGCATTGAAGACAGAAAGGGAATTGAAGCCGCATTGTTGAAGGCCTTTTATTGTATATATTTTCCCTTACAGAACCAGTAAGCTGTATTAAGAAACATGCAGAGACAAAAGATGTGGTCTTAAGAAAGAGATTTGGTGATATCTTCCAAACGTAAAGTCATAGAAATTATTTTATTTTAATACATGTTCAGCTGGAAAATTTCCCAAAATTATTTTGTCTGATAAGTCTGATGCATCTATTGGTAACATGAGTACATGTGTGGAATTTACTATTTCAGAATGTTACAATGTTTAATACAAGACATCTCTAAAATGACGTCACATAAAATGAAAGGGAAACTGGGTTTAGAAGGTAACTCCCAGACTTCCCTCTTCATTAATATGCCCAATGGGCACAAATGTATTATTTATTCATTTGTTTATTTGTATAGCGCCGACTGCTTGCAAGCATCGGGGCGCGTATGAAGAGACAAGGACAGACGAGAAATGACAAACACGTGATGGGACAAGTCAATTACACTAATATTTGGGCAGGTGGTGATCGTGTGATCTTGCCGGGGTTTATTTAAAGAGCAAAGTTTTACGTTTTTTGCTAAAGGAGTAGAGGTTTGTTTCCAGCCTGAGACAGGTCGGCAGTTTGTTCCAGCTAGCTGCCGCACGGTTTGGAAAAGCTCTCCCTAATCCGAGTTCTTTTTTATGTTTCAATGTAGTTATCAGGACTTTAGCTTCTGATCTTAGAGTCCTGGTGGGATTGTAGAGTGTAAGTTTAGCCTTTAAGCAGGCGGGTGCTTTGCCATATAGAAACTTATGGGTTAAGCATAAGGACTTGAATTGTATGCAATCCTCCATTTTCAGCCAGTGAAGGACAAGTCTGGCTTCACTAATATGCCCTTTCTTGATTTTTGTTTAATTACCCTTATCGCATGATTTTGAATCAGTTGGAACTTGTGCAAGCTTTGCTTGCTGGCACCTGCAAGGAGTGCGTTTCCATAATCTAAACGCGATAAAATGGTGGCTCTAGCAATAATAGCGCAATTCTTTTCACTAAGTAGGGGTCTGATTGCTTTAAGAAGTCTAATGTAGTAATTGCAGTTTTTACTAACATACATAGCTTGGGCATCTGCATTAAGAGAGGCTTCCAGGGCCATGCCAAGGGTTTTGACCTTACCCACTACTTCTATACGGGATTCGTTGATTTGGAATGCCTGATAGTCGGACGAGAGTTTGGTGCACGCCTGGGTGGATCCGAAGACCATTAACTCGGTCTTATTG
The DNA here is from genome assembly GCF_040938575.1 of Ambystoma mexicanum. NCBI lineage: Eukaryota > Metazoa > Chordata > Amphibia > Caudata > Ambystomatidae > Ambystoma > Ambystoma mexicanum. The sequence goes on along the minus strand of NC_090927.1, from coordinate 99,017,578 downwards.
CTGTTAAGGCACATCCAATTGTTGTTCATCCACTCTTCAATGTTCTTGTAGAGGGTGTTCAATGTCATACTGTCTTTAGCGTAGTCCCCGCTCAGTTCCAAGACCAGCTGGGTGTCGTCAGCACAGTTGGTAAAAAACACCTGGAGTTGTTCTAATAACTCACACAGGAATCGTATATATAAGTTAAAGAGCAGAGGTGACAGGCTAGCTCCTTGTGGAACCCCACATAAGATGTTATGTTCAGAAGTAGATTTATCTCCCCAGTGGACACGAGAGATTCTATTCTCGAGGAAGGAGGTAAGCCAGCTTATTGGTTCCTTGGAGCAATTTGCAATTTTAGCGAGTGCTTGTTGTAGAAGCTGGTGTAACGCTCACCTGAATCCCTCGGAGGCGCAGGTCTGGGCTGGGGGTTCTCGGAGTCTTCTAGGGTCACGCGCAGGCCTCGAATGCCACCCTGGAAAGGCCCTTTCCTCACTGAGATCTTGATCTGAAGGGTGAGGTGTCTGCAATTATGAGAGCAAGGGGTTAATATGGATATATAAGCCTGACTGGGCAAGCTGACTCCCCTTCCTGGTACTCCCCAAGTAGTTTGTAGGCTAAATGTGCTCACCTTATGTAGGTGAAAGCGGAGCTCTCCATCCTGCGTCTGTGCAGGGGCGCCGAAGCCAGTTACTTCACTGGTTAATTGTCCAGCCTCTTGGTTGCAGAGGATGAAGATTTGGAGCTAGGCCGTTGTTAGCAGCACAAACGGCGGTTGCTTGAATATGGAGGTCCGGAGAGCGATGGAATGGCGAAGGTATTGCAGGCAAGTAAGTAGAAAATGTCAATTCGAAGTTAAAAGCACTTCTTAATGTCTCTTTTCCTTTTTCAGGTCGCAGAAGCAGCTGGGTAGAAAAATAGATGTCGAGGAATACGCCGAGGAGTGAGAAAGATGAGAGCTGCCCAAAACACATGCGTATAGATGGAGTTTTGTATTTCTTAATGATGTCCTTTTGTTTTGCAGATGCGAGTAGCAGCGTCGGCGGAGGCGAGAAGAATGCAGCGCAGGTAAGGAAAGTTTCACAGAGGTTTACTAACCAATGTCTTTGCTTCCACAGGGTGCCGGAAAATGGAAAACTGCAGCCCGTGGCTTGAGATGCACCGATGGACTGGGTAAGTGCTGCGCTGGTTTTTATCTCGTGCTAACCTGGTGTTCTTTTCCCTTTTCAGATGCTGCAGAAGACGAAGATGGTATTTCAGAAGGTAAGATTACAGATTTCTCTTCCCTAGATGCAGAAGTTGAAGATTCTCTGGAGCTGACACGGTGAGCGTCCTGCTGCTATTGCAGAATAATGTGAAGCACGTTGCTCTGATCGGGCGTGGTTTAAATAGCTTACTGGAGTGCTTAGGTGTCTCCTTCCACAGCAGCCTCGCCCAGGTAAGAAGTCCCAGCTTCCAGAATAATTCCAGTATCCAGTCCCAGGGAGTGGTGCTGGCCACACCCAGAAGGTAAAGTAGTTCCAGCCATGGATGGATGAGGATTTCATCCTGCAGGTGAGTGAGCAGCATGGTCTGCAGCAGGTATGTCCACCCAAGCACCATTCCTTACATCATGAGCCCGGCACGTCCTGTGCCGGGACTGGGTCCCCTTATGAGCCTGGCGCCACTGGCGCCTGGACAAGGTCCATAAGGCCCCTATGGGAGCCGATGGGTGCCTGGAAATGAAGTTGTGACCCAGCTTCCGAGGCAGTTGGGCTAAACCTGACTCCTTGGAGGCTGCGGTCATGACAGCACCCCCCCTCAAGGCTCCTCCCAAGCTTGTCTTTTCCGGAGGTTTTGGCTTGTTGGGAAAAGCCCAATGAAATTTTCGGACTAGAGGAGGTGCATGTACATATTCTGAGGGTTCCCAAGATCTCTCCTGGGGTCCATATCCCTTCCAATCAATCAGGTAGTATAGTTTTGATTTGGAAATTTTGGAGTCCAAGATGTCTCGAATTTCAAATTCGGATTCTCCGTCAACTTGGATTGGCTCAGGAGGTTTAGTCAAACGGGTTCCGGGTTGCACAGGTTTCAGGAGAGAAACATGGAAGACAGGATGTATCTTCATTCGAGTAGGTAATTCTAGTTTGACAGCCACTGGGTTAATCACGGCCGTGATCGAGTAGGGTCCTAAATATCTCGGGTTGAAGGTGCGTGGCCCTTTTAAAGATAAATGTTTAGTGGACAGCCAGACTTGATCTCCTTTTTGATATTGAGGAGCCTCTTTTCGATGTTGGTCTGCTCCTTTTTTGTATGATTCTTTAGCTCGTTGAAGATGAGCTGTGGCTTCTTTAAATGCTTGAGTTATCGTCGAATGCAGATGGTCAACAGCAGGTGTTCCGAGAGCTTGAGGTGGGTCCAGATTTGAGGTTCGAGGATGACTTCCATACAGCAGGAAAAAAGGGGTTTTTCCCGTCCCAGAATGGATTGAATTATTGTAAGCGTATTCAGCAATCCAAAGGACATCCTTCCAAGTACCCTCGGATTGATGCAACATGCAGCGCAGATATTGTTCTAGAGTTTGGTTAGTTCTCTCAGTCTGCCCATCGGTTTGAGGGTGATGGCTGGTGGAAAGTCGTACATCAATTTGTGCTAAACGACAACAACTCCGCCAAAAATGGGAAATAAATTGGCTCCCTCGATCAGAGATTAGTACTGAAGGGAAACCGTGCAACCGGACAATGTTTTCAAGAAATTCTCGGGCTAGAATGGAAGCTGTAGGTAAACCCTTCAGTGGGATAAAATGAGCCATTTTTGAAAAAAGGTCCACGATCACTAGAATTGTGTTGTATCCGGAGCAAGGGGGTAAATCCGTGATAAAATCCATCGAGAGCGTGTGCCAAGGGCCTGGTGGAATGTCTATTGGACGTAGTAATCCTGCTGGTTTTTCCTTCTGACTCTTGTTTTGTGCGCAGATACCACAAGAAGCCACAAACTCCTTAACATCTTTCCTCCAAGATGGCCACCAAAAATGCCTTTTAATTTTCTCTGAGGTTTTGGCAACTCCAGGATGTCCTTCCATTAGAGAATCATGGTAGCAGGTGATGACCTGTTTTTGTAAGTCAGCGCAGGGTAAGAATAGTCTTCCTTGGAAATACAATAGGTTCTGATCTATTGTAAAATCCTTTCCTTTCAATTGCCAATTCGATGAATCTTCGGGAGTTATGAGTTGATTGACCCTTGCTTTAATCTCTTCGAGGGATAATGTGTTGATTACTCCTAGTATCTTTTGTTCAGGAATTATTGGCACCGGCTCCGTATTAGCTGTAAGTTCGTCTACCCCTATCCGGGAAAGGGTGTCTGCTTTTCCGTTCCTAACACCTGGTCGATATTTGATTACAAAATCGAATTCTGCGAAGAATAAAGCCCAGCGTAGTTGCCTCGAAGATTGAGCTTTAGCTGACTTCAGGTACTGGAGGTTACGGTGATCCGTGATTACAGTTACTGTGTGCCGGGCTCCCAAAAGTTAATGCCGCCAGGCCTTAAAGGCGGACTTAATTGCCAAGAGTTCTTTGTCCGTAATTGTGCAGTTGATCTCAGGAGCCGAAAATTTGCGAGACCAAAAGGCTACAGGGTGTAACTGGTGCGTTTCGGGGTCTCTTTGTGACAGCACCGCCCCCATTGCAAGACTGGAAGCGTCTGTCTCGACGATGTAGGGAAGTTCTGGTCGGGGATGCCTTAAGACTGGAGCAGAGATAAATTTGGCTTTTAATTCTTGGAAGGCTTGTTCGGCTTCTGGAGTCCACTCGAATTTTTTATTCTTTTTCAGAAGAGCCGTGATAGGTTGGACTACCTGATAGAATTCAGGAATGAACCTTCGGTTTAAATTAGCGAAGCCCAGCATGCTCTGTAGACCTTTCACGGAAGTTGGGGAAGGCCATTTGGTGATAGCATCCACTTTTCTTGAGTCCATGTGAACTCCGTTGGGTGATAAGATGAACCCTAAAAATTCCACTTCCTTTGCGTGAAAGGCGCACTTCTCCAGTTTAGCAAACAAGCGGTGTTGGCGAAGTCTCTGTAAAACCGCTGTGACGTGTCTACGATGATCAGTTTCTGAGGCTGAGTATACCAGGATGTCGTCAATGTAAACGACTACGCACACATCAATAAGTTCTCTGAGGACATCATTCATGAAAAACTGGAAAGCGGCCGGTGCGTTACATAGTCCGAAGGGCATTACTTGATACTCAAATAATCCATATTTAGTTGAAAGGCCGTCTTCCATTCGTCGCCCTCCTTAATGCGTACCAAATGGTAAGCTCCTCTGAGGTCTAACTTTGTGTATATGCAGGCGCCTTTTACCTGGTCCAATAATTCAGGAATCAAGGGCAACGGGTATCGGTTTTTGACTGTAATCTGGTTCAGGGCGCGATAATCGATACAAGTTCTTAGGTCACCTTCCTTTTTCGGGACGAAGAACAAAGCTGAGGAAGCCGGGGATTTCGAGGGGCGGATGAATCCGTTAGCCAAGTACTGGTCCAAGTATTGCCTGAGATGGAGGTTTTCTGGTTCAGTGAGGGCATATATTCTACTGCACGGAGGGGTGGACCCAGGTATCAGGTCTATCTGGCAGTCGTATGACCGATGCAGAGGCAGGGTGTTGGCTTGATCTTTCTGAAAGACGTCGCTGAACTCTTGGTATTCCAGAGGTAATCGGGGGTCATCGGAAGTGATGGCTGCTAGCTTGATTTTGGGCTGAGGATAACAGGTTGAAGCGCATTCTGGAAACCGAATTACCTTGGCTCGCCAGTTTATCTGAGGATTGTGCTTTTCCAACCAAGGCATTCCCAGAATCACTTGAAACTGCGGGGCCTTGATTACATCAAACACAATCTTCTCCCGATGTCCGCCTTGACATAACAACGTTACCTCCATGGTGGTATGAGAAACTGGTCCAGAAGCTATTTCAGTACCATCCACTGTAGTGATTACGTCCTTTACCATCTTGGGACGTAGGGGAAGATCCATCCTGGTAGCCACGTCGTGGTCCACATAATTACCGATTTCTCCGCTCTCAATGTATACTTTGATAGCATGCATGCGATCTGGTCTATTGGGACTTATGAGGACCATAGGCATTACCAAATGCGAGGTCAAGGAACTGGTTTTAACGCTCGGCAAGCGGACCTCTATGCTTGTCGGGCGAGGTCGTTTCCCGATTCCCGTTTCTCAGCATTTTTATCAGAAGCTCCTACGGTCTTCTTGACCGGTTTCACTGAGCAATCACGAAGGAAATGTCCAGGATTCCCACAGTATAGGCACAGCTGTAATTGCCTTCTTCTTTCCCGTTCTTTCTGAGTTAATGGTCCTTTTACTACTCCTATTTGCATTGGTTCCACGGAGTCATTCCCTTTAGCGGAGCTCTGAGGTCTTGAAAGTACCCGGGTTTCAAATCTGGATCGATCGGTCTTCCTGTTCTGTAGCCGATGATCTAATTGGACTACTAGGTCGATATAATCTGAACAGTCTTGCGGCGGATTAACCACCTGTGCTAAAACGTCTTTAAGTTCCCCACGTAGACCTCTGTAGAAGAGCGTGATTCTCTTATCTTCAGGCCACCTGGTCTCAACCACCAGTCTATTAAAGGACGCTATGTAAGCCAGGAGATCCTGATTACCTTGTCTGAGTGACAGGAGTTCATTGTCCAAGGCCTGCCCTTGTGAATGTCTTGCGAACAACTTTTCCATACTGGTCTGAAAGTCTTGAAAGTTATAGAGGAGCGGGTCATCCTGTGTCACGAGAGGAATGGACCAATCTGCAGCACTACCGCTAAGATAGGAAAGTACAAACGCTACCTTGGCTTGGTCCGTTGGGAATGCGGCGGGTCTACACAGAAAGTGCAAGCGGCATTGATTGATGAATACTGCATATCGCTTTGGATCACCGGAAAAACGTTCGGGCGGGGCCAAAGGCACATTCCCTGGCAGATTAATTTGCACCGGATTACTTGAGGTTGTAGGAGTGCCGCCCCCTCCATAGGGAGGCAGTGGCGTCTGTCCCGCTTGAGCCTGTAGCAACTGTCTGGCCAGATCATCCGTCCGTTCCTTGGCCATGATCAACTCCCTTCGTAAAGCGTTTGTTTCTTGGCGAGATGCGTGTACTTCTGCCCTTAGTTCCCCAAGCAATTGAGCCAGTTGATCTGTGTCCGAGGTTTCCATTGCGCCTGGGTGGGAAAATTGCGGTAGGCTTCGCGTTCTGTAACGCTCACCTGAATCCCTCGGAGGCGCAGGTCTGGGCTGGGGGTTCTCGGAGTCTTCTAGGGTCACGCGCAGGCCTCGAATGCCACCCTGGAAAGGCCCTTTCCTCACTGAGATCTTGATCTGAAGGGTGAGGTGTCTGCAATTATGAGAGCAAGGGGTTAATGTGGATATATAAGCCTGACTGGGCAAGCTGACTCCCCTTCCTGGTACTCCCCAAGTAGTTTGTAGGCTAAATGTGCTCACCTTATGTAGGTGAAAGCGGAGCTCTCCATCCTGCGTCTGTGCAGGGGCGCCGAAGCCAGTTACTTCACTGGTTAATTGTCCAGCCTCTTGGATGCAGAGGATGAAGATTTGGAGCTAGGCCGTTGTTAGCAGCACAAACGGCGGTTGCTTGAATATGGAGGTCCGGAGAGCGATGGAATGGCGAAGGTATTGCAGGCAAGTAAGTAGAAAATGTCAATTCGAAGTTAAAAGCACTTCTTAATGTCTCTTTTCCTTTTTCAGGTCGCAGAAGCAGCTGGGTAGAAAAATAGATGTCGAGGAATGCGCCGAGGAGTGAGAAAGATGAGAGCTGCCCAAAACACGCGCGTATAGATGGAGTTTTGTATTTCTTAATGATGTCCTTTTGTTTTGCAGATGCGAGTAGCAGCGTCGGCGGAGGCGAGAAGAATGCAGCGCAGGTAAGGAAAGTTTCACGGAGGTTTACTAACCAATGTCTTTGCTTCCACAGGGTGCCGGAAAATGGAAAACTGCAGCCCGTTGCTTGAGATGCACCGATAGACTGGGTAAGTGCTGCGCTGGTTTTTATCTCGTGCTAACCTGGTGTTCTTTTCCCTTTTCAGATGCTGCAGAAGACGAAGATGGTATTTCAGAAGGTAAGATTACAGATTTCTCTTCCCTAGATGCAGAAGTTGAAGATTCTCTGGAGCTGACACGGTGAGCGTCCTGCTGCTATTGCAGAATAACGCGAAGCACGTTGCTCTGATTGGGCGTGGTTTAAATAGCTTACTGGAGTGCTTAGGTGTCTCCTTCCACAGCAGCCTCGCCCAGGTAAGAAGTCCCAGCTTCCAGAATAGTTCCAGTATCCAGTCCCAGGGAGTGGTGCTGGCCACACCCAGAAGGTAAAGTAGTTCCAGCCATGGATGGATGAGGATTTCATCCTGCAGGTGAGTGAGCAGCATGGTCTGCAGCAGGTATGTCCACCGAAGCACCATTCCTTACATCATGAGCCCGGCACGTCCTGTGCCGGGACTGGGTCCCCTTATGAGCATGGCGCCACTGGCGCCAGGACAAGGTCCATAAGGCCCCTATGGGAGCCGATGGGTGCCTGGAAATGAAGTTGTGACCCAGCTTCCGAGGCAGTTGGGCTAAACCTGACTCCTTGGAGGCTGCGGTCATGACAGCTGGTGATCTAACAGATCGAACGCAGCACTTAGATCTAGAAGCTCTAGTAAGACGGTTTTGCTCTTGTCCATGATTTCCAGCATTTTTGTTTGTAAATCTAGCATTGCTGTCTCTGTACTATGTACAGCTCTAAACCCAGATTGATAAGGATGTAGGATCTCATGCTTTTCCACGTATTCCTGAAGTTGTGCTGTAGCTATCTTGTCCATGACTTTAAGTACGAAGTTGCAATTTGTGATTGGCCTCAAGTTGTTAGGGTCACGTTGATCTAAATTCGTTTTTTTTTACAAGCGGTGTAATGGTGACTTTTTTATGTTTTCCGGGAACGATTTGTCACGAAAAGATGAGTTTTCAATTTTAGTGAAAAGTGGGGCAAAGATGTTCGGGTGTTCAAAAATTATTTTAGGAGGGAGCTTGTTTTCTGCACAGGACGATGATTTCATGGATGTCAATGTTTTCATCATGACTTAAACAGAGATTTGTTGAAATTGAAATTTCTCTTTTCCCTTGATAGTCGTCAATTCGACTGAGGGGTTAGGATGGGATTTAGTCTCAAGAGCAGAGGCAATTCGCTCTCTAGCTTTAGTAATTTTATTGACAAAAGCTATCTGAGTGTTTTCACATTCTGATTGAGAAGGAGTGAAATTGGGGGCCAAAGCCTGAGGTTTGTCAATAGATTTAAGGATGTCAAAGAGTTTACTGGCGGAGTTCGAGGATGCTTCAATTTGGCTATTGAAGTAATTCCTTTTGGCCTCATTAATGTTGTTTTTATTGGATTTTTCGAGTGATTTCCAACTGGTTTTATTGTCGTCTGTTGGATTCTTTTGCCATTGTACTTCCCTGTGTTTGTTTTCTTTTTTTAGGGTAGTTCGTTCCAGTGTAAACCAATTTTGATGGTTGGAATTAGGCCTGACTGTTTTTTCGCAATTAGGCGATTTCTGGTTGATCAAACGGAGCATCTGTTGGTCATATTTGCTAATGATGGTGTCACAAGAGTCCATTTCCATAATGTCAGCAAGAATACTATTGATGCAGGATTGTAAGTCTGCACTTTCAATATATTTAGAGTTTCTTGAGAACACTTTCCTTGCATCGTTATCAGGTTGTTTTGCTAGTTGGGGGGTAAGTAGGTTAAAAACTACTTTATAATGATCCGTCCGGATGCAGGGGGTAGTAACAAAATTATTTGTCTCAATGTTATTGGAGATAACCCAGTCCAATTGGTGACCATTGGCCATAGTAGGTTTGTGGTTAAACACATTAAACTGGATCTTTTGAAGATTTGTTTCGAGTTGGATTGCTTCCTTGTCTTTTGAATCACCTCGCCATCGATTCAAGTCTCCAAGGATGATCTTGGATTTGCTCTGGCCTATTAATGAGTTGGCATGTTGTATGAGTTCATCATTGAACTCAGATTCAAGTGAGGGTGGTCTGTAAACAAGTAGAAAATTAATACAGTTATTGTCTGTGGGACAGTATTTTAGGTGTAATGTTTCACAGCCTGAGCATAGTGATGTCGTTGGGAAAACAGGTATCGAGTCTCGTGATATTATGGCTACCCCACCCCCTTTCCCACTGTGTCTCTTGGTATAATGAATCGTGTAACCTGTGTAGACTGCTATGGAGCATGTCGGACCTGTAGGGTCCTGTAGTCATGTCTCAGTAATGCACATGATGTCCATGCTATCTGACAGCATCAGATCATGGACACATTGGGCATGTTGATTAAGGGATCGTGTATTTTCTACCCCTGTACAAAGGGGTAGAATTTTGGAATTTCACATACATTGGCCAATTAGATTGTAGAAAATATACACACTTCAAAAGGGTGTGGTTTGTGTTATATAAAAGGCTATACACACACTGACAGGACAACTCACTGCCTCCCTGACTGGTGGAGTGGAAAAAGAGAGACAGGGGAACTGATAACAATAGGAAGGGCATGGAATAGATTGCTCTCCTTTTGATGGATTATTGGCAGATCAGTGTAAGTGAGATCAACTAGGAGTTAAAGTCTGAGGCCTTCTTCAGTGGATGAGACAGAAGACAGACTATGAAGGAAATCTCATCCCATTTGCTAACTGATTTGCATCTGCTCCTAGAGGGGGAGAATTGAGCCAGTCGCTGTGAAACGGCCAAAAGAAAGTCACATGTGAGGATCATCCAGAGGGGAAGTAATCCTGAGGGGAGAATACAATGAAGGGAATTCGAACAAACACGGGGCCCTGTCATTTGCAAGTACTGAGGGGGAGGGGTATATAAATTGATTGCACATTGTGCGGTATGAGTAAGTATTTCAGAAGCATATGCGCTTCTGGAATTATAGATTTGCTTAAATAGATCCTGTGGTCTGTATACATGGAGATCCCTTGACTCATTTGCTGTGCAATGTACAACCACAGAAGAGCATAGGACATCTCACTGTGTGCATTCCTTGACCATTAACGGAATGGAAGTCACTTCTTGGTTATGTCGTCAATCAGAATACTTTTTAAGTTGCCCATTGGAAGTGAGAAAGGTATGCTTTAACAAGGTAATTAAAGAGAAACATCACTGGAGAGAATCTAGCCTACGTACATGTTGAACATACATTTTCTTTTCTACAAGCCATGTATAAACAGGAAGGTCAGGTAGTTTTTTGCAATTGAGTTTTTAGAAAGCTGTTGAAATTCTGACATGTCTGAGTAAGGAGGGTGGTATCTATTTAGAATAACGGGGAAGTAGAGAGAATTACGAAGGCAGGAATGTTTTGAGTTAATTTGCATTTAACAAATGAAAGATTCACCTTGGACTCTCGTGCAATTTTAAATCCATGGTCCATGCGCGCTCAGGGTAAATATATAGATACATATGGTGATGTGTCTGTTACAAGGTCCTCTATTTCTATAACTATAGCCATAATCTATAACCCAGACGTGCCCAGGTTCGGCGTGCTTTACACATGGCAAATAAATAAATAAATAAGAAATAAATCTAGCATTGAAAACTGAGGGGAATGGTGTATTGATTATTTTACATCATTGCAATTGGAATCTCATAGATGCATGAACTTGTTTATCTTTAAACTGATTCAATGATTTCTATTTTGTTAATAAATAGATCTTCTGTGCAACCCTGCGTGGCTTTGTCTGCAAGGGGTTGGGGGGCCTGCAAGGGATCAATGCTGTTAAATTGGGGATGCCAGGTTCATACAAAGAGCTTAATCACATAAAAGAAACTTGTGACCGCTTGGGGTGGGTCTAATGTTTGCCGGAAGTAGATGATACACATTTAAAACATGCTGAAGATGGACCTGGGCAGCTGTCTGCTTTCCTTTCTCCTCTATATTCACAGTTAGACTTCTGAGGCAGATAGATGTGAATGGCATACATTCTTTTTATTTTAATTAATATAAAATGATGTAGGTCATTCTGTTTTTGAAAGGGAGGTGTGCTATCACACCCACATTCGAATGTTCATCATGCGCAAATCAGGTTCAAAGGTACCCTGTGCATCCCTTACATCTGCTTGGACACAAAGTCACTGCAGGCAGAGGTAGGAATGAGGAAGTACCTGTGATCTAAATTATAATAATTGCCAGAGTTGACCACTCTGGTGGCAGCTAAATCTCTAAGTATGTGCCATGTCAGGGTTCTGGCACAGTGACTGATAAGAGCACACAATTATTAAATCCGCAATGATCTGACATCACGCTGATGTTAGCTATTTGCACCGATCCCAGATGATACAGGACTGATATGCATTTACATCTAGGCTCAGTGTCTCCACAGCTCCCTTCTTGAATTACAGCTAGGATGCTTCCCCCTTTTAATCTCCAGGAGGAAGTGACACACCTTCATCCAGGGGAATAGAAGGTCCTCCCAGGAGGTCTCAAGTTCTTCAAATACAGCACTGATGTAGCAAAACAAGTCTCACACCAGGATGCTGATTACTGGAATGCCTTTGAAGCTAGCACACATGGGAAGGGGTGGGGTTCAAGTAGCAACAGAGGAAAGGGACCCCCGGAGAAGGGTCCAACCTTCTTACATTCTGTGATGGTTCTTGTTCTGTAGTGGCTTGCTTTTGCATGACGGAAGTCTGTGATGTCATCTGGAGTGTTTGGTTGTGAAGGAGAGAATGTTTGATGGAAGGTTCCAAGCCCAGGCAGTTGGAAGCCCCTGCTGGGGTAGTGGGCACCAGTGTCCTATGTATCATACTTGTATTCCATGTAACGTGCTTGCAATGTAACTTGAGAACTCGGTAATAAACCTTACAAGTAACCATAAGAAGGATGGAGGTCTCTTCGTACCATTGGCGACAAGCTGGTCGAACTAAGAGGAACCTATTTGTAAGGATAGGAAACAAGCTGGAAAATCTGCTGCAGGGGGTGCAGAAGGACAAGGAAGAGGACACACTGCCCCCAAAACCAAGTAAGACCCATCACCCAGGGCATAGAGGGCATGACTTTAGGCTGGAGATGGAGCATAGCCATAGCCAATAAGGGAAGGACAGTTGTACCTATCCCCATGATGGATACAACATTTTAAAAATGGCGGGGATGATAGTCAGGATGTCAAAGTATGGAACCCATCTGGAAGTGTACGTGTCGGTGTCTTTTTAAGGCACAGAGGGTTATGTGGCCAGAAACTGTATTGTTAAACCTGTAAGGGAGGAGTACAGGTGAAGCTCCACTGGAATGCTAAAGCTGGTGATCACTGAAGAAGGGCCAGTGGTCTACTTAGGAACCGATGTTTTCATAAGTTAATGGCAATGTATACCTTTTCAGAAGTAAAGTACTGTGCTGCAAGATCTGGCAGCACAGTAACTGTTGGTCAGCTGGAACTCGCCACTGCTGCGTGGTAAATGGATGACTAATTACATCACATTGCAGGCTGGGGGAGTTGGCAAACACAAGGAACAAAGTTCCTCTGACGTTCCGGTGAGAATGGTCGCGAGAGTAGGTTCTTATCAGCACAGAATGCATTCGGAAAATCAACAGCTTGGTCTTTCATGGAAACTGTGAATGGACGGAGGGTTGCTGAGCGGTCGAGGAAAGGACCCAATTATAACGTGATGAGGTCACAAGCTTTATGTGACAGGAATGGAAACTGACCAAGCTCTTGAACTGTCTCCGCTTTCCCGAAATGGTAGATTGCACCATCCCAACCGGGTGCATACTTGCCAACCCTACCGATTTAGGCGGTAGGATACCGCTTTTTAAGCAGTCTTACCGTCAGCCTGAGGCCGGGCACAGCATGGTCAGCATCCTCTGGTGCGCAGCCGGCACCCCTTCCTCTCTTTCCCCTTTTTAATTTCTGTTTACCTGTTTACATTTACATCTGTCAGGTCATTCTCCTTGTTTGATAAGATGTACATTAAAACGTTTGTATTTAATTGTGTTATGGGAAATTCAAACCTTTCACAAATTATTTTATTGTTTTTTTATAGCACGCCTAACACCATACCTGAGTTCGGTTTCTAAGAGAATTCAAACCTCTGTTGCTCTGCGTGGTCTTGCTCCGAAGACCAGCGCATGGCCTCTGTGCTATCTTTCACGATAAATAAGCAAACAATTATACAGTAACAAAGTGATTAGCAAGATTAAAATGGTTTAAAAACTTAAAGAACTACAAGAGATGTGCCATCAAATCAGAAAGTATGATCAGCACATAGAAGCACTGCAACTCCACATACTCTGCTGCACATATGGTTAACGGCACAGTAACCCTATATTCAATTTAAAAGCCTTGCTAACTATTAGTAGGAAAGGCTTATTAAAAAAATCTAACTAGACCAAGTTTCAGAGAAATTTGTGGGTCCACAATTATCTTATGGCACAGTACTTTCGAAGTAATGGATCTAAAATCCCCCAGGATGCGCCCAACGTGCTGATGTCTAAGGCTTTTCAGACCACAGTGCCCCACAACTAGATGCTGAAGTGTTTCAAGTGTTTCAAGTGCACTAGGAGCATTGCAGAATAAGTTTGTCAAGTGCACTAGGGGCATTGCAGAATAAGTATTTCAAGTGCACTAGGAGCATTGCAGAATAAGTGTGTCAAGTGCACTAGGAGCATTGCAAAATAAGTGTTTCAAGTGCACTAGGAGCATTGCAAAATAAGTGTTTCAAGTGCACTAGGAGCATTGCAGAATAAGTGTGTCAAGTGCACTAGGAGCAGTGCAAAATAAGTGTGTCAAGTGCACTAGGGGCATTGCAGAATAAGAATTTCAAGTGCAATAGGGGCATTGCAGGATAAGTGAGTCAAGTGCACTAGGAGCATTGCAGAATAAGTGTGTCAAGTGCGCTAGGAGCATTGCTGAATAAGTGTGTCAAGTGCACTAGGAGCATTGCAAACTAAGTGTTTCAAGTGCACTAGGATCATTGCAAAATAAGTGTTTCAAGTGCACTAGGAGCATTGCAGAATAAGCGTGTCAAGTGCACTAGAGTCTATTGCATCCATCAATTTCGGCTCCAACTCCCAAGACTTTGTTCGTGGGAAATAAGTTAAAACGAGCTCTGAGGAACTGACCTCTCCAGTGCGCATTGGGACATTTTTTAGGATAGTCCGGCATAGTAGTGAAGGGTTTCACCCCAATCATAAGATACGGAAATAACTGGGACTTTTTGATTTCATTGATTGTTTTTATCCAATCTTCGCTCCAGAGTTTTCGTTTAAGGTCATGCGGCGCAGATAGTAGTATATCGGTATTAGCTTGAATTGCTGCAATCAGTGTCCTGGGCCCTCCTGCATCCTCGGGCCCTGACCTCCCACACCAATCTTGCCCAGCTCCTGACTATCCACAGCACTTGCATCTACACACCCTCCGCCCTGGAGGTCTGCACGTACAACTCCCGCGGCCCCAGTCTGTGTGGCACTCAACATTCCTAGCACCTCATCTGTGGCTCACCCATGAGCTCAGACTCCCCAGCACCTCCCCCCTCTTCCCTCTTCCTTGCTGCACTTGCACGTTCTGAATTCTCACAAGGCATGGTAGGTTCATCCCTTCGACCCCCCCCCCTCTGCTCTTAAATATTGTGTTTTTTAATGTGTTTATCATCCTCTCTCACTTTTTGCCCATTGGGTGCTTTGAAATAGTATTTTCTTATTGTATAAACGCCTAACAAGCAAACAATAAAATAAATAAATAAAATACATTGACAGTACTCAAGCCATACATTTTAGGCCTTATGGTTTGTGTTTATTACAATTATCTTTAGAACATCAAACAAAGAGCCAATAGGATTTTCCTAAACAGCAAGAGGTTTTCCCAATCACCCTGGGCTTGAGTGACAGCAAGCCCAATGCAGAGCATATTTTTGGGGTAAGAACTCCTGTTGGCAAAAGAAAGACATTTTTCCAAAAGAGACCTTTAAAATGGGCCCAGGATATAGCGTTAGCTGCCAGCTGAATTTCTGCACCATACATCAAAAATGGCACTACTTTCACTGTATAAAGTTTTGGCATTGGTAAACGAGAAAACCGCCCAAATCTAAAGCAGATCCTGCTAGCTTGAGACGCCAGTATCATGGTCTTCTGCTTCAAAGTAGTGACCAGTTTTAAGTCATTGCACTACCCTCCCTCCCCGAGACATGGTAAATCCTAAATATACACTTCCAGAAATTACTGGTTTAGCTGCCACTTGAAGCTGATCGTAGTTCTATTTTTAAGGATCTCATAACTAAATTGATGGTTTTTACTGTATTGAAAGCTAGATCATTACTCTAGACATACTGTTCCAACGCATAGAGTTGCCTCTATAGCGCGAAAGACGCGTGATCTAGAAGCACCAGATCAAATGCGCAGAGGAGCAGATGTACACATCCACAGTATATCGTAGCCCCCTACCTCCCCTGTATTGGAGACATGAGACCGTTCCCTGTCTAACACCAGCTGTTGTACAAATACCGCAGCGAGTATATGGAAGACGGTATCCATTGAGACAACCATATCGAATGTGCCCTCGAGTTGATGACACCTGTAGGAGGAGATCCCTGAAGGAATATGAGAAAGAGCTAAGAAAATTGACTGATGACGTCATAAGAAAGTGTGCACAACGTCCTGAAATACTGAATGAAGACAACGTATGGATCCTAGAGGAGAAATGACAAAGAATCAAGTGCACCTTAAAGTGTAAAAGAAGAAGATTACATGTTAGAAAGTGCTGCAGAAATCAGAAGTATAATGAATGTACATACGCTGAAACGCAAGATAGATCAGGTTGGCGTATAGGTTAGCTACAAGTAGTGAATAGGATGCAGGCGGAGCCTCTATTGAATTTTTTGTGGAAATCAATGAGAGAATGAGCGTACCTCCGTTGATGTTCGTTGTAATTCCCTGTTTTATATAATAGCTAATAAAATAGCAGCTTGCCATCTTCTTGAGTTTGTCCGGTTATTTGAATTATTCTGGTGTAATCCTATCCAGTAACAGATGCACGTTCCAAGGGCCATAAACTCAATCCTCATAGGTAAGCCACCTCACGTGAGAGGAAACCAGATGCAGCGGCAAAGATCTGGTATCCAGTGAAGCTTCACTGATGCCAGATATAGTAGATTGAAAAGGATGGGGGGCAGCACAATAGGAATTGGAGGTGTAATAGACCATGTTTGTTTAATCTGATCTGAATGGCAGTGTCTGAGTAAAGAAATGTTATAATATTCACAAGGTAAGGGGGGAATTCCCATTGCAACAGCTTCAGCCATTAAAGAGACCGATTAACACTATTGAATGCCATAGCAAAGTCTACAGAGGCTACATGAACTGCATAGCCCTTGCCAAGCACCATATTTTTGAGGAGGTTCAATGAAAAAAACATTTGGAGAGGTGCCTATTCCCTTCATAAAACCTGATTGGAAAATATCAATTTCCCATTGTCCGAGGCCCACTTATATAATTGACCCCAAACCAGGAAGGCAAACATTTTACTGGGCACGTCTAGAAGTGCTATAGGTCGATAGTTCTGCAGATTTAACCCATCTCCCTTCTTATACATAGGAATAATAAAAGAAGTTTCCCAAGAATTAGTGAACAACCGGATGTTCACTATGCGCTTACAAACAGCAGATAAAATGGCTGACCATAGAACAGCAGATAAGATGGCTGCCCATAGAATAGCAGATAAGATGGCTGCCCATAGAATAGCAGATAAGATGGCTGCCCATAGAATAGCAGATAAGATTGCTGCCCATAGAATAGCAGATAAGATGGCTGCCCATAGAATAGCAGATAAGATGGCTGCCCATAGAATAGCAGATAAGATAAGATGGCTGCCCATAGAACAGCAGATAAGATGGATGCCCATAGAACAGCAGATAAGATGGCTGCCCATAGAATAGCAGATAAGATGGCTGCCCATGGAAATGGATTCCCCTTCAAGGTTACATTAGAAAGCCTATCCAGCCCTGGAGCCTGGGAATTTTTACTTTGAAAGATTAGAGTATGAATATCGTCTATATCAAAGGGCAATATCCACTGTAACGCTTGCGGTATATGTATATATATCATAAATGGAAGTATAGCCCAAAAAATAAATGGTTTGAAAATGGTCAACCCACACATTCTCAGGAATCTGGTTAATTTGACATGCGGATTGGGAATTGGAATTGGAATCAGGAAGTTTACAAAAATCCCCAGAATTCCTGGATTCAAGTGACTTTACATAACATGTTCTCAGAATACTTTTGGATGAGGGAACTTTTAAAATTCTGTAGCCAATTTTTATGACGTCATTTGCCTTTTTTACTTTAAAATTGTATCTGCAATGAAGAACATGGGGCTAGGGCTAGCAGATTTGCGATTAATTATCGGTTATTTATAACAGGCTTGGGGACCAGGTCCAAACCTGTGTTGCTCTGGGTCTTCTTGCTTCCAAGGCAAGCACGTTGCCCCTGAGCTATACTCCTGACCCTCTCTTTCTCTCATAGAGCTCTCTTTCTAGTTTGGATTTCTTTGTCGAATATATGTTTACGTTTATAAATCACTTTGAACAGCCCTTCGAGTGACTTATAAAAAGCCACCAAAACCTCTGAGCAGTTATATGAGGCGAAAAATATAATTAATGTCTACATTAATTGGCACACCCATTGCCAACTAATGTAGTTGGCTCTAACACAGTGTGCGTTTTCCAGAGCACCAAGCCTTTTTCCTGTGGAATTATTGTTTTGGCAATTGAACAAGAGGCAAGGAGGTTCACAATTTCAAGCCGAAAATACCATGAATCAGTGTTTCCTGCCACAACCGGATGACGATACCCGATACCGACGAATCAGTGTTTCCCACCACAACCGGAAGACGATACCGACCAACTTGATGAAGGTGGTATGAATCAGTGTTTCCCACCACAACCGGATGACGATACCGACCAACTTGATGAAGATGGTATGAATCAGTGTTTCCCACCACAACCGGATGACGATACCGACCAACTTGATGAAGGTGGTATGAATCAGTGTTTCCCACCACAACCGGATGACGATACCGACCAACTTGATGAAGGTGGTATGAATCAGTGTTTCCCACCACAACCGGTTGACGATACCGACCAACTTGATGAAGGTGCTATGAATCAGTGTTTCCCACCACAACCAGACGATGATACCAATGGCAGTGTAAGGTAGAGATACACACCGGGCAAACTATGGTTTTAGAATAGCTGCAAGTGAAATATAGTTCTCACTCGCTTCCTTTGCCAATCCATTCAGTGACCATGATGAATAAAATTAGGGACAATGGGGAGCAGATATAGTGGAGCAGGAGAACATAGCAGCCTTTCCCTATGTTTGCAAAAAGGTTTTTAGAAATGTATTTCGAACATGGTGGACAAACAGTCGAGAATAAAGCATATTGTGACCAGCATCAGCCACCACTTTCATATTAGTGGTCTACGAGTGGCTCTTTTTCACAAACCAGGTAGTGCAGAGATGGACAGTTCTCCCTCTGTCTTTCACCCAGATTGGCAGCCCATCAGCCCTTGTGATTGGGTAGTGGGGGTAGCGGTATATAGGTAGCAACAGTTGTTTGTGTCCATAATAAAGATCACGTATAAAATTAGGTTGGGCTCTCAGTAGAGTGTCCCAACACCCGTGTGAGGTGTGTACATAGTTATGAGGGACTATGCATAGTTTCACTTTGCACTGTTACTGCAATGTTACTGTTCTTATCTATGGGTCTGCATGGCTGTTCTGTTAGGGAGCCAGTCACATGCACCATTGGATTCCATCTGGAAGGTTTCTTTTGGAGAAAGAGAACAGTTGTGTTGATGGGAGAGGTTTGGGGCTGCGCAGTAGGAACTCAATGAAAACTGCATAAAGAAACGACCCTGTCTGGAGGATCTGTGAGCGTAATAGGGAGCACACCGGCGCAGAAGGGATACTTAGGATCTTTGCAGGGACACTTACCTAGGTTCACAGGTTTTTAAGTAGATGGAAAGTTCCTCTCTTTACAGTCTTTTCATGCTAGGTGTTGGGCGCTAGAGCGGTAGTGTGCTTTTGCCCAACCGGTCTATTGGTTTGTTTTTGTCTGAGCAGTGACCAGGAGGGGAGACAACAACGAGATACTATTTGGAGGAATGATCATCACTTTGAGTAGGAGGTGGTGCTCAGTCTTTTTTAGAAGGAGCCCTCATTCTTCTTTTCCCTAGGACTCACCTGTGGCTTGGGGTTCTGTACTTCTGGGGATTTTGGGGTGGATGAACTCCTGTAGGGACTAAAACGCAATAGCGCCATAACTAGGACTCAGTGTCAGGAAGTTGGAGAACTCAACGTGAGTCAAATGAGGCTCGCTTATATAGGACCCAGTGTTCAAAGTCCAGAATGGTTCCTGGGTCTAATCTTTCCCAACCCGGGGTTGGACTCCCCGCTAGTTCTCTCAACGTCGCTCACAGCCTGAGAGAGGGTTAAAGTTCCCCATAACACTTCTCTTTAGTTAGAAATCTTCATTGGGAACTTAACCCCCTTCCTCCCTCAGCAGGTGTTTCTCAGGTTTCAGTAATTGTAACCCCCACCCCTCTCAGCCAAGGGAGGTCATTGAGGAATGGAGCTGATTACAGACCCCTGATTCCCGTTACCAAGAGACCACCACAGGCTCTTGGTAATGTTCCTTGGCCATGAGGCCACACCAGCGCCTGGTTCTCTGTTCTGAGTCTACCAGAGGTTCTGGTTCTCTGCATTGGATCCATTAGAGGCTCTGGTTCTCTTCTCTGAGTCGACTTGAGGTTCTGATTCTCTGCCATGGAGCCACTAGAGGCTCTGGTTCTCTTCCCTGATTCCACTGGAGGTTCTGATTCTCGGCCATGGAGCCACTAGAGGCTCTGGTTCTCCTCTTCTCTGAGTCGACTTGAGGTTCTGATTCTCTGCCATGGAGCCACTAGAGGCTCTGGTTCTCTTCCCTGATACCACTGGAGGTTCTGATTCTCGGCCATGGAGCCACTAGAGGCTCTGGATCTCTGCTCTGAGTCTACTGGAGGTGCTGGTTCTCTGCCATGGAGCCACTTCAGGCTCTGATCCTGTGCTCTGAGTCTACTGGAGGTTCTGTTTCATTGGCTTGGAAACACTAGAGGCTCTGGTTCTCTTTTCTGGGTCTACTGGAGGCTGTGGTCCTCTGCCATGGAGTCACTAGAGGCTCTTGGTTTCTGTTCTGAGTCTATTGGAGGTTCTGCTTCACTGCCAAGGAGCCACTGGAGACTTTGGTCCTCTGTTTGGAGTCTATTGGATGTTCTGGTTCTCTGCCATGGAGCCACTAGAGTCTCTGGTTCTCTGTTTTGTGTCTACTGGAGGTTCTGGTTCTTTGCATAGGAGCTACTACAGGCTCTGGTTCTCTGCTTTGAGTCCACAACAGTCTCCAATTATCCTTTAAGGCTCTGGCGCCTCCACTCCCCAGAGTCTTGGTAGGTGGCCCCCAGCAGGTCCTTCAGACTCCCACTCAGGTTCCAGATCTCCTTTCTCCAGGATCTAAGTGGGGAACCCCATAGCAGGCTCCTGAGACTTCTTCTCCAGCTCTCTGGGTCTTGTCCCATGGTCTGGGAATGTGCATCTTCAGCTCCTGAATGAAGCCTGGCCCTAGCCTATAGCCTCCACAAGCCTCTTGCAAGGTCCTCTCCTTGCAGAGTCACAGAGGGGGATACTCTGATCATCAAAACCCTCCTCTCCTGATCTCTTGCCCTCTCTCCAGTCAAATTCTCACAGTGAATACACCAAGTCCCCAGAAAACCCTGAATTCAGCTCTTGCATATACTGTTATATTGTGGGTAGGTGCTGATTGCTGCGATAAGGTTTCTGATTGGTTGATCTGTTGATCTCGTGATTGGTCTGGACCTGGTGGCTCCACCTCCTCCCTCAGTGTCTCAGTCTCCATGGATATCATTGTGAGGTAGTCAGGGGTCTCCTGGTTGCCACAATCAATGTTTGCATAATTGCATTGGGATCTGCGGGTCGACAGATTAAGAAGAACCTCTGCCCCCCTGCCTGGCTCCACACAATTTATATTTAATTTTTTTATTGTGTTAGTTTAATGCAAAAACATTTGTGCACAAACCAATTAGAAAGGGAAGCCCGTCTCAAAATAGGAATATCCATATTAAAAAAAAAACAAGCTCATGATATGATAAGTTATTTATAGCGTGCTTAATACCCAGAAGTTCCTAAGCACGGACCCAGGGATCAAACCTGTGTTGCTCTGTGTTGTCTTGTTTCCAAGGCAAGCATGTTGCCGCTGAGCTATCCTCCCGAGAGATGTCTCTCTCTAACCTTATTAAATTAGTCAGCATCTGGTCATCTTCCCTAGTCAGTGTTCTAGGAATGTAAGTGCTGTGATAGTCAATGCAATGTTTTTCCCCCTCAGCAATATTTCCCACCATTCGTTTGTTCTTTTTGCCGAGAGGGAATGGGCCTTTCCACAAATTTTGCAGGTAGTGTGCCCAGAGTTCGGTTAGGGCTGGACATCTGGTAAAAAGGTGAAATAGATTTTCCAGGACTCCTGCCACCTTACAAAAGTGGCACATTGGGATTTCCGAGCTTTTACCACCCCTTGCCATGACAATCTCCAATGTGGGATGCAGGTCAAGTCTTAGACGCGGGAATTGCGATCTGAGGTAGCTATCAGGAAATTTCCTGATCTAAGTTGGTGTCTTTCCAAGTGATCTCACTTAATTTGCCGGAATAACTGTACATGTTCTTTGCTGCCTCACAGGTTGCAATCCAATCCCTTTACCACAGCTTTTGTTTTTACTTTGTCTGGGTTGGACAGAAAATCTTGCATGGTTGATCCCAGTTTCTCCAGTAGAGGTCTACAAGCCTGATCCCACAGGCTCCCTGCCCTGCTATTCCCACAGACCACTTCGGCTTTTCTTAGTGTGAACATTATTGGGGAAAAGATCAGCGAGTATTTATGAAAAAATGACAGGGCTTTCCACTCCACCGCTCCCTTTAAGCAGGTCAGCCCAAGCTCCCTTCTGATGATTGAATTGACGTAGATTTGGGGAGACCAAGGACTCTTTTCCAAAACAGGCCCTCCAATAGGGGCCCTTGTTAATTTTCAATGGAAATCAATGCATCGATACCATAGGTCACTGCAGGAATTACTTTCGCTTCATAGAAGTCTATTAGGGGTTGTAGTGAGAATTTACAGAATCTGCACTGTAGGATTAGTGCCTGGGAAGATAGTACAATCGTTTTTTTCTTTTAATTTCAGTGCAGTTTCTGATTGTGTTGGGTTTTTACAGATCTGCACCCCTATGTATTTAAAGGCATCAACCATCTCAATTTTTTCAGACCCCCCCTCGCCAAGTAAATCGTTCCTTCCCTTTCCCTGGAGGCTTTTGAAATACTAGGATCTTTCTTTTTCCTATATTCACCTGTCGTTCATTGGCTGCAGTGTATTCTTCCGGTTTCGACAGTTGTCTCTGTAGGCCAATCAGCGTGGTATCCAGCAAAACGAAATCGCCTGAGTAAAGTAGTCAACTGACTGTTACTCCTCCAAATTTTGGAGGAACACACCTAACAGATGTCATGGAGTCTGCCAGATCCTAAATATACAGATTAAAAAGGGTCAGAGCTGGAGGGCAACCTTGTTTTACCCAACATCCTATCTGGATCTTGTTACTCAATAGGCCTGACGCATTTAGTTGGATTCTGCAAGAAGAATCTATGTGTAGCGCTTTTTGTCTGGTCCATCAGATCTGTCGGGCAGTTCCATGATAGCAGCTTGTTCCATAGCCTCTTATTGGAAATTCCATCAAGAGCCTTGGAAACGTCTACAAATGCTATATAAATCTTCCGGCCTGTTTGTTGGACTCTGTGATAGTACTGAAAGTAACAATATCGGAGGAGAGGTCCCTCGGCCTTTAGTAAAGCCCGACTGGAACGGATCTTGATGTCCCACTTCTTGCAAATATTTAGTTAGTCTTCCCAGGAGCATTGTGGCATAGAGTTTCCCCATAACATCCAGTAAAGCGATTGGCCGGTAATTGTTCGGATTGCTTCTGTCACCGCTCTTAAAAATCGGAATGATGTTGGCCTCCTTCCAAGAATTTGGTAGGAATCTGGAGACCATGATGTTTTTTCAGGACCTGACCTACTGCATCTGAGCATGGAGCTCTGGAAAGTTTTAAGATTTTTATTAAGCCAATCAAGTCAGACTGATCAAAGGCCATGGTCCAGATCACTTGTTCATAAGTAGTTTCTGCCACTTTGAGCCTTTCTGCAAACAGATCTGCAAAGAAACTCACCCAAGCATTTTCTGCTACTCCGTTTATCAATGAAAGGTGTCTAGGAGTGCCTGTTGAGTTGATAATAGCCCAGACTTCTGATAAATCTTTTTGTTCTATCACTTGCAGTGTTTGTTGTGCATCTGACCGGATAATTTCCATGTTCATTTTTTTTAGATTGCCAATTGATTGTGTCAGGATTCTCTTTCTCTCATCAACCTCTTTATCGAACTCGTGGCAATGATCAGGTCTCGATGTTACACTATGAGGTCTCTTGATCAGGTGGGGCACCACAAGCCCCACGTATTCTACCAGTTGTTGGCGGTCGTGGAGGTTTGTTGTTAGATTATTTCCTGAAAGCATATCTCCCAGACTCTCCACATTTTCCTGGTCATCTTCAGTCTCAGGTCCCTATTTGCGGGTTCTACTTGCATAGGGGCGAACAGAGAGGACCTACTCAGGCCCCCTTCCCCTCGCACTTCCACCAGGTTGTGATCACTTGCCCTAGTGAGAATTACTTTGAAAGATGATATTCGGTTTATCAGGTCTCGTGATACAAAGATGAAATCTATTACCGAGGCTTGCGACCCTCGATGCCATGTTGGAGTGCAGCGGTTTTGGTCCTCGAAATTGCCATTTAGTAGATGTAGGTCTCATGACTTTATCAATAGATGCCATTTTTGCCCTCTCGGGATCTGTTGGGCGGGGGCTGACGCAGTCATGGATGTGTGCCCTACTTGTCCTTCGACGCATAAAGAATTCAAGTCCCCACAGACAATAGTAGATGAGTTCTCCTGACTAAAGGCTTCGTTAATGACTTCAGCGGTGTCGTTAATCATCTTCTTAATTCCAGTCTTCGCAGATTCCAGTGGTTGTTAATTAATCACAGATGTTTAGTGCGAGTTGCCAGACACTTCTCATCAAGCAAGGTTCTTTTTGGGATTGTTAGCTGAATAAACGGCCCATGGTTAGTGGGTCTAACCATCTCCAAATTCGAGCCTGATCTGACCAGGGTTAGGAGTCCCGCCATGGGGCGGACCGAGCCTGTTGCAATTGCCGAGATTTAAAAAGCCAGATTTCTTGCAGGCATTTACACTCTGCGTTTCCCCAGCCTGTTTCCCCTTTTTTAAATAAATGAGACAAACCCAGCGTGTTCCATTAGGTAAGGGACAAGATGATCACCTCCACATTTTCTCTTTTTTGCTATTCTCGGTCATCCGAGATCAGGGCTGCTGTTAGCCAGGAGCATGAGGTCTCCTTTGAAAATTCAGATGGCTTGATTACCTCCAATTTTGCCCCCACCCCCGACGAGGTTAACCCTGGGCGGGTTATCGTCAAAGTTATATTTGGTCTTTTGTTTAATAATTATTTCATTTTAGTTTTATTTTGTACATTTGTATAACACACAAGCATCCCTTGCTTGGGCATAGTGGCGCTGTTACTTGAGGGGAACTTAGCTACAGGGAGAGTACAAGTGCGTTATGCATTTACATGTTGTACATTCATACATTTAAGCACAGGTTATAAATACATCTTGCAGGTTAACAGGAGATGCAGAAAGCAAAAACATGAGGTGATTGTGTTGTTAATCAAGCGAAGAGCCTATTTTTCATGGCCTTGCGTAAAGCCATGAGTGATTCCTCAGCTGGAAGAGTTGGTGGTAGGGCATTCCAGTGTAAGGATGCTAAGTAAGGGAAGCTTGCGCCGCCTGCTCTAGCTCTTTTTACCATAGGCACGATTAGCATGTTTGAGTATGGCGTTCTGGTTGGCCTTGTGGAGGTAGTGGGGTGGATCCTTTGTGATAGGTAGGCAGGTGCAGAGAGGTGGATGCACTTATGGGTACGTGTCAGGGCTTTGAATATAACCCGTTCTAATGCCTGCTGTCCTTCAAGTCCCGGTCTAACTTGTGCTTTATCAGCTAAGCTAACCATTTCTTTAGCCAAAGGTTGGCCTCTCTCTGGATTGTTGTGAGTAGGCCATGAAAGCGAGGGTATGTCCATATAGGTTGTACGGACAGGCTCCAAAAAGACAGTTTGCTTGATCCTTCGTGTGTTGGGCCTCTTACTTCGGTCATGTCGAATCCCAATAACAGGAGGTTATTTGTTGAGGTGGTAAGACTCTTCACCGCGGATGAATGAAGATGGAGTGAAACGAGGTCGGTACGTTCTTTAATCGGGAACTCGATAATGGCAAAATCATTAGATGTCAGTTGTCTCAACGGGTGAACACAGTGACAGAGCTTTGTGTCTGTTCATTCGTCGACCACTCTCTCCGTTCTAAGACGCAGAGTATATCCAATGGTCTCTAGCTTAGCCTCGGCCTATCCCGTTGCTGGACGCAGTGTCGCTCCCCTTCTAGAGGCGGTTCCGGAGAGCTGGTTCCTTGAAGCGTTTTGGTTTAAAGAAGTCTGGCGGCCTCAGGTTAGGAGCAGTAAGGTCCCTGTCTTCTGTCCTCCAGGGGGCGACACTGGACTGTCGCGCCAGGCCGGGTGATAAATGGTCATTCTGATTACTTGTTGCTGCATCTGGGATGTTCCAGGTGTGTGCCACTTGGATGTGGTTTTCTTATGGTGATCTTGCTTTTTTCGCCGGGAGTCAAAAAAGATTGCACCGTGTAGGGCGTAGCTTTCTCGGTTACGTGCAAAGGCTGGTCGCCTGTTAAGGTCCTACTTAGAATCTCAGTATGTTGCGTATATGCAGCGTTGTTGTCCTCATCTGTGGGATGGATTGTAAGGTTTAACAATAGTTGTCTGTCATCTTTGTCTAAGCTTTGCACTTCCTCACCCTCGAGGTGAGAATTCGGAGAGGGGTCTCCGGGTTTCACCTGTGTGCTATTTGCTATGCTATCACCCAACGATAACATGTTCGCTTTTCTCAAAAATCTTCCGGAGTACTTTGGGTGCTTTGTTTGAAGATCATTTCATTGTTCAGGTTGTTTGGTCAACGCTAGAGAGGGTTTCTTCATTTATTCTTTTTTAAGCCGGGAAGGTTTTTTGGGCCACCTTTTTAGGTAGAGATTATTTCTGTTCAGACATTTTCTCCAAGCAGTGGAAGGGGTGGGTCCCTCAGGCGCAGCCCTAAAAAGGAGGTAGGGGAATGGGGTGGGACTCTGGGGATCCCCCATAGAGCAGCTTTAAGGGTTGCATAGCATGGTGGGCAGAACTCTTATTTATTTATTTATTTATTTATTTGAATTTAGAAAGCCCACATCGAGGCATCGAGGCGCTGTTACAGTACATTCACTTGGATACATATTACACAGATTCTTGCAAATGATAGCAAAGGAACTCTTGTCCCAGGTGCCCGTATTGTGACTTTGTTCTGTACAGCTAAGCTTATGTAACATATTCCAAGTGGGTCACTTGAAAAGACTGGCTGTAAAGTGGCACACTTTTTAATGGCTGTGGGTGGTGGCATTGCTGTCTCTGTGCTCCTGCCCTGAATCCCAGTGACAAGGCACGAGGGACTCTGAGCAGATGGGCCATTGCATGCCTCCTTACCACTAATGACTGTAAACCCTCAGAGGGAGTGCAGACTCAGTGAATCCAGAGAGGCACGAAAGCCCTCAATACATTAACTGTGCAGAGTCGCGGAATGCAGAAAAAACATGGACGTGGGCCATCATTAATGTTAAAGGATATTTGTACCGTGCACTATCACCACCATAGAGGTTTCCTGGCGCTCAGGCGCATCTGAAAAAGGAAAGGGGTGAGGGTGAGTTAGTGGACCGAGCAGGAAAGTGTGGGCAGTGTGGCAAAAAAAGTGGCAATAATGCAATAGCTGGCTCTTTTACCACACCGCCAGATCCTAAACTACTTGAAATCGCCTGCCCTTGTGTGGTGGAAATTTCCTCCACATAAAAACAGTACTAGGTGCGATATTACCGCTTGCGGTAATATGGCATTTTCCCATGAAGTGGTACGAGACACCAAAATGGAGAAAAAGTCTGACTCTGAATCATGCTGATCCTTCCTGTTACCACATGCTTACCGCATACGGTAGTATCAGAGGTAATGTATTAGCTCTAATTTTACTGCGTTTCTCTCTTTGTTTGTTTGTTTATTTATTTGGTAATGCGTGCCAAACCCATGGGTAGCCGGGCACAACAGATTACATGAAGACTTAAGCTTATTACAGTATTTGGCATGAGTATATACAACACAACGGCAATAAGAGCAAAAACATATGTATAAATATATACAAGCATATACCTATAAAACACAAGCGGCAAAGCAAATAAATACAATAGTATATACAAACATTTGCCCAGACACTTGTGTTCTTAATGAACACAAGGTGAAATGCAGTCATTGTTATGGTGCTACACTGTCAGCTCCCTCTTACCATGCGCAGCTCACATCTAAATCAAGCCTGTACACAGGTCAGCTGTTGTTATTCCCTGGGAGAGGTTGTTAACACTATGGACCTGACTCATGGAACTGACCTTGCACCGACTTTGCAAAGGTGCAAAGTCACTTTGCACAGTAAAAATTCACTTTAAATGGCTCTGTGAATCCAGGTGTTTTTTGGCAGTGCGAAGACTCTTTGCACCATGCTAAAATTGCCATGAATCAGGCCCTTAGTTTCCGTTTTGTCATTGCTAGCGGCATAGTGGTGTCAGGACCGGCCCGGTGTGAGTGATCACAAGTTCATCACCATGGTGTGAGCTACTCCGGCAGTACCTTATAAGGACATTGCAAGTCACAAGAGGAGTTCCATGACTACACTGAATTAATTCATGATGTCAAGTAACTGCCCAGTGGCTCTCCTTGGTACACATCCATGAGCAGAATTCCTACCTCATCTTCAGAAAACTGCTAACAACCTGGCTGTTTGACAAATATGACTGCTCTGATTTTGGGGGACCCCCTGGCCCCGATTTGTCTCTCTGCAACATTTAATATCATGCTTTGTTCCATATTCTTCCTGTGACCCTAACTTACTAGCGTTGTGATACTTACGGGTTTGGGCACTGCAATAAATAAATAAATAAATAAATAAATAAATAAATAAATAAATAAATAAATAAATGAATAAATGAATAAATAAATGAATGAATGAATAAATGGTATTGCATTCTTTATAGTGCATAGCCATGTAGTCCCCTGCCTCATTAGCAGGACTTTTATTGACTCTAACACAAGAACTGCAAGAGATCTTCCAGTTGTTGATGTGTGCAATAAACCTAGAGTCGGCTTGTTTGGATGAAAACCACCAATATGCTGGGTGCAATGTGTTGCAGGTAAAAGCCTGCTTTGTGTTTTTCACTAAGCGGTGACATGTAGATCGATTCCTGCTCTACTGAACTAAACTACAGCAGGGCACTACTAAACATACTCCCTTTTTCTTACCAAGAATGGCTAAATTTCCTACCTAATAGTTACTGGAGCATGGAAGGGTATTGAGAAAGCACAGAGAAATTGGAGATTATGTAAAATCGATTGGGCACTTGAAACCACCAAGCATGTGTTAAAATAGTTGCATACACTAACAGCCTGGTGCATGCAAAGTGTCTGCACGTTTTACATGTAAGAGTCAAAAACGTGTGAAAAGTTTGCATAAACTGAAGCACACTAAAACAAATACAAATAAATAATTAAAATACTACCATAAACGTCTCAAGAACTAATCGCTGTGAATTGTCACAACAACTTAGTTCAAAGGAAATGGATTGAAAAGCTAGTTCCACCATTGTATCTATTCTCCTCTATCCAACCCGCTAGGCCTTCTCGTAATCTTGCACCTTGAAACACTTTTTTCTGTATAGGCGCATTATAAAAACCCAATACATGAATAAAGTCATCTCTGCTCTGCCTCCTCGACTACCCTACTGATGCCCCGCCCTCCCTGTGCTTCATCTCGCTTCTGCTCTTTCTCTCTTCTGGCTCCACTTGCATGAAATTCTCTTCCCACCGGACCGTATTCGGCCGAATTCTGACTGAATAAAAGCTATTCGGCTGCGGCCGAATAGTTTCTTGCCATTCGGCTCTTGCCGAATACTTTGACATTCTCATTTCTGTACAATGCAACATGAACTCAGAAAGGCAAATATAAACTTCTGTTTGCAAAACTGAATAGAATTAGACCAGAGAAATTGCTATCACACAGCTGAAAAATATCTTAGATTGTAATCTGCTCTTTAGGGCATGTTTTGTTACAGATTCTTAGACATAAAAGGTGATCATCTTTTATACTTAGCCTGCAACAATACAGGAAAATCTTTTCTTTTGGTGAATGTTTATATGCAATGTGCTCTTTTTTCAGTTGGAAAAGACAAACTGAAAGGAATGTGCATAGATACTTTCAGTTCCTGTCATGTCACTTCCCATTGCGTACGCCATAGTCCCCCCTATTCTAGTCCTGATTTTAACATTATCTGATATTTTATCAGGAATGATAAGTTGCATATGTTCGTGTATTGGCGAGAACGAGTGGCTAAGATAAGCTACAAAGAAGTTTCGAAACTCGACCACATCGACTTTGCAACTGGAAAGAGAATTCAATGCATCTGATTCACAAAGGCTGTCCTTTTGCATTTGTGAAGCCTGTTACTTTAACTGGCACTGAACATGCAAGAATCTTCTGTACATTTGGTCCCTTCATTTTGGTTAAATCTGCTTTATTTCTGGCTTTTATGCTTTAAATAAAGATGCTACATTAATTGCAATGAAGAGAAATAAAAGTATAGAATGCATTTAAAATGGTGCTTTATTTGTTTTTTTAATAAGTGTGTTTTTTAAAGTTTGGAAAATGATTTATTAAATAAAGCAACTATTCGGCTTCATATTCGGCTTCGGCCCAAAAGTTGACAAACTGTTCGGTATTCGGCCAAATATTAAACATGCTATTCGGTACAGCCCTAGAAACAGTCGACTAAACTAAAACCCTACCAAATCGCCTCTGAGTTACCCTCTTCGCCTAGCACGGCGCCCCCTGGAGTGGCTGTGCTGTTGTATTAGTGATAAATATGTATTAGTGATATTAGTGATATTAGTTATGTTAGTGATAAATGACCAATTTTAGAGTAGAATAAGCATCCATTTCAACTATGTATTTTGCCTTTCGCAAGTTGCAGTAATAGCATGTTTTTTTTCTTCCGTTGTCTCTGTTACGATCATCACAAGACATTCCATCCATCTCGGTATCCTCGGTCACCTGACAAAATCCTTGTGCCTAAAAGCTTCTGTACACTGTAGAAATATTTGACCATAGCACAAGTGGCCATCGACTTCATTGTGTCTATCTTTCCCATCTTCCTGACATGCTGTTCAAGATGTTTGTTTGCATGTATGCGGTAACGAGTGCTCAGAGTATGGGATGTCCTGTGAGTGCGCTGCTTTCCCTATTTTGCCAATCTCTGAAGCCTGAAAGTAGATGCATGCAGGCTTGACATGCGGCACCAGACCTGCAGATGAACTTAACTGGTCTGCTGTTAAATCTCAGTTACCAGTTTAATGGTATCCACTACAGAATAATTGCTTGTTTTACTATAGCCTATGTGATAGCTCAGTGGGTTGAGAGCTCGCTGCTGTAATGTGTGTGTAATCTGCAGGTTGCAGGTTCGAATCCCAGTAAAGCCATCTCAGCCTTTCATCCTCTGAGGCCGATAAATGAGTACCAGCACAGGTTGGGTGATATTGTATGCATTTTTGTTCTATAAAAAAGAGCTTAAGCGTAAGTGCTATACAATAACATATTATCATTTGGCCTTGGACGTCTGCTTGCATTCACAGTAATTTGACAATATGGATCTATACACACAGATATTAATGATACATATAGTGATCCATTCTTTTATGAAATGTATATCACATTAGTGAAATCATAACCATATTTTTCGTAGTGTACTTAGAAACAATGCTATTGGATGCCACTTTCTGTTTTATGAAGGGATGAAAGGTTGAGTTTGATCGCTTCGCGGGATGTCACTTTGGGGTGGGGCCAAATGACATAACTTAAGGTGATGTCATCAGAGTTCAAGGGTCGTGAGGTGAGCGGTGGGCCACTTTTTTGTGGCGATGGGGTGGGCCACATTTTTTTGGGTGTCCGGGCCTATTTCTGGTTCCAGTCTGACTTTGGGGGGTGGTAGGAAGCATAAAGAGGTGGAGAATGGGCGTGCATGGGTCTTGAAATGAGGGGAACAAAGGCAGTGGCAAAACAGGGGAAAAGCAGCGCACAGCAGAGGGGAGCTGCTTTACAGAACCACAGAACCACAGACAAATCTCGGAATGCCTGCTTTGCACCGGCAGATAATGCCTGCATTCCTAGGAATTTCATTGGCTGCGTCACAACTCCAGGGTGCTGCTTTGCAGAAGAATGTCTTGGGGTCGTAGTGCATACGAGTGCCAATCAGTAAGTGGTGGGGCGGATGGTGGTAAGATGGGAGAGGCTTAGGTGTGAGTCAGAGGACAGGGAGGGGAACCTTGTTCTGAGCAGGATAAGGATTGGCTGCATTGGTATTTTGTATTTATTGAAGAACAGGGTGTCATTGCGAACAGAAATGACTTACAAAGTAGGCAATAACAGATAGCAGAGGTAGTCCAAGGGTAAGGAGCCTTTACATAATAAAAGCATCTTTTGATTGAAGGACGTCAACACGTACCAAAAGAAACATAATCCAGGGACGGGGAATGTAGACAAATTACAACACCTTATCCCTTACCACCTAAGGCCAATATTTGCATAATTACAAATTACAGAGAGAAGCCCTGAGGGCAGAGGGCAGGAGAGCCGCGTGAGGATGGTTAGTATGCATTGTGGGATGTTTCTACCCATGCATCCAAGCCCTACAATAAAACTGTGCAGTACTGGCATGGAAAACATCATGATGGCCAGAACTCCCCAGAGAGTGCACAGGGAAAACATGAAGAATAGGCTGCCACCCATTTTTGCCTATGTTGTGAGCACAGGAGGGCACTGCCTAAAACCACCATTGGGCTACATACACAGTAGCCTGAAACCATTGGGAATGGCAATGCTGATTGCCAAAAGCAACCCAGAACTGTGGGGAATGCATTTTCTTAATCTCAAAAATGGTTGCATTACCAGTACTCACCACTATCAGAAAGCCGGCGTTTTAAAACCACCAGACTTTTGTGTAAAACTGAACAAATGAAACAAAACCAGGCCAAGGAAAGACTTGCTAAGAGGTGGAAGAATGTAAAACCATATTCTGAAATGTCTTGAAGGAAGTAATTATTTAATGTATATGTAAACATTGTCAGTTTGATTTGAATGTAGAAAACTGGGAACAAAAAGTGAGATTTAGCTGAAACCTGGCTTAGTGAAACTGGATTCTGCCTGACAACTACCCCCGGCAGGAGAAACCTGTTCAGCCACTCTTCCCATGCCTAGCTGCATCCTGCTGCCCCTTGCCAAAAGGAGTTGTCACCTCTCTGATTAGATTAGGGGTGGAGCAGCTGGGGACTACAGGGAGTTGAACAAAGGCCTGTCCTGGACTCAGGCAAATGTTATATTGGGGGGCCGTAAAGTGGCTTCCTCTTAGGGGAAACTGGGAGGGGCAGTGCCTCTGCTAGCAGCTGAGCTTGGGGGAAGTGGATAAACCAGTTATTCCACCCTGTGATGTGGGAAGCCACACCCCTTTTTGACCAGGGCATAATTTTAAAAAGATAGATAACTCATAGTGCGGACTTGTCAGAATTATAAAAGTAATATCATTATTTTTGTGATTTTTCTGTGAACATTTTGAGAGGCGTGAGGACCCTCTGGTGTATTCTGGGGGGTTGCTAGCGGAAAATAGGGTCTCACTCCAAATGTATGCATGTTAAAAATCTGACACTTCATCAATTAATGTCCATACTCCTTGCGCACATGTGTGTAATTTTGGGTAAATGTCCGATATTGCAAAACCAGTTAAAAAGCGCAAAATGTTGTCATTTTTGAATGAAAGCCCCCAGGAAGATGAGAGGCGGACAAGCATGGACCATAAGGAATATATAATGTGCACATGTAATTTCAACACATTGTATATCTGGGAAGGATGTATTTGAATCAAATATAGATTTGTGGGCAAACTGACCAGGGGAGGATCCTCTGACCCATAACCAGACTTCATCATGCTGACAATCCATTTCGTTCCCCCAATCATGGGAGAGGGGAGAATTGGGCCAATGACAAGTAGAGAGGGGCAGGCTTAGCTAGGCCCAGGCACACACCCATTTTCAAAACACATAAAAAGAGACTGCTGGGACAGGTACAGACATTCAATTCCATTTGCTGCGGAGCATGCTGACCGACGACTTCACATCCAGAGATTCAGACTTCAAATCCATCAATCTCAAAGACCAGAACTTTACTTCAGAACTTAAAGCAAGGGCCTAAACCCACAAACTGAGAACTCTTCTCAGCAGGCCTCAGCAACCCTAAAATCATTGCAAGCTCCTCACAGCCGGGCGAGCTGCTTGAAACCCTGCGCCAGAAAGATCCAGAAGCAGTGCTGTATCCAGAGAAAGCAGAGACACCCAGAGACCAGACCAGAGATCCAGTGTGACCCAGGCCGCTGTGAGCAGAACCAGAGAGCTGACCCAGATCACTGTGAAGTGCCGAGACCAGAACCGGAGTCCAGTCCAAAACCTGACCAGATCCGTGGCGAGGCCTATTTCAAATTTATATTGTGAGTACCTAGCAGAACTGTGCAGAACCAATCTCTTAGTTAAAATAATCTAATCCAAACTATTTTAACCTAAGTAGAACTGCCTCCTAGAAATCGTATCATCTGTCATTTTTAAAGCTGCACAACTGTCACCTGTCAATTCTGCAGCTGCAAGCTGTCACCTGTCATTTTGAGTTTTACTTTAAATCCGAAAATCTACCTTCATTTAATCGTCCGTATCTCTGGAACCGTTTGGGCTTAGAATCTAAGCTTTCCAACGAACCTAAAACCGACTTGCTAGTCCTTATACTTTTGCCGTAATCACGATTCACACACTCGCGAATATTGCCGCGATTTACGATTTGGCCTGATTTCTTTACCTGTAAAAAAATTGCAGCTTTTTGCTTTCCTGTGCTAAAAATTTGTTTGTCTCTTAATAGCCATCCCTGAATCATTTCTAAAGTGGGCCTGAGCTCATCCCAAGTATCTCTCACTCACCCTGAACCTCCTAAATGGAATTATAAGCATTTTCAGCATATTTCTCACTTCACTGCCACCACATTCAAAGCACTGGGGCCTGTGTTTTAAAACTCATACCTGTTTTCTCTAAGCTTGCTGGGGTGGGAATTGAATTTCGTATTGTATTTGGTTGCATTCCTGAGAACTGTGTGCTCCTCTTTCCATCTCCTTCCATTTCTTACATTGCATAGGGGAGGGGGGTGAATTGCCAGAGAAAATGTGATTATCTTATCTTTTGCTAAAATCATATCAAGTATTTCTGTACTGCATTTTATTCCTCATTGCTTTTCCCTTAAAATCATAAAAGTATTTTTGCTACTTTATCCATCCAATACTAACTCCTCATTGATTGTAAAGAAGTGTGCTAGTGCCAGATTATCCACTGTTAATCAACATCATATGTCTAAG
Source organism: Ambystoma mexicanum (assembly GCF_040938575.1). Lineage (NCBI taxonomy): Eukaryota > Metazoa > Chordata > Amphibia > Caudata > Ambystomatidae > Ambystoma > Ambystoma mexicanum. Next base: position 98,982,741 of record NC_090927.1, on the reverse strand, counting down.
TGTACTATCAGATATTAATTTATTATAAAGTGTTATATATATATATTGTTTAATTTTTCAAATAAATCTTTTAATTTGCAAAACAAACCTACTTCTTGGCTCAGTGGGGTCAGGGGGATTCTAAGAGGGGGGTTTTATACAAGGGTTGTCATCCAGAGTACTGAGCTGGACATAAAAATACATCAATAAGGGTTTTCCTCAGCATCCCAGACTAGGCATTGACTTAGCTGTAGTGTTGATTGAATATCGCTTACAGCATCCAGTGGCACAACATCATTGAGCTGATCGGGCTCTAGCCCCCCCTGACATTTTGGGCTATGTTGACTCGACCTGGCTGACCTACAGAGCCGTGCGTGGCAGGACAGAACAGGACACAGACGTTAAATGGTGCCTAGGCTTCACTGTTAACACAGGCCCTGCAATTACTGACATAAAGCATTTCACTGTTATGACCTGCATTCATATGCATACATTTTTAGGCGACTGAAATGGTGATGTGGTGTTAGCACTTGCATGTCAGGGGAGTGATTGGAAGGGCAGAGATGGGACAGGAGACCACTCATTCTCACAGCAGTTCTTAAATGGGTGCTTTCAGCGGTAACGGGCAGAATTGGCTGCTTTTAACACTGAAACTTCACCAGAATAGTCGCATTGGAATGTGTAAAGAAGTTAGAAGCCCCCACACAAGTAAGCTTGCACCTTCCTCACAGTCATTAGAGCCTCTCCCATCATTTGAAGGGTTAGCCCCTCACCCGGAAATGTTAGCCTAGGTGCACCCCTGGAAGGGGCTTATGTGCACACTTGCTATAGGCAGAGAGTTGAGGAGGGAGACCTTTCCTGGAACTGGCGGCATTTAGGTTTTACTGCGTTTGTGAGATGCAGAAATATTTACTTGCACAAACGCAGTGAAACTTGAAAGCTGCTACTTTCAAAAGTGCCATCGCCCCTCTGCAAAATCAAATGCTACATCAGCCCCTCCCCATGGATGCGAGCCAACATGTAACCACATTATGTGTCCTTTCACATGCGAGGGTAGGGGACTTATGTGCACTTGCTTTTTCTTCGGTATATGTGTTATGTGGCTAGAAGAGCATTTTGGTGCAGCCAGTCCAGCCATTTATTACTGTGGCAGGACCTCATATGCACAAGTGTTATGATGAAGAATCTACTTTTTTTTTCAAGAACATTTTTCAAAAGTTGCAGTCCATGGCATAGAAATATTATCAAAGCAACTAAATGTGTATGTCCTTAAATGCAATAACATGTTAATTCCTACTGGTGCACATCTCTTTAAAATGTACCATTTGATACTTGGTCCCCACACCAGCCTATTCTTGGGGGTAGAACAGAGGGGGTGGAGCCTCCAAGTTAACTCCGCCCAGTTTTTCAAGTGACCCCTCCCATCACCAGTTAGCCCCCCCAAAAGTCAGGTTTTGTTGCACCCCTGTTTGGAGCTCTACTTACATTGCTAGAAGATGAAGCTTTCCAGTGGACTGGGGCAGGTAAGGAAAAGGAATTAAAGGGGCAGGGGGCACAGGATGGAGGGGATTGATAGGTTGTGAAGAGATTAAGAGCAGATAATTCTGAGGGGGGGAGTACAATATGATGCATTTAGTGAGGTAGTGGGGGCAAGACCAAGGATGGATTTATTGATGAGTAGCAGGAATTTAAATTTAAAGAAAGCCATTTTGAATGGAAAAGCATCCATCACAGGGACGTTAGGTGGGGGAGAGGGAGGGTCCGGCTAGGTTGAAAAGGGCGCATGTTACAAAGTTTAGGGCTTTGTTGCGTGGAGCTAAAGAGTAGAGCGGTAGAGCTAGAAGCAGAATAGAGATACGTTTCATGGGTGAATGGTGCACGAGGTGTGGGCAGATTTTCTAGTGTTTACTCGGAAGTGGTAGAGTTTCAGGTCCCTGTCAACAAAAACCCCATGAGTGTGAACCAGGGCTGATGGGCTCATGAGATTGGGGGTGGGGGGGAACGATGGAAGAGTTGAGAGTGAGGTTGGCATTGGAGGCAGGGAGCAAGATGACTTCTGTTTTAAAAAAGTTTAGCGTGATGCAGCGTAGAGCAAGCCAGTGGTGGCTAGCAGGTGAGCAGCTGGTCAGGCATCCAGAGATTGCCAGGACGAAGGAGGGGAAGGAGAAGAATATCACAGTATTGTCAGTGATGAAATGATTGTTAAAGGCACAGGAGGAAAACAATTTCCTCTGAGGGATGCAGGGTGAAGAAGAGTGTGCCTAGGACTGATCCTTGAGGAACACCCAAGGGAAGGGGTGTCGGGGAGGAGATGCCAGAGTCCTATGAGATGGAGAAATATCTGTCAGATAGACTGTGAGGAATTCGGCCATCTGGATGGGGAGTGTGCGCACGCCTGGACTTTTTGGTGTTTTTGTACTGAAAATGAATGATGGGAGATCAACCTCAGAAAATGTGTGGGGCTTACCCGCACACATTTTCCTTTGCTCACCGCACAACAAACACATAGTCATGCGTACTCTGGGGGGACACAGCCTACAGGCATAGTCCTCCCTGCCACATTTAGCTGGAATGTGACAGCCACAGGCACATCAAAGCATCTTTGAAGTTAGAAGGCAACACCTTCCTCCGGCTATGCCCAGCGTAATTAAAATATCAAAGGCTCCATGGATCCACCCTGCCTATTGTTAAGTTCTGTGTGGTGGCAGCACATACTGATGAGAGTTCATTAAAGCAGGCCTGCAAAGAGGCTTGTTCACAGAACTAACAAAGGGCAGGAAACCCCAACACCTTTTTGATATGCAATGTGTCAGCTTGAAGCTAGCTCCCACCCCTCTGTATGAAGGGCTGTGAATGGCATGTCTGGGGCAACTGTTTACAGTAGTCAACCCCAGCAGGGTGACCCTCTTTCAGAGGGAAGAGGTATGTGAGTTGATAGAGACAGAAAGTCTGTTTTTCACCACAAACTTCAAGGGAGACCTGCGCTTTGATCAGGAGTCACAGAGAGCTCAATTAACCAGAGACACACTTTGATCCACAATAGACACGAAGATGGGTGGGACTTTGTAACCCCTTACCTTTCCTGTTGTAACGCACTATGGTTATGACCTCATGCATAACAGAAGATTGTTCGTGGGACCCAGGATTGTTTCATTAAGGTCGGCCTAGCCTGCACCAATCACAGGGGTCCATTTGGCTTTAAAAGAGGGCTGAGCCCCTCACTTAGCAGATCATCCGCTGACTTTGAAAGGAGTAAGAGAAGGACTTATTTGGACCCTGGCTGAATGTACAGTCTTCCTTACAGCTTCCGCCAGTGAAGGAAGGCTAGGATTTCTAAGAGGGAAGCAAGATCCCTCTCCTAAATGTCTTCTGGGGAACAGAGGGAGATACCTGACTCAGAGGGCCAATCCAGCAGCTGCAGGACTGGTACTCAGCCAGCACACAGGATGCCCTGCTAGGTTCTGCCAGCAAGCGTCCTAGATCTCTGAACAAAGTTCACGGCTGTTGCTGCAAACACTCTCCTCAGCTTTGGCCCGTCCGCCTTAAAGGACGACACGAGCGATGTGAAGAAGCTAAGAGGAGTGCACAACAAGAGTCCAGTTTATAAGGACATTTTCAAGACAGTCAAGCCCTCGAACCACGACCGGCTGCACCACTGACTGTTGTCATGCTGCAGTCACTAAAGCCATCCAAGATGCCTCGACCAGCGTTCCAGATCTGACAACCAGCACACAGACAAGGATTCTTGACCCCAAGCCATCGTGGAGACCAGCCTGCAGCCGTCCGTCCAGCCTCGCTTGCCAAACTGCCTGCTGTCTGATGCCTACAGCTGTCTCCCGTCTTGAACTCTGACGCAGGAGCTGCAAAGTGTCCTGAAACCGACACGACGCTGTCGAGCATCAAGATCGTCTCAAGCACCAGGTACATTGTGGTTCTGTCACCCTGGTCCTTCTCTGAAGGACACCAAAGTGACATTTACAACCCCTTGCACCCTTGGTGCTGAAACCAAATAACCTTGAACAGTTAAGACTGATTGCTTTACCGACTACCCTCCTGTCAGTATCCAGAGTGCATCCCTTTCCTTCGTGAAACTGTCTGTCCTTTGTGTTCCTTTACAGGATGGTTTGTATTTTGTATTGTGCGTAGAACTGTCTGTTATAATAATAATAAAGTAGATATTTTTATACACCCTTGACTGGACAGTCCCTTTTATCATTGTCTAATAATTGTATTTTCGCTGTGTTGCAACTAGCCAACGATCCACGACCTTTCGGATATAAGCCTGCCGTTCCATCCATGTTATCCAAATTGGACAAGGAGGTTTATAATTGACTTGTGTTTCCAATCTGTTGGGATCCCTTCTGATGTACCAGAAGTGTGGGGCTGATTGATGGTTTAGAAACCGATATTCATCCCTGGACCACTGGTGCCCTGGAAATTGATTCGTCACATAGATAGGAGGACAACCGGTCATGTCATGCATCGTGTCCTTTAAGCCAAGGAGGGAAAGAGTTTGAAGCAGGGACAGATGATCCAGTGTTGAAAGGCAGCTGAAATGTCTAGAAAGATGGGAATGCGGGCGACGTGAGACTGGTGGGCAGTGGTAAGAGAAATGGCGACGTAGGTAAACCAAGTCTCACTGAAGGGTTTGGACAGGGATTCTTATTGGAGGATGTCAGCAAGTGGGTGTAACCTGAAAAAGTGGACTAAGCAGCTGAACGGTACCGTCTCAAGGATTATAGAGAGGTGAGGGAGGAGAGGGACAGGGCCATAGAATGAGGGTTGTTTGTGTCCGCAGTTGGTTTCTTTAGGAGACGTATGGCTGGGGCTGTTTTCTAACAGGCTGGAAAGATAACAGTTGAGAACTACAGGTTGAATAAGGCGATGACGCCACGTGCGGATTTGAGAGGTGAACATTCCTTGACTATTTGTGGAGCAATGGGATCAACTGGAGTACGGGATGCGTTGGAAGCCGAGCGAATGATTGGTGGAAGTTACTTGGTGGAAGTGTGAAGAAGTAAGAAAGAGCGGGGAGCCTGGGGAAGAGAGACATAGGGGAGGCTGATTGGGAATGTGGCTATTTTGTCTTTGTCGCTGATACCATTCTTTTTAAATCACAAACTGAATTATTCTTTGAGAAGAAGAAAATAAGGTAGAAACACTAAATTAAAAAAGGCCACATTTGTCAGTGAGTATTTCTGTTTCATGAGTGCGCCTAAGTCTTGCATGTTTTCCATGTTAGCACGATGGCGCTTTGCTCTTTCTGTTGGCTTCATGACAGCAGCTTCGTGTTCATGGTGACATGCCTATGCCAGTAGCTTCATGTTCATGGCGACATGCCTATGACAGGAGCTTCATGTTCATGGCGACATGCCTATGCCAGTAGCTTCATGTTCATGGCGACATGCCTGTGCCAGCAGCTTCATGTTCATGGCGACATGCCTATGCCAGTAGCTTCATGTTCATGGTGACATGCCTGTGCCAGTAGCTTCATGTTCATGGCGACATGCCTATGACAGGAGCTTCATGTTCATGGCGACATGCCTATGCCAGTAGCTTCATGTTCATGGCGACATGCCTATGCCAGCAGCTTCATGTTCATGGCGACATGCCTATGCCAGTAGCTTCATGTTTCATGTTCATGGCGACATGCCTATGCCAGCAGCTTCATGTTCATGGCGACATGCCTATGCCAGGAGCTTCATGTTCATGGCGACATGCCTATGACAGGAGCTTCATGTTCATGGCGACATGCCTATGCCAGCAGCTTCATGTTCATGGCGACATGCTTATGCCAGTAGCTTCATGTTCATGGCGACATGCCTATGCCAGTAGCTTCATGTTCATGGCGTCATGCCTATGCCAGTAGCTTCATGTTCATGGCGTCATGCCTATGACAGGAGCTTCATGTTCATGGCGACATGCCTATGCCAGCAGCTTCATGTTCATGGCGACATGCCTATGCCAGCAGCTTCATGTTCATGGCGACATGCCTATGACAGGAGCTTCATGTTCATGGCGACATGCCTGTGGCATTGAGGAGATACTCATCCATTCCTGCATCTAATGCACGCTCTTGTTAAACCGGTTCCAGTTCAGGCAAGTTGAATTAAAATGCTTAACGTATGATGACAGACATGTTATTTAAATACATAAGTATTAAGCACCAGTTCCAGCCCTTGAAAAGGGTGCTTAATGATACAAAGTAAGATGAAGAGTTATCATAGTAAGTCCTTAAGATTCTTTATTACATTGCATGCTCACAGGATATGTCCAGGACATCAGGTACAGGAGATGGACGGCACAGGAGATGGATGCAGGATTTTAGGTACTGCAGGGTTGAGCCAACCAGCTCCCACCACAGAGGCTACATCTCTCATTCAACTGCCCTGGGCAGAACCGAAACCAAATCACAACATTCGGTGCTCCTGCGTTTGCACATGAAATACATTCCATGACATCACAGCTTCTCGGGTTCACATGCACAGACAAACCAAAGGGAGGAAGAGAGGATATGACACTTAACTCTTTCAACACCTGTGGGCTGTGATGGGGCTGACTGGGAAGTATTTTCTTTCCGTGAACGGGTCGCCTCACAGTGTCCTATACACGGAAAGAAAATATTATATAAACATGGCCGCCATGGAATAGGAAGGCAGGGCTCCGCACTGAACACCTCTTCCATTTCCATGGCGATCAAACAGAGAGGGGCTGATGCTGCAGGAGCTGCGGTGGTGGGCAGTCAGGTAAGTGGGGATTGGGAGGTGTGAGGACAAACTGGTGTTGGGTCGGGTGGGGTAGATGGGGGGCGGGGGAACCAGCCATGAGGCGACTTGGAATGCAGGCTGAGATTAGCATTTTTAGCCCACGTTTCGTTCCTCTTAATTGGCTGGCTCCCCTGCCAAGGGTGCTAATGCAAAATAAAACCACATTTAATTTTCTAACTCTGTTCATTTATTTTACTCACTCTTAAAGCACCATTTTATTACTTCTCCACGAAAATGCTAAAACATGAATTGCCTTACCACCATGTGCTAATAGCCTTATATATCTCGGGTGGGCCATTATTGCTTTGGATAATGACCCTTCCCCAAACTATGGCCCTCGGCTTCACCTCGGGCCACAAGTCGGTGGTGGGTCATTAACCCACGATACCGACCCTCCCCTTAGTCTGTAAGGCTGTATCAACCCAAGATAGACAGTCCTCAAGGCTGCAGACAACTGCATACTTGGTTTCACCCTTATTAGGGATCATCAGTGCAGGATAGTCCAGTACAGATAATAATATAGGAAGTGGAAAGGTAAATCTAATTCACTGGAATCAGGGAGATCAATAAAAAGGGGGAGACCAAGTTCAAGTTTAATGAACTAAAAGGTAGAATGCACCCTGCCTGCAGGTGGTTCAGACTGTGGATCTGGCTGTCCTCCACACCTTTCTGCCTTTTGCCCATACGTGTAATAAGGGCCCAGGTACCGTTGTGCTGGGTCATTTGCCGGGTGACGCCGAGTGATGGAAGCGGCAGACAGAGAATGTTTCTTCCCTCAACTGTGAGTCTTCTTTTCTTTGCCAGGTGATTGATAGAGGATACCACCATTTAAACCTTGCCACCGGCACCAGAAGTCCTGCCTCGTTTACGCTGCTGCTCCATTGGTCCTGGCGGTGGGTGATGGTGCTGCTTTTAGAGGGATCCTGAACATCCCCCGATGCTTTGCATGAGCACCCAGTGATCCGGTGATGCACTCGACTCTCCTGACTCACCATTGCCATGATTCCGAATCCAGCTCTGTGCACTGGAGCTCCAGAAGACACATGCTGTGTCACCACCAATTATGCTCATGCAGGCTCATTCTCTCTGCAGCGTCGTGTTATCTTCATTATTGTCATTGTCACAGTCACCACCATCACCCTCACCACTGTCATCAATGTCACCATCACCACCACCATCTTCACCAGTATCATCATCACCACCATCATTATTGTCATCATCACCACCATCACCCTCACCACCACCAACATCAATGTCACCATCCACCATCATCATCATCTCCATCATCTTAACCATTATCATCATTATTGTCATTGTCACAGTTACCACCATCACCCTCACCACTGTCATCAATGTCACCATCACCACCACCATCTTCACCAGTATCATCATCACCACTGTCATCAATGTCACCATCACCACCACCATCTTCACCAGTATCATCATCACCACTGTCATCAATGTCACCATCACCACCACCATCTTCACCAGTATCATCATCACCACTGTCATCAATGTCACCATCACCACCATCATCATCACAACCATCTTAACTGGTATCATCATCACCACCCTCATTAATGTCATCATCCGTCACCAGCAAGACCCGTTGTTGCCAACAGGTAACCCTTATATGCTTTCCCAAGGGACTTGAAATCCCAAATTGTTTTCTAAACGTACAAGGGACAGGTCCAAAATGTTGGATCTCTCTAGTACGGTTGTAATGTTATCAGTTTGAAAGGTGTTCAGTGTTCAGCAGAAACTGGATTTTACATCTTATTTATACATTTATGGTAAATGAAAACTTCTCACTATCAAAATAAAACCTTCAGACTTAATTGAGTTTTTCAAAGTGTGATCTTAATGATAAGCATCATGCAGCAAATTGGACTTAAGGTCCAACGAATGTATCTCCGTACCATGGCCCCGCCTGGAACCAGATTGCCTGCCATGTAGTGCCTTATGATCATTCAGAAACTCTGAGATCTGGATAGTCGCACCCCAATCTAAGATCTTCAATAAGAACGGGGTGTTGCTTATGGACCTGTAATTAAGTGCATCAAAAGGACATAACCCAGCCTTATTTATAAGTGGAGACATCCATGCGGTTTTCAGGTGATCTGGGACATGACTTTCAGAGAACGAGTTGTTAATGAACTTGGCCAAGACTTCCATCATAGATGCAGAGCAGGTTTTAAATAACTCCACTCGACAAGAATCCCCCTTACAATTTGTCAGTCTAAGTTTGTGGATGATTGCGATAGGTTCTGTCTGTGTTACAGGATGAAAATTAAAAACGGGCGTCCTGGTATTATCAGAGCTTTGCGCACTGTCTACTTTGACTGGAACTACTTCCCTTCTCTTCAGCTCCATATTTTCTTTAATCCCATCATGTTTATTTAACATTGCTTTTTGTAGGGAGGCCCACCATACTACACCTTTGATCGGCAGATTCCCCGGTGGCGGATAAGGTGTTTTCAATTCTTTTAGGATTTTAAACAGTTCTTAGACTCATGTTGTGCCTGACTTATGTAGTCTACCGTCCAGCATATTTCTTTTTGCTTCTATTGTGGCCATTTTGAAAGCTCTGGGGCCTCATTAAAGGTCTGTCTGACAAACTGCACAAATCCCAGGTTACTAAGTGAATTTCCCAGTTTTTTTGCTGCCAAATATTTTTTACAACCCAACCACAAGTTCATGTCTCCCATAATAATAACGTTAGTATTAGGTATGAGGAATGAGTGTGTGAAATGAACGCAACTCTGCACAAAAGGCCTATCAGACAGCACAGACATTCACATTACATATACTGAGCATGGCAGTGACCATCACTGGGCTTTTCAACATCACAGAGCAACAAACACCATCACTGGCAACATCACCACAACCAACACACACAAGACATTGATAGAGCCTTTCTGATTGAAATGTCACCCATAAGAACAGAGCCACATCCATGACACAATCACAACCCCATATGAGTAGTGGGGCCATATACAGCAACCACATCTCATGATCACATGTGTGTACAGTGCAACACCCATGGGTACTGAAAGGTACAGTGATGATTGCACTACATAGGTAATCATAGATCTGTACAGCCAACATACCTGACGACATGACCATCTGTGCAAGGAATGCAATGTCGGACACCCTTGACTACCACAATGATGAACTACAATTAGACACCACCACCTTTACACGCATACAGCTAGAGATGCTCATGACAGACTGCATATGACACAAATACATGTACCAATCCTATGCACATGCATCGACTACATGTATGGACTGAGAAGGTCACAATGATTACCTTTACATATGCTGATCTAGAAGTGCATGGCTGTGAGCCTGACACATTCATTCAGCACACACAGTGCTTGTTGGCAATCTGCACATATAAGACAGAATCAAACCTGCATGGTGACCAGGTGCATGTACAGATGCTACACAGAATCTTGTCAACTCAAAACAATGAGATGCTGAGTGAGGGCTCATCAATCCCGAGAGGCATGCCACAGGAGCACGCTGAATGCAACCATCAAAAGCCCAGTGTGACAGGCCCACAGACATGGGCGTCGGAGTAAGTGATGTCAAATGGATTGATCCAATGACAACTGTATTTCAACGCATAGAGACCATGAATCAGGAAAACACTAGCATACAACTAAATTACTGAATCCCCCTTTCCAAAACAAAATGATACATAGACATCTTAAAAAATGATGTACAGTCACCACTGCCGTCCAAAGCCTGATAATGGCTATCGCAAGGCTGCCGGCTGCCTGTGTCTCTGCCTCGACCTGCTGCAGGAGGGCTTCGGTGGTATACCGGAGGGCCTGCACGGCCTACCCAGCCCTACGTTCAAGTCGCTGTGCGGCTCTCTGACTCCCCTCCAGAATGGTAGCACGCAACTCCTCCATTCTTTCAAGGCTGCCTCATGTGTTGTAGTTGGCATGTGGTGGCTACACAGATTCTCTGCCTCTCCATCTGCCTCTGCTGCCTGACCTTCTATGCCTGCTGACTCTAACGGGCGATCAGCCTCCTGTGCGCCTGCCTCTGCTGCTGCAACAGCTCCTTCTGCCTGGCAGCCCACTCCTAGCACTAGCACTCCCTCCGGTAAAATGATAACTCCTGGAGGGGAGTACTGCACCAGCGCTTGCCTCCAGTGCCATGGTGGCTTGCACAGCCTGTTCCCCTGCATAGTCCATGCCAGACTGTGGGACCACCTGAACGGCCTTTGTGGCCACCTGCACCTCCACCAAGTGTGAAGGAACCACCAGACATGCTGACGGGGTGACAGGGGCAGAGGAGCCTGAGGTGGTGGTCAACATCCAGAGCAGATGCATACAAGGAGCGGAAGGGCATAGGTGGTGCCTGTACCAATAGTACTATGCTCAGCGGTGCACTTGCCATTTGGGAAAATATGTGGCACACTGGCCCTTGATGGCTCACAAACTGCCCACGGTTGATATGAAGGGCCTCAAAGGCAGCCACTTGCCTCCCATGGCCCGACAACAGCAAGGGCAACACTGCATCATGGATGGGCTCATCCGCCCTCACTGCGGGGCTTGTCTGCGCTGAGGCATCGCTGGAGGTGTGTAGTACTGCAACCAATGGGTGTGGGACAGTGAGAAGAGCCGAGTCCACCACTGTGTCCTGCACATCCTCTTGTCCCCACCAGACACCAAGGACAGGCCCACAATGGCATCTTCCACCTCCATCACACCTAACCCTGACATCCCAGATGGAACCTATGTGCCGATTGGCCTGTCTGTGGGAATGGAAGAATGAGCCTGTCCCTCTGCCTCTGAGGACTCACACTCCATGACCTTGCCAACGTCCTGCACCTCAACAGCAGCCACATGTCCCTCAGATGAGGCGCAAGATGGTGGTCGTGGGCGTGGTTTACGTAGCCATCTGGAAGGCCTTGCCCTGGAATGTAGCGCCTCCTCAGCATTACTCTCTTCATCTGAATACGACACTGGATGACGGGGGAGAGAGGAGAGGAAGTTCTGCATATGTGTATACACATGTACATGTCTGAAGAGTGCCAAAGTAGCATGCTGCCATCTCACAAAGAAATGCCACTGCCTCACACACAGTCCCAAAACAATGCAACATATGTGTCATGTCTGTGCAAGATGTCCAGAGCAAAGGTCCAGCAGCAATGATGAGCTCTACCCATCTGCACATGCAAATCCCACCTGCGACCACATGACCATGACATGTACCCCTTACACACACACATATTCTAAAAATGACCTGGCATGAGACCAATGTGCAGCCCAGTGATGTGAACGGCACATGACAGCAGGTGTCATAGACATCAATGTCAAGGCCTCAGCACATCACAACCTCAATGAATCATCGTGAACACAGAGACATGAAGGCTCGTGATTCATGACGACATCCCCATCAATTGCATGCATAGATTGGCATTGAATGAGCAGACACCACTTCATGGCCACAATAGTTACCAGGGCCAAATGAGCTCATGGACGGGGCATACATGAGTACTGTTGCATGTTGCATGTCCCCTAGACATGTGCATAAACACAACATCACAGTGCAGTGGTAGTGTATGGCCATGAAGGGCATGGGGTGTACAGAACCTTATGCGATGAAGTGGCATGGGCACACCCCTTCTAGTACACTCAATGGCGAATGTGTCAAACTAAAGCGTGCATGTGTGAATGTCAACAGAGGATCATTTGCTTCACCCACCCATTCAAAGGCACAACACAGTAATGTCTCAGCTTGCATCTGGCACATCTGACAATGGGTGCATCCCCACTTCCAACAACAAATTAGTGTAACGAGTTCACTTCACAAATTGCCAGTCACATGCTATTCCTCTCCAGCTTTCAGCACACACTCCATTTACAGCGTAATTTCACTTACACTCACCATCTGAACCTGAGAAATCTTAACTCCTACAATGTGTCCCTCCTGTTACTTGCACATTTTGCAAGCATTGGTCAGAGCTGTCACAAGACATCAATGACGCGCATCCATTGGACACGGTAAGAGACTTGTGCTGTGAGGGCGTGGGACATTCCAGTGACTGTGTCTGAGTGTTCTAGTGTGGGTCATATGTGTGATGAGCAAAGTTTGAGCGGGACGTCTGAGAAAGGCTACACAAAATGATTGCACAGGCAATTACAAGTATGTGTCCTGCGCACTGTGTGTGTGTGAGGAGTGATCCCCAGGAGCCGAGACAGAGCAGGTCCTGTGACCCTGATTGGCTGCTGGCCAGGAAGTTAGAATTATGATGAACATGGACAGACTCCACCTGAAGCAACTAGAATCAGGCCTCACACAGGCCACAAGCCACACCCTAGACGCAATCCACAATTCCCCTGAACTGATCTTCACACTCCCTCCTCGGCCACTGATATTGGTAAAACATGAAGCCCTCATCATTGCACTGTCAACAGCAACATCCTTCAACCTTGATTGACCAAGGACCCTCCTCCCGCTTTCCACCATGGAACATGGTCAGAGGAATGCTGGACCTGCCAGACACCTTGCTTTCCTCCATTGAATCCCACACCCTCCAGGCGAGGCTGCTATCCACCACCCATCTCAATCAATGCCTATCCAAGGCTCTTAACCACCTCACATGTATCACATCACCCACCAACATAGAAGGCCCCTACACCAGATATGATATATGATATATGATATGCACACATTTTTCTAGGCGCGAAAAGACAGAGGGAGGACAAGACAAACAATCTTACTAGGCCTTGTGTCATTCAGATCATGCAAGTGCGAGAGTGTTAAATGCAAGGGGAAAGAGAGGGGGAAGGGCAAGGGAGACGGGTGGGGAAACAGGGCAGCATTGCTCTGAGTAAGTGCAGCACAGGGCAGCGTTGCTCTGGGTAAGTGCAAGGAGGCAAGGGACTGTAGAGGTAACAGTTACTTCCCCTAAGTGCACGGAAGGCCCGGAGGCAGTGCAGGGGTGACTGATCAAGAGAGAGTCTGGTACCCAGCGAGACTCTGAGGGCAGCCCAGCAACCAGTCGGTACAGCAGACAGGTAGGTCAGGTAGGTCAGCAGGGGAGAGAGAGAGAGAAAGCAGAGGAGATGAGGAAGGTTTTGAGCTGCTTCCGAAACTTCAGGTGGTCCGGCTCAAGTTTGAGAGGGTCAGGGAGGCCATTCCAGAGGGGTTCCATGTAATAAAGTTGCTGCAAAAATGGCTGTTTTAAAAAGAATCACCGCAAGTGGATACCACCAGAGGGAGGCACAAGCAAAGGAGAGATATCTTCGTTGGAGGTAGCGGAGTGAAGGGCTTGAGAAGGAAGGTATTTAGGAAGAGAGCATTGGATGTAGTGTGAGACCCGGCCCCAGAAAATCTTGCGGATGATGCAGAGGGTCTTGAACTTGATCCTTGCAGCCACTGGGGTCCAGTGGAGAGATTTCAGGGCCGGAGAAATACAATCCCAGGGCTTGAGGCCAAGAATAATTTTTGCAGTCCTGTTCTCGATTAGTTCCAGATGGTGGAGATTTGCAGAAGGTAGATTGAGAAAGAGGCTGTTGCAGTAGTCCAGCCTATAGAGAACCAGGGCTCTGGAGACACTGAACTTCTGGGGCAAGGTGAGAAAGGGAAGAGTAACTTTAAGGAGGTGCAGCTGGTAGTAGGACTTCTTGGCAAAGTCAGAGATGTGAGGAAAGAAGGAGAGGGTGGAGTCGAAGATGACACCAAGATTCTTTGCCTCAGGAAAGTGAAGGAAGAGGTCCGGCGTGCAGCCAGAGTGAGAGAGGGAAAGTGGGAGCAGGGTCCCAATGAGAAGGATCTCTGTCTTACTAGCATCACTACAGCCCTCTAATCCCCCAAAAGTAAACCCACATCCTTGAATGCAGATGACGGGCTGACCTCTCACCTCTGAATTGTACCACACATATCCATCAGTCAAAGACAACTGTGTAGTCACCCAGAAGGGAAATGATTCCTTGATATGTAACTGATCACCCAACACCATTAACACCAGCATGTAATTCCTCACGCAAATAGCAGAACACAAGGACCCTCTTTGCCCATCCTCCTCAGGCCCTCCTACCCCTAGCACCAGCACACTGTAGAACCTTGCATGCACCATGGGCACAGCACTGAGATGCCATGCCAATGGCACTAGTAAAAAATGGCATGAAACATTGCATTACACTACATTGCTGTGTCCATCGACTATCGTCCTCACAACATACATCCTCTTCACATGGCATTCCCATCGTACTGACTGTGTGGACTTGCCTGCAGCTTGGATCTGGGGCTGCAGTTCGAGGATCTGGGCATGAAGTGCTGGGTTACCCTCTGTAGGATCCGGACATGCAGTGGTGATTTGCGATGGGGCCCACCAGAGTGCACCTCCGCAGTGGGTCCTGGCTTGATGACTGCCTTCGCCTTCTTCTGGCTCCAGTTCCGCATATCATCCCAGCGCTTCATGATGTTCTCTCGGGTATGGACTGCCAACCCTCAACATTGATGGCAGTGGCTATCTCCTGCCAGATCCTCCGACATTCAACCGTCCGAAGCTGCTTCTCTGGCTGCAAGAGGGAGTTGTGATGTAACAGCACCTGTTACACAAGGATGGCAACTTCCGCACCAGAAAGGTTTGCAGCCCTCATCCTCCAACCTTGGAGGTGCTAGTAGAGGTGGCAGACATGGTGAGGCTGGTGGCCTGGAACAGGGTCTGGAATGCACCTGTAACAGCGATGGAAGCGAAAAATCCATCATTGGTATGCCATACCTCTAGTGTGTTTGCTCTATAGAGCATAACTTTTGTTTAAATGCTCAAGAATGCTTTCCAGGACGTTTTTCTTCATCCCACACCAAATATTGATTCAGCTAGGATGGAAAAATCCAACACTGCCAAGGTCAATAGTCACACCGAGGGATGGACACACACACGCCATCCGGCCATCCATGGCTTTGCAGCCTTACCACCTTAAACACCTTGCAAACACTAATCATTCATCTGCAGTAGAGGCTTTCATATGCATGATGGAAAAATCAAAGTGAAAGACTATGCAAATCACTAGTTACCATGGCACATGAACATAGCAAACCAAAGGACAGCACCAACCTGCTCCGCACTGCGCCACTGACAACACTTCACCCTCCGCCATCTGTTCCGCCATCCCACTCACACCTTCTTGGATGCAGCCAGAGAACCCTGAGATTCTCTTTTCCACTTCCTTCACTGACCTCTACTGAGGAGCAGCAATGACGTGTTGGTGTCCCAATCAGGCAATGGAAGTGGGCAGCATACAGTCCCAGGATGGCACACAGAAGGAGTAGCAGGAATGTGAGGGCAAGCAGAGCTGGATGAGGACCAGAATGCAAAAAGCAGGCAGAGGAATGTGACAGGTAGATGCAGTATCACCATGTGGCAGCATCTGCTGGGAAATCAAACGAGGCCCGCATCATGTTACGAGTGTCGCACTGAGAAAACTGCGCATGCGCGGCTTCCTACAAATAGGGGCGCATGCGCATAATGCATCTGCGCTGCAAAATCGCAATGAACAGAGGATGCGGAGCATATCGGAATTCAGCGAGACGGGGGTAACTTGAGTTTACAAGGCATAAGTGCAAACCTGCATGAATTGCAAACAATCTTCTGCATCCCCATATCATGGATGGCAAAGGAACTGGCAGGGCTGGGCGACAGGGAAGGCGAGAGGACAACCAGCCAAACATGTCAGGAAAACAGCACCACCACCACATGGTGGGGATGCACCCCTACCACAGAAGGGCTATTGCGCTCTAAGTGAAGGGGCTACAGGAATTCCCATGACCCAGTGACAGCCACAGGTCACTGAGAAGGGGCAAAGCAGGAAAAGGAAATACACTCAAGAGGAGTTGCAAATACTGACTGACTATGTGGATGAGCACCAATCAGAGCTATACACATGGCCTCCAGCAGTCTATTACTGGCCCAACGGCAGAGGAAGTGGCAGTCACTGATTTGATTAATGCCTGTGGGGTGGAGAATCACGCAGTAGCAGAAGTGATAAGAGGATGGACGACCCCACCAGGTGTACCAAAGACAAGCTTGGTGCCAATGTGTCCTCTGACCAGGCTACAGGTGGTGGGTCGCCATGTGTTGAGGTGCTCACTCCATTCGAAGAAGTCTTCTCTGGCCTCATCACAAGTGAGCAGGGGGTTGGCGTGGGAGGCTACAACACATACGGTCATACAGCAGGTGAGTGACATGTGTGACTGATACATGTGATTATGATACCACTGTGCATGCAATTGGATGAATGTATTGATGTTGTCCGGGGTGATTCACTTGTAGAGGAGGTCCCAGATATGGCCTGCACTCCAGCCACCCATTGTGAAGCACCAGGAAGGTACACACCAATATATGTGATGTATAATGAGCAAATAAACCAGCAGAGAGCCGTGCTAGGGCTTTGCCCAGTACCCGTTGGAAGAGCAATACCTGTTGAAGGGCCAATAACCAGACACCCATGGGCAACACGGTACCCATTGAGACAACCATACCAGCAGCTGACCTGACATGAGCACTTCTTTCCAACTGTCCCAGAAGAGACCCAAAGGGCATTAATCGAAGGCGAATGGTGACGACAAAGGGCCTGGACAGACATACAGATAAACGAAACAACAACCAAAAGATGACACACTAAGACAAACACCATTGATAAGGATATCACAGACATAGAAGAAGAAACAATGTTGAAATATAAAGAAACGTAACTGTAAAGCAGAATGAAAGTGTGCAACCTGCTAAACGCCTATACATGGGCTTGTAACGCAAGAAGCTAAGAAAACAGTGCGGCTTGCTATGCTTTGTAGAAGTATAGAGCGGCAAGCGCCAACCATATATCTACCTCAATGAAGCACATTGTATAAGTGCAGTCCACTTTATACGAAAGCAGAATTAAGCCCAAGTTGGTAGGCGCCAAACAGGCCAGGATTCATATACCAGCACAAAGCCAGACGAAAGAGAGGAATCGAAACTTGGCAAGAAGCAGCTCATGCCTGGAATTTCGAGGTCAACCCAAGGAAGGGAGGAGAGCGGCAACTTCGAACAATCCAAATTTAAGAGCATAGCAGCCGGCCCCGTGAAGGTCGAGATAAGGAGGCCCAGGCACGTGGCGAGGCCGAAGGGAGAATCAAATACGCAAATAGATGGAAAATTAAGCAGATTCACGGTTTACTAATACGTGACCAGCCAGGCGCAAAGAGGTACCAATGTCTGATGTCACCCAAGACCAGAGGATGCCATAACTTTTCACGATAAAAAGCTACAGTTTCGAGCCCATCTTCAGCCAACTAATTGCCACATAGCCCACATATGCCTAGGGGTGTAATCGACCCAATCATAATGGACCAAATAATCTAGGGTCCTATAGCTAGCAGAACCAATGAGACGTTGTACTTTTAGTGACGTATTGCACGATTGATGTAGAGGGAGGGGTGTAGATGACCACCCGATAAGAGTTATCCAATCCTCACACCCCGTTACATATACAGATATAGCACCTATACTTAAGTTACCTTTTCCAACCAATAGATTTGCATGACAAACTTTTGAGTGTTACATGTCAATGTTGATGAATTTTGCCTATGAGAAGTGCTGTTTGTATGAAGATTGTGGAGGTTGAAGCGAAACAGTGATCGCACCACTGTTGATTCCCGTGTTTCCCTGTTTTTTGTCCCCGTTTTTTGTACTTGTTATTAAACAGACTTCCCTTTGCCAAACCATTGAGTTGTCCTTAGTTGATTAGTGTTGGAGTAAGAGAATCCCGCACCTCATCCACCTCAGGGTGCAGCTATCTCGTCTTAAAGTACTCGAGGGTGAGCTCTGATCCCATGGGCCCATCAGAGGTCGCTCCACCCTCCTGTACACACTTCAAGACATATCCATTCAAGTTGTACATACATGTGAACTCACTCCACATGATATACAGTGTGACTGTTTGATGCATATTTGACATTTAACTGTACCTTACAGGTGTATTTGTGAATGGCATTGGCAACCAACCAATATGTGCACTTTTTGCATGACACATGTCACTGTACACAGAATCAGTGTCATGCCTGTGTAGTGTGTACTCGCAATGTTGGTTGCGCTCACATGGCTCCTCAACCAGCAATGTGTCATGCATGTGTGAATCATTTATTGCTCCGGTCAGACAGTGACCTAGTAATGGGTGCAATGCCAGTGAAATGTATGGGGGTGACATCCACTGCAGCTCTTATGCTGGCGACAGTCATCATAGTCATGTCATGTCATGTTGCAGGTGCATTTGGAGTGTCCATACTCTGTTGTTGGCCATGAAAGTGCACACAGGTGACATCCATGTCGTTCTTTGGCCAGACATGCCCGTCATGCATGTGTGCATTTCCCCCTTGATCCCGTGGGACAATATGGGTAAGGTGGGTCTGGGATATTGGCAACAAAGGTCTGGGATGCATGACATGTCAGTAGTACGATATGTGTGACTCATGACATCACTAAGGGCATGATCACGAGTTGGGCGGTAGTCTGGCATGTTTACACGCCAGAACAATGCCAATTTTTGGGTGCAATTACTGCCGGTGGTATTACTGTGCGGTAATTGCGCTGAATGGGGAATCCGGACTAACAGTTAGCACCCAAAGTGTGGTCCGGTAGTCATACCGCCAGACAGGTGGCACTAACGCTAATAAAGTTCGGCCAACTCGTGATCAGGCCCTAAGTATACCTGGATGGATATTTGGATGGACTCTGGAATATTGTTCTGTACTCCTGATTGCACATTTTAAATGTTCCTTATCAGATATGTATGCATGGTCACATACTACGACAATCACAGACTTCATTCTATAACACATCATTGCAGTTAGGAATGTGTGCCTCCCACATCTGCAAATGAAAGTGGTGTGTGTTTTGTCAACAGTGCAGGTATCTAACGCACACAGCCACAATGCATTCATATGCATTGTGTTATTTGTGTTACATACACTCCTTGCTGTCTGTACAGCGTTTACATTCTTTGTAGGGCACCATGTGCTGCACATACCAACAACAGTATGAAGACAGTGTGCGCCATGACTTATTGGTTTTGTAGGTATACAATCATGAGGTGGCTTCAGGGTGTGAGTGGATAATGCTCTGTATATGGGTAGTATAGCTCAGTGGCAACGTGCTCATCTTGGAAGCACGATGAAGCAGAGCGACACAGGTTCAAATCCTGGGTTCGTGCTTAGAAACTTCGTTGTTATTAAGCACGTTATAAATAACCAATTATACTTATAGCACACGCATTCTCACAGGATCTAAAGGGACTGATAGGGAGTGTGCAGGTAAAATGAGCCAAGATCGGTGCGATATTTCCAAAATCATACATAAGCCTAAAAAAGCAATGCACATATTTGCAAGGCCTACAAGGTTCTATTACATGCACAAGTGTGAGACGGTCCCATAGAACCAGGCACAAATGACTGGACGCCACATGAGAGTACCTCTTGCTCTTCCCGCTCGAATAAAAACTGATGCCCATAGTGTAGCAAAAACATTAGGGGATGAGATGCAAGTGTATCACTGCTAGTGTTTCTTTTATTTCCCAGCAGATCAAAAATGGAAGGGTTGAAGAAGATTGAGGAAGACAGCAAAACAACTGATTTTATTGACTTGCTTAAGCAACCTCGTTTATACCCAGGGGACCAAGTACTACTGAAGAGCTTTGTTTGTACTTGGAACACACCCCGCTTTGAGGGACCGTATCTAGAAGAGAAGGTCACTCATACTGCTGTGAAACTGCAAGGGAGAAGAGGATGGCTGCATTTGAATGACGTAAAGCTCTACAAAGGGGAGACCCTGACCCCTCCGGCAATCACTGACACTGATGCAAGAGAGGAAGTTCAGCACATGCTGACCAGATCACCTACCAATGAGCAAAACAAAGGACTGATGGACTAAAACATTCTGGAAGAAATTGACATTTTCTAATTTGAATAGGAAACAAATGGACTTACTGCAGGTCCAGCACTTTTTCATTCGAACTAAAAGAGATTATATATTAAAAATAAGACACAGAGATTGCACAACAAACTTTATGCGGCATGAAACATTGCACGCATTTCTGCATGCTGTTTTTGTGTAGATACTCCGAACATATCCAGCTCTAGTGTGACGAAACATGGACGTTGTTACATTTTTGGGGAATCCTAAAAATAGTCCTATTATTTGTAGTGATATTATTGCAATCATAATTCAATTTCTGTTATAAGACGGGCAATTATTTTTTTAAAGTGATTGAAGGTGATCAATTGAATTAAAAATGGGAATCTTCCATTATATAAGACACACATTGCTAACAAGAAGACCAGCTACTCCAAAAGAGATAATGTGGCATCAGAATACCATGGCAAGACTTCTTGCAACTACATTTTGCTTCATGTGCTGTCTTTATTTTCTTATGCTCTTCACATTTTCGTGACATATTGTTTTAAAATTCAAATGAAGTATCCCACAATGAGACAGCTATTCTTATCCTGAACCAAAGCACGGTGATATTTTTCCTGATATTTCCAAACAAATTGCTGGATCTAAAATGAATGTTGGGGAAGATAACGTGGATATAAATTCATATCTTGATAATTCAGCCCATTTAAAGAATACTATGTGGCATCAACACATGAAGGAAGTGGGGAGGAGAACATCAGGTGAGAGCTGCTATGTGTGTTCTCTCATCCCTAATGCCATGAGCACAGCCAGAACATTCATTGCGAGAGAAATACCAATACATGATGTGAAGTGTCTCAGTCATCTAGCAGCATGCATGACAAGAGGACAGTTTGAAGGAAGATGGTCAACCCTGTGGTGGAGATCAAAGAAATCATTTCCATATGAAGATGCTTACATAAAAACAAAATGGAAAAAGATCCAGGTTGGATGAGCAGACTGTTCTTCTATTCATTCAGTGGTATGGCTGGAGAACAGATAAGGATTGTTGAACAAGAGAGACTGTGTTGTGCAGACACATGGGAAACATCAAGACTGCCAGGATGCTGGGAGAGACCTCAGGTGTTGGTATACGAACGAGTTGCCACCAGTACAGGATGGGAAGAAGGAATGCAAGAATGCTTTGCACATTTATTGAGGACAACACCAGTAAAGATAGTACACATGGTGAATGATGAATGCCTAAAGTTGTGGGCCAAGTATTCAAATTTATTGACATGGGTTGAAAATGAAGCAGGTCCATTGTCCATTATACTAATGAAGAATGTGACATTGTGTTTCATGAACAGAGGTCTGATTCCAGTTGGAGAAAATAAAGGAAAATAAAGGAATCAAGCAAATAAGTGATGTAGCAAGAATAAATGGAGAAACTGCAGTGCTCAGAGACCATTATTGGACCTGTGGATCCAATGCCTACATGCAGTTGCCTAAAAATTGGGAATGAACATGTTCTATGGTGATCATACATGTTCCTGCATTGGTGATTCCCCAAAGGGATATCCATATTGACAGCTTTCCGAATATGGAAACACACCAGAGGAAGAAAAGATTGGTTAACCTTATTTAACAATAGAGGGATAATTACTCCACAGCAAAATCAATAGAAGCCTATAATGATATTCCAGATGAACATACATTATTCAGCAGAACGGCAGTGATATTTACAGCCATATTCATGCCAGGAATCCAAGCTGCAGCAAACACCAAGTGGTTACAAATCACCAGATGGGAGCTGCCACAAACAATTTACATGGCAATAAAAGGATTTAATGCGATACAAGAAGACTTGAGGGCCATCAGACTCATGATCCTACAGAACAGGTATGTCCTAGACTTAATTACAGCAATGGAAGAAGGTGTGTGAGCCACGATCCGGCCTTCGTGCTGTACATTTATACCTGCCCACGATGGAGAAAATGGAACCCTGACAGAGTCAATAACTATGCTGCCAAACCTTCATGTGAAAATGGAGGAAGAAGTAGATGAGACCAAATATTCAGACTGGTTTTCATCTCTGTTCTGATGGGTTCCATCCTGGCTATCAAATGCCTTGAAACAGCTTGGAGCAATACTAGTGTTATTATTGCTGGGAGTCTGTCTTATACGAAAATTCATAAAACAGTGCAAAAAAAAGCAAAGAGGGCCATTGGGATGAAGATAATGATCGATGTGAATGCTGTGACTGATGAGCACACACAGAATGAAAACACCACTCGTGAGCACCTAAGAGAAATTTCTCTGGCACCCTCAGGAACAATGTTTTATTACCCTAAGGATTATAAGAACTATGTAGGGTGTTTTGTCAACCAACTGGGGAGTGATGCCATATGACCTGGAGAGTGGATGAATACAAAAGAAATGCAGGTGACCTAAGGGGGTGACTAAGATATGGATCCCAAAGAAGCCATTCTGTGGAGGAACAATTAAGAATATAGAGGAGGAAATGGTTGATGATTTGACCAGAGGGGGGAATGTAGAGAAGCAGACATGTATATCATTCATAGATCTTGCCCCCTCATCTCTGACATGCTGGATGAAGAACAATAAGACACTGTGCATGACACCAAATTTAATTCCAATACTGCATCGAATATATGAGAGATGTTATGCATTCAGACAACCATATCAAATGTATCCATGAACTGAAGTGATAGCAGGAGATCTGCAGACACCACTGAACATCAAAGAACTGTAAAGGAAATCTGAGAGGTGCAAAATGATGTCATAAGGAGAAGACGCGATGACGAACAGAAACAAGATAAGAATACTTAAAGAATGAATATGTAACTGAAGAAGCAAAGCAAACATATATACGAGTGAGAAGAAATCATATATGCAAAGACGATAACTAACCACATGGGTAGTAAATGTATATATGCAGAAACGCAAGGTAGATGAGTCACATAGAAGCTTGTTGCAGTAGACAATATAACAAGGGTAAAGCTGCCATGTTGAAAAGCTCTGAATAATAGTAAGTGAAAAGCTTGAAGGAGAGAGACCAGGATTGCAGAGCTGACAGATGATGGGAAATGGATTTGCACTCCAACAAAAGATAGCTGTTGTTCAGCGATCAAGGATACCACAGCAAGAAGCAACTGCAGGGGAGTCAATGAGGAGTCAATGAGGATAAAGAATGTACGCAGGACATATTTGTCTTAGATTAAGTAAATGAGCGAACATTTGTGAATGCCAAGTATTGATCATTCAAAGATGCAAAAAGCATATATAAGACAGAGCAACCAAGTCTCCTGAGACAAAAGGGGGGTAATGGCACCTGACATAATTGAATCAAATAACACCAAACAGAAAGGCAAGATGGACAAAATCATGGTCTCCTCAAATGTGGTGCAAGACCAAGAGACAAGGCCAATTCATAAGCTCCAGATGAAGATTACAATGTACCTTAACTCCCCTAAAAGTTCCAAAGAAGAGAACATCAAGCAAGGTCAAGTACAAAGAAGAAGTCTTGGCTGCAGGCTTAACGGATGAGAGATGGTAGACTAATTGGGTAAGTGGGCAGTTCTCTGACGTTGTTTTCGGTACCTCGGTTTTGTTTTGCTTACGTGCTGCTAACGAGACAAATGTCCAAGGTTGGGAGAGAATGCCAACCAATCATGAGGCCCTATGCAATGAAGAGCATGCATTGTTGTAAGGGCCAATCCGCTGTCATTATGCCTCTATAATGTGTATTATACATAGAGGGAAGGTCAAGATATGCCTGCCAGAAAAGGGGCAGCCAATTATGTTACTAACACTTACAGCCTCTATAAGTAGATAAGTTGCCGTAACCAATCCCTTTGTTTGATAGGTTTCATTATATGGTTTTATTATCTCTGCCTTCATCTCCAACTTTTAGTATTATGCGTATGACACAGAGCTCTCTTTCAGGCTACCCTCAGCCTCCTCCACCTGCTCACTAATTTCAGACTGTCTATCTTCAATTCAGTCCTGGTGTGATGCTAATGACCTATGCCTTAATGCCAGTAAGTGTCATGACGCGCGCTCCATGGAAGCTATGGAGCCGATGGAAGGGCTGATTCCGTACCTCCACCAGCGGTCTAGTCTCCCACGCACTGCTGTGCCGTCATGACGCACATAAATGGGCGTCTCACGCGGAGCTCATTGCGTTGCAACCTTGCTTTTCCGGCCTGGTTCGTACGCTCATTCTCCTCTTAGACCCCCCCTCACAGTGTATTCCTGCTTGCTTCCTCTTGTCAGTCCTCAGTGATTTCCCTCTCCACTCTCAGCCCGCGATCCCTTTGAGTGCTTCCTCCTCTCCTCTGTTTCTTCCGCTCTGTTGCATTTCCCTTCCCGGTGGGGCTTACCTTTTCTATTGTATGCTCCATTCCCTCCGCTGTCTCCTGCAGACCTCTTCCTCATTTCCTCGGATACGGAATCATTCCAACAGCGCTCAGGATACGCACGCTACCCCGATGCCTGCAGTGTCTTCTGGGAATTGAAGTCCTCTTATCAACTCCAACGGAACGCCTTCAGCCTCGACATCAGTAGTGCTATACATCCAAGCACACCAGGGTTTTTCAGCCACGCTTTTCCCTGGTTTTGGGGGCGGACTCCCGGAGGGCCCCCTCTGCCTTGCTGTCTACCAGTAGGCAGGGTGGCTTCCGGTGGAGCTCGTCCCAATCTCAACAGGAAAGGACGAGACCTCTGGAGGGAAAGAAGAGCCATTGACACAGACGGTTCCTCAGAAGAACTCAGCACAGGTGAGGAGGAGGGAACCAAGGAGGGTACTTGTCAAGCTACCAGTACTTCATCGCATGACAGTTTGCAACGCCCAAGAATGGCTAGCTTAGAGCAGTATCAAGAACTGGTTAATGCCATACAGGGGATAACTGCTGAGCTCCAATCCATGAGGGTAGAAAACACCGCCCTTAAGGCTGACAATGCCGCTCTGAGACAACTAATGATTCGGAGAGAAGAGGTTCGGGAAGATCTCCCACCCATGCCCTTACCTTGTGGGAAGTATGAGGGGAACCCCAAGAAGATTAAGGAATTCCTCGACGCCTGTAGGGTATACTTTACTTTTCGCCCAAAGATGTATGAATTCGACAAGGCAAAGGTTGGCTTCCTTGTCTCAAACCTTGGGGGTAACGCTCTAGCATGGGCCACCCCGTTGGTTACAGAAACTGATCCTATCCTGAATGACTACAATGCCTTTGTACTACGATTCAGAGAACGCTTTGAAAGGACCGAGACATTGTACGCGTCTTATGAAAACATACTAGACCTCAAACAGGGTCTTGTTGATGTACAAACCTATGCCTCAAACTTCCAGAGGATAGCTTGGGAGACAGGATGGCCTGACTCAGTTAAACAGACTCTCTTTCGGAGAGGGCTACATGAAGATTTGAAGGACGAACTCTCTCGAGTAGCAAGACCCTCCTCCTTCCAAGAACTAGTCGCTCTGGCCCTGGATGGAATTTCGAATTTCAGAGAGAAGAGCAGAAAGAAGGAAGACCAGACCCAATCCACCTTCTACACCATCCTCCTACTCACCAGCCGCTCCAGACAGATCTCTTCTCCAGACTGAAGAGCCCATGCAAATCGGCGCAGCGAGGGGTCCTCTTACTGCAGCAGAAAGAAAGAGACGAAAAGACCGGAGCTTGTGCATGTATTGCAGTTCTGAGAAGCACCTCCTTAGGGACTGTCCGGAAGTACCTCCCCGAAGGTCGGGAAACGAAAGACCCCGACCCTGAGCAGGGAGACGGAAGGGGCTTCTCTTGCTAATCCCTGTTTTACAAGTGCGCCTATACCATGTACCCCCTCAAACCAGCTAATGGTCCTAAAGATCGTTCTGGAATGGACCCCAACCCAAGCAGTTGAGTGTCTAGCAATGCTTGACTGTGGTGCAGCTGGGAACTTTATGGACGACCAATGGGCCAGTAGATACGCCATTCCTAGGAGAGAAAAACCTCAACCCATACCCGTAGAAGGAGTGGATGGCACCCCTTTGTCTTCCGGTCTTATCCATCAAGAAACCGCGGAAGTCACGGTTAAGATGAAGACTCATCATGAAACCGTGATCTTTGATCTGATAAAAGCTGCCCACTTTCCGGTGATACTCGGGATACCCTGGTTGAGAAAGCACAATCCGGGGATCGACTGGGTAACTAACATTATAGAGTTCAGGTCAGACCTTTGTTTGCAGTCCTGTTTGAAGGAGGAAGGGCAACAATCACATCAGGGTGACACAGTGCCAGCGAGGAGTATTAACTCCATTCCCGTTACCTATCGGGAATATACCGACATCTTTGCAGATACTCTTCCCAGACCCCTTCCTCCACATCGAGCCGAGGACTGTAAAATCAATCTCATACCTAATGCTGTGGTCCCATTTGGGAGAATGTATCCCTTATCCCTCCCGGAGAAGGAAGCATTAAGAGACTACCTAGCCAGCAATCTACAGAATGGCTTGATACAAGAATCAACTTCCTCGGCTGGAGCTTCTCTGTTCTTTATTCCAAAAAGGGGAACCAAGGAACTCAGACCTTGTATTGACTACAGGGGCCTAAATAGCCAAACCATACGAGATCGATACCCTATGCCTCTGATTAAGGAGATCATGGAAGCAGTACAAGGTGCAAAATGGTTTACCAAATTAGACCTTAGAGGAGCCTATCATCTCCTACGAATCCAACAAGGGGACGAATGGAAGACCGCCTTTCGTACTCCATTAGGTCATTTCGAGTACAAGGTAATGCCCTTTGGGTTGGTTAACGCGCCAGCCCAGTTCCAAAGATTTATGGACAAGATCTTCAGTGATCTTCTGTTTAAGTCCACGGTAGTTTACTTGGATGACATCCTGGTTTACTCTCATACTTTAGAACAACATCGTCTACACGTAAGAGAAGTGCTCAAGAGACTCCGAGGCCACCACCTATTAGTCAAGCCAGAGAAATGTCTTTTTGAGGTTGCTACAGTTTCATACCTGGGCTTTATTCTGTCAGAAGACCGCATCGAGATGGACCCTCACAAGACTACATCTATCAACAATTGGCCTGTTCCCAGCTCAGTCAAGGACATCCAGAGGTTCCTGGGGCTGACAAATTTCTATCGAAAATTCATCACGGGCTTTTCCAACACAGTCCTACCTATCACAGCTTTACTTAAGAAGGGGATGAAGTTCCTTTGGACGCCAGAAGCAGATTCCGCCTTTCATCAGCTCAAACAAGCATTCACCTCTGCACCCATCCTCAGGCAGCCTGATCAGTCTCAACCCTTTATCGTAGAAGCCGACGCCTCTCAAGGGCTATCGGAGCAGCCCTACTACAAAGGAAGGACGATCAACTCGAACATCCCATTGCCTATTATTCCAGAACACTTACCTCCAGTGAAAGAAACTATTCAGTGATCGAAAAGGAGCTGTTAGCTATTAAACAGGCATGTGAGGAGTGGCGCCATTTGTTGCAAGGAGCGAAATACCCGTTTCAAGTTCGAACAGACCACAGGAACCTAAGTGTTCTGCAACAGATGGAATGCAGGAACTCTCGTCATGCTCGTTGGGCTTATTATTTCTCCCAATTTGATTTCATACTCACGTATCTTCCGGGTAGAGACAATCACTTAGCTGATGCTCTCTCCCGCAGCCACCAAGAAGGATCAGGGAATCACCCTGAACAGGAACGGCTGCTCAACGGGAAGAGATTCATAGGAACAGTTAATAAATATCTACAACAGGTTCTTGAAGCCCAAAGAACCACCTCTCTTCCTAGAGACCCCTCTCTAACCTACAAAGGAGAATACCTGTATAAAGACGACTTGCTTTACCTGCCCACCCAAGATCTCCAGAACCAAGCCCTTTCGTGGTGCCATGATCTGCCTATGGCTGGTCACAAGGGCCGTGCTGCTACACTGGAACTACTGAAGAGGAGTTTCTGGTGGCCCAAGATGAATCAGGATGTTGTGGAGTACGTCTCTTCCTGTCCCACATGCGCTCAAGGCAAACACAGTTTGGCTAAACCATTGGGGCTTCTACAACAGGATGAACCACCTGCTGGACCTTGGCAACATATTTCTATGGATTTCATCGTGGAGTTACCCAGATCGGGAGGAAGTTCTGCTATCATGGTAGTGGTCGACTCCTTCAGTAAACTGGCGCATTTCATTCCTCTTCAAGGCACTCCTTCTGCCACTACCACAGCAGACGTGTTCTTAAAGGGAATAGTCCGTCTCCATGGTCTGCCCTCCTCAATTGTGTCTGATAGAGGAACACAGTTTACCTCCAAGTTCTGGACAGTATTGTGTAAACAGTTACAGATTCAGAGAGCATTGTCTTCTGGCTTTCACCCGGAAACAAACGGACAGAACGAACGCCTCAACGCTACACTTGAACAGTTTCTGAGATGCTACTGCAACCAGACTCAGGATAACTGGAGTCATCTCTTATCGGTTGCAGAATTCTCATATAACAACACCAAGCATACTGCAATCGGTATGAGTCCCTTCAAATGTACATATGGGTACGAACCCAGACACATCCCATTTCCCACCGTTCAACCCACTAATGTCCCTACCATAGACCTACTACTAGACACTCTCAAACAAACCCACAAGTCAGCTCAAGAAACCCTGTTAGCCAGTCGTCAGACTTACAAGAGATGGGCTGACAAGAACAGGAGACCTAATCCTGATTGGAAGACAGGAAGCAAGGTCTGGTTGTCCACGAAATATCTTCCCCGGAGAGTCCACCGAGGTAAATTCACTCAGAGATATATCGGACCTTTTTCCATACAACAACAGATCAATCCTGTGGCCTTTCGGCTAAACCTCCCGCACTCTCTTCGGAGAATACATCCAGTGTTCCATACCTCGCTTCTTAAGGAATACAAACCTGATCCATTCTTGAGAACCTCCAGGAGAAAAATACCCAGTGTGGATGATGACACCCAAGAGTATGAGGTTTCGCGCATCCTGGACTCTCGTTACAAACACGGAGTCCTACAATACCTCATACTGTGGAAAGGATACCCTTGGACGGAAAGAACTTGGGAACCAGCCAAAAATCTACATGCCACCAGGCTCCTACGCATATTCCACAGACACCATCCAGGCAAGCCTGGAGGACGGTCTTGGCGAAGGGGTTATACTGTCATGACGCGCGCTCCATGGAAGCTATGGAGCCGATGGAAGGGCTGATTCCGTACCTCCACCAGCGGTCTAGTCTCCCACGCACTGCTGTGCCGTCATGACGCACATAAATGGGCGTCTCACGCGGAGCTCATTGCGTTGCAACCTTGCTTTTCCGGCCTGGTTCGTACGCTCGTTCTCCTCTTAGACCCCCCCTCACAGTGTATTCCTGCTTGCTTCCTCTTGTCAGTCCTCAGTGATTTCCCTCTCCACTCTCAGCCCGCGATCCCTTTGAGTGCTTCCTCCTCTCCTCTGTTTCTTAAGCTCTGTTGCATTTCCCTTCCCGGTGGGGCTTACCTTTTCTATTGTATGCTCCATTCCCTCCGCTGTCTCCTGCAGACCTCTTCCTCATTTCCTCGGATACGGAATCATTCCAACAGCGCTCAGGATACGCACGCTACCCCGATGCCTGCAGTGTCTTCTGGGAATTGAAGTCCTCTTATCAACTCCAACGGAACGCCTTCAGCCTCGACATCAGTAGTGCTATACATCCAAGCACACCAGGGTTTTTCAGCCACGCTTTTCCCTGGTTTTGGGGGCGGACTACCGGAGGGCCCCCTCTGCCTTGCTGTCTACCAGTAGGCAGGGTGGCTTCCGGTGGAGCTCGTCCCAATCTCAACAGGAAAGGACGAGACCTCTGGAGGGAAAGAAGAGCCATTGACACAGACGGTTCCTCAGAAGAACTCAGCACAGGTGAGGAGGAGGGAACCAAGGAGGGTACTTGTCAAGCTACCAATACTTCATCGCATGACAGTAAGACAGAGATCGTCCTCATTGGGACCCAGCTCCCACTTTCCCACTTTCACTCTGACTGGCCTCCCTTGGTCCTGTGCTCTCACCCACCAGTGAGGGGGGTTTATTTTTTACTCTACTCTCTCCTTCTCCTCTCATATCTGGAACATCTTCAAAAAGTCCCACTACCAGCTGCACCTCCTCAGAGGTATTCTACCTTTCTCACCTTCCCCCAGAAGCTCACCATTTCCAGAGCCCTGGTTCTCACCAGACCGGACTACTGTAACAGTCTCTTTCTCAATCTTCCTACCTCTACTCTCCGACCTCTTCAATTTATCCACAACAGAACTGCAAGACTTACCTTGACCTCAAGCCCAGGTGTTAAACGAGATATTATATTGTGCCTCCTTTATTGTATATATTGGCCTAAGCCCAGTCGCTCTGCAAAGAAAACCGCATTGCAAAGTTCCGATCTTAGATCGACTTCGCCGCGATTTTAGGTCCATCCACCATTTTGATTTCTATTCCAAAGTAATTCTGTGTTCTAAAATGGTGGACAGTGTTTCCGCTTGTAACTGAGCCGTCCTGAACCTTGTACGAAGGTTAATGTATAAACTATCCGTTGGCCGAATGTTTGGGTTTAGTAAGAGACCTTGTCCCATGCCTGACTTGTAGACAGAGGATTGTCTGCACCAATAAGTCCGATCCATGGACATACATCGACTACAATGTTATACAAATACTGAATGTGGACACTAACTGAACTGCATTGTAAAGGACATGTGTTAAGGCTTATTGTTAAATCCAAGAATACACTGTTGCCATGGTGACTTGTTTCTATGTAAACTGCGGATGATCCATGAGCATATAGCCGGTCAAGCCAGAAGTGAACTCGGCACGAACTCTAGACCATGTATTATTAACCTGTAGAGGGGCTGGACATTGTAATTGGAAATTTATAAAATGTACAACTGTTTAGACATCCAGTACCTCTCACTTCTCACACCGAAAGGGCTGGTATTCGCTGTGATGTACTGAGGGCCAGATAGCTATCTGATACTTTCTTTTCTTTGTAAGTGTACAGTTTTAGAATAAAGATCTGTGAATCTTTATTAGCCCGTGTTTGATGTATTTCCTTTTGGGGTACTTAGCCTCGATATTACCTTTTGCTTTTACAGATGGCGCCCGAATAGGGACCCTCAAGATTGATGCCATCTCGTTGAAGGTTGACGCGGCTATCGGACTGGGATCAGACAGTGACAAAGGGGGCCCCTTTCTTGGATGAGAGGCAATACCTCAGCAGCGCTGCACGACCCGATCCCTGGTCGGTGAGCATGCGGTCCGAGACGGCATCTTGACGAGGGTCCATATATCAAGGCGGGCAGATTTGCCGAAATCACCAACCACGTGGGACCTTTGATAGTTCTTTGAAATCCGATAGGACCTCCTTAGAATTTGACCATTGGCTACCTAGCCATACTCTCTACACTTTCTGCCTTAGCTTTTACAATAGCCCCTCGCCACATTCTGACTACAGAAAGGCAACCTATCAGAAAGATGTACACACAGCCACCACCTAAACAGACTGCTCCCCTGTCCTGGACCCAGCTGAACCAGGCTTGTCCCACCGGACTAAGGAACTCTAGACTAGGTACTAGACTACCCAAACAGCCTGCCCCCCTATCCCAGACCCAACTGAGTCAAGCGGATCGTGTCGCACTAAGGAACTCTAGACTAGGCACAAGACTACCTAAACAGCCTGAGCCCTTCACCCAGACCCTACACAGGCAAGCATACCCTACCGAACTACGGAACCTCAGACTAGGCTACAGACTTCCCAAACCACCTAGCATTCACATACCCCTCAGCCACGCTAAGAAGGAGCTCAAACACACCAGCCGAAACAGGCACACAAGGAAACCCAGCTGCAATCTAACCCTTTGCACCAATTCCACTGAAACTCTGCCCAACAAGGTCCACACTAGCAACAACACGCAAATAACTCAACCTCAAGAGTGGTCTCATCAACGCTAGATCCCTAATAGCTCACGCCTCGGAAATTGCTGATATCATCACCTGTACCCAACTTGACTTTCTAGCAGTTACCGAAACATGGCTTCACAAAGCCGCTGGCCCTGCCCTCATGATAGCCTTACCCCCTAACTTCACCCTCTTCAGAAAAGACAGGGAAAGGAGGAGGCATAGCTTTTATTTGCAGAGCCAATGTCACTATCAAAGAAATAGACAGCCTCACTATGCCGTCAGCTGAACTACTCTCCCTTAAACTAGAAATCTCTGCCACACGTACTATCACAATACACCTGATCTACAGACCCCCTGGTCCACTAGGCACCTTTGAAGAGGACTTAACCACCCTACTAAATACTAATGCCAAAACGGGAACACAAATCATCCTATTAGGCGATTTCAACTTAGGCTACAAAGACCCAAAAGACTCTAATGCCTCCACTATAGCTAACACTATTGAGGAAGCAGGCCTCACTATTCGAAATAACGGCCCTACTCATTCTAAAGGCCGCACATTGGACTGTGTCGCAGACATCAATTGCATTTCCCTCCTAACGGCAATTGAACCCTGTATTTGGACAGATCACCATCTGATCTCATTGACTATCTCGGACCTCCCACAACCTAAATCTACCAAACCTCATGCTCTACCTGCCCTCACCCGTTGCAAAAAAAATATAACACTTGCTAATCTTCTCCCCCTGCTCCAACCTATCACTAATCACCCCAGCCAGTTCTCTAACCCTAACGATCTAGTCGACCTGTACAATAACACCATCAAATCGGCGATCGACGCCATTGCGCCGCTGAAACCCACTAAATCAAAACCTATGGCCCATCTGAACACTTGGTTCACCCCTGCGCTAAAAGCCTTACGCAAAGAGAAACGACATGCAGAAGCCTGCTGGAGAAAAAACCCCTCCTCCCACAACAAAGACCTTCTCACTGCCCTCACTAACAGCTACAAAAAACAAATCATTCAGGCTAAAAAAGAGACCTTCAATGACAGAATCAAAAAAGCCAATTCGAACACCAAGGAAATCTTCTCCATTCTGAGAGAATTAGAATCCCCAATTGCACCCATAGACTCTTGCACCAAAGACAAAGTCTGGTGCACTAACATTCAAAAAGCCCTTTGCAACAAAATCACAATGCAACAAGACAAAATACGAGCTAAAAAAAAAATCCGCCCTCCACAACATCGCCCTCACTACGCAAGAAACCATCCTCCAGGAACTTGCCACTAACCAAACTAAACCCCCTAACCAATTTAGCTTTAGAGCCATCTCTACTGCAGAAACTAAGAACATCATCTTGTCCTTGAAACCGTCCCGATGCCTCGGGGACACCTGTCCAGC
This sequence comes from Ambystoma mexicanum, assembly GCF_040938575.1. NCBI lineage: Eukaryota > Metazoa > Chordata > Amphibia > Caudata > Ambystomatidae > Ambystoma > Ambystoma mexicanum. The sequence goes on along the minus strand of NC_090927.1, from coordinate 98,948,752 downwards.
CCCAATTATTAAAGAGGCTGCACATGAACTAGCCCCCTTCGTCACATCATTCATTAACTCCTCATTTAAATCATGCTCTGTGCCAACAAACCTTAAAGACGCCTGGATACTACCTCTACTAAAAAGAGTTAACCTGGACCCCAACGTCCCAACAAACTATAGGCCAATAACAACTGTGCCGTTCCTCCTTAAAATCTTAGATAAAGCCGCATACCTTCAGATCCAAGATTATCTGGAGAGCAACAATCTACTAGGGTCAAGACAATCTGGATTTAGGCCTAGACATGGAACCGAAACGGCTCTCCTTGATCTTAAAAACCAGCTGGACGAGCGTAAAGACAGAGGAGATGTGTCTATTCTCCTGCTCCTAGACCTATCAGCTGCTTTCGACCTGGTAGATCACAAGGTACTGTGCAATCACCTCAAATCGGCAGCCAACTTCTCCACAAAAGCCACGGCATGGATAAATTCAGAGAACCATAAGAGTCTTCTCTCCTTCATCAGCAGTGGATCCAGTCCCCATCACCTGAGGAGTCCCTCAAGGGTCGTGTGTTTCCCCCACGCTATACAATATTTTTACAAAGCCTCTCTTTGATATACTGGACAAGCGAGGGGTCTCGTATACAAATTACACCGATGATACCCAGATCCTTATCCCAATCCAAGGTGACTATGAAAAAGACACCAGACTCATAAACAAAATTTACCAAATCATCCAAACTTGGATGGCCACTCATGGCCTATGTCTTAACGATGATAAGACCGAGATCTTAATCATTGGTTCTACCAATAAACTGAACAAACTACCCCAGGTTTACAATTCCATCACGATCGACGACATCAAAATAAAGGTAGCTAAGGAAATTAAAACCTTAGGCTTCTACCTAGACTCAGCTCTCACCCTCGACAAGCAAGTAAATGCCACAGCCTCAGCAACCAGCTACACCTGCAAACTCATCCATGCCTGTAAACCATACCTTTACATAGATAGTTGCACCACCATTGCGCAAGCCCTCATCCTCTCCAAATTAGACTACTGCAATGCACTGTACCTAGGCACCAGCAAACATAACACTAACAAACTCCAAACCCTGCAGAACAATGCCCTCAGAACAGCCCTAGGCATACCCAAAGGACAACACATATCTACCCACAGAAGAGCCGTCAACTGGCTGGCCGTCAATGACCGTATCAAACTCAAAACTCTGAACATTACACATAACTGTCTGAACAACAAAGCTCCTGCTTACCTGTCAGAAAAATTCACAAAGCACACTTCTGAACGCCCCATCAGAAAGGCCCTCTCAAATAGCATCAAAGTCCCTAACTTTAAACTGAAAATAACTGGTGGTTCTAGCTTCCCGGTTCGAGCAGCGCAGCTCTGGAACTCCATCCCAAATGCACTTAGAGCCACCCCCTCCTTCGATGTGTTCAAAGCCAACGCTAAACTCTGGCTTAAAAATAACGACCGCTAAATGCCCCAACTATACCAAATACTATGTATATTCATTGCAAACACTGTAACTGTAACTTATATATACTGTAAGTCATCCGACAGTGCTACACAAAAGATTCTGATAAATGTAACATATCTCTCCTGTAAGTAAAAATGCCTTGTAAGCAATGTTCGATATATGAGCCTGTAATATATGATCCTGTAACCTAAGAAATGTAATGTAACTGGAATATATGATCCTGTAACCTAAGAAATGTAACGTATTCATGTGCCTGTAACCCAAGATTTCTTTCTCTGCAAGCGCCCAGTTGCTTAACGGCCAGGCGCGCTTTATAAATAAATAAACAATACAATACAATACAATCAGGTGAGTCGTGACCCGATTCTTAAGTATCCTGATAATTAGTTTTGGCGTATTACACTTGCAAGTGCAATTATTGACCAGGTAACACCAGTATTCTGACATGCCTGGGAAATTCTCTGCCTGCGTCAGGCGTTATTCCGCAGTGACAGAAAATCTTTAGAATTTGGCCGACTGGTGCCAATGGAGGGGTCGTCGGCGTGTACTATGTACTGTAAGCACGCCATTGGTAGTATAGTGTTTAATGATATTTTGCACCGACAAACTAGACATGCTTCTGAACTTCAGTGGCCAATCAATGGTAGTTTTGAAATTCCTCGTATTGAATACTTAGAATCCCTATTATTAAAGAAAAAGGCTAGACCTGCAGCATTTGATGTATTACAGAATTGGAAAAAAGAAGCTATGCAGCAACTTAAGAGTAGGGAAAAACATGTGCGCCGTCACATGACGAATGCCGCAAAAGCGTTGTTCTATCATCAAAATAAACAGTCTGAGTCAGTTAGGAATATGGATAGGGCTTTTTCACTTGGTATCCAGAAAATGTATCCTTCTAAAGACTTTCATGTATCTGATGAGCTGATTGACAAACTTCTAAATGAACGAAGGGCTGGTGCCACTGCGCCACCTCCGTATGTTCCTCTTCCTGCTGTTATTCCTCCTCCCGTAGCTCCTCCTGCTCCTCCTATTGCTCCTCTTAATGTTCCTCTTCCTCCGGTTGTTGTTTCTCCTCTTGTCGTTGCTCCTCCACCTGCTCCTCCACCTTTGCCAGCTGTTATGGGTCCGGTGGGTTTGCCTGTTGCACCAGTAATAGTACCTGTGTTACCGAATGCACAGATTTGCCTACTCTCCCTCTTCCAAGTGGTTCTGCACTGCTTGTAGTTGATCGTGGAGCGGGATCGAGGGTTGTAACTCACAATACTGTGTCTCCAGAGAGAAAGCCTGAATTGACTGCATGGGCTAGGCATTGCATGGAGAGGGGTGAACAAGCTGATGTTTTTGCCACACTAACTTAGACAATTTTCCTGAGAAAAACGTTTTTATTGAAGGATTGGGAGTTCATTTACGTATAATGTGGAACAGGTTAAATGCTATAGATCTCCCACAAGGGTTTAGGGGTCTGAATATTTTAGCATTTTCTAGAGATACTGCAGAGAAAGTATATGAGCACGCGAGAGGGTTTTTGAGTATAGAAGGGAGTTGAAAAGATCGCTGAATGAAGATGAAGATGGTGATAGTTTGGACGCTATGCTAGTACAGAAACAGTTCTTTCCTTGTCGTAAATCGATAAATGAGGAAACACGAATTATACAAAAGATGCGATTATGGGGAATTTCAGATATGTCCATAACTCTTGTTGAAGTACATGACACGTATAGTCAGTATACGCCAGAAATGCAGAGGAAAGTGATACAGGTAATGGTAGAGTACCTGCAAGATGAATGTATAAAAAGGAAGATTTGTTGTCCCGCAGAATTATTGAATATTTATAAGAGAGCTTTTTCATTTGACACTTCTTCAGCTGCTTTAGCACTCCATTTAGCTCTGTTTCTCAGTAAGTGTTCGTAGTGGCCTACTTCTCAGTTGCCTGTGAGAGAGGTTCCTCCGACATTTGTCCCAAAAGTTGAGATTCCCGCTAATGCTGTAACAGGTACACCCGCTCAAGATGTCCCTCCACATTATGTGTCACAGTTTGTTCACGTCCCGTTCTCGAGACAGGAAGTGAACACCATTAAACAATCTATTCCCGATATTAAGGAGAATCCGACAGGGTTCTATAAAGAAATAGAGTCTGTCTTACAATCATCAGTATTTACCTTAAGTGATAATTGATTTGTTTTTTCCCGTACTCCTACCTATTGATTTGTGGAAGCAGATTAGGACTGCGGATGATGTACCAGGATTAGGAGATACATGGGATAACATGGTTAGACTAGATAGAGAAAGGCCAGCTGGCGGGAGACCACCACAGGTGATACTGATTGTGCCTGAAAGAATAGTTACGAAGTTAAAAGTTATAATTCCTGAAAGAAGGATTATTTGGGACAAGTTTACTGTCTGTGTCCTGGGAAAGTCTGAGGGTGCTACCGAGTTCTTTAATCGGTTCGATCTTTAATCGGTTCGAACAAGTATTTTCAGATTTCAGTGGACAAGATTTGAGCACAGAGTCTGGGAAATGACTATTTGTGGACAAATGTGTGCGTGGATTGCTGCCTGACATCCAGTCACAAATTATATCTTCAGAGGGCGCTTGGCAAGTGAAGTCACAATCAGAAGTATTGCATATGGCTCAGTACTATGAGAATTGTGTCAATAACGAAAAAGAAAGAGTTGGAAAGAGAAAAGGAGATTTAAAAACAAAAGTTCTATTGCAGCAAATTGTTAGAGGTCCTAAAGGGGGTAATTCGCAATTTAGAGGACAGTATGCTCCACAGGGAAATGCGCCATTGGGTCCTGTAAACATAAACCAGTGTGCTTATTGCAGACAAGAGGGTCATTGGCATGCCCAATGCCCGATCCTCCAGCAGAGGTCGAATAACACATTTGGTAATATGGGTAGACGATCCAGAGGCCGCCCTGGGGCAGGGGATCCTGGTAGAAGTCCGTTTTCCGCAAGATTCACAGCAACCTTTTTCACAGGACAATCAGGCATCGAGTGTGGATAATAGAAACATTTTTGTTCATCCTTCTGCTGCTTACCTCTCTGAAGAACTGCCTTTCAATGACATTCTGTTTCGCTAGGATTGCCCGAAGCAGGGTTTGGAACCAACGCCTATTCCCGTTAATCAGAAAGGTCCCTACATTGAGATGATAGTGGGAAATAGGAAACATCTATTTTTGATAGATACAGGGGCACAGAAGTGTTCCATTGACCATTTGCGGGTTCCAAACATTCCACTGTCAGGGCAAACCAATGTTTCTGGAGGGTTTTCTGGCACACCAGTAGTCAGTCCGGTTTCTTTGCCGGTACCGATTACCTTGGGTCCATTTACAGACCTCTGTCCATTCCTTTTGACTATGAATTGCGGAGAGAATTTGTTGGGGTTGAATCTGTTGAAGGAATTAAATGCGGTAATTCATTGTTCTTCTGATGGAGTGTGTTTGACGATTTCACCACAGCAACTTTCTGTCTCTCAATTCTTGACCAGACCTGTGCCGCTGGAATTCAGTGATGTTCTGGAATGTTTGGGGGCAATTGATGATAATGATGTCGGTGTTTTGCAAATTGAGTCCATTAAGATTATTCTGAAACATGGAGTAAAGTTGCCACGTATTCCCCAGTATAAGATCTCGGTTGATGGTGAGCAAGCTTTGAAATGCATAGGCTCCGATTTTGTGCATCGTGGGGTAATTGAGGACACAAAGCTTTGCTTAAAAAGTTTCAGTATTGTCAACAGGAGGTCGCCTATTTAGGCTATCTCCTGTCAAAGGAGGGAAGAAGGTTGACGCCTGAGCAGATAAAAATCATTTCTAGCATGTCTGTCCCAAATACACAGAAGGAAGTCAGAGCCTTGATAGGAATGGATTCTTACTGTAGGCAGTGGATCCCAAACTTCTCCTTAGTGATTAAACCAATGTTGGCTTTGACAAAGAAGGGCATTTCTTCGCCATTACCGTGGAACTTGGAACACCAGCAAGCATTTGATCTGCTCAAGATTGTGCTCGGCACCAGTTTTGGGGACACACCAAACTATGAAAAGGCCTTCGTGTTGTATGTGCATGAATGTGATGAATGTGCTTTGGCTGTATTAACGCAGGAACATGGAGGGAAGAATAGGCCGTGCGGCTACTTTTCTTCTGCCCTTGATCCTGTTCCATGCTCTTTGCCAAGATGTTTGAGAGCTGTCGCTGCTGCTGCTGTGTCCGTAAAACAGAGCGAGGGAATGGTCCTAGGCCATGCTTTAACCCTGATGGTACCTCACTCTGTAGATGTTCTATTAAAGAGAACACAAACGCAACACCTCACCTCCGCACGATTAACGAGATACGAATTGATCTTGTTTGCCCCGCACATCAAAATACAGAGGTGTTGTGTCCTTAATCCGGCTGAACTTTTACCTTTCTTGCAAGGTACTGCTTGCATGTGATGAAGAGTCACATGACTGCCTTTACACTACAGAGCAAGAGACAAAAGGCAGAATCGATCTAAAAGATACTCCTTTGAATAAACCACAAGGAGAGCAGTTTTGCGAAGGCTCCTGTTTCAAACTCCCGGATGGTACTTCCACAGCTGTTTATACAATCACCACATTGAGCACGGTCGTGGAGACCAAAAGGATCACACATAACTCCACACAGGCCGCAGAGATTATAGCATTGACAAGAGCTTGTGAACTTTCTGAAGGGCTTACCGTAAATATATATACTGACAGTCAGTATGCCTTTGGGGTGGTTCACAACTTCGGCAGACTTTGGGCAGAACAAGGTTTCTTGACCTCACATGGCACTAAAATCCAGTATGGGTCCTTGATAGTAGGGTTACTCTCAGCACTTGCACTCCCTACTCAGTTATCAATTATGAAATGTGCAGCACATCAGAAGATCATAGATAATTTAGGAAAAGGGAACGCTTTTGCTGACCAGTTAGCCAAACAGACTGCTACTGATTTCTCTTCAAAAATGTATACTTCAAGGGAAGCCACAAATGCCTGTACTTTGGATGAGGGTATTGAATCTGTGAAAAACATTCAAGCTGATGCCACATTAGAGGAATCTAAGAAATGGGCTGAGGGTTTGGCAAAATTGGATTTTGATGGGTGGACAAAGTAGAAGGGAAATGGTTACTGCCAGACACGTACATTACAATGATGGTTGCTATAGCTCATGGTCCCACCCATATTTGTGCACGCAAAGTCACCAAAATGTTGCAGAATGTGTGGGTAAATGATGAAATCTCTAAAGTAGCCGATCGCTTTGTCCAATGGTGTATGATTTGTTTGCAGCATAATGTGGGAAAGGGCACATCGACTCCGAGAGGTAGTTGTGGTCCACCTTCTGTCCCCTTTGAGGTTATACACTTTGATTTCATTGAAATGGAGCATTGCGATAACTACAAGTACGTACTAGTGGTTATCTGCGTGTTTAGTAAATGGTTTGAAGCCTTTCCTGTCAAAGATGCCACAGCTATGACAACGGCGAAGACCATGCTCAAGGAATATTTTCCTAGGTTTGGTTTGCCAAGAGTCATCTGGTCGGACAATGGTCCACATTTTATTGCTGCTGTAATTCTGCAGATATGCGTGGGATTGCAGATCGATAAACGGTTCCATTTGGCTAGGCACACTCAGAGTGCTGGTTTAGTAGAAAGACACAACGGCATCATTAAGAACAAGCTCGCTAAGACGTGTGCCGGCATCAAACTGAAATGTCCGGACGCCTTACCGATCGTGTTATTGTCTATGAGAACGACCCCTCAAACTAAGACTGGAGTCTCTCCATTTGAGGTGGTCATGGGTAGGCCAGCTAACATCTGGAATTTGCCAAAACCTCGTTCGCTACGCGATGTCGAACATGTACTTCTTTGACTACTGTGGACAGTTATCTAAAAATTTGTATTTGATTTACCAACAGGTGCGAGAAACTCTTCCTATCAGGTACGAGGGCCCAGGTACAGCATACGGCCGGGGAACTGGGTCCTGATAAAATCATTTGAAAGATCATCTTGCCTTGCACCTCGTTGGCGGGGCCCGCATCAAGTTCTCCTGGTTACACAGACTGCGGTGCGAGTGGAGCACAGGAAGCACTGGATCCACGCGTCCCACATCATCAGGATTCCTTTCCCTTTGCCACACGATACAGAAGACACAGAACCCCTCACCAATACAGTAACCAACGATCACAAAGCATCAAACAGCATTGAGAGTGCGTCAGAGACTCTCCCTGAGCCTTTGGGGCTTGGGGAAACAGCTGCTTCATCTCCACACTCTCCAACAGTTCAGTTTTCAAATTCCGTTCTGAATCTTGTGTTAAATCCTGCTTTGAATTCATCACTTCCATCAGGAAGTAACGACACGTTGTTCACAGATCACTCAGTACCAGGAATCACAAGGTACGATCTGCGTCCGAGGAAATAGACTTACTGCACGGTTCGGCTGTGCCATCAAGGAAAATCATTGACGGGCTTGTCTCTTTGGCCCGATCTTTTGTACATAAGGGGATTCTGTTGGCTAGGGTTTGTGAAAGGACTAAGAAAACGCTTGATCTGGAGATCGCCAGCACATTAACTTTGCTGTATTCGTTTGAAGAACCAATGCCTGCAAACGCCCCCACTTGTACGGAACAGATAAGAGACTGTGTGACCGATCGTAAAAATGAACAATCGAATGCGTGGGCCCCGAAAACGTATTGTTGTCTTGTGATTATGTTAACTGGTTTCACAATAGTCATTGCCTTAGGATTTTGGTATTTGGAAGAAGTACATCTGCTTGAAATTCTTTTACCCACTGAAAATGTACCCACTGTTTCTACACCTTTCGTGCATCTGCACACTCTATCTCCTAGAGAATCTCAGCACAGACAGAGTTACCCGTTACCCACTGAAAATGTACCCACTGTTTCTATGCCTTTCAAGCATCTGCACACTCTATCTCCTACAGACTCTCAGCACAGACAGAGTTACCATGGCAATACTATATTACTCATTATGAATGCCACACATGCCATTTTTAATAAGTCCAATTGTTGGGTCTGCTCGCATTTACTGCAACATGGGGATAAGGGGCTGGGTTGGTATATTCATCCTTTATCTTTGACTACTGCATGCTATGCTTCTCTAAGGGCACTATTCTTTGGCCGATGGAACGATCGCATCTCGGGGAACTTTGATGGAACTAACTTGAATGATTTTGAGAAACGTGTTCTATCGCCCCTGGGATGCTCACTCTTTGCGAATAGGAGCAAGCCTAATGTTGCTTCTATTAGGCCTTCTGATAGACTGTCCCGTCCTTTTCAATCTTTGATCTCTTTCAAGATGGCTCCTATATGCAATAGGGATGCCACGCCACCTTCTTACACTGTTAATCACAGCCCCGATTCAGTTTCTTTCTGCATACAGAGGAATTGTACTCAGTCAATGGGTGATTTCAAGGGTTGCGCCAACGTTTAAATTTGACTAGTGAGGACATACCTTTGTATGTAGGCGAACCTATCTGCTTTGTTTGCGGTAATGTAGCATTTCCATGGTTACCCAGGGATTGGCAGGGAACCTGTTATTTAGGGATTCTGTTAACTGGGGTATTCATTGCAAGCACTGTAGAAATTTCAAAGGCTCGTCCACGGCGGGACGAGAATGGCGAAACTTCAGCGCAAGTTCTGGGCGATGTAGCTAAATCCTTCGCCATTTTGGGGACAAATACTGAACTCTGAAGATATCAGAAGATTAGCAAGAGTACTGGAGAGGACAATCAACCGGACCACTGACATACTCTATAACATGACTTTAGAACAAAAAGCAATAAGGTTAGTTGCACTTGAGAACCGGATGGCATTAGACGTCATCCTGGCTGAGCGTGGTGGGGTATGTAAATTAGTGGGATCCGCTTGCTGTGTTTTCGTGCCAGATTCCTCCCCAACTATCTTTAGGGCGATACAAAATCTGCACCTCCTTAGTTCAGAAGTGCATGTTCCCGAGGTAAACTGGGATCTTAGCGCTTGGTTCTGGGACTTCTTGCGATCTTGGGGATGGAAGCTACTTTCGGTCTTGCTGATTATTTTAGGTATTCTGGTGTTTTTCTTTTGTTGTATACAATGTCTTCCTGGTATGTGTTTGATGTAAGGAGGATGTTGTACGCAAGCCATGGATACATTAGGGCACAAGGTATACGCCCAAGAGAAAATGTCTAATGAATTTGTGCTGAAGGAAATCTCAGTATCTGACCTCATGGCAATCGATATCTCCGATAGTGATTCAGGATGTATGGACATTGTGTCACGACCTTGAACCCAGACTATGGGTCTTGGGCTCCATGGCCTCCACCTCAGTACAATTCTAAAGCCAGGAAGCCCCACTTTAGCCCGTTACGAGTGCCTTGGACGCAATCCTGACACCGTTGGCACAAGGCTCATTCGCCAAGCATGGTTACCATTGGACAATGGGCGAACATGGCTGCCCCCACAAGGATGATCAAGGAACTGCAACAAGCGGTCTAGCTTCAGGGCAGGTCTGCCCCAAAGGCACCTGGGATATCTGCTGGGTATAAAAACCACGCCCGACCCGAGGCACGCGCTTCACGTTATTCTGCTTTGCAGCGTGACGTTCACCAGGTCCTGTTCAGAATCCTGGCCTGCTCGGGCGAACTACCTGAGAAGAACATCATCGAACTTACCCGCTCAGCTCCAGCTCTTCCATCCTGCAGGAGCCTTCGAGGACTCTTCCATCGGTCCTCAGCTAAATTCCAAGGTAAAGAGGCATACGCTGGGAGCTACTTACCATCTCGTCTGGAAGGCCTCCGCCTGCCCATTCCTGGGCGTTCAACTCCAGTTCGTCGTAGCTTCAGTAATTCATCGCGACCTGCGAAGAAACAAGTACAGATTAGCCAGTTGCAAGGATGTTTTCAGCGCCGCATATAGCGCATACTTACCTTCTCAAACTCACCTGTTGGCTTCAGCCATCTTCGCTGACATCTGCAAAACAAGAGGAGAAGGTTATTTGGATAATCTTCAATATAGACACTACTCAAAATCACTAAGGACTTACCTGAAAGATGGAGTCGCAGCCGGTCTGGACTCCACGCTATGCCAGTGAAGTAACTCGGCGTATGAAGGTAGACTATTGCACTCCTCATTCAATGTTGTCAACATTATTGTATGCCCTTTGTACGCCCCTGCTACATGTACACCTGACTGCTGATTTACACTGTTTTGAAATACACTATTATTACAACGACACAGTAGCCAGATATCGGTGACCCACGCTGCGACACATAATGACTGCTTTCCCGCTGCATCACTAATCTGGACCCGTTTATGACTAGTGGTCTAAGCGTGAGTGCAGTATCAAATTTACCCCTGCAGGACTACTACCATACATCGCCGTGCCTCACCTAGTTGCGCCACTGCGCCATACCACGCTATCCTACCTGGTGCGCATATCTATGCACTCGCCCACTGCCATTTCAACCCACCGATTTATAGGTCACGCTCCTGACCTACCTACCAATTGCTATATGATCCCTTCAGTGCACGAATACACCCACCTTCTGTGCTTTCCATCCCACGCTCCCACTGCCCTCAGCATAACTCTCGATTCTGCCTAATAGTAGGCTGCCCCAATGTCCAGTGCCCAGTTTGAAAAATTTGCTAAGCCTTTGATATGCTCAAGAGGGCCTATTGTCTAACTCTTTTCTCTGCAGTGCCACATTGTACGCAAAACCAGTATTTAGTCCCTAACCAGCCTAAATTGACTGCATCAATGCAAATAACCTGTATTCTTGCCAGCCTCTGACCTAATGTTTAACGCGCGATTCATCCAAACTACGATACTGATCAATAGTCCATTGATCACTACCAAAACAGACCACATTTACGCCGTTGATCCCACGCCAAAAGGCGCGTGTGTCTCCTCGGTACCCCTTGCAACACTCCAGAACACCTGCCCTTATGCATCACCACAACTTTCAAGTCACTGATGCACATACGCCACAGATTAATGAGCATTCTAATAACAGGACTGGGAGATCACATAGAGGATTCTTTCCCACCCATTCACTCCTCCCGCTTCTCAGCAACCTCCTCTTACTCTACAGTGCCACCACACACCAAACTATGCCCAGCCTCATCCACAACACCAGCCCCAACACCACTACACTCGTCCACCCAACAGCCTCCCCGCTGAATAACATAGTCTGCTCAGAAGGGGCCTTCATCTTTCACAAGACAGGCCTGGCCCAGCTCCACTGCCACAGACCTGCCCTGCCCTGCCCCACGCCATTCCTTCCCAGCACTCCCGCTTTCCCTATCACACCGACTCCTCACAGCCAAACACTTCCACTATTGGGTAAAACACGCTTTACATGCCTATCCTCCAGAACCACACACATCATAGCCACAACTAGAACCCGTTCAGTATCCACAAGAAATGACAGACTCTCAACACGTACCCACCACCATCACCCCATCTTCAAATCCCAGCAGACCGCACCCGTGACCCAACTTTACACTACACATATACAATTCATAATCAAGGAGAATCCCATAATCAATGTCCAGCAGCCTGCCATTGCCAATAAGACCGCGCTAATCCTACCCAACAACACAGCAACCCACCCCCAGACTCACTTGACCCTGCCTCTCAGTCCACCTAAACCCAGTGAAGCACTATTAGGAGCTTTACTTAATGTAAGATCCCTAGGAGCTCATGCAATTGACATACATGACTGCATATTAGAACTCAAACTTGACTTCCTGGTCCTCACTGAAACATGGCTGCTCAATGCCTCAGGCTCACAGATCACTTTAGCCGCCCCGCCGAGTACACCCTCCTTAGAGCCAATCGCTTAGATGTTATAGGCGGAGGAGTGGCCATAATCCACAAAACCTCACTACAGTTCAGGGAGGGTAAAATGGAATCACTCGAGGGATACGGAACTCTCGCTCTCAAGTTAGCCACCAGCCCGAAGTCAACAATTAAGTTCCTAATAGTATACAGATCACCAAGTGCCTCACCTAACCCGGATATAGACCTACCTCTATTGATCACACCTCCACTCAAACCCAAAACCAAGTATATACTCCTAGGAATCCTCAATTTAGGTTTCAATGACCCGCGAGACAGCCAAGCAACAACTTGCCACAAGGCATTCTGTGAGATGCAATTCACTCAAATAGTGAACGCCCCCACCCGTTCCAAAGGCAGAATCATTGACTGGATACTCACATTAAACACTGCTGTGACTATAGCAGACATCCTCAAGGTGCAATGGACCGACAATCATTTAATTTATTTTAGCATAAACCTAAATTCAGATCCAATGACTAAAACTCCCAAACAAGCACCTATCCAGGTCAGGAACACATGCAAACCTACCCCTGAAAATCTAAACCCCTTACTCAGTGAACTTCTCAACTCCAAATCTTTAGACTACACTGATATTGAAAACATCTCAGACCATTACTACCAATGCCTAAAATCCGCAATAGACGAAGTAGCCCCGCTCGAAACTAAAATACCCAAACCCAAACGCAGCTCCCCATGGTTCAATGATGATCTCATAGAACTTAGAAGGGAAAAAAGAGCCCTAGAACACCTAATCAGAAAAAAACACTCCCCAGAACTCCAAACCAAACTGCAACAACTGTCCAAAACCTACAAACACAACATACTCATCCACAAAGCTAACTCACTTAATAATCGGATCGCCTACGCAGCCTCCAATACAAAATAATTATTCACCATCATTAAAGAACTTGAATCCCCCATCCAACCCATCAGCCCCATTACCATCAGCAAAGCTTGGTGTACCACCATACAGGATGACTATCCTCCAAAGTGAACACAATCCAAAGTAATATAGCCTCACAAAAAAACCTCCTCAAGCCTACCAATACTCCTTCCCATCCACCTGACGCCATCATAAGATCTGATGTACCTGAATTCCACTTTAAACAAGTCACCAATGATCAATTCCTCAAAACTATAGCTTTCCTTAAACCATCCAACTGTAAAGGCGACAACTTCCCTGCTAAAGTAGTCAAAGACTGCGCCACTACATTATCACCCATCATCACCAACTTTGTTAACGAATCCTTCAAATCCAGCGAAATACCAGCATCTATCAAAGCAGCATGTGTCACACCCCTACTTAAAAACCCACACTAGACCCCACCAACCAGACAAATTATAGGCCCATAACAACAGTACCCTTCCTCCTTAAAATCATTGACAAAATAGCCTACTCCCAAGTACAAATCCACCTAGAACAGAACCACCTGCTAGGGGACAGACAATAAGGATTCCGGCCCAGCCACAGCACGGAGACTGCCCTCCTTGACCTAAAAACCAGATGAATTCCATTAGGGACTCGGGCAAACTGGGCATTCTTTTATTACTAGATCTCTCCGCTGCGTTTGATTTAGTCGACCATGACAAATTATGCTGTACCCTTTCCACCAATTTCCACTTCTCCAAGAAAGCCACGACTTGGATAAAATCCTTTCTCTCAGACCGTACATCAAGAGTCGCCCTAGGAGAAGAAGCAGCCGTTCCCATCCCTGTACCTCTGGGAGTACCACAAGGATCCTGCCTCTCCCCAACGCTATACAATGTATACACAAAGCTACTCTTCGCAGCACTAGATGCCATGGGAGTAATTTATACAAACTTTGCCGACAATACGCAAATACATATCCCCATCTCAGGCAACCTCGAACAGGATAAAGCTTGTATCAACAACATGTATTCCCTTGTCCAAAACTGGATGGCAAACAATAGTCTCTGCCTTAACGGAGAAAAAACTGAGATCCTCATAGTCGGCTCCCCAGCCAGACTCAGCAAACTCCCCCCTGACTACACCTCCATCCTGATAGATGGCACCCCCATCACCATATCACACAAAGTCAAAACTTTAGGAGTTCACCTTGACTCTAATCTCACTATGAAAAACCATATTAGCGCCCTTGCCTACTCCACAGCATACACAGATAAACTTATTACCTTAATCAGACCCCTCATTTCCACCGAAAAACTGCCTGACACTCGCCAGCAGCCTAATCCTCACAAAGCTAGATTATTGCAATGTTTTATTGCTAGGCACCTCAAAACAAAACTAACCAAACTACAGCTTCTACAAAAGAAGGGACTTAGAGCAGCCCTAGATATTAACAGAAGAGAACACATCTCCCAACATAGAAGAGATGCACATTGGCTACCAGTACAAGCAAGAATTCTCCACAAAACCCTCACCATCACCCATTAATGCATCTCTGACAAGGACCATATCGACCTCAGTCAAAGCATCTCCCGCAAAAACACAACTAGATCCCTCACAGCCAGCAACAATTTACACCTCCACATCCCACTCTTCACAACCTCCAGAGCAGGCAATACCAGCTTCCCCATAGCAGCCCCCAGCCTCTGGACCTCGCTCCCCACCCACCTCGCCAATGAGACTTCCTTCCAGAAGTTCGAGAAACAACTAAAAACCTGTTTATTTAATAAATACTAGCCACCTAAGCTAATACTAATACAACTATGTAACCACACTGTTTATAACCAAAGACTTCATGACTATGCAACCCAAGATGTATGAATAAGAAGTAACATAACCATGCTGTAGTAACCAAAGACTTCATGACTATGCAACCCAAAATGTATGAATAAGAAGTAACATAACCATTCTGTAGTACCCAAAGACTTCATGACTATGCAACCCAAGATGTATGAATAAGAAGTAACATAACCATGCTGTAGTAACCAAAGCCTTCATGACTATGCAACCCAAGATGTATGAATACGAAGTAACATAACCGTGCTGTAGTAACCAAAGACTTCATGACTATGCAACCCAAGATGTATGAATAAGAAGTAACATAACCGTGCTGTAGTAACCAAAGACCTCATGACTATGCAACCCAAGATGTATGAATAAGAAGTAACATAACCGTGCTGTAGTAACCAAAGACTTCATGACTATGCAACCCAAGACGTATGAATAAGAAGTAACATAACCGTGCTGTAGTAACCAAAGACTTCATGACTATGCAACCCAAGACGTATGAATAAGAAGTAACATAACCGTGCTGTAGTAACCAAAGACTTCATGACTATGCAACCCAAGATGTATGAATAAGAAGTAACATAACCGTGCTGTAGCAACCAAAGACTTCATGACTATGCAACCCAAGATGTATGAATAAGAAGTAACATAACCGTGCTGTAGTAACCAAAGACTTCATGACTATGCAACCCAAGATGTATGAATAAGAAGTAACATAACCGTGCTGTAGTAACCAAAGACTTCATGACTATGCAACCCAAGATGTATGAATAAGAAGTAACATAACCGTGCTGTAGTAACCAAAGACTTCATGACTATGCAACCCAAGATGTATGAATAAGAAGTAACATAACCGTGCTGTAGTAACCAAAGACTTCATGACTATGCAACCCAAGATGTATGAATAAGAAGTAACATAACCGTGCTGTAGTAACCAAAGACTTCATGACTATGCAACCCAAGATGTATGAATAAGAAGTAACATAACCGTGCTGTAGTAACCAAAGACTTCATGACTATGCAACCCAAGATGTATGAATAAGAAGTAACATAACCGTGCTGTAGTAACCAAAGACTTCATGACTATGCAACCCAAGATGTATGAATAAGAAGTAACACAACCGTGCTGTAGTAACCAAAGACTTCATGACTATGCAACCCAAGATGTATGAATAAGATCTAACACAACCGTGCTGTAGTAACCAAAGACTTCATGACTATGCAACCCAAGATGTATGAATAAGAAGTAACACAACCATGCTGTAGTACCCAAAGACTTCATGACTATGCAACCCAAGATGTATGAATAAGAAGTAACATAACCATGCTGTAGTACCCAAAGACTTCATGACTATGCAACCCAAGATGTATGAATAAGAAGTAACATAACCATGCTGTAGTAACCAAACACTTCATGACTATGCAACCCAAGATGTATGAATAAGAAGTAACATAACCATGCTGTAGTAACCAAAGACTTCATGACTATGCAACCCAAGATGTATGAATAAGAAGTAACATAACCGTGCTGTAGTAACCAAAGACTTCATGACTATGCAACCCAAGATGTATGAATAAGAAGTAACAAAACCGTGCTGTAGTACCCAAAGACTCCATGACTATGCAACCCAAGATGTATGAATAAGAAGTAACATAACCGTGCTGTAGTAACCAAAGACTCCATGACTATGCAACCCAAGATGTATGAATAAGAAGTAACATAACCATGCTGTAGTACCCAAAGACTTCATGACTATGCAACCCAAGATGTATGAATAAGAAGTAACATAACCATGCTGTAGTAACCAAAGACTTCATGACTATGCAACCCAAGATGTATGAATAAGAAGTAACATAACCATGCTGTAGTAACCAAAGATTTTATGACTATGTAACCTAAGATGTATGAATAAGAAGTAACATAACCATGCTGTAGTACCCAAAGACTTCATGACTATGTAACCCAAGATGTATGAATAAGAAGTAACATAACCATGCTGTAGTAACCAAAGGCTTCATGACTATGCAACCCAAGATGTATGAATAAGAAGTAACATAACCATGCTGTAGTAACCAAAGCCTTCATGACTATGCAACCCAAGATGTATGAATAAGAAGTAACATAACCATGCTGTAGTAACCAAAGCCTTCATGACTATGCAACCCAAGATGTATGAATAAGAAGTAACATAACCATGCTGTAGTAACCAAAGATTTTATGACTATGTAACCTAAGATGTTGGATTAAGATGTATTTACGCCGTGATACCTAAGGGTTTGAGCGTGTAACCAAATGCAATAAATAAAATAAAAATGTTAAAAAAATGAACAAGCACCAATCAATTTGAATGTAGCCAGGTCTAGTACAGTCGTTTTTTGTTCTGTATGACCTTTTCCCTCTACCCCCACCCCCTCCCGTCTCTCCCCACTCTGCGTCATGCACTTGCACTATCCAACAATCATTAGGCATAGTACTTTAGTTTATTGATTTATGCTCTTTTCCTTCCCCCCTTTTCTCTCATTCCTTCCTTCATGCACGTGGACTAGTAGAAATGCACCTGGACTAGTATGCTACTTATTTTTGTTAGATCATTCGGAAACTTCAAGGCCTAAGAATGACGACTGTATTCCCATGTTCCCTTCCCGCCTTGAAGCGCTTTGAAGCACTTCACCTGTGTTACAAATAAACAATTACAATTACAATTACAGTTACATTTACAATTACACTCACAATTACAATTTGCCACGTAGGATGACATCATAGCTGGCGCACATTGAGGTATAAAGCCTTTTTGTGATCAAAGTGTAACTGAGAGTGTGTGAGCTACAATTTGTGGTTGGCCAGATTTCCCTACGTTTTTGAACTGATAATAAAGTAGTATTTTGACATATTCTTTGAGTCTGTCCAGTTATTTAGTTCCAAGATCATTTATTATGGTAATCCCACTCAGCGCAAAAGAACACCCAAAGGTACTAGTACACATACCACACCCCTTCCTCATGCCCCCTGCTGACTATGTGCACAGTGGTGGATTTTGGAATATTTTCTTTTTGCTGTCCAAGGCAGACTCCTTTTCTTTGTGCAACATGCATTGCCATGATGTGCTATGGCAGTTGGTTCACTTCAGATGGGACTTTGCAAGTGATACTCCAGGTCGCATGTACATTCTGACATGTTCAGTGAGGATAACTGACATGCTCATTTACTGAGGAACTTGATCCGACATTCAGGTAAACATTATGAGGACCCATGATGTGCATTATATGGGGAATATGTGTGACAGGGTCCTTACACTCTACGGAACATGTCTCTGTTGTAATTTCAGGTCACTTTGCACAGGCAGCTCTCACCCACCCTGTGAATGCACCCAGATCCCTCTCCTTCTATCCAATTCCCCATTCCCTCTGCTGGACACTGACCCTCCTGACACAAATGAGGAGGTGCAATATTGGTGGTGGTGGTGAAAGATACACAGCACACGAGGTAAGGGAGTACACTGTCATGCATCTAGTGATATGTGGGTGATTGTCACAGTCTACAGAGTATTGTGGAAGTTGTTTTGACCTGTGCAGCATGCTGGTCGTACCTGTCCACTGAAGTTGCTTATGCGGTGCGCTTGTTTCTGGTGCCTAGACATACACTGACTGATTAGTTTGTTGCTAGGTTATTTCTGTCATGTCCTGTGAGCCTTGAATGCCATATGTGCCATGATTGTTGTCAAGTAGCCACTCCATCCTGCATGTGCATCCTACACACCTGAGTCTCACCTTCCACATAAGGGGAAGTTCTCTGTGACATGCAGCAGCATTATTTTGACATTTCACATGTTTGCATGGTCATGATGAGTGAGTTATGCTGTATTTTGATGGAGAAGTGCCGATGTAAGTGTTCAACATGTGAGTGTCTGTTGCAATGTTCACTGTAACAGCTGTATCGCTTTTAGTGACAACTTACTTCATTTCTCAAGGTGTGTGTACATGCGTCGTGTTGATGTAATTGGAAGTTCAGTGCGTGTGTGTGTGCATTGCTTACTGGGACCTACGGTGTACATCATGATCATGGGGACATGTACATGTTTAGGGTACCAGGCACACACATGAGGGGTGATGTTGCAGGGGAGGGGTGGGCAGTGGATTCTCATCATGGTATGCACTGGCAACCAGAGAAGGTTACTGATGGAAGCAAATCACACTGTCTCAGGTAGGGGTGTGAGTGGAAGGTGTATGGAGCGTGTGTAATATCTGGCCTGCAGGTGTGGCTCAGTTGCTGTAGTACAGACTGTGAACATGACTGTACAGTTCCTTGTTGGGGGTAGGACAGGCACAGACAATGAGACATAGCCAGCCAAGGTCTGTCTGCTTCCTTCCACATTGATGTTCTGATGATATTGTACAGGTCTGGTCTGTGATGAGCATACTGCCATGCAGTGTATGCAGGTGTTCCATCAGTATGACTGCAGACTGACTTCCTCGTAGGAAATGATGCTGGATGGGAAATAGTGTACAGGCTTACAATGGGCGAGGGTGCAGGGCCATGAGGGTGATGTTCAGGAACCCTATTTTGGTGAATCCATTGATATCTAGTGCATCTGCGTGTGCGACACATTTCAACTTCTTTTCCCTTGCCTCCCCCTTCGCATCCTTATCCTACTCTGATACTGTTTAATTCAGTAGAGGGAATATGTCCACACCTTTTTCTTTCGTAATTATTTCCTTCTACATTGGCGATATGTGCCATGTGGGCATGCATGATGGATTTTTAGAGGAGCAGTTACATGCTTTTTCATGAAATCCTGCCCCCCTGCCTCCCTATATGTTGGAAGTCTGAGATCGTGCCGTGTTTGACACCAGCAGTTGTACCAATACTGCAGCATATATTCGAAGGAAGATACCCATTGAGACAACCCTATCGAATATATCCCCGAAAAGACAACAATCTGAGGGAGGAACTCCCTGAAGTAATATGAAAAAGAGCAAAGAGAGAAGCTAGTGACGTCACAAGAGACATGTTTGATGTCCCGAAATATTGGCTGAAATGGATGCATGGATCCTATAGAAACTAAGGACGAAGTAAAGAGACAAGTGAACTTTTAAATACAAAGAAGATTACACATGCATGAAGTGCTGCAGAGAATCAACCGTACAGTAATTGTACAGACGCTGAAATGCAAGGAAGACTAAGTCATCATAGAAGCTGGCTATATGTAGTGAATAGAATGCAGACGAAGATGCCACTGTATAGAAGCTGGACATCGGTATCATGAATTTTAGTAAGCCAGGACCCATGAAGAAGAAAGGGAGAAATTGTGAGCAAGAATAAGCTGAAATCGTGGAGCTGCATGGCAGGCTGTCTGGCCTGGTATCAAAACTGAAGCAGCCAAGGTTGGTTATCTATTCTTGAAAGGAGTGAACGTGCGAAGGATGAATCATCTTTTGTTAAGGTGCAAGGAAGGAACACCAAGAGTGCCACATTTTATTCATTTAAGACATTTAAAACCTGCAACATGGACCAAATTGTGGTTTCCTGTCACATGAGCCAAGGATGAAAATAGAGTTGAACTTGGAGTCCTAGAACAACAATAGTTAGTTCTCGCACTCCCATTTATTCCCAGAAACAAGGATACTTTGCAAGGCCAAGTTCAAAGACAATCTTCATGGAAGAAGGTGTGGGTGATGAGAGATGTTGGGCTAATTGGGTGGGGAGGTAAAGTCAAGTCCACCTCCTGGCACCTGGGTTTGAGCTTACGTGCTGCTAAGTGAACCGAATGTTCCAGACATGGTACAAGCATGCCAACCAATTGTAGAGGTCCATATAACAAAGGACCTTATAGTTTAAAGTCCAATTGAAAACCATGTACTTAATGATTTTAAGGATGACATGTTTTAGAGGTAGGCATATATTGTCCACCTGACAGTGGGCAGCCAATCACAATCCTAGTACCTATGTAATGTATACTTAGATGTTCCCCTTGAACGTATCACAATCCCTAGTAGGTTTTTCATTATTTGCCACGTAGTATGACATTACCTCTGACATATTTTTAGTATAAAGTCTATGTTTTGTGAAAAGATTGCAGAGAGAAATTGAGCGAAAGTCTGTTGATGTCCATTGTTACTCCCTGTTTTAGATAACTGATAATAAAACAGTACTTTGCCACCTTCTTAGGTTGGTTTGGTTATTTGGAGTTATTCTGTGAACCCATCCATTGCATGCATGTTACTAAAGAGCCATAAACTCAGATTGGTGATGGGGCAGAGAGAGCCCACGCATCCCCTACGGAGATGCATGCAGGAGCAAGCACCCCACATCCTTCCACCCCTACTGAGCCTGCTCCCAGTGCTGCTGCTGCTACGCTAGGTTGACTCAGACCTGCTACACCTGCACCCACTGGGGTATTATTGTGAGGTGCCCCTAAGGGGCTCCAAACCCCTGATCCTGAACGGGATTGGTTGACTGTGCACTGCCAGTCCAAGCCCACCCTGTGTACTAATTCCCTGTGTCATGTCATGCGGACCAACAACTGTGGCAATGCTCTCTGGCCCTGCAGCCCATTGCCCTGATAGGGTAGCCCCCTAGCTTCATGGCCCCAGGGCCTGGCTGACCTATGAGCGGCCCCTGAGTGGGTGTCATGGAGGCACCTGTAGTCACCTGCTGATGAACCCCCGGCCCACCCAGTATGATGGGAAGCTGTGCCACCCCCACCAGGTCAATGCCTGGCCCTGTGGTGACCCAAAGTAAAGCCCACTGCCCCACCTGCATCTCCCCTATGTGGCACCCTGCAGTGCCCGTCTGTGAAGGTGGGCCAATATGGCTGTGCAGGCACACTGCTTGGTGGGGGACCCCCCCCATCTCTGAAATGCCAGTGGTCGCCCCTAATACCTCATCCGGCTGTATTGTGGTCCTCCCACACCCACAGGTAACTGCTGCATATGAGACAGCTGAGGCACCAGTTCCTGCACCACAGAAGAGTTGTGCATCATGACCCCAGCCCCCTACACTCATCGCCTTGGGTAGTTGGCACCCCCTGTGCTACATTACTTGGAACCGTGTCCCCGTTGTTCGCAGATGCTGCCTGTGGCACATCTAACCCCCTTACTGTGCTACCCGGGCCAATGCTTGGTGTATCCAGCCCCCCTATTTCCCCAGCACAGCACATGCCTGTGATAGGATCATGCTCACTGGGGACCGCCTGAACACCCGACTCACCCTTTTCATGCTTCCCTACCTTTTCTTTGCTGGTGGGATTGCTGCCCTCAGAGGGACATTGTTTCTCTTGGTGTGTGAACCCTCTGGGTCTACTGTTGCTGTGTTCTGTTGCTTCCCCCCCCCCCAGCGGTGCCTTCTAACTGCTCCATCACTTTATCTTTGCCTCTATCCTGCAATAATGCAAAGAGGGCTGAACCCTTAGCAGGATCTATGCCCCTGCTTGAAATGCCCGAATTGGTTAAGTCCCACACCAAACTCCCTTGGCGCCAGTGCCCTACTCCCCACCGCACATAGCCCATAAACGCGTGTGGCAGCTCTGTGAAAGCAGAAGCGCCCTGTGCTATTGAGCCACTCCTATCCTCTCCTCTATCCCTTGACCGGACTGTCCTTGCACCACGCTGCAGTCCCTCCTCGCTCCCCCAGCACACGCCTGATGCCAGTGGCACTGCCACTACCAACGCGACAAGGAGCAACACACAAGCAGCCTCCTCACCCCCCCCCCCATCCCCACCTCCATAAAAACACTAACAGGCCAATTATGCCCGCATTCCCTACAATGGTCCACCCCGGGTCCACCCTTCTCTTCCCTCACCCGCTCAACCCCTCTCCAAGTTGCTCCCCTGGCCCGGGGATGGCGAAAAAAAATGTTTTGCATGCCACACGGGCCAAGGAAACAGGCAGGGCCCAGGCAGGATAGCAGGCCGGACGGCAGTGGCTATCCACGTGAGGCTCCAATACCGAGGAAACTGAAGTGGACTGCAGGTCCTTCGGCATTGGCATGGCAGCAGGTCAGCAGGTGGCAGCCTGGGATCAGCAAGTGGAGGTGACGCCCAGTGCTCATCCAGGCCACCTCTGCCGCCTTTTAAATCTGATTTTTGGCACCGCCGGCTGCCAGCCACCCAGCCACCTGCTGCACCTGCATTGTTGTGCTCGGCTGGCTTCCTACTGTCCCCAGCCAGTCTTGGGTGGCTGCTACCCACCCATCCCTGCTGCCCCTTGATCAGAGCAGGAACTCAGTTTCAGAGGCATTTAAAAGGTACATGCTTATTATCAGGGGGACGTTCAGTCCATTACGATTTACGTATTGAGGGTTCATGCGTCGGTAACGGGTAATGGATGTAGCTGGATATGGGATGATCTGGCTCTTGGAGTCATATCCATGCTACTTTCTTAGTTGATCTGTAAAGCCAAGTGACCCTGTGATCTGTATTTGTATGCTTGGGAGAGTGATTTGGAAAATGCAAATGAGCCTGCCCAGGTTTTCAGATTTGTATGCGAAGGATGTACATGGAGGATAAGTGCGATTGTTTGAGTAAAAGGCACACACCACATGTCCACCCCGGACTGCTATTCTCAGGTTGTTGTTTTTGGCCCAACTGTACTTGCCATGTTTCACCATCGAAGGCCATCGGGGATGTGGCTATGGTGAGACTTTCACACTGGATGTAATTCATGTGAATTATGTCTGGACAAGCTGATTGCATATGTGCTGACCCTATTACTGGGAGCTTCTTAAGATCTGTGCTGCCTAATGGTTCTCTTTTATTGACTGACCTTTTAAACAGATCTATCAATTATTATATTTGCTGCTATACTCAGTTCCGATTTTTGAAGGAGATCCATATTCATTGTATTTTACCATAGTGTTTTAAACTAATATATTTTTTTTGTGCAATTTCATGTGTTTTTGCTAATTTTTGTATTAAGTGCATTTTATACATTGTTAAAAAAAAATCTTTAACTGTTTATCCCCATGGTTTTTATTGCCTTAGTCCCTCTGTGACCTACACCGGTTTGAATGACACGTAAGGGACTTAGGAGCCAGGTAGCTTTGGAGGCCTCTCGGGATTCTATTCCCCCCGTAGTGTTGGCTCTTTCTCCTTCCTCAATGGATGGTATTCCATCAGGAAAACCCATCTCTATTTCTTTGTGCAAGTCACAACATACAATAGTAGATACTTTGGAAGATTGTGTTTCCAAAAAATGTCTGGCTCATGCCCAAATTCATTCGCAAGAAAGGACTGATTTATTTAAGCTGATGGGTATTACTCCACGCACTCCAGCCAATAATAGCTGCATCTTCACTGCAAATCAAGATATTTCAATAGATGCACAGGAGGATCGTCTGGCGGCTATTATAGCTTCAAATTTGGAGGAAGGGGGCAGCCTACTCAGGGCAAAGATACACACTGATCACCTGAATGTTAGCACGGTGAACTCTGTGCACCCAACCCCCGTTCCACTCCAACCTAGGCTGCCTTTACCTGCCTCAATGTCGGATGATTCTGTTATGAATGCTAGTGAATCTTCTGCCCCTTCTAAAGAGTCTTCTGTGCAACAATTGCCTCCAGCCGAGGCTGATGGGAACTGTGGTACTTCTGGTATTAACATATCAACTGTGGCATTTTCCTCTGGTAAGGAGGTTAACCATACTTCCTCTATTCATGTTACTCTCTCTGCTACACCTCTGGGCATTGCCAACAATCCCATAGTGACACCCATATTGTTTAAAACTCCTCTTACTAGACCTTTGATTAATTCCCCTAAAATAAAATCTCACACTGGTTCTCAGAGTAAACCTATCCAAGGGAAAACAAATTCTAATTTCTTTGGAAAAAGGACAGCTACTAGTACCCTTATGAAACCTCCGCTCTCAGTCTCATCAGTGGCCACTTTGGATCATACACATCTGGTGGACGTAGTAAAGAAGTTGGACACTGAAGACCCTGGAGACAATGATATTGATGATATTAGTATCATAGAGTGTGCAGATAAGGCAATAGCAGAGAGTCATTTGGATCCTAACTCCATTAATGTAAATAATGTTACTCAGCAAACCTGTGATGCCTCCTATGGGGGCTCTCCTTCGGAACCCACTGATTTTATTGATGAGTATACTGAAAAGCAAAATTGGCTTTGAGAAAGGGGTTTACTTCTAGATTTACAAAAGGATCATGCTAGCCAGTCTGTTATGCACCACACCCTTAAAGAGGCAGATGACAGAATGAAATTAACTCAACCCACTTTATCTGCATTGAATATGGTTCTTAGTTCTTTTGTGAGTCTTTATGACAATATATGGTCAGAGGTCAGATCACACTCTCTCTTACTCTCTGGAATCTATAACAGGCTGGAAGATCTGGGTAGATTTGAAGAATTGGTTACAATTATTAAGGAAGAACATCCCTTAATAACAAAACAGTCTTCAGACTCTGTTCTCTCTACTCATCCGACCACGGAAGTACCTTCGACAAGATACCCTTAAGTGTTCAAACGGCTACTCTCCCAGGGGACCCCATTAATAGGGCCCCAGGAACTTCCTCTCATGGTTTGGACAGGGGGATCTCTCATCAACTCCCCATGATCTCCCCTATGAAGGCTGAGGCTACACAAGCGGGTTATATCCCTGATGTAGATCCCGCTATTACCAAACTACTAGTAGAGAAAGCCCTAGGGGGGTTGATCCCTAAATCTTTAAGCCTACTTCCTAAGGGTCTATCCTGAGGACCTACCATTCAAGTAATGGCTGAGTCAGTTAAGGGAAATAATATTGTTTCATTATTAGATTCTAAACCTGACTTTACCGTGGAAAAACTGGCTGACATTATCGACCTCACTAAGGCTTAGGCTCAGTCAAAGGGCTTTGCTCATGCAGTTAAAAAAAACCATAATCAACAAATAAAGAAAACAAAAAATCAGAAGAATATGAAACAAATAAATTCCTATACTAATCAATTTTTTAAAAATCTTTTTTTGGCAAGTGCCCGTGTCTGTGCAACAATTCCCTCCCCTTCTAAGGGGATTACGAATCTGGTAGAATTAGCAGGACCTGTGAGCGCTACTCCTATTGTAGCTACTGCTTCTGCTGGAGTAACCTCATTATCGTCTGTTTCGGCTATACCCAGTCAGCCTGATCTTTTGGTACTTAGTCCTATACTAGGGGAGAATATTCCTGGGGTGGAGGTTGCCTCTACTGGGCAGATCGAGGAAACTTCTGTGACCTGTCTCCCAAAAACAGTTCTAACTCAACCGGAGCCTATAAACAATACCGCTCCAGTTATATTGGATCCCCAAACTGTATGTAAGCAGACAGAACCTGTTTCTGATGCAATTTCCCTAACTACTCCTTGCAATGTTCCATCTACATTAGTTCCTACCGATCCTGAGCCTATTATTACTCCGTTATCAGCGAATTTGGTCAACCTCAACATGGTAAAACAACTATTTCAGGAGTTATTTACTACAAACTTATCTACTGGGGGGATTCCCATTCCAGCTACGTGTTTGCCCAAGGATGGGGCCCCGAATACCTTTTCTTCCACTATAGATAGCCTTCCTTCCTGTCACTCCGACGGTCATCTGACCAATAGAGAGTCTACAACGGGGGCGAGTGTTACTGGATTTAGACCAGTGGAGGGCCTCATGTTCCTAATTCCCTTAACTTAACTCAGTCTAAGGTGCCAAATGGAGGTTTAATTAATGGCCATCAAACCTCCTCCACCAGCCCTGAATTCTCTCAAAATGAGAATATTTCTCATTTGCCTGAAAGATTTCCGTCGGGACCATATGCCTCTCAAAATAGGTCTACATTAAGGGGTGCAAGGGGCACTGATCTGGAAGCTGATTCGTTAAGTCAGTTTACTAAATGTATAACTGACTCTTTACCTCATCCAGTGGAGGCTAAAGATTCTCTTGATATTTTGCAGCTTACTAGCCTTTGGGGTCAGGATATGCCTATCTGTCTCAATCATGGAAATATTCTAAAAATGTTCCATCAACTTCCCTCTCTTTCACTCATTTCTTGTTATGATATGGAGAGGATTTTCTTTCCCATTAAGGGACGCGTAGATTTGAGAAATATTGTTCTGAAATCTAGACTGGTCTTAGAACTAATAATGGCCCAAAGGGATGGTTTAATGCAGCTTGGTTTTGAAGTAAATTTATTACACACTAATCATCCGCCTGGTAAATATGGAGGGGGTGAAGAGTATAGGGGAAACCTTACAATGGTGTACCATCCAGAAAGAATTCCGCAATATCAGCGCAGGCAATTTATGCCCAGATTCAATGGAAACGCTAGAAGCTGGGCTCAGGTTACCTCTGGTTTGTGGAAATGATCTTTCCTCTAAGTGCCCTGTTACACCTATACATGCTCCAGCCCTGAATAAGTTCATTTTTCTCTCCTGGAATTCTAGGGGAAGTATTTATCTTTTTACTAATACTGATACAGTACGTATGATTAGGGCTTCACACTGTTTCTTCTTACAAGAAACCTGGATGCTCTCCCCACCCGCTGTCGATGGATTTGTTATTCATTCCCAAAGTGCTAAATCCAGTTCAGGAGGGAGGGCCTCTGGGGGCCTTCTTATTGGAACTAGAGCCTCTTTTGGCTTTAGGAGCAAGGTTGTTGCGGATACGCCTTTTGGTATTCTGGCTTTGGATGTCACTTCCCTTGATGGCCTGGTTAATATTCTTCTTATTAATGTATATTGGCATAAGGGGATTGCTGTGCTTGAGTCGTTTTTGGAAAGTTTCACGGATCTAGTAATTACATGGAGATCTTTATCCCAGGGGGAAGTTGATCTTGGCTGGAGATCTAAACTCTGACTGTTCCATTTCATCCGAGGCCAAATATGATGATCTGGCCTTGATTGGGGAGGACGATAATCGGCGAGGACAGAAATTTGATTGGGGTAAACTTTGGAATTTAGCCCTGGACTTGGTTGGGCTAACTTGCCTTAATGGTTACTATGATGCTACTCTTCCATCATGTCCCACTTAGCATAGAGGTCTTTCAGTGTCTACTATAGACTATGTCTTTGTAGACTACTCCTTGTCTTCTCTCTTGCCTAAGGTTGAGGTTTCTTTTAACCCATGGAGTGACCATGGGTCGTGGGTAGTTACTTTTCCCTCTCCCTTCCCCATGAAGTTATTGCCCACTGGGGGCTCTTGTCATCTTATCTCAGTGGGACAAGGGACAGGGATACGTTGGTCACCTGCTAATATTAATCTTCTTAATCGTAAATTGATTTCCTCGTTTAACTATACTTCTCTTTCGTGGAAATTGGCAGTGTTTAACACTTTAAACTTTGACAGTTTTCTTGGTGCTCTCCATGTTAGTATCTCGGGTTCTCTTAGGAAAGGTTTCCCTAAAAAATCCCACTCTCATAGGTTTGATCAGGAGTTGGCCTATGAAAAGGCGCTTACTAGAAAACTTATTAGAGAGGTCCAAGCACTCAAAATTGACTGGGATTATAAAAAAGCCAAAATTAAAACAATCCGCTAAAAATATAAAAATTATTGCAAATCTAGGAAATCTAGTCTGCTACAAAATGATGCGGAGTCTATGCTTATAGTACTTGTTAAGAGAGATCTTAGGGCTTTCTGGGCCATTTTCTCTAGCCAAGATGATGTGATGGTGGCTGATCAGTTGAATGCCATTCCCGAGGATCAGTGGGTAGAGCACTATACTGAACTCTATGGCACAGGGGGAGAGGGGCTAGAACCTTGTACAACGGGGCAGAATGATTTAACTGTTCCTTGGGTCCCTCTCATTGATATTGAGATAATACTTGGTCTCATTGCCAGAGCTAAGACTTCAAGGGCCCTGGGCCCAATGGTTTAAAAAATAATACCTTTAAAGCGGAAACGGAAATTTGGGCAAAACTTTTATGTTTGTTATTCCAAGATATTGTTGTCTCTGGCAATGTTCCAACCAGTTGGCAGACGGCACATATTGTCCCCATCTTTAAGAGAGGCCAAGGAACTTTGGTCAAAAATTACAGACCAATCTCTCTTATTGATGCGGACTGTAAACTCTTTGCCTCTATGCTTCTCTCCCATCTCACTGTCTGGATTAAGGAAAACCATATTCTCCCGAAGCAACAAACAGGGTTCAGGGCTGGCCATTCTACCATTCTCAATGGTTTTATCCTATCTGCCCTCCAAACCTCAACCTGGGGAAAATATGGTGCTTCTCTGTATGTTGCTTCAATTGATTTGTCAAATTCTTTTGACCTAGTAATTAGGTCAAGACTCTGGGGAAAGTTGTCAAAGTGGGGGATTCCCCCAGGTCTCTTATCCCTAATAATGGCAATGTATGAGAATTCAGGGGTCCATATTAGGATAGATCTTGAAGGAACTCTTTCCAGAAGGGTTAGGACTCGTATTGGGGTTAGACAGGGCTGTTCTTTAGCCCCATGCCTTTTTATCCTCTATCTTGCTGATATTGAGGAATTTCTTGGAAATTCAGGCATGGTCAATGCTAAATTGGGGGATCTTAGGCTCTCATGGTTGGCATATGCCGACGATTTTCTTCTTTTTGACCATACTAAAGTCGGCCTTCGGAGGCTCATATGCAAATTTGAAGAATATGCCACCCTTAATGGTTTAAAAATCAACCCGTGTAAAACTCGTACTATGGTCTTCTCAAGGGGGAGAGAGGGGAACAAAAAAATCTGGAAAATTGGCGGGGCAAAAATAATCAGAGCACATAAAATTGTCTACTTGGGATTCCTTATTCTGGCTCAGCCATTGAATTAAGGCGTTCTCTCAGACATAAAATGCTCCCGCTTATTTCCCAATTGATTAAGCTTGATAATAAGTATGGTATGTTCTCATTTAAGCCTATTGTCGATTTCTTTAAGGGTAAGGTGACCCCAAAACTAATCTATGGAATGGAACTGCACTATCTAGCCCTTTTGACCTTTTGGGATACACTTGAGGGTATTTATTGGAGGAAAATTTTGAAATTACCTAATAGTGTCCCAATAGTAGCTATAAAATACGAATTGGGCTTGGTCTCTCTGCGAGTTAGAAATCTCTGGAGAGTCTTAACCCTTTTCTCTGCCTTGCTCTCTCCCAAACAGGACACCCTATATGTTGATGTGGGTAAAACTCTCTATGTAAATGGATCTTCAGACCGTAATCCATATTTTACTAGTTTCTGTGACCTCTTTGATAGGACGCTATCAGACCTCTCCACAGATAGGGATACCCTGTTAACAAATCCCAAAAAAGTCAAGGAATCCCTTTTTAGTGCTGATTGGAGTCACACGCTTGAAAAATTGCATGTCTATCCTTCTCTTCATGATTTACAATTTGACCATAAGAAGAGAGGTTGCCTGTCTTTTATATTGACTCAATTCCCTAACCATCATTATCGCTCACTTCTTCTTAAGCTTAGATGGAATCTCCTCCCTACCAGGGAAGTTCTTCATAGAAGGAGGGAGATTAGTGATTCAGATCTTCTATGTCGGTTTTGTCATACTCCTGGGGTAATTGAATCTACTCGATATCTCTTTCTAGATTGTACAGCTTTGAAAGGTCCTAGGGATCTTTATCTAGGAAGATTCAATACCCTGGGTATTTTAGGGGCAGAAAATCTCATATGGTCTCGGTGTCTTGCCACTTCTAATATTAAAGATGGTCTTGCTGTGGCTGGATTTATCAAATTTTTAGATTTGTATGCGCCTGCCCTTTGATTTAACTGTTTGATAATCTGTTTTATGAAACTGTTGTAATCTCTGCTATTTCTTTAAGACTGATGTTATGTAAAGGGAAACTGAAAAATCATTTCATATTTTAACTTGCACTAAATTCTTTTATTTAAATGATTTATGTGTTTCTCATTTTTAAAAAGGGATAATTGGGTCTCTAAGTATCTTTTTAATATATTGAAATGTTTGTTACTTAATGTATTTGTAAAGGTTTCTTTTTGTAAACCATATACAATAAAAAAAATAAAAAAAATATGTGCTGACCCCTCACCCTTTAGCCTGCTAAAGGCATGGGTACTGCCTGTGGTTACGGCCGCAACTCCTCATGCACCTCTATTGGCATTCCGCGACATGTGGCTATATTATGCATGATTCAACATGCCAATATGATTTTACATAACACAGCTGGTGCATACAGTATTCCACCTGAATGGTGCAGGCAGCCGGACCGTGATTCCAGCACTCCAAAGGTCTGCTCGGCTTTGCCTCTGGTGGCAATGTGGGCAGCATTGTATTGGGCCTACGGGAGTGGTGATAGCGCGTAAGCACTGTCCCCTGTAAATGACGATAATCACATTTATTTTGTTATGGTATATGAATTTATAGTGGTTTGCATTGGATTTGATGCCCATTCAGTGTGTTATCGTGTGTGTGCTGGCTGATACTCACCAATGAGCTACTTGTTGCCGAAAGTTCCCAATGCCAGTGCCTGGTGGATGGGCGAATGGCGTAATATGTAGCTATCGTGGGTGCATCCAGGGTACTTTGTGTTCACATGCATGATGTGACCCTTTGCATTACATATGACCTGAATGTTGAGCGAATGCCGATTTTTTTGATTCCGATATATTTGTTCTGTGGCTTGTGGGGGTTGAAGTTCAACACAAGTGCAATCAATTGCCCCAAGTACCTGTGGGAACTGGGCAACTGCATAGAATTATTGAGCCACTCTTTGCCTTGCCTGCACGTGGCATGGTATGTGGCTGTGCACACATGCTATGATGCAGCTTAGGACCTATTTGAGGCAGTGTGGTTGTGTAGGCTGTGAAATACCCCTGACAATTGCTGTGGTCCGTTGGAATGTGCCAGTCCTCAGGAGGTGCGGGACAGGATTTTCACCAAGTATGGAATTTGCTGTGAGTACATGATTGGGGACACAAGGTCATTCTCCTACTCCCTGATCTATTCAGGGATGACATGTGGGGGAAGCAGTATGTGCCATACACTTCATCATCTGGCATGCCGAATATCGCTGTACGTGTATAGTAGATTCTCGGCCCCCTCATTCTTCTCCTCATCCTTCCATAGTGCCGTAAGTATGTGAGCAATGTAGGAACAGGCATGGTTGCAACGGTTATCTCTGATTGCATGGCGCTTTTTAAACCTGGGATTACAAGACGCTTTCTCACTTTGCAGCTGGTCATAGTCGGCAGTTGCATATGAATTCCTTATAGTTTGCACAGTTGCACGATTGCATCTGTAAATACGAGTTTGTTTGCACTTCATGGGGAGTGTTTGTACATTTGCACAGTGCTTCCCTTCCCAAGCCCATGTTATCCCTCGTTTCTCTACTTTAATGAGTAAGTTTGCATAGTGTACCCCCTTCTTGGTCTTTGCACTGGCCATTCGCTCAGGCCTCGCGCAAGGCACGCGACATATCGCCTTGTGCTTAGAACATGCGCAGAGTCTGTAAATTGGTGGATATAGTTTTGCGTGCTGCATAGTGCTCTTTTTTGGCGCAAAGTGCATTTGTGCCTTGCAAAGCATTCTGTAAATCAGGCCCACACACACACAGACACGTCTCGGGTTTGTATAGCGCAACCCCCTCACACATTCACTGCCACTGGAAATGGAATCTATAGCAACTTCCCCAAACATAAGAGTGACATTGTGTAGGGCCGCCTGGTAAAGACTAGCTCCCACAAGGTTGTTCTTTGGTTCCCCCTTGATCATTTTTGGGGGCGTTCCCCAAAACCTCCTTCCTGCTGTGCAACCCCTTCTCTGGAGTAGACTTTTGATTTTGCCAGTTGGGGGGCCGGTAGACAACATTTTTCGGACGTCCCATTATAGGTATGGTGACTTTCACTGTGGATGGCATTTCCCAGGGGTCCCCGTGCCCCGGAGCACCAGCCTCCCTTCATCGCCTCTCTCCCTCCCGTTTCCACTCTCCTTCCAGCTACCTTTTTCGAGGCCTCTTTCATTGCAAATCGCAGTCTCCCACCTGTAGGGGTGCAGTCATGCACTCTGTGTAGGCCTACGGGCTGTGCTCTTTTGTGTTTTGTGCGTCGTGCTACATCATATGGTCTGCAGACCGCGATTGTGCAAATGCCACACAAAAGTGTAAAAACAGACACACTCGTGTGGACTTGCACAGCATTATCATGCCCCATCACTTTGCGCCTAAAAATGCATCGCTCGTTTTTACTGCATCTCCCATCAGCCCCAACCAGAATACTCAATGGCAGGAACAGCGTCAGGGCCTTCCAACTTAGCCTTAGGGGGCCCCAGTAACTGCGCCCATGTTGCCAATCAGCATTGTTATA
The DNA here is from genome assembly GCF_040938575.1 of Ambystoma mexicanum. Taxonomy (NCBI): domain Eukaryota; kingdom Metazoa; phylum Chordata; class Amphibia; order Caudata; family Ambystomatidae; genus Ambystoma; species Ambystoma mexicanum. The sequence continues at coordinate 98,915,476 of NC_090927.1, read as the reverse complement.
ATACGGCATTAGATGCCTTCATTTGCTGGAGTCCTTCAGGTCGTCACGTGCGCTTTGTAGCGCTTGCGTGCCAAGCTTTATTTTCTGGAGCTCTTCTGGACGTCACTTGAAAGTGACCACTTGAACGGCTCCAGCAAATGGAGTTTGAAATGTGAGCGCTGCTAACCGCACACTTAAAGCAAAGAAAAACTCTTTGGCCATAATAGCCACGAAGGCACCAACTATCACGAGACGGCCATGGAGCTGAAACACTAAATGCCCACTGAAAAGTTGTAAATTCTTCTTTGCCAGCAAGGAGCTGATGTGGAGGAGCCAGTGTTAAAAAAACAACGTGGAAAAAAACAACGTGGTGATTCTCAGTGGGCATTTAATATGGTTTGCAGTCTCGTGAGAATTGGAGGCTATTAAACCCTGGCTGTATGTGTCTCCATTATAATGCGTGCCCCCCATGGGTGCCCGAGGCTGTTTTCCGCTCTCACCAGAGGGGGGGCCCGACCATCTGGTTGAAATGGGCCCACATACCTCTGCAGCTAGGCCTGCTGGATGGTGCAGAATCTTGTGGACAGTTAGAGCCAGTGGCACGTACAGCTTTACTTACTGAACCCTCCCCCACCTGTCAGGAGAAAGGACACGCCGTGGCATAATATATGCCACGATGGAGCCATCATTATTCATTAATATGGGCTTGTATTACGCTTCCAAGACAAGCATGTTGCCCCTGAGCTATCCCCCAAGGTTAATGGAGTATGGCGTATACAAGAAGTGCAGCCCGTGGCAAGAGACCTCACAACCAGAGTGGCTGCCAGAGGGTGGAATCACGTGGTGAAGGTGCGAGTTAAGGCACTTTGGGGTACTTTATGCAACGTGCAATATCGTACTACTAACTATGCTGCCTGATTGGACGTCTCTGTCTGGAAGGCTCAATTCTCCGAAAAGCCCAAGTCCAGGCTGCGCCCAGGAGACGCAGTGTTTTTCCACCAGGGCGCGCCCGCTCTAGATTGATCTGCTCAGAGAAGGGCATCATGGCTCGGATCTCCCGCGGGCTCATCTCTAAGATGGCCGCCTTGGCAGCCCATCCATCATCTCCAGGCTGCGGAGGAGACGCGCACTGTGGGGACCGCGCCGTGTGCGTGGGCGCACTGGGGGCTGAATCATGGCGGGCTTTGATAATAAGGAAATGGAGATCAACGTGGGGGCCAGGAGTGCCAAATGCTGCCAGTTGCTCTGCCAGGCCCTTCTTCAATGCATAACGTAGATACCGATGATGCATAAGGAAATCTAGACCCATCTGATCTGCCAAGCCTGTATTGGAGGAATAGGGAAGATACTCTGTGCATGTATGCACAGTGCACATTAGGGGCCGTTGGCTAATTCTGCACTCTCTAGGGAGTAGGGTTGACTACCAGTCAACCCTGCAGAAGGACCACTTCCACGGTAGCCCTGCCTGCAGTGACATCCCATGAAAACAGGGGGCGTGTGCATAGCATTGCCATGGTATGATGGCAGGAAAAAAGTGAACAGCTTTGCCACACAGGGTCCCAAGACATAGGCACACATGCTAAAAACACAGATGACTCACGAGTCCTCCAAAGAAAGGACTCACAAGTCCTCGTCCATGGCATAACCGCAGCGCATGTGGAGACTCCTGTGGTGGGTTCTGAGGGAAAAGGCTGTGGTTTCTGCATAGCTGCACGGTCCTAGTGAACTCGTGGTTCTAGGGATTTCATGCAAGCATTATTTCATGCCGTGTTAACCCATGCGATAATAACAAATGCGTTTCCAGATGCATCTTGTTAGATCGTCGGGGCTGCCCAGGGCCCCCCACCGACACTCACACGCACGCCAGCACACACGCGCAAGGAACCACGCAGGACACGTGTGTTCTGCTCGGTTCCCCGGCTCGAACTGCCGGGTGACCGTCTTTATTGCACACAGCGCATGCGCGAGCCCCGTTGCCACTCGCGCATGCGTATCACTGGCGTAGGCACTATGCAACATCCCTCCTTTTTCCCCAAACAATAAACCACTTCAAATAATGCACTCAACAGTAACAATCGAAACTTAAACTGACAGTCTTCGACCAGTTACGAGGCAGGGTCCATAATAAAGTCTTGGAACCTCTGCGCGGCTTGCGCTCTGCACGGCTCAGGTACCTGCGTGCCTCCCATGCGGGCACCTCTGGTGTCCCTGGAGCCTCTGGCGGTCCATCGTCTCTTGGTGTCGATCCTGCCTCTTCCTCTGGCCTCTGCATGTCGTTCTCTGCTGGGTTCAGCACTTGAAGATCAACGCATTCCTGGTGACTGTCCCTCGGGCATTGGCCGCTGTGACCATAGATCCCTTGACGTGGGTCACCCCCAGCGGCTGCACTTCGTATGGTAACGACAACTTCCCTTCCGGCCTTCGATTACGCACCAGCACGGTGTCCCCCACTGCAATCACCTTCTCTGGTAGTCTTCGCCGAACAGTCTCTCGCTCGTTCTGGGCAGCCCTCTCTGCTCGCACCCGGTTGTTATCAATCTCTCCCGGACACCTACCTTCAACTTCGGGTAACAGTCCTCGTGGAGCCCGCTTGAAAAGGGCTTCCGCCGGCACGACCCCAGTGGACTGATGCGGGGTCGTGCAGTATTTGCGCAGGAAGTCGAACAGGTTGCGCTGGAGTTCCTCCCTTCCATTCAGCGATATGCGGAAAACTTTATTGAGCGTTCGCATGAAGCGTTCTACCTCCCCATTTGCTCTGGACCAGAGCGGGGTGACTTTCCGATGCTTTATCCCCCTCTCCTCACAGTACTGAGCAAACTTTTACCCCTGGAACGGCGCTCCGTTGTCCGAGCATATCTCCAGGGGAAATCCATGGGTGGCAAACATCTTTTCCATGGCAGGGATGGTGTGGTCACTGGCCGTGGACTCAACCAGCTCCACCTCGGGATAGCGCGACCACTGGTCTGTCACTGCCAAAAAGTACATTCCCCAGCCCGTGGACCCAAAGACCGCATGCACTGTCCCCCATGGGCATTCACTCCTCTCCATGGCCTGAATGGGTGGCCCTCTTTCCACTGGACTCACTGCTTGGCAGGGGATGCAAGCCCTCACAAACTCGTCAACCTTGCTCTCCAGGTGCGGGAACCAAACTTTTAACCGTTGGCGTGCCTTCGTCGTTGCCGTCCCCTGGTGCCCTTTGTGAGCTGCAGCACTCTGCTCACCAGTGTCCGTGGGATCACGATTTGGTGGCCCCCCTTCAGGAGACCGTCCTCTGCTACTGACAGCTCGTGACGTGCCCTCCAGAGAGCCTGCAGGTCCTTTTGTGCGCCGTCATCCCTCCGGGCATAGTTCGCGAGGAGTTCGCGCCATTCCCCGCTGGCCACAGCGTCTTTTATTCTCAGGAATACCTCGTCAGCATTTGATTCGTCCGCAATCTCTTGGCGCGCCAGGGCGACGGGCAGTGCCGATTCCACCACCAAGTGCACAGCTTTCACACTGTCTGCCACCTCCTCCGAGTCCCTGGGCCGCCCAGCTCCCGGATGTCGGGACAGATAGTCCGCTGGGTTGTGCGTGCCAGGCCGATATATCAACTTGACCCCGTACTCCATGAGCGAGAGCATCCATCTCTCGATGCGAGGCGGTGGCTTAGACGATGCCCCCGACATGATCGGGATCAGGGGCTTGTGATCCGTCACAACAACTACAGGCTTCTCCAGAATGTAAATCCGAAAATGCTTGCAGCCCCATAAGATGGCCAAGGCTTCACGCTCAATTTGGGAATAGCGCTTCTCAGTTTCGGGGAGAGCCTTGCTAGCGTAAGCAATGGGCCGCATGGTCGCCTGAGGATCCGCCTGCATTAGGACTGCTCCCAGCCCTACCGGGCTTGCGCCAACCACGATCTCCAATTCCCGGTCAGGATTGAAGTAGGCCATAGTCTCTTGCCCCGACAGGGCGTTCTTGATGGCAGTGAACGCCCTCTGTTCCTTCCCGGTCCAGGCCACGTCAGTTCTAGTGAGTGCCCGCAAGGGTTCCGGCAGGGAGGCCAAATCGCGAATAAATCGTCCACAGTAATTGACCATCCCCAGGAAGCTCCTTATTACCGTGGGGGACCCCAGTGGGGTGGCCTCCTGAATGTCTTTCACCTTCTCCGGATCCGGTGAGATGCCCCCTGCGTGAAACACGAACCCAAAGAATTCCAGCCGGTCCTTCAAAAACTCACATTTTTGTTTGTGCAGGGTCAGTCCTAGGCTGCAGTCTTTCCAGGGTGTCCTCCAGGCACTTCAGGTGTTCCGCTTCTGACCTTGCGAACACCAGAATGTCATCCGTGTTAATTACCCCTTTTAGTCCCGAAAAGCCCCCTGATGGCTTTTTGGAAGACTTCCGCTGCCGACGAGACCCCAAAGCTGAGCCTCTTAAACTGGTATAACCCCTCGTGAGTCGTAAAGGTGGTAATGTAGCTTGACTCGGGTTGAAGCTCCAGCTGGTGGTAGCCAGACCTCAGATCCAGTTTAGAGAAAACTCTCTCCCCCTGTAGCTCGCCAACAATGCCATCTAGGGTGGGCGTGAGGTGATGTTCCCTTTTGATTGCCATGTTTGGCAACCTCATGTCCACGCAGATGCGGACTGCACCTGGCTGTTTAGGCTTTGGGGCGACCACGATAAGGGAGACCCAGGGGGTAGGGCCTTCCACCCTCTCGATAATGTCCAAGTCGACCAGTGTCTGTAACTCCTTCTCCACCTGTGCCCGCAGGTGGAACGGGATGCGGCGATGCTTGAGTGCTGTCGGTCTCACCGATCCATTGATGTGGAGCCATATGGGGTCGGCCTTTAACTTCCCTATCCCTTGGAAGATCATGTCAAAGCATTGGAGAAGGTGTTCTAGGTCTGTGTGATATACAGCGAACGTGAAGTGCACCATGTTCAGCGCTTCGGAGGCAGCACAACTCAGGAGGGAGTGTGGGCTCACGCTTGTGACGAAGAATCTTGCTTTTATCTTGCTCAGTCCATTAGACACAGGTGCCACAAACACCCCTCGGATGGGGAGTGGCGTGTCTCCCCCGAAGGCATATATCCGCGCCTTGGATTCGGGAGGGCCTGGGAGTGCTTCATAATGTTCAGTCGCTAGCACACAGACAGATGCCCCCGTATCTTTGAGGACCGGGGTGGGAACTTCTCCGATGTTTACCATGCATGTTGGTTGTCGGGTTCCTCCAGGGCCTGTGGCAATGCTTGAAATAAAGAAGATTTCCTCCTCTTTCTCCTCCTCTTCTGCGATATTCAGGTCCTGCAGGCCTTGCTCGACAGCTGACACGCCCCTTACCCTCCGGGCATTGATCCCCCCAACTCTTGCTGGTCCTCTCGAGGCTGATACCGATGTGGTTGCACTACACACCCTCACGTAATGTCCTGGTGTGCCACACCAGCTGCAGACCCTCGCCTTTGCTGGGCACTCCCCCACGTGTGGCAGGTCATACCCGCAGTAGGGGCACGACTGAGCAGCACCAGGCGCTGGAGGGCTATCTCCTCTCTTAGGTGTCCATCTCGCCCTCCCTGGAGCAGAGCGTCCAATGGCAAATGCCTATTCGCCCTTGCCAGAGTGCGTGGCTGCATCCATCTTCGCCCCCCTGGCCTCCGCCAGCTCGTAAGCTCTCCCCATATCCAGGATTTGATGTAGAATCAGACCAGGCTCTCTTAGCTTCCCTGAACTGCACCCTTGCAGTAGCTGGTTTCGGACCATCTCCTTCTCATTCACCCACCTGCAGGAGGTTGCCAGATGTCTCAGCCGCGCACAGAACTATCTTATCTCTGAGTAAGACGACACAAGAGGACAGGAAGTGAAAGAGTTACTGCCCCGCCAAGCTCTGAAGGACGGCCTGGGTGTTGACGTGTGTCTGTTCCCTTACGCCGTGATCATCCCCATGTGTTACTGACTTCCTGTCTACTCCTCCCATGAGTCCACACTTACTTGCACCTGGGACTCACAGGGTCAATGCCCCGGCTCTTGCTGCAGGTTTCCCAGGCCAGCATGCAAGCATATATGAGAGGCTACCATAAGAGGTGTTAGTAATGTGGTCTGTTGGGGTTTGCCCCCCACAGAAGCCGGTGTGGGACCACAGCGGTTAACTGTGATTCTAACCAATGAAAGAATAGAGATGACTTTTTAACGAAACATAAACAATGAAAAAATATCAATTTTATTTTGGGTGTGTACCAAGCCCCCCGTTTCCCCATGTTTAACACCCCACTAAATGTAATCCCTTACCTACCCCCACATATATATTTTTTTTTTTATTGGCTTATTCAAACCTTTAAAAAACATGCATACAAAAAAAACCAGCTCATTCAATCACAACGTCGGAAAAAATAAGAATTCCTACTCAACGGCCAGAAGTTATTTAGGCCATCATAAAGGCACATTTTAAAAAAAAGAATTAAGTATTTTTCAGTATATTTTATTCGTTAAAATTTCATTCTCTTTTTTGTATTTGGTATAATCACTGATTTGATTTAACATTTGTTCCGCGCAAATTCTTCCGGAACCAAGCAGGAATCCTGCATCTAGACGCCAGTGTTTATGGTACTTGCTCAGTCCAGGTATAGTCACCGAGTTCCACCGAGTACTGGATAACACCACAGCGACGGTGCACCTCCTTCCAGCAGGAGACTGGCAATCTCTGGATCAAACCTGCCATGGGGTCCTGGGCCCAGTACTTTCGAGAGCAAATCCGCAAGATCCAACAAATTAATAATTTACTAACTTGCTCCAATCTCTAATTAAGATATGCTCAAATCACGCACAATGCTCGTGGGACTGCCTACGGAAATTCCAGGAAGCTGCTTTGAACCTACGGTGGCCTCAGGGGCCATACTCTGGAAGACATTGTTACCCGGGGCTCAACGGGTTAACGCTCATGAGCCCCCTCCGTTGGAAAGGCGGAGTTTGACTGGGCAAGGGAGTTATGGGGCACGTGCGCGGTAAGCGTCAGTCCTTGCTTGGTTGTACGAGAATAAAGAAGTTCCTCCTATCTCTCCGTGTGTGCGTCCTTCATTAGGCCTAGATCCCTAGGCAACATTTGGCGACGAGGATTTCTCCCGCACACTGGAGTCCTCCTCCTGCAGCAGTCCGCTGCTTTCCACTCCCGCGTGGTGGGCAACCCAGCGATCCTCCTCCTCCTGCTCCTCCTCCGCGCAACATGGCAGTCCGCCGGATCCGCCTCGCCGGACCTCCTCCTCCGAAGCTCCGCGGAAGCGATCCCGCCCGCGCCTCCATCCTATACCCTGCCCGTCGACGCCTGGCCGGAAAGGGGCCTGAATCGGCAGAAGCGGTGGACCCCCTTTTGCCAGACGCCGGGTGCACGTGGGCTCGTTCTAGGCCCGACTACCTCGCCCCACGCGCCGCCTACACACGTGCGGGCCCAGTCTCCCAGGCCCCATGAGCACCCCACCCTCCAACCCTGGGTCCAGCCAGGGCTCTCCTCAACTACCGCGGGTGGCGAAGTCGATACAACTACGCCTGCCCCCGCCGTTCACCATGACTCCTCAAGCCACCAAAGGCCCCAGGTGGACCGACTGGATGGATGATTTTCGTCATTTCGTGAGAGGATCCGGCGACGGGGACTCCCCCAACATGAGAGACATTTTCCTCAACCTGGTAGGGGGGGAAATCAAAACGGTTGTGAAGGCTATTCCGGACACAGACCAAGACACGTTTCCCAAGTTGATTGGTGCTTTGGACAAACTGCTGATCATCGAGGTCAATCGGGACTATGAAAGATATTTGTTCAACCAGTGCACCCAACTCCCACAAGAGACTGTCGACGAATTCATCACACGCCTACGAGTGAAAGGGGCAAACTGCCAATTTGATGCGTTCTCGCTAGAGGAAGCCATTCGGCTGAGGGTGATCGAAGGTTGCCTCCCCCCCGCTCTCAAGAAACAGCTACTCAAAAAACCGCTCACCATGCCCGAGGTGAGCGAACTTGCCCGCATCCATGAGAGAGTGGATGCGCAGGCCTCAGCCATGGGACATTCCAACAACCCCAAATCAGACATGGGGGAACTTGTAGCCGCCATACAACCGCCCCGTCAAGGAGACAGGGGCCCTCAGCCATACAGACTGCCGGCAACCTTTTCGACGTCCACCCTGCGTCCACAAAGACAGTGCTACCGCTGCGGGATGTCCTTCCCTCATTCGGGGTCATGCCCAGCCCTGTCTCAGCGATGTACCAACTGCGGGAGAGAAGGACACTTTCACTCCGTTTGCAGGGAGGGCGTACCTTTTCCCCCGATGCGACCCCAGGCGGCCCCCAGAATGCTCTTCCGGCCGCAGCCCCTGCAGTACAGTCAGCCAAGACCATACCAACAGGGCCTCGGGCAGAGGCGCTACGTCAGAGCGATGGATGAATACCAAGCGGCAGGATATGCCCCACCGTACGATCAGGCCGAACAGCCTAGACACTTCACGGACGAATATGACAATCCTCCTGCGGACTACAGGCCCGAGACCCTCTACCAAGAGGACCAGGCGATGGCCTACTACGCACCGCAGGACCAATACGACCACGACGAGTTTGTGAATCTTATACTCGATAACAAAGAGGCCAGGGAGGCCCCGCAAATCCCGCTCAAGATGGGGAATTGCCAATTTCAATTTATGATTGATTCCGGGGCCACAGTGAACATCATGGGTGAACAAGACTATGGCCGCATACCATGCCCACCACAGCTCAATCCGTCCCGTTCCAGAATTTTCCAGTGGGGAGCCGCCACCCCGTTACAGACGGTGGGCCAATTCACCCAATGCCTTCTCCTGAATGGGCGGCAAGTGGATGCGACCATTCACGTGATACGGTCCCTCGCCAGGAGTCGATGCCTCCTCAGCTATCACACGGCATCGCACCTGGGGCTGATTGAGATCCACGTGAATGTGGGAGACGTAATCACCGCCGCAGCAGCCAACCCCAGCCCGGGGAACGTAGTAGGGTCGATAGCCTCTCATCAGACTCAATCGCTCGTCTCACAAGACGACATCGCGAGTGCCTTCCCCAAACTTTGCGAGGGGCTAGGAAAGCTCCGGGGACCCCCCATCAAGCTCCACATCGACCCCAACGTACGACCAGTGCCGCAGCACCCCAGAAGAGTTGGTTTCCACCTTCAGGAGACAGTATCGGAGGCACTCCAGCAACTGCTCCGCGACAGCATCATCGAACCGGCGACGGGGCCGACGCCGTGGGTGTCCCCCCTTGTGGTGGTACCCAAGGAAGGGGGAAAAATCCGGTTGTGTGTGGAGATGAGGGTGGCCAACACGGCAATACAACGGGAGAGACACCCGGGACCATGTATCGAAGACATGATCGTGCTGCTGAACAGTGCCCAGATGTTCTCCAAACTGGACCTAAATCAGGGATACCATCAGTTGGAGCTCCATCCTGACTCCCGGCCCATCACCACGTTTGCGACTCACGATGGGCTCTTCAGATACCGGAGACTGAACTTTGGAATATCATCGGCCGCTGAGATTTTCCAGGAGGCAATACGCCAGATCATCAGACCTGTAAAAGGGGCTCTAAATTACAGCGACGACATACTCGTTTTTGGATCGTCCAAGGAAGCCCATGACAGGGCACTACACGACACGTGCGAAGCCCTTCAGAGAGCCGGCCTCACGCTTAACATCTTGAAGTGCCGGTTCAGTAAAACGAAACTCAAGTTCTTTGGACATATCTTCTCCAAGGATGGCATGATGCCCGACCCCGAGAAGGTCGACACGATCACCAACCTCGGCGAGCCCCGGCAGGTGGCGGACGTCCGCTCGTTCCTCGGCATGGCGGGATACTGTGCGAGGTACATCCCCCACTACGCCTCCATCACAGACCCGCTGAGGAAACTGTTGCAGAAGGAGTCGTCGTTCGAATGGACACCGGCCTGCCAACAGGCCTTCGCGGACATCAAGCAAGCCCTCGCGGAAGCTCACCGTCTCGCATACTTCAACCCACAGTGGCACACCGAGGTGGTAGTGGATGCCAGCCCCGTAGGCCTCAGTGCCATCCTGGCCCAAACCAGTGGCGCGGATGTTAATCTCAGACACGTGGTTGCATACGCGAGCCGAGCGCTGTCGACGCCTGAGCTGGCCTACTCCCAGGCCGAGAAGGAGAGCTTGGCAGCAGTCTGGGCGTGTGAGCATTTCCACAACTTCATCATCGGCAAAAGGTTCACGCTGATCACCGACCACCAGGCACTTCTATCACTGTTTGGGAACCCGCACACCAAGATGCCGCCGAGGATTGAGAGGTGGGGCATCCGCCTCCAGGAATACGATTATGACATTGTACACCGCCCGGGGGGCAACCTCAACCCCGCGGACTACCTCTCACGACACCCCGTAGGGGCCCCGCTCGCGCGGAAGGGTGACGTCGCCTATGTGCAATATGTGGCAGCCCAATCGCTGCCTCCGGCGTTGTCCCTTGAAAGAGTAGCCGCCGCATCAGCAGCCGATCCAACGACAGCTCTGGCGATCAGCCTCACGACGGCCAGCAAATGGAAAGACCACCACAGAGCCATCCTAGCGCACCCTGGGGTGAACAAACAAGAAATCGAGCGGCTAGCCCGAGTACATGGTGAACTTGCGGTGAAGGACAACAATATTCTGCTCAGAGGGTGCAGGATCGTCATCCCCGCCACACTCAGGAGCGAGGTGGTCAGCATAGCGCACGAAGGCCACAGAGGAGCCGAGAACACAAAAAAGCAGCTCAGGTGCCACGTGTGGTTCCCTCTCCTGGATGCAGCCGTTGATGAGTGGGTAAGGAACTGCCACGCCTGTCAGTGCACAGCCCCTGCTGAACGACCGCCCCCACTCCAGCATACTCAAATACCTGATCACCCATGGGAACGAGTAGCCATGGATTTCTACGGGCCGACCGAAGCGGGTGACTACATCTTACTCTTCATAGATGAGCACTCAAGGTTCCCGATAGCCAAGGTGGTCAATTCCACGGCGTTCACTCAAGTGGCGGCGACGATAGAAGAGGTTTTTAGCGAGTGGGGGATCCCCAAATGGGTCAAGTCCGACAACGGACCACCATTCTGTGGACATGAGTTCGGGACACTGGCAGAGCACCTGGGGTTCAGGCACATGAAGATCACACCTCGCCACCCCCAGGCAAATGGAATGGCCGAGCGCTTCATGGCGTCGATCGAGAAGACTATACAGAGGGCACGGCTTGACGCAGTCGATACACACCAAGCTCTATGCCGTCTGTTAAGAGACTATAGGAACACTCCTCATGAGGTCACGAATAAGACGCCCGCCGAGCTCATGTTCCGATATGAGGTGCGAACCCGCATCCCGAGAAGTGCGGCGCAGGCAGAGCCGGCTGACCATGATCTGCTCCAGAGAGACGCGGTGGCAAAAGAAAATGCGAGGCTCCGCACCGATGCACGGAGAGGAGCGGTGCCGCCGGAGTTCCAGGTAGGAGATGAAGTCCTGGTGCAACAACCGACGGCTAGAAAGACAGACCCGCGGTTTGCTCCAAGCCCCATGAGGATAGTTGCAGTGAAAGGGACGATGGTAACGGCTGAAGACGAGAATAGGGCCGTCACCAGAAACTGTCAGCAGTTCAGGCAATACGCAAGAAGAGAAAACACAGAAGGACCTCAGCGGGCACTCTCACCAGAACCAAGGTTGCAGAGGGATAATGAATGGTTTCCCCCGGAAGGAGACCCCGGGGACATGAGCCAGAGTGGAGCGACTGAAGAGGAGCCAGATCCTGGGACTCGAGGTGAGAAGCCGAGACGACTCATAAGGAAGCCGATGAGACTTGTTGAAGAGTGTTGAGTTATTGTTTGGACACAGAGTGTCAAGTTGATGTTTGGACATATTGTTCGGGGGTAGTGTTACCCAGGGCTCAACGGGTTAACGCTCATGAGCCCCCTCCGTTGGAAAGGCGGAGTTTGACTGGGCAAGGGAGTTATGGGGCACGTGCGCGGTAAGTATCAGTCCTTGCTTGGTTGTACGAGAATAAAGAAGTTCCTCCTATCTCTCCGTGTGTGTGCGTCCTTCATTAGGCCTAGATCCCTAGGCAACAGACATCACTTCAAGTAGCCTCTGTGCTGACTCTAAACAAGAACACATCTCTTGAAAAGTCTCTCATACATCTAAGTCTGCATCCAAGCAAAGCTCCAGTGCTTCGGGGGCAGCAGGCCAGAGCCCAGGGGGAAGCAGTGAGAACCTGCTGAACATTAAGGCGTCGCCCCGGGTGCAAGGCAATGTGCTCAGTAAAATGTCCTCTTCTCATGCAGCCAAGCTAGGAAGGACCTCTGAGGACAGGCTTCAGACACTGGGCACGTGCAATATGTTACCCTGGATGCTCAGCACGCTTCAGCTGCCTCAGCTACTCATCTGCGCATGCTCGGCTGCAGAATAACCAATGAGCATGCTGTTTAGCTTTGGCTGCGCACGCTCAGCTCCAGAGTAACCAATGAGCATCCTGGTTAGCTTTGGTTACGCACGCTCAGCTGCAGAATAACCAATGAGCATCCTTTTTAGCTTTGCCTGCGCATGCTCAGCTGCAGAATAACCAATGAGCATCCTTTTTAGCTTTGCCTGCGCATGCTCAGCTGCAGAATAACCAATGAGCATCCTTTTTAGCTTTGCCTGCGCATGCTCAGCTGCAGAATAACCAATGAGAATCCTTTTTAGCTTTAGACATGGTTAGTCACCTGCCTTGAAAATGCCATTGATTTAAAAAGGAATGAATACGTGTTCTTGGCACTGTTTTCTGCTATTTCTGGGAGATGCATATATGGCAGTGTTATGCCCCACAGCAAATTATCGGTGCTGTCTAAATTCTGGTCAAATATATCTGATTAAAAACTGTAATATAGGCATACCAAAACAGCTGACTTAAAGGTGATGAGTTAATTGCAGCCATTAAACCTCACCATTATGTTGATTCCTGTCACATATTGGCGATTTAAATTAGCCAACTCTGCCTACAAAAGCATTATCTGGTGGAATAAAAAGTCTTAACCAAATGTGCCCTGGACCTTTGCCAATGCATGTTAGTATTGCTTTTAATTTGTCTCGAAAGAACAGCATTGGTTATCAAGGCCTGGGGTCTGCAACCTTTGGCTCGCCAGATATTTTGGACTACAGTTCCCATGATATCTGGCTATTGACTAGACTGGTGCTCCCATCACTCTGCTAGCTGCTGCTCCCATCACTCTGCTAGCAGCAACCTGCAAATCAGAATAAATTGCCAACGTGCAGTGCCACGCTTGCATCGTCACAGCACCAATAGCTGTTGGCTGTCACCACCGCTCGGGCACTGGGCGAGTTACTGGGTAACCGCTGCCCCCGGAATGGAGAGCCACAGATGGCAGACCTCTGACTTAGCCTCCTGCTAGAAGAGTGCATCTGGCAGTCTGATGGGAGCGCCAGGCGGTCCATTTAAGAATTCACAAAATCTGTACCCTTGATCAGGGGGCTGCAACCTTTGGCTCTCCAGTTGTGGACTACAATAACCTCTGCATCTGTTCATTTTGGACCCATTACTTAGCAATAACTCATTCCTCTTTTTCCCCCAGAAAAGTGTCACATGAGTCTTGCTTTGTTTTTTGGCATAAAAAGGCAGCAGATTTATTTTCCACAATATCATAAAACACACTGCACACAATAGTGGAAATAATTCAGAAGATGCAGCGACTGCTCCGTGTCCAAAAACTTGCTTGCCCTTTCTTTCCAAAACTCCATTATAGGCCCAACTCTCCCAGCCCCTTGCGCCTGAGCCTCGCCTGCCCATGCAGGTGTTCGTTGGCGCGGAGAGTGCCGTTTCCTTGGGGTAGCTGAGCCTCTGTTGGCAGGCGGGCATCCCACTGCGAAGGCTGGATGCTGCCTGCAGTGGGAAGCCCGCTTGCCTTAAAGGGGGGTAGCTCCACCCCTTTCCATTGTAGCCCTTTGCTGCCTTTTTCACCATTTTGCTGCGCTGCCTCGTTTTCGCGGGCTTTCCCCCGCTTTTGGCGCGCTTCAGCAAGTTCCTCCCCTCCTCCATCCTGAGGAGGGGGAGGGAGATTAGGCTGAGGAGGACAACGCCTGGGTTATCGGGGTGCCTCCTCCATATTCGGAATTTCCGTCGTCACTGTCACTCCCATCATCCCTAACGAGTATAGTCAATAGCCAGATATCATGGGAAGTGTAGTCCAAAATATCTGGCGAGTCAACGGTTGCAGACCCCAGCCCTTGATGGCCAATGCGGTTCTTTTTTGCTCGATAAACAAAATCACACCGTTTAAATGACTACAATTGAACAGAAACTGCTTTATTTGGACATGCGCTAATGTTTTTGCTGATTATTTAAAAATCCTTTCTTTTGAATGCATTTGGCTGAGAAATTAAAGCCCTGGCTTCTGTCGTGTGCATGATGAGCCATGACGGGGTATAGCGCCTCGAAACCAGATCGACCCAAGTGGCCATGGGGCTCTGTGCGGATTACTTGAGTTTTGAAAGATGGCAAATTGATACTAACGATCGTTGCCAGCAATATAATTAACTACATGCACGCTGTGCGATCAATTCCTGCGTAAATTACACAGTGACCTAATTATTGCCAAGGAGCGCCTATGCCTCGCGCTGCACGTGGACACCTGTAAGCCGGTCCGGGCCCATTTGGAGACAGCCACTATGACTTCGGAAGCGTCGGTCTGGTCTGGAGATTGGGCATGGTGGAAAGGAACTCTTCAAGGCGACCGGTCTAGTAAGATCACAAGCCCCGTCAGGAGGCAACCTCCCAACATTAGGAGGCAACCTCCCAACACTACCATTCCTGCCCCACGCGCTTTAGGGGGTGCTAGGACAGTGAGAGCACAGTGAGAGCGGGCGACGGACGGTGGCACTTAGGAATGTACGGCAGCGCTGCAGGTCCAACGAGGTGGGACAAGAAGCAGGGTCGGACTGGGACAAGAAATAGGCACGGTCACCCAAAAAAAGTGGCCCACCCCTCGCCTCAAAAAAGTGGCCCACCCCCGCCTCACGACCCTTGACCTCTGATGACCTTATCAGAAGTGATGTCATTTGACCCCGCCCAAAAGTGACTTCCCAGGAAGCGATGAAACATGACCTTTCACCCCTTGGCAAAACAGGAAGTGGCATCAAATAGCATTGTTCCTAAGTACACTAAATTACTGTGAATCCAAGCAGACGTCCAAGGACAAATGATAATATGTTCTCGTAAAGCATTTACGCTTAAGCTCTTTTTTATAGAACAAATATGCATACAATATGCCCCAACCGGTGTTTATACTCATTTATCAACCTAAGAAGGATGAAAGGCTTTTTGAAAAAAAATATATATATATTGAAAAAAATATATATTTTTTCCAATTTTATTTTTTCCAAACCGGCTCAGGCATGGCCAGCAACTGGCTCCACTCTCCAGGGATGATTTCGGCCCGGCCACGGACCGAAAGGCCGAGGGGCCAATCCAACCCTAACAAGAAGGCCCCGAGGAACAGTGAGACTCAAGGAGACAAGCCAGCTAAAGGTAAAAGGATGAACACAGCAAGTGCTGCGGGCTGTGGGAAGCGGCCCACACCCCAGGAGGGATGGAAGGGAAGAACTAACGTCTCCTAGCACTTCGCCCAAAGGACTGAAGAAGGTTGCAATCTGAGGTTTGTGCAAACTCCATGAAAACGAGGATTGTCCTCGATTCTTTTGTTGCTGAGGCCTACCGCCAAAACGCCCTGGACTGTGCATGCCAGGAAGCTGGATCTGCGTGCATTCGTGCCATTCCCAACATGGTGGTGCACGCTAGCAGGATACACTGTGCTGGCTGGTGTCACCATAATGAAGCAGCTTTTCTCAGTGCCATCCAAATGCCACGCTGTGTAGCACCACCAGCCCAAGATAATTGACCTGCTCCATAGGTTCCTGGTTGCCATGACAGTTAACAGTAACATTTAATTTTAATACGTTTATAATAGCCAAAGCCAGCAAGTGTTTCGCACTTGGAGAGCTTTATCAAGGCAACCAATGGCTATGCAACGCTTGTGCAGTCTAGTGACAAAAATGATTGCGTTGATTCAATCAGTTTATCTTCACAATTGACACCAAAAACAATTGTATAGGTTTGGACACTCAGGGCCCGATTCTGACCCTGGTCTTAAGTACCGAAAAGGTCGATAAAAAGGTTAACAACCTTTTCGGTACTTAAGACCTATTCTGAAGGTGGCCCATTCTTCCAAAGTTGCTAGGAATGCGCCACTTTCGGAATACATGTGGTGGTTGCTAGGATGGGTTGGAAACCAACCTAGCAACCACACATTCGTTACCTAGCTTTTTAGAAAGGTATTCTTGTGGTACTCCTCCAGTTTTCTATGTGCACTAATATCACCCACATATACGGTACCATGTTGGTGCCGTTATACTGGAGGGGTTGCACAAGAAGCCTTGTTTGGTGTTTATGAAAGTGTTCATAAACATAGAACCATGTATTGTATATGAATACTTTCATATACACCAAAGCAAGCAGCTTCAATGTTACAATCTGCAACATTGAGGCTGCTTACATTGGTGTATAGGAAAGTGTTCATATACGCCTGTGTTTGCGGCAGCATTTTTTAAAAATAACAAATATGTCGTTATTTCACAAAAATGCTGCTGAAGATTTCAGGATTGCGCCCGTTATTACTAAAACAGGTGCAATCCTAGTATTGTACGATTTTACCGAATTTAAAAGTCTGAATGCACCAAAAGTCAGCAAATGCATACCACCAAAGGTTCGAACACCAAAAGTTCGAACCTTTGGTGGTATGCAATTACAGTACGTAAAAAAAAAAAAGACTGCAGGGGCTGCTTTGTGTCCCCCGCAACACCCTGCTCACTATACTATACAGTATATACACTATATATACAGTATAGTGAGTGGCGGTTGCGGGGGCCACCCTCGCAGCACACCCGACAAAAAAAAAAAACTGGGGCTGAGGGGTGTCCCCCGCAACACCCCGCTCACTATACTTTGGGTTGCAGGGGAAACCCCTGCAACTGGCCGGAAAAAAAAAAAAGAAAGAAAAGGACCCTGCAGTGCCGGTCCTCAATCACGGAAGTGAAAGGGAACTGCCACTGCAGGGACACAAGGGCCCTCATTACGACCCTGGCGGAGATCCATGGTGCAATTTGCACCATGGACCATGGCGCAAAGCTGCCAACACCGCCATGGGGGTTGGCGGATTTACCGCCCCATTCCGACCTTGGCGGGGCGGTAAATCCCCAATCCCCATTTTGCCCTTCCCCATTCCCATTCTTGCCCCATAGGGTATAATGGGAGTGGGGAAGGCGTTAATTACGCCACCGTAAATTACGGTGGCGTAATTAACATCAAGGTCCCGTAGCGCCATGGATTTTTCCGCCCGGAAAAAGCAGGCGGAAAAAGGCTCCATGGCGCTACGGGAACTCGTAGTAAGGCGGAAGGGTACGCCATGATTTCCGCTGGCGTAAACCCTCTCCGCCAGGGTCGTAATGAGGGCCAAGGTGTCTTAGAAGGTAAGTAGGGTTTGGTTATGTTGGGGGTGTGACTGGGGGTGTGTTGATTGTGTGGGTGTGTTGTGGGTGGGGGTGTCGGTATGTAGGGTTTTGAAATGTATGTTCGCATGGGAAATGAACAAACCTTTTGTGGCGTGTACATTTCCCATGCAAACTTTTCTGTCGCGGGAAAAACAGCCGATGGTCCGATCACGCAGATCCGCAATCCTGAAGGTGCAATGTCGTGCACTACGAGGACACCCTGGCACTATTGAGAATACTGGTGGAGCCTGGGCGTCCTCATTTGGCGCAGTGAATCGTGCTCTTTAGCACGTTCACTCTGCCAAGTTATGAATCGGGCCCTCAGTTGAGTTATATAATTGGTGTGTCTAGGTGCAAAGGATTTAATAGACATGTCTGTCTTGTTCAACTTGTATCATGAACAACATTTCAAGTAAATGACACTGGAAAGCCTAATCGTTAAAAGCATTTGAATGGTCACTTAGGTTTCCAATAGATGACAGGGACATCATTTAGGGGTCAGAGGGTCCGCACTTGCGACCCATGAGGTCTCCCTTGCTACCGCTGCGGTCTCCCTTGCTACACCTAAAAAATAAATAAATATAAAACAAAAATATTTAAAAAATGGAAGCTCCTGGGTTCTGGCCAGCGCCATGTGGCTTTTTGTTTCTGGAGTGCTTGGCTTTCTTGTTCAGGCCTCTTAAAAAATGACACGGGTGCACGACGGGTGTAACACTTTGAGGAGTGACCCTAAATAAGAAAGAATAGGAATAACAAATAATGTGTCTTTCTGGAATTTTCTACAGTAATTGCTAGACTCATTTCACACTTCAGGTGGTGAGTCACTGATTAAGTCTGTTCATGAACATCTCAACTCAGCCTTTCATCCTGACGAGGTTGATACATGAGTACCAACACAGATTGGGTGATATTGTATGTGTATTTGTTCTACACATCAGTATCATTTGGTCTCGGATGTCTCCTTGCATTCACAGTAGTTTGGTCATATGGGCGTATACACACTAATATTAATAATACACATGGAGATCCATTCTTGTATGAAATGTTTATCACTTTACAGTGATATTAGTGTACTTAGGAACAGTGCTATGTGATGCCACTTCCTGTTTTGTCAAGGGGTGAAAGGTCGTGTTCAATCACGTCCCATGATGTCACTCCGGAGTGAGGGTCATCGGAGGTCAAAGGTCGTGCTTTGTCACTTCCGCTCCCCCTGGCATTTTGGTGAAATGACGTCCCTGGTAGTTGAATGTTTTTCATCTGAATGTCGAGGGAATGTTATCCGCGGTCCTGGTGTAGGCTGGTGTGTAATGCAGAGGTAGTGCTTTCACGCCTCGCTGGTGGTATCTCCATAGGTGCTGGGTATTGTGTGTCTAAGCTTGTGCATGCTTCTACGGGGGCCATGCCCATTGGATTGGGCCACTGCATACCAGCGATGTGAGTTTCTTCTCCTTTGAGGTGCCCTTTGCAGGGACCTTGCCTTCCTCCTGTAATATTTTCCTCGTCATCGCAGACTCCTCACGTCCCAACACGGCTCTGTCCAGGAGCTTCAGCTGCTTGCCCTCCACGTGGAACCTCTGGGTCCCCATTTAGATATTGGTACCGTGTACGGATCAGATCAGCTCTCAGGAAATGCTGTGCTCAGACTCGGGCTAGCAGCAATGGCGACCCTCTGATTCTCCCTCTGGCTTCTAAGCGCTACATGCCCCATTGGCCGGTCACCAGCAGTTCCAGCATACACATTCCTTACTTACTTCTGTTTGAAGTCATGCCATTCTGTCACCTTAAGGGTTTTGATCATCCCGTGACATAGGGAAGGCATTGTGCTACACAGTGTGAATGACCCCTGGGCTGTAGCTCCCGGCAGTCAGGATGATGTGAACGTGTGAGGGAGGACAGCGTAAGGTGAGCAGTTTTTTTTACAGAAGCTTCTGCTGTGGGCTAGTCAGCTGTGGGGTGGGGGGGCTTACCGAGAAAGGGAGCCCCTCAAGAGTATAGCTACAGGGTCTAGCTACTATTCATCCCCAACACTAAGACTATTCCTGCATTGACCAAAGTAAACAAATAGACTGGGACTGTGCAGCCAGACAATCCTGCATGCTGGCATAGAGGAGTAGACGAAATGCTGTATGCTAATGACGTGTCCTGGCACTCGCCTCCACAAAACTGATCGGCTGTCTGAAACACTTCACAAATACCAATTATACTTGTTCTGTTATAACGTGCTTAATGCCAGAGACTAGTTTCTAAGCGCGGGTTCGGGATTCGAAGACAAAATCGTTGCCCCTGAGCTCTCCCTCCTCACCAATATAGCACATGATAACACATTTAGAGCAAGGCTTTATTCAGGAATCATGCTCGCGAGCAGGCGCTCGAACACGTAGCTAAAAAAACTCAAAAGCCTCAGCAGTTTAGGTGCCAGCATACTGTGCACTGAATGCATTAACTCGAGCAGAGCACCATGCTTACAGCATATCCTGTGGCACTGCATGAGTTAAGTGCACCATAATGTAAGACTGTCTTTAGTTCAAAAGTAGATTTGACAAGGCTTAACTGACCTGACCAAAAAGCACAGGGCATTAATACAAAAGAAAATATGCCCAGTGGTGTTTACTGTAACAAGTTGTTTAAGGTTTCACCCAATTAATTGAGGGCTTCATTAGGATACAACTGTGGTTACCAGTTGATTGAGGGGTTCACCAGAGAAGCGCTCCGACTCTGGGTCCACCGTATGAGGAGCTAGAATGCCCAGGTCTTTGAAGGCTGTGTGTCTCTGCGACTCGAATGACGGTTCAGGGTTCAGGTGCTTTGATGCGCACTGAATGACAGAACACGCCTAATGCAATAATGATAGATAGTGGGCCTCATTACGAGCTTGCCGGTCCGGATACAACGGTAGCGGTAAGCTTGCCTGTACCATTGTATCCGGACCGGCAAACTCTGAGTTGTGCTCGAGGATGCCTTTCATACCGCGAGGTTTGACCTGTTGGAATGAAAGGCACCCGCGAGCACAGCATGTCGGTGGCACACGGTGCCTGTGTATACGGCTCTGGGCTCAATGGGAATGGGGAAGAATTTTTTCTGGCGCCCAGGAATGGCTAAATACCGTGTCCGCCAAGGTCGTAATCACCTGGTAAATGCCCATTTCTGGGCGCTGGAAAAAAATTAATACCGGCGGTAGCCTCGTAATGAGGCCCATTGTCTTACACAGCTGTATTGGTTATACATTAGAGATACATTGAGGTCAAAACAGTGGTGAAATGTATACAGCAACATGCCCTCATGCCTCTTCTAAGTGGATTACCGTGATTTAAACAAATCAGAAATGTTCCTTACTTTCCTGTGGGAGACAAACCTCCTTGTGTGCCGCCGTCTCCTGCATGTCTCTGCGACACCGGTTCCCTTCACTTCTGTGCATGGGTCCTCACCTTTATTTGTATTTGTTTAACTTTATTATAGCCTGATGCCTTTATAATGAACAAGGGTGCGGGGGACACCCCTGCACTCACTGCTCCCTTTGTTCACTATAACGGCAACAAATGGTACATTTGTTCAACATTTTCAGCTGTTTGTTTTTTTCGTACAGACGAAATTCGAACACATTTACCATTCCTTTTTTTTTTCTTTTCGAACAGATCTGCGGATACCCTTTCAAGTACACTAGGGTCAAGTCTGATCTCTAGGTTCTCCCCGAAAACCACCTGTCCATTGAATGGCAAGGTCCCGAGGACCCCGACGCTCAGAGGATATGCCCCTACGGCCCAACTATCAACAATACACACATTTAAATGACATAAATGTGGGGGAGGGTCAATCTTTTGATATGGAGGCGTCAAAGCTTTGGAACTCTTCACCGTTTCTGCTGTGTGCTAGACATGGCCATTGGGCGTTTAGATGCTATCTAAAAGCCTAGCACTTCCCAACATCATTGGCCCGGATAGGCTGCTAGGCCTTAAGCCTTTCCTAGTGCCTTGATGCCTTCGGTGAGGCAAATTGTTGTGCTACACAGAATTATACCTACCCAGTGGTGGAAATGGAAAACATTTCATGGGGGATCCCACAAGGGCCGGGGTGGGGGCGGAGTTTGGGGGGTGGTGCCAGAGGCGGCGGGTTTAGGGGGCAGAGCTGGCAGTTGACCTCCGATCAAATAATAGTTTAAAACAGCGCTATTTCTTTCATGCTGCTTCTTTTACAAACTATCAATGCCACTTCAAACCACTTCCATGGCACTGGTGATGAGTTACTTCACTGTGCGGATAATAGTTTTGACTCGTGTTGTTAAGTAAATATTCTTTAAAATGCATACTTTTTCATCCCATTTTATTAAAAAAAACTCCCCCTTGGGTGCTATACAAACAGGGTGATTTCTCTTCACCATAAACAACGTTTTCTTTTACTTGAACCACACCCGGCATGGCTCCTGCAGCTCCCCTCTGAAAGCAGTTGTGAACTGGGGTGACCAACCCAGCCCTTTAAGACTAGCAATACTTAAAGATGGATGGTGATGAAGAATACACTCAAACATCGATAATAAAAACGAAGTTGGCTCAGGAAGTTGGCAAAGTTCAACTGTTTTATTGTCAATTATCTAAAACAGGGAGCACAACGGACATCGTGCGACGTCGCACAAGCAAGCTCAAACATAATATGAAAAAACAGCATTCTTATACTAAAAATGTGTCATTGCTGACGTCAATCTACGTGGCAAACTACAAAAACCTACTTGGGGATGTGATAGGTTTACAGGGAACCTCTAGGTTTACGGTCCATACTGATCAGGGAAGGTGATTGGGCCTCTAACATCAGGTGAGCAACTAAGCCCTCCTCTAGTGCAGGTCATCATGAACGTCATCACATACACGGCGTCTGATTGGTAACACAAACTATAGGGCTTTCTATTAAAATTGGTTGGCACCCTTGAACCCCTCTGTAATATTCCACATGCCTAAGCAGCACACAGGCTGGCACCCAGGTGCTTGGTGGGCTGGTCAGAACCATAGCTTCCCACCTAATTAGCCTACTATCCATCATCACTCTGCTGTCTGCCACTCAATTTGCTCTTTGAAGAACAGCCTTGAGTTTGTTCTCTGTGATCGAGAATTTGAGGGAGTACAGGCATCCCCTGCCTCCCACTTTCGATTCGGCTCAGTCCAGTGTCTATTTCCATCTGACCATGTGACTGCAGACCATGATTTCAGAGAATTTTGCTGTATTAAACTCGGTTAAATGAAGAGCCTCTGACGTCTTCAATGTTTTCCTACATCACCTCAACAGGAGTATGTTCTTTTCACATGTTAATTGTAGCTTCTCTAAGAACCTCCTGTTTCATGGTGGCCTTGACTTCTTTGAATTTAATTGATATTTTATTTATGTAGCGCTCGCACACAAGTGTTTCAGAGCACGACAAGGCATTATTCATTATAAAAACACATGAAATTCATGATCTGCGTTGAGGCCCCGAGTTGTCAATCTACACTTACAAATTAATCTAGTCTCCAGTTGTCTCAATCGTAGTTCATGATTCCCACCTCTTTGTGAAATACTTGCTTGTACCTTACCAGTGAATCGAATAGCCTGTTTGTTATCCATTTGGTGCTTTTCCTGACAATGAATTTCCAAAGGATATTTACTCTCACAATTAGATATGGATGACAAATGTTCTCTAATCCGAGTTTTCAACAGTCTAATGGTGCTTCCAATGTAACGCAGTCCACAGATACAGGTTATACAGTAAACTAAACATTTCGTATTGCAGTTAATAAATGAATTAATCATGTGTTTCCCCAATGTTCCAAAGTCTAACGCTGATGTTTCTAATGTATATGCACTCATATTGCAATTACCACACTTACAAAAACCATTTGGACAACCGAGAGATAACCAAGTGCTACTACTCTTTTGGTTTTGCATGTGTGATGGGCACAGAATATTTTTAATTGTTGGGGCTCTGCTAAAGATGATCCCAGATTTTGGTTCAAGCCACTTAGGGAGATTTTGATCCAGGTGTATCAAGTGTCAATGGCGCTTCAATATTGTATAGATGTTATTACTGTCAGCATTAAATCTGGTTATCAATCTAATTTGATTAGGTTGTTTTTGATGTTTGAAGCGAGGAGTCAGAAGGCCAGCTCTCATCAACTTTGTAACATCTATTTCTGCTTTGTTAAGAATTGGAGGCTTGTAACCTCTATTTTTAAATTTCTGATTAATTAATATATTTTTGTCCTCAAAATCAGAAACAGCTGAACAATTACGCTTAGCCTGAATATATTCACCTTTTGGAATATTTTCAATTACTGACTTTTTGTGACAACTTGATGTGTGCAGTACAGCATTCACAATAGTAGGTTTACGGTACGTTTTGGTCTTGAAACCATCTGTATACACTGAAATCGTTAAATCTAGAAAGTCAATTGAGGATTCACTCCACTGAAGTGTAAATGTCAAACCCCATGCGTTATTATTCAAATAATGAACAAATAGTAATAGGTTGTCAACCGTATAAAACCAAATCATAAAAACATCATCAATGAACCGTTTCCAGATATAAATCATAGGAAAAAAATGTTTGGTTAGTGAAGGCATATTGTTGCTCAAATTGATGCATAAAAATATTAGCCACTGATGGCACGCAACTAGCCCACATAGCAATACCAATGAGCTGTTTAAAGTAAATGTTATTGAAAAGAAAAACTTTATTTTGAAGTGCAAAAATCAATAGTTCTTTTATTATTTCGAAATGCAAAAGATAGGAAGCTGATTGTTGTCTAAAGATATAGTTAACACTTTCAATAGCTCTGTTGTAGTCGATTGACGTATATAACGCCTTAACATCAAGTGTAACTAAGATTAGATTTGGACAATAGTTCAATTACTCCAGTATCAACAAAATATGCATAGTGTCACGTATATAGGTTGGTGTTGTAGACACTAATGGTGTCTGGCATTCATTAACACAAATCAATATTGGTTCCATAAGCCCATCTTGGCCACTAATGATAGGTCTCCCCTCTGGTATTTTATCAAAGGCCTTGTGAATCTTAGGAAGATAATAAGCAGTCGGAGTAGTTGGGCGGTCAACCATAAGATAAAGTTTTTCAACATCAGAAATAACCCCTTTTCTATGCCATTTGTCTATGAGCATCTTGAGTTCTTGGTTCAAAGTAGGCAGTGGATTAGATTTAAGAATCTCATAGCAACCGATCGTATTAAGGTCACATAGTCCCATCTCAATGTAATCTTGCCTATCCATAATTACAACATTGCCACCTTTGTCCGCTTCTTTAATAATCAATGTGTCATTTGAGGCCAAATTCTGTAAGGCTATCATTTCTGAACGTGGAAGATTAGAATTGAAGGTGTTATGTTGTAAATTGTCTGCCAAAGTCTGGATATCATTAGTTACAGCACAATGGAAGGTGTCGATAATTTTATCCTCTGAAAAAATAGGCGTAAACTTGGATTGCTTGTGAAATTCTTTAATTTTTAAGTTTTGTTGCTGAATATCTAAATCCTGCAAAGTATCCATTATATTCTGGTCCCTCTCAGCCGCAGCATCGTCTAGGGACATGAGTATATGGGTTCTCATCATTCTCTGTAAAGATACTTCGGATGGTTCTGGAATCTTAGTCTTGGTTGATTTTTTTTTAATTTGTGTGGTAAAGTATTTTTTTAATTTTAGTTTTCTCGTAAACTTAAAGAGATCAATTTGAATCTGTACCAGGTCATTTGTACCTGATCGTGCAAATGAAAGTCCCTTATTCAGGACAGAATGCTCAGCTGGCGAGAGCTGATGCTGGCTCAAATTATAGAATAAGTTTATTTGTTCTGGTTCTTTTGAGCTTTCTGATAAGAGGCTCTGGTCAATTGAGATCCTGTTGGTGCAGCGTTTCCTACACCTATGTTTGCCACCCCTTGTGCCCCTTGGTTTGCGACAGGTATTGCAATATTTGGACCTGATGGACGTCGGAATCTGACCTGTTTGCGTATTGGTTCTTGTCGATTGCCTTTTTTGAATCGTCTGATTTGATCTAAAAAAAAAGAGGGCCTGATGATTGTCCTGATATTGGGAGTTCATGGGGTACCTCTTCTTCTTCATCATCATCATTGGTTTGTGCATTATTAGGCTCTAGAGGTTCTACTGTTGAAATAGTATCTGTTTTATCAGAATCACTGTCAATATCAGAGCTTGCAGCTGATGAGGCTAAACTGCTGCTGCGTGATCTCGACACATCATCAAATTTCGGTTTATATGTGTAAACACGGTTATCTCTGTAGTCTCTGTCATCGCGTAAACATTTTCTTGATTTCCTTATTTTCACCTCATCCTGATGCTTTCTTAGTATGTTATACATGGTCATCACATGTTTATCAATTGTTGCACTAGGTGCATCAAATAATTCTATTTCATTTTTCAACTCATCAGTTTGATTAACTATACGCGCGTGTGCCCTTTCCGCATGTTCTATGAGTAGTTTCATCATATTGTTGGAGCTTGAGGTCAGATTCGCTTCCCATTCTAAAGCTAAGTCACTGTCTAGAGGATCCTCAAAGCCGGGTAAGATAAGAATTCTCAGTCCTCTCAGTATTTTATTTTCTGATAGATATTGCTTGAGTGTGGTTTTCTCCCAGAATGTATTTATTTCCTTGATACTTAATCTTTCCAATTTGATAAAGCTGGATCTTAGGTCCCCTTTTTGATTATAAAGTCTTTTAAACGGATTGAGGGTTGACCCTCTTAGAGCAAACAATGCTTTAATATCCTCATCCCTAGTGAGAATATATTCGGCTGCTTCTGCCATAATTTCCGAACTCTACCGTGCAGCAGCTAATCGTCTGAAGCTTATGTAGAAAAAAAGAAGCTATTTTGGCAAAAAAGAACAGAGACCTCCAGCGCTGGAGGTCTCTGTTCTTTTTTGCCCGAATAGCTTCTTTTTTTTTAATTAATTGTGCCCGGAAGTAAGGAAGGGTGAACTGAGTGCGCATCCTGCACTACCAAGTTGGCGGCATCCTAGAGATTGTGCGAGGCATCACAGCTCGGAAATGGTGGGTCATGGAGGAGTGCAGGGGGCAGTTTGACTTCCAGCGCAAGCAGCGTTTATTATGTGTGTGACACTTGGCGGTATCTTGAGAATCAACCTGCTTGCAGTGATGGTTGGGGGCGAGGAGCTCTTGCCTGCTCTACAGTCTAGTGTGAATGGTGATGTCAGGAGGGTCACTGAGGTTGTCGGCGATTCCTTGGAACGTTGGTGTCCGTTCCAACTACCCCGTTGTAGATTCATGCAGTGTGTCTAACGGGTGTGTATTATGGGGTGCTGTTGACCCCAGGGCTACTAACTGGTGTATGATGTATCTGAGTGGTGGCATGGCTTGGGTAGGGTTTTGTTTTCTTTTAATTGAGTTGAATCGCAGGTTTAGGGTCACACTCTGTTGTACTTACCTGTGATTTTAGGGCAATTCAATTTTATTTTCCATCTGGTTGCCAGAGATCTTCCTTGTTGTAGTTGTTGTGTTGGGTTGAGGCCTGACTGTTGTTGACCCAGTTTGGAAATGCCGCCAAACTGCGATTGGTGTATAGTTACAGGATCAGAGCGGAGCCCACTAGCTCCCACCACCCAGGCTACATCTTGTCAACTGCCCTGGGTGGGACACTCACCACACATCATTCTACTCAATCATACCCAAACATTCCCTTAGTGACATCATACCTCATGCACTCAGCATAAATGCAGGAAGATTACTAGCAACCCTAACACCTCCCTTTCTTCAGCCACACTCATACAGAACTAGGAACCTTAACACCAGCCTTTAAGAATACTTGTCCCTAGTAACGTTGCAGCGACTGTACAAATGTAAAATGACTTGATATCTTCTTCATTATATTCTGTAGCATGAGCATCTTCATCTCGAGCCCGGAATGTTGCTCATCTTAAACACATCCTTTTTCTTCTATAGAATGCTTATACTCTTCAATCTCTTTGTCATGATGCCTACCTCCAAGGAGCCAGACCAGGCCCAGCTACCCCAGAGGCAGACATCATGTCCCCGAGGGAAGTCTCAGCAGCCCCAAATAGGGTCCCTTTGGACTCAGTCCTGGCGCATTTGGTGCCAGGCTCATATTGGACAACAGTCCTGGTGCCATAGGCGCCAGGCTCATAAAAGATGACTTTGTGTAGAAAGGTGCTTGGTGTAAACTTACCTGATGCAGACCATGCTGCAACATCCAGGCCATCTGGCTGAATGGGACTACTTTATCTTTGGGGACTACTTAACCACACGGGTGTGGCCGGAGGAAGAATACATACCTGAGAGGAAGGATACATACCTGGAACTACTTTGAAGGCTATTTAAGCCACGCCCAAGCAGCAACTCACGCTTCGCGTTGTTCTGCATCTAGCAGCTGGACGCTCACCGTGTCTGCTCCTGCATCCTGACTTCTGCCACGCCCGCTAGCATCCTGGAACACCTGCAAAGGGAGAAGAGAAGAGAATAGAAGAAAGAAGAGTCCTTACCTGCTAAATCCGCATCCCGGAGACATTTCGCCGACGATCCTGAAAAGGAAGACATTCATTTTAAAAGCACATCGCATCGATCGCTGCAGCGCCGCATTCCTCTCACCTTTACTGGGCGCCTCCATGTTCATCAGCGACCATCTGGATCCGCAGCCACATTTCAGCTCCTAGGGAGAAAAAGACAAAAACAAAGGTGGGCTAGGGAAGAGAATAAGAAAACCTTAATTTTCCATCATAAGACTTACCTGTTGGGTCATTCCCACTTCATTTCGGGTCGGTGCCGCATCCTGGCATTTCCGGACCCGGCCCCTAAGGGGAAAAAAGAGACATCAGCGTTAGTGAGCGAATGCTAAGACATTACCTGAACGCTCATTAAAGACTTACCTGATATCTACTGGAACTGAACCTCTCACTTCGGGTCGGTGCCATATCTCCGGCATTTCCGAACCCCGGCCCCTATGGGGAAAAAAGACACAAGGATTAGTGCATTAATGCAAGGACACTAAAGGAATCTCTCATCAAACAACTCACCTGAGTTCCCTTCGTCGGTTCCATTGCTCATCTCGGAATCTTTGTTCTGCACCTGAAATAGAGACAACGGACAATTATTATTTCGGGCTCATACTTGTAAACAGAATTCTCACAGTATTTTACCGGTAAGGTCAAGCAAACTTGAACTCTCTACAATCCAAGATCCAGTGAAGTAACTGGATTACAACACGCCCCTGCATCAGAAGCAGGATGGAGAGCTCGTACTTTCAGACCCTAAGGTGAGACTTCACGGAGAATCGCAGAAGGGTTTCGGAGGGTGAGAAGGGAGTGGGAGGCTTACACATCATCCCGCAGATTGTTAATACTCCCTTTTCACACACAGAAGGATAATTCTGCGAGCCAGACAAGCCAGATTTGAGGGTCCGGTCCTGTCCATCTTCCGAGTCCTGCACTTCACCATAGAAGAGGCAACAGCACTCCAAACCAGGCCTGCGCCTCCGTGGGAGTCAGGTGAGCGTAACACTCTTCTTATGAGTATGTCACCTCTGCTCTGTATGACGTCACCAAGCTACACTTTTGCTCGTTTTTCTCACTTCCTCCGGGATTTCATTCAAATGGCCATCATATTGTCATGTATGCATGTATGGCTTTCTCAATGGGAACCTTACTTCCAAGAATCTTTTCGGTACAGGTATTCTCACTGGTACTGCACATGTCTCTCACTCTGGCTCCCAACATATAGGCAGCATGGGAGAGGAGCTTTGGGTGAGGGTACTTGGCTCAGCCTTTACAGTTGGGTGGCTGCATCGTGTGTGATAGTTTCAATGTTAATAGGGGTATTTATGTATTCATGCAATGTTTGTCGAATACCTGTGTATTTATGCAAATCTGTATATTTATTTATTTATGCAATGTCTGTCGAATACATGGTATCCGACAAACATTGCATAAATAAATGAATAACCCTGGTCCATGTATCTGACAAACATTTCATACATAAATAAATAAACCAGGTCGTGGCTGAGGACTGGGTCTGGCTGAGGACTGTAACTTCCTCTTCTGACCCCATGCACAGGGTCACCAGAGGAAGTTACAGTTTGCTCGCAGGCGCTCTTTTTCTCCCCCCCCCCGACCCAGCACAGAGCATGGGTTTGGGGTGGCTGACTCTTGCCGGATCCCTAGATCCGGCTACACATCTGGTGCGGATCTCGAATCCGGCGATAGCCAGCCCAATCGCCAGCGTTATACCTACATAACTAGTGGACACTCCTCTGCCGGAGGCATGGCATCCTCTGGACTGGTCTTCTATCCCCAGTCACACAGAACTTGATCGGAATAAAAGCATTTTGTTGTTGTTGGCTGAACGTTTACTAATCCCTTTGCTATCCTCAGGTCCTCTCTGGGAAACACCACCACCACCCTTATGGGGATCTATGTGCTTTCATCACCCGTTTTTGTTTCAATGGGGTTTTGTCTGACAGTTTTTTGGCCGAAAAAACTTATCAACATTATTATTTTGGGGCGTTATCCCCTGCACCCTCAAAGACCTCCAGACGCTCCTGTGATCTTGGACGGGGGCGATGACATGTTGCAGCTGCTTCCTGAGTTGGACCGTTTTATAGTTCTGTGACGAGCTAGATCTTATTAAAGACTTGAGTGCATGTTTAGTGATGCCCCCTCACCTGTGCTGCACATCAGTGGTACACTCACCCTCCAAAAGGAAAGCCTCCCCCCGGTTCATGCATATGCACGCCTTCCCACTGTGGTGGTTGCTAGGTATTATATAGGATGGAGGCAGATGGAGAGAAGACAGAGCGCAACTCCTGTTTGCATCCGATGCATGGTGTTGCTCCGGTAATTACCCCATTCTCCTTGCCGTGGACTTTGATATTGGGTTCAAAGGAAATCATTCACCTGGGCTTTGTATGCCTGGTGCTTCCTCTCCCAGGAATGGGTGCATATCTCTGGCTTTATCCCGGAGGTGCCACAGTGGTGTGAGGGAAAAGCCACCCCTATCTTCACACCAAGAAGGAGAGGGTTGGTCATGTGCCTCCACTCTTTTTCACCACTTAGCAAGCCCCGCCCACCTGGTGCCTTCCTGCTTCCCGCTCTTTTTCACCACTTAGCAAGCCATGCCCACCTGGTGCCTTCCTTCTTGCCGCTCTTTTTCACCACTTAGCAAGCCATGCCCACCTGGTGCCTTCCTTCTTGTCGCTCTTTTCACCACTTAGCAAGCCCCGCCCACCTGGTGCCTTCCTGCTTCCCGCTCTTTTTCACCACTTAGCAAGCCATGCCCACCTGGTGCCTTCCTTCTTGCCGCTCTGTTTCCCTACCTAAGGAGCCCTCCAGCCTCTTTTCCTTTGCAGCTGGGGAGCAAGTGCAAGTGGCTCTAGGTCACCTGGTCTAATCCCCGCCCACCTTGTGCCTTCCTGGTTGCCGCTCTTTTTCAGCACTTAGCAAGCCCCGCCTACCCGGTGCCTTCCTGGTTGCCGCTCTTTTTCATCACTTAGCAAGCCCCACCCACCTGGTGCCTTCCTGGTTGCCGCTCTTTTTCATCCCTTAGCAAGCCCCGCCCACCTGGTGCCTTCCCGCTTGCCGCTCTTTTCACTACTTAAGGAGCCCTCCAGCTGGGGAGCAGGTGCGAGTGGATCTAGGTCACCTGGCCTAAGAACCACCCAAACTTCTTAGACCTGCCTCTTCCTTCCTGCTCTTAACTCTTAGATCAAGGGTGTCTCTCGCCCGGGCATCCGAAGTGAAGGGCAGACTAAGAAAAGGGCAATTCCTGTTTGGACCTGTTCAGACCAGGAGGACCCAAGGCCCGAACCCCTGCTTAGACAGCACTTAAGCATGCACCAACATGTGTTTACTCCCTCTGGTCCCCCTGTGCTGTTCCCTTGTGCCCCCTCACCCTTCTCGCACACAGCTGTTGCCTGTTTTGCTTGATTCTTCTACCCTTCTCCCCCTCCCTCCAGCCTACTTCTGCAGGAGTCTGTCCTGATACATTCTGGTTTCACAATCACCGTCTTGTGGCCAATGCTGGATTTGACATTTATGGACTTCATTGATTCACAGCGTGTCACTCTTTCTCAATTCTCATGCTGGACTTCCTTTGCATCTTGTACTCAGAGTGGCCCTGAATCATGCTGTTCCTATCTTTATCTTGTATCCTGGCTTGCAACATTATGTGTTACCACTGACTTCTGCAATTGTATTCGATCTCCCCTCTTGCTTCTCCGCTCTTTTTGACTGCTTACTCTCTGTTCTCTCCTCCTCTCCCTTTCTCCCTATCTCCTCCCCTTACTTTCTTCTATGCACTTACTCAATCAGAATTGTCCCTGGACCTAGTATGATAGCAACCGCGTCTGTCTCCTCCCCCCCTCGTCTTACTCTCCCCCCAGCACTATCTGAAATGTCGTCAGACCTAGTATGATAGTTGCTTGTTTTGTTCCTCCCCTCCCTTTCTGCACCCCTCTCCCTCACCTTTTGTTTTTCTCCAGATCTACCAGAAATGTCATCAGGCCTGTCTGTTTCCATTTCCTTCCCACTCTCCTCCCTCCCTTGCTTACCTATGTCTTGGCTCTTGCACTATCTGAAATGTCGTCAGGCCGAGTACGATAGTTAATTTCAAATCCTTACTGTTCATGGCCTGTAAGAATGTCATTATATTTTCCCTTGTTCCCTCCCCTGCCTTGAAGTGCTTTGAACCACATTGTGCATAGGCGCTATAAATCATATCCTGACAGGTGCAGGGGTCTGTAACCTTTGCCACCCCAGATTTTATTTGGACTACAACTCCCATCCACCCTAGCCTGCATAGTCAATGGCGAGTCATCATAGGAGCTGCAGTCCTAAGCAACGCATTGCAGATAGACCCTGATATCACTGCTTCCTAATCTGCCTAGAGAGGTTCCATCTCTGGAAAGCAGAAAAGTACTGCACGTAGTGCACCCCTGCACAGGACCAGAGACTGCTGAGACACCTTTTCCAGGCACTAAGATTGATGGGGATTCTAACAGCATCAAAGAGGCCCTTGATTCTTGTATGCTGCAACATACTGTTAAGCCTATGGAGCTAACTTTGGATTGGGGTGCAACGTAAACAAAAGGAGAACAAGCCTTGTATAAGGCGCTTACGCCTTCCATTCTCATCCAGCCCCATTTTCCATCATTTATATGGCAGAGAGGAGGTGCAGAACGCAACTTGCATTTCCATTGCTCCCTTCATCTCCGCCAAACAAATACTCAAACATGTGTGCCGGCGTGCATCTTCAATGCTGGGGATCCCTATGGACTCCGCCGGCTTTTTGCAACAGCAAAAGGTAGATGGAATCCCTAGGGACCCGTTGTAAACACCACCTGCCATGCGTACATAACAGGCAGCGTTTATATGCTTGTACGCAAACGTACTAGGTCCCCACCGCCAAATTACGCGTAGCAGCAAATGAAGTCCTGCTTTGACGGAATGAAACTGTGGTTCCTGCTTGGTCTCACTGCGGCTTGGCCTTTTGCTACTGCAGCAATGTTTTTATTTGTTATAGCTTTTCAGATAATGTCTGTGCGCCCTGAAATTGGCGCTATATGAGTTACAAAAGGGCCCCATGGACATTAACATCTAAGTGATGGAGTGCAAGCAGCATGATATGATAGGTTATTTATAACGAAGTTAATATCCAGAGGTTTCTAAGCGCAAAGCAGTTGCTCCATGTCGTCTTGTATCCAAGGTGAGCACGTTGCCCCTTGGCTATCCTCCCGAGACTGAGCCAGTGGTTGTAGACGATACAGTGGACACCCTATCCTTACCGTTCCACAGTTTGATTGGCTGGTCATGTACAGTGTTATATTATGTCTCACGATAGGGACAGGAGGCCCTGTCTCCTCACACCCTCTCCTACTTACATCCACTCTTCTAACGAACACACAGAGCCATAGGTGTGCGTGCCCTTGCTTATTCTCCTTTGCAGTACTCTGTCCCAGGCTCTAGTAGCCCCTCCTCTTCCTCCCTCACTCCCGTGCCAAGTCTTTCACCCTGCCCTTAAGGTCCTGCCATCGTTTCCCTTAAGGTGGCTCTCCCCTTAAGGTGGGCCAGTCTTGTTTCAATTCACAGTGAGCTTTGCCTTTCTAAACAGACAGATCTGCATGTTGAAAAGGTGTGTATTGGGAGGTTCTATTTCCCCTCACAGAGGTACTGGAAAGAGAAGCAGGACTGCAAACAAGTCCAGCTGGAGCTTCTGCGTCATAGCAGCTGAAGCAACTTGGCAGTGCCCTGGGCCATCTTACTTGGAGAAAAAGGGTTCGCGTTGGCGTTTGGTTTTGTGCCTTTGTTGTTGCATAAAAAGACATCTGTAGACAGATTTTCTATTGTTTGCTCATGAGGGAGCAAATGCGCCTGGCAACAGCTGTGATGCTGCTGTCCAACAAAAGCACGCAAACATGTTTTCCCTTCATCCATGATATAGATATGTTTTCACTGAGATAAAAAGGGCTGATTTTTTTTTAACTGTTTTTGCTGCATGACGTAAAAAAACATACTTCACCCCTAAGTCCTATCTTTCGTATTGTAAGAGCGAAGCAAAAGGTTATTAAATAAAAAAATAAAAACCGAAAAAAACAAAAAATAATAAATAATCTGTTATTTGTATTATTATTATTATTATTATAATTATTATTATTATTGGGGTATTTAATGAGCGCAGACCAAGCTTCAGGAAGCAACAGAGCGCCTTACAATCATAGGGGGAAGAACAAGGTTAGGGAGCAGAGAAACAAGGCAGTGGGGATCTAACAGCAGGGGCAGGAGGGCAGCAATGCATCTAAAAGCAACCAGGGGAGGAAACCGTGGGGGTCAGATCACCCAGTCTCAGGCAGGGTGGGCGTGGAGGCTGTGTGGCCCTGGGTGTTAGGGAAGAGCCATTCCTTTAATAGGAGGGACCTGAGCTCCTTCCTGAACAGTAGACGCGAGGGGGCGAGTCGGTTGTTGAAGGGGAGGAGGTTCCAGAGTCTTGGGGCGTGTTGCAAGGGAAGTGAAGGACACTCAAGGGCTAAGGGCTTGAGCGAGGCAGGAGGAAGAGGAGGAGCCTCAGGGAGGAAGAGGCAGTTCATTTATTAGTAAATGGCTAACTCCCTATGACGTGCCCTGTCGTCCTTGTGTGAATGTGAATGTTGTGGTGTGAATAGACTAACAACTGGCGACAATGATAAATACTTGTTTCTGAGGTGCCAGTCAGCGTGCATTGCAGCTGTCCTTTTCTGCGGGCCGTACCAGGGCCCGCCCACCGTCATCCAGGTGTCCTTCCTGTTGAGCTCAAGTGCCCGTCCTGCTTTGCCACGAGGAAGAACCTTGCAGGATCTGCCCACAATAGCGCCGAAGTCCGCAAAGACCTCTCTTACACTAGGTGAGGAGAACGTTGGGGGTGCCCGCCCACAACTCTGGGGGAGGCTCGGCCGCACACCGCGCATGCCCGGAGGGAGCGCACGTGGCAGGCCTATCTTCTATTTTTTTACTTCCTGCACCGCCGGAGTTCAAGTCTGCACAAGAATAAAGAATATTCAGTTTGTGTGCTCGCTTTTATTGCCTTGGTTCAAAATGTTATGTGACGGGGTTCTGCCAAAAATTGAAGCAAGCTCTGGTTCCTCTTTTTCCTATAACACTAGCAGAAAAAAAGGGCAACACCATTGCACTCCATTGAAACCATCTGTATTAAGTACTGAGGCATTCCGTGTGGAATTGAGTTCCATCGTTTAATATGTGCTCAATGAGATCTGAGCTTCTCGTGCTACGTCATCGAGGTTAGGTTCTGGCATCACTGAGGATGGAGATTAAGGAGAGCGACTGTGTGGATGGGAGATGCTGGGCTAGTGTGGCTAAAGTGCACCTCTCTTTCAGTGGTGATGAAGATGTGCTTGTGTTATCTGGGACCACTTCAAGGCGCTATTTGTTTCTGCCACCTATCTGAACATCAAATGTGGGCTCCTGGTGGGCTCTATGTGCTCATCTTCGCCTCCTGCTGTTAATGTTTAGGTGCTATTCTGGAGCATAGGTTATTTCGCCTTTTTGGGGGAGCGCAAGGCTGTCTGTGCGCAAGCCTGTTACCTGGGCTTCCGGGGTGCTTGAGATTTCGCCCTTAACTGTATCTCCCAACATTGTGAGACTAGCGAGTCCTCCTGCATGCGCACATCTCATGAGTATCTTTGGTTGTACCATAGGGATGTTGCATCGCTCCCTAGTTTCTGTGGTTCCTGTGAAAAAGATTTGCTTTCTCCCTGACAACTTCCGGTGCTGTTCCTGAGACTTGTGGACATTACTTCGCAACTTTGGTATGTTCCGGCAGTGCTGGAATTCAAAACGTTTACCCAGGGGAACCTTCTCCTGCTTGGAGGGGCGGCACCATGGGGAAGCATGGGCAGGGCCGAGGGACGTGGCCCCAGGCCAAGTCACGCTACACTGTGGGCCTCATTACAACTTTGGAGGTAGCCATGCCCTTAATGAGGGCATGGCTGCCTCCAAAACCATGTCCAGGTCCGGGTTCCCTGAATGGGGAAATACCGGGCCATTCCGAGTATGGAGGGCCCGGTATTTCCTCCTTCCGGGAACCCGGGCCCGGTCCTTCCCCATTCCCATTTGAGCTCCCATAGGGCTCAATGGGAATGGGAGCGTGAGCTAACAACCAGCCGATTACGACCGGTCCGGTGTTAGCTCCCTGGTCCCCTCGCAGGACCCGCTCTGGACTTCTGGTAAAACCAGACGTCCAGAGCGGGTCCCGCAAGGGAACCTCGTGATATTGCATAATGGGTTTAACGGCACCGGCATCATTAGCGGCGCTGTTAAACCCATTCCGCAATAGTTGTAATGAGGCCCAGTGTTTCTTCATGGAACCAAATCCTGGAGATTTGCATAAAAGCAAAGAGCATTATGGGAACATAAGAATGCCCACAATCTTATATCTGTAACATGTCTGATAATGAGTCAGCAAGAAATCCTTTTGAGCTAATAGTTGAAGTTGGACTTTTTCAGGGGTCACACTACTCACCCTAACAAAAAAAGCCTGTAAATTGCAAGACATATACAAATATGGGCAGCATGGAGTGAATGACTATTAATATGGCGGTGCTTTGGCTAGGGTGGTGGTGTTTGTGGATTTGATGAGTGCGTTGTTGGCTATCAAGGAGGGGAATTGTGATAGGAGGCATATAGTCGTGCTCATTAGACAGCGATTAGAAAAGTGTGTTGCTGGAGGTACTGTGGTGGAGTTGGCTTGGGTTCCCAGTCATTGTGGGGTCTTGGGTAATGAGTTGGTGGATTGGGCTGCATATGGGACCAAGTTGCGGGGGAGGTGGATGTGAAAGTTCCATTGAGTGTGGCTGAGATACAAGTGATGGTGCGTGGAAAAATTAAGGATATGTGGCAGGATCAATGGAATATGAGTTCAAAGGGACGGCAGTTGTATGCAGTGTGCAGGGAAGCGCAAGTTCAGGCATTTGAGGGGGGTAGAGTTCACACGCAGAGAGGAAACTATTTTGAATCGCCTTAGGGTGGGCCATGCAGGGTTTGCGGGATGGAAGTGTTTGATGGGTAGAGTTACATCAGCGGCGTGTGAGGCTTGCGGGTGCCCAGAGACTGTGCCTCATTATATGTTGGACTGTGTGAGGTTTGATGTGCAGCCGGAATTACTCAGAGTCCGGATGAGTGGCATTGGGGTGGTTGTACAGGGGTTATCTGATTTGTTCAGTTGGAAAAGAGAGGTGGTGAATAAACAGTGTAGGTTCCTGCTTCAGTTTGTGCGGGAGACTGGGAAGTGGGATGAGATCTAGTGGAGGTCGATGGCTGATTGGTGCTCTTTTTGGTGAACATCATCTTAATAGATGGAAATCGCCGGCTCCAGATTTCTGGAGTCATCAGAAGAAGAAGAAGAAGAAGAAGAAGAAGAAGAAGAAGAAGAAGAAGAAGAAGAAGAAGAAGAAGAAGAAGAAGAAGAAGAAGAAGGAGAAGAAGAAGTAGTAGACGAAGAAGAAGTAGAAGAAGAAGGAGAAGAAGAAGGAGAAGAAGAAGAAGAAGAAGGAGAAGAAGAAGAAGAAGAAGAAGTAGAAGAAGAAGGAGAAGAAGAAGGGGAAGAAGAAGAAGAAGAAGGAGAAGAAGAAGAAGAAGAAGAAGAAGAAGAAGAAGAAGAAGAAGAAGAAGAGGAAGAAGCTGCAGCTGGACAGACTTTACTGGAGCACTGTTCTGGCCCATTTCCTTCTCCGTTCCCACCCATCCCTAACACTGACTGGCGTGAGAAGACCGTGGGCCTGTGGTGATGACCCCCTCTTGCTTTTGTGGTGGTTTCCGTGGCAACATGGAGTTACTTCTGCATGCTGTGGCACTGAGTCAGGAGGGGCCACAAGGATGTCCCTGCTTCCATCTCCAATGATGAGAGTGCATTTTGAAATTATGCGTAAGGGCATTGTTGGATCCCTAGACCATTCAATTCTTTAACGTAGCAGGAGCGTTTGAAGATCTCAAGTTGTCTCTTGTCAAGTGTAAGTTGTCCTGACGTTCGTGCTCACTTTTCTTTGCATTCTGGTACTTGTGGTCCTATATTTGTAAAGAGAAACTAACACTACAATGGTATTATAGAAGTTAAAAATGGCACAAATTGAAGCCAAGACTCAGAACACCTGCTGCGGGCGCTGCATATGTTTTAAAGACAAAAGTGTGAATGATGAAGGTGCTACTTTATGTGAGACAGCGGATAGTAGTTTTCCAAAATACAGTATTTTCTCCTCAGCAGTTACTTTGCATGTGTAGATTACCTCTGCACAGTACAAGACAAAACATGCTAACTACTGCCAATGAAGTGGCAGTAGTGGATTTATCTTAAATTAGTGAGGTGCAGCACCGTTTACTAAAATGGGCTTGCATCGCATCGCCTTGCTGTGACGTCACATCCTGTGGGTTTGCACACTTCGTATGCTAATCAGTTCCCCCACTCATTTCTTTAGTCAGGGTTGTCCAACTCCATGCCTCGAGGGCCGGAATCCTGATGGGTTTCCAGGATACATTTAGAATCATTGTATGCAAATTGATCTCATGAATATTAATGAGTGGCATCCTAAAAATCCACATGTTTCCGGCCCTTGAGGCTTGGAGTTGGACAACTCTGCTTTCGGAGGTGTGCCCTGCATTTTGCCGCAAGAGCGGGGACCATCTCCCTTGCTTGTCGCCTCGTGGTAGTTTTGAAGCTACTAGATCGCCTGCCTCCCCAAATCAATCTTGTCAAGTCAAATGTCCAAGATTGAAGTTGTAAGTCTGAAAAAAGCCATGGCTCCAGGGCTTGTACTGTGCAACAATGCAAGCGATAAGCGTCATTTGCAATATTGTTTCACTGTGTTATTGTTTCGGTGCTCCGCAAACCAATCAAAGAACTCAGGAGCCTATTTGAAATTGTTACTCAATGTCTGATGCAATGAAGAAAATGGCTCCTCTCAGGTTGAAGCCACCCTTTGGTTTCTTGTCTCGGATTGGTCAATGTTTGAATCTGCCAAAGATCACTTTTCTCATTTGCTAGTAGCCAGTGAAAGGTTTCCTGCTCCTGACACTAATTGCTGTGACTCCTACCTACAGGCCTGGCTGAAGATGTGTTGGGGCCTATTTCAACAAGATGGATGCGAATGCCCCCCCCCACCACTGTTAAGAGTGAAAACAGTCTGAGGCATCCCTGGGGAACGTACATTACAAAGGTGACAATGATAAGGATAAAAGCCACCGATTATCACGAGACCGCCAGCCAGCAGGGATCTTAAACACCAAATGACCACTGAAGAGCTATAAACCCTTCTTTATCAGCAAGTGAATGATGTGGAGTAAGCAGTGTTAGATGGGAATGGGGTGGTAAAACGTATGTCTATCCCATGAGAAGTGACGGCCGGAAGGGCTCCAGGAAATGTAGCCTGTAATGCAAGCGCCGCAAAGTGCATATTTTAAGCTCCAGAACGAAAATGGAGAAAGGAATATATTGACATGTTACAAGACTGCGGAGTGGCAACATGGGGGCACTTGCTGGGGGCCCCCCTGAGGCTCGAGGCCCCTTTCATTTGAAAAAGTTGAAAGGCCCTGACACCGTCCCTGCCTATACCTAGAACAGCAAAGTGGCCGGGAGTCCTAGGGTGCCTGTTTAGACCTGTCTGTCAATGATGTGCTTTCTTCTGCTGTGTACAATATCCATTTTGGCTGGTCTGAAAAGTAGGCACTAGTTTTGGTGCACTTTTCTGTGGTTATGTGGTGTTGGAAGTCAGTGGAACATTTTTGTTGTTTGGATATGTGACCAGGGGTGACATCCTGTTAGATTAAGAAGAGTGATCTTTGGTTTCTAGACACTGACAATAAACACATGGGTCCCTCTGGGTAGCCTTAGCTTTTCACATGGCTCCATCAGAGACTCCGCTCAGTGGCAGTAATTCCAGGCCTTGCAGGAAAGAGCTGAGCCGCTCTATTGACTCCGCTCAGTGGCAGTAATTCCAGGCCTTGCAGGAAAGAGCTGAGCCGCTCTATTGACTCCGCTCAGTGGCAGTAATTCAAGGCCTTGCAGGAAAGAGCTGAGCCGCTCTATTGACTCCGCTCAGTGGCAGTAATTCCAGGCCTTGCAGGAAAGAGCTGAGCCGCTCTATTGACTCCGCTCAGTGGCAGTAATTCCAGGCCTTGCAGGAAAGAGCTGAGCCGCTCTATTGACTCCGCTCAGTGGCAGTAATTCCAGGCCTTGCAGGAAAGAGCTGAGCCGCTCTATTGACTCCGCTCAGTGGCAGTAATTCCAGGCCTTGCAGCAAAGAGCTGAGCCGCTCTATTGACTCCGCTCAGTGGCAGTAATTCCAGGCCTTGCAGGGAAGAGCTGAGCCGATCTATTGACTCCGCTCAGTGACAGCAATTCATGGCCTTGCAGGGAAGAGCTGAGCCGCTCTATTGACTCCG
This sequence comes from Ambystoma mexicanum, assembly GCF_040938575.1. Taxonomy (NCBI): domain Eukaryota; kingdom Metazoa; phylum Chordata; class Amphibia; order Caudata; family Ambystomatidae; genus Ambystoma; species Ambystoma mexicanum. Next base: position 98,875,006 of record NC_090927.1, on the reverse strand, counting down.
CTCAGTGGCAGTAATTCCAGGCCTTGCAGGAAAGAGCTGTGCCGCTCTATTGACTCCGCTCAGTGGCAGTAATTCCAGGCCTTGCAGGAAAGAGCTGAGCCGATCTATTGACTCCGCTCAGTGGCAGCAATTCATGGCCTTGCAGGGAAGAGCTGAGCCGCTCTATTGACTCCGCACAGTGGCAGTAATTCCAGGCCTTGCAGGGAAGAGCTGAGCCGCTCTATTGACTCCGCTCAGTGGCAGTAATTCCAGGCCTTGCAGGGAAAAGCTGAGCCGCTCTATTGACTCCGCTCAGTGGCAGTAATTCCAGGTCTTGCAGGCAAGAGCTGAGCCGCTCTATTGGCTCCTCTCAGTGGCAGTAATTCCAAGCCTTGCAGGGAAGAGCTGAGCCGCTCTATTTGTGGAAACAGAGAAATTGATATGAGGCCGGGAAGCCCAAGAGGAAACACACCAACACAGGTTACAAAGGACATACAAAGCGCTTTATTTCAAAGTTACAAAGTTACCAAAGTCAATTGACGTACGAATAGCTATTCGGCCCTCTGACTAACACGCGAACCTTCAACGTAAGGTTCGCACTGAAAGTGGGAGAGACCGATCATCGGGATGCTTGGGTTTTTATACGTTTTGTCCTGCATTGGCCAGCCCTCTCGCAAGTTAACCATTCTTGGAACTGTGGCTAGGGTTCGTAGCCAGGTCAAACACACAATTTACATAATTTGATCAGTTCAGCTGATACAGTTACATATTTACACACAGGTTAAAGAGAGGACAAGGTCTTAGTTCGTGACCCTAACAAGTGGCCAGCGGACATATTATTTATTCACGTGTGCGGAGGTCACCATGGCAGGAGTCTTACTCAAAATGTCAGTCGGCCTCCATTTTGTGATTCAGGGTGACTTCCACACTGCAAGAGTACCTAAAATGGCGGCTAGATCCAAGATGGCGGCTTACACAATACAATAAGGTCAAGACCTTGCCGCGGAACCTATGTACATAGTATTCTTTAGACAACTTGGCGTAGGCCAACATACATTCAAACAATGCGATTGGGGTCACAATATTATATCGATTTCCACATATTGACTCCGCTCATTGGCAGTAATTCCAGGCCTTGCAGGGAAGAGCTGAGCCGCTCTATTGACTCCGCTCAGTGGCAGTAATTCCAGGCCTTGCAGGGAAGAGCTGAGCCGCTCTATTGACTCCGCTCATTGGCAGTAATTCCAGGCCTTGCAGGGAAGAGCTGAGCCGCTCTATTGACTCCGCTCAGTGGCAGTAATTCCAGGCCTTGCAGAGAAGAGCTGAGCCGCTCTATTGACTCCGCTCAGTGTCAGTAATTCCAGGTCTTGCAGGCAAGAGCTGAGCCGCTCTATTGACTCCTCTCAGTGGCAGTAATTCCAGGCCTTGCAGGAAAGAGCTGAGCCGCTCTATTGACTCCTCTCAGTGGCAGTAATTCCAGGCCTTGCAGGAAAGAGCTGAGCCGATCTATTGACTCCGCTCAGTGGCAGTAATTCAAGGCCTTGCAGGGAAGAGCTGAGCTCCTCTATTGACTCCGCTCAGTGGCTGTAATTCCAGGCCTTGCAGGGAAGAGCTGAGCCGCTCTATTGACTCCGCTCAGTGGCAGTAATTCCAGGCCTTGCAGGGAAGAGCTGAGCCGCTCTATTGACTCCGCTCAGTGGCAGTAATTCCAGGTCTTGCACGGTGGGAGTCAGGACAGAGTGAAAGGATCCAGTGTAAGACTGGTCATGGCTGGGAGCCAGAACCCAGTGAAAGACTGAAAGACTGATAAAGGTTGGGAGCCAAGATTGAGTGAAATGCTGATCATGGGTGGGAGCCAGTACAGAGGGAAAGACTAATCAATGGTGGCAGTCAAGGACGAGTGACAGACTGATCAAGGGTGGAAGCCAGGACTGAGGGAAAGACTGATCAAGGGTGGAAGTCACAACGGAATGAATGACTGATCAAGGGTGGGAGTCAGAATTGAGTAAAAGACTGGTGAACAGTGGTAGACAGGAATGAGTGAAAGACTGATCAAAGGTGGGAGCCAGGACTGAGCAAAAGGCTCATTGGGGGTGGAGCCAGGACTGAGTGATAGACTGAGCAAGGCTGGGAGCCAGGACTGAGTGAAAGATAGAACAAGAGTTGGGTCCAGGACTGAGCAGAAGTGTGATCCAGGATAGAGTGAAAGGCATATACAGGGTGGGAGCCAAGGTGGGAGCGAGGACTGAGTAAAAGAGTCATTAAGGGTGGGAGCCAGGACACAGTGAAAGACTGAGATCATGATCAAGGGTGGGTTCCCAGATTGAGTGAACGACTGATCAAGGGTGGTAGACAGTACTGAGTGAAAGACTGAACAAAGGTGGGAGCCAGGACAGAGTGAAAGACTGATCAAGGGTGGAAGCCAGGACTGAGTCACTTTTGCTACTGTTGCTGCTGGAGCAGCGCTGCCTCATTTCTTCCACTGAAGGTATACTGGTTCTTTAGTCTATGCTTGGGGAGGGCTAAAAGCTATTTTGTGACAACAAACTGCTGTCGGGGGTGCATCATGTTGTAATTTCTTCAGAAGAAGCACTTTTAACTATAAATATAAAGCACTCTTGCTCAGAGCCTGGGTAAAGGGCTACATGTTCATTTTGTGTTGTTTCCTGCCATCCACCAGTATTTTTCACTGGTACTTCATCTCTCTAAAATGGTCGTCCCTAACTTTCTCCCAGAGAGCCTCTGATTTCTGCAAGCTGCCTGCATTGTGATTGGCTGCCTCTCCTACCCACCTAAAGCCAATCAGAGCCGCCGACAGGCAGAAGCCGGCCCATCCACCAAAGGCCCTCATCTAAGGTCCTCCTCTAAGGCCCTCACCTAAGGACCTGCCTGTGCCTGTCTGGGCTGAGGAGGGCCTGAAGGCCATTACCCCTGTTCAAACTATGCTCCTTCCTTCAGACTAATTACTTCTCCTCATGTCATGGGATCTTAGACTATGTATGCTCCGTGCAGACATGAAAGTGAGCTTGGCTGACCTCCACCACTATCTCTCCTACCATCCACTGTGCCTTTTACTTCTTCTTTCCTTGCTGCAATCAACACTCATCTTCCATCAGTACACTTGTGGCTCCTAGGTACATCGAATCAAGGTGTGTTTGTATTCCATCTGTGAACCTTCCCCATTTCACTGTTTTGTGTCTCCATTTTTTAAATCAGATATAGGGGTGCATATCACTGTTTTGTGTCTCCATTTTTAAAATCGTATATAAGTGTGTTTGCAGTCCATCTGTGAACCACCTGCATTACATTGTTTTGTGCCTCCATTTTGACTTCTCCAACTAGGCCTCCTGGTGAGTTTAGCTAGAACTGAACTGTGCAGGCACTCCTCTTTCTTTCCTTGTCCAAACCTCTGCTGACCTATGTCTATCTCCATTTCTCTCATATTCTCTAATGGCTACACTATCACCTATCCCACCTCTCTCACAAAGTCCGGGAGAAAAAAACACAAAAAAGATGGCTTTTTCTTTTTTGTATTCACATGTTTATAATTGAAAAAAGACATTCAGTATTACAACACATTTTACAGATACAGAAACACATTGAGTTCACAGTAGCGGGGAAGTGCAGCTGCACAAGGTTGCATACGGAAAATAGGTCCTAGATCCAGGAATCTATCCTAAATTCCTTCATATAGGTCTAATTTCTTGTTCCTATATAAAATCAACCTTTCAATGTTTGACATCTGCACCAAATCTGTCATCCATTCCGAAACTGAGGGTGTTTGCACACTTTTCCAATTCCTCAAACTCATTTTCTTTGCAGAGACCAAAGCTCTAAAGAACCAACATCTCAGCGGAAATGTCAAATCTGCTATCAGCTCCTCCTTCCCCAGAATAAAACTTTCATAATAATACTCCACATCAATCATCAGAACATTATTCATCGTCTGTGTCACTTCTCTCCAGAAATCCCTCACAATTCCAAATTCCCACATCATATGTTCAAAGGATACCACTCTGGGTTTGCATTCCCGACAAGCCTCTGACTCTAACAAGGCCGTTTTATATCATTTCTGTGGAGTCCAGTATACCCTATTCGGGATCTTAATCTGTCTTGCTCTTTCCCCTAAATTCAACGAGGGCAAGGACGCATTCCTGCATACGTTGTTCCATCTGCTCACACTCATTTCCGCGTCTATCTCCTCTGACCATTTGACCAAATGTTTTTCAATGGATACCTTATATTATGCTGGATGTTTATACACCTTGGAGGTGATGTGACCATTCGACTTGAAATCTTGCAACCAATCCATCCAGTCCCTGCAAACCTCGGGAATTTTATTCCCCACTGCTTTTTTCGGTTTTCTATAGTCTCACAAAGTACCATTTTCAAGTTTCTTTTCCTTTTTCAATCTTTCAAAAGAGATCCATGTTCCCTCTTCAAAAGGTCACCCCACCATTGGATACTCTCAAATACCAGTTAGGCCAAAACAGTGTTTTCCCCTCCAGCGTAACGTCTGGATTTAGCCATAGAGATGAGTTAATTAAGAGGCTCATTTGTTACTAAGCTTCATAAGTCTTTTCCAGCACTCCCTCAAAAACGTTGTTGGAGTATATGATTTGCAACTATGTGCATCTTCTGACGTGATCAACGCACTTGGTGCAAATGGAGTACATCTGCTAGTTTCTGCCTGAGCCCAAACATCCATTGAATTCTGAATGAAAGATAGCAAATGCCTGGAACCATAGGCTAGGTGGAAATGTTCAAAATCTGGGACCACCAATCCTCCATTTCTGTTGAAACTTGCAGTTTCCAAAGCTTTCGTCGCGGTTGTTTCCCTTCCCACAAGAATGATTGTATCAGACTATCCATCGTGTTCATTACCTTCTTTCTTGCTATTATTGGGATCATACACATGATGTAGTTGATACAGGGAGCAGAAGTCATCTTGATTGCGTTCACTCTTCCCCACAGACTCAGCTTCAATTCATCCCATCTGCGCAGGTCGTTTTTCAGCATCTCAATAGCGTGAAGCAAATTCACATCCATCATACGATCCACAGCCCTCATCAGCCAAACGCCCAGTTACCACATTTTCTCTGGACACCATCTGAAGCCACATTCAATTAGCTGTTGAGAGGTACGTGTCTTCGAAGCCGGATTTAGACATCTTGCGTGCAAACCCTGTACTTCCCTTCGCAGACCCTATGTGAACGCTTCCTCTAGAGAAGATTTCACTGATATCCTCTTCCCGATCTCCTCTCATCTATGGACCCCCCCATATCACCTCTACTCTCTCTCCTTCCACATACTCTACCATTAACGGTGGCACCAAGTGGGAAGTCCTCTTGCCGGCTTCTCATCTTCTCGTTGTTTCGTTAATGTCTATCACACTGGCACTATCCTGGTCCATGGTCCACAAACCAACCTACTTCTCTTTGACAGGATACTGCCTTCTCGTAATTAACTTCCTTCCTTCGCCTGCATCTCAGCCTTCTACTCTCTCTCCCCCTCCTCTGACTGATGTACCACGGCCCTACACAGAACTTCTCCACCGGGCAACTCTTAACACCAACTCAGCCAACAAACACTCTGCTGGCATCTGTTTCCTTCTTGACATTGACCTCGTCATTCTCGCTCTTACCGAGACATGGTTCAATGTCGGCTCAGATACTGCTTTTGACTCCTTCCTCCCTGAAGCCTTCAAGATCATCTCCAAGCCTCTATCTCACCGGCAGGGGAGGGGGGGGGGGTTGCCTTAATCTTCCCTGAGTGGATGCCTGCTTCCATCTTACTTGCTCAGCTCTACACTTCCTTTGAAAGCCTGTTTTGCAAGTTGGTCATCTCTCCCATCTCTACCCTGAACATTGCTACCATTTACCCACCTCCAGGCGCCACCACCCTGTTCCTCTCTGAATGGGCTGACTTCTGCTCTTCCTTACTTTCCTCCACATCCAACCTTCTCCTACTGGGTGACTTCAACATCCAATTGGACTCCCCAGGCTCTGCATCCATGCTCTTCACTGACCTCTAGCCCTCGCTTTCCCTCTTCATTCTCCCTTCTGGCCCAACCCACTCAGCTGGACACACTCTCGATGCCCTCATACACTCTGACCACTTTTTCTCTACCCCCACTAGTCACCCATCTCTCCTTGTCTGTTCATTCTCTCCGCTCCTCCCTCTTGGGTCCCCTTCACCCCCTGAGCACCCCCCCAAAATTCCCACCAACCTCATTCACTAACATCTGCCCGATGAAACGAGTGTTTGCGACTGCCTTCACCCCACCTTCATCTCCCCTCAACCCCCCACCTCTGACTCTACCTCTGACTCTGTCCTCCGCAACCTCCACCTTTCCATCACCATTACAGTTGACATTCTTACCCAGGTCATGAGGATCCGCTTGAAACCTACCTCTAAGCGTAACACCTGGTACGACACCAAACTTGCGGCCCTGAAACGTAAGTGCAGGGCAGCAAGTGACAAACCTCAGGCTCATCCTCTGATAAACTGGCCTGCTGTCTGCTGCAAAGGCAATGCAGACACTCCATCCGTGCCAAGAAAACAGCCCACATTCAGGCACGGGTTTGGGTGCATCCAATAACATGGCTGAACCTTTCAAGATCTGCAGGGGACTAACCAACCCCTCTGCAGTCTCCTCCTCCCCTTTTCCCTCCCAGGCCTTCTGCAATGCACTGGCCTCACACTTTACCTCCAAAACCCAGGACATCCTTGCCACCCTTGCTACATACTCTCACAATCCGTCCCACAACCCCTCACCTACACCCCCCAGCCTCCTCCGTCCTCACTCTCCTCCTTCACCCCTGTCACACCTGAAGAAGTTACCAGAGTTGTCTGCTCCATGAAGGCCTCTTCTAAGCAGGTTCCCCCTGTTCACCAGGTCCATCAAGGATAACACTGGCTCTCTTGCCCCTGCTCTTGCTGATTTCTGCAATCACTCTTTTGTCACAGGGTCTTTTCCCTCCTCTCTTAAGTATTGCCTTGTGCGTCCACTCCTGAAAAAACCTTCATCAATCCTATCTGCACTGCCAACTTCCGCCCTATTTCCATCACCCACTTCCTGGGGAACCTGCTGGAGAAGTTGGTTTTGCCTCAACTGACACACTGAACATTTTGGTGATCTCCATGACCATCAATCTGGATTCTGAGCATCCAGAGGCACGGAAACTGCTCTTCTGAAAACCTGTGAAGAACTGCTCACATCTCTGGATTCCAACTCCCCAGCTGTCCTCATCCTTCTCTATCATTTCTCTGGCTTTGACACAGTCAACCATTCCATCCTCATACAAAGGCTCCATGATACCTGTGGTATCTCGGAATGGGCAGTGGACTGGCTGACATCTCTCCTTACTGACCTCTCTTCGTGCTTGCATGCCTCTTCTCCTCCTTCTCTTCCAACTTCCAGTGTTACGCAGATGACACACAGCTCTTTTTCAAACTCCCTGTTCACTCTCTTAAACCCTCCATCATCCCTGACTGTCTACCTGCCATCCAGTCCTGGTGCACCACCAACGATCTTTGCCTCAACGTCTGTAAAACTGAGATCCTTCCCATCGGGACCCCTGCTCCCTCCTCCTTCCCTTCACTCTGGCCTTCCTCTCTGAGCTCTCCCCATGCACCCTCCTCTGAAGCCAGAAGCCCTGGAGTCATCTTCGACTCCTCTCTCTCCTTCCTCCCTCACACTCAGGACATTGTGAAGAAGACCCACTTTCAACGCGTCCTTCTCTGAGGAATTCTCCCTCCCCCCCCCCCCCACACCCCCAAAGGCTCAATGTGACACAAGCCCTGGTTCTCTCTAGGCTTGTCTACTGCAATAGCCTCCTCCTGAATCTACCCCCTTCCACTCTGCAACCCATCCAACTAATCTAGAAAACGGCAGCAAGGCTTATCCTTGGCCTTAAGCCCAGGGACATATCTCTCCTGCACTAAAAAGTCTTCACTGGCTCCCGGTTGCTGCACAGATTAAATTCAAATTCCTCTGCAAGTAAAAAAAAATAATATTCATGTAACAACGCCTTGATGCCTGCGGGCTGTGGGAGCGCTTTAAAAATGCAAATAAATAAATAAATAAATCTGTGGCTCACTGACTCCCCTGCACTTACCCCATCTTCCCTCTTTCTTTCTGCACTTGGACGTTCTGAATACTCACAAGGCATAGTAGGTTTGTCCCCCACTGCTCTTAAATATTGTGATTTTAATATATTTCCCACTCCTTCTCCTTCCCCTGCCCTGTGGGTGCTTGTAAACAGTATTTCATATTGTATAAGCGCCTAACAAGCAAACAATAAATAAAAATAAATAAATAAAAGACTGATCAAGGATCGGAGCCAGGACTGAGTCAAAGACTTATCAAGGGTAGAAGACAGGATTTGACCCAAAGACTGATCAAGGGTGGAAGACATGATTTGACCCAAAGATTGATCAAGGGTGTGAGCCAGGACTGAGTCAAAGACTGATCAAGGGTGGAAGACAGGATTGACCCAAAAACTGATCAAGGGTGTGAACCAGGACTGAGTCAAAGACTGATCAAGGGTGGAAGACAGGATTTGACCCAAAGACTGATCAAGGGGACAGGACTAAGTGAAAGACTGTTCTATGGTGGGAGTCAGGACTAAGTACAAGACTGATCAAGGGTGGGATCCAGGACTGAGTACAAGACTGATCAAGGGTGGGAGCCAGGACTGAGTCAAAGACTGGGCCAAAGTCGTCAGTCATCTCTTAAGAACGGTCAGTGGTTCTCTAAGGGTTAGGTTTTTAAGGGACCCCTCACTCAAATAATAAGGCCTTTGAGGTCCTGGGCCGCAGCACGGAGGATGAATTGTGGGCCGGGTCCTAGTAAAAAAAATCCTTTGGGATCAATGTGATGTGTGTCAGCATTAAAGAACGGAGGGCGGTAGGGGCGACTCTATAAAACAGTCAGATGGCAAACCAGAATACGAAGCCCAAACGACAAAGAGGGGGTTGAGTGAAAAACACCCCCACACCACAAACCGAAGGGCTGCATGCATTGACGGAATTCCGTGCGAAGGGAGAGAACTGGTGTCAGGAGGTTACAGGGGTCATTGGATGGCCCCGCCCACACTGCGCAAGACAGCACATCCCATGCCAAAGAGTTGAGACATCACAGAGGCGGGAGAGGTGAGAAAACAAGCCCCAAAAGCCTCAAGAAAACTGCGGAAACCTTTGCAAGAAAATTACTGGGGGAAGTAGGGTATATAGCGCCAAGAGGAGAGTTAGTAAAATATGTATTGAGCACAACATTCAACAGTAGAAGCAGTTTCAAGAAGCTAAATTAACAAACAAATAATACACGAACATGACAAGAAACAGCCCAACACTGCACTACTGGTGAGATGCAGACATGCGCAGACTCGGAAGTGTGAACTCGGCTTTGGGCGCAAGGGGTGGAAAGCAAAAGAGCCTGTAAGCGGCGAGGCTAAAGCGGAAGGGGGGGCCAGAGGTGAAGCATCCATTCTGTAATGGTCACCCCTCCTGAGGAGCTTGGTATCTCCCAGGAGCTCGTGGCAGTGACCACGTGACTTTTCTAAATAATAAAAGCGGCTTCCCGCTCTTCAGCCTTGAAAGCAACTGAAGTTGTGCTGTGTCCTTAATGCGCAGCACCATGCTGGTACTGCGTAGCTGACAGAGGGTCTGCCCTGCAGGGCCCTCCACCATGACAGTGCCCCTGCCGGGCAACGCTGTCTCTCATGGAGATCTGCCATACTAGTAGAGCCCCTGCTGGGCAACTCTACCCTGTGGGAGCTGGTGCCCCTGCTGGGCAACGCCAGCGTCATCTGCCGTAGCAGGCCTGGGCGCGCCCAGGCCATGGAGGAGCCCGTGTGCCCACGGGCTGACTGGGTGCCCCCAGACCGGAGCTGTCTGCTGGGTGCCCCCAGCCTTAGTGTTGCGTCGGGTGATCCCGACGTAAGCAGGGTGATCCCTGCCTGTCATCCGGCTGCGTGATCGCGGCCCATCTGTCTGCTGGGTGCCCCCAGGCCAGGACATAACACATTCCTCAGCTGCGATTAGGAGGAGGGGCAGAGGCAGGGCAAGAAGGAAGGCTTAGTGCCTTGGATAGGAAGCAAATGACCAAAGAGGATGGAGAAGAGGCACGGAAGTCATGCAATCAGCGTCAAGGTGGGTGCTAAACGCAGCTGCCACTGGAATCCTGCAGGCAAAGGCCCTGACCGGCTCCTGGCCAAGCAGACATCTTTAAGTCATGCCTAACCCCCTGCTCTGGTCATGCTAATTCATTTACAGAAACTGTGCTGAAATGCAGGTGGGAAGGGGGGGTGGGGGGGCTACACGGCTAACGCCTGGTCTAAAAACAGGTTAATTAACTGCGGGAGGAGGCTACAAGAGTGTCTTATGGGATTTCAGGGTGAAGGTACACACCCTCTGCCCTTAGGGTCCTTGCCATTCAACCGGGACTGCATATCTGCAAGAAGGGAGTCAAGAAACTGTGGGAGCTCCAGAAAACAGCACCCAGAATGACCTCAGGCCTGCGCAGACGCGTCCACCTCTCCTTAGGGTTGTCTCCTCCCACCAACAGCTTGTACCAGATACATTCATTTCAAACTCTTCTTGCTGGGTTTTAAGATCGGCCAAGGGATTCTACCAGTGTATGGATTGGGTGAGACCCACGCATCCATGGTCCACTTTTTCCATTCTTGGATCCAGAGGGATTTCCAGTGCAAGCTTAACCGCCCATGTACTATGGTAAATAAATCCTTGACCGCCACACCAGCTGAACCATTTCAGTTGCTCTTGACAGAGTTTGATTGCCCAAAGCATTATCCTTCCTTCACTGAAATGTGGAGCACCGATGCAGCCTTTGGCCACCACCTAAGTGACATGCTTCGACTCATTACTTCCACGAGTTCATAGAAGGCTTTCCCGACTCGTCATTTTCTTTTATTTTTTATTTGTATTGTTTAAAGCGTGGACCGAGCTTGAGAGCAGCGGAGCGCTGTGCAGTGTGGGTAGCCGGCGCTTGGGCTCTCATCTTTTAATATCCTGAAGGGTAAATCCCTACTCTGCCAAGGACTGGGATCTACAAATAGCCATATACGTAAAAGGGGTTTGTCCTGGCAGGCAAAGAGTTAAATAGCTCAGTTTCTCTTCATATTATTTCAAGGTTGTCTCTATGATATAGGAATCCAAGAGTAGTGTGGATGGCCTCCAGTGGGTGTGTACATTTGTCACCCAGTGGAGTATCCTAACACCGATCCTTGTCGAATGAATCAAAGAACTCCCAAATATGTGTTCAATATTTACACATCTCTCTCTGTCTGTAGAAAATAAATTCTTTAAGATCAAAGGTTACAACTATTTAACTCAATTAGACCCTTTCAAAAACAAGATAAGTTTGTTATTTATTATTAATAAATGCCAGGACAAACCCCCTTTACGTATATGGATCTTTTAACAGTAGCACAGTACTGTGAGGTCTGTGCGTCGGTATGTGCGTCCATTGAAATGAGTGCTTAGTGAAATGTTGATAGAGCCATGTTTCGAGAGATTTGCAAAATTGTGGGGGTTTTCCGAGCTGACACCGGGATCGAGTCACAGAGTGGGTGCTCTCTTTGCGGATGTGTTGTGATTCGAGCTGGTTGGTGGATTCCTATAATTCATGCAAAAATGCAACGGGGTCATTTAGACTATATACCAAATAGACTAGGAACTGTTTATGTGAGGGATTGCTGAAGACATTTTGCACAGGGGATGGAGAAGAGTTTGTACGGTGAATATGTCATTGTTTTGTATATACGTTTGCATTTGTGTATGAATTATATGAACTGTGTATTATATGTGGATTGTGTGTTGTAGTTCGATATGCTACACATATTTTAACATTTGTAATACATACATATCAAAACAGAATGTGTTGATTAATTATAACATTATTGCAATAAGGTTTCATGTTGAATTGTGGATAGCTGAAAAGTGTTGGAAAAACAGAGTGCACAACACTGTAGGCCTCTTTTGTGTTTGGATACATTGCTAGGCCGGCTCGCCTAACGTATTTGACCGGCAGCCCCCTTTAGAACAGTAACAACTCAATCCACCTTCCACAGCATCATGAGGACCACCTGCCTGCATGGCCAGACTATTATTGCATGATGTTGTCTCCTCTGCACTTCTACACACCTCTGATTCTGGGCATCCCTTTTGGAGTGAAAGCCACCAACATTCAGTGCAAAGATTGACGGCCACTAAAATTAGCCTTTTTTGGAAAATGTTCCATCTTCCTTTGTACAAGTTTAAATATATAACGGGCCCGAATCATGGAATTTTTTGCATGGTGAAAAGTGACTTTGCACTACTGACACAAACTCTGATTCATGGAACTGTGCAAAGTTCATTTTTGCAGTGCAACGTTCATTTTGTACTGCAAAAATTACTTTGCACCACTGACTTTGCAGGCAAAAATACACTTTGCGCAGTTCCATGAATCAGGGTTTGTGTCAGTGGTGCAAAGTCACTTTTCAACAGTGCAAAGTCGCTTTGAACAGTGCAAATGATTCCATGAATTGGGCCTAAAATCGATAGTTGGGCAAACATAAACGCCAAAGTCAATAGTGAGCCAGTATTATGAGCGACGTGGAGAGAGTCTGTGGATGCAGTCGATTGAGAGACTTTTATAATACTCCCCAATGTGGGGCGCAAGCCCCTCCCTGCCTTACGTTTAGAGTTCACTACAAACAGCAATCCTAGGACTTTCTAGGATCCTTCATCCCTCCCCTTTAATTCTTCTCTTTATCCAATAACAGCATACAGACCTTGGACACTGCCATGGGAGGTATGTTAAATTTCCATTTCCCACCCATTAGAGGGACACTTTTAAATATATTCAGTGAAAAAACTTTGTTAAAGGGACATTATGGTTAAAGTGCCTAATAAAAACCTACAAAATTAATTGAAAACATCTTTGATAAAGGGACATTATGGTTGAAGGTAAAATAAAAAAAGAAAATGAAATTTGCTAGTTATAGTAAACTATGCAACCATAACTTACACCACCACCATGCACTGCTAAGACTAACACCCAGGACATCAAAGATGACATCAGAGATGAAAAAACATCCAATTTGTGGCTTTTGCAGGGCATATCCCATCCCATCTTCATCACCTCTCCCCTCAACTTAGATTGTTTCATTTGTTTGACAAGTGTAATGTGTTTTTTAATGTTTTTACCGCGATGTCTGCAGATTACGGGCATAGTTCACAAATCCAACATGACGTCTGTTTCAAACCTTTTGCAGCTAACCTAGTACCAGTAACACTTCATAACGTTTATTGGGTTTAGCGCCTAGCTGTTGAAGACTGGAAGAGAATTTCTTGAAAACGTTTTGACACACCTTACATTTTTAATTGCCCAATCAGCGGGTGCTAATGATGTCTGCAAACGTTACACGGCTCCCTGAACCGAACAAGAAAGTGTGTCCGCGGACCGGACTGAGATATCCCTATTTTCTTTTACTTACATTTTGGGCATTTAAAAAAATTCTACAGGACGCTTTAACACCAAATTTACAAAACCATGCTTCTGGGACCAAGCCACTGCTCCTGATGCAATTTTGGTGCAAATCGGTCCAGCGGCTTGGGTTGTAGCTGGGAAACCATTTTTTTTTCTATTCATGTCTATCCGATTTCAAATGTTTTGGGATCCCCATATAACTATCCACACAGTGACAAAATCTACCGAAACCTGGCAAAATAATTCAGAGGTGGCCGTATACTTTTTTGCAAAGTTTTGTGAGGATTCATCGAACAGCGCCTAAGTTAAAACACACCCAAAAACTGCTCTTCCTTTGGGTTGAGCAATTTAAGCACAACTACAGGATCGTTCCTGCAGACCCTGAAATATTTATTATTTTCTGCTCCCGTTTCTTTCTGTGGCATTGGATATGCCTTTGCTGTAGAGCTGCAGAAAAACACAAACGTAAACATTTTTGTAAACTCGAATAGGAATTAGTGAAGTTGATGAAGTTTCAAAGCTAAAGATAACTGAAACTGTTTAAAAGGCATAGCTGTGCTTTTGACGCACATTTAAATGAGACACCAAAATCCACATATACCAAGAAAATGGGAGCCGAGGAAAATACTCTTCCTGATGCATCCAAATTAACCGACTCGGTTAGCAATCATCACATTTTTGCCTCAGTCTTTGGCACAAGAATGTGAAGCAAGCATGCCTATTTGCAGAAAATACAAGGACCTTTCGTAGTTGGATACTCACGCTTGCAAAAATTAAGATCTAGCCTGCACACTGCAGTGGCGGTTGGTGATCTTTAAAATTGGTGGGGCGCAAGTAGTGTGCGAGTGGAGCGAGGTGGGTTTTTCCCCCCCTGTGATAGGGCAGCCGCCTCCACATCTCCTGTTGCCCACGGGGCTGGGGCTGACAATGCGGCATCAGTTTCTCGGGGCACGGGGCATCTCCCACAGCTATAGGGAGTTGGCACCACCACCGGCACCGCAGTAGCAGCTGAGGACAGAGAGCCTAGGGAGGCTCACCCGAGCCTAGGGAGGCTCACCCCGCCAGCAACGCCGCAGTAGCGGCTGAGGACAGATAGCCTAGCGAGGCTCACCCCGCCAGCAACGCAAAAGTAGCGGCTGAGGACAGAGATACTAAGGAGGCTCACCCCGCCAGCAACGCCGCAGTAGCGGCTGAGGACAGAGAGACTAGGGAGGCTCACCCCGCCAGCAACGCCGCAGTAGTGGCTGAGGACAGAGAGCGTAGCGAGGCTCACCCCGCCAGCAACGCCGCAGTAGCAGCTGAGGACAGAGAGACTAGGGAGGCTCACCCCGCCAGCAACGCCGCAGTAGCGGCTGAGGACAGAGAGCCTAGCGAGGCTCACCCCGCCAGCAACGCCGCAGTAGCGGCTGAGGACAGAGAGCCTAGGGAGGCTCACCCCGCCAGCAACCCCGCAGAGGCTCACCCCGCCAGCAACGCCACAGTAGTGGTTGTTGACAGAGAGCCCGAGGAGGCTCACATCGAGGCTCCGATAGCGGCTAATATGTTAATAGCCGCACGCAATGTGGAAGCTGCCCGTCTCTGCAGCAGGGATGCCGCACTAGGCACGGGCGTTCACCACACAGGTGTGAAGGCGATCGTGCCCCAACCCTAATTAACACATGCCAGGACGACATACGTCTGACCCATAACCCCAAGACCTCCACCAATACCCCACATCACATAAGGAACTACAGAAAAGAGGCTGCAGAGAAACATTTTCTTACCAGAACAATACATACAGCAAAACCACAGAGGCAGCTTGTAAAGGGAAAATGGGATCAGGAACTGCTCTTTTCAACGTGTGGTGGAGGTAGGCATTCCCTGTGATTTTACTGAATCAGTGGAGTGTAGGGGCTTTAAAGGAACAGCCTGTAATTATAGATTAATTCATTCTTTTGACAGAGGAGATGGTGGTGTGGGAAGAGCAACATTTCACCTGGGCAAATTAAGAAGTGAATCCATACCAGAGGGGGAGGAGAACTTTAAAGGAAGGAATTATAAGAAGACTGGAAGATGACAAGTACAGCCAAGAAAAAGACTGCAATCAGGTTAATTGCAGTTTGAGAAATGAACAAGAAATCCATGGCATTCATCTTTCAATTTGCTGACTCAGGCTTATTTGTAACCTCCCCCCCCCCCCCACCTCCCCCAAGCCGATGAGTGGAAATGGGTCACGCCGCAGCACAATTTCTGAGAAAAGCTATAGGGAAAGGCACATAATGTATAAGCAGGGCCTGCAATATTGCAATCTTACGGATGTCAGGCTGCCGACAGGAGCCCTGTGCATCAGCAACACATGCAGGAGACTATCAGGACATCATTCTAATGTCTTCCATTGGATGTAAGTGGGAGATATGTGGCTTATCACCGAGGCCAGGGCTCGTGCCATCTGTGAACCCCATTCTTTAAAGAGTGCCACTTGCAAATCACATGCCACTCGGAGTTACACCCGATGTAAATATTTTACCTGGGGCCTTAATAATATGCACAACTGTTGCTGTGCTAAGTAGTTAAACAAACCAGAACGCACTGCAGCAGCGCCGTCACCACATACCAGGCTACCTCTAAAGTATACGTGTGTTGCTGAAAGACCCAATGAGCTGCTGCTAAAAGGATCACTATTGTGCCATCTTCTAGGAATGATGCTTCATTATTTTATTTATTTATTTATTTATTTGAATGTATAAAGCGCACATCAGCCCAGAGGCATAGTGGCGCTGTTACAGAATACTTGATTGGTACAGGCATGCATTACAGGAACAAAGTGCAGAAATGAATGACATATGTACAATATGCATGTTCAGTTGGTTACATGGGAACAGCATAAGGGTTCTTGAGCGTGTTACATATTGGAGCGAGATAGCGGGCTTAAGTGAACAGGTTAGTTTTCAGCATTTTGCGGAAGACAGTGTTAGGAATTTTCGTTTCTTAGTGCGGTGGGTAGGGCGTTCCAGTTTTTGGGTGCCAGGTGTTGAAAGCAACTGCTTAAGCAATAGAACTTGAAAAAGAGTTTCTATTGAGTTCACCACCTGCTGGCCCCTCTTTCTGTCTGCCTGGTTATTATGTTGGTAGCCCTGGACCATTGCGTCAAACTCCACATCACCCCTCGTTGGCTCTCAGTCTTTGCTGGTCCTTCATATCCTTGCCCGCTGCACCACAGGGCCCTGGCATAAAGCTGTCCAATACCAGGGTTATTATTGTGTCCACTGTTGGGGGTGAAAGGTGGGGCGTGAAAGGGAGTCAAACATGTAATCTGAAGGTTGGTCACAGATATCTGCACGTCTCAAATGCCGTTTAACTGTGGATCTTACATAGAAACTTGTTACTTTGAGATCACACGAAGATCTCTACAGCACACACACAAACCATCTGAGCTATTACACTGATTGACCACACAATTTAAACCAATCTCTCAACAGCAGGCGCATTACCCTTGCAATCTAGTTCACTAGCATTCACCAGGATAACATTGAAGGACAGATGTGTCTGTCCTGCATCTGGTGGTTACACTGTTTAAGGGGAGAATCTCACATTGCACTTGTGACCAGCCGAAAACAAGTGAGAAATGTATGGCAGGTGAACAACTATGCGAAAATCCCAGAGTCCCCTTCCCTCCCACATCAATGAAAGAAGTCCTACAAACACATACATGGGGCAAGGGGGTATAATTACCATAGGAAGTGACATCCGAGGTTGAGAGGTCACAGCAAGGCAATGCCAGCCCCTTTTAGCAAGAGGAGTTGAGCCTCCCCCATTGGGTTTCATTTACTCAAGTGGCACTACAGTAAAACATATTTGCTCCTCTGCCACTTAGCAGTAATCTACATGGAAAATAACCACAGCATAAGAAATGCAGTATTCTAAAAAACCTGGCAATGTTGACAAACTACTGTCTACTTTTCTCACCTGCGCCAACACATGATGAGTCACACTTAAACATGCAAAGCCCACACGTGATTTTATGCACATCATGGCTTTTAGCTCACATTGCAATGTTATGTGTTTTTTAAAAAAGCGCAACTACACGCACCAAAACGAATAGCGATGAGCTCAAAATACAAGACTGATTAAAATGGCTTACACCTGAAAATGCTCCTCAAAGACACATACAAGGTCATTAACTAAGGAGCCTGTACGAAAAACCCAGACCTTGCATTTAATGTGTACGATATGATTACCTCTGCAGTGTCACAACAGTATTTTTGTGTCTGTGTGTAAAGCAACCTGTGATCATGGAAATTAAGTAGACAGGCAACTTTGAACATGCTGGTTTTTTAGGCTTGTGGTTGTTCGTGGGCTATTGGTTTTCAGAGTTGATTAAGTGAAGTGCAGCTGCAGTTTGCCACCTAGCAGACAAAATCTGCAGCAGGCTGATATAAACAGCCCAGCATAGGGTGACCGCCACCGTCCCGGTATTTACCCCTCTGTCCTGGTGTCCCAACACTTAAGTTTAAAAACACTGTCCTGGGATTTGGGGTTCAATAGTTGGAGGTACAACAGTGCAATGTGCCTCCAACATTCGTTGGGACAGGCCACAGACATAGAAGTAGGACTACAGTTTCATTATCGTCCCATTTGTATTTTAGTCCTCCTTTTGTTTTTATTGCCCCTGAAACTGTAGTCCTGCATCTATGTCCGTGTTTGTCCTGGTTTTTCATTTTGAAAATCATGTCACCCTAGCCCAGCATCATCCTGTGATGTGTTCATTTGGCTGCGCTCGACAGCTTGGGTTTATGGATATTCCTTTTATGCATATGCACAGCCCCCCCACAGCAATCAAAAGCCTTCTTATAACTGGGCCGTTCTTTGGACCATGAAGAAAAGTGAGAATATTAACACCTCTCTTAACGAGGGTAGTGTATGGCTAACGTATAAACACAAAAAGTGAAGCCTCAAATCTATGTGTGTCACTATCGGCTGGAGTCATGTGTCATTCTTAAAATAGACATGCCCCCCAAAATGAATCTAGTTAATGAGCTCTCTTCCAATTTTTTATAATGAATTGGTGCTTGGGCTTAGTGTTGATATGATTTTACACTTTCAAATAATCTCTCGAAAGTACTTTTAAGCTCTGGAATTCTCTTCAAGTCCGTACACTTTGTGCACATTTTTTAAGAAATGTCCAATGAATTCCAGTCCAAAGAAATGTTTTTTAATCGCACACTGTTTTATCGTCCTTCTTCTTGGTCATCTCTCAAGTCTGCACACGTGGAAATTCTTCTTCTTGTCTTGCTTCCCAGTCAGCGGGTACTAGAGGGAGGGCCTCGCCTTTGTAGATCTTTATATCGGCCAAATGTAACCAAGCTCTTCTTCCAGACACCTTAACTGCAGTAGGGGAAACTTCCTCTATTTGGAGTGGTCCATTAAATCTTGGCTCATGCCACATACGTGTGACATTTTTAATAAGCACTTGATCTCCAACATACAACTTTGGTGGTGCCAATAATTCATTCGAATTGGTTACTGGGCCGTCCTCTTCCATGTTCCTCAACCCCTCCTTCCGATGCTTGATTTGATCTGAAATGAAAGAAACACTGGTAGTCATACATGTCAAATAATCATGCGTTTCATCTCCTAGAGTCTACTCTACACTCTGGGCATCACTCCTGACTCTAGATGGGGGCATAGGGGGCGTCCTCATGCGGCACTCTGTTACTAATTCATGGGGAATAAGATGATCTGAACCTGGCTGATTTTGAAGGCATACAAGGCCAGGTGTAGGCAATATAGCCATCCCTTTTTCAAAGTTAATCTGATTTTTGGTATCCTTTCCTTTAAGAGGCTGTTGAGCCTCTCACATATACCGTTTGCTTGCAGGTGATAAGCAGAAGAAAACGTATGCTTTATGTTCAATAAAATCCCTATTTGTTCAAACAGCTCATTTACAAAGTGTGGCCCATTATCTGACCTTAATACTTCGCACACACCCAATCTTGGAAATAGTTTGCGCACTAAGAACTTTGATGTGCAGGTGGCATCAGGATGTGTACAAGGACCCTCACTCGATCCATCGAGAAAAGGGATATACCACCCCTAATAGATATCTATATACGTTACATGTCTGCAGCATATCAACGTAATCAATATGCAAATGTTGAAATGGGCCATTTGGAAGCGGTATTACTCCTCTGATTGTTCTTAGTGTATGCTCAGCTGTGACTTTCAGACACACGATGCAATTCACAAAGAACTGTGCAATGTGCTCCAATAGAATGGGAATAAATCAGTCTTCTGCAATAGGGGCAGCAAGACTTTCTCGGGTTATATATGCAGGGTAATGCAGCTGCTCAAGTGGGACTTTCAGTAACACCTCTGGCATTGCTGGCTTTCCAGTGCTTTCCTGTCTCCATAGTGCTTTCGTGGGGGATAAGTGACACCCCCATCCATAGCTTATGCTCTTCTTGTGGGGCTCTACCCCATATCTCTATTAGTTGCATAATTGACAGCATATTAAACCCCTCTTGTAATAACATGCTACTATTTAATACTTTCTGAGGAATACGCAACCCTTTTGGCTTCTAAATACGTGGCTTTGTTTCCACAAGAAATAACGTTTGTTCATTTAGTATGGGAAGTGCATTTTACGATGCTATGGCAACTGGGAGTTATAGTGCCTTGATGAGCCTGTCCAATAAAGACGCATGTTGCTCTGGAGTGCCGTATGTGCAGAGATAACACCTCCTTTTCCAACATGACAACCTTGCATGTACGGTTGACATCACATAGGTAGAGTCACTTTACACCGTCACTTCCTGATCTTCGTGTTTCTCGAGTGCAACAATAAGCACTACCAATTCTGCTGCCTGTGCTGAAAAATGGGACAGTAGTCTTGCACTCGACACTACCGTAAATTCACCATTAATCTGTGTTTTACAACTGTCTTACAACAATTATCTAAAACAGGGAGTTTACAACGAACATCAACTGACATATCCTTCTTCTCGCAGCGATTTCTACATTAAAATACAATGATATACTTCTTTGTACGTCAGAATGATGTCATGCTACTTGGTAATAGTGAAAAACCTATCAAGGGTTGGGATTGGTTAAGGTACACTTCTAGATATACAATCATAGGCGCTCTATAAATAAACAAATCAATCAATCAATTAATCAATATAGGAGCTAGGTTTGTTATTAGATGTCCAAAATCAGGTGGACAATTTGTCACAGGTTTCCCCCCTTCTCACCTGTCTCTGTTGTTTGTTGGAGTTCTTCGATGGGGTCTTCTTTCGCACAGTTCGGGTCTTGTATAACCCTGTGCGTGGGTCCTCGGGTTACAGCGTGCGTTCAGCGTCCTGTCTCCTGGGATCATTCAGATGTCCAGGAAAAGTCCAGGAAACGGCAAAGAGTGCACTCGGGGAACCAGTGCACGGAGATCCAGTATGCACTAGGGGACAAAAAAGAGGAGGAATGAAGGAGAAGGAATTTAGGGGGACTGGGAACCAGGAATCAAAGGATATAGCAAAAGCGAACTACGACAGCACACGTCTAGCCACGGCAAGGGGTAGCGGTGAGATGCACAGGGCCGCGGGGGCGTGCCCGCTTTATAGACCATAGTGCGTACGGCGCGGAAACTGGTAAACAGCATTCCGCGTTCACCGGCCATGTTGGGAGTAATCGGAGGGCCCTTTTCTCTGGTTCTGATAGGATGAACATCCTTCCAAAGGGAATCACTGCTGAGGGTTCAGTATCAATAGCGCACTCCTCAGGTCTGTGAGGGGGTAGGACTTGAACTATGACAGTTGAAAACACACCAGTTTAAGCCTGATTCGCCCTGGGGACCTGGATAATATTTGAGACCGTGAATGGGCCTTGCTGGTCTGTCAGCGTACCTTCAGAGGATCTTGACGAGGAATCCAGGGATAGACAGTGAGACATACAATGTCCGGAGCCAAGAAACAAGGATCCTGCTGCCCAGTTGATGTATGGGTTGTGTTTCTGTAACCAGGGCATACCCAGTAGCATTGGATAATGGGCAGATTTTATGATGTCAAATTTGATCATTTCTTGATGATGGTTTATCAAGAGCTGGATCTCTTTGGTTTGCAGGGTTATTGGTCCTGAAGAGAGAGGTCTTACATCGATGGCCTCTACAAGTTGCATGATGTCTCGAGTTTCATATGGGATATGGTGGGTAGTGACCCAATCCTGATCTATAAAAATCCCCACGGCCCCAAAATCCACTAATGCCAGAATGGGGTAAGTTTCTTTCTTGGACGGCGATAGAAAGGCCTGCAAGATCACAAGGTTGTTTTGTCCAGGAGAGTTCAAGGATGGAATAGATGTGGAGCAAACATCTCTCTCCCGAAGCTGTGCTCCATCTAGGATCGGGAGCTGGTGTTTCCCGAACGCTGTGGACGGGCCAAATGACATTCTCTCACGAGATGTTTATCTGAGGCACAGTACATACACAGCCCGGTGTGAATCCGTCGCAATCTTTCTTGCGGGGATATGGGTCCACGGAAGGCCCCCAGTTGCATGGGTTCTGGGTCTGTGGTCGGGGCAGGAGTGGGCTCGGGTTTAGAGGAAGATTCTATAGAGGTCTTTTGGTAAGGCATTTTTGTTTTCTTCTTTTCCGCCTTCCTTTCCTGGATACTAAAGTCTATTTGTAAAAGGGAGGTCCATAAGAGCCTGGAATGAACCTGGGCGAGCTATCCTGGCTAGCCATCTATTATCTCTTCATTTAGTCCTCTCCGACATAGTATAAAGCAGGCCTCCAAGGACCAATCTGCTTCCTTGGCCAGTTGCTTAAAGCATGTTACATAGGTAAGCATATCCTGGGACCCTTGTTGGAAATCCAATAGACATTCTTGGGCACTGTAAATCTGTTCTGGGCGGTCAAACATGGTCTTTAGAGCCCGTACGAACCCATCATAATCATCCAGGAGGGCATCTCCAGAATTAACTAAGGGCGTAGCCCAGGTTAATGCATTCCCAGAGAGATGCGAAATCATAAAGCCCACCTTTGCCCTGGGGGTGGAAAAGTAGTAGGGCTTAAAGGTAAAGTGCACTAAACACGAATCAAGGAAGCCACAAAGGTTCTTTGATGAGCCATCATATTTATCCACTACTCCGCCCAGCAATACACTTTCCTCGGTCGTGGAATCACGTGACACGACTAGTTGTTTTAATGCAGCATTCTCGGCTTTGAGATTCTGAACTTCTGTGGTTAACTCTTGCATGCCGCGCATGAGGTCTTGAACTGCAGCCTCTATGTCCGTATCTGTATCAGTTTGTTGTTGTCTCAATCTGTCACAGGTTTCCCCCCTTCTCACCTGTCTCTGTTGTTTGTTGGAGTTCTTCCATGGGGTCTTCTTTTGCACAGTTCGGGTCTTGTATAACCCTGTGCGTGGGTCCTTGGGTTCCAGCGTGCGTTCAGCGTCCCGTCTCCTGGGAACGTTCAGATGTCTGGGAAAAGTCCAGGAAACGGCAAAGAGTGCACTCGGGGAACGAGTGCACGGAGAATTCCGGGATGCAATAGGGGACAAAAAAGAGGAGGAATGAAAGAGAAGGAATTTAGGGGGACCGGGAACCAGGAATCAAAGGATATAGCAAAAGCGAACTACGACAGCACATGTCTAGCCACGGCAAGCGGTAGCGTTGAGACGCGCAGGGCCGCGGGGGCGTGACCGCTCTATAGAACGCAGTGCGTACGGCGCGGAAACTGGTAAACAGCGTTCTCCGTTCGGCGGCCATGTTGGGAGTACTGCTGAGTGCAAGCCCCTATGGGTCAGGGACCAGGAAGTCCAGAAAGGACGTGTCTGATGGTTCATGACAGAATTCATGACTACCTCTTCAAATGTGTCATTTTAAGAAAAATCAGTTACACAGTGTTTCATTGGTTTCTCAAACGATAAGGTCCTTCCTTCTATGGACTAATACAATTGGTTTGGCACACTTGTACCATGTATGGAACGTTTGGTTCAATTAGCAGCACATAAGTCAAGACCCGGGTGCAAGTAGATAGGACATAAAGCTGCCCTACCACCCATATAGCCCAACATCCCTCATCACCCATGTCTTCTGCCATGAAATTGTCTTTGTAGTTGGCCTTGCAGAGTATTGTTGTCCTCGGAATGCTATTGTGTCTGGAACTCCAAGTTCAAGCCCTATTTCCAGCCACGACTCACATGACAAGAGACCACAATTCTGTTCATTCTGCAAGTTTTTAAATACCTAAAAATGCATTAAGACTTGGTATCCTTTGTGTGCTTTCTTGCACCTTAATGTGAGAAGATTCATCATCCACACACATGTTCCTCTTCAGCGTAAATAGCTGACCTCGACTTCTCAGTTCTTCCCCTTTCCCTCTACCCTATTTTGTTAATAGTGTTTTGTTTCCTTCTTATCTATCTCACTTGGTATGTATTTTCCTTACTTCACAGTTTATTATTTACTTTTTACATGTTTTCATTTTTTTTTATATTTCCATTACCCTTTCTTTTAAGTACAGACAGTGTTCTATTGAAATTAATGGGTGTCATTTCTGTGGTTTAGTCTTCCAATTAGTTGAGATTTCATTGAGACCAGTTTCTCTGAAATGGCTTTCTTTTTATGTGTTATTTTTTAGAATTTAGAGACTTCAAAACCCTGTCCCAAAGAAGAAACAGCAAAATACAGATAAGGAAAATGTACAATAGAAATAAAAGGAAATATAGAAAAAAGGATTATAATATTGTAACATGTAAGGATAAGCTATGTTAAACATATGCATTTAAAAAAATCTTTACATACAAAAATCTATGGCCGAATTGGTACCTTATCTGGATAAAGATATCAGTGGACCAACGAAGATGCTCCACCCAATCTGTACAAATGGTAAGATGGAAGCCATCAAATAGAAGGAGGATCTGCATTCTGGGCCTGAGCGGCAGCGGCTGCAAAAACTGGAGCAGGCAGACGAGGATGCTTAAAGCAAGGGATATCACGGCAAAGAATATCCGCACAGCTAGTAAGTCTAGGCCCGGCAGGGATGCAAAACTTGTGAGCTAGGTTGGCCAATTGGCCTAACACCACTGATTTGTAGATCTTGAAAAGCAAAAAAACCAAATGTAACCAGTGTTTTTGTGCTCAAACTGTCACACTGCGGATATTAGGCAGTCTCAAGAATGTAATAGAACCTTCGGCGGGTCCAGAAGGGGGGGAGCCATGAAGAGAGCATTTCCCGAGTGGAATTAGAGTCTGGACTGCCATGCAAAAATCTGAGGGAGGTTAAAAAGTTTTAAGTAAAGATAACTACAGAAAAACACATTTGTGAAAGACAAGAAATATGTGCTTCAAATGTCAGCTTAGAATCAAGAGTAAACACAAGAAATTTCAACTGGGTACATCAAGGATGGGGAGATGCCAAAAAATGAGAGAGTGGGAGAATCCACTCCGGGATAATTGAAGGGGAGAACACTAAAAGACATTTAGTTTCAGAAACCTTTAGGTTTAAGGAAAGAGAGGGCATCAAATCAGCGTTTACGCGGATGATATCAGTTTATTTATGATTTTCTTTTCACATTTATAAAGCACACTAAGCCCGAGGGCATCAGGGTGCTGATACATACATGCTACTCATGATGCTTTAATATACAGAACAAATCAAAGGTTGTGGCATGAACAAAGTGTCGCAGACAAATTGCACAAACAGCTAAGTTTTAAGGTCTCTTCGGAAGACCCGAAATGAAGGCTCAGCCCATAAGGCAGGCAGGCAGCAATGAGTTCCAGTGTTTAGCTGCCATGGAAGGGAAGGTAGATCCGCCTGCCTTGGCGTGTTTGAATTTAGGCCGCTTTGGTGGGCCTAGTGGATTGGACTTTGCTGATTCTCTGTGAAACGTAGGCAGGAGCAGTATCTGATAAACATCTGGGCGCACTAGATAAAGTTTTAAACATAATTTGTTCTTTTACTGGAAGCCAGGGCGCTGTTCTTCTGGCTGCAGAGATGTGATCCCTCCTAGTAATGTTGAGTGCTCCGCGGAGCACGTCATTCTGAATGATTTGCATTTTGTGAATGCTGGCTGTTGAAGCATCTGCACACAATGCATTGCAGTAGTCTAGTCTTGAACCGACGACCGCTCACCCAATCGTCAGACAGCTATCCACAGAGAGAAAGGGTCTGGCAGCATTAATCAACTTTGTCGGGAGACTGGGATAGAGATGCCATCAACAATGAAGGAAGAGTAGCGTGGGTTACGTTTCTTTATCGTTGCTCCAGGCCCTACAAGGAGGATCTTTGGTCTTATTGTTGTTCATGCACAAACAATGAGTAGCCATCCAAGCCTGGATGGTTAGGTAGACCGTGTTTAGGGTTTCAGTGTCTTGTTGGTAGATACCTGAGAGCGGGAGGAGGATTTCAGTGTCATCGGCATAGTTGGTGTATGATATGCCGATAGAGTCTAGAAGATCGAACACAGGTTTTGTGAAAATGTTGTAGAGGGTGGGAGAAACACAAGAGCCTTGGGGCACCCCACTGAAGATGGATGTTAGGTGGGCCCAGGAATTGTCAGCAAAGACTCTGACAGTTAGTTTTTCCTTCATAAAGGAGGCAATCCAGGCTGTGGCCTCAGGCGAGAAATTGGCTGCTGAGGAGAGGTGCCTGCAAAGGACCTAGTGGTCAACAAGGTCAAAGGCAGCAGACAGATCAAGGAGAATGAGGAGTGACTGCTTTCTCTCATCCCTGATGTCGTCCAACTGATTTTTCAAGTCAAGCAAAGTGGATTCCATTCCATGGCCTGGCCTGAAACCGGACCGATGCATTCCCAAAATATAGTATGTTTCGAAGTAGTGCTGGATTTGGAAGAATGCTGCTCTATCCAGAATTTCCGAGAGGAAAGGGACCGTGGTGATGGGACAGTAATTGTTAGGGGGATATACAGTGAAAATAACGAAATGAGAATAACAAATAACATTTTCAATGAATTTTAAATAATGAAAAAATATTGATATATTTAATAAAAATGTATATGGAGTGGGGTAAGGGATTAAAACTGGTGGGGTAATAAAGCTAGCGAAATATGGGGGGGGGGGGGTTTGGGGGAAACCCCAACAAACTGAAAACTGTTTAAATTAGTTTTTAAAGTTTTTATTATTTTTTCATTCCTTATTAACACATGGAACCGTTAGGGGTAGCCGGGTCTAGGGTTGTATTTTTGGGCAGAGGGAGTATCCAAGCATCTTTGAGGCATGCAGGGACCACATTGGTTGTGAAGGAAGCATTGATGAAGGGGGCTATAAAGAGTGCTAAGGCCTCAGAACAGTCCTGAATAATGGAGGCTGTGCAGATGTCACCTTCACATCTCAAAGGTTCCAGGCCTTTTAATTTAGCATTCCCATCAGCTTCTGTAATGTTTTTGAAGTGAAACATGGGAGTAATAAGGAAGGGGGTTGTGGATGGGGTGGAGAGAGCTTCGGGAAGTTGTCAGGGATTGAAAGTAGACTGTTTGAAGAGGATTGTATTGTGTAAAGTGTCGATTTTGTCAAGGAGGGATTTATGTATGCTGGTGCATCGGGCCTCATCTTTCGAGATGGGATCGGAGGGTGCTTCCAATTCTCTGAGAATGGAGAAGATCTCTATATTGTTGGATTTAGCATTCTCGATTCTAATATTGTAGGTAGAGGCTTTAGCAGATCTTCCTTCTCAAGCTCTTCGCTCATCCGCCTCCAACTCCCTCAGGGTCGGTCGCTTCTCCAAGCAGCGAGTTGGTGGTAGATCTCTTTCTTCTGCTGGGGCCTCCCTCTGGAACAGCCTCCCTGCCTCTCTGAAACTCGAGGAGAACCATCTCCGTTTCCGGAAGCACCTCAAGAACTTCCTCTTTGCTTCTGCCTACTCTCTTCCTCGCCCCTGCTGATATCCTGTCTGATTCTGAAACTGCACTGGTTACCTGGCTATCTTCTGACCCCTTACCAAGGTCCACAAACCTGCACTGCCCCCCCCTGGCAACTCTTGCCATCGATGACTGTTTCTGTATCCCTACAGCCCCTGCTAGCACTTGATACCTGATGTGTGCACTTACCCCTGCACTTGCCACCAGCTGGCCAAACCTTTATTTATTATTTATTGTCTTTATTTATTTTACTGTTATCCCATGCACTGCACTGCCCCCTCCCCTTTCCCCTGCACTTTTTCCACTTCCCCCCTCCCCTGCACTTGCGCAATCTGAATGTCACCTGGCCTAATAGGATGGCTGTCTCTGTCTTCCCTCTGTTTCCCCTCCCTTGCCTGCTCGCGCCTTGATACACTTGTGTATAGGCGCGTTATAAATGCCCTATCATATCACATCATATGATGGCCTGCTGGTAGAGCTTGGCAGCTGTGCTGAAAAATAGTTTGTGCGTGTGGGAAGGTGCTTTTTTCCATTTAGCTTCTGCTTTGCGCTTTTTGTTGCAGAGCAGTTAGAGGTCCCGAGTAAACCATGAATTGGTGTACACAGTTGGTTTGGGTTTTCACAGTGTCAGGGGTGTGATGATGTCAATGGCTAATGATAGGGTCTTTGTGTATACACTGGCAAGTGTATTGGGGTCAGAGTTGTTGAGAATGTCTACTGACTGGAGTGAGCTGAGTAGTGTTCGGATTTTCTCTTGTGTGAGGTTCTTGGAGCTGCGGATAAGAGCAGGAGGTATGGCCGCAGTGCTGTGCTTGAGATGTTTCGTAGGTGCCATGGTGAAGGACAATACATTCTGATCAGACCATGGGCAAGGGGTATTGGAAGAGATGGTCACTTTGCAGTTCAGATCAGCGATCCAATCAAAGGTACGGCCTCTGTCGTGGGTAGGGGTATTGATGCAATGTTTAAAGCCGGGGCGATGAGCGCGTTGGCTACGGAGATAGCATATAGATCATTGGGATCATTGAGGCCAAAGTTGAGGGCCCTTAAGAGGATGGATTTTGACGTTGCTTTGATATTTGAGCCCCAGGTTGTAACAAGTGCTCTTCGAAGAATAGGACTAGGCCTGGGGCGGTAGATAACATGGACAGTGATGGTGTTGGTGTGTGAGGCAGAGATTTTAGCTGTGAGGAGGTTGCAATTTTTGTTGTGGTCTGTGTTAATCTGTCTGAATGGGAGGGTGTCTTTTGCTATCAGTGCAAGTCCGCCACCTCTGGCGTTGCGTCTGTCACTCCGGAGGATGGTAAAGCCAGAGGGGAGGGCAATAGATAAGGCTGGTCTAGAATCTGCCTGTAGCCAGGTCTCAGAAACCTCTAAGGCATGTGCAGGAATCGACCTTGCATTCACTAATGCGCCTTTGAGTGGGGAGATAGTGGGGTTGTTCTAAATGTCCAGTGGAGAGGTTGTGGGGCGACTTGAGTCGTTGGCTCTACCCTTTTGGAGACAGGCCAGTGGTCTTGAGTTTCTTACGGTGGTTAGATCTGGGTGCACTTGTGCAGGCTCCCAGACGCAAGTTTCTACTGTGTGTCGAGGGAGGGTGTGAGTCAGAGTAGAGGCCATATCCGTTAGCAGGGCACTCCACAGCATCCGTAGCAGACCTTTGCTCTCTGGTAGGCGCTATGGGGAGCTTGGGAGCCAATCCTAGTGCAAGAGGTGTGGCAGGGCCCAGACGGAAAGGGAGCCCAATTACTAGAAGACTTTTTGCATTTCCTCTGAGGTGCCAAAGATGTGGGCCAGCTGCAGATGACACCTTGACATAGACTTGGGTGTCCTCTGCAGACTGGTGAACTGTAGGCCCATGCACGTAACCAGATCTCCCAGTTGTTCCATGTAGATGTTACACAACAAGGGAGACAGGCTCGAGCCCTGAGGATCTCCAGATCATATGGGGAGGGGACCCAACGTGAAGAGACCAACTTGAACAAGCTATGTACGACTGCGCAGAATGAATGAAAACCAAGCCAGGACTGAGCCACCCAAACCTATCCAGCAGCATCAAATGTTGGCTGAGAGTATCAAAAGCCACTGACAGATCCAGGAGAACATGCAGACAGGCCCCACCATCATCCAGCACATACATGACATCAAACACCACCCGAAGGTAGCAGACTTGGGATGCGCCGGAAATGGAAGACTAATTGACAGCACCACGGAAGGGGGTGCTTGACTAGGTGCTGGGATAGCTCGACTGCTGCACACTTTTCAAGGAATGAACCTTGAAATGGTGATATGATGGCAGTGAGCAAACTCATGTGGGGTAACACCAGATTATTTTGGGGGGGAGGGTGGGAGAACAGTGGCCACATTTTAAAGATTGAGGAAAGATTTCTTGGGAAATGTATTGTGTTTTGAATCAGGCGAGGAAGGAGGCGTAACAGCTTCTCTTGAGCCAGGGGGGAGAACATGAGCGATGTTTCTGGTGTGCATGAAATACATGGTCCTATGTGATATTTCTGAATATTGAAGTCTGCACGCAAAAAAGACTGATTTTCTTGGGGTTTATTTGGTGCGGCCTTCAATATTAGCAAGTATCACTATTTCGGAGGGAGGGGGGGTCGCGATCCTCCGCCTGCCCTCACCCTTCAAATTGGGCTTTCCCCCCTG
Source organism: Ambystoma mexicanum (assembly GCF_040938575.1). Classification (NCBI taxonomy): domain Eukaryota; kingdom Metazoa; phylum Chordata; class Amphibia; order Caudata; family Ambystomatidae; genus Ambystoma; species Ambystoma mexicanum. The sequence continues at coordinate 98,845,015 of NC_090927.1, read as the reverse complement.
AACTCCCACTTGCTCCCCCACCCACTCCCTTCCCCGCAAATACATTCCTAGCCAACACCTCTACCCCCACAGACAGTCAGACACACGCACACACTCACAAAGGGAGACACACACTCTGACACTTACTCACCGGCCCCACCACCCTTCCACGCAACAAAAACTCCTTCTCGACCCCCCACACAAACACACTTACCTTCTCCCTCGCCCCCCCTCCCTTTCACGCTACAAACATTCCCCCTAAACAAACACACTGGCGCACAAACACCTCTGTGTGTGGTAAGGGGGCACAATTTAGAAAGACCGCTCTGAGCGTTCATCGAGAAGTTTTCCTGGATCAATATTTGTTTTGGGGGGGGGGGGTCATTTTTACTTAATACTGAAATATACATTGTGACCCGACACTGATGAAGTGATGTATAATTGGTGAGGTGTTTTTAATGCACTGTTCTTCGGCCAGTGCAAAAGAACCCACGTGTTACAGGGACCACATGTCTCCCAAACACTGGAGGTGACAGGGAACCACAAGTCAACCCTAACAGACCCTAACCAATCCTTGCCAGGTTCCCCAGAAGCCCAGGACACCGAGATGCGACCTTACTCTCAAGCGTCACCATGAACTCCTTGCCCAGTCTGATGCTGGTAGTTGCTCCATCCAGAAGGGGTGCAGGGGAGACTGGCTTGCGAGCACAGGGTGCGGTGCAGGGATGAAGGAAAGATGGTGTGCGGCAAGTGGGGCGCGCTAGAAACCTGCGCCCTCTTACATGGAAGCATTTTAGGCCCTGACAAGGGCTGGTCATGTATTAGGGCCCGCCGCTACAGGGCCACCCCCCAGCTGAAGACAATGCACAGAAGGGTCAGAATTGACACTTCACGGCATTGCATATTCCATGAACATGTTCCCAAGATCCACAGTAGAATTATTGCAAAGTGTAGTGCTCTACAGTGTACTGTTTAGGTTCCATTTTAAGGAAAAAGTGATAATGCATGTTGATTTCTTTTGTTATAAATTGTTATTAAAAAAATACTGTAAATGCACAATTTGTACACAAATAAAAAAATATTGCACATTTCCATGCATTTAGGTGCATTTCCCATTTGAGAAAAATGCACCCCCCTCGATCCCCACCCCCACCAGTCTGGGTTGTCAACACAAAGAAAATACAGAAAAACTAGCAAGATCTTTTGTGGCGCGAAAAAACACAGATGGGTTGGCAGCTGCCGACTATGAAGTGTTTTGATGATACACTGTTCTGAGGCCAACTTCCGGCCTACGCTTTCTGTCGAGTCAGGGCCTCTTTCCGTCAGTAAACATCCGGTGGAGTGCAGAGGTTAGGGTGACCACGCGACGCCTGCAAACCATCCAAGGACGCCGTGTTCCACTCACATGGATGCGTTTTGTTCACACCCGCTAGGGTCCTCGTGGACCCTTAACCACAGCAGGCTGTGGGACCTCTAGGAATAGAACCCAATCAATACCCGCACAGCAGAATCGGCGTCTGCTGCTTAGTACCGGGGAAGTGGAACGGGCACAGATGGTGGCGTAGGAAGCAGGAACCTTCGAAAGGACTGCCAATAAATTTAGAGTGGGCAGAAGCAGAATCAGCTGCTAAAAAACAATATGCGGTGGGGTGTGGGGGGGTTGAGGCTCTAAAGCAGGAAGAGGGGCAGTTTATCGCTGTCACGTACAGAGGATCTGAGGACCGCGCACGTGTGTTCTTCTAAAGAAATGTGTTGTGGATTCTGGACCCAGTTGGGACTTATGATAATCACTGATTCTAATGGCTTTGAGATGTACCCTTGCTTCAGACATCCCAATGTCCCCTTTTTGGCTTACTGCACAAAAACCCAGACTCATTTAAAAGTGGAAAAGGTCGCTTTAATGTGACAGGCCAAAGCTTACAATCAAACGCTTAACTGGCTCCATGGCCTAACAAACTAAAGAAATATTTTAACAACCAATTAAATAAATTAAACATTTTCATTTTCATTTTCCCCCAACAATTAAATAATTAAATAACCCATTTCCTCCCTAATGATCCCTTGGATCCTACCGTTCCTTGCCCCATTTCCAGGCGTCCCGCTTTCTCCCAGGGGCCATGCCCCTCCAGGCACAATACCTGTTCCCCCGGGGTGACCAGCTTGTGCAAACAGCGCCACCCCATCCTTTCCCGTGTCATTCCCCCATTGTGCTTCCCTCTCCCCACATCAAAAGGGGCCATGCCCCCGGCACCAGAAAAACCCTCCCCCAAGGAGTTCTTTCTGCCCCCCCCAAACTTTTCTACCTCAAACTTTTTACCCAGACTCCCAGCCAAGAAATCAAATCCGCCAGGTAGTGATTATTCCCATACACGGACAAGTGTACCCCATCCTCTCTAAAGATAATGAGACCCTCATATGTTATGTCCTTATGGTCCATGACCTGCACCGCCACCGAGGCACAAAATTTGACCATTTCTCTGTTTATCCCCTTCCTGGCCCGCTCTATTGCTCCCTCACTTCTCGCTCCCCTCCAAACTCTTCGCGGCAACAACTTAGTCCACACCACCACTGCTTGAGGCCACATTTCCCGCACCCACACTAAGTCCCTCTTCATTTTCTTTAGCAGAGCCACCCCCGTATCTCTCACCAGGTCATTCTCCCCTGCATGCATAATCACCACCTCTGGAACCCCATAGCGTTCCCTCATCCCTGCCAATATAGGAAGCAGCTGATCCCACCGCAGGCCCCCCAAACCGTGCCATCTCTGCACCACTTCCTTGTAACTGCACCCCAGTTGCCTTCCAAACACCCTTCTTCCTGCCTCTTTGACAGCCCACTTAACAATTGAATGGCCAACAATCCAAACTTGCGCCAACTCCCCCTTCTTTCGCGCAGTATCTGAAAAAGAAATACAAAATCACTGACAAGTCAAAATATTACGACAGTTGGCCGACAAGTTCCTACTCCACCTTCCTTCAACATTCCCCTTTATCAAACTCCCTGACGTACCCCTTGTATTTCCCAGACCTCCAACGCCCCAATCTTTTCACCTTGTTCTCTGAAAAACCCAGCCTGGCACCCTCAGATGCTGCGCCCATCCTAAAGGAATGAGTCCCAAAATCCTCTGCCTTTTCTCCCACTGCCACCAGCGCCTTCCGCAATACCCCTAGCACCTGGGCCGCTGAAACCGGCGATCCATCCGCATGCTGAAAAACCAAGCCTGCCTTACCCCCAGAGCGCTCCTTCCACACCTTGCCTTCCTGAACTGGGCATAAAACCTTGCTCCCTCGACCCAGCAGAATCCAAGAGCCCCTTCCCTTCTGGTCCATCTTAGACCTTTTAATCTTGATGTCTAAACCTTCTTCTGTAATTTGAACATCTTCCCATTGCAGTCCCCCAACCCCACCTTTTCCCCCGACCAACTCAGAAACCCTGAAAGCCCCAAAGAATAACCACGTAAAACAAGTTGCAAACAGTTCCCCTTCCCATACCGACCAGCAAACTCCCCCCACCACCTCAATCAACCTCCCCAGCAATTCTGCCGATATCGGCCTCCTCTTATCCTTGTCCCTCTTACTCTCCCTTGCCCATCCTTCCAACATCCTACTCGCCATTTCCCCCCCACTTGGCTGAAAACCCCAAAACCATTTCCCATAAAAGGCAATCCCTGCTAGCTTCCCCGCTATCGTTGCCCTTGACCAGCCCTTGTCCATGCACCTCAGGAGGAAATTCGTGACATCATCCCTCCTCCGCTCTTCCGCATCCCATCTACCCTTCCAACTACAAGCTCCTCCTCTAATAAAATCCTCCCAGGCCCTCCTGTATGACTTCTTAGATGCCGCGGCCAATGAACCCTCCACCAGAGCAAGCGCTCTCAGCTTCCTATCTTCCACAGCTCCTCCGGAATCTGCTGCCCCTCCTGATCTGCATCTGGAGCCAATCCACGGAATCTCTGCCATTGAAAACGAGATAATGCATCAGCGATGCCATTATCCTTCCCCGGCACATGTGTTGCCTTAAACACCACATTCCATCCCATGCAGCGCAGAACAAATTCTCTCATCGGTCTCACCACCCTCCTATCCCTCGCTGACTGCCTGTTCACCACATGGACCACGCATTCGTTGTCAACATTGAAGTTCACCTTCTTGTTTTGCAACTCCTTCCCCCACAACTCCAATGCCACTAGTAATGGAAAAAATTTGAGAAATGCTATACTCCTCCCTTCCTTCAACCACCGCGCTGGCCACTTCTCCGCACACCACTTTCCCCCCCAAAACACTCCGAAACCTCCGGCCCCTGCTGCATCCGAAAATATCTGAACTTCCCATGTCACCGGGTTTCCCTGAAACCACATTGACACTCCATTGAAACTCTCCAAAAAGCGCAGCCAAATTCTGCAATCCTCCCTCACTGCCCCTGATACTCTTATCCGATGATGTGGGCACTTTGCTCCCGCCATGGCCTTGCCATGGTCCTGCAAAACGTCTGCCCTGGGGCCACCACCTTACATGCAAAATTCAGATGCCCAACCAATCTCTGCATCTCCACCAGCATCATTTTCTTGGCCCCCACCGCTTTCTCCAACAGTACCAATTTGCTCACCTTGTCGTGCGGCAAGCGTGAGGTCATGGCCACTGAATCCAGTTCAATTCCTAGAAATGTTAACACCACTGCCGGCCCTTCTGTTTTGTCTTCGGCTAATGGTACACCCAGCTCCTCCATCAATTCCTGAAACAACTTTAGCATTTCTCTGCAATCCTCCTCTCTTTTTGCCCCGCTAATGAACAGAAAATCATCCAGATAGTGCAGCACACTCTCCCACCCCGAGCTGAATGAGAAAACCCACTGTAGAAAAGAGCTGAACCGTTCAAACAAAGTACAGGAAATTGCGCACCCCATTGGCAACGCTTTGTCTATGTATATGCGGTCCTCAAACTGCAAACCCAACAACCAAAAATCCTCCGGGTGCACCGGCAATAACCTGAAAGCCGCCTTGATATCGCACTTGGCCATGAAGGCCCCTCGCCCTTCCTTCCTTATCAGCTCAACCGCCTGGTCAACACTTGCATACACAACCCCACATTCTTCCGGGGCAATGAAATCATTAACTGACATACCCTCCGGCAATGACAAGTGATGAATCAGTCTGAACTCCCCCGGAGCTTTCTTGGGCACCACCCCCAATGGGGATATCACTAAGTCACCCGGCATGTCCTCAAATGGGCCCACTTTTCCTGCCGCTATTTCCTTGTTCAATTTTTGTCTTACCACCTCAACATTCTCTCTCGCCGACTTCAAATTTTCAGCCCACCGACGCACCCTTGGGCCCTGGTAACCTAATCTGAACCCCTGACAAAACCCCTCACTCAAAATCTTAGCCCCTTCCCTATCCGGATAAAATTGCAACCATTTTTCCAACACACCCACTTTAATTGGAGTAAAAGCTTTTCCCCACAACCCCTTTTCCTGCACCTCTCCCCCTCCCCCTGTCTCCCTGTTGGAAACACTGCGTGACAGGGTGTTTTCCACCACACTTGCTACACTCGTGCCTGAACCTACACAGGGTCCTTGCGCAGCCGTCCTTATTGTACCCCCAGCACGCTGCTGAGGACTGACCCCTGCCTCCTCCCCCCGCCCCCTCATGGGCGGGGCGACCAAGAAAGGGCCGGAAAGGCACAGGCAGCCCACTTGCTGTGTGCAATGTCGGGGCAGGCCTCGTTGGGGCCATCCATTGCAGCCAGAGATCCATATCTATCTCCCCCCAGACCGCCTGACTGTCCTCTGCCATTCTTGCTCTGAATTCCTCATCATACCTTACCCAGGCAAAGCCCCCAAAACTCGTGAAAGCCTTCCTTATTACATCCATATACTTAAGGAGGGCCACGCAACGCTCCCGGAATTTTTCGCAATACACACTGGCATAAATGATAAACGCCGACGTCCAATTCTCAATAGTCACCGGGACCCTTGGGCGTGAAGCCAGTTCCCTCTCTTCCTCCTTAGACCCCTCCTTTGCTCTCACTTCCCTATGGAGCAATTTGAAGACATCCACAAATTCCCCCGCCTGAATCTTCTCCCTGGTCGCTGCCATCAAGTGCACCCCCAATGGTTTTGTTATCCCCATGTATGGCAATTTTTTCTCCTTTCCTTTCACTCAACCTCCTTATCTTTTCCAGCTTGCACTTCGAGCCCCAATGGCTCCACCACCTTGTCCGTTTGGACCTCCACTGAGCAAATGCTCTTCTCAACCCCCGCGGCTCCAATGTCCTGCACACCAACTTCTTTCCTTACACCTTGAAGACCAGACCCTTCATCCCCTGTCCCCCTTCTTGTGACCCCTCTCTGCCATGCAGATGACCATTCCCTTTCCCGCTCACCTCTTTCCACACCTGCCGCCTGTGGTCTGGCGTCCACACTGATGCTCCTCCTCTCCTTTCTTAGAGGGCTCCTACTGCGGGGACAAAACATGTCAGCACACTCACCCAGCCAATAGTTCCCCTGACCCCTTCCCCATCCACCCTGCACTTCCCTTTCCATATCCCACCTCAAACTTCCTCTCTCCTCCCCCCTTTCCTTTTCTGCCCTATAATCTTCCACCTCCCATTGCCCCACATATTCCTCCCATCCAACTTCATCACCCCTTAAATACCATTGCGGATGCGAGCTCATGCCCAAGATGAGTTGATGATCTTCTTGCGAGCCCGGGGCGTCCGCCCCGCCACTCCTTTGACGTCTTCTCGGCGGGGTTGTGGAAACCCCTACCTGGTCCTCTTCTCTCGGCGAGGCGTTCCGTCCTCCACCCTGGAATCCTCATCGCTAGGGGCTGTGCTGCGCCCTCTAGGCTCTCCTTGCGCTGACCGAGGAGGGGCCGTACTGAAACCCTCTACCTCCACCTGACCAGCGGGGGCTGCGCAGCGCCCTCCGCCCTCCTTCCTCCTACCCGGGGGGGCCGTTCCACGCCCCATTCTAACCTCCTCAAAGGACGGTGACCTCTCCCTCCTTCTCCCCCCTGCACTCTTCTGCAGGTATTTACCCCCTTTTCCCCTTTGCCCTGTCACCCCCCTCTGCGCCCCTTCACTGGCTCCACTCTGATTCCTTTGAGTCACCTCCATCTTAGAGTTCCTATCTACCCTAGAACTAATACTCGCTCCCTCCCTCCATGGCTGCTCACCCGAAATCATTTCTCCCTCTGACACCCTCCTATCTAACTCCTTCCTCAACTTCCTGCCCCTAGTTTCCCATACCTCCCTTCTCCCCGCCGATGGGGTGCAAGCCACCACTGCCGCGAGAGCCCCATCTGCCGCTGCTCTAAGCTGCGGCCTACCACCACTTATCTCCCCCTCCCCCGTGACCTCACCGCCAGTGACCTCCCCCACTGCCCCCTCTAACTGAGCCCTAGATGCCCTACTAATTATTTCCAAGGCCTCCCTCAGAGCCTTAGCATCAACCAGCCCTCTCTTGCTGGCTCCCTGCCCAACCATTGTGCACTACTAATCTGGTTGTGCACTAAATAAATGTCCCGTGAAAACTTAACCTAGCAAATCCTAAGCCCCCGAGCCAAAACTACCCTTGGACCTATACCCCCCCAAAGGCCCAGCTAATAAACTGGGAAACGCGTCAACTAGGCGCTTGAGGACACTCAACCGTTAATAACACCCCTGCCCCACACTATTCTCCAAATTATAAATAATTAAAACTAAAATTATATATATAATTTTTTTTTTATATATACCCCCCTAAATCCTGCTATAACCCTCAACACCCCATACCCCTTCAATTAACCGCCCCCAGGCACAAGAAAAGCCCCCAAAAACCCCCAGCCCAACCAGCAATGAGGCAGAGGAGTGCCCGTGTCACACTGCCCCCTGGTGGATCACGAGATGCACCACACCGTCAGTAAACCAACAATAACGTACTGTCCCTTTAATGGAACCACACCTCCTCCTCTGGCCCCAGCCTGCTACCGTGCCCCGCGTCAACTCTAAAACCTTCTACTTCACACTAACGGGCGGCCGCCCACACACGAGGAGGGCCCTTAAACAGCGCCGGCGCTGCGTGCACAGTGCCCAGCACACCCTTTCTGGCCACTAAAAACACCCCGGCAGGCAAGCGAACGTCGGCGGGATGCACCCTTCCTCCTACGGCACCCCCTGGCCCTCTATTCCCCCCAACAACCTAGCCTCGGCCCCACCACGCACCCGCCACTGGGCCCACAGGTAAGCACCCGAGGGGTGTCTTATCTACGGCACCCCTCCTACCCTATTACCGAATTCTAAAATATAATATGTATGTAAAAGAAAACATTTTTTTTTTTTTTACTACCTACCCGCCCACTCCAAACAATACTCCCTTTCCTACCTCCCTAGCGCGCACCTCCAGGCCCAGCTAATCCCAGGGAAGGCTCGGGAGCAGGCGACAGGACTGACAATCACCAAGTCCTAACCGTCGCCTGCCTCCCAAACCTTCCCTGAGCCCTTAAATACCCCCCCGGGAGGCGCTCTGCCCCCACGGCCACTCGCAGCGCCAAAAACTCTCCGGGGGGAAACGCTTCACGTTCCCCCCGAGGCCCCCCTTTGACCTTCTGATTAGTAGAAGCACGCTATTACCTCGGCAGCTGTTATTCCGACCGCAGGAACAGATGTTGATCAATGCCTCTTCTACTCAGGAAAATGTTGAAAATCACATTCACCTATCCTCAACGAAACCGGGAGAAATCTGTGGTCAGTAACGCAGTCATTACCACTCCTGCTCCTCGATGCATGCTCTACTCTTCCTCACACCACAGGCGTTGATGACTTCCTAAGCACACACACACTCGATGCACTCTACATCACATAGCTCTGGTTCACCACGACCTCCACTCATATCCTTGACGTCCTCATCCCCACAAGAACACACAGCATTGACAACAAAGGGAAAACCACAACACCTTATGGACATGCATCCTACAGGAACCCACTAGACTAAACTCCATTGAGCTCCTCACGTACCTCCTACTAACACGGCCTTTGTAAAGCCAATCAGAGACTTCTTCACAGCAGCATCCATCAAACACTCCAAATACATCTTCCTCACAGCCTTGAGTCTTGTTGTTCAACTTCACTAGCATAGGTTCACCAAGCATGTTCAGAGGGCCTCCTTACAGCCGATTCTGCAAGATGTGTAGTGTAATCACGGCACGCTGCGTTTATCTCTGTGGGCCTAAAAACAAGCTATACATTGTGGGGCATGTGCACCACACAACTCAACATATATGTCAGAATGTAGACTAACGTCTGTGTTGTGTAACTTTTTTCCGATTCCACTGCACACCGTTCTTGTCATATTGGTCTACGTTCCCTACAGCCCCCCCTTTTCCAGCACCTGTTCTGCACTTACCTTGCACTTGCCACCAGTTGGCCCTATTTATTTATTACTTTACGCCACTTACCTTTACTGCACTTCCTCCCCCTCCCCTTCCCCTTGCACTTTTCCCCTCCCCCACCCTTGCACTTGCGCGATCTGAATGACACCTGGCCTAGTAGGATCGTTGTCTGTTTCCCCTTGTTTCCTCCCCTCCCTGCCTCGTCGCGCCTTGAAACACCTGTGTATAGGCGCGTTACAAATGCCATATCATATCATATCATATCATACGTTTACTTTCGTGGGTGTTGAATTGGGTAGCATATGCTTGGGGCAGTAACACACCCATCGAAGGCACGTGGTGGTCTACTGATGCAGTGGAGAAGGTTTGCATGCCCTGCTGCAAGCAGAGAGGTGTGAAGAAGGAAAGGAGTATGCCTGAGGATCTGGGGGCAGGTCCCCACAGACATGAAACCTGACTAAACTACAGGAGGGAGTGCCCAGTATAATGGATAGCGGCAGCATGGTTGGTGTAGAGCCAAAGAAAAGACTAAATAGAAAGAACCTGTAGTTCATACACTCAAGTCTTTCTTCTTAAGGAAATAACACTTGAGCAGTGGTATTCAAACATTTTCATACCAAGTCCCCCCTTGAGTAAAATATTGCTTGTGTGCCTCCCACCTAGGGATCTATCTCCAACCAAGGGGTTGCATCCCACCCCCACAAGGGGCCTAAAAGATGTTCAGGGGGGCCTCAGGCTCTTTAAAAGATCAGTAGATTTTCTACTGCTTATATTTTCTATTAAAAGCAGTCCCCTTAATCCTTTTGTATATTAAAAACAGTTATCTTAATTCCTTTTTAAAGAGTCTGGCCCCCTCAGTTTGAAGACCACTGCACTAGAGAATGCATGGTTGTTAGGCTGCTTGTCGAGAAGAAGTAGTCTAAGTAACATATTATGGCCGGTCGAGGAGGGTTTGACACAGATGCTAAGGGATTGGTGTAAAGACTGGAGGGGGTGTCTGTACTTCTGCTCTCTATAAGCAGATCACTGTGACCAACTAGTGAACAGTAGCAGAGGCGGGATCAGCTGAAGGGGTACTACGGAGACCACCCAACAAGTTTCAGCCATACCTGCCTACATTTGAAAATCAAAAATTCCTGAGATGTATGCCCCACCCACAGCCACACAAGACTCTGCCCATTTGCACACGGCTCCGCCCACATGCCCCGCCCACCTGTCAAAATGGTAAACTCTTCAATGACACTGATTCAAAGCGGTGTTATTACGGCAGTGGCACAATGTTCATTTTGCTTACTATAGCATGGAATTAATGATTTTCAATGCTATAGTAAGCAAAATGAACGCTGCCGTGGCGCCTCCGTAATAATACTGCTTTCAATCCAATGACACGGATTGAAAGCAATATTATTATGGCGGTGCCGCTGCGTTCATTTTGCTTACTAACATTTTGAGCCATTTCCCGGAGACCCAGAGAAATGCTTAAAATTCCGGAGTCTCCAGGAAAAATCCGGAGGTTAGACAGGTATGGTTTCAGCCAAACAGCAATTCAGGAGCAAACAGAAAAGTTCAAAAAAGCAACTGACTGTGAACACGGTCCAGCATCCAACCAAACACTGCGTTGATCGCACAGCGGAATCAGTGCGATTTACTCAAATAAAGGCCTGCAAAACACGGCGCCAGACCTATGTAAAAGGAAACGAGACCAAAACTATATTTTGCCAGTGCTGAGTTTCCAGCCCAGGAGTGAAAGCCGGACACATCCCAGTCATGACCCGGTGTCGCAAATCCTCACTTCTGCTGCCTTCTCAAACATTCCAGCCAATGCAAGAATGGCTCCGCGGTCTCCTCCATCTCGCATCCCATTGGAGCTGGCTAAGGTCGCACAGTGATTGGAGCAACCACGCAGAGTCGAGAAAGACTAACATTATGACTGTGCTGGCATAAGTCACTGCCTATAAAAAGACATATCATGTCATCAAATCACCTACATTCTAGTGTATCCATGTTTCAAAGTATTTTACCTTCAGTAATCTCAGCTCATTTTCCAATTTCAAAGATTCTCCCAAATTACCAACGTTGATACAAAAACTATCTTTTTGACATATTCTTTTCTTAATCAACCCTGAATCAGTAGAATCAGAAAAATCTGCGCCCTACTCCTCTCACGCTCTCAGTCTCTCATGCACTCACTCACTCACTCACTCACTCACTCACTCACTCACTCACTCACTCACTCACTCACTCACTCACTCACTCACTAACTTGCCACTCACACATATCAGGAACCAGCTCCTCCATAACATTACATCTTCCTGGCATGTTCTCGCTCCAAGGCCTCAATCGCGATTCCAAAAATCCTCAACCGAGTGGCTGCACCTGTGTGTCGAGCTGGTCTTGCTCTATCCAGCAATGTGATGGCTTACATGGATCCATGACATTGAATTTCATTGGCCGTGCTTTCACCTATACCGTGTTAACCCCGGTGGCCTTTGCCAGGGTATCCAATGGGTGAGCATTCGGCTCTAACGCTCGCCAAAAACATAGTCAGCTAAAGAGCCTAAACCATGAATACTGCCCAATAACATCCTAGAAACATTCAGCTAAAGAGCCTAATCCATGAATACTGCCCAACAACATCTTAGAAACAGTCGGCCAAAGAGCCTACACCATGAATACTGCCCAACAGCATCCTAGAAGCAGTCGGCCAAAGAGCCTACACCATGAATACTGCCCAATAACATCCTAGAAAAAGTCAGCTAAAGAGCCTAATCCATGAATACTGCCCAATAACATCCTAGAAACATTCAGCTAAAGAGCCTAATCCATGAATACTGCCCAACAACATCCTAGAAACAGTCGGCCAAAGAGCCTACACCATGAATACTGCCCAACAGCATCCTAGAAGCAGTCGGCCAAAGAGCCTACACCATGAATACTGCCCAATAACATCCTAGAAAAAGTCAGCTAAAGAGCCTAATCCATGAATACTGCCCAATAACATCCTAGAAACAGTCAGCTAAAGAGCATAATCCATGAATACTGCCCAACAACATCCTAGAAACATTCAGCTAAAGAGCCTAATCCATGAATACTGCCCAACAACATCCTAGAAACAGTCGGCCAAAGAGCCTACACCATGAATACTTCCCAATAACATCCTAGAAAAAGTCAGCTAAAGAGCCTAATCCATGAATACTGCCCAACAACATCCTAGAAACAGTCGGCCAAAGAGCCTACACCATGAATACTGCCCAACAGCATCCTAGGAGCAGTCGGCCAAAGAGCCTACACCATGAATACTGCCCAATAACATCCTAGAAAAAGTCAGCTAAAGAGCCTAATCCATGAATACTGCCGAACAACATCCTAGAAACATTCAGCCAAAGAGCCTAAACCATGAATACTGCTCAACAACATCCTAGAAACATTCAGGTAGGGAGCCCAATCCATGAATACTACCCAACAACATCCTAGAAACAGTCAGCTAAAGAGCCTAATGCATGAATACTGCCCAACAAAATCCTAGAAACAGTCGGCTAAAGAGCCTAAACCATGAATACTGCCCAACAACCTCCTAGAAACAGTCAGCTAAAGAGCCTAAACCATGAATACTGCCCAACAAAATCCTAGAAACAGTCGGCAAAGAGCCTAAACCATGAATACCCCCAGCTACATCCTAGAAACAGTCAGCTAAATTTGTATTTGTATTTATTTATTTGTATTGCGCACCTTGCCCGGAGGCTTGGTCTAATGAATGAATACTGCACAACAAAATCCTAGAAACAGTCGGCTAAAGAGCCTAAACCATGAATACTGCCCAACAACCTCCTAGAAACAGTCAGCTAAAGAGCCTAATCCATGACTACTGCCCAACAACATCATAGAAACAGTCGTCTAAAGAGCCTAATCTATGACTACTGCCCAACACCATCCTAGAAACATTCAGCTAAAATGCCTAATCCACGAATACTGCCCAACAACATCCTAGAAACAGTCAGCTAAAGAACCCAATCCATTATTACTGCCCAACAACATCCCAGAAGCATTCAGCTAAAGAACCCAATCCATGAATACTGCCCAACAACATCCTATAAACAGTCAGCTAAAGAGCCTAAACCATGACTACTGCCCAACATCATCCTAGAAACAGTCAGCTAAAGAGCCTAAACCATGACTAATGCCCAGCAACATCCTAGAAACATTCAGCTAAAGAACCCAATCCATGATTACTGCCCAACAATTTCCTAGAAACAGTCAGCGAAAGAGCCTAATCTATGACTACTGCCCAACAACATCCTAGAAACATTCAGCTAAAGAGCCTAATCCATGAATACTGCTGAAAAACATCCTACACCATGCTTGGACTGGCCTATAGGGCAATAGGGCAATGCCCAAACCAAAAACACAAAATGCTAGTGTGGGACCGTTTTTTGGGTCTAAATGGGCTACTTTGTTGGCCCTTTTGGACCAGTTTGATAAATTACTTCACTATGCAGCTAGTAGTTTTGACCAGTGTTACTGAATACATTTTCTTTAAAATGCACACATTTTATCAAACACTTCCTCCATGGTTACTTCTCAAACAGCCTGTTACAAACAAATGAATTGTGTTTTCCAACTGTGGGACACATTTTCATTGCTGCCCGAGACACTGTTATGCCCCAGTCCAACCCTGTCCTACACACATTCAGTTAAAGAGCCTAAGCCATGATACGGCCCAGCGGTGTCTTCCAAACATACAGCTAAAGATCATAGCCCATGAATACTGCCCACCATCATACAAGCATACACTTCAGGACACTAGTACACCAACATAGCTCAAGATCACATTCATAATTAGAAGCCTAATGCCTGAAAACTGCTCAACAGCATACCCACAGCCAAACAAGACTAATACATGAATACTACCCAGCAACATCATACAACCATGTAGCTCAAGGCCGTTATCCTTGAATACTGCCCCAAAGTATACACACGGTTACACAAGGCTCACACATGAATACTGCCCAATGGTTTCATGCAACCATGCAGCTCAAGAGCCTACTCCCTGAATACTGCCAACTGCATTCAACAAACTGCCACAGATGGCCTCAGGAACACACCAACACATGCAGAAGGGTTGAGCGTTTTTATTAAGATCTCTTCAAAGGGGCTTACTAAGGACTGTCATTGTCTTTCTCATCTGTTGTGGGAATTTCCCTCCCTAGCCCAGGGCTTCATAAACTCCACTAGAGGTAAACCCTACAATCTGACTTGTTAGATGTGATGGCCTAAAGGAAAACACTGTATTTATCTGTCTCCCTCTGGGAATTCCTATGTGAATCCTATCCGGGGGGTCCCACAAATAACACAATGATCTTTCCGACTTGTTTAAGTGCCTTCCAATTACCCAGGCTCCATTTGATCTTTTCTCTCATGCCCTTGTACTCCACTCCCTGGCCTTCTCTCTGTCCTCTTTCCCTTCCTCCTACTCTCCCCTTCCTATACCTCCCACTGTTTCTCCCTTCTCTCCCTCATAATCCCTCTTCTGTCCCTCTGATGTTCCTCTCGCCCTCTCTCTACTCCTTTCCTCTACCCTCAGATCTTATTCTCTGCTACTCTCTCCTCCCACTACTCTCCACCCCTCCCTCTTTCTCTCCACTCTTCCCACTATTGTTCACTCCTCCCACTAGTCTCCACTTTCGACACTTTACAACCACTACCCCCTCCACCCACTTCAAGACAGGAGACCGCTTCTGGGATTAGGCTGCAAACAGTTTGGCAACAAAGCTGGATGGACGGCTGCAGGCTGGTATACACAGCGGCTCTGGGTCAGGAATCGTTGTCTCAGTGCTGGTCGGTGGTTCTGAAGCACTGGTCGAGGAGTATTGGAAGTCTTTAAGTGACTGCAGTGTAACACCGGTCAGCATTGCAGTCAGTTGCAGTGCAAGGGACTCGACTGGCTCGAAAAATGTCCTTTACGGCAGACTTTAGTAGATGCTTGTTGAGGCACTCCTCCCACCTTCTTCAATGCACTCATGCCGTCCTTTAAGGCGGATGGGCCAAAGCTGAGGAGTGTGTTGCAGGCAGCTGCCTTGTCCTTGGTTTCGGGTTCAGAGACTCTGGCACTTCCCACTGAGGAAGCTTGCTGCAGAGCCTAACCCCTCTGTTTTCTAAGAAATGTTTAGGGGAGGGATCTTGCTTCCCTCTTGGAGGTCCTGACCTTCATTCACTGGTGGAAGATTTAAGGCAGACTGTACCTTCAGCCAGGGTCCAACTGATGAGTTCTTTCTTCTGTTTCTGGTTAAGCCTTCAGATGATCTGCCAAAAGAGGGGCTCAACGAGCATATACCAATGTCCGCTGTGAAGGAAATTTGTTGAGCAAGTCGAGTCCCTCGAGCTGCAACTGACTGCAATGCTGAACATTGTTACACCGCAGTTGCTTAAAGTCTTCCTAGACACCTCGACCAGTGCTTCAGAACCGCTGACTAACACTGAGACAATAATTCCTGACCCAGAGCCGCCACGTAGGCCAGCCTGCAGTCTTCGCTCGTCAAACTATTTGCAGCCTGATACCAGAAGCTGTCTCCTGTCTTGAACTCTGTCACAGAAGCTGCAAAGCGCCCTGAAACTGACTTTACTCTGTCAAGCACCAACAGCACCTACAGCACAAGTTACATTTTGGTTTTGTTCCCCTGCTCCTTCTCTGAAGGCCCATAGGGACATTTTAAGATCCATTGCTCCCTTTGTGCTGAAGCCAAGTATCCTTGAACTTCTGCGATTATTTGCCATACTGACTACCCTCCTATCTGTATCCAGAGTGCATCCCTTTTCCTTCTTTGTGTCTGCCCTCTGCATTCCTTCACAGGGTGGGTTGCATTTCATAGTGCTGCTATCACAACTGTCTGTTGTGATAATAATAAAGTAGAGATTTGTATACTATCTTGTCTGCATAGTCCCTTTAATCATTGGGGAATAATTGTATTTTTGCTGTGTTGCGACTAACCAACGATCCACGACCTTGCACAGATAAGCCTGCCATTCCATCCACGTTACCAAAATTGGACAAGGAGGTTTGTTATTTGCTTGTGTTTTCAATCTGTTTGTATCCCTTCTGATGTACTAGAGGTGTGGGGCTGATTGAGGGTTTAGAAAATGATATTTCTCCCTGGACCACTGGTGCCCCGGAAGTTGATCTGTCACAACATACAACCGCTAGGGAAATACACCTATATGCAGGGATAGTTAGGGCCTCATTACGAGTTTGGCAGTAGCCATGCCACTATTTCCGGCATGGCTGCCTCCAAACCGGGCTCCTTTACCAGGTTCCCTGAATGGGGAATTACCGGGCCATTCCGAGTTCGAAGGGCCAAGTAATTCCTCCCTCAGGGAACCCGGGCCCGGACCTTCCCCATTCCCATTTGAGCCCCCATAAGGCTCAATGGAAATGGGAGAGGGAGCTAACAACGGGCCGATTGCGACCGCCCGTTGTTAGCTCTCTCTTCCCCTCGCGGGACCCGGTAAGGACGCCTGGTTTTACCAGGCGTCCTTACCGGGTCCCGCGAGGGGACCTCGTAATCATGCGGAATGGTGTTAATGGGTCCCTATCCATTAGCGGAACCCGTTAACCCATTCTGCACGAGTCGTAATGAGGCCCTTAGTCTTTTATGGGAGAAAAAGATAGTGATAGGTGGAATGATGAAATGCCGAATAAATGTTGGGGCTTTACTGCTGTAAACAGATGACAAACACGGAAGTCTGTGTTCCTAGAGACATAGGTCCTCATTATAACTGAGCAGGTCTGGAAATAAAGATGCTCGTAACAGCACCTTTTCCGAACCCACTCACTGCGAGTCTACCGGTAGGGGCACTGAACAACCGGCAGGCCTGACCTACCTGTAGTTCAGGCCCCTACCGGCAGGTTCTTCACTGAAGCACCGGCACCGTTAAGAGCGGTGCCTGTGTTTCAGTATTCCCATTCCAATAGAGTCCTATTTCTTTAAAAAATATATTTTTATTTTATTTCTAAGTAAACATAAACAGTAAACATTGCAACCAGAACAACAGATGGGGCAAGATAAAGCAGAGAGACATACTTAAATACACATCATACATACACATCATCCAGTGGGAATAAAACTAAGCTAGCGTCCCTCTACACGCAATAGAAAAATGAAGTTTGCCTGGCAAAAATAAACTCTTATAATGAACGTATTGCTAATTCTAACTCAAGTATGAAGGAACTTTTCACCATACTAAAAGAATTAGAGTCCCCTATTCCTACACCTGACATATGCATTAAAAATAAGACCTGGTGCTCTGACATTCAACAGGCGCTAACCAACATAAATACATACACTACAAAACGAAATAAATCAAACAAAAGACTCCCTGAACTTACAGCATCCTCCTAATACCACATCTTCCAGCGACACACCCACTGCCATGATTCCTAGATTCTGTTTCACCAAAATGTCAATATTAGAGGTAGAGAAAAACATCTTATCTCTCATACCATCTAATTGCAAAGGTGATATCTGCCAAGCACAGATTATAAAAGACGCGGCTAGAGACCTTTCATCTTTTAACTCCAAATTAATCAATGCCTCCTTCTCCTCTGGCTCTATTCCCGCTAACCTAAAACAATCCTGGGTACTCCCACTCCTTAAAAAGCAGACTTTAGATCCGCTCATCCCTACTAACTACCGTCCCATTAAAATACTGGACAAAGTCGCCTATACCAAGATCCAAAAATACCTTGAAATGCACAACTTCCTAGGAGCTAGATAATCTGGCTTCCACCCACTACATGGGACGGAAACTGCCTTGATCGATTTAACAACACAGATTGATGAGCTGAGAAACAAAGGGAAGACTGCCCTTCTCCTGTTAGTGGATCTCTCAACCTCATTCGATCTTGTGGATCATACAGTCCTATGTAGTCAACAGTACTCTGCAGCTCACTTCTCTACTGGGGCCAACATTTGGATAGAATCCTTCTTGAGCGAGAGAACCATGAGGGTGTTCTCCCCATCGGCATCAGCGGACCCCACTCCCATTCTGTGTGGTGTACCTCAAGGCTCACGTGTCTCCCCCACATTATACAACATATTCACCAAGCCTTTGTTCGACGATCTGGACCATCTGGGTGTCACCTACACTAACTATGCATATGACACACAGATTCTCCTCCCTCTTTCTGTGGATCAGAGTAAGGTCTTGGCGCTGGTGAACAGTGTGTAGCTCATCATTCAGGCATGTATGGCTACTCATGGTATATGTCTGAATGATGACAAGACAGAGCTGATTATCTTGGGTACCCACTCTACTCTGAACAAACTAGGCCAAGAATACTCCTCATTTTACCATCGATGGAAACATCATTAGGGTATCTAAGGAGGTAAAAACACTTGGTTTCTACCTTGACTCAACTATGTCACTTGATAAACAAGTGAAATCATTGGCCTCTACCACTGCTTACACTTGTAAGCTCATCAGAGCTGGTACGCCATTCCTTTCTAATGACAGTTGCATGATACTGGCGAGAGCACTAATATTCCTTAGGCTGGAATACTGCAACGCTATTTACAGTGGTGCCAACAAAGTCATCATTCAGAGGCTACAAACACTTCAAAATAATGCATTAAGAGCTGCGCTTGGCATAAACGAAAGAGATCACATTTCCTCTATCAGACGCCAACATAAATGGCTCTCTACCCATATTAAAATGCTACTAAAAATAATCTCTCTGACCCACAAAGCTTTAAACAACGCTGCCCCTAGCTACCTAGTAGACAGACTAAACAAAAGAACATCCATCAGACCAACTAGAGCTAGTAATGCCAACTGCCTTGTGATACCGAGATTTAAACTTAGCAAGATCGGCGGCAACAGTTTCCCTGTAAAAGCCTCCAAACTCTGGAATTTCCTGCCACATGAGTTAAGAGCAGACCAACCTTATCTCCATCTCAGAAAGAACTATATCAACCTACTTAACTCGACTGACCACTAGTCACTCCACGGTTATTTCCTCATCTCCCCACCTAGGTTGCCTCAGTCCTCTTAAGCTAATAATGTGAGGGTACTATCCGCTCAAACTTGTACATCTGTATATATATTGTGAAATACCCAATTGAAATGCTGACTTATTGCACCTGTAGTATTACTTGTAAATATATTTTGCTGCACTGTGATCTATTATTTTGTAACTTGTAAGCCTTGTACCTCCTTGTGCTGCGCCCTGTTACCTCTCGGTTTGGTGCGCATTAAAAATAAACAAACAAAGTGTCAGAAGCAGTACAAGTCAGTTTAATGGACAAGAGAGCACAGGCCCCCCACCTCGTATTGTGGGTTTTAAGCCATATGGCTAGTCATTTCAATGGTACACCAGCCACGCAATCCCCTCAGGGGTGCTTATCATCAGAGCGTGGGGGCATTGCATTTAATAGAATCTTCTAAGTCTCCAAACTTATCGTGGGTTCTGACATGCCCCTCTTCAGGGCTCTATGCCATTTCGAGGTTTCAGCCGCAGACCATCTCATCCAGTCTCCCCACCATGCAGAATAGCATGGGCCGGCATTACGTCTCCATGACATGGCAATTCTGTGTTTCGCAGGAACACAAGTCAGATCCAAAGCTTTAACTATGTGTTTAAATTTATCTGAGCAGGGGAAAATACTAAGCAGATATTCCGCAGGAGTCCAGGGGAAAATACCAAGCAGACATTCCGCAGGAGTCCAGGGGAAAATACCAATCAGGCATTCCGCATGAGTCCAGGGGAAAATAAGAGTCCAGGGGAAAATACCAAGCAGGCATTCTACAGGAGTCCAGGGGAAAATACCAAACAGGCATACCGCATGAGTCCAGGGGAATATAAGAGTCCAGGGGAAAATACCAAGCAGACATTCGGCAGGAGTCCAGGGGAAAATACCAAGCAGGCATTGCATAGGAGTCCAGGGGAAAATACTGAAAGCAAGCATCCCCCATAAACCAGTAACCTCCCCGCAATGAGAGGCAATAAAGGACACACCCCAGGAGGGAGGGCGACCAAGACCAAGTGCGGGTGATGTAAACAAGGTTTATATAATCAATATAGGGCATGCAAAGGACTCTGCAAGCACAGAGAGCGCTCTGTCTGACAATAGCAAAGACAGTCATATTTATTACAAAACTACGTCATAAATCCTGTACGCTATAGGGGGCACAAAAGTCTCGGGGATTGGGTGGCGTTGACTAAGATATAGGTGGTGTATCGATGAGCTGCTCCAGGATTGGTGGACATCTGCGTGGTGCCAACGTGGGATGGACGGGTCAGCTGGGCTCGTCGGGGTGGGGCTGCCAGGCCGGACGCGGTCTGTGTCGATGATTGGTGGCTGCACTAACACTTTGGCCTTGTGGCCACACACACACACACACTCATCACATTATACGATTCCAGTTGTCCTGCAAATCCTATAATAGGTTAATCTATGATCACATGAGAGACAGGAGAAGCAACATGCAATGTGAAACTTCACCAATACATCAGTGTACAATTGCTTTTGACCTATCGACCAAGTGTCATAAATCCAGGTGTCTTGTCAGAGGGCATGGGGTGAGCTGCCTTGTCATTTTATTCTGTTAGATGTGGTGAGAGATTGCTTTGCGATATGTTAGTACAGGGGTGAATAACTGTCTCTATGGCTCATTAACTTGGGGTGAACTGGAGTACTATTGGATCAGTAAGGGCACATCTCTGGCCCCTTGAGGCAGTGGAATTTAGGACCAGGTTGTACATCATTCACTTGGCCAAACTATGGCAGCCTCTGACATGGGAGAGGCAAATACTTGAAGCGGGTCCAGCGGGAATGTGGGGAGGTGAGGCTGTGCTGTTCGAACACCAGCAAGCCCTGGCGGGCCTTGACGGGAAGAGGGGGCGATGGCCTTGTAGCTCTAAACAATTCTCTGTTCCTGCACTACACAATATACCCTAAGGGGAGACAGTTACTACAGTTAGTGGCATTAGGATGATTACATGTTTCTATCGTTTACAAATTTGTTTACTGCTTCATACGTAACAATGGGGGTCTGGCAGTGACATATGTATTACTTAACGTTAGTTGAACACATATTGATAATTCATAGGACAAACAGACGAATAACAAAGTGAGGTGGCGTCAGGTTGGATTCTATACGCAGGATCAGAGAAGCAATATGTTCGTTTACATTCTTGTTCATAGCAAAAAACCGGCTCAACGCATTTGACGGCTGTTACACTTTTTTTAAACGTGTTTCACTACATTACACACAAGTATTCTGTGTAACGCTTTTCGCTTTATCCTTTGTACATTAGCAGCAATCATTAGTTAGCATAAGGCGGCATTTATCAAGCCCTTTCATTAGACCTTCAAGGCACATGGTATTTTGCAGTGTGCAGGGGTTCATGGAGGAAGGTTATTGACACCATATATTTTAAATGTTGGGGGTTAGATGCAGGGTCAAGACTTGTTTGATTGTGATGGTTCTTGTTATTTTCCAAACTCGAGCTGCAAGTCAGGTCACTTCTAGGACAGTGATGTACTGCGGAAGGTCAATGATACAGTGTTTGTTCTGATAATTGTTCGTGTCTGGTTGCTCGTGAGAACAGGACTTCAGCGGATCTGCCATGGCGTCGAGGCGCGGGGGAAGTGCATGACTCCCTGTGCGTTGTGAGCGGAGGCACAGCTACAGCTTTCGCATGCAGGCTATTTCACTTGGGGTTTGGCCTGTACATCTAAAATGGAGTCTTGGCATTTTCAAAATGGTGCCTATAGTATGTTACAGTACGGGTTGTGTGGCCTTATGTGTCGATCAGCAGCCATCCTGCCTCCCGTGCCAGGTGCATGGGGGCCCAATGACGAGCCACGAGCCTCACGGAGGTGGGGAATGTGGGGAGGGGATCCTGCAGACCTGTCCTCCCATACAATACCAAGCAGACATTCCGCAGGAGTCTAGGGGAACATAAGAGTCTAGGGGAAAATACCAAGCAGACATTCCACAGGAGTCCAGGGTAAAATACCAAGCAGACATTCCGCAGGAGTCCAGGGGAAAATACCAAGCAGGCATTCTGCATGAGTCCAGGGGAAAATACCAAGCAGGCATTCTACAGGAGTCCAGGGGAAAATACCAAGCAGGCATTCCGCAATGGTCCAGGGGAAAATACCAAGCAGGCATTCCGCAGTGGTCCAGGGGAAAATACAAAGCAGGCATTCCACAGGAGTCCAGGGGAAAATACAAAGCAGGCATTCCGCAGGAGTCCAGGAGAAAATACCAAGCAGGCATTCCACAGGAGTCCAGGGGGAAATACCAAGCAGACATTCCGCAGGAGACCAGGGGAAAATACCAAGCAGACATTCCGCAGGAGTCCATGGGAATATACCACGCAGGGATTCCACAGGAGTCCATGGGAAAATACTAAGCAGACATTCTGCAGGAGTCCAGGGGAAAATACCAAGCAGACATTCTGCAGGTGATCAGGGGAAAATACCAATCAGAAATTCCGAAGGAGTCCAGGGGAAAATACCAAGCAGACATTCCACAGGAGTCCAGGGGAAAATACCAAGCAGGCATTCTGCAGGAGTCCAGGGGAAAATACAAAGCAGACATTCCACAGGAGTCCAGGGGAAAATACCAAGCAGACATTCCACAGGAGTCCAGGGGAAAATACCAAGCAGACATTCCACAGGAGTCCAGGGGAAAATACCAAGCAGGCATTCTGCAGGAGTCCACGGGAAAATAAGAGTCCAGGGGAAAATACCAAGCAGACATTCCGCAGGAGTCCAGGGGAAAATACCAAGCAGGCATTCCACAGGAGTCCATGGGAAAATACCAAGTAGACATTCCGCAGGAGTCCAGGGGAAAATACCAAGCAGGCATTCCACAGGAGTCCAGGGGAAAATACCAAGCAGGCATTCCGCAGGAGTCCAGGAGAAAATACCAAGCAGGCATTCCACAGGAGTCCAGGGGGATTGTATTGTCATTCCATTGCATTTCCTATTACTTCGAGGTTTCCATGAACTAGCAGCGTTTGTGTATTTTGTTCTGTTGGTTTACTATTGTATTGTATACATGCAGCATTGCTTGCATTTCTCATCTTCTCCTCTAGGGCCCCTTTGACTTCCAGCTTTGTATTCTGTACTGTACTTGCATTATCACGCCTTTGAGTTCCATTTTAGTGTACTTTTGTTGCTGCACTGTTTTCTCTACTCACACTAGGACCCCACAAGGCTCCAGTGTTCTTGTTCTGTGGTGTACTAACCTACTGCCCCTCTTTGTTGTGTGACCCCCCTGTGTGCCTCCCCCCTGTTTGCCCCAGCGTGTAACCCCCCCTCCCTGCTTGGTCTGCCACCCCTTACTCTCTGCCCGCACCCTCTATGTTGCTCTCTGTCTCTCCTATCTTCTCTAACTGCTAGTCTATCGACTATCATATCCCTCTCACTAAGAAGCTCAAAAGGGACATCCTGGTCTCCAACCCTGGTCTCATATCGCTGATACCTACACCAGAGAGGATCTTGTAGCCATCAGGGAGGAGAGTGTCAAAACTTGTGACAGAGCTGACCGTGAACCATGTGTCAGTGAGATCGAGGACATCAGGTCAAGTTCTTCGAGGAGTCGGCAGATGCCGGAGGAGTGTGTGACAGCAGAGCGAGAGTTGAGAGTAGCAACGTGGAGCAGGTTGCCACATTTGAAAGACTTCCGGGGTGCTGTACAGGAGGGAAGTACACCCAGCAGTGGTGGTAGAGAGGCCCGAGAGTGGGCAGAGGAGGAAGAGGGAGATGGCAGAGTAGTCAAAGCAGATGAGGAGGGTGCCAGAGAGGTGGTGAAGGAAGGAGGTGGCTGAGTAGCCAGAGAGGACGAGGAGGGTGCTAGAGAGGTGGTGAAGGAAGGAGGTGGCAGAGGAGCCGGAGAGGTGGTGAAGGAAGGAGGTGGCAGAGTAGCCAGAGAGGACGAGGAGGGTGCCAGAGAGGTGGTGAAGGAAGGAGGTGGCAGAGTAGCCAGAGATGATGAGGAGGGTGCCAGAGAGGTGGTGAAGGAAGGAGGTGGCAGAGTAGCCAGAGAGGACGAGGAGGGTGCCAGAGAGGTGGTGAAGGAAGGAGGTGGCAAAGTAGCCAGAGAGGACGAGGAGGGTGCCAGAGAGGTGGTGAAGGAAGGAGGTGGCAGAGTAGCCAGAGAGGACGAGGAGGGTGCCAGAGAGGTGAGAAGGGTGCCAGCGAGGTGGTGAAGGAAGGAGGTGGCAGAGTAGCCAGAGAGGACGAGGAGGGTGCCAGAGAGGTGGTGAAGGAAGGAGGTGGCAAAGTAGCCAGAGAGGACGAGGAGGGTGCCAGAGAGGTGGTGAAGGAAGGAGGTGGCAGAGTAGCCAGAGAGGACGAGGAGGGTGCCAGAGAGGTGAGAAGGGTGCCAGCGAGGTGGTGAAGGAAGGAGGTGGCAGAGTAGCCAGAGAGGACGAGGAGGGTGCCAGAGAGGTGGTGAAGGGAGGAGGTGGCAGAGTAGCCAGAGAGGACGAGGAGGGTGTCAGAGAGGTGGTGAAGGGAGGAGGTGGCAGAGTAGCCAGAGAGAGGTGGTGAAGGATGGAGGTGGCAGAGTAGCCAGAGAGGACGAGGAGGGTGCCAGAGAGGTGGTGAAGGAAGGAGGTGGCAAAGTAGCCAGAGAGGACGAGGAGGGTGCCAGAGAGGTGGTGAAGGAAGGAGGTGGCAGAGTAGCCAGAGAGGACGAGGAGGGTGCCAGAGAGGTGAGAAGGGTGCCAGCGAGGTGGTGAAGGAAGGAGGTGGCAGAGTAGCCAGAGAGGACGAGGAGGGTGCCAGAGAGGTGGTGAAGGGAGGAGGTGGCAGAGTAGCCAGAGAGGACGAGGAGGGTGTCAGAGAGGTGGTGAAGGGAGGAGGTGGCAGAGTAGCCAGAGAGAGGTGGTGAAGGATGGAGGTGGCAGAGTAGCCAGAGAGGATGAGGAGGGTGCCAGAGAGGTGAGAAGGGTGCCAGAGAGGTGGTGAAGGAAGGAGGTGGCAGAGTAGCCAGAGAGGATGAGGAGGGCACCAGAGAGGTGGTGAAGGAAGGAGGTGGCAGAGTAGCCAGAGAGGACGAGGAGGGTGCCAGAGAGGTGGTGAAGGAAGGAGGTGGCAAAGTAGCCAGAGAGGACGAGGAGGGTGCCAGAGAGGTGAGAAGGGTGCCAGCGAGGTGGTGAAGGAAGGAGGTGGCAGAGTAGCCAGAGAGGACGAGGAGGGTGCCAGAGAGGTGGTGAAGGGAGGAGGTGGCAGAGTAGCCAGAGAGGACGAGGAGGGTGTCAGAGAGGTGGTGAAGGGAGGAGGTGGCAGAGTAGCCAGAGAGAGGTGGTGAAGGATGGAGGTGGCAGAGTAGCCAGAGAGGATGAGGAGGGTGCCAGAGAGGTGAGAAGGGTGCCAGAGAGGTGGTGAAGGAAGGAGGTGGCAGAGTAGCCAGAGAGGACGAGGAGGGTGCCAGAGAGGTGGTGAAGGGAGGAGGTGGCAGAGTAGCCAGAGAGGACGAGGAGGGTGTCAGAGAGGTGGTGAAGGGAGGAGGTGGCAGAGTAGCCAGAGAGAGGTGGTGAAGGATGGAGGTGGCAGGGTAGCCAGAGAGGATGAGGAGGGTGCCAGAGAGGTGGTGAAGGAAGGAGGTGGCAGAGTAGCCAGAGAGGATGAGGAGGGCGCCAGAGAGGTGGTGAAGGAAGGAGGTGGCATAGTAGCCAGAGAGGACGAGAAGGGTGCCAGAGAGGTGGTGAAGGAAGGAGGTTGCAAAGTAGCCAGAGAGGTCGAGGAGGGTGCCAGAGAGGTGGTGAAGGAAGAAGGTGGCAGAGTAGCCAGAGAGGACCAGGCGGGTGCCAGGGAGGTGGTGAAGGAAGGAGGTGGCAGAGTAGCCAGAGAGGACGAGGAGGGTGCCATGGAGGTGGTGAGGGAAGGAGGTGGCAGAGTAGCCAGAGAGGACGAGGAGGGTGCCAGAGAGGTGGTGAAGGAAGGAGGTGGCAGCGTAGCCAGAGAGGACGAGGAGGGTTCCAGAGAGGTGGTGAAGGAAGGAGGTGGCAGAGTAGCCAGAGAGGACGGGGAGGGTGCCAGACAGGTGGTGAAGGAAAGAGGTGGCAGAGTAGCCAGAGAGGACTAGGAGGGTGCCAGAGAGGTGGTGAAGGGAGGAGGTGCCAGAGTAGCCAGAGAGGACGAGGAGGGTGCCAGAGAGGTGGTGAAGGAAGGAGGTGGCAGAGTAGCCAGAGAGGACGGGGAGGGTGCCAGAGAGCTGGTGAAGGAAGGAGGTGGCAGAGTAGCCAGAGAGGACGAGGAGGGTGCCAGGGAGGAGGTGAAGGAAGGAGGTGGCAGAGTAGCCAGAGAGGACGAGGAGGGTGCCAGGGAGGTGGTGAAGGAAGGAGGTGGCAGAGTAGCCAGAGAGGACGAGGAGGGTGCCAGAGAGGTGGTGAAGGAAGGAGGTGGCAGAGTAGCCAGAGAGGACGAGGAGGGTGCCAGAGAGGTGGTGAAGGAAAGAGGTGGCAGAGTAGCCAGAGAGGACGAGGAGGGTGCCAGAGAGGTTGTGAAGGGAGGAGGAGGCAGAGTAGCCAGAGAGGACGAGGAGGGTGCCAGGGAGGTGGTGAAGGAAGGAGGTGGCAGAGTAGCCAGAGAGGACGAGGAGGTTGCCAGGGAGGTGGTGAAGGAAGGAGGTGGCAGAGTAGCCAGAGAGGACGAGGAGGGTGCCACAGAGGTGCTGAAGGAAGGAGGTGGCAGAGTAGCCAGAGAGGACGAGGAGCGTGCCAGAGAGGTGGTGAAGGAAAGAGGTGGCAGAGTAGTCAGAGAGGACGAGGAGGGTGCCAAAGAGGTGGTGAAGGAAAGAGGTGGCAGAGTAGCCAGAGAGGACAAGGAGGGTGCCAGAGAGGTGGCGGAAGAGGGAGTTGGCATAGTAGCCAGAGAGGACGAGGAGGGTGCCAGAGAGGTGGTGAAAGGAGGAGGTGGCAGAGTAGCCAGAGAGGACGAGGAGGGTGCCAGAGAGGTGGTGAAGGAAAGAGGTGGCAGAGTAGCCAGAGAGGACGAGGAGGGTGCTAGAGAGGTGGTGGAAGAGGGAGGTGGCAGGGGAGCCAGAGAGGTGTAGGTAGGAGTAGCAGGAGAAGGAAGTAAGTTGATAAGTTGTGGGAAATGCCATCGAAAAGGAGAAGATTGGGCTGAGGGCACTGGACCAACATAGTGACATTCAGATAGACATTAATGATGGTCTTGGAGGAGTGGGTGGGGGCCAGGTGGACCTCCCATAGAGTGCCACCATTAATGGGAGAGGAGGAAAAAGGGGAGAGAACAGAGACCATATGGGGACCCATAGGCCTCGAGAGGGAACGACAAAGAGGATGTTGGTAAGGGGTTAGATGGAGCAAGCACTGGTTTAGGTATCAGCGATTGGGGGGCCTGGGGTGGAGACCAGGATGTCCCTTTTGAACTTCTTCCTACCAGACCTAGTGAGAGGGATAGGGAAGAGATAGAGTAGCAGCTAGAGAAGATATGGAAGACAGAGAGCACCCTGGAGGGTGCGTGGAGGAAGTAGGAAGAGGCGGCAGTCCAAGCAAGAGGGTGGGGGGGTCACACACTAGGGACGCACAGCGCGGAGAGCACAAGGGGAGGACAGGTACAGTCAACGAGGGTGTCGGAAGCAGCCTCTGATAGAATCCGAAGGAGCGAGGCACGGCTTGACACGACGGAACACATCGGAACACGTTGGATTACGTACGGAGGTGCTCTCCTCTGATCCTCTGATCGGCGAGTGAGCGAGGGACGCGCAAGTGAAGTGAAGCGGGGAAGCAGGGAAGCTAGGAGGCGGAGGAGCGATCATTGAACGGAGGCTTCCTGCACCTTGCACCCAGCACGACGCCCCGGCATCGCCCCCACATTCTGCGCGGCGGCTCCCTACCTCAGCCCCCTGTTTTTGGGCTGTCCGCCCCACGTGGCCACCTACCTGCCTGTGGAACCCGCCGAGAGAGGATACTCCCTGGTGGACAGGTGGGTGTGTGCAGGAGTGACTGCTAGGAATGGCGGCTTGGAGTGTAGATGGCAGGGTTAGCTTGTCGTGCAGCCCCTGGCATTTGTTCCCCCTGGGGGGTCCCGAGTGGTCGGGCCTGGAGGCACTAGTTGCGGAGTACTGTTGGTGGGGCATTGTTTATGCTGCTTGTGTCTTTGGCTGTGATTTGGAGGTGGCCCACCCGACGTATCAGTAATTGTCTAGGTGATTGTCCTACCCAGGGACGTACCCAGGGTCGCATCCCAGCACAGCACGGTGCCTCCAGCACACTATCGTACTTAGGGGGCACCGGCAGAGAACTGGAACCAGTGTGTACCACCCGGAGACTGTGGGCTTTTGCCTTTGATCCGGGTTGTTTAGAATGTAGACACTGTGTATGTAATACCAGGACGTTCAAATGTGAAGAACTGTCCTGGGAGTGACTCTTGGGAACTATCTCATCTCCTCTTCAATCACAGCTCTTATCATTACATCTGTCAGCAAGCAGGATCCCCATAAAGTAACTTTCAACGGTCAGTACCGCAGTTATGCAGCGGGGGAAAAGAGCTCCCCATTCCATCTACAACTTGCGGAAAATGAAGGCTCAACCGGTGAAGGAATGTAAGGAGAAAAACAAGAAAGGGGACAAACGCAAGAAGAACGCAAAATTCTCTAAACCAATAGCGCAAGGCGCTATTACAGAGTTTTTTGCTGTGAATCCTCCCCCTGAAATAAACTCTACCGTCAATGAGGAAACGGCTGCCCCGGGCCTAAGTGGTAGCATCTCTTTAAATACCACTAACTTTGATGACATAGACAATAATTTGTTGTTAGATCTTTGCCTAAACATACAGAGAGGGATGTCTTCACAGCTTCCTCAGAGGGTATCTAGTAGCTCAACATCCCTTAAGGAAAACATCAGCACTCCGTTGGGTGGGCATAATCCCGAGGGTAGCAGCGGTCGCCTGTCTGCCTCTCCGAATCTAGCGATGGCCTCAATGGAGGACGGACCTGATAATGAGGCTGAGGATAAGAATGGTCCGCATTCAAGTTTAAGTGCGATAGCTGAGCTTCAATCATCGGTGGCCGCCCTCCAATTTGCGCTTAAAATACTTCTGCAAATGTCAGGGTGCATTTTGACAAATACCAACACCAACTCCTTGGCGTTAGATCTTAAGGATTTCCCTCGAGATGATGCGGAAGTGAACCTGTCTGACTCTGTGCACATAGTGGAGGAGACGGATGAGCAGGAAACTACTTCAGAGGAGGCTGGCGAGCATTCTACATTTAATGGGAATTCTCATGAGGGGGTCGTACCAGTAGAGTGCGTAGAAGATCAGGAGCTAGCACAAAGTCCTCGGGTTCCCCCTTCATGGAAACAACGAAAACTGGCTAAGAAGGCACTTCAAAATAAGAAATCTACAATGAGTGCCCTACTTCCTACTGCTGGCCCACGGTCTGCCCCAGGAACTCGCTCAAAAAAAGCCAGGAAAAGACTTGCGAGAGCGGCGGCACGAGCGGCAATGACAAAGGGTCCCCTCTCTGACTGGCTGGTACCGGGAAAGATGCCCATAGCTGTCGACTTAGACGAAGCCTCGCTGGTAGACTCAGAGCAAGACCTTGAATTCGGTGCACCTTTCTATCCTGAGCAACCCCTAGAGGTGGAGGCAGCAGGAGAACCATCAGAGCCTATTTGGCACAAACAGAAAAGCTTAGTGGAGGATTGCAACGAGAACCGCATTTGCTTTATTAAGAACCTATATCCCAGTGGTAAAAATTCCTGGTTGGCACGTTCTGAGTTCCTAACTAGACTCCAATACATTCCTCAACTCCGAGTCTTAAAATCTGACGACTTCCTGTACATTGAACCCCTGCAGGTACCTAATTCCCATGTCTCTGCTATACATTGCACTTTTTTGGCCTCTGCGCAATTGATTAGAAATTTCAAAGAAGAATTGAGAGCAGTTGACATTGATATTGACGTAGATCTGCAGTAGAGGGAGCTATATGATGAACCAGAGGTCATTGACACACCTGCACCCCCAGCCAATGAGCTCAAGTCTGTGGCAGTGGAAAATTCTGCTTTGGTTGAAATACGACAAGCCCTCAAGTCACTCCTGGAATCCCTCCCGCGAGTACTACAGAACCATTGATGTTTCTCTCTAATCTCCTGGAACTGTCGAGGCTTTACACATCTTCTGAGACCAGAGGGCTCAGTAGACTTACTGTCCAAACACTGTTGCATTTGTCTCCAAGAAACTTACTGGACCCTCTATTGCTTGATGGTTTTGTTACATATCAATCACCTGCTAAAAGGGGCAATAAGGGTCGCCTTTTGGGGGTTTGCTCACGGGGGTGGTTAACACGGTCAACTCACGAAAGATACAGTGTAAAGCTGAGGACAATCTTTTGGCAGTAGAGGTTGATTCTTTTATTGAAAGTGGCTTTAGTAGATTCCTAATGATTAACCTTTACAACCCCCTGGTGCTGTGATGAGAGGACCATTACAAGAAGCAGTTCAGGACCTATAGTACTCCTGGTCACTGAGGCCTGGCAATATTGCGGTAGCTGTTATGGGGGATTTTAATTGCCACATGACAGGTAATCTACTAGCATCTCCTAATACCGACCTTAGTGCAAGATGCTTGATGACCCATGGAAGAAGGGAGGGTGAAGGTTTAGGCTGGCTGCAATTGTTCGATTCGTGGGATCTTACGATGATTAATGGTCGCACACCGGGAGATCGGCCTGGGAAACACAATTGGACTAATGGTGCATCGTTCAGCACCCTGGACTACATATTTATGTGCCCCGAGAAGCAGACCAGAGTTGCTGATATGAGTGTGACTCCCAATAAATGGAGCATCCATGCGTTGCTTCTTTGCTCACTCCACCTCCCTACCCCCCCCCATTTCTTATTCTAATATTGGCAGTATTCAAACTAATTGCACAACATCAAGAATAGTCTGGTCGGAGAAGAACATAAGAGTGGCCACTGAAGCTCTTAAACCCGCCGCTTTAGGGGGTCTTCGTCACTTTAATCTCATGACAGTAAATGGCATTGAAGACTGGATTCTGGGATTCTCAGGCTTACATGCCACTGCAAAAACGGGGTACATGATAAGTCTTGGGAGCACTAAACTCCCCTACAATAAGGGAATCAGGGATGCCAAGAGAGGGCTTAGAGCTGAGATCCGGGGTTTTAAGAACGTGAACATAGTGGGAGCCCCCTACTATGAGAAAGTCAGAAAAGCTAAAAATAGATATAGAGCCAGCACTAAGAGCATATTAATATCTGAGAGGAATAACAGATATCAAAGGCTCGTGCAAACCATCTGCTCCAGAAATTCTCGTAGTATATGGTCACTCCTAAATGAGAATAGAGAGAAGGTCAAAGGCCCACTAGCCAACCCTATTGGCGAGGAAGCATGGGTTAAATTTCTATTAGATCGTAATTCTGGAGAGACGGAGGCCCCTAATATATCTGGGGTGAGGGCCCATTCCCCTCTGCCTTTTGATGTTTCAGCGGAGGCCAGTCACAACGAAATAATTACCCTTAAGTCCTCTAGAGCCCCCAGCCCTAACGGTGATGGATATGCTTCCCACACGGGCGCTCAGCAAGGGGCAGCCCCTGCTTTATGCCCTATACATTGATTTCAAGGCTGCCTTTGATTCTATCCCTAGAGCAAGGCTATGGAATAAGCTGGAAACAATGGGTTGCCCGTCAGGTCTCTTATACTATCTAAGACAGTTGCACCATAATACCTCTGCTTGCCTCAGATTAAATCAGGAGGGCAGCATGACTAGAAAGGTGATACAGAATAGGGGGGTAAAGCAGGGATGTCTTACTGCACCCCTCATTTACAGTCTATATGTATATGATATCCCTGCAGTACTAGCCGAGGCCAACAACTGCCCTGCCAAAATTGGTGAGGCATCGTGCACCGTTTTAGCATATGCAGACGACCTGGTCGTATTTGACAATACCATAGCTGGACTTAGGTGCTCTGCTGTTGCCCTATGGGATTACGCCAAGGTCAATGGCTTGACCATCAACCTGGACAAGACAAAGGTGCTCAGATTCACTAGGAAAAGAGCATCCCGAGTAAACCTGAGGGTACATAACAACCATATACTCTACGCTCCATCATATCGGTATCTTGGAGTGGAAATAGAGCCGTTTGGCGATTATCCCCTGTGTAGGCAAGGACGTATAACCAGGGCGATGCAAGTCATAGCATTAATATATTCGTTCACTAACAAGCAGGGCGGCTTTACTCTGTGGGGGACAAGACACGTATACATCCAAGTGTTTGCCCCCATGATTACCTATGGTCTTGAGTCTCTTCTTTCTTTCGATCTGGCTTGGCTGCAAGTGATGGAGGGTAAATTCTGGCACCGGATACTGGGATTACCTCCGAGTGTGCCAGTGACCCTGATCCGGCTTGAATTGGGCCTTCCCTCACTCAAAGCACTGGTACTTAAAAGGAGTGCAGGATTCTATCTTAAAACGGCTGGCAGCTTTTCCAATCCTTTACTGGCTGTGATCCATCAGGAAGTGATCAGAAAACATACCACTTCCCCCCTCCAGAAAGCCATGACCAGGTTTCTTATAGATATAGGCTGGACACACAGAGGGGCAACTGTCTCCAAGGAAGTCCTAAAAGCGCTTGGTAAAAAGGGGGACCTGCGGGACTGGCTAGAGAATTTTTCACATCTGAGCAGCCTAAAGACCTATCATTTGGTAAAATATAGACTTTATAATTACATGAAACCGCAAGCATATTTGTATCTCTGCCCCACCAAAAGGCTCAGACGTTTTATTATTTTGTTCCGTTTGGAACAATTGCCTGCTCTGTATAACGTAGGAGCCAGGGAAAAGATCCCTGTCAATGAGCGAGTTTGTTGCATATGCAAATCACCTGAATGTTTAGAGACAGCCAAACATTTGCTAACAGATGTTCAACGCTAAATCATTCAATCTTTGAATATCTTGGGGAATTTGTACACGATCCTTTAACCATCTGCGAAACTTCATTCTGGCTGTACTGCACCAACACCTGCAATATGCATGTGTTCATTGCACTGTATAATGCCTGGCAACAGATTGAAAAAGATCTGGGCTCCCTGATCTGAAAAATGTCAAGAAGGGGGGGTAAAGATTGCACGTATTACTCTGGCTGGGCAGAGGTTCTGCACCTATTCTATCTATACTTGACTCTGATACAGGGTGTCTCTTGTAGAGACGTGTAACTTTTGCGTTATGTGGCTAAAACTGTGCAGATGTTGTGGGTAAAGACAATAAACTATACACAATTGTTTTTATATGATTTTTCTTTTTTCTTGATTTTTTTTTTCTTTTCAGGTTGTAAATCTTTTAAGAAAATGTGCTTCATTATATATGTTCTTTCTGTATATGATATTTGTTGATCTGTTTTTGCTTTCATGAGCTATATTAATGCATGTAATTTGTATTATGTGTAAAGTTTGAATTTATTTTCAATCTATATCACATTAAAGAATTCACAGAGTACAGTAGCAACAGTAATCACAGTTAGGTGGGTGCCCAAAGAGAGGGAGACAGTGCAACAATACAATAGCACCCCTGGGTGGGAGACAAGAGACTAAAGATGAGAAATGCACACTCTATAACACAAAATATACAATACAATAGTAACCACTGGTGGGACCTAGAGAAGTAAGAAGAGGGTGATCACAAGTAAAGTTAACCCCTGGGCGGGGAGAGTCCAATAATGCAGGGGGAACCACGCAGGTGGAGTTGGTCTGGGGAGGTAAAGACGCGCAAAGCCGGGATGTGAGTGGAACCTAAGACAGTGGAACAGTGCACGTGGAGTCGGTGGCTGGGTCTGGACTCTGAGGTTGAGGACATGATGAAGTATTGCAACACTTGTGTTTCGCCTGACCAAGTACTTAGAATGCATGTCCTACCATTAAAACCCATGAAACTCCCCAACATTTCTTGGGAATACATTGCTTTAGATATTTTGGGTCCATTATCTTCCAAGGAAGGGAGGAAAAGTATGTGATAGTCATGACTGACATATATACCAAATGGGTTGAAGTACGGTCGGTATTAGAAGCCGATTCTTAAACTGTAATTAAATTCATGGATGACATATTTCAGAGAGAACGTATACCCCCAAAAAATACTTACAGACAACAGTGTCCAATTCACCTCCAGATTAATGAACAATGTCTTGGGCAAAATGGGTGTTGAACACCACAAATGATCTGTATTTCGTCTGTCTACCAACGGTACGGTGGAGAGGTTCACCAGCACGTTAATGCAAAACATTGGCATGTCAGTACACTCTGGCAGAGATTGGGGAAATGACATTGAGAAACTTGCATTAACTTATAGGTCATCACCTCATGCCGCCACAGGGCTAATCCCTTTTGAAATATGAAGGAGAAGGATGTTTGCCCTCCATGGTTGGGGAGGATGACATTTATTGAGTGGAATGAGAAGCACCTGAGAGAAAGAGTCAGAAAGGAAAATGAGACAGCAAACGTTATTTGTGATAAAACAATTCAACACCAGGTTGCCAAGAGTGGAACAAGGTGACACGGTATGGGTGCGACGTCCAGTGGGGGTACTCAAAGGAGAAAGTAGTAAGTTCAGTGGTCCACTTAAGGTGGTCAAGGTTTTAAATGACGCTGCAGTTCTAAATGATGGTAGAACATGGAACAATCAAGAGTAGGATTGCTATGCGTTGACAAAAGCAACCTCTTTCCCCTTGAGTATATGAGGGGAGACGCGGTATATCTTGCAAATCAACTCCCACTGGATTATATTTCATACAATAATATCTGTGTTAAAAATGCCTTATTCTCTTTATATGGAGTTTGACATCAGTTGTGCAAATGTATAATTTGTAAATATGAACAGCAACAGTAATGATAACCATGTTATGGACAACAGTGCCTTGTAAGGAGGTAAACGCTCTTCATGACTGCAATAGACAAACATTTCTGTATGATAAAAGTCATTACAAACATGCTATGATTACATGCACTTTTTTTGACTAGTATATGTTGTTGTTGCCATTCCCCTGACACATCATAATACGCTTGTTATGAGGTCTCCTTGGAGACATGGAACCCCCATTCGGTTCCACAGCACTGTACATATATGGGCTACTGTCTCTTCTGTCATGATTGTGCACTGACAGGGGGGCCTTTACTCTATGGAAATAAATACTTACCACAAAACTTAACTGTTGTCCTGGGAGTCCTTAGCTTCACGAAATGACAAACGACATTACATTACAGTTGAGGCGCCACCGAACAATAAAAACTAAAAAGTGTGTTACAGTGCTTTAAGTGGCTTGCATCTCAGCCGGGGCTCTTGGGAGAGGAGGGGCGTGCTGCCACGGTTGTAATTGGTTATTTATAATGAGCTTAATAGCCAGTGGTTTCTAAGCGCTCACCGGGGAACGAACCCGTGTTGCTCCACGTCAACGTGCTTCCAAGGCGAGCGTGCTGCCCCTGAGCTATCCTCCCGAGAGCCGAATTAAGAGGCAACACTAACCTCACATGAAGGCTGCTTGTTAAGCCACGCCCCTGTAAGAGCCCTGGCTCGATTATGCAAAAGCGCAGGGGACGTGGCCTAACAGGCACCATTCAGATTAGGTGTTTCCTTGTCTTTTAAATTGCGATGCGGACCACCGCTTTCACTAGAGATGCAGGGTTATCCCCCTCTTACCGATCCCTGCATCTCAAAAGAAAGGGGTGCCTGACAGGGGGTCAGAGGCGCAATGAAAAGCTAGGCTATTTTGTTGTAAAGCCTGAAGTTCTCGCTTTCCAGCGACAGCTTCAGGCTTCACAAAAATAAAAAGCCTCGCCTTTTGATTGTGTCGGCTCCCCCACCCCCACACCCCCCCAGTCACCCTTTTCATTAGAGATGCAGGGAGGTCGGCGACACACGCACTAGCTTCAGAGTTTACAAAAAAAGCCCTGTATGCTACCAGTGGGGTGGGCCTGGGTTAGCAGGGGACTTCAGGGGCATAGGCAGGGCCCTGTCTCAAACACACATTTTGGAGCCTGCAGGGGGTTTGCCCCGGTTTAGCCCCGGCCCACCTAAAGCCCTGGAGTTGAGAGGTTCCAGGCTGGGTTCGAATTCACGAGCTTCGACTGACGCAAACCAATACTTTCACGATTCGAGGCATGTCGGTAGTCAAGCCCTTTATGCGGGGCCGGTCTTAGGGGCAGCAGCGCCCTGGGCGAATAAGCGCCCCCCCCATTCCCCTGCGTGCCCCTGGTGAACAGGGGGCAGGGTGGAGGGGGGCGGGCCAGGATGTGATACTTTTTTTTTTTTTTTTATCTCGCACCAGCGAGGAGGTAATGATATGAGTAGGGAGCATCAGCACCCTATTGTTATTAAATGCGATGCGCCGCCGCGGGCGCATTTAATAACAACGAGGCACCTGCCACAACTTCTGCCACTACGCCAGCTCGGGGGAGCCCTTAAAAGACTCCCCCCGAGCTGGCGTGGTGGGGGGCTAATGGCGCCTTTTGTTATTAAAAGCGCCCACGGCCTGGGGCGTATTTAATAGCAACAACCCGCCTGCCGTGCCTTCTCCCACTACGCCAGCTCCGGGGAGCCCTTGAAAGACTCCCCCGAGCTGGCGTGGCTGGGGCTAATGGCGCCCTGGGGGGCGTGGTGCCCCGGGCCGTCATCCGGCCCGCCCTCCCCTAAGGCCGGGCCTGCCTTTAAGGCTCAACCGCCCCTAGTATAACTGGCATTCGGCCAACATGCAGACTGGGCAGACCAGATCGGCGCTGGCAGAATAACTCTGGCAGCCGGACAGGGACAGAGGCCCCAGGGAGGCAGAACTATCCTGGCACGCTGCGCGCTTGAGCCCAGGCCTCTGCTCTGCTCCTAAACTCTGGCTGCCCTGTTTGTTCTGGGAAATCCGCCATTTTGGGAATGGTTCGCTGTCTCTGGCACGTCCACGTCATAGCATGGTCATTCTCTGCCCATCTCTGATGCCCGCGTGGCAGGGTAACGTGTGTCAGGTCCTAGCTTCGTTTCTGGGAACGGCTCTGGACATGGTCACCCCTCGGCCCCTGTGAACGCGTGTTTGCCTGCGCTGCGGCACTGCGCCGCTCATGGCTCATGGGGCAGGCGGAATAGGGAAGGGACATGTGCATTTCTGGCGCGCTTTCCTGCGCGGGATGCATTGGAAGTCCTTCCCATGACCTTGGAGGGGGCACCCGCCGCGAAAGCACGTGCGGCTCCCCGTCAGGCTCCACACGAGGCACTCCATTGGCTGGCCAGGCAGGCAGTCGCAACGGGGGTGGGGGGAGGAGGTAGAGTCCCACCATGACGCCGTCCACAAGGTGTCAGTCACGCAGAACGCGGATACTAGTATAACATACACTATGCAGTCACAGACTCATCCCGCACCAAGGGCCTGTGCACGCAGAACTTCTTCAGTACACGCTCCCCTGTGCAGTTACACTGCCATAACAAGTACAGATACACATAGTGACACTTATGTGACAAACACAGCTCTTGGTATAGTTACACATAAAACTACAGCGCTTAGAAGCGGGAGGGATGCCGAATAAAGCGCTACATTGGATCACACATTATTATTATTATTATGGATACATTCCAATGTCCCCATCGCTTATGCACTTTCCTGACTGTCAGAAGAGATGCTATGTCCTCGTGGTTGGCTGGTTTGGTCATGCCACATTCTCCCTCTATGCTAGACTTAGTTGCAATTGTATTGAGCTGAGCTGCCAGCTCTTGCTATGCTGCACTATGTGATTGCGCTATGCTATGCTGACCTAGGCTCGGTTTCTGCTAAGCTAGCTGTTGTTATCACGCCATGTCTTCCTCTGCTGTGCTCTGGCACACTATGTTTTAGCGCGCTATGCTATGTGGTCACGCAATCCCAGGGAACATGCTATGATCTCTGTTACGGTGTGATGCATAAACCAATGGGTATATTCACTGTAACTGCGGAGGCATCAGTGACACTGGTCATTGTGCAAGACAGTCTACAGTGCCAAGAGGCCACACCAGTAGATAGGGGCACTTTACAAATGACACTGAACAGTATGCCACGCTGCGATATGCTACCCGCAGATGACTTGGTTTATGCGTGACGTGCCCGCTGGATGAAAGGAACGAACCCTCAGAAGACATCGCCGGCAACGTGCGCTGGGAAAGCACGCGCGCGCGCTATCTCGAGGTAACTGGACAGTTTGCGTTCGGACGACTAAACCGAAGGCCCGTGTTTCCATTCAGGTTACTTTTCTGTCATCTGATGATACAGAAGCCCGATACCAGTGGACAGAACGGATAAATGAATTGATTATATCCAAGCCAGATCTCACTTCATTTTGTGGACATGGTAGAATGCTTTTCAACTCTTGCTCACCATCATGTGGACGATTTAACTGGTCTAAAGATCCAATTTGATTGCGATCTCCTTCTGGTGTGGCCGAATTGCTAATTTCTGGACTCATTAACAGGATTGCGGAATCAGCCCCCCAAAGGGTTGAGATCAGGGTATTTTTCTCTTAAATATGCTGAAATGTATATGTGACAGTTTTTAAACTGAATTTAAATTTGAACACGTTCAGAAAGACACAGATGAATGACCAAGAACTTATGAAGTTTACGGGAATGCTATGTCTTGACGAAGATGGATACCACCTGCATTTTATTGTTAGATGTGTTATTTCCATCGAAACTACTAATTTTGAACGGTGCCATGTTTTCCATATTATCTTGTTTCCTTTCCACATGACACTTTAGTAGTCGCATCCCTTAGTTAGATTTTAGTGTGTGTGCTCTATTGTTTTCTTTTGAATTAATATGAACTCTTTTCTAGTTTATTGTCTGCTTCTAAATTGATTATTGGAATTATTAATATCAATAGTATTTTGATGTCTCCTTGATCATTAATATTGTTCAGGTCATGCCATTGATATACAATTTGTTTGCTATATATTTAGTTTGGTCAGGGCAACTGGGGGCTTCCTCATTAGAGTGATCCCCTTCACTCGCTTGAGGCACCCCTTACGGCATGCCCAGACTAACTTTCAGGATTAATGTGATTCATCCTTTTGTGATTTCCTGCAGCAGCCAATATTTGAAACTAGCACTTTAACATAGTATGCACTCTTTTATAGTTGTGTGACATATATTTTTGTATGTTGTATTAGCACATGAGATGATTTAATAATTTTTTTACAAAGATTCAACATTGATATAAATAAATAAATATAGTATTTTAAATTATTGCTTGCTTCATGTATGGTGATCTGAACTGCAGCTGAGGGGACTTTCTCCCTTTCTCCACGGTTGGACATTGTCCTTTGAGTGAACCTTCTCTTTCTTTTTCCACCGGCTTGACCCCTGTTTACTATAGCAGCCATAGAAGCCATAGCTGAACATAGCAGCCATAGCTGAACATAGCAGCTATAGCAGCCATAGCTGAGCATAACAGCCACAGCAGACATGGCTGAGCATAACAGCCATAGCAGTCATAGCTGAACATACCAGCCATAGCAGCCATAGCTGAACATAGCAGCCATAGGTGAACATAGCAGCCCTAGCCATAGAAGCCATAGCTGAACAGAGTAGCCATAGGAGCCATAGCTGAACATAGCAGCCATATTTGAACATAGCAGCCATAGCTGAACATAGCAGACATAGCAGCCATAGTTGAACATAGCAGCCATAGCTGAACATAACATCCATAGCAGCCATAGCTAAACAAAGCAGACATAGCTGAGCATAACAGCCATAGCAGCCATAGCTGATCATAGCTGAACATAGCGGCCATAGCTGAACATAGCAGCCATAGCAGCCATAGCTGAGCATAACAGCCATAGCAGCCATAGCTGAACATAGCAGCCATAGCTGAATATAGTGATTGCCCTTATTAATTTAATTGCCTCTGCATTCAATCTGACAGAGAGCGCTTGGAGACTGCCCATGGGTGGTAGCGGTGTGCGGTATTAATGAACATACAATAACATAGCATAGAGACGTGAGGCCGATAATTTTCCTTATCCCTTCTACTTCTGACACTGAATTGCGCAGTGTGCGGAGTGGTGGATAAGGGTAGAAGCGCATGTTCCCTTACTTGCAGTGATGTGCACCACACTGCCCTGCATGCAGAGAAATTGAATTTGAGAAGTCGCTGTAATCTTCAGTAACAACAGGAAAAGGAATTGTGACATTA
This sequence comes from Ambystoma mexicanum, assembly GCF_040938575.1. Classification (NCBI taxonomy): domain Eukaryota; kingdom Metazoa; phylum Chordata; class Amphibia; order Caudata; family Ambystomatidae; genus Ambystoma; species Ambystoma mexicanum. The sequence goes on along the minus strand of NC_090927.1, from coordinate 98,804,476 downwards.
ATCATAATCCACGGGCGCCCTGCATGCATAAAAATAAGAAACTGAAGTAGCCAACCACTGCATAAGGGATAAGGAAACAAGGAAGCAGCTCCAGAGTGGAAGTCTAGCCTGTTGCTGTATCGATACAAGCATTTCTCCCTGTAAAGGTACTTTACGTGATCTCAATAAGGAGCTTTGCACATAGATAACATTGCACCACTTGGACACATATTAAGAATTTCAAACAGGATACCACACAGTGGATTAGCCCACAGAAGAAATAAGAGCAGAGCAATAGCACATCTCACTATCATCCTGATGAAAGCTCCAGCGCCATTGAGAAGGAGCAGAAACATGTCATGTTGATGATCTCCTGCCTGAAGTGCAGAGGCTTGATTATATTCCTTTAACTGTATAGATAATGGTGACACCAGGAAATGTTTAGGATTGATTTGACAAAGGCTAACACAATACAATACTGCGAATACAGAGCGGCACTAAAAAAATAAAATAATTCTGCATCGTATAAGACATGGAAGTTGTAAAGTCAGCATTTTTTGTTAACTAAAAGAGTTTCCCAATATATGTATTGCTACGTTGGACTACTTCTTTCTACTTTTTCATTTTCATATATTTTCTATTTTTGTGCAGGCAATGGAAGTGTTTGTCATTAGGCAATAAAGCCTGCAGTTCACTCGGACGTATACCTTTGGGCCTGGTCTTTACTGCCCATTGCAGCCTGCCGCTGCGGGGCCTGCAGAGGGAGTGCGTATCACAGTGGAGCCAGTCACAGAACTGAAGACAGGCCTGTATTCCATGTCACTGCTGTGCAGGGGCGGAGCTCAAGAAAGAAGGTAAGTGCAGGAGAGGTGAGTGGGGGAGGGAGCGGATATGAAATGGCGCCAGTGTGGATTTTCTGGCCTCACAGAGGAAAGTGCTGGCCACAGATTGGAATGCAGGCTTGTATCACTAGATTCACCAATCCTCCTCAGCGCCTGACTGGCTGGCACCATCACACCCGGTGCTAATGTATCTTTTATTAAAACAAAGTTTGTGAAATACAAAAGGTGTAAGTGGTTGAATAATTAAATCAATGATAGATGCTGTTATTTGGATATTTATAAAGTGCTAAACTGCCATGTGTGTGCCTCGTGACTTTTGTTATTGCTGTACATAATAGAGTGTCCAGTGCACTGCAGTCTAAAACATTGCATTCATAGTATTTACAACATTAAGCGATGGTCCTAAGGCTGTCTAATAATCTAAGGCAGTGGTCTGCAACTTGGGCCTGTCCAGATGTTTTGGACTACAACTCCCAAGATGCCTCAAAATTGACTATACCGAGGGGGGCTGATGGGAGTTGTAGTCCAAAACAACTGGAGAGCTAAAGGTTACAGACCTCTGATCTAAGAAGTAGTCAATAGAGAGAAGCAATGTGTGGGGTTGTGGTGCATTGCATAAGGCAAAGTCTGTGATTAGTGTTGTTTACCTCAGTGTTTAATATGGTAACACCAGTGAAAAGTTAATTGACACGTCACAAGATGAACAAGAAGTAGGTAGGTGCTATTCCTCAGATATATCATGTAACGGTTTATTGAGAGGCCACCCTCAACACAGGGAGTTCCTTCACTCCCCAAGCTATGAATGGCTTATGTCAGTTTTTTTATTCAGCCCTATTTCAGCCTCATATCATGCCACTTGGAACCCTCCCCCTGAGCTACCAATGAGCCAAGAACCAGGCTCTACATGAAATATATTTGTATTTGTGTGTATGGGGAAGCTGGATTATAAAACAGGGAGGCTTTCTTTTTGGTTTTGGTTTAGGAACAAAGGCACCCCTCTTCCTAAAAGAAGGCAGGGGTAACAGGAAAAATAGGATTACCCAATTATATTACAGTCTATAGTTTTCAGCGCACACTGGGGATGAGCTTTGTTAATTTAGAATTTTAACAAAAATCACCATGTAGGGTTCTGCCAAGGAGATTTAGTATATATATATATATATATATATATATATATATATATATATATATATATATATATATATATATATATGTATATTTTAGTAAATATACTAAGGATCTACAACAGTTTTGTACCCCACCCACTATAGAGGGAAAGGATTTAATGCCAGCAGATTCCCCCACCTTTTGGTTACAAAGAGCTCAGGTCTACTTACATTGAAAACCTCTGTTTAAATTTTTGGACAGCAAGCTGCATTTCAAGAGGCACACTGGAAAGATAGGGCAGAGGTCTGGTCACTCCACTATCAAGGATGGCTTCCAGCTCTCCACCATAGGACCCAGTCAGTTCTTAGGCCTTCTCAGCTATAGACAGCTCCACCCAGAGGCAATCTCTGCAACATCTCCTTCTGGTGTTTCCTTGTGCCTCTCAGATGGTACGTTTTATCAGCTCCTTTCACAATGGTAATTTTACTAGCTCCTCCCTTCTCCCATAGTGCATCCACTTTATATAGCAGTGATGGCACACCAAGATTTCAAATTTGGGCAGTGCCCTGCAAGAGTTCACGCAAATAGGATTGGACAGTTACCCTTCACTCTCCTCCCAAGTCCAGCCTCTCTCTATGGATTGGTTTAGGGGTCTTGTACAGACATAAGGCAACTTCCATTTGAAATCCCCCTTTGTCCCCATGTCAATTTTTGGCAAAAATCTTGCTATGTATCAAAAACGTTGTGCTTTACTAGTCACTGCCATAAAAATATATATTTTCTGATTCAGCTAATCATGGGGAATTAATTAAAACGATACCCATTTCTGCACCATTTTTCATGGCTGTTTTTACAAAAAGCATAATCGTTAGGAACATGCAATTTATTACCCACATTCCTAATTTTACCCTCTACCCGTTCGCCAACCCTGAAATTTGCAAAATGTTTAGAGCAGCCAGGGGCACCCTTTAGTTGGTCATTACAATTCCCTAAGTTGAATGTGGAGGAATTTTATATCACCAAAATCGCTTTGAAATTATCTAAAAAATAAAACATACATGGATACAGTGTGATTTGTAGTTTCTAAGAAACAGCAACAATCATGTGAGTCCATTTAAACTAAGGGGAATGTTCATATGTGCAAATATGATCTTCCCATCCTCTGTGCCATTTGCCACCCTTGGCCAGCCTGTGACCAGGGTTTACTTTTCTTTTCTTATCCCCTTTGTTGTTTGAAGTTGGTAGCTGCCGATTGTAAAGGCCGGGGCCTTGCCAGCACACAGATCCCCCGTCCCCACATTCCTGTGATGCACAGACTAAAGCATATGCCTGCTCAGAACTACCCTCAGAGACAGCAGAAATAGGGAAACTTGATTTTTGACACCCTTCGGGCTACATTTTATTGCAGTTGTAAACAGTTGGGATGCAAGCCAGGCTTTCAGTGGAGGAGTTCTTTGTGAATGTTGCCCAGAGACCCACAATTTGTCCTTGGCTGAAAGGAACTCACATATTGTATTTTCTAACTTCAGCTTTTATTCTATGACATACAGTGTGTTTTACTGACCCGGGTTCACTCTGCTTTTGCGCAGAAAGTACAGGGTTGTTTCTTTCAGTCATTAATAAAATACAGTTTTTTTAAATATCTGTTGTTTGTTTTTCTGCTGAAAAGTGGGTCTGAATTGTCACAGTGCACCACCTTTTGATGGGTGGCAGTTTCAGTGAAAATGCTGCATTTATTTCTCAGCCAGTAATGTAATGTGCATTCCCATTCTGCACTTGGATTACATTTTGTTTTAGCTTTCTCTTGATTTCTACTGCCGGAAGACACCCACCTATTCTGCCTCGGGCCTACAGGAACTATTCATGGCTACAAAGTGGGGTTTTCTTTTCAAATGTTTTGTATGTGAAGCATAATATACAAAATTATCTTTTCCCTGACATCTTTATGTTGGCAGGGGAACATGTTTCTAGTGTCATGCATTAACTTGCAAACACACATGCAAAGTCATTTTAGTGTCAGTGTTTAAAACTCCTGTTTTTCAAGTGAAAGGGACCTTTGAATTTCTTCTACCGTTGTGAATTAAAAAGGCTGATTTTCCTTTGGTAATGACAGGTAGGCCTTTTCCCATGGCCCTTCCTTGTGTTAGGTGCAGGAAACCAACAATTTGCCTCAATAGGCCGCTTTCCAGTGTGAAGATTATGTTATTTTATTTATTAAGGCTGGTAGGTCATTATTTCCATTGGCCCTTCAGTTCAGTGGGTTTGGGGCCTTTGATTACACCACACAATCAACATTATTGCAAATGAAAAGTGCTTTTCTTATCCTCGTGTGATGGTAGGGTCGTAGTGGTGTGCAGGGTGGTGGTGTGGCAGGTTTAGAAGGTAGGCACGGGTGAGAGGTAAGATTTCCTGTTGGTACGAGACCAAAGGGAGAGTTTGCTGGAGATCAGCCTTACAGGGAAGCTCCCAACAGTAAGCATTGCTGCACCGCTGGGCCACACAGTCCAATTCTGGATGGACTCAGAAAGACAGACTTTTAAATGACACCTTCAGAGGTTAATTTATGCAGGGTGAGCATTCTACTGAATAAGATGCTAATGGAGTCAGATCCGTACTTTTCTGCCCATTTCTGTAGTAGGCCAAGCTAATTTAAGGGGCTGTGGAAAGGGGGTGCTGGCTAGACACGAATTTCAAAAACATCAATTTATATATAGACCAATATTTATGCAAATAAAGGCCTGAGACATACTTTCACACCTTCACAGGTGGCTCTCAAAGGGATAATATCTGGTCTCTTGCAAACCTAAAAGAAGTCTAAAATGATACACCAGAAACCTGTGACATCTTGTTTCCAGGGGGGAACAGATTCCCTACGTTTGCTTGTCTGTGGGTTTAGGTGTTTTGTGTAGACATAATGCCCTTTACGGTTGCTTGTGTGGGCTGTCAAACACAACATCATGTTGCAATGCCACCAACAATGGCAGGCTTCAGTCTGCCACAGAAAAGCGAGTGAGAATTAGTGCCGGGGGCCGAAGCACCCAACCCCCAGCAACACCCTGGTCTGTAGGTGAGATACGCAGGTGACTAAGAGGACAATTTCAAGTAGGGGTACGTGGTTAGCTCGGACCTGATGACTTTCTGGAGGCTGGGCCCCCTTCAGCCAGTGCAAGGCTGCTCTGGACATCTTTGCATACACCACACCAACCAAAGAACCACCCTGAAGATGCAGTCACCACTTTGTGTTAAAAGGTGGCATAGTTCGAACCCCCAATACTCAGAAAAGGGGCAATTCTGTGAACCTGCAATTATCACAAAACACTAGTGGGCCAGAGATAATTCTGCGCCGTTTGGCAAGGACCAAGTCAAACGAGTCATGAAGTAACACATAGACCACAGTGCCAAAATAAGTGAGCGCGTCTTTGTATTTTTCTAATATGGTCCAACAAGGCCTTTTCCTCTCCAGGCTTTGAAGGCAACAGGCATGGTGGAAAGCAGGGGTGCCTTCTGGCTTCAATGTATTTACATTTCTACCTTGCTGACCCTCCTACGTAGCCTACAGGGCCAGTTGTTTGAAGCAATATCCTGCGTTCTGTGTTGAATTGCAATGATGATGATGCTAGTTGCCTTGGAAACACCCAAAGGGCAGCATCACCATCAGCTGGATGGCTACACATGCTATACATAAGCAAGGCTGATGCAAATCATCATCAGCCTTTGTCATTTGTATAGCGCTTTTCACCATTGACCACTCCGGTGGGGATAGTGCACGGTACAACTATCCTTTTACATTAACATTAACGTTGGTACGGTCCCAATGCGCTGCAGGTTGAACGCCCTCAAACGATCACAGTCCCCCCGCCCCTCCATCCATTTCGTCACTTTGCCTTTCTTTTCTGGTGGAGGGGGTGAGGCTGACTCTCTTAAGCATCTGTGACTGGGTAGGGTTAAAAGTATGGACAACTCATCACAAGGAGCTAATCCTGACATCAGTTATAAGTTTATCTAAGGTGATGGCATATTTATTCATAAAGAGTTTATGTCACCCGACTAGTTGCTTAAAATAAAATGTATGAAATGTATTATTATTGATTATTTTTTTCCAATAAGATTTGTATTATTATAATATATTATATATATTATATATGGTACCAGTGGCCTATTCTATGTCTTTCATGTCAACAATATTAAATATGGTCTTCAACTGAACGAAGGAGGTGCATGTTCCTGAGGGAAACTGGGAACTTAGTGCATGGTTTTGGGATCTCCTATGGTCGTGGGGATGGAAGTTGCTTTCGGCCTTGCTGATTATCTTGGGTAGTTTACTGTTCCTTTGTTGTTGTATACAGTGTCTCCCTGGTATATGTTCGGTATTAGGGGGATGTTGCGCGCAAGCAACAAGTGTATTAGGGCATAAAATATACGCCCCAGATAAGGTTTCCAAGGAGTACATATTGAAAGAAACTCTAGTGTCTGATCTAATGGCAATAGATATGTCTGATAATGATTCGGGGTGTATAGACATTGAAATGTGGAGTTAGTTGTAAAGTGATTGGAAGTAGTTTAGCGCTTGGCATAGGCCAAAAGGAGGGTTTGTTAAAACTGATATAATATTGTTTCATCTTCATTGTATATGTTGGCCTATGCCCAGTGGCTTTGCAAGGAAATCCGCATCGCTAGGTCGTGACCTTAAGTTAATCAAGCCTCCATTTTAGGTTAAGGCCGCCATTTTAGTTTGTCGTGCAAAGTCACCCTGTGGCCTAAAATGGCCGATCTGTGTTCTCTTGTTCTTACTTAACCTCTTCAACCTCTGTAGGCAAGTTAATGTCCAACCTGCCTGCAGGCTACATGTTAGGGTCATGTAGACCTTGTCCTTTGTTGACCTCGGGATCAGGGGATTACTTGAATCGGCGATGTTAACCTACAAGTATACAAGAACAATAACGCTATTTAAACATGACATACGAAACATCTGTTTGACCTGCATTGAAGCAAATGTGTAAAGAGTGTAAAACCCAGAGAATAATAGTATTTTTTAGTAACTGTATTAAGAAGTTAACCGCATGCACGATATATGTAAATTAGGAATGAACCTTGCGCAAACCCTAGCCCAGTACATGATTAACTTGTAGGAGGCTGGACATCGGTATGAAGAAACTGTATAAATATGCTGATTTCTAGCTAGCGATTCCTGTTCACTGCTCACATTGAACCTGCTGGTGGTCTCTATGACGTACTGACAGACAAATAGCTATTTGTGTACTTTGTTTTGTAAACTGTACAGTGTTGCAATAAAGATTCTGGGAATCTTTACAAGCCCATGTTGGTGTATTTCTCTTTGCTTGGTGTAAAAGCCTTAATATTGTATTTTCTGATTCCAGAGATGGCGCCCGAATAGGGACCCTCAAGATTGACTTCGTCTCGTTGAAGGTTGGCTCGGCTATCGGACCGGGATCGGACGGTGCCAACAAAATGGCCCCTCTGGACGAGAAGTGAATTCCTCGACAGAACAGCACGATCCGATCCCTGAACGGTGAGCTGTCACGGAGGCGCTGGTCTGGTCTGGGTTGCTGTGGTCTCTTCAAGCGTGATGCGCAGAATTCGGACCACCGATTGAACAGGACCCCCAAATCTTGCTTGTCTGGCCCGTAGGAATATCCTTCTGCAGATGAGAAAGGGGATTAACTGTCGGCTGAATAGTGTACTTGCTCCCCCCTTTCCCCCTTCGTTCTTCTCTGACTTCCTCCAAAACCCCCGGTTTAAGCTCACCTTATGGTTTGGAAGGATGAACTCTCCATCCTGCTTCTGGTGCAGGGGCGCGCGTTCGTCCAGTTACTTCACTGGTTTTCAGAATGGCGCTGGCAAATCCACTTGACTTTTCTGAGCGATACGCCGTAAGTATGAAGATGCAAAAGTTCAAGTGTGAGCCTCCTTTTATGTTGTTTTTCCTAACCTGTGATCTGTCCTTTATTTCAGGTGCAGAACAAAGGCGATGCGTTGAGGGGTTAAATTGCCGGTGGTAAAATCAGATGAGTAAGTGATGAGGGCAACCCCTCTAAATGTCTTTATAATTCCCCAGTAATGTCTTTTGTCCTTTCCCCATAGGGGCCGGGGTGCGGTACCTGCCAAAGATGCGGCGTCGACCCGGGATGTGGAATAGTTCACCAAGAAAAGCCGGTAAGTAATATGGCTGGAAATTCGGCCTTCTTCTTGTGTTCCCTTGCTCACCTTTTGTCTCTTCTTCTCTCCCCTAGGTGCAGAGATGTGGCGACCGGTGCTGAGAGCCGCGATGGAGCCGGGCGGCGTCTCGGGAACAGGTGAGTGAAGCGCGGCGCTGCAGCGAGCAACGCAGTGCTTTTAAATGGAAGTCTTCCTTCAGGAATGCTGGCGTGAATATTCCGGATGCAGGTAAGAAGGTTGAATAAGTTCTTGGTTTTCACCTTTCTCTTCTCTTCTTTCCTTCAGGTGTTCCAGGTTCGAGGCGGGCGTGGCTGGAGTCCAGGTGCAGGAGCAGACACGATGAGCGTTCAGCTGCTGGGATGCAGAACAACGTGAAGCACGTGTGGCTGTCCGGGCGTGGCTTAAATAGCCTTGGAAGAAGTTCCAGGTGAGTATTCTTCCACAGCCCCACCCAAGTAACAAAATAGTTCCTCAGAAAAATAGTCCCTCCTAAGCCTCATTTGGCTTGGTTCTTCATGCAGCATGGTCTGCATCAGGTGAGTGTGCAGCATGGTCTGCTTCAGGTAAGTGCACCAAACACTTCCCCTTATTAGCCTGGCGCCTATGGCGCCAGGACTGATGTCCAACATGAGCCTGGCGCCAACGGCGCCAGGACAGAGTCCAAAGAGCCCCTATAAAGGGCCGCTGGGCTTTTACCCGGGGGCGTGATGCCTGCTCCCGGGGGTGCTGGGCCTGGCCTGGTGCTCCGGGGGTAGGCATCATGACATCTGTAGCCTGAGACGACGTCTTGACGAGGGTCCATATATCGAAGTGGGTAAATTTGCCGAAATCAGCAGACACGTGTGTCCTTAGAATTGTCCTTAGTAACCCGATCGGGCCTCCCAGTCCTTTGGTCAGGTGAATCGTGACCCGATTCTTAATTTAACCCGGACAATTTGAATTTGGCGCATTGTACTCGCGAGCACAATTATTTGACCAGGTAACACCAGAATTCTGATATGCCTGACAAATTGTCTGCCTGCTGCAGGGCATTATTCCGCAGCGAAAGACAATCTTTGGAAGTTAGCCGTCCCGCACCACAGGAGGGGTCACCGGCATGTACTATGTACTGTAAGAAAGGCTTTGGTAGTATAGCATTTAATTATATTTGGCACAGACAGACCAGACATAACTCTAATCTTCGGTGGCCAACCAATGGTAGCTTTGAAATCCCTCGGTTAGAATATTTAGAGTCTGTATTGATAAAGAAACAGGCTAGACCTGCAGCATTTGACGCATTGCACAGTTGGAAAACAGAAGCGTTGCAGCAACAAAAGAGTAGAGAGAAAAATATGCGTCGACATATGACGAATGCCGAAAAGGCACTGTTATATGATCAAAATAAACAATTGGAATCAGTTAGGAACACGGACAGAGCGTTTCAATTAGGCATTCAGAAAATTTACCTTTCAAAATATTTTCATACGCCGATGAATTGATTAACAAACCTTTGCATGAACGAAGGCCTGATGCCTCTGCGCCACCCCCGTACGTCCCTCCTCCTGGCGCTTTGCCCCTTCCCGTTGTTATTCCCCCTCCTATAGTTCCTCCGGTCCTCCCTGCTGTTCTTCCTGTTGTTCTTCCAGCCGTCGCTCCTTTGCCTGCCCCCTTGCCTCCACCTATTGACATTCAGAATGTGCCTACTCTTCCTCTTCCAAGTGATTCCGCATCTCTTGTAGTAGACCAGGGAGCGGCATCAAGGGTTGTGACTCGTAATACTGTGTCCCTAGATAAAAAGAATGAATTGATTGCTTGGGCTAAACATTGTATGGAGAAGGATGAACAAGCTGATGTTTTTCCACACCCGAAAATTTAAAAAGTATTCCTGAGAAAAATGTTTTTATTGAAGGGTTAGGAATTCATTTGAGCATAATGTGGAATAGATTAAACAATGTAGATCTCCCACAAGGGTTACGGGATTTGAATACCTTAGCGTTGTCTAGGGATACTGCAGAGAAAGTATATGAGCATGTCAAGAGGATTTTTGTGTATAGGAAGGAGTTGGAAGTGTTACAGAATGAAGAAACTAATGGTGATAGTTTAGGTACTATATTTTTACAGAAACGTTTTTCTCCTCGCCGTGAATTGATAGGTGAGGAAGCGCGAATTTGTACGAAGGATGTGGTAAGATGGATTTCGGATATGTCGATAACGCCAGACGAAGTATATGACACGTATAGTCAGTATACGTTAGAAATGCAAAAGAAAGTGATACCGGTTATGGTAAAATACCTGCAGGATGAGTGTGTAAAGAGAAAGATTTGTTGTCCCGCAGAATTATTGGGTGTTTAAAAGAGAGTCTTTTCAATTGATACTTCTTCGACTGCCTTAGCGCGTGATTTGGCTCTGTTGCCTAGTAAGCGGTCGGAGCTACCTACTTCTCAGTTGCCTATGAGAGAGGTCCCTCCGACATTTGTCCCAAAAGTTGAGATTGCGGCCGATGCTGCACGAGGTATAGTCGCTGTGGACATTCTTGCACATTACGTATCGCAGTGTGTTCACGTCCCGTTCTCAAGACAGGAAGTGAACACCATAAAGCAATCTATTCCTGATATAAGAAAGTATCTGACTGGGTTCTATAAAGAAATAGAGTCGGTTTTACAATCATCGGTATTCACCTTAAGTGATATTGATTTATTATTTCCCGTACTCCTGCCAGTTGATTTGTGGAAACAGATTAGGCCTGTAGATGATGTACCTGGGTTAGGAGATACATGGGATAATATGGTTAGGTTTGACAGAGAAAGACCAGCTGGCGAGAGACCGCCTCAAGTGATATTAACTTTGCCTGATAGGATTATTGTAAAATTAAAAACTATAGTTCCTGAAAAAATAATCATTTGGGACAAGCTTACGGCCTGTGGTGCTACCAAGTTCTTCAATTGGTTCGAACAGGTATTTTCAGATTTCAGTGGACAAGATTTAGGCACAGAGTCAGGGAAAAGGCTGTTTGTCGACAAATTTGTACATTGATTGCTGCCTGACATCCAGTTACAGATTATGTCCTCCAAAAGCGCTTGGAAGGCGAAGTCGCAATCAGAAGTACTGCACACGCCTCAGTACTATGAAAATCGGGTGAATAATGAAAAGGAAAAACTTGAGAAAAGAAGGGGTGACCTAAAAACAAAAGTACTATTACAACAGATTGTCAGAAGCCCTAGAGGGGGGTAATACGCAATTTAGAGGTCAATACGTTCCACAGGGAAGTATGCCCCTGGCTCCGGTAACCATTAACCAGTGTGTCTATTGTCGACAGGAAGGCCACTGGCGCGCACAATATCCGACCTTGCAGCAAAGGTCATTTGAGAACTTGGGTAGACGATCCAGAGGTCGCCCAGGTGTAGGGGGCCTTGGTAGAGGTCAGTTTACGCCAGAATCACAGCAAACATTTTCACAGGATAAACAAGTATCGAGTGTGGATAATAGAAACATTTTTGATCATCCTTCTGCCGCATACCTCTCTGAAGAACTTCCTTTTGACGACATTCTGTTTCGTTAGGATTGCCCGAAGCAGGATTTGGAACCAACGCCTATTCCCGTTCATCAGAAAGGTCCCTACGTTGAGATGGTGGTGGGAAATAGGAAGCATCTATTTTTAGTAGATACAGGAGCACAAAAGTGTTCCATTGACCATTCACGGGTCCCAAACATTCCCCTGTCAGGGCAATCCAATGTTTCCGTAGGGTTTTCAGGCACACCTGTAGTTTGTCCAGTCTCTTTGCAGGTACCGATAACACTGGGTCCCTTCACGGAGCAGTGTCCATTTCTACTTACAAAAACTGTGGAGAGAATTTCCGGGGTTAAATTTGCTGAAGGAATTGAATGCAGTAATACATTGCTCCTCAGACAGAGTTCGGTTAACAATTTCACCTCAGCAACCACTCGCCTCTCAGTTTTTGACTCGACCTTTACCGCCAGAAGTCAGTAACATTCCGGAATGCTTATGGGCAATTGATGATAATTATGTGGGCATTCTTCAAATTGAACCTGTTAAAATTATTCTGAAACATGGAGTAAAACTGCCTCGCATTCCCCAATATAAAATCGCAGTTGAAGGCGAACAGGCTTTGAAATGCATAGTTTCTGATTTTGTACATCGTGGAGTAATTGAGGAAATTACAGGTAGTTTGTGTAACAGCCCGATTTTGCCGGTGTACAAAAAAGGTGATAATGCGATTCCTTTTCAGTTTATAATTGATTTGCGTGCTATTAACAAAATTGTGGCTCCTCAATTTCCCATTGTACCTGATGTAACTACGATACTGACTATGATTCCGGCTTCTGCCACTCACTTTAGCGTTGTGGACCTTAGAAATGTGTTTTTCAGTATTCCTACATTTAAGGATAGTAGGTATTTGTTCGCGTTTACCCTAGGTGGACGCTCGTTCACATTCACTCGTGCACCACAAGGGTACACTGAGAGTCCAAGTATTTATAGTAGAGCATTGAAAGAACAACTCGATACTCTCGAGTTGCCTACTACTTGCACGTTACTACAGTATGTAGATGATCTCCTCTTGGCTGCTGATTCTGAAAGTGCCTGTAAAGAAGGCACCATGTTGTTGCTTTGTTATCTAGCAAAACATGGCCATAAAGCTTCACTCAAAAAATTCCAATATTGTTGTCAGGAGGTCGCCTATTTAGGCTATCTCCTGTCAAAGGAGGGAAGAAGGTTGACACCTGAACAAATAAAAACTATTTCTGGCATGTCTGTCCCAAATACGCAGAAGGAAGTTAGAGCCCTGATAGGTATGGCTTCTTACTGTAGATTGTGGATCCCTAATTTTTCGTTAACGATTAAACCAATGCTGGCTTTGACAAAGAAGGGCATTTCTTTGCCATTGCCATGGACTTTGGAACACCAGACAGCATTTGATTTACTCAAAACCGCGCTGTGTTCGGCACCGGTTTTAGGAACTCCAAATTATGAAAAGGCCTTCGTGTTGTATGTGCATGAATGTGATGGATGTGCTTTGGTTGTGTTAACGCAGGAACATGGAGGGAAGAATATGCCGTGCGGCTATTTCTCATCTGTCCTTGATCCTGTTGCATGCGCTTTGCCGAGATGTTTGAGAGCTGTCGCAGCTGCTGCTGCATCTGTAAAACAGAGCGAGGCAATGGTCCTGGATCATGCGTTAACCCTAATGGTACCTCACTCTGTAGATGTTCTATTAAATAGAACTCAAACGCAACACCTTACTTCCGCACGATTGACAAGATACGAATTGATCTTATTTGCTCCCCACATTCAAATTCGGAGGTGTTGCGTATTAAATCCGGCTGAACTTTTACCTGTCCTGCAAGATACTGTTGATGGTGACGAAACGTCACACGATTGCCTTTACACCACAGAACAAGAGACTAAAGGTAGAATCGATTTGAAAGACACACCTTTGAATAGCCCACAAGGAGAGCTATTTTGTGATGGGTCCTGTTTCAAACTTCCGAATGGTACATCCACGGCTGCTTATGCCGTCACTACCTTAAGTACGATTGAGGAAACCAAAAGAATTATGCATAATTCTGCGCAGGCCGCAGAAATTATAGCATTAACTTGAGCTTGTGAACTTTCTGAAGGGCTTACAGTAAATATATATACCGACAGTCAGTATGCCTTTGGGGTAGGTCACAACTTCGGTAGACTTTGGAAAGAACGAGGTTTATTGACCTCACATGGCACAAAAATACAGAACAGCACTTTAATAGTGCGATTACTTTCAGCCCTCGCACTCCCTGTTCAGTTAGCCATTGTAAAATGTACAGCACATCAGAAGGTTACAGATGATATAGGAAAAGGGAATGCTTTCGCTGATCAGATAGCTAAACAAACTGCCACTGATTCTAGTTCAGAAATGTATGCGTAAGGGAAACTGTAAATGTTTGCACTTTTGGTGAATGTATCGATTCTGTAAAAGACATTCAAGCAGATGCTACTGTAGAGGAGACCAAGAAATGGGTCGAGGGTGCAGGGAGATTGGATGATGATGGGTGTTGGGTGGACAATGTTGAAGGAAAATGGTTACTCCCTGACGCCTATATTACAATGATGGTCATTATGGCTCATGGTCCGACCCATGTCTGTGCGCGTAAATTGACTGAAATATTACACAGTGTATGGGCCAATGATAACATTTTCCAAATTGCGGAGTGCTTTGTCCAAGGGTGCATGGTCTGCTTGCAGCACAATGTAGGAAAAGGTACCTCGACTCCTAGAGGAAGTTTCGCTCCACCTTCTGTTCCGTTTGAGGTCATCCACTTTGATTTTATTGAGATGGAATGTTGCAACAATCTTAAATATGTGTTGGTTGTCATTTGTGCATTTAGCAAGTGGGTTGAGGCCTTCCCTGTTAGAGATGCAACTGCCATTATCACGGCAAAAACTCTGTTGAAAGAGTTCTTTCCTAGGTTCGGGCTGCCGAGAGTCATCTGGTCGGATAATGGGCCACACTTTATCGCTGCTGTAATCCTACAAATATGCGAAGGATTGCAGATTGATAAACGGTTCCATTCGGCCAGACATGCCCAAAGTGCCGGATTAGTGGAAAGGCATAACAGCATTATGAAGAACAAGCTCGCTAAGACATGTGCTGGCACAAAGTTAAAATGGCCGGACGCCTTACTGATTGTGTTGCTGTCGATGAGAACAACCCCTCAAACTAAGACTGGGCTCTCTCCCTTTGAGGTGGTAATGGGGAGGCCTGCTAATATTTGGGGTATGCCAAAGAGTAGCTCATTGCGGGATGTAGAGCATGTGCTTCTTTCAGATTATTTTAACCAGTTGACTAAAAATCTATTTTCAATTTATCACCAGGTGCGAGAGGCATTACCTGTATGGTACGAGGGTCCTGGTCACAGTCTACGACCGGGGGACTGGATCCTCACGAAAGTTTTTGAAAGGTCATCTTGCCTTGCACCTCGGTGGAGGGGTCCCTACCAGGTCCTGCTAGTCACCCAGACTGTGGTGCGGGTAGCGGGGCGAAAGAACTGGATACACGCAACGCACACCAAACGGATCCCGCAGCCTGTGCCATACGATACAGAAGACACAGAATCCCTTTCCAATGCTGTAACTAACGTGCCCGAAACAGCAACAACCGACAAGAGAGTATCAGAGACCGTTCCAGAGTTCGTAACGCCAGACAAAACGGCCATCTTGTCTCCTCACTCTCCAACAGTGGTACTTCCGGATCACCCATTTTCCGATCCCATTTACGTTCACTTGTCACCTCCAGTGGAAAGTGACGACGCACTGCTTTCTGATCCTTCAGCACCGGAAATTGTGAAATATAATTTACGTCCAAGAAGATAAACGTACGGCACAGTTTGACTGTGCGATTGAGGAAATCATTTGAGGGCTTGCATTTTAGCCCGACTAAACGAAAGGATTCTGTTGGCTAAGGGTTGTGGGAAAGACATTAAGAAGACGCGCGACTGGAGTCGCCAGCAAACAAACAATTGGTGTTTTTTCGATTGAAGACCACGATGCCTGCACCCGCTACCGCTCGAACCGAACTTTTAGATAAATATGTGACTAGCAGAGACAATTATCAAGCGTGTAAGGGGACCCCAAAAATGTATTGTTGCCTTTTTGTAATAATAATTGGGTTATTGGTAACAACTGATTTTGAGTTATGGTACCTGGAGGAAGCATATCCGCTAGAGGACTTTTTACCTGTTGAAAATGTATCTGTTTTACCCACTCCTTCCGTGCAATTGCATACCTTGTCGCCTAGAGATTCTTTGCATAGACGGAACTATCAGAATAATACTCTTTTGTTAATAATGAATCCACTCATGCAATTTTTAATAGGACCAACTGCTGGATCTGCTCGCATTTACCGCAACATGGGCATAAGGGGGTAGGTTGGTACATTTATCCTTTACCTTTGACGACTGCTTGTTATGCTTCTCTTAGAGCACTGTTCTTTGGCCGTTGGAATGACAGCATCTCAGGGAACTTTGATGGTACAAATTTGAATAGTTTTGAAAAACGTGTTTTGATGCCCCTGGGATGCTCGCTTTTTGCAAATAGGAGTAAGCCAAACGTTGCTTCTGTTAGGCCCTCTGATAGATTGTCTCGTCCTTTTCAGTCTTTGATCTCTTTCAAAATGGCACCTATAGGCAATAAGGATGCCACGCCTCCATCTTATTCTGTTAACCATAGCCCCAATTCAGTTTCCTTCTGCATATAGAGGAATGGAACACGGTCAATGGGTGATTTTAGAAGTTGCGCCAACGTTGCGAATTTGACTACTGAGAACAGACCTCTGTATGTAGGTGAACCTGTCTATTTCGTTTGCGGTAATGTGGCATTTCCATGGTTGCCCAGGGATTGGCAAGGAACTTGCTATTTAGGGATTCTATTACCTGGGGTATTCATTGCCAGTACTGCAGAAATTTCGAAGACTCGTCCACGACGAGATGTGAAGGGGGATACTCCAGCTCAAACTCTAGGAGACATAATGAAATCCTTTGTGCCATTTTTTGGGCAGATTATGAATTCAGAAGACATCAGGGGACTAGCGAGAGTACTGGAGAGAACCATCAACCGGCCCACGGACATACTCTATAATATGACGTTAGAACAGAAAGCGATAAGATTAGTAGCTCTTCAGAACCGGATGGCATAAGATGTCATTCTGGCTGAGCGTGGAGGAGTATGTAAATTAGTGGGGTCCGCTTGCAGCGCTAACGTTCCAGACTCCTCTCCAACGATCTTTAGGGCAATCCAAAATCTACATGTTCTTAGTTCGGAAGTGCATGTTCCTGAGGGAAAATGGGAACTTAGTGCATGGTTTTGGGATCTCCTATGGTCTTGGGGATGGAAGTTGCTTTCGGCCTTACTGATTATCTTGGGTAGTTTACTGTTCCTTTGTTGTTGTATACAGTGTCTCCCTGGTATATCTTCGGTATGAGGGGGATGTTGCGCGCAAGCAACAAGTGTATTAGGGCATAAAATATACGCCCCAGATAAGGTTTCCAAGGAGTACGTGTTGAAAGAAACTCTAGTGTCTGATCTAATGGCAATAGATATGTCTGATAATGATTCGGGGTGTATAGACATTGAAATGTGGAGTTAGTTGTAAAGTGATTGGAAGTAGTTTAGCGCTTGGCATAGGCCAAAAGGAGGGTTTGTTAAAACTGATATAATATTGTTTTGTCCTCATTGTATATGTTGGCCTATGCCCAGTCGCTTTGCGAGGAAATCCGCATTGCAAGGTCGTGACCTTAAGTTAATCAAGCCTCCATTTTAGGTTAAGGCCGCCATTTTAGTTTGTTGTGCAAAGTCACCCTATGGCCTAAAATGGCCGACCTGTGTTCTCTTGTTCTTACTTAACCTCTTCAACCTCTGTAGGCGAGTTAATGTCCAACCTGCCTGCAGGCTACATGTTAGGGTCATGTAGACCTTGCCCTTTGTTGACCTCGGGATCAGGGGATTACTTGGCGATGTTAACCTACAAGTATACAAGAACAATAACGCTATTTAAATATGACATACGAAACATCTGTTTGACCTGCATTGAAGCAAATGTGTAAAGAGTGTAAAGTTAAACCCAGAGAATAATAGTATTTGTTAATAAATGTATTAAGAAGTAAACCGCATGCACGAGATATGTAAATTAGGAATGAACCTGGCACGAACCCTAGCCCAGTACATGATTACCTTGTAGGAGGCTGGACATCGGTATGAAGAAACTATATAAATATGCTGATGTCCAGCTAGCAATTCCTGTTCACTGCTCACATTGAACCTGCTGGTGGTCTCTGTGCTGTACTGACGGCCAAATAGCTATTTGTGTACTTTGTTTTGTAAACTGTACAGTGTTGCAATAAAGATTCTGGGAATCTTTACAAGCCTGTGTTGGTGTATTTCTCTTTGCTTGGTGTAAAAGCCTTAATATTGTTTTTTCTGATTCCACTATGGAGGTGGTTCTCTGTGCCTATGCTGAATCTGTCTGAATATGGGGTCCCTTGGGACGAGGGGTGTGGACCAGATATGGGGTCTCTGTTGGCAATGTTGCTGAATTTCACTCAAGGAGTTCTAATAATAGTTAGCCAATGCCTTTAAATTGTGTCATCCTGGGCAAGACACGTTCTTTCTTGGTGCATTTGTTCGCTTACTTGTAGAGTTGGCAAGTGCTGAGAAAAAGAGCGTGCCACCTGCATTAAGCACTGTGTGATGGAGTGGGACTATTTAGAGCAGGGGTCTTCAACCTTTGGCTCTCCAAATATGTTCAACTACGGCTCCCATGATCCCTTATGATTGTAATGGGGCAGGTGAATATTCAGGTAACACCACTGCCCTGAGTCAGATGAGTATGCAAGCACCATTTCCTGTCCCCGCCCCTCGCCAGCATCATCCAGGTCAGAAATGGTACAAGCTGAGACAGCCTTACCAGCCCGAGAATCTGGGGATGTAAAAAGAAACAAACTAAGACCATCAAGTTGCAGTAAGGAATCAAATAGATGGCGTGAATAGGAGAGTGACAGGTAGTGATAACTATATGCATAGATAGAGCGTAACCAGATGGCTAAACACATACAAACGAAATACATGTATTGAACACAAGTACACGTAACTAAAAAGCACCCAGACACAAAGAATATTCACACACAGACACAAAAAAAACATGCTTATAGACATGAAAAACACATGCACGTAGACACGAAAAACATATACATGTATATATGTAACCCCAAAGAACATTAACATGTAACAAGATGCAGGGTAACAGCTTAAAGGATGAACCAAACTGCGTCCATTTTCCTACCACAGAAGCTGCATTGAGCCTAGAAATAACAGGGTCTCAGAAATATGCTGAAGGTACAAAACTCATTGATTTAAGAAGCTATGAAGTTACTTGCAACAGCAGTCGCAACACGTGCCGAGGTTAAACAGCGTAGGGAGTAGTAGAAGTGCAGGATGGACGCAAAGAAGAGATAACAGTTCCCAGGAGACTAAGCAGTAACCTTCCAACTTAATTCAATTAATAGAAACAACCAGCCCTTGATGTCCAAAAACTCTTATGGTACGTTCGGAGAGGAATGATTTTATCCAGGCGATTGCTTTGGGTGAGAAATGGGCCGCGCTGTCCATGTGGTGGCACAGTATTTTGTGATTTACTAAGTCAAATGCTGCAGAGAGGTCTAGGAGAAGTAATATGGCTACCTTTCCGTTGTCAATTATGGTGTCCATTTGGTTTTTCAGGTCAAGGAGTGCCGTTTCTGTCCCATGTCTAGGTCTGAAGCCCGATTGGCGTAGGCCCAAGAGATTGTTAGTTTCCAGGTGTTCCGGCATCTGGAAGTAGGTGGCGCGGTGAGGGATTTTCAGGAGGAAGGGGACCGTTGTAATGGGACGGTAATTGGTAGGGGTGCTATGGTCAAGGAATGATTTTTATAGGAGCGGGAGGACCCACGCTTCTTTCAAATTCTTAGGGACTGTACCTTGTGAGAAGGAGTTATTGAGGAGAGAGGTGATAAATGGGGTGAGTTCTGTAACACAGTCTTTGATGACTGGGGCAGGGCATATGTCACCTTGACACCTGGAAGGTTTTAAACAGGAGATGATTTCGATAACCTTGGTTGTGGAGACTGGGTTGAATTTGAAAGGGGGTGGGGGTTAAAGGAGTTCCACTGGTTGGTGGGTCTGTGTTTATGACTGGCAGCGTTACTTTGTCTTTTTTGTTAACGATTTTGTTTTGAAGCATTGCTATTTTGTCCAGACGTGCATGAGAAGAAAGATGCTTGTATTCTGTCCCGGTTTAGATTCTTTGTTTGAATAAAGCTGGGATTTGACGTGCACCCAAGTTCTCCATCCTTGAGTATTATTCTGACTAATTGTTTGATCTTGGGCACACCTTTACACCATTGACTATCCTGACTAGATCTTATGGGAAATGTAGTCCAAAACATCTGGACAGCCAAAGGTTACAGACCCCGGATTTAGAGGTTGTCTAATTTTAGGAGCTTAGTACTGCCCACTTGCAAGGGATTCAATGTTCTCATCACCTGGTACAGTTTACGCTACCCATGATCTCAGTGCCTGTCCCGGGGAAATTGAAAATGGCATCACACTGTCTGAAGTTCAGGACCCTGATATCTAATATTAGTAGTGTACCTACTTCAGATGGCATAGGTACAGCATGCCTGCATGGCAAGAAAAGAGAAACCCTCAGCATAGGAAAAAAGTATCACCCAGTTTTTCTAGCCAGAATTAAAGATGCAGCTCTTTAAATCTAAAACAAGATCTCATTGTAACTCTGTCGTTTAACTGAATGATTATGAAATGGCTTTTAACGGAATAATTATGAAATGGACCCCAATTTCAGACATTACAAGATCCTCAGAATCAGGATGATATGATTGGTTATTTATAACACGCTTAATACCAGAGGTTTCTAAGCATGGACCCGGGGATCGAACCTGTGTTGCTCCGTGTCGTCTTGCTTTCAAAGCAAGCACGTTGCCCCTGAGCTCTCCGCCTGATAAATTCTCTGATAACATTTTGATGACCCTGTAGCTTTAAATCCTATTCTCTAGCCCTTTTATGTTGCAAATGCTTTCTGTATATCTACATATTTCAAATTTACTTAAACCACAATTAACAAAAAATCTATCTGATGGTCGATCTAGTTTCTTGCTCACGGCACGCGTGTAAAGATTACGGATACAACAGAATATTGGACAATAAAGTAATTAACATAAAATCATCAAATTGAACGCCTCGTAAGGTGGATCGCCGGCGTAAGAATGGATGCAATCAATCTTCGCCACGCAGCCGACGGGGTAATTTATTCCTTGAGGAAATTATTTCTCACACGGCTAACCTGCGGGGATTTAGCGGTAAAGATTGCAACTAAAAAGGCCCATCTCATCCCTGTACCACTTAAGACCAACTTCGTCAACGAGGCAAAGATGGAGTCCCTTGGGCAATGCGTGTGTGCGTGTGTGTGCATGTGTGCTAGGAGACAGTATGATTTCAGTTTGCATCAAACAAACTGATGATCCCTGGCATTAAGAAGGGATATGCGCCTAGATACCTCTGGGTTTTGTGCGCTATACAAATGTCAACATAAATAAATAATTAAATAAGAATGGATGTAGATGACATCTCTAAAGAACATCTTAGCCAACGCAAAGAGACATAGAACGCCAATGGCCGGAACAGTGCAGTCAAGAGCAAGAGTCTCCAGGTCACACCAGGTTTTTCAGATTAACACTGAATATGTAAAAAAAACTCCCAATTAGATTCTCTGCATTAACACTTATCTTGCATGGATATCCTGAAAACATGGAGCAGATTTCCTTCTCTAGGACCTGACTTGGAGACCCCATGGTCTAGAATACAGTTTTATTACACATCAGACTCCTCTTCCATCCATCGTTAAGTAAAACCACGTGTGGGGTCAGACTACAAGCAGGGATCGAGCAAAGAACCGGAATCAATGATTCTGGGCGGGTGGCCATAGCGACTGAGATCTGAAGATCGCAGGCGGTGCACCTGGACAGTGCATCGAATGATCCTCCTTAACCATCCACTTAATCCAGCACATCCTCTGAGACGTGCAATACTCGACAAAAGGATGTAGGTGGGACCTTTACATGAGCAAACATATTGTTGTCTAAAGTAAAGCCGAAGAATTGATGTAGTAAAAAGAACTAAAATATGGGAGGAAAAGTGCATTAAAAATGTACTTTAAGAAAATCAAACATATACAAATAATGATTCTAAGTAATAAAATAATGTGACAATACACAAATAATTGTAAACTAAATATCAATTACCTTAATGCAAGCCGTCTTCTTTTCTCCTCTGCTGTAGCTACAACAAAACTATCCAACACTGGAACCCTGTTTTCCCACAGTGCAGGCCCCAATACAAACCTCCTGTTTGTCCTGCAGAAATCTTCAATAAAAACAACCAAAGGCCCTTCATTACATAATTGTAGTAGCAAACTGCTCTGGTGGCAGGGGAGGCTGCCGCTGGGCACTTCATGCCACTTATAGTATACTCCAAATGGTAGTAAATGGAGGCGTACACCAGTAGGTAAGAGTCAGCCAGTGGGCAGCTCATCTGTTACTGCCAGAGGAAGTTGAAGAGGCATGGATGGATTAGCATGGAAGCGTGCCCTTCCGGGATCTAGTGCCAAAAGAGTATTTCA
Organism: Ambystoma mexicanum; assembly: GCF_040938575.1. Taxonomy (NCBI): domain Eukaryota; kingdom Metazoa; phylum Chordata; class Amphibia; order Caudata; family Ambystomatidae; genus Ambystoma; species Ambystoma mexicanum. Next base: position 98,782,170 of record NC_090927.1, on the reverse strand, counting down.
ATGCTGGTGTTCCAGGCAAGAAATCCCCACATATTAGACACATTTTTGAACTGGTCTAAAAGTGGGGGATTACGACAGTGGTCAAAGTTTGACTGTTCCTATACTTTTATTTTAAAAAGGAACCGTTCCGCAATAGTTTCATTTTAAAATAAACTTCACATTCCCATAAACAGCAGGCGCATGTGTTTGGGGGTTTGTATTGTGCGTGGCGGTTGGGTTTGTGGAGTGCAGGGGCAGGCCAGTAGGGAACATAGTTCCACTACTTCTTTTTGGACACTTCGAACACTGTGCAAGAGACTCCTGTGTGTTTCTTTGGAATTTGTGGCTTGTGAGTGGGTTAATTTAGGCCTTGATCCTTCCCAATGTGATCACTTTATGTGATCCCACGCTGGCTACGTTTTACTGTCCAGTGGAAAATCATGGCTGTCCATCTCGCTGGGCAGTAATGTTTTCAAAAAGAGTCCAAAGAGTCGACAGCTAAGATGAAACCACTTGCTCTTTTTTTCAAGATGTGTCCCCACTTTCTCCTGCAGAATGTATTTATGCAGTTGCACGTTTTGGGCGTGTCTATGCACAGATTGGAATTACCATAACAAATAATTGTGGACCCAAATAATGGGACAGACTCAAAGAATATGGCAAAGTATTACTTTATTATCAGCTCAATAAAGTAGGGAAACCTGGCGAACGACGACTCACTTTCGGTTACATTTCAGGTGAACAAAGGCTTGATACCTTGATGTGCGTCAGCTATGACATCATCGTACGTGGCAAATAATAAAACCTATCGGACGGAGGGATTGGTTAGGAGTACATATAAATCTATAACTTCTTTAGGTGTTAGTAACATTATTGGATGCCCCTTCTCTGGCAGGCATGCCTTGAACTTCCCTCTAACTACGCATGATACAGTTTATAGCAGCATAACAGCAGAGGATTGGCTTCTGCACCATTGCATGCTCACCATTGCATAGGCCCTTTGATGGGTTGGCCTCCTCTCCCAGCCCTGGACACTCTGCTTGTTAGCAGCACGTAAGCAAATGGAAACCCAGGTGCAGAGAACATCAGACTACTACCCACTTTCCTCATCAGTCTACCATCTCTCATCAGCCAAGCCTTCAGCCTTTGTACTTGATCTTGCGGGATGTTCTCCTCTCTTGAACTTTAAGGGGAGTTAAGGAACATCGTTATATTCGCCTGAAGCTCATGAATAGGCCTAGTTTTCTGGTTCTACGCCACGTGTGCAGAGACCACGATTTTGTCCATTTCGCCTTGTATTGAGTTCGATTTGATTCAATTAACCTGGGTGTTATAACCCTCTGTCGGCCTCTGGAGACTTGGTTGCTTTATCTCACATATTTTTATTTTTTTATTTTTTTATTTTTTAAATTTATGAAGCGCTCAAACATCCCGGGGTCCTTGTGGCGCTGTTACAGGAAGGTGACTTAGTTACATAACGCATACAAAGGTGTTACATATGAGGCTAACATGCAATTAGGTAGTGACAAATGGCATTTTTACATGGTCTAGTGTACATGGCTAGACAGAGAAATTCAAACAAACAGCAGTGTTTTGATAGCATTACGGAAAACTAGGTGGGACTTTTCTGCTCTAAGGTGGGGGTTGAAGGGAGTTCCATTGCGTGGCAGCAATGAATGGGAAGCTAGAAACCCCGGCTCTGGTTCAATTGATTTTGAGCACTGTGAGAAGATCGGAATAAGGTGTTCTGGTTGGTCTACAGGAAGCTGATCTGTTTATTCTCTGTGTTAGGTAGTTAGGGGCTGAATGATTGATGCATTTGTGGGTAATGGACAGTGTTTTGAAGAGGACACATTCTTTGACAGGTAGCCAGTGGGCCTGTCTCCTGGCAGCAGAGATGTGGTTTCTTCTGGGAATGCCAGTGGCTGCACGGAGCGCATTGTTTTGGATGGATTGGAGTTCCTCCACATTTTGTACTGATGTGCCAGCAAAAAGCATGTTGCAGTAGTCAAGACGGGATCCTATTATGGCTCTGGCAATGGTAAGGCAGTTTTCCTTAGACAGGAAGGGTCTGGCTGCATTGAGAAGCTTGAAGTGGTAGGCTGCGTAGGATGCAATCATGTTGACTTGCCTCGACATGGAGAGGTTGGAGTCTAAGTACAATCCAAGGGTTTTTACTGCCTGGGATACTGTGATTAGTTTGTTGTCGATAGTGAAGTTAAGGTATTGGCTTTCCAACTTCTTTAAGGTTTCAGTGGAGCCAATCAGGAGTAGTTTGGTATTGTCTCCATTTAGGCACAACCCATTTTCTGCCATCCAGGTTTGGATGGTAGAGTAGGCGGCATTGAGAGCCTTGGTGTCAGACTCATAGTCACCCGATAAGGGGAGGAGGACTTGTGTGTCGTCTGCGTAGTTCATGTGTGATGCCTAGCGAGTCCTGAATGTTGAAGAGTGGTCTAGTAAAGATATTATATAGTGTAGGGGATATGCATGTGCCCTGTGTAACTCTGCATTGGATGATGTCAGGTTTGGCAGAGGCTTGGTCAGAGAAGACTCTCATGGCTCTGCCTTGCAGAAATAATGTGATCCAAGCTGTGGCAATGGGGGAGAAATGTGCTGTGACTGGGAGGTGGTGGCAGAGGATGTTATGGTCTGCCAAGTCGAAAGCTGCTGACAGGTCCAATAGGAGGAATAGAGCAGGTTTAATGGAGTTACGGATGTCCTCCATTTGATTTGTTAAGTCAAGTAAGGCTGTTTCGGTTCCGTGGCCGGGACGAAAGCCAAACTGATGGAGTCCGAGGAGACTGTTAGCTTTGAGGAACTGTTGGACTTGCAGGTACGCTGTTTTGTCCAGAATTATTAGCAAGAATGGCACAGTGGTCATGGGTCTATAATTACCAGGGGAGGTGGGGTCAGGTGACAGTTTCTTTAATAGGGAACAAACGCAAGCTTCTTGAGGCAGGTTGGAACAGATCCTGCCACCAAGGAGGCATTTATGAAGGCCGTAAGGAAGGGTGCAAGTGTTCTAGCGCATTCTTTAATGAGCGGGGCTAGGCAGATATCACCTTTGCAATTGGAAGGTTTGATAGTATCCATGATGTTGATGATATCCTGCTCATTGACCCCCTTGAAGGAGAACAAAGGGCAGGCATAGCTGGTTTCATGAGTTGGGAGGAATGGCGTGGGACGGACCAAAGACTGTTGGTTACCTTTAATTTTGCTGTGCAATGTGTCTAGCTTGCTTAGCATGGCTACTTGTATATTGTTAAACCAGGTTTCTTCTTTGCTGATAGCCTAAGGAGGGGTTGGGTGTTTGTAATTCCCTAAAAATGGAGAAGATCTCTTTTGTATCGGATTTGGCATTGGCAATTCTGGAGTTGAAGGAGGTGGCTTTCGCTTGGATTATAATTTTTATGTATTCCCTGGTTAGTTTACGAAACTCTAGTTTGGTTGAGTCGAGATGGTTTCTTTGCCAGGTGGATAGGGCTGTCTGCTTTTTGGAGCGAAGTTCTTGTAATTCAGGGTAAAACCAGGCGTTAGCATGTTTTGTCGGTTTGGCTTTCCATGACATGAGGGGGGTAATGGCTTCCACTGCTAATTTTATAGAAGTGTTATATGTTTGTTCCATTGTATCAGAGTCCTGGGGGAAGGGAGGTCTGAAGGCCGGCATTAGTAGGTAGGGTAGGAGCCTATCTATGGTGAGTTGGCGAGAGCTCCTAGTGAGGGTGGGTGGGAGGGGCATAGCAGGCTGGTGTACTTTCTTGGGGGTAGCAATATCGAATAGGATAATGTGGTGGTCAGGCCAATGGGAGGGGGAGTTAGCCTTGATGGTGAGTGGGCAGTTGTGGTGAGCTAGCTAATTTAGGGTGTGGCCCTTGATGTGGGAATGGTCAGAGATGGTGTGTTTAAAGCCAAGGGTATCAAGCGCATTGTCAAGTGATTTGGCCTGGGAGTCTTTGGGGTCATTGAGGCCAAGGTTGAGATCACCTAGGAGGGTGGCCTTAGTGGATTGTTTTAGGTTGACTGAGAGGAGGTGTGTCAATGCTGCCTGGAAGTCGGCTAAGGGTCCAGGGGGTCGATAGACAATATGGGGAGTAATGGTTCAGTTTGGAGGGGAATTACATTTGAGGAGTAGATGCTTTTCTGCATCTTTAATCGTCAATACTTGGCATTCGCAAATGTTCGCTCATTTACTTAATCTAAGAGAAATGTGTCCTGCGTACATTGCTTATCCTGGTTGACTCCCCTTCTACCCTTCAGTTACTTCTCGTTGTGGCAGCCCTGATCTCTTTCCTTTGAGCTCTTCACGTACTATTATTCAGAGCTGACGTACATCTTTTCAACATGGCCGCTTTACCTGTGTTATATTTTCTACTGCAGCAAGCTTATATGTGACTCATCTACCTTGCGTTTCTGCATATATACATTTACTACTCATCTGGTTACTTATCTTCTTTGTATATATGGGTTCTTCTTACTTGTATATATGTTCACTCTTGTTTCTTCAGCTATTTCTTAATTCTTTAAGTATTCTTACATTGTTTCAGTGCGTCATTGTATCTTCACCTGATAATATCACTTTGCACCTGCAGACTTTCATTACAGCTCCTCGATATTTAGTGGAGGTTGCAAATCTCCTTCTACCACCTCAGTGTGAAGTTACATTTGGTGCGGTTGTCTGAGTGCAAAACGTCTCTCATACACTCAATGCAGTATTGGAATTATACCAGATGTCATGCACAGTGTCTTCTTGTTATTCATCCAATACGTCGGAGGTCAGGCGGTGGGGTCTATCAGTGATGTACACGTCTGCTCCTCTACATATTTGTCGGATGATGTTTAAAAGGAGTTTTCTACCACATACAGAGAAGTCAATTCACGAGAATGCCAAGGATGGCGGGTATGCCCAGACGTGTGCCTAGAGACGCAGGTTACTCCTCACTGATGATGCCCAACAAGGCTGAAACACGTCTGGGGATACTTCTGGTCTCATGCAGAAGGGATGTGACCTAGCAGTTCGCGCTGGACTGCCCTTTTTGGGGTGGGACCAAGCCTGATTTGCATATGGTCTTTCCCCTTCTGTAATGGCTTGGCAGGCGAAGAACGATGGTCTGGAGGGTTGCCCAGAGCAAAGCCAGAGGTTAAGATTCATTCTAAACTTTCCAGCCATCAACTCTTTTGTTTTGCAGAAGTCGCATCACACCCTGATCACATTACAGGAAGTGGTGTCACACATGACCTTTGACTGCCTGACATGATTGTCCTTACATAAAGTGATATCAATGATGTAAAGAGAATATAGTTACCGAAGCAGTCAAAAAAAGGTATTTCAGTTGCCAACCATATTTTAAATAAGGTGTCCCCTTGTTCTAGCATGTGTGGGTTCATGATATGACGGGGGTACACCCAGAAACACCAGCACGGGCCAGGCTCCTCGATATTTAGTGGAGGTTGCAAATCTCCTTCTAGCACCTCAGTGTGAAGTTACATTTGGTGCGGTTGTCTGAGTGCCAGTACAGCGGCGTATGGTACGTTACCATCATTTTATGCAGATTATAGCATTGCACGGGTTCCATGTAATAATGTCCCTGCAAAAATTTATTTTAAAGGGGGAGCGGGGGACACCCCCCTAACCACCGTTCCCCATGTCCCTATATATATATATGGTCACCTATGTAATGTCGCCACAAATGTTTCCAGGCAACATTATATACAACTGTCATATATATAGGGACTGTATTACCTGATACCGTTGCACGGTTCTATGTTGTCATTGGGCTGGACCTCAAGTCTCCTTGCAGTGTTTATATGGCCTGTAAAGTAACCATTTAAAATGTGGGTTTTTTGTTCTTAATATCCTTTACCCTTTTCAAAAAACAATTTTGGTACAAAAAAACAGGGACTTTCAAAACGTTGATTTGTGGCAGATAAAAGGCCACATGAGCACTAATGTAAGGCCATGTCGCCCATTACACACTGGCATCGTCAGTACCCAGAAGGCATTAGGAGGCTCCTGAAGGGAAGTGCGAGGGACAGGGGTGGGATGTTTGAAAAGTAAACACGACTCTCAAGGTGGAAGAACTTGTGATCTCTGAACTAGGGGTCGCAGGGACAGTGCCAGTAGTACCAGGGGTAGCAGCTGCTACCCCTGCACCTCCGAAATGGTTTCCATAACTATATATATTGAAAGATCTGAATGCCTTTTGTGGTATTAAACCCAAGCACTGAGTGGAGGTAGGGGTCACCTTCTCTCCCCAGGCCATGTCCGGTGAATCACCCGGAGTGGGTGATTAAATCCTGCTTTATCTGCTCTCCTTTTGATCAATGCCGGTTGTTTCAGGTGTCGAGGAATTGATGTTGTCGGTTTTCCCCGAGGCGAGTCAATTACTTCACTGAGATCAATAGCGCGCGCGGCCCATAATGAGGCGCTGCGGAGAAATGACGACATTGGGAATTAATAAGCTGCTAGCGTGGTCTGGTATTGATCATTAAGGCCCCGGTTCTATAGTATTTATATTTTTTAGGCTTTCATTTCTTTGTATCCATATTTATTTTTTGTTCCTTGAAAAAATAAGTTACCGCCAGTTTAATTTTCCACGTTAATTCAAGGTAAACATGTACAACAGTGCTTACAATTTGGGATACAATTTCTTCATAAAAACACAATCGAATCACAGGTGTTGCTCTTTTTACATCTTTAGTAACACAAGTGCAGAGTGCAGTGTTACACCCAAGCTTTCAAACATACAAAAGTCTGCAATTAGCACAACTTGTGCACTGCGTTGTGCTCTTACGTGTGAAATAATGTGTGCACATTTTTGCAGCGGTTCCAGGCAGGAATAACCCCCAGAAATAAAGGGAGTCCCCAGAGTACATTAATTTATGGATCCCCCAAATTAATCCCCCTCCTATTTCATTAGACATGTAACAGCGTGGCATTGACACTTATACTCACATTTCAAAATGAGTGGTGCATTAAATAGAGGCGTAAAAGCGAAGTATACTGCTTGCACGCCCCCATTTATCCGTGCAGCCCATTTGGAATCAGTGACGACACAGAGTAGGTTCACGGCGCGGAGATGAGAAACCCGCCGCAGCGTATGTTCACGGCGCGGAGATGAGATACCCGCCGTGGATTCCTCCCCTGCGCGCTGCCAGTGTGTTGCCTTTTATGCCTGGATGAGATTTTCATGCAGACCTGAAACAGAAGGATTCCTGCGGATTCCATCTCGGCTTTGCACCTGGTCAGGACCAGCCGGATACAATAGGAATCCATTAGTAAACACCTCCTGCAAAGAGTGCTTGCGAGCAGAATTTTTCTTTTTCATGCGACGAGGGGACAATTCAAGAGAGAACGTGAGTTTGCTCTTCATTCCTTCCCGTCCCCTCCACCCTGTGAATGTGTCCAATTGCACGCAGGGGACCGGACGGAACATAAGCAGTAACCTTGGTTGTCCCTGTGCCTTCAATTCTATGAATTTCATAAAAGAAGGCTGTTTGGGTGTGTGCTGAGACTATGGCATTAGGAAACAATGACAGGGTTATGTGATAGTCATGAAGGTGCAGCCCAAACACCCCCCCCCCACCCCCTCACTCACACAGGAAGCTGCTTTTGCGCAGGGAAATTCTTTGTCCTATTGAAAGGTTACCTTTCATCTAATTTGCAAAAGGGGGCTGGGCAGTCCCATAGGTGTAACACAAAATGTGTGGGCCCTCCCTGAGAGCTATTCTGAGGGGGCCCGCCAAGCTGCTCGACAAAGGCACTGGCCGTGCCACCTCCGAGCTGGCCTGGACCACCACGCATGCACAATGCCCATGACCCGCCGTGCACTGAGATAGGTGAAAGACGTGAGTATATTTTTAAAACAAATCTTACATCTTTCACCTAGCATAGAAACAAGAAGGCAGTGCCTCTCCCCTAGCACCGACATGCGCCTCTGTGTGTGGCCAGTAATGGCGCAGTAATGATACCGTAACAAAACACGTTCATGCTGGCTCTGACAATGTATGCTAGTATCCTCATGTAAGAACATGCATCCGTCTGCTTTGCCCTTAATGACAGTAAACATCTCAAGCCACAGGAAGGAATCATGTTATTGTTGCTTGCACAATTGTTTCAGACCTCCTCCATGAAATAACACCCATCAGCTGGCTTTTCCCAAAAATGCCAGTAAAACATGCCACCTCACTTTAAGAAAATGTTAATGCCAACCTCTAGGCCCCCGCATTGCGCCACACATAATCACATTCATCCCCATTCATTCACCCACCAGTCACTCACCCATACAGCTTCTCTCACAGTCACTCATATGTGCATCCAGACATTCACACCTCATTCACCACACACGCATGAGCACATTCACACATACTGCATTCTCATTCAAACGACACCCATACACATACACACACACCATTCACACTGAACTGTCACGCATGTGTGCTCTTAAGCATACTTGCGTGCACGCACACATATATATTATACATGCTCGCATATATACACACCCGACACACACTCACAATACAAACATAGGCATATAAGTATTACAGCCAGCTCTAGACCAGACTCCATGCCTCCAGTAGGTCCATACTCTTCTCTCCAGGCCTGCGGCTTCCGCGTTTTACAGAGACAGGAAGCAGGAAGCAGAGTGAGTGCTCTAGTTCTTTACATGCCGCGGAGAGTCAGAGCGTCCCATTCTCACTCCGCGCCAGCCAGCCACCATCACAGCTCGGCCCCAGCTCAGCCGTAGCCCTGAATTTAGAAAGAAACTATTTCTTTCTAGAGTCAGGTAGCGTGCTGAGGTGCGGCCCTTCCAGGACCCGAGGTGGCAGGACCCCTCAACACCAGTGGGCAGCCCCGCAAGTGTTGCTAAAGAAAGGCACTCACCGTTGACTTCACTGGAGGAGCAAGGCCTGTTACCGCTGCTCTTGAGTGATCTGCATTCTGCCGTGTGAGTGGATTAATGTATAGACACAAGCTCCTCTCTCCTCTCTTGTGTGTTGACCTGCAAACTCTGATTACACTTTGGGCCTCATTACGACCCTGGCGGAAGACCATGGTGCTATGAGCACCATGGTCCATGCCGGTAAGTTACCGACTCCGCCATGGAGAAAGGGGGAATTACCACCCCATTACAAGGTTGGTGGGGCGGTAATTCCCCCTTCCTCCATGGCCCTTCCCCATTCCCATTTTTCCCCCCATAGGGCTCAATGGGAATGGGGAAGGCGCTAAGGTCCCTTTGCGGGTCCATACTTTAACGGCTGGTCTACACCAGCTGTTAAGGTCGGGTCCCGCAAAGGGACCCCGTAATAGCTAATCCCCCACACTAACGTGAGATGGGGGTTTAGATTCTATTAAAGACAAGGAGGCGATTATTATGCATTACAATCTTTACTCTGAAACCACAGCAGCAAAGAAAAAACTTTTACAAACAAAAAAAGTTTCCACAACACAACTAGATAGAGTTCAATGTCAATGTATGGGGAACTCCCCAATCCATCATGGAGGACAGGTCATGCCCTGCAGGGGACCAATGAGCAGGGACCCTCTTCTATATATGTCCATTACTCTAACCCCAACCCCTCTTTCTGCAGCTGTCTTGCACCAGAAGTCCAATGAAACGGTTGAACTGCGTAGCGCGGAGAAAGAATCCATCGAAACTGGAGATCTTCACCTTCTCGCAGCCTGAATCTATGCCGAAGTTCTTCTGGATAGGACTTCTCACCCAAAATCACGCACTCCACAACTTGTAACTGCGAGCCACACTCCTGATGAGAACCTCAACTCGTGGCTGTAAGAACAACAAACAAGAAGGGTGGGTGGTTGGGAAAAACAACAAACCAAAGAATGTTCTCTCTTGAACCACCTGTGTACATGCGTGTCACAATTGTCATATCACATCATATCCAGGGTGGGTGGGTGGGATAATAATCGCCTCCTTGTCTTTAATAGAATCTAAACCCCCATCTCACGTTAGTGTGGGGGATTAGCTATTCTATGACAAGACAGGAGGCTCATATTATGCAAGTTCAAAGCCCTTGCATCTTATTAGTACAACATGATCCATACAATAGAGCCAATATAATAAAATATAATAAAATAATAGGAAAGGAAAAAACATTTTTATGCTTTCATGAAATCAATCAGCTGATCGCAAGAGAATTGACCAAGACTAGTTTGCCCGAAAACTGTCTTATAAGGCATTGTCAAATGCAAGAAAACAGGAAATTGTGCCAATTCCAGTGTTCTTTACAGGCCGCCGAAACAAACTGGTTAAAGAGGGGAAAAAACCCTTAAACAAAGTTTTCCTACTAATAGGATAGGACAAAAACTCCTCTGTAAAAAAACGCCTCTGTTGTCCAATAAAACATTTAAAACATTTAAATTAATATCATCTTTGGGAACCTAGAAAGCAAACCAAAGAAAATAAGCACAGAGCTCTCCTGGAGATAAAGAAAAAGTATCCCAAAGGGGGAAAGTCTTTTAGGTTCCATCCCATGCATTAAAGGAAGATATTGCATTAGGATCAGGGCATGTCACATAACTACACTGGGGAACCAAGAGGGAAAGACAAATCTTCAAAAGGTAAAATGGGAGTAAAAATCATTTTATAAATTTGTAACAGGATGACCCATCCTGAGCAGAGCTGAAAAACCATAGACTTAACCCACAATTGTCTTCAGACATATGTGTATATTAAGGAGGGATGTCCTCTGGAGGCCGAAGCAGAATGGAAGAGAGGGGGCCCCCCTGAGAAGCTAAACCTGTCAAACCGCCAACCGGAGACCGTCAGACCTTCCGAACACTTGAAGAAGAACTCTGCAACCATGACAAGAAGCAGATATTTACAAACCTGATCCTTAAGAGGCCAAACCTGGCAAGGAGAAAAAATGTATCTTACATCCAATCGCTACCATCATAGTGACATCCAATTCCAAGTCTTAGCAAGACTCTAAACTGCAAAGAAGCGATCACTAAATAGTTAAACTGAAGCTGCACACCAGAAGAGGACTAACCTCTATTTCAGTCAAATTGGAGAGCCTTCAAGCTCACAGCACCCTGAGCTGGCACCTTATTGTAAAAACAAACTCTTGTGAAAACCCAAAGGTCCACCTGCCATGCAGGTGACTAGGAGAAGCAAGTCATTAACTGAATATAAATATCCCAGCCCTCTGGGAATCGTACTGGCAGACACCTTCTGACAGTTAATGTAGAGACGCTGGAACACATTGTGATAGAGGGTCATAATAACTTGGAAGGGAGATTAGTATCACTCCCAGACCCCTCTATCTCACCAAGGGGAATATTGAGCCTTCACAAATGAGTAGAACCTTCCCCCACTTAACCAAGGGAAAAACCTTGCAACCCAGAAGAAGGCTACCCTGAGGACCACATTACAACCCCGCTTTTAACACCCTTAAGAGAAATAAATACACTCTAACCAACCCCCTGACCGTGGACAGGCTCCGCTTAACCTGTTGAAATACCAGGAATAGCGCAAAGGAAAGTAACTGACGGGAGGGAAATGCTTAGTGCGAGACTGCACTGGCCCTGAGTCTGAACTCCTGTAAAAGAAAAACCGGAAAAACCATCGGGCGATACTCCACGTGGTGTATATCATGATACAATATCCCCCAAGGATGACGAGCATGGGAATGAGGGGGAAAGATCTCAGGGAAAAATGATCAATGCCTCGTAAATACAGGTTGTGAAAGAAATCTGGGACCACTGTCCCCTCCAACCCGAGATCTGAGTCTCTGTATTCATGTGAGGCTGACTGGCCACTAAGGGAATCAGGGAAAAAAGAAAATGAAGCACATTGTCCATAGCAAACAGTACTCATACAGTACTACGAACCCTCAGGTATATGAGTGGTGCATATCACTATTACGAACGGTGTGTGACGTGAAGTGTTCACTTATCGATCTCAGCAGGATAAAATACTTATTTAGACCTCTCCAAAATTAGGAACCTGTATCAGTAGGGTCAGTACGGATGAGAAAAAACCAGCACCCTAATCGGTGCACTGTAGAAAATGTATATGTCTATATATATATACACAACAAAAGAGATTAAGCAACGCTCGTGAGGGTACAAAAGCCTGCCTGAACTCCTCGAGCAGAGGAGAAAGTGCAACACACTGCCAGACGGTTAGTTGAACCACAGGCCAAGATTTGGGAGGAAAACCCATGGGGCAAGCGCCCTAAAGTTATTGCTTGGCAACTCGTATATCTGATATCATCAAGTGTTTCCCAAACACTTTCTCCAAGTAGAACACGGTTGCTCAATTTGCCATGCAACAAAACTGAACAGTTACCCATGAGCTGACCCTGTCTCCACCAACAGTTCAATAGTAAAAAGAATGTCCAATGGGACAAATAGTAAGGGAAACCCCGTCCCCACTTATAGAGAGCCTCCAGCCCTGCAGACCTCAACAGAGGCATAACGCATCATCTGTTTCTTCCTCATGATGGGAGAAAATACAGCAGCTTAATCAGCACAGGTGTTGGGTGGAGCAATTGATATCGGGGAAAGCAAGACCTAAGGAAGGACTGAGTTGTCCTGAAACTAACTACAGTAAAGGGCGACAGAAGTTTAACTAAAAGACGAAGGTTAACACCAGTGTCTATAGAGGAAGGTACAACCCCCCACATGGGTCTGTTTTACCACAACCTCCACACACTCTTTTCTTTAAAGTACTTAATAAATTATATAAAATAGACATATAAAATATCCAAAGAAGAGGGGTTACGCCCTCACAGGGGTCCAAACCCCCCCGGCCCTTCTATAAGCTGCTACTTACCGAGCTATCCCGGCCACTGACAATTCTGAACACTCCAATGTGTTCCATTCATCACTTAAACATAATGTTTAGCAAAAGAGAGCACTGGGCAAGTGCACCTTAACTGCTCACCCTAGCAGGGTGTGGCAACCAGCAGTACACGAGGGGGTCCCTCGCCGCAGAATCCAGGCAAAGCCTGAAACCAAGTAGGCTACGGTGTGCTTACCGAAATAATGACATCTGCCATATGCAGCATCTAAACAGACTGCTAACCATAAGGGAGGAATACCCTGAGCAATTGTGCCTTCAACTGTTTGCCCGAGCAGGGCGTGATAACCAGCAGTACACGAGGGGTAACCTTGCATTAGAACTGAGGTAGAAACCTGAAACCAAACAGGTTATGGCACACAAACCGTTAAGGTAATCACCAACGCCATATGCAGCACACCGACAAAGTTGCCAACTTTAAGTGAGGAATACACTGATGAAGTGTACCTCAACTGCTCACCCTAGCAGGGTGTGGAACCATCAGTATACGAGGGATCACCTCGCAGAAACACAAGCCAATCCTGCCACCGAGCAGGTGACGGTACCATTCCAGAGCACCACCAGAGTACCTGAAACTGGTCACCCCCGCAGGGTGTGGAAACCAGCAGTATACGAGGGGTTAACCTCCCCATAGAATTCAGGCAGAACCTGAAGCTAAACCGGGTATAGCACTTACCAAGAAGGCAAAGCACCCTTCAGTAGGCGAACTGGTGTTAATATATACTGAAAATATCAATTTAAACACAAAATAAAATATCAATTTTAAATATATATATATCATATGAATAAATATAAACATTAATGTGAATACCTATAAATAAATACACATTCGCATCCACATGTGTGTACCGCCAAAGGCGGGCAGCGAACCGAGGCCCCTCGGCCTGGTAAACCTGCAAACCTCTCCTTGAGCTATGCCTCTTGTGGGCTGAAACATCCCTCACCACCATAGAACTATATAAATTAAATGTAGAAATACAAGCGTTTCACTCTAAAAAGAGGACACAGCTGCCCTTTTCAGGAATGCTCATGGAAGTTACTCCCATCAAAGGAGGGCCTAGTAAACTGCCCCCCCCCAGCCGGATGCCCAGGACAGGCTTAGCCTGTATGCAACTAATGACAATGCGCATGTAAACATAAAAACACACACACACGCGACGTGCGGGAAGTTAATGAGTAAAAGAAGCTGCAGCCTATACAGTCATGGAAAAAATGCGCGCAGGTTCCTACTGCCGCTTACATAATGAACTTGTAGAAAAACAAAACAAAACTTCCTCTCAAGTGAAAAGAATTTCAAGCGTTCCCAAACCACCTGTGGGAAACGTGCACTGGCTCTGGGGCTGGGGCAGCTGCTAAAAATAACACTGCCTGGAGGGAAAGAATTTCACACATAGCCGCAGCCTGATTAGAAGGCCTCTCAGGGCTGAAGAAATATAAACAAACACTGCAGAAGCAGAAGGCTCCCAGCGGAGCATTACAAAGCATGAATGTGACCTGCAGGTCAGCGTTCGCACACGAACACGGCACTCAGCCAGTTACCAACGGAACATGAAAAATACATGACCATTTCCAAAGTACAGTGTAATAAAACCCCAAACTCATCAAAATAACATTAATAACATAAATAAATAGCACTCTAAACTCCATAAATTCAACACGAAGTCAAGAACTAGGAGGAGTGACTTAGCTTGTGGATTTCAGCAGCAAAGAAAGAGGGGTTGGGGTTAGAGTAATGGACATATATAGAAGAGGGTCCCTGCTCATTGGTCCCCTGCAGGGCATGACCTGTCCTCCATGATGGATTGGGGAGTTCCCCATACATTGACATTGAACTCTATCTAGTTGTGTTGTGGAAACTTTTTTTGTTTGTAAAAGTATTTTCTTTGCTGCTGTGGTTTCAGAGTAAAGATTGTAATGCATAATATGAGCCTCCTGTCTTGTCATAGAATTAGGTACTAATAGGTTAACGGCGCCGCAGCCTTTTACGGCGCCGTTAACCCATTAGCGCCTGGGTCGTAATGAGGCCCTTTGTGTTGTTTGCACCCTTATTGTTACACCTTTACTGCAAAAGGCAGCTTTTTTTCTGGAGCAAATCTACCTTGTTTTCCCTCTAACAGACATGAAGCTGTATCTGAGAAACACGCACACAGAGGGTCTTGCACACGAATCCAATAAGACAGCCGTTCCTTTGATTGCTTCTGACCTCGGACTCACCTCGGCAGCCATTTTAGCTGATCTGAAGAGGACTGTGCTCTGACAGCCTGGGGAACCAAGGACGAGTCACGCCTTTCCGGTTCCTCCATTTCTAAATACAGACAGCACAAGATGGATTTCTGTCTGTATAGGTGCGTGAGAATCAGTAAGCATGGAAATCAAGGCGGCTTAATGAGAATTCATGCTGTAGCCCCCTCCGCGAAGAGGCGCCGAAGGGGAGGGGAGAATTCAGGGAGTCGTTGGAATCGGCTGATTCTTTTTCTTTAGTGGCTGGGAATACTGTGCGGGCTGATGGAACTATTAAACTGAGGGCCGTGAATAGAAATGTTTGCCCAGAATATGCCAGAGCGACCATGCATAGCGATGGTACCTGAACCAAACAAGAGGGGTTTGGGAATGGGTAGCCCTCCCTGCCCCCCGCCCCAATAACATTTAAAAAATGACGGTTAAAAAGGTGCATTTTACAATACTTTCTGTCAAAAAATGGGTAAAAGGGCACACAGCTTGAAATCAGTTTTGTACAGTGACACATGATAACATCCAGTGCAAGACACAACTGTGCACAGCAGCATATTGCAATGCATTTTCATAATGCTTCTGCGCACAATATATGCCAGTATAAGAAGACAGTCATGCTGCCTGTGCCCATACATGCCCATGTAGGGTGTACCAATATATGCCAATATTACCATATAATAACTACTCCTGCTTAATTTTCCAGCCAGTAAAAAAATGCCATGTCACAGGAAGAAAGTATATTCAGACTGTCTGCAACAATGTAGGCCAGTCTAGGCATGTAATAGCATTTAACATGTTTATTTACGCTTGATGCCCAGGAATAAATGTCATGCCACAGTAAGAAAGTATAGGATTACATCAAAGTAGGCCACACTAGCCACCTAAGAACACTTATCATGTTTGTTTTATCTTTGGTGCCCAGTAAAGAATTCCATGATACAACAGGAAAGTGTATGCAGACGGGTGCCACCAAAGTAGGCCAGTATAGCCACATACAAACATTAATCATGCTGGTGTTACACTTGATTCCCAGTAAAACATATCATGCCACAGTAAGAAAGTACATGCAGAATGGTGCCATCATATTACGCCAGGCACATAATAACACATAACAGCACATAATAACAATTATTATATGAGCGTTTCCCTTGATGCCCAGCAATAAATAATACACTTGAGGTTATGCCGAAATAAAGCAAGACCTTGATTCTCAGGGAGGGCTTGCGTGTAAAAGGAAGACCAGCCCTTCAGACCACCAGGGCTCCCAGCTTAGAAACCCTCTAGGCTGGCATTAGTCATGAGAGGTCAGAAGCCAGGTGGGGCGGAGTTGGCCCTCCACTGTGGTAGGTACTGCATGTATATTGCAAGTGGAACACATTTTTCATATTCCAGTGCAAACATGAGGCACGTGCTTGCTCATTTGTGGATAGGCCAATGTTGTAATAATTGCAATTTTCATATGCAGCTGGTGGTGTTAATGGTTAGGGTCAGACAATTGTCTCGGGCACCAATGAAAAAGTGGCCCACGGTTGCAAATGGCGATTCATTCCTTTTGTGAGTGGTACCGAAAGGGAAGTTATTTTGATAAAATGTGATGGAAATTGTGCATTCTAAAGAATATGTTTTCAGCAACACTGGGTAACACTACTAGCCGCAGAGTGAAGTAACTCATCAAACTTGCCCACATTGGCCCAAGATGGCCCACTTTGACCCAACAAACTGGACCACACCAGCATTTTGCATTTTTGGTTCGGGCATTGCCCTACTGCCCTATAGGCCAGTCCGAGCCTATTACTGGTACATACCCATTTCCTTGATCTCGGAAAGGGAGCAGAGTCCACCCCATTGGACTATGAACCCATCGCTGGAGGTTGCATACAGATGTCTCAGGCACTCTGTTATGTGCTACACAGTGGAAGTAGTTGCCCAAATATTGAAAACATAGGATGCTAAGAGCAAAGTGGCCCTCGGATATTGAGTGCAGCATGGTTTGCATAGCGGCCCATGGGTTCTAGAGGGGATCAGCGTGCAGGAGGAGGGCCAGACTTTGTGAATATATGTGTCTCTCAGCCTTGCACCCTTGCAGTGTGTAGCAGCCTTGCACCCTTGCATACCTAGGTGTCGGGTGAATGCGCGACACCAATGTAAACTTTGCATTCATTACAATTGAGGGCTTAGGTCAGGCCCTACAAGCAAATGGGTGCTGTGTGTGCATTGCAAGTGACAGCTCTTTCAAATGCATTTTTAACATTTCTGCCCACATTTCAGGGATAGGAATGCTAAATCAGCTTAGAAATCCTACTGCTTTGTATGAGTTTTTCTATTTCAGACATTGAATGCAAGTTCCCGCAGCGTTTTCCCCTGAGTTTTTTTACCTGTGACCGGGCAGTCCAAGCACATCTATTTGAAAACGGATGACCACTAACCAAGGGCTTAATCAAAACATATAAGCGGAGAGTGTTGGAAATTGTTTATGTGGAAGAAGTACCTGTAATACAGGTTAGTAAGAACTAGACCAAGCCCACCCAGACCATCTCTTTAAAAGCTCTGCTCTTCCTTAGCCCTACCATACTCCCTTTTCCTACAACGCCTCCTTAGACTCTCCCTAATTCTTACTTACTCTTTCTGCAACCACCTTCGGGGGGCAGATAATCAAACATTTTTGCACCATTCTCTATTACCAAAGCAGCAAAATTGGTGCTGAATTCATTTGCTGAGCTTTTTTTTTTGCAAAAGTGCAAATCTTTGATAATTTGGCCTCTGGACCTTTAGCGCAGTGCATAGAGTCCTTTTTCAGTGCAAAGTGATTTACAGAACAATGCAAAGTGTATTTTCAGAGTGCAAAGTGTTCTATACGTCAGGGTGTTTGTTGGCAGTGCAAAGCCACTTTGCACCAGTTCAAAGTCACTTTGCACCAAGCAAAAAAAAATTAGGCCCGACTGGTAACCATCTAGCATAAGTCCCTACTGACGCACAGCACCATTTTGCTTCTGGGAGCTAGGCTCACGCTCAATAGATAGATACACAGAAAAAAACAAAAAATAAAACACAGGGAGCTTCTCTTTCCAACTCAGGCATCAGCACTGTATGCATATGTGTACCTACCTTTGCACTTTTCACTAAACCAATGCATCACTGAACGTTACAACTGGTTTGTAGCACCCCCCCTAACGCCCCTTGTATTCATCCCTAGCATTTTGAATGTTTGCTCACGCTCTCTGGGTTCTGCAGGAAAGGTCGGCTTTGACAAAAATATTGAATTAATTCCGCCTGCCAGCCAATCACTCGTCTTTATTTGGCTTCGACTTGACAACCCTCGGCAACAACTATGGTGGGCACGGAATCCCTTCACACTGCTGAAACCAACCGAATGGTGCATACTGAGGTGTACTGCTATCACATCATTGGAGTGCACAACCAAAGTCTTTGCTTTCTAGTACGTTGGCATTACATCACGGCGTGATATCACAGCAGCGCACAATCAAAGTCCTTATGCAGTGCTAGGCAGTGCTTTAAATAGAAAAGAGAAGTGCAGGCACTCACTAATCTAGGCTTCAAGTGGGCTGGTGCTCAGACCCGGTAAAGTGCAAAGAAAGTGCTCTTGTGTCGTGGTCCTGCTGGTTCTCCCTGATCCATTTCTATCAAATGTAGTTCTCCGTTTGTCTCACTTTCTATGTGTGTCTCACTATTTTAATCACTTTATTTCTCCCGCTCCAATCATATTTTCACCCTCTTTCACTCAGTGTAATTCCTTTTTTTCTGAGCTTGGGCCTTGACAGCCTGAATGTGCATTTGCTGCTGTTTGCAGGCCAGGCATTGAAACATTGCTTGTGCCGTTTGGGCACCAGCGTGGTGATGTACACAAGTCGGCAGACTTTCAGAGAAAGGAGGGTCAGAAAGACAACTAATACTATACAAATACCTATGACCTGTAGGAGCAACACTCTTATTCCCATAGGAAACTGCCGAGGGACAGAGGGCGGTTGCATCAATGAAACAATGAGCAGATAGGATTTTAACTTGGCTTCAAAACTGATTATCCAGATGAGTTGCTCTGCAGACTTTACTGAGGGCAACACACTATGCACACTCTTGGTTGGAATGAGGTCATTGTCTTCCACCTGCTGATTGCAGAGAGAGCCTTAACACTGGTGTTAGCAGCCTTGCCATGCAGTTCTTTTGCAGAGAGAGGACCGCTCTCCCCAACACTGGTGTTAGCAGCCTTGCTATGCAGTTCTTTTGCAGAGAGAGGATCGCTCTCCCTAACACTGGTGTTAGCAGCCTTGCCATGCAGTTCCTTTGCAGAGAGAGGACCGCTCTCCCTAACACTGGTGTTAGCTGCCTTGCCACGCAGTTCTTTTGCAGAGAGAGGATCGCTCTCCCTAACACTGGTGTTAGCAGCCTTGCCACGCAGTTCTTTTGCAGAGAGAGGATCGCTCTCCCTAACACTGGTGTTAGCAGCCTTGCCACGCAGTTCTTTTGCAGAGAGAGGATCGCTCTCCCTAACACTGGTGTTAGCAGCCTTGCCACGCAGTTCTTTTGCAGAGAGAGGACCCTTCTCCCTAACACTGGTGTTAGCAGCCTTGCCACGCAGTTCCTTTGCAGAGAGAGGACCGCTCTCCCTAACACTGGTGTTAGCAGCCTTGCCATGCAGTTCTTTTGCAGAGAGAGGATCGCTCTCCCTAACACTGGTGTTAGCAGCCTTGCCACGCAGTTCTTTTGCAGAGAGAGGATCGCTCTCCCTAACACTGGTGTTAGCAGCCTTGCCACGCAGTTCTTTTGCAGAGAGAGGATCGCTCTCCCTAACACTGGTGTTAGCAGCCTTGCCACGCAGTTCTTTTGCAGAGAGAGGATCGCTCTCCCTAACACTGGTGTTAGCAGCCTTGCCACGCAGTTCTTTTGCAGAGAGAGGATCGCTCTCCCTAACACTGGTGTTAGCAGCCTTGCTACGCAGTTCTTTTGCAGAGAGAGGATTGCTCTCCCCAACACTGGTGTTAGCAGCCTTCCCATGCAGTTCTTTTGCAGAGAGAGGATCGCTCTCCCTAACACTGGTGTTAGTCGCCCTGCCATGCAGTTTTGATTACTTGCACCACAAGACAAAATGCCCAAAAATGCAAGGAAACCTGGGTTTAAGGGCATTATTTGCAATTCGAGGTGCAATTATTTATGCCTCCTGCCATGTATGTTCATGGCATGAGGCATTTAAATGAATTCCTCTGGGATCTGGCAGCTTTTACCAGTTGTTAAAAGCTAGCTTATTCCATAGAAATTGAATGGAGGTATGTAACAAGTCTATAGCTTAGTAAACCATGAGAGAGTATTTTTTAATAGCAAACACTACACACAGAGGGCCAGATTTTTTTCAATGGGATTGCAGCATGATAAAACGCTTTTGTAAACCAGGCCCTGAATGAATTCTAGAGACTCCCAATTTTTGGCAGATATGGCACAATGAGATTAAATGACTTGCCCAGGATCACACGCTTTGCTTATGTGGTGAAACCAGGACTTTGGCTGAGTCAGCGATTTAAGCACTTGGACACATATTTTCCCTCCCATATTGTGCCTTGGGGCTACCGCAAGGAATAGTTACGGTTAAGGGGATGCCTCTGTGGCGTTTCAAAAAATGACTTTTCTCAATAACTTTCAAATGCTCGCATGAAAAGAAGCTGAAAGTATGACACAGTAATATTTCGTGGCAGCCGTCTGTGCATGCAAAATTCCAGAATTGTACATTAACAACTTTAAAGTTTAAACAATGTTTACTTTGATCTTGTTTGGAACAGATTTTAACGTGGGGTTTTACCATTGGAAAATATAGATTTTTTCGTCCCAAATATCTCAAAATTGGAAGCTTCAATTTTTAAATTCCTTGCAGGCACCTAGATTGGTGCACAAAAAAAGTTTTGAAAATCGAGTAGGCCAATTTTGACTTATTGTTTTAAATATATCTATATATGATGCAAGCACAATATGAATGCACAGCTTTCATTCAAACTGTACACAGAGCTTATGAATTTTACATTCCATACATTACACAATTAACATCGAAAAACGTACATCAAAGCCAAGTCTCAGTTGAGTTTGATTTCAGTTTTAAGGTGATGGAATAAATGTTCCTTTTTTTATACAAACTTTAACATCTCCTGAAATTCATATCAAAGGCGAGTCACAGCTGACCTTCATGTCATTTTATAAGGTGATGAAAAACAAGTACACTTTTCACACGAACTGTAACAAGAAGAGTACGCGTTTCACAGTTCATACATTATGCAGTTTACATCTGAAAACACGTGAAAGTCAGAATTGATTTTACCCATGCGCCTACTACACATAACATGCACCTACGACACACACTACTACCACACAGTTACCAAACACTCGTATGACACGCACTCCTATTACTCATGCTCCTATGACACATGCCCCTACAGCACTTGCTCCTATGACCCGGGTGCTATGACAAGCGCTCCTACAACACACATTCCTATGATACATGTTCCTATCACATGCATACCTAATACACATGTGCTTACTACCCATAACATGTAGATGTACAAGTGCTTACACGTGCACCTACGACACATGCAACTATGACACATGCACACATAGGACATGCACCTAAAGCATGTGCTCCTATGACACATGATCCTATGAAACTCTTATAACACATTCTTACAGCACACTCTTACGACACACACTCCTATGACACACGCAACTCATACACACATACTGATTTTACTGACACATGCTTATACCACAAACGCTACTACCCCACACATTCTTACAACACAAACGTATTGCACATTCTAACACACACAATCCAGAGGCGCACACTCCTACAGCATGCACGCTATGCTGCTGTTAAAAGCACTCTTACAGCACACACTCCTATGATACATGTTTCATATGACACAAGCACCTACTATACATAACATGAGGGCGTATGACAAGTGTTCGACATGCACTTTGGACACATGCACCTGGAACACATGCATCAACAACATATGCACCTGCGACACATGCACCTATGACACGTACACCTATGGCATGTTCTCCTATGACATATGCTCCTACAACAAATGCTCTTATTGCACACGTTCCTATCACACACACTCTTATGACACACATTTACTGCACACTCTTACGATGCACATTCTAATGACACACCCTCCTACGACATATACTCCTATGGCATGTGCTGCTCATGCAACATACACTCCTACCTATAAAAAAAAATTCCTATGACACACATCCCTACCACACATGCACCTACTACACATATCATGTGGATGTAGGACAGGTGCTCTTATGACACATGTTCCAACCACACACACTCTTACGACACACACTCTTATGATGCACACTTACCACAGATTCTTATGACACACTCCTACAAAATACACTTCTACAACACATGTTCCTATGACACGTGGCACGACTCCACATACTCCTACTACACACTCACACTCTTATGACACATGCTCTTACAACATGCTTCCCTACGACATGCACTCCTACAACACATGGTCCTATGACACACACTCATACAATACATACTCGTACTACAGAGGTGCCTACAACATGTGCTGCAATCACTTACGTAGAGTGTATGAGTTTTACATTTGGTACATTACAAAATGAACAAAGTCAAGCCATAGGAACTGTACACAGAGCATATGAAAGTTACTGTTCATACATTACACAATTACACATCTCTTAAAAACACACATGAAAGGCAAGTTGTGGATCACTTTGATGCACATTCTAAGGTGATGGAATAAATGTACACTTTTCATACAAACTGTACAGAGTGTGTATGACTTTCACAGTTCGTACATTACACAATTGACATCTCCTAAAAACTCACATCATTGGCACATCGAAGCTGACTTTTTGTCCATTTTAAAGTGATGGAATAAATGTACACTTTTTATACGAACTGTACACAGGGCGTATGACTTTCACAGTTCGTAAATTAGACAATTAACATCTCCTAAAAACTCACATCATTGGCATGTAAAAGCTGACTTTGATGTCAGTTTTAAAGTGATGAAATAAATGTATACTTTTCAAACAAAATGTACTGAGAGGAGTGTGAGTTTCATAGTTTGTTCATCATGCAGTTTAAATCTGAAAACTAACATCACTTATTTTGATGTAACTTTTCAGGGGATGTAATGTATGCACATTTTTCATACAAATGGTTTTTGCAGTTTCTCGATTATGTAATTTACATCTTTTGAAAACTGACTGGAAAGTCAGGGCTTACTTTGATGCAGGTTTTCAGGAGCTGTGAAATGCATACAATTGTGAAATGGAAAAGTAATATAAGCCTTGCATACATATTGTTTTTTTTTTTATCAGCATTTAGTTTATTACAAATTTTTGCTAAATTTAAAATAGCCAATTCTCTCACATGTGGGACCAGATTTTAATGCAAACCAGGTTCCCCTTGATTGTTTTAAAATGTCTCTCGTTTTATTCGACACTTGGCGGGGCTTTTTCTGAATTGTCTTTTAATTTCATCAGTGTTGCATTCAAAAAATTCACTGTGGCATAATTAGTTATTTGGTTGTCTGCTTGATAAATTCTTTCCCACCATTCCTCGGCATCCAAACCCACAATATGGCCAAACACTGGTAGAAGATGAATAGAGCGTAGTTCTTTGAGACTTGGGCAGAATAACAACAAATGCTTTAGTGATTCTTCTTCCTTGCCACACAACCGGCATTCGTCTACTTGTACTTTATTGTTTCATTTTAGGGTACTGTTATAGTTTAGTATGTTCAGTCTTAGTCTCATTAGTATATTCCATCCAAGATAGTTAGGAAATTTATTAAGGTATCTCTTTGTCACATTCGGTAACCCAATGTTGTTTTTAGATAATGGGCCTCATTACAAGTTTGCCGGTACAGTAACAACGGTACCGGTAAGCTTGCCGGCAACGTTGTTACCGTACCGGCAAACTACGAGTTCTGCTCGTTGGTGCCTTTGCGCCCGGCAGGTCTGACCTGGCGGGTGTACCAGCACCCGCAAGCAGAGCATGTCGGATGCACCGGCACCATTCACAAATGGTGCTGGTGCATCAGGCCTCCCCATTCCCATTGAGCCCTGTTGTGCTCATATGGGAATGGGGAATAATGCATTCTGGCGCATGTCAATGGGGGAATACAGGGTCCGCCAGGATTGTAATAGCCCTGTAATCCCCCATTGCCGGGCACCAGAAAAATTCACAGGTTTGGCAGCAGCCTGCCGGTTTTACCGGCAAGGCTACCGCCAAACTTGTCATGAGGACCAATGTGTGAATTTTGGACATTGCTCTCTTTTCTTCAGTTTCTGTCCAGTCTTCCGGCCATATTGTTTTCTTTACAAGCATAGGGTTTCTACACAGAACTTTCTTTAACGTACCAAGATAAGAATGGTAAGCGACACACTCTGTTTTCCAATTCTTGACTGCCCATTCGTCTACCAGATCTTCTCTTTTTTTAAGTATTTCGAATTGTGGAGGACAGTCTTCTATAATAAGTTTCCTAAATAATGTTATTTTATTCCACATGATTTTGGAGTAAAGTGAATTCAATCCTAGCTCATGGCGGAATATTTGCACTAATTTAAGATTTTTCTAGAAATAGCTCTCACACTGGTCCCACATTTCTTTTCTTAAAGCACTATTTGTTTCGGCGCCGTAGATGATCATGGCGTTACCTTTTGAAGTATTTCAAGATTGGAGTTAGAGGGAATTTACCAAAACGTTTATTCATGGCTAACCCTTGCACTGTCAATTGATGTAATTTCTTTCTCACATTCTCGATCCAAGGTCTTTCACTTTTAATGATGACACCCAGGTATTTCTGGACACGGACCGGGCAAAGCCTCTGTTTGTCTAGCATCCATAAATGTTTCTTTTTCTTTTGTTTGTCTCCATATACCATCATTTTAGACTTCGAGGCATTGATCTTTGGGACATTTTTGTCAATGCATTTTTGTAGGATGGATAGTTTCCTCTACATATTAAAAATGCAAATTATTAAAGTTAAAGTTAATTTTAAAGTTAGCTTTAATAGGGGGCATGCAATGCACGAGCAGAATATGACACACACCACACACTCTTATGACACACCCTCTAATAGCACACTCCTACAAGTGCTCCTATGACACGCGCTGATACAACACACACTCATATAATACATGTTCCTATAACACGTGCAGGTACTACTCACGAGCCTACTACACATAACATGTGGACATACAACACCCGCTCTTATGACACATGCTGCTATTGCATGTGCCTTTACTACACACACAACATGCATTCCTACAACATGCACTCCTACAACACATGTTCCTATGACACACACTCTTACAACACATACTCCTACAACACGGGCAGCTACAACATGTGCTGCAAACATGTATGCCGAGCGTAGGAGTTTTACAGTTTGTATATTACAAAATTAACATATCCTGTAAACTCACATCCAAGGCAAGTCAGGGCTAAATTCTATGTCAGTTTTAAGGAGATGGAATAAATGTACACTTTTCATACAAACTGTACCAAGAGGCATATGAGTTTCACAGTTCATTCATTGCGCAGCTTACATCTAAAAATTCACATCAGTCAGGGCTGACTTTGATTTTAGTTTTCAGGGGATGCAATAAATGTGCATTTTTTATACCAGCTGCAACTTACATCTTTTAAAAACTGACATTACAAATTGGGGGAAGTCATATCCGCCTCACATACTTATTCAAAACGCACATTAAAGTTAAAGTTGACTTCAATGAGAGTTTTCATGTGTATGGGAGGCAAACAATTCATGAGCAGATTGGAGGTACATTTTATATTATATCCCAACACATACATTTGTGATTTAACATTGTGTATATGAACTCTAATAACACAAACCCTGACTATGAACCATCTTACAGTTCTCCTATGACACACGGTTATATAACACACACCCCTACAACATGTGCTCCTACGACAAGCACTTCGATGACATGTGCTCCTACAACACATGGTACTATGACACACTGTTATAAAACATGATCCTATGATGCATGCACATGTGACATGAGCTATTACTCACACTCTTACGTCACACACTGTTATCACACTCACTCCTGACATGCTCCTACAATACGTACGCCTACAACATGTGCACATATCACACCTGCACCTCCAACACATGCACCTACAACATGTAGACGTACAACATGTGAACGTATGGCATGTGGTTGTATAACACATTCTCATAAGGTTCATGCTTCCATAACACGCCATCTATATACACTCTTATAACACACACTTTTATGACAAATGCTCCAACAACACACACTCCTACAACACACACTCCTACAACACATGCTCCTATAACACATGCTCCTACAGCACATGCTTCTACAATACACACAACACACAATCTTATGACTTATGCTCCTACAACGCAGGCACTTACCATACACACTCTTATGATGCATACACTTATGCCACACACTGTCAAACAACATGCACATATGCCACACAAACACTTATACTACCCAAACACAGACTAGTATTACAAGAAACACTCAGGATCAATAAGCACGTAACTATAAAAAAGGTTTGCATTATTTAAAAAAATGTTTTTTACAAACAACAAAAACATAAAGTTTTCAAATATCAGTAGTAAAAACATTAAGTTAAGAACATAATAAACATAATTAATACATTGCATACATATTATATTAAAATCAAATATCATGGTAACTTTAACTCACCCACACACTTAAAAGCATACAATAGTACCATAAAATTATACAAATTTCACATAAAAACAAGTAATTGTACAAAATATAAAATTGTTCTAAACTAGATTAAATTTGTACCTATAATAAATGTTAAAAGAAAGTATACAATATTTGTGTAATACGAAATTACTACATAAGACACATAAGCATTCAAGTGTCATACTTTACACATAGAACGCTATTAATTAACAAGGTGCCTGTTATTATTGTGAATACATATAATTTACTACACAATAAACATATTATAAAAAGAAAACATACACTAAACAACTGAATACGTATTTAAATATCATGTACAGTTAAAGCTTAGTAACATTTACTTCTACAAATAACAATATATATAAACCATTACTAGTCATTACACTATGCATAAGCAATATAAACTTAATATATGTGCTAAATTAAATTCTTTAAATAGTGCAAACTGTAAATACTAACAAAAGCAGCACAAATGTAATACACATTAAAAACAAAGACATGAAAACTGTTTAACATTTTTATTAAAAACCAATATTCACACAACACAATACATTCTTTTCCCACCTCCCCTGCCCACTCTTTACGATGTGTCTTAACAAGACTCAGGCGGCCATTTTACTGCGCCTTACCATACCTTTATTGTGCCTTCCCATACCTATTATTGCCTTAATCATGTCCTCCACAAAAAACGCACCCTGTCCCACCGTGGACAGAAGCAGCAGGCTTCGAGCTAGATTACCCCGCCTTTATGAGCCTATATGCTACAACAACAAGGCGCCTAACCCTCAACATAAACCTTCCTCATGGCACCCTAAGGTATGTCCCAACATAACTATACCTTGCAATAATACCACTCAACCTAAACTCATCCCAATAACAATCCAGAATATACCTAACACAACTATACTATCCGAAGCCTTGATCAACGCCAGGTCCCTAGAGGCCCACGCCACTGAAATAGCTGATACCTTATCCTCTGACAACCTTGACCTCCTGGCAGTCACCAAATCATGGCTGCACGAAGCAGCAGGTCCAGCACTCTCTCTAGCAATCCCTGGAAACTATCAAATAATCAGAATGGACAGACCTAATAGTAGAGGAGGCGGTCTGGCCATTATAGCAAAAAGCAACCTCGCCCTAAGACTACTAGCTGAACCACCTCTCAAATCATGCAAACTCCTCACAGCCAAATTGCCACACCTTCACCATCTACCTAATATATAGGCCACCTGGCCCCATTGGAACCTTTGAGGAGGATCTATCTAGCCTCTTAGCCAATAACATAAAATAAACCTCTCAAATCCTACTACTAGGCAACTTAAATCTAGGATTTAATGACCCTGATGACAAATCAGCCCAAGCTATAGCCACCATGCTAGCTGAACACGGCCTAACCCAAATAGTTCTCACCCCTACCCACAACAAAGGAAGGACTCTGGACTGGGTCGCCACCTTGAACTGTGATACCACCATCACCAAAACCACCCCTCAACATTGGACAGACCATTACATTATCTCTTAATAAGCAAATCACTAAAGAGAAAACCATGGCTCCACCCTGAGCCACTAGAGCA
Source organism: Ambystoma mexicanum (assembly GCF_040938575.1). Classification (NCBI taxonomy): domain Eukaryota; kingdom Metazoa; phylum Chordata; class Amphibia; order Caudata; family Ambystomatidae; genus Ambystoma; species Ambystoma mexicanum. The sequence goes on along the minus strand of NC_090927.1, from coordinate 98,753,786 downwards.
AAAATAACATAACTCCTGACAATCTCCTGCCTCTACTGATACCAATCATTAATGCTCTTCCTGATAACCTGCACCCTGAGCGCCTGGTAGAAAGCTACAATAACACTATGAAGACAGCATTAGACATTATTGCCCCTCTAAAACTTCAAAAAGGTAAACAACAAGCATACCTAAATGCCTGGTTCACCCCACACCTAAAAGAATTAAAAATGCAAAAAAGGAAACTAGAAACTAAATTGCGCCACAGCCCAACTGAAGAGAACAAACTAAAACTTAAACTCTTCGCTAATAACTACAAAAGAGAAATCCGACGCAAAAAAAAATCTCTTTAATGAAATCATTTGCAATTCCAGTTCTAACAGCTGGGAATTATTTGCTATCCTAAGGGAGCTGGAATCCCCCAGACCCCCACCTGACAACATAGCCGAAGATAAACAATGGCACACCAGCGTCCAAAACGCTCTAACAAATAAAATCAAAACTCTCCAAACTAAAATCTCCTTGAAAAAAGACTCCCTAACCACCAACGAGTCACCTCTCAGCACCCATGATAGGACAACTAACCCACCAGGCCCGGATCCTTTCAAATTCGCCAAAATCTCCATTCTGGAAACAGAAAGGATTATCGCATCCCTCAAACCATCCAACTGTAAAGACGATAGCTGCCCATCCCAGCTAATTAAGGATGCTGCCAGGGACTTAGCCCCCTTCATATCCAAATTGATTAACGCATCCTTCTCCTCCAACACCATCCCAAGCAATCTAAAAGAGTCTTGGGTTCGGCCTCTCCTCAAGAAGCAAACCCTAGACCCCGCCATTCCCACCAATTACAGGCCTATCACCACGATACCGTTCCCACTAAAGATAATAGACAGAGTAGCATACCTACAAATTCAGCAATATCTTGAAACCAATGAACTCCTAGGTGTCCGCCAATCAGGATTCAGACCGCAGAACGGTACAGAGACAGCCTTAATTGATCTTAAAACACAGATCGACGAGCTCAATGACAAAGGGAACACCGCTATGCTACTCCTCCTTGATCTGTCGGCAGCCTTTGACCTGGTGGATCACACGCTCCTGTGCGAACACCTGGCTTCGGGTGCCCACTTTTCAAATGAGGCCATAGCCTGGATCCAGTCATTCCTGGACAACCGCACAATGAGAGTCTTCTCCACAATGGCATCAACAGACCCCATTAAAATAACTTGCAGTGTACCCCAAGGTTCCTGCGTCTCGCCAACTCTGTACAACATCTTTACCAATCCCCTATTTGACAGACTAGGTGTCACATACACTAATTTCGCTGATGACACTCTGATCCTAATACCCCTTTCGGGCAATTTCGACTCTGATACGTCCTTGGTAAACAAAATACACCTCATCATTCAGGCATGGATGGCCATGCATGGCCTATGCCTGAATGATGACAAAACCGAAATCCTGCTCCTCGGCTCCGACGCCAACCTAAAAAACTCAACTCCAACTACTCGGCATTTAATATTGATGGCAATATTATTAAAGTCGCCAAAACAGTGAAAACATTGGGTTTTCACCTTGACTCAGCCTTGACACTAAAGAAACAAGTGAACTCACTAGCATCCTCTACTGCCTACACGTGCAAGCTTATCAGGGCAAGTAGAACCTTCCTCACCCAAGCCAGCTGCATCATCATCGCTAAAGCCCTAATACTCTCCAAACTTGACTATTGCAATGCCTTGTATTTGGGAGCCAATAAATACATCACCGACAAACTTCAAACATTGCAAAACAACGCCCTTAGAACTGCCCTAAACTTACCCTCCAAGCAACACATTTCCAATAAAAGAAGAGAATACAAATGGCTCAAAATCTGTGACAGAATCTCACTTAAAACGGCATCACTCCCCTTCAAATGTCTACAACGCCGCCCCCCCCCACCTGGCAGCTAGAATAGAAAGAAAAACCTCAATCCACCCCACCAGAAACTCTCCCACTCAACATTAGAACAGACCAATCCTACTATAGTTTTAGGCGGAATACTCTCACATGGCTACGCTCTGACGACCACCAAGATTAACCATGCCTCTATTACACCAACAGATCCTACTCAACCTGACTGTGTATATGTATATTTTTTAACTGATTTGCTGAAATGTAATTTGCTGACTGTGTATATGTACATTTTTTAGCTGATTTGCCGAAATGTAATTTGCTGACTGTATATATGTATTTTTTTTTACTGATTTGCCGAATTGTAATATTTTATATTTATAGTGCCCCTTACCCTGTAACTAAGCTTTTAAGTACTCATATTTTCCTGTTCTCTGTTGCGCCCTGTTACCTTTGGGTTTTGCGCGCAATACAAAATCAATAAACAAGCAAACAAACAAACAAACAAACAAACATTACTTTCACTGTAAAGCATTTTAGAGCAAAAACAAAATATTGGGAAACAAGAACAGGTTGAGTTAAGGTTACCATGATATTTGATTTTAATATATATTCTTTTTTTAATGTATTTATAAAGTTTACGTTGTTACTTTAACATTATTTTTTCTTATGTTTTCAGTCTTAAAATGTTTGTTCTTTTAACCTTAACTCTTTTGTAATATTGTTGTTTTCAAAATATATTAGTTAAGGATTAGGATTTCAAGAGGTAAAGTAATAGTTTACAGCGATGCATTTAAAGGTGCACAAACGATGTAAGACCCTATACCTTTATTTTACCCATCCGAACTAGAAAATCTCAGGGAAAGCCTACACAACCGTTTTCACAGTTGTCGGGGGGAAATTCTGCCGGGGTCGGCCGGGCCGTCCGCAGACCTCCGGGCAGGGAGGCCCCAACTCCTCCCGTATATCCCAAAAGAGATAGAGTATGAGACACGCACAAGAAGCAAGGTGACTCTGCTGTTTATTAAACACAAACGGCAGGGATGGGTCAAGGATCATACGCGTCTGACCTGACACACACACAATCGTGGGGCTCGCAGGCCCTTTTTACTGTAGTATGACGCGCTACTTGCGTCACTTCGAAAGTTAACAAAAAAACCTATCGCCACTCTTAATTGGTTGCTCGAGTGGTAGAGTTAGTATAGCATACGTATAGAGAATAATATGAGTGGACCAGGGTTAGTCAGGTGATATATCTGGGATGTCCCTACAATTAGATACATGAGAATTGTTACATGAAGACCCCTAATGATTGGTTAATATTAATGGCGTCAGTGATAAGAGCCCGATGTTCTGATTGCTGCGCCCGTGAGCTTCCCAGCCTGGGACCATCGCTGTTCCCAGCTCTCGGTGTACCTGCAATTTGCAACAATGTTTCACTATGGGTACATGCAGACAATGTGAAGACTTATTCATGAGCTGGACGGCCGACTACTCCCACTGTCGCAGATGTCCATTGATCCTTTCAAGTGTATCTGCCAGTGTCTTGTAACGAGGGATCCAGACGCCTCCTTCCTCCTGGGCTTGGCATCTTGTCAGGTTCGGCTTGGTCACGTGAGGTGGGACCGTGTTTGAGGCAGAATTCTGCACAATTAATATTGTTTTTCCACTGTGTGCCTGGTTTAATTTGCAGGTGCGACTTTAATGTTGGTGCACGGCGTGCGAGGTTGCAACATCGTGCCCTTGATGATCTGCTTTTGGAATGTGGGTTTGCAACATTACGACCTTGGCTGTCTGCTTTCGCCAAGCTCATTCTGCAGGATCAGCAACCTGACTCTTGTTCTGTTAATGTCCACGGGAGCTCTTGCTTGCGGCCTACTTAGGCCTGGTGTATAAGTGGAACCGTTTGGTTGCACAGGCGCTTTAGGTTATAGTCTCATATTGTCTTATGACCAGTATCGTGTCTTCGTTATAATTCTCATTATGGCACCTAGATTTAGATGAAGCGTAAGCAAGCTCTTTTAGATGAGTTCATGGTGCGTCTTGCGTTTCTGCATTTTGAGAGCCTATTTGGAAAATAATAAAGATGCACATCCGTGAGTATGTCTGTCGCCTACGTCATAGCACTGAGTATATGCTTCATGTAAATTGGTGCAGGAGTGTCCAGTGTGTATATTGGCACAGGTGTGCTATCCGTTAGCTAGGTTGTCATGGCATCTCTAACGATTTATAGGTTTTAGTCTAGTTGATCCATGCCGCAGGCATCGGCATGGGCAGGGCGGGCTGCTGGGCAGGCAGATGGACACATCCGTATGTTCCTGTACCAGGGTATTTGGTCGTCTGGTAAATGGGCAAACTCTTCTCGTGGCGGGTGCTTGGGCTGTGAACCTTTAGGCCAGGCGCAAGAGGGGGAAGATGGGAGCCTGTTTTTCCATTTTCCCACTTCAGTCCCCCCTCTGGTCGACTTGTCGACCACAAACATATCCTTTTCGTTATCTCCTCTTACTCTCCATATTTTAGTTATTCCTCCTAAATGTCCATAATGGTTAACATGATCTTCAAATGACCAATACATATATTCACAGGTTCCTCCAGGAGTACAGTATACCCATTTCCCTATGTAACTCCTGGGGTTTCTTGGGTTCTCGACCTTCACCGATGGTGGGTCCAGGTGGTTGGTAATGATCTGGTTGCGCAATTTCTCTCTCTCTTGTATGATTATGCCTGTGTGTTGGCCATCATCTGCTGGCATCAGTGGGTGCATACCGACCATTTCAAGCAACTCGTCAGTGGTACGTGCCTTCCGGGCTTTCCAAAATCTTATTATGATCAGTGTAGCTCCAGCAAGAATAATACAACCAACTATAATTTTCAGTCCATCTGACAGCCAAGATGGCATCCATGACCATAATAGCGAAAACCAGCTCTCATCCTTTTTCACACCTTTACTTTCATCCACCATTTTGGAGTGCAACTGGGCCAGTTGTGAAACTGCTTCTGTCAGTGTACCGTTGTCAGCATCGTTGGCAGGAATGAATGTGCAGCATGATTGTCCTATCTTTGCACAAACTCCTCCTTCCATGGCAGTGAGGAGGTCCAATACATATCTGTTCTGCAGTGCTACCATCCTTATTGCTCGCAGCTCTTCTTTTATCGCGTTGAATCCATTTACTGTAGAATTGATGGTCATCATAAGTTCCCATCTAGTTATCTGGAGCCATTTTGCGTTTGCGTAAGCCTGTAGTCCCGGATGGATTATTGAGGAGAAGAACATTGCTGCTCTGCTGAATAGTCTGTGTTCTGGCGGGATTGAAGTGAGTGCCGTTTCCGATCTTCCCCATAGGTAATTTCCTGTCAGAGGTTCTCCTTGTCTTTTCCGTCTATTTAGGACAGTATCATTGCCGCTGGTCCTGTTTCCTGGCTCCTCCTGAGGTGGTACAGATCTCTTATCTCTCTTGTCACCTTCATCCATTTTGGGAAAGTTCGCCACATTCACATGCTTCTGGGGTACCACTAGTGATGGTACATTGACGTGCACCATCGTGCATACACCATTCCACAGAGGGGGCAGTGTGTGATATGCCTTTTCTCCACAGGCCCAGTAATGGTCCATTATCACTGCTGTTCCTGCTCCCCCCTCAGGTAACTCCATCACGCTTCCACAATTGGTGTTGTATCCTACGTCCACCTCTCCTTTATGTTGGTAGCATACTTTAGGCGCAGTCAGCGGCAGTATTGTTATCGTGTCTGCATCCGTTTCTATCCATGTGAGCATAGGCACGTATTTGATCCAAGTCGTCCAACATCTGTGGTTGTGTGCATCGATAGTTGAAATAGTTTCTTTTGTTACCATGTTGCTGCCAACCACTCCTATCTCCCATTTGTTGTCCAAGTACACTTTCCCCGTTATCGTCACCAGTGGCCACTCCCAGCATCCTAGTTTACCAGGAACTTCAGTGGCGTACCAATCACATGATAAATACTGCAGTGTTACTTTATTTGTTTCTCCTTTTGCAGGACCACTTGTTATGTATCTGAATGCTTCAGCATGTAAACTGCTCTTGTGGTAACTCAAATAAGTCTTGAGGAAGTTGTTTTCGTATGGGTATGAGTCTCGTGTTTTCCACGTCATATGCACCACTGTCCCTTGAAATCTTCCTTTCGTTTGGAATAGTGCCAAGTATATTATGCATCGTGCTGTTTTTTCGTCTATTTCTGTGGCAACAAATGTCTGAGAAGCGCTCATGGCGTATGGTATTAATGAGCAAACGTAGCAGCTGTCTTCTGTTGTCTGCTTACCAATGCGGGTCATGTGTTGATACCATATGTTGTTTGAGACGTGTGCTGAATCTTGTATGTAATTGTCAATACCTTTATTATCTGAGTATGTGCTGCGTTGAACTCTATTTTGCTTGTGCGCAATTTTACTAATATCACCTGACGTAACACCTGTTGCAGCTGGGGATGGGGGTGTGTTAGGTTTGGGTACAGCAATAATATTGATAGCACAGCTGTACTGCCATACAGAGGCAGCTACAAACCCGGTGATTACCGAAATCCCTATTACTTTTATTACATATGCTAATTTCACCGGCATTTTGCTCTTACCTTGCTGCAGTCCGGCAGCGTATTCTGGCGACATTACAGTTGCCCGCCTGAAAATTCTCAATATGCTGGTTATTAAATGTTAGTTGTTGTTTTTTAAGCTCTCCCTATCAAATAATCATTCAGTGCCCAGGCGAAGAGCTGTTCCCACGCTAATCTAAGCGATCTATCTCTTAGGGCAGGCAAGTATGGGTGGAGGTGAGGCATCGAGTATTCTATGGCCAAAAGGAACGCTGTGTAGTAGACACGTACCCTTTTCCTTTTCAGGTACGTTGGCCTTTTTATTTCATATACAAATTGGTGTGACAATTCTTCTGGGTAATTATCGTCTGAGGGTACCATCTACTCCTGGGCAGTGAATTTGTTAGTTATCTACTTTCTTAGCAGTACAATAATACGCAGTTCCTGCATGTGCTAGAGAAAAGAAAAGAGAGCATTCACGTGTTTACATGTGTATTTGTGTAAGGCAATGTCCTTCAGTTCAGTTACTACTGTAATGGGGACAGGGGTCAGTGGATGATGGGCAGGGGGTTTTTGGGCTCAACTGGTGGGCGTGGCTTTTACTCTTTGAGCGTGTGATCATGGGGCGGGCTGTATGGGGATCACCCCTTTCTTCTTCAGTTATTGTCTCTGGGGAGTCTGGGGAGTGACAAGGTATGGGAATACTTGGGCCGCTGGCTGTGGTAGAACTTTCTTCTTCCGTTGTCGATGTTGTTGCTGTTCTCTCAATGGACCTGTCGGTGGCGCTGGGGCGGGTCTGTTGTTTGTAGATCTTTACGTCGTGTAGGTGGTTCCAGGCACGCTTGTCCTGTAGCTTTACTGCTCTTGTTGATACCTCCTCTACCAGATGGGGACCAGTAAAGCGTGGGCTATTCCATTTCCTATTGAAGTTGCGAAGTAGTACGTGGTCACCTTTAGCAATTTTACACAGTCCTTCCTTTTCCAGTTCTTTATCCGCGTCTTCTTGTTGGCTTCTATTAGACCCGCCCCGTGTGCGCTCGAGCTGTTGAGACACAAACACTACACTAGTAATCAAAGAAGACACATATTGGTACATTTCATCACCCAGAACACTAGCTGTGCTTTCGTGGTCGGTAAATGCTCTTGACGTTGGCGTTAGGGGAAGGCGCATTTGACGTCCGGTAACCACCTCATGGGGAGTGAGGTGGTGGTCGGACCCTGGCCTATTCCTTAGCTCAAATAAAGCTAATGGAAGACAATATAACCAAATCCTCTTTGTTGTTTGTTGTATCTTTGCAATTGCCTCCTTTAATAGGCCATTCAGGCGTTCACATATACCGTTGGCCTGTGGGTGGTATGCACATGCAAATTTATGTTGAATGTTCAGCAGTGATGTAATGTGCTGAAACATCTCGTTTGCGAAATCTGGGCCATTGTCTGACCTTAACACCTCGCACACTCCCCACCTGGGGAAGACCTCCCTCACTAGGAATTTGGCTGCTCTAAATGCATCTGGGTGTGAACAGGGCCCTGCCTCAATCCACCTAGAAAATGGGCATACTACTACAATCATATACCTATTTCCTTGACATATATTGATCATATCAACATAGTCAATATGGAGATGCCGGAAAGGTCCCTCTGGCCGGGGTATAGTACCTCTTATCACCTTTAGAGTGTGGCCGGCCGTAAACTGTTGACATGTGAGACAATTACTGATAAAATTTGACACATGCGAATTTAACTCGGGGCAGAACCAGTCTTCCCTAATTCGTGCTGCAATTACTTCCTTGCCTGTGTGGGCTGGATGATGTAGTTGGTTCAGGGCGGTGTTCAAAAGTGCCAATGGCATTACAACCTTTCCAGTGCCACCCTGGCGCCATATTGCGTCGGTTGGTGACATTGTACACCCTCTTTTTACCCATATTTCTTTTTCGGCCATTGGTGCAGCCGCTTGTAACTCCATAATCTGTGTGGCTGGGAGATGGGTGTACCCTTCTCTTATCAACATCTCCTTAGCCATTCCCCTCCCTCTCCCTCTCTGTGACTCTGGGGGGTTCCATATCTCACCAAAGTATGCAGCATACTTCGCATGTGCGTCCGCTGCTGCGTTTCCCTTCGAGACGTGGTCTTCACCATTGGTGTGTGCGGTGCATTTCACTAAAGCTAATTCTTGGGGGTCATTAATTATTTCAATTAGTTCAGCCAATAAGAGGGCATGTTGCACTGGAGTGCCATCAGCTGTCCTAAACCCTCTTCTTCTCCATTTTGACAGCCCTGAGTGGACAGTGGATGTAACATATGCGCTGTCGGAATATATGGTCACCCGTTTGTCAAAGCTTTCCTTCAACGCCAAGATCAGTGCGACCAGTTCAGCTGCTTGAGCGGAGTAATGCTGTGGTAATTGTACACATTTCATTGCCACACACACCGGTACCTCCATCATTTTTACCACTGCAGCCCCAGTTCTCCTCACACCATCCCTCTGATCGATAGTTGATGACCCATCAATAAACAAGAGCTCACCCCCCTCTAGTGCGTTTTCCTCAACTTTTCTAGTACATGAGTACATTTCAGTTATTTGTGTACAGTCATGGGCATAATCTCCCTCCTCAATTACTTCTGCTAGGAACCTTGCAGGGTTGACCGTGCTGCATCTAACAATTGATAGTTCGGCTCTGGATAAAATGATCTCATAACCTGATGCTCTTTGCGTGGTTAGGGTGGATTTAGGTTTATTTAATATCGCAAAAAGTGCATGTTCCACAAATAGTGTAGTCGGGCACCCCATGGTGATTGCTGATGCTTTTTCCACTGCAAAAGCAGCTGCGGCGAGACTTTGTTCGCAGGGGAAGTGGCCTAACATTACAGGATCTAAGTGGCCACTGTAAAATGCTACTGGTTTGTAGCCCATGCTTGTTTTCTGAGCCAACACTGCTTTCATTACTGCTGAGTCGCAATGTGAAAATATAAAAAATTGCCGCTCATAGTCTGGGGATGCCAGAACTGGAGCAGTTGATATCGCATCTTTTAATTCATCAAAAGCTTCTTTCATTTCCATCGTCCACCCCAGTTTTTTCTCCCCTTTATTAGCTTCCCGTAACGCCTCAAGCAGAGGTCCTATGTACGAACTGTAATCAAATACCCAAGCTCTACAGTAGTTGCAGAGCCCCAGGAACTGCTGCAGTTCCCTTACAGTTTGTGGCATTGGAGTGGTCGATATAGCTTGTGCTCTTTGTGGTGCGATCTTTCTTCCAAGTTGGGATATAAGCTGACCAATGTAAAGTACCTGTTCTTGACAGTACTGTATTTTCTCCATGTCTACCTTGTAACCTTTGTCAGCCAATATTGTCAACATCTTTAATGAGTCCTCTCTGCATGTTTTTTCGTTTTTACTGCAAATTATTATATCATCCACATACTGCAACACCGTGCTTTCTACTTCAATGTTACCCAAATCCATCTGTATTACTCTATTGAAAATTGAAGGTGATTCACAATACCCTTGTGGCAATCTGGTGTGTTTCCACTTAGTGTTTCTGTAAGTGAAGCTCGTCAGATCTTGTGAGTCTGGGTGTAATGGTATTGAGAAAAAAGCATTTTTAAGGTCGATCACTGTAAATCGTGATGCTTCTGCTGGAATGCCACACAATATTGTGGCCGGGTTTGCAGCTACGGGATATTCCGCTTCTACTATGTTGTTCAAGGGCCTGAGATCCTGTATGAAGCGCCAAGACCCCCCTTTAGCCTTGCGCACTGGGTACACAGCCGTGTTACATGGTGATTCTGAGGGGACCAATATACCATTATTTATAAGGGCCGTTATGGTTTCATATATGCCCTCATCTGCCTCTTTTGATAGTGGGTACTGTTTTACTCTGGGGAGTATTGCACCTTTTTTCAATTTTATTTTTACTCCCCCTATACTTTTTATGCAGCCCACGTCATAGGGGCCAGTAGTCCATAATGATTTGGGTACTTTTGACATATCGTCCTTAAAGAAAGGGACTGGGGTGCATGCGGGTGCCTCAAGTGCCATTGCAATTTTCTGTGCTACTTGTTTGTAGGTCACTCTTAGCCATATTTCCACACTCATCATAAACACCATTTCACCTTCCTCCTTTACATCTGAAAACAGCTCCTCATCTGACACTTGGGTGAGCCTACATCCTTCTGCTAATGCTATCACTGCCCTCCATGCTCTTCCTTCTCTGTCTTGGGCATGTACAGCAATATAATCAGCTGTTGCAATAATGCTCTCAATATCCATTGAAACCACCTTCCCTTCTGGTTCATTAACAGGTGTTTCTGGTCTGAACAGATATGCTGCTGGCCTCCTCCATATTTTCCCTTCTATCCCTGGCATCCATGCAATTGCCATGTCCGTTCCATACTGGAAGAGCTCACCATCTACTGGCTCCGCCCTAATCGCTGTCTGTCCACAGTATGCTTGCATAATCTGTCGTGCCGTGAGCATGTTAATCCCCGGAGTAGAGCAAATTATGCCGTCCTCAGTAAAGGAGATCGTCATATTCAACCTGTTCATTATATCTCTCCCCAGTATGTTTACTGGTGAAGCACTATAATATAAAAGTGGAACTGACAGATCGTAATCTCCAATAGATGAGGGAATGTTATCAGTAAAGGGAACCAACCCTCTAGCTCCAGAGAATCCTTGGGTGTTCATGGTCTCGCCTGACATCTTAAATTTACCTTCCTTTATGCAAGACCGGGTCACCCCGGTGTCAACAAGGAATGATAATTTTTTGTCACCTATTGTTACCTCTATGCGTGGTTCCTCCGCACTATTAGGTGTTACTGACAGGATGGGACACACCAAGGCCGTCTGTGGGCTGTCCTATTGGGGGTACAACGACTGGCCATTTCCGGTATAAGGGTTATGTCCCAAAACCATCACCCTACCCAGTTGTGTTTGTGGTGTTTGGGGTTGTTGTGTCATCGCTACCTGTTGTTGTGGCAGTGTTTGGGGCTGTTGTTGTGTTAATTGTTGTTGTTGTTCATTTCCTTGTTGCAACATTTGCTGTTGTGGTATGCCCTGCTGTACCTGTGAGGGCCTTGATTGTCCCTGATCACTCCATGATGGTGTTCCTGGTCTAACTCTACACGTGCGTGACATGTGCCCCAATAGTCCACAGCTCCAACACACCGGTGGTTCCCTATTCTGCCATGGAAAGCTCCCTGTGTTGTCCTGGTATACTGGTTGCCCTGTGGGGTAGGAATTTCTAAATCCTCCCACCTGCGGTTGGGTGCCATATCCGTACCCTCTCCCTCTCACAATTCCTCCTCTCCCCCTGTTATAATTATAATACCCAGCTCCTGGCATTGGGTATCCTCCTCCTATGTTGGGCGTGTATGGTTGGAGTTGCGGCACCTGTTGTGTTGTAGTCTGTGAAGATAGTATTTGGGAGGAATCTTGTGCAGCCACTACTTGTGTGGGGCTTAGGGTCGTTGTTGTAGGTGTAGTTATTAATGCCCCTTCCATTGTGTATTTATTAAGCTTTTTCTGTACTAATTTAGCCTCTTCCGTTTTCCTGTCCTCTTCCTTTTGTTTCATTTTTCCTTGCCATGTCCTACAATGATGCACTATAGTCAGTTGTATTTCGGGCCATGGTTTTGCTTCCATTCCCACTACTTTCTTTAGTTGTTTCTGAACTCCTTCTGGGAGCCCTTGTACCAGTATATGGTAAAATATTGCTGGTGTTTTATCCCATTGTTCTCTAGTTTCCATGCGCCACTTCTCTTGGATTTCCTGGATATAATCAACAGGATCTTCGTTCTCATGCATCTTGCGGGATGTAATTGCTCCTATATCTGATGTGTCTGGGTACTGTACCCTTAGTGCCTGCCATAGTGCATGTCTGCAGTTTGCGAACGGGGCCCCATCGTGCGATGTATTTGTTATTGTTACCCCATGAAATCCCGCTCTCTTCCAGATGTCATCCGCTGCATCCCCTAATATTGATATTAAAAGGCCCTTTACATCTCCTACTGCTAGCTTCTGTCCTGCGGTGTGCTTTTCCATTTCATATATCCATTTACCCGCACCTCCACTTAATGATGGGAGCCTACATTTTATATTTTCTTTATCGGTATGCTTCCAAGGAACATACTGTGGTCTAACCCCACCTCTCTCCAACAGTGGCATTAAATTATGTTTTGTTTCACCCTTTGTGTTCCATAATATTGATTCCTCACACCCTTCCTCCTCTTCTCTTTCTTCCACATTTTCACTTTCGTTTGTATTTCCCCTGCTCATACCTCTTTCTTCTCCATCTTTTCCCCTTCTTCCATCTTCCTCTGTATTTAATGTGGGCATGTGTATACCTCTTTCCTGCCTGCGACTAGGGAGGTCTCTAAGCCGCCATGTATAGGGTATCAGTTCGTCTGTGAAGGGAGCTAGTTTTATTTTGCGTAACGAACGTGAGGTGGTTGAACATGTAGGGTGCGATAGGGGAGGGCGTGATGGGGATGGGGATGTTGCGGCCTCATGTGCCTGTCTTTCCTCTATTCCTTTCTTTCCCTCCTCACTTCTCTCCATCTCATCCTTTCTCCTACTGATCCATGGTGAGTCTAGGTTGGTCCGGGTGATGTATAGTTTATCTAAGCTTTCCCTTTCACTGTTTCTTCCTTCATTTTCCGCTCCCTCTTCCTCACTACAAAAGCTAGTCATAAACGGCACCCCCCACTCGGTCTTTTTCCCCTTGATCGTTACTGTATGTAAATCTATTAGGTCCAGTTCTCCTCTTTCTCCTTTATCAACCGCTCCCCTTTGTGCTGATGTTGTTGCTACTTCTGTGTCATCATATACATCCCTCCATGCTCCACTCTCCTTTCCCCTTCATACCTTTCCTCCATCTCCTTACTATTTTCCTCCCTTTTCCTTTTCAATTCCTCCATCACTTCACTTCTCATCTGTTCTAATATTCTTTCATCCTCTTTCTTCCTTTCCCATTTCGCCCTTTCTTTTTCTACTATACTCTCCATCACCCTCCCTTCTTCGTATTTCTTAGTTGATTCTGATAGTAACCTCCTCCTCCATATTGCCATTTTTCTTTTTCTTTTTCTTCTTCTTCCCTTTTCTTTTCCCGCAGTACTACTCTTGATACCCTTTCTGCGGCTGCTTTTACCCTGTCAGCTTCTCTCCTTTGCTCCTCAGTTCGTTCCCTTATTTTTTCCAATTCGTTCTTACCTTCTCTCCTTTTCCTCACTCTCTCTTTCTCCTCCCTCTCAAGCTGCTTGATCAATTCATTCTGTTCATCCCTTAATTTTGCTAATCGTTCCTCCAAAACCTCTTCTTTTTGTCTTAACAGCTCTTCCCCCCTCAATTCACTCTCTCTGGCATTATCCTTGTCTGTTTTCTTTACTACCTCCTTCTCTTCTCCTGTTAATGAACCTCGTAATTTTAAAAATATCTGTGCAGCTACCCATTCATCATTTCCTATTTCCACAGTCTGGTCTTCTCCAGTCCTCCCCTCCCCTGCTGGCATTTTCCTGTGAGCCACATATGGTGGAGGGCTGTATACCGGGTTCGAGTATCCCTCAGCCGCCCTTAACTGTCCTCTTTCTATTTCTCCTAATTCTCTTAAAGGGTACAACCCCCCTCCCTCTGTTTTTTCTCCCGTTGCTATGGGTATATCATTGCCCGGTTCCTTTTTTATTTCATCTGCTTTATTATTCTTTTCTTCTCCCTTACCTCTGTTTCCCGTGTTCTTTGGGTCCTCATTCCCCTGTGTCCCATCCTCTCCTTCCTCCTTAATCTCTGTTTCTTCTGGTATTTCCCCCATGGTGAATATTCCATTTGGTCCTGGTCGGGACCCCTGGAACATCCTCCATAAGTTAAACACCTCCACGTGGTTTGCCAACTTCTTCCCTTTATATGTATTGTGCAGATGGTTTAATAGTGAATGCTGGGCATATGGATCAAAGCTACCGTTAGGCGGCCACGGTGTTAGCATTTTGTTATCCGTCCCCTGGGTCCATTCTATGCTACACTTAATCAGTTTCTCCCTATGGGGTGGCAGTGTTGTGCATATGTATTGTAGTGGCGTGGTGAGGGTGTTCCCCCACCCTCCCAATCCTGTTCCGTATGACATAGTAGCGCTCCACTTGCTACCCTCCCCTAATCTGGTATCAGTTTATCCCACTAGTAGTTTACAATATACAGCCTTATATCGTTACCAGGCCCCGTAAGTTTGGGGGCTTGCGATAGTCCGCTTAAGGAAAATTATAAAAATATAGTATGTTACATCTGTAGATTTTCCTCTACCTTTCTTCCTTTATACAACACCCTTACGGCCCCCTGCGGCCAAGGCGTACGTAGCCCCCTGCGGCTGCGTACCCTTTATTGCGTTCTTATACAGTCGTCCTGTTTTCACGTACTCCTCCCACTTCTACACCTGCCGTGGCCGGCGTTCTCCGTGCGCAGCCACGTTCCCCGTTTCGCCTTTCCTTGATCAACTCGTTTACCGTTTATCTCCGTTTCCACTCCCTTACCACAGTTCTCTTCCCCACCACTCTCAAAACGAAGATGCCTCGTGCTTGTGATATCCTATGAAAACCCTACTGGTGACGTCACCGATCTCGTAGAGCTACTGGTAAGTTCTTCATATATTCTTTAAATCCAAAATACACCTGCAATATACCCCCGTTAACCCCACAGCTGTCTTCCTGTCACTCCTGGAACAAGCTAATCAAATCAACAATATAATCGGACTGCGCACGCTGCGTCGCCTCGCGTGTGATACGCCCCTCGACAGGAGGGCTTAACCAGCCAATTATCTTCCGTATTGGGCAACTAACTAGCTACCGCCTACAGGGAAACGTCATCTACCTATTGAGTGTCTTGCTCGAACAATAGGGATCCTCATCTACTCATTGACCAATAAATGCCAAATCGTAGGAAATCACACACACACCCTTACACGTAGTCGCGACCTAGGCCAATCAGTGTCTACGAGCGGCCGCACGTGATGTTTTCGTGCTCCGCCCCCTTCTCTCGCGTGACGTAGTCAACTGCTCTCGCGCTTGTTCAACTACCATTCATTCTATTTCTAACACTAAATTCTCAAACCTTCGCCGTTCACCTGTGCAACACCTCCCACCTCCCGTATTTAATTCCTCCCCCCTCCCTCACAATTTCACATTGTTTGTTGTGCGTGGCATGCTCACCAAGTTCTCTTGATGCGGGGCCGCTCGACTACGTGCACCCCTCCAAGCGGCTCGCCACCTCCCCTCGTCTGGACCACGTCTGGACACTCGCCAACCGCGGGCGGGATACTTCTCAACCGGCTCCCGAGGGCCAATATCCGGATTGCGCTGTCCGGTCTTCTCGCAGTTCCACGATGGTCCTGTAGTCCTAAGAAGGGGGTGACGGCAGAGGGGGCCACGCCGCCGGGCCTCCTCGCAACATGAGTGTTCGGAAAAAATAAAATTGCCGATCTTAAACAGATCTCAGCAGTGCCTCCAACTTGTCGGGGGGAAATTCTGCCGGGGTCGGCCGGGCCGTCCGCAGACCTCCGGGCAGGGAGGCCCCAACTCCTCCCGTATATCCCAAAAGAGATAGAGTATGAGACACGCACAAGAAGCAAGGTGACTCTGCTGTTTATTAAACACAAACGGCAGGGATGGGTCAAGGATCATACGCGTCTGACCTGACACACACACAATCGTGGGGCTCGCAGGCCCTTTTTACTGTAGTATGACGCGCTACTTGCGTCACTTCGAAAGTTAACAAAAAAACCTATCGCCACTCTTAATTGGTTGCTCGAGTGGTAGAGTTAGTATAGCATACGTATAGAGAATAATATGAGTGGACCAGGGTTAGTCAGGTGATATATCTGGGATGTCCCTACAATTAGATATATGAGAATTGTTACATGAAGACTCCTAATGATTGGTTAATATTAATGGCGTCAGTGATAAGAGCCCGATGTTCTGATTGGTGCGCCCGTGAGCTTCCCAGCCTGGGACCATCGCTGTTCCCAGCTCTCGGTGTACCTGCAATTTGCAACAATGTTTCACTATGGGTACATGCAGACAATGTGAAGACTTATTCATGAGCTGGATGGCCGACTACTCCCACTGTCGCAGATGTCCATTGATCCTTTCAAGTGTATCTGCCAGTGTCTTGTAACGAGGGATCCAGACGCCTCCTTCCTCCTGGGCTTGGCATCTTGTCAGGTTCGGCTTGGTCACGTGAGGTGGGACCGTGTTTGAGGCAGAATTCTGCACAATTAATATTGTTTTTCCACTGTGTTCCTGGTTTAATTTGCAGGTGCGACTTTAATGTTGGTGCACGGCGTGCGAGGTTGCAACATCGTGCCCTTGATGGTCTGCTTTTGGAATGTGGGTTTGCAACATTACGACCTTGGCTGTCTGCTTTCGCCAAGCTCATTCTGCAGGATCAGCAACCTGACTCTTGTTCTGTTAATGTCCACGGGAGCTCTTGCTTGCGGCCTACTTAGGCCTGGTGTATAAGTGGAACCGTTTGGTTGCACAGGCGCTTTAGGTTATAGTCTCATATTGTCTTATGACCAGTATCGTGTCTTCGTTATAATTCTCATTATGGCACCTAGGTTTAGACGAAGCGTAAGCAAGCTCTTTAGATGAGTTCATGGTGCGTCTTGCGTTTCTGCATTTTGAGAGCCTATGTGGAAAATAATAAAGATGCACGTCCATGAGTATGTCTGTCGCCTACGTCATAGCACTGAGTATATTCTTCGTGTAAATTGGTGCGGGAGTGTCCAGTGTGTATATTGGCACAGGTGTGCTATCCGTTAGCTAGGTCGTCATGGCATCTCTAACGACTTATAGGTTTTAGTCTAGTTGATCCATGCCGCAGGCATCGGCATGGGCAGGGCGGGCTGCTGGGCAGGCAGATGGACACATCCGTATGTTCCTGTACCAGGGTATTTGGTCGTCTGGTAAATGGGCAAACTCTTCTCGTGGCGGGTGCTTGGGCCGTGAACCTTTAGGCCAGGCGCGAGAGGGGGAAGATGGGAGCCTGTTTTTCCATTTTCGCACTTCACAGTGAAAGAAAATGCAATATAATGTATTGTCATCTGCTAAGTTTTTATTGCACACAGAATGCAATGTTGATCTTCCCTCCCATTTATTATCACCCCCATTCATGCCTCTTAAAGGACCCTGGTCCTTCCCCAGGCAGCCATGTGCCTCGGCCAACAACCTCTAATTTACCTCATTGTAATGCTTTCTAGACACAACCCTAAACCTCATGGGGAGCTGCAATTCTCTGTGCCTTGACGTGCAGAGCTGGAAAGCCTTTGAACAGCTGATGTGTGTGGGATGCTTGGAATGTTATTGAGTACTGGAATTCTCTTCAAGCTTGGAGTCTTGGCTGTCAATACAGCCAAAAATAAGAAGTGCGGGTACTGAAAACACTGGTGCTGGGACATAAAAACAGTCCACAGTGAAAGTCTTCATATGCTGCTATGACATCACAGCAGACATGGCATCCACTGTTGCTCTGCCTATGCGCAGTGAGGCCACCATTATTGGCAGAAGGGCGTTATATGAGACCACTTTAAAATGCATTATCTAAATGTAGAAAGGGCTGTGTGGTAGGGTGCTGTATTCTTTAGAAAGCAAGTGAATTTAGGCGCACTTGGTTAAGAATGTTATCTTACACCAGAACAGCTACAATGAATCCACTGCCATTCAAACATACATTTTTGCAGGTAGAATTGCATGTTTTAAATCACCTTAATGTGACAAATATTCAGACACTGAAAAATTGCAATTAACCCATGACGTATAGAGCAAGCAGAAATGACATTTTGAAATCACCTTAATGTGACAAATATTCAGACAATGAAAAGTTGCAATTAACCCATGACGTATAGAGCAAGCAGGAATGACATTTTGAAATCACCTTAATGTGGCAAAGTATTAGTTTACCACTGGACATACGCTCATCTCCATAAATGCCAGAAAAGAGGTGTGCCCGGTACCTCCTACCCAACATATATTTTCTGTACCCATAGTCTTTTTCATGCAGGCTTCCAGCATTAAGCTTGTAAGCCAACCTTCATAATGAAGAAAGATCTCTCTGTGAGGAAGTCGCTCCCATCACACTGCGCAGGCTGGTTATTATGTGTGTGCTTTTCTTGATGCCGAATCGCAGAAGGAAGATGGAATTCTGGGTGTAGGACCCTAGAAAAGCCCCCCGTTAACTAATGACAATGTATAAAACAAAAGGCGCAAATCTGTGTGGGCAGGGTGGGCATGGAAGAGAAAAAAGTGGTACACAATGCATTAACTCCACAAAGTGCTCCACATTGTCCCACAAAGTGCCCTCCTAGACCCCCCACATCTCAAATGTGCAGGCCCTTTCTGGGATTGGCCTATTGCTCTACCAGCCAGTCTGAGGCTGTCTGTGGGGTAACAGGGAGAGCCTCCAGACCCCCACACACATGGTGCGTGTGGTTGATTTTATCGCAGTTTTTCCATTTCTCTTTTCCCGCCATTTAATCCGCCTTCTGTGTCCTTCCTCTCCTTTCTGCACCGCTGCCAATACCCAACAGAATGGTTGCCTTCTCCCAAAGCTCAGCGTTTTATATAAGCCACCCAGGCGTGAGGTGTTCCCCGGAATGCAGGGCACCTCTGGGGCCTCTGATAGGTCGCAGTCTTCCAAGTGAACTACTTCAAAGTGCAGGATAGACCATGTAGGTTCCCCATTGGCACTGAAGCAACGGGGCCCCAACTCCAGCACAGGGCAGAGGACCCCGTACTGGGGCATCATTTATTGATCTCAAAACAATAAAAGGCTCATCCGGGCTCGACGGGATTTGAACCTCTGGCCTAGGTACATAGGCTTCATTGATGAACTCCCTCAGCCATCCTACCAGCTCTGTGTCAGGTGTTCTGCACAGGGCGAGGCCTGGCACGTCTGACTCAGTCCTTCATACATCTAAAGCGGGAATAAATGAGTACTAAGACTCTTGGGTGAGTCCTGGCGGTGCTGACTTAGTCCTTCGTCAATATTAAGGGGAAATGAATGAGTACCAAGGATCTTAAGAGAGTCTCGGCTGTCCTGACTCAGTCCTTCCTCATTATTAAGGGGGAATTAATGAGTACCAAGGATCTTGGGTGAGTACCGGCTGTGCTGACTCAGTCCTTTGTCGTTCTTAAGGGGGAATGAATGAGTACAAAGGATCTTGGGCGAGTCCTGGCTGTGCTGACTCAGTCCTTCGTCTTGCTTAAGGGGGAATGAATGAGTACCAAGGATCTTGGGTGCGTCCCAGATGTGCTGACTTGGTCCTTCATCGTTCTAAAGGAGAAATGAATGAGTACCAAGGATCTTGGGTGAGTCCCGGCTGTGCTGACTCAGTCCTTTGTCGTTCTTAAGGGTGAATGAATGAGTACAAAGGATCTTCGGCGAGTCTTGGATGTGCTGACTCAGTCCTTCGTCGTTCTTAAGGAGAAATAAATGAGTACCAAGGATTTTGGGAGAGTCCCAGCTGTGCTGACTCAGTCCTTCATCGTGCTTAAGGGGGAATAAATGTGTAGCAAGGAGCTTGGGCGAGTCCCATCTGTGCTGACTCAGTCCTATGTCATTCATAAAGGGGGCTGAATGAGTACCAAGGATCTTGAGCAACTCTCGGCTGTGCTGACCAGTCCTTCATCGTTACTAAGGGGGAATGAATGAGTAGGAAGGATCTTGGGTGCGTCCCGGATGTGCTGACGCGGTCCATCGTTGTTCTTAAGGGGGAATGAATGAGTACAAAGGATCTTGGGCACATACCGGCTGTGCCGACACAGCCGTCGTTCTTAGGGGGAAATACATGAGTGGTAAGGATTTGGAAAGTGATACTGAAAACACAAAAAACAAATGTGTGATGAGATTTCTAATAATTAAGGCTCCCAGTTTTCCATTTTTGCTGATTTATACAGATAAATATAGACGGAAATGAATCCATTGCTGTAATAAACAAAGCCCCTTGGACATCTTGGGTAAGTTCCAGTAGTCCGCTTTATTCCATGTTACACAAAGTCCCTTTAAGGTGGTACAGTATGAACCACTGGGTCCCATCACCCAGGATGGGGCCCTCCGACTCACAACCAGTGGAACTTTCACTACAGGCCTTCCTACACTCACAGCCGGAGGGACTAATCCGCACAAAGACGCTGCTGGGAGTGATCTCATGGGCATGCTGGAGAGATAAGGAGCAGCTCCCACTGCCATCGCTTTCCGGCTGCACAGCAGCAGTGAGGGGTGGTTGCGAGAAGGAGCTCTGTCATCCCTGGGTGTTATGGGGACGGCTGGTAGGAGTCGTGCCACGGCCAGTGCGGCGAGTACACCAGAGTAGTTCCAGAAGAGAATGGGTTGTGAAGGTGCACTCAGATTCAGTTCTAGTCAATCATATAGTGCTCAATTTCATTTATATGGTGCTCCTTGCTAAGTCTGTGGCCGCATTTAGCTCCATGAGCATCCCGACAAACAGAGTAGTGGCACCAGCACAACATAGCGCGGGGAGCCAGGTAGGAACCCAACAGTGGAACCCTATATTCATGGTTAATATAAACAATCAGTTGAGAACGATGAATACTGAAAGATATCCATAATTATTCCACAGTGAGGTGACGACACTTCCAAGTGACGACTTAGAGAAAGAAATTCACCGGCAACTGCACATTTAGCAGTAGAAACCTGGTGAGTGGAGCATAAAAGACCAAAACTTCAACCATCATATGTTATACTGATCTTGACCCTCATGTGGGGCACAGCGCCTTATAAAGCGACTTGTCCTCCAGGGGTTCATCCTTGAACACATCTTAGAGATATGAAATTGTCTAAATGACCCCCCAGTAATGAAGTGCCCTTTTCTATATAGAATGGACACGTGACCACACCGAGTGTGCCGCTCCAGAGAACAAACAAAAGACGAAATCTCTTTTAAACAAAATCTGAGCTTCAACACAGAGCTCACAGCAAAATCCGAAGGTTAGTGCGATAGAGTCTGGAGAATCTGTGACATAATATGGAAGTTATAAATAGACAAGGATGATGCAAAAGTACAGAGTCTGGAGAATCTGTGACATAATATGGAAGTTATAAATAGACAAGGATGATGCAAAAGTACAGAGTCTGGAGAATCTGTGACATAATATGGAAGTTATAAATAGACAAGGATGATGCAAAAGTGCAGTAACGGATATAGTTGACTTTAATAATTTATTTTTAGAAAAATTCCCAAATGTCAGATATCCACATCTGAAGAAGGGCTCAAGGAAGCCCGAAACGCGTAATGAATGATAGGATGTGTCCATAAAAGAACAATCCCAGGAGGATAGCTCAGGGGCAACGCGCTCGCCTTGGAAGCAAGATGACACGGAGCAACACAGGTTCGATCCCTGGGTTTGCGCTTAGAAAGCTCTGGGTATTAAGCGCGTTATAAATAACCTATCATATATAATCAATATAACCATAGCACCTGCATGAGATCCTATCAGGATAGCTGC
The DNA here is from genome assembly GCF_040938575.1 of Ambystoma mexicanum. Classification (NCBI taxonomy): domain Eukaryota; kingdom Metazoa; phylum Chordata; class Amphibia; order Caudata; family Ambystomatidae; genus Ambystoma; species Ambystoma mexicanum. The sequence continues at coordinate 98,731,847 of NC_090927.1, read as the reverse complement.
CAAAACCTAGAATCTACATAAATGAATTGTTACTATATTATGTAGAAAATCTATGTTGCATTAAAATCAGGAAAGTTTTGTACTTTTTGTTGAATTGGAAGACAAAACAGTGTAATGAATATGAATGTGAACATTAATATGTTAATTATGAGACTGTAAATGATGAATTGACAGTCTTGTATATACTCTTGTTCTAAAGCCCTTTAAGGGCAGGCGTACGTTTCCCTCAGCGTATGATATGATATGGTATTTGTAACGCGCCTCTACACAGGTGTTTCATGAGGAAGCAGTGCAGCTACTTCACCCGCGGAACAGAGAGACGGGAAATGCAGAGGCATTGTTGAGCGCAATGCTGTGCAGTGAACCTACTGTGGCTAGAATTGTACGGTAGAAGAATGCGAAAGGGCAGCCTTAGGTTTCACAACGCTCACCGGTGTTCGCCCGATTTCGGAGGTGATACAAGTCTACACGGTTAAGCTGAGGTTCATAGGACAGCCGCGGGCCATAAGTAACTTAAGGTACTACTTGCAGATGGTCAGGAATTTTGTCTGAGTAATGGAAAGTCATAGCATCCAGCAGAAAGACGGGACAGCCTGTGGAGATCAGTCCTTCTACATCCTTTTTGGTGTGTTGATGATAAGCTGTGAGGATCGCACGGCGTATGCCCTTTTCTTTTGTCGTTGATATAAAAAGGGCTAAAGGTTTATGGGTGGTTAGAGGGGCTTGTGTACTTTTAATGTATTTGTGGTTTAGATCTGCCAATGATGTAGTTGAGCACGGGTAATGTGTTTACGAGTGACATGTACAGGTAGTATTGTGTGTCTGGTAGCAGTTGGCACAGTAAGTGAGGATGCTGGGGTGATGTGGAATTTTGCCATTCTACAAGTTATGATGAGGATTTTGGGTTATAACATAACAAGCTTGAGAAATTTGAGCTATAAGTTGGGGGCTGCGACATGGACTTATAGATTGCTAGTTGCAACATGGTCGGTTAGGTTGCCCGCTGCAACATGGACTCATAGATTGCTAGTTGCAACATGGTCGGTTAGGTTGCCCGCTGCAACATGGTCGGTTAGGTTGCCCGCTGCAACATGGTCGGTTAGGTTGCCCGCTGCAACATGGACTCATAGATTGCTAGTTGCAACATGGTCGGTTAGGTTGCCCGCTGCAACATGGTCGGTTAGGTTGCCCGCTGCAACATGGACTTGTCGAATTTATCCCCCACAGTGTCGAATGTAGTGTTTCTGCTGAAGGGAAGGTACATTGGGAAATGTTTGGTGTTATGAGAAAATGCAAGGGACTGACGCATTTTAAGAATGCACAGGTAAAGAGCTGTGTTCAGCTATGAACTTTTGCATTGTGTTCATCGCATTTAAAAGATGACCTAGGCTTTTGTAAAAATAAAAAGTAAAGAGTTTGGGTAGGGTGACGTGTTTAGCAAATTTCGGATTAAAAAACGTTAAGTGTGAGTATAGTATGGAGTGGGACCTCTCCTCCGATGTGAGGAGTGGTCAGTGGTAATTGAGGACCACGCCTTATGGTAACGGCTGGGTTTTAATAGAAGGGAGCAATGGGTCAGGAGCATAGGTGAATAAGGGGGGGGGGGCGTCTTCCGATTTCACGTGATTAGTCGATAGAGTATGGGCAGAAAGGGTGGGACACCTTCTGTAAGAGTGAGTGGTTGTTGTTGGAGGCACAGCCAGTGTGTTAAGGGGGGCGCCCTCCGGCATTATTTTGAGTTGCACCTCTCACAAAAAAGTTGCCACGTAAGACTGTTCTCGGTATGTTTTAATTTTGTGGATTTGTGTGTGTGAAGAAGGGTGATGTGTTGTATTGTGCTTGGTGTGAATGCAGGTGCTTAGGGATGCATGAGAGAATGTTGGTGGGCCTGAGAGAATGTTTGGCTGTGAGTATAGGAAGGCCTGTAGTGAAGGTTCCACTGGTTGTGAGTCGGAGGGCCCCACCCTGGGTGATGGGACCCAGTGGTTCACACTGTACCACCTTAAAGGGACTTTGTGTAACATGGAATAAAGCGGACTACTGGAACTTACCCAAGATGTCCAAGGAGCTTGGGCGTGTGCTTTGATAAAACTGGTTTGTGGCGTTCGCCAGATTCAAAAGCGCAATTTAACCGTGAACAGAAATACCGGTGCTCTGCTTGGCTTTTGGAAAAAGATTTGGAAATACGCCTATTGCTGGTACATTGGAGGTTTACAGGGCACAGGCCCTTTCAGTGACTCCCTGTGCTGCTGAGCTTTGGGGTGGCTGTGGGTCTAGCTCTTACAGTCAGCGAAAACAGATTCTTCCAAAGAATACCTGGCCTTCCATTGGGCACCTCAATCACTGCAGTTAATCTAGAGCTGGGACAGTTATGTATTGTCTCACATGCTTAATTCTGGATAAAATGGTGGACCTGCCCGGAAATGGGATGTTACAATAAGGCAATAAGCAATTTTTTAATCAACAATCGTCTGAAATCCTGGGCATGGTTAAAAAATGTAAAACCGGTGCTACCGATGATTCGGCTGAGTGGCCTTTGGCATTCTCCAGATACCATCATTCGAGAGAATCTGCAAACTGTAAAATCTGCTTATTGGGAGTGGCCCCTGCTGGACTCATAGTGCTCCAATGAACACAACAGTCTGCTCCAGTCGTACCTTCGAAATAAAAGCTCCCTTGGCCTGGAACGTTATCTCACCTGGTTTACCAGACCATTGGAAATATCATTGTATATTAAATTGCTTCTGGGGGATCTCCATTTGAAAGACTTTACTTAGAATTGGTTGCCTATCGAAGATGCTACTTGCCCAATTTGCAGGTGGGAGAAGGAGGACGTCTATCAGTTTTATGTTTTGTTGTCCCTGTTTGAGATGTAATATCTTGTACCTCTTTTCAAAACAAATAGTATCAATACCTCAAATGGTACTTTTCGGGTTTATGTAGTAGTTTCAAGTTATCTTGCAAACACCTGGAGACATCGTCAAAGAGCCATTGCAAATTAGCTCTTAACCACATTTCATCACCTTTTATTCTCTTGAATGAATTGTTAAATGTTAGATGTGTACAAAAAATAAATGCTTTTTTTAATCTTCTTTTATTCGAATTAAGTTAGTTTTTATTGTTGCAACAAGTATGGATTGTTTTTGGTAATGTCTACTGTTTTTATGGTTCATTGTTAACGGAAATAAAGCTATATATGAAGATGACATAGGAAGATGCACTATTCAATTATAATTTCTTAGAAGATTACAAACTAAGGGGTTCAACTCTGAGTCGGTGCAATTTTTTAATACCAATGAAGAAAGTTACCCGCTCCGCCAGTGGTATTTCTGAAATCCACCGCACTCAATGTTTACCACCAACAGAGGTGGCATTCCTGGAATACCCCCAGTGCTATTTCAGAAAAATCACCTCTGATGGCGGGAATGTAAAAGATGTTCTTTTCAGCCATTTTCAGCATCAATGTGAAGGGAGAAATGAATTACGTCCAGTAGTGGCTCACATCACTACTGTTGATTTTCTTTATGCACAAAAGGGTAAACACTGCCCCATTATGCATTATATGGGTACGGTGGTGAAGGAGGTAATCAGAGATGCCCACCTGTTTACCGTCTCAACATGGCCCTTTGTAGAAACATGTTTCCCTCTACTGAAGGGGAGCACCTGTGCTCCCATTCTCTACAGTAAAAGAAAGATTTAAAGAATGTGGGACCTGTTTGGATTTTTTTCCCTTCACCTTTGAGGAAGAAGTCAAAATAGGTGTTTTTTCTTCAAAAGGTCTACCTAAAATACCACCACCAGCATTCCCATGAAATGCCACTGATGGTATTTGATCAAATCTGAATTGGGTGGAGGGTAAAATCAATGTTATTTCCCAAATACTGACGATTTTACTGTTACCCGCCCAATTCTGGATGACCTCCTAAGTCTGTGATCGTCTTTCCTTGGGACTCATTCCAAGTTTAGTGATGCGGGAAAAAGTGGTGGTAATTCACTTTTCCTGCCCAGACAAATTATAATTCTTGGCAGATTTATCGCAGACAGAATTACTGTGTGATAAAATCTGCCGATTTTTGAAGGAAAGGTTGCAGATTCATTTCCAGCTTGTAGCTCCACTTTCCCTCCAAAATTCAGCAGATTTACTGCACAGTAATTCTGCCACCTGTAAATCTGCCAGAAATCCCCAAGGAGTGCCATCAATTCCACAAATAGGGAATTAACATTACTTGTAATCTCGTAGAAACTCCATGGGACCAAGTGGTGGTATTGGTAATTGAGTTTGGTGGTATTCCAGCACATTTACTGCCGAATACCAACAAACACATAATAACAGTTGTCCAGAACACTCTTCTATTATGTGACCAACAAAAGACACACATGCAAATGAATGCCAGATTCAGATAAATAGATACAAAGTCACATGAGCATAGATGCATCCCTCCACCTATACTTTACACTGTCACAAATACATTGAAACACTTTACCGCAGTTACAGAAACTGAAACGCACACACACACTCCACCTTATTTAAAAACCCACATGAATATAATGAACTCCTCTGGCTCCCTCTCTATCATCAGGCCCAAGGAGTATTCCCCTTGCAGCTCTCTCTGCTTCCATGAGTTGAAAAATGCACCTGGCTTTCCAAGAAATGTCCACTTGGGAGCTCAAAAGAAGCCACATCTCCTCTCTGTCGTCTAGTCGACATTGTCAAAGTGCAGGCCTCACAGCCCCAATTACCAGCAAAACGCCGACCACAGCCTCTTGTCGTGTTTGTCAGAGTCTGAATGGCAAATCAAGGTGGTCTACTGTCTAACTTAAGCCAGGGCAACGGAAGGTCGTTAGGTACAAGGAATGGGCTTGGTGTGAAGGGCAAATGAAGGGCGTGAGTGGCACACAATTGGTGACTGAGCAATTTGGGCAAGTGAAGGAGGTGCGTGCTAGGTAATGGAAGGGGACTGAGGTAATAGTTAAAGGAAGGCGCAAAAGGGTAACAGAGGTGTAGAGGAGCAGGTGGACACCTTCTCCCTGGTCGTCGCACTTTAACACCATCCCATTGGAATGACAGACAAAGAGACACAATTGGGAACCCATGCATGAATGCTTGCAATATTTCTGTACCAGGTTGAGTAAATGAGAGACAATATGCACGCAGGCAACCATTTAGAGTGTACCGGCAAGCTGGAATAATGGAGTGAAAATACCAAGAAGGATGACCTTTGCCGACCTGTCGAAATGCCGTCATGAACAGAATGGATGCTCGTTAAAAAAAAGTCTGATGACAGCCAAACAATGTCATGAAGAAGATGTAAGAACCGATGCTGAAACGATATGAAAATACGTAAGAAGGACGATGAAACTGAAGCACAAAGAGAAACATGTGCCCAAAGATACAGTAATCATGAAAATAAGGAAGAATGAAGTGGCTCACTGGTCAATAACTGTAAATACACTCAAAATACGTAAGAAGGACGATGAAACTGAAGCACAAAGAGAAACATGTGCCCAAAGATACAGTAATCATGAAAATAAGGAAGAATGAAGTGGCTCACTGGTCAATAACTGTAAATACACTCTAAATACGTAAGAAGGACGATGAAACTGAAGCACAAAGAGAAACATGTGCCCAAAGATACAGTAATCATGAAAATAAGGAAGAATGAAGTGGCTCACTGGTCAATAACTGTAAATACACTCAAAATACGTAAGAAGGACGATGAAACTGAAGCACAAAGAGAAACATGTGCCCAAAGATACAGTAATCATGAAAATAAGGAAGAATGAAGTGGCTCACTGGTCAATAACTGTAAATACACTCAAAATACGTAAGAAGGACGATGAAACTGAAGCACAAAGAGAAACATGTGCCCAAAGATACAGTAATCATGAAAATAAGGAAGAATGAAGTGGCTCACTGGTCAATAACTGTAAATACACTCTAACGCAAGGTAGCAAGAAGACATATACGCTTGTAGAGGAGGTCCCAAATATAGCCTGCACTCCAGCCGCCCATTTTGAAGTATCAAGAACGTTCACACCGAGATATGTGATGTATGATGAGCAAATAAACCAGCAGAGAACCGCGTTAGGGCTCTGCCCAGTGCCCATTAGAAGACCAATACCTATTGAAGTACCAATAACCACACAACCATGGACAGTAAGGCATCCATTGAGACAACCCTACCAGCAAATGACACGAAATAAAGATTGCTTAAACATTGTCCCAGAAGAAACCCAAAAGGCCTCAATTGAAGATGAATGGTGACGACACGAGGGCCCGGACAGACTCACAGATGAAAGAAACGACAACCAAAAGATGACACACAGAGATGAAACGCCATGAATAAGTAGAAGGAGAGACGATGTTGAAATATAAAGAACCTTAAACTGTAAAGCAGGATGAAGATATTCAACAAGCTAACGCCTGTACATATGCTTGTAACCGCAAGAAGCTGAGAAAACAGTGCAGCTTGCTGTGCTTAGTAGAAGAATAGAGCATCAAGCGCCAACTATATATCTACCTCAAAGAAGCACACTATATAAGTGCGAGTCCACTTTATACGAAAGCACAATTAACCCAGGTTACTAGGGGTCAAACAGGACAGGATTCACATTCCAGCTAAAACAAGAAAAGGCAGCGGAATCGAAACTCAGCAAGAAGCAGCACGTGCCTGGGAAATCGAGGTCAAACCAAGAGAGGGAGGCGGACAGTAGCTTCGGAGAATCAAAACTTAAGAACAGAGCAGCCTGCCCTGTGAAGGTCGCGATAAGGAGGCCCAGGCAGGTGGCATGCCGAAATAAGAATTAAATGCACAAATAGAAGGGAAACTAAGCAGATTCACGGTGTGCTAGCATGTGACCAGCCGAGTGAGAAGAGGCACCTACGCCTGGCTGTCTCCCAAACAGAAGATACCATAACGTTTCCTGACAAGAAGCTACAGTTATGAGGCCGACCGCAGCCAACTAATTGACACATAGCACTAAAGTACTGATTGATGGAAGGGAGGCTGGGTGAATCTTGGGGCATCCTGCATCTGGTTGACCATTCTGTGTGCTGCTAATTAAAGTGGAGATTTATGTATGGGGTTGAAGCCAACTCAATCACAATGGACCAAATAATCTAGGGTTCTATAGATAGTAGAACTAATGGGACGTTGTACTTTTAGTGATGTCCACCATAGTCATTTTTGAAGGAAGGGCTTAGACGCCTACCTGATAATGTTTATCCAATCCTCACACTCCGTTACCATATACAGATATAGCACCTATATTTAAGTTCCCTTTTCCAACCAACAGAACTGCATGATAAACTTTTGAGTGTTACACGTCAATGATGACGAATTTTGGGTATCACTGTTACTGTTTGAATGAAGTCATTGGAAGTTGAAGCGAGACGGGCTATCGCATCACTGTTGATTTCCATGTTTACCCGTTTTTTGTACTTGTCATTAAACTGACTCCCCTTTGCCAAACCATTGAGTTGTCCTTATTGATTGGTGTTGGAGTAAGAAATCCTACACTTCATCCACCTCAAGGCGCAGCTATCTCATCTTAAAGTACTTGGGAGCGAGCTCTGACTCTATGGGCCGGTCAGGGGTCACTCTCTCACGGGTACACTTGGTAGCAGAGGATGGCTGGTAACCATTGATTTTTGATTATTGATTAAAATAAGACACCTATTGACCGTCGACATAAAGTACCTCTAGGTCTTTGGCAATATCACAAGTCCTTTGCCATTCGGCTGAGTAGACTGTGAAGCTTCCCATAGACAATGGTAGTTTAACCCAAGACTGCAGTCGGGGCCTGAAGGGACCCGTTTTCCAAACACATCCCTTCCCATTCCTACGGGCAGCTGATCAGGCGAAAATCTGAAGGTGGCGGTAACGAAGGCGGTGATCCCGAGGGTCCAGAGACGAACAATGAGAACGGTGAGTGAAGAAAAAATTGAGTGCTTTGGCAAACAGTGTACGCCTTAAGAACAAGTAAAGGGAAAAGGTAACGGAGGGAGAAAAAAAAAAAAGAAAACAAAATAGTCAGAAGTAGAGAAGACTGTATATAAAAAAGGGGATAATGACTCAAGAATAATTGAATAAATAGAGGTTACCGGGGTGGACAGCCGAGAAGAGAGAGGTTACCAGGGCGGCCACCTGAGAAGTGAGAGGATTCGCCTTATTCCTGAGCTTTAATATAGCAGCCAGAAGAAACGTGTACCCAGAGTCCCGCGTAATGGTGAACAATGAGACTACCACAACATTTAAAGACGCCATAAAAGGGGTTTGTTTAGATGCCATGAAGGGGTAGTTATTAGAGGCAGAAATATCTGTGTCCAGCTGGTGTCTGTCTAGTCTGTCTTATATGTTGTGTTGTGACGTCATATGTGAAAAAATGTTTTGTTAAGAGAACTGATTAAACAATGTGTGTGAATCGATAGCTGAGACAGAATCGCACATGAATTGATGTTTTTGAGCAAATTGGTAATATAACATTTTTGGTGGAAAATTTGTATTGGAGCTTGCAGTGTTTGATGCTCGCTCATATTGTCACAAGGTGTTTGAACCACACAAAAGTATTAACAAGTATTATATAGGAGGAAAGGGAACAAATTTAAACATGGAAGACATAACTCCATTAGCACACCTATGCAAGCAGTTGCCAAAACATGCACCCAAGCTAAAGAAGTATAGCACCGAGTGGGTTAAGGGTACTGTCCACAAGATGTTTATGCCATGGCCAGAAAATGGGTCTTTATCTAAAGCCGTCTTGCAACATATGACAACATATTTGCATGCCACATATACAGGCAAGAAGCTAGAAAAACACCTTGCGGTTCTAAATCTTTGGAAGATGTATGAACAGACAAAGGAGGAAGAGCCGCCAGCAGCTTGGATACTAAATGTATGCACAGAGGGGGGTTGGACGCAGACTGCGCCACCTGCCCCGCCTGAAATGAGAACCAAAGAAGGTAAGGACGAGGGATTATACCGGTTAAGGGAGCTTAAAGTAGCCACGGGGTACAGCAACCTCGCATAATGAGTCACTTACATATAGTAGTGACGAAAATCAAGGGAAGGATAAGGACAAGAATCTTACATCCGCAGTCCCAAGGGACAAGGGGAAACGCAAGGATGAAAGAAAGGATCAGGCACAGACAAGTGCATCTCTCGACAAGGAGAGAGAGGGAAAGAAATGGAAAAGAAGTGAAGACAGAACTGATGAGATAGCATTTGCAAAAGAAGAATGGATGGGAGGACAAATCTTATTGAAACTTGATGGGAAAGGCAGTGATGACGTTCGACGAATGGAGAGGTTAGATGAGGCACCGAGAAAAGAGAAAGAGATGGAGTTAAGAGACGAAACGATAAGAAGGAAAGATAGACTAAGGCGAGAACAGCTATATCGCGAAGAGCAAGAAAAACAGCTCGATCGTAACCCGAGAGTAGCCTATGATCGAGACAGACAGAAACAGCAAAGGTTAGAAGAAGAGCAAAGGGTACGTCAAAAAAGGATAAGGAGACGAAGAGATGTGGAAATTCGAAGGGCAGATGAACCTAGAAATTAAAAGAGAAGGGAAGAAGATAGGGTCAGAGAAGAGGCGAGGAAGCGCAAAGAATTTGATGACGATATCGAATGTAAGCGAAGACAGAGGGCACGCGATCTCGAATATTTGTAGAGGGAGTTAAACAACCCAATCCAGTTGTAGACTGGGAAGACATTGAAGAATTCTTTCCTGCGTACGATTCAGTACCAGGCACGTTTCGGGCAAATATTGAAGAAGACGTCAACACCAGAAGCATCGGGGAAACGATTGATAGAGTATATGATGAAATGGGGCTAGAACAAATACCCCAAGGAGAGGGGGAGGACGAGCGCTTGGAATGCACTCAACTGTCTGACACTGAGGATGTCACCCGAAGTAGTGGAAGTAGGAAACTGTCCCTGGACAGATTAGAAATCAGTAGAAATGATAAAGACACAAGGAGTTGCGTGAATTGGGAACAAACCATGCCCGACTCCGAAGGGGAGGAGCACGAGGCAAATGAGGAAGGGAGACGGTGTGAAAGATGACTTTCAAGGGAAAGAGGGATACGATGGTCAGACACTAGCGAGTCCGCACCAATGGCATCAGAGTCAGCTGCACAATCTGACCAACATGAAGGAGTACCTCATGGTCAGAGGGGGTTTTCGTCACCGCCCTATGTAGACAGACTAAGGACATTGCCAGGTAGACGGCGATGCAGGAACATAACCCCTGCGACAGACAGGAGAACTATAAGAGAAGAGAAAGAGGGCTGCGCATTCCAATTTCCGCTACTAGAAAAAGGGGGAGCAAGACCACAATATATTCCATGGCCACACATGGATCGAGAAAACTTGAAAAACAAGCTTCCAATGCTGACATGGATGACGGAAAATGGATACATGAGTTAGAAAAAATGACAGGGGGAAACACGCTAGCTATAGGGAACATTCAGGATCTCCTGATCGCCATACTTGGTGAGAGAGCAGACGATGTGTGGACACGGGCAGGGTACCCTGGTGTGACCACAATTAACACCGCGCATGATGGAGCGCAATTTACCAATTGCAGAGCAGCAGTATGGAAAGCACTACGAGTACTTTACCCAGATACTCCCGATATGGGAGCTATAATGACTCGAAAAATGAAGGAGTCGGAGGATCTGTTAATTTATATCCAGAATTTCCAAGATGCGTGGGTGCTCGAAACGCATGAATCTTGGACGAAATCAATACCTGTGTTTTACCATATATTGTGCCAAGGGATGCCATAACCAGTGCAGAAACAACTCAAGAAATTGGTAGGAGTTGAGGCTAGGCCTTGGGCTGAAATACAGTTGACTATCGCACATTAGTGTGGACTATTGCAAGAAAAAAATTGTTAAAAGGAGGCAACTCGAAAGGGTGAGGAAGCGAAGCTGGTGCAAAAGAAATGATCAAAGTATGCTCTTGAGGGAGCCATGCTAAACTACGCAGCTGAACAGAGCATGCAGCAGGAGGCTTATCCACAACAGAATAACCAGAGTAACATAGGGTTTTACCCACGGGGAAGGGGATTTAGAGGAAGATGATGGCAGAGCAATCAGGGAGGTTTCCAAAATAATCAAGGAGGCTTTCAAAATGTGCAAAATGGTAACCCAGATATGTCAAATGGACAAATCATCCGACCACCACCAGTATGTTGGCTGTGCAGAATGACAGGGCATTTGGCTCGCACGTGCAGAAGTCAAGGCATGATGCAGAATGGCCAAGGAATGTGAACAGGCACAGTGAATCCACCTGCAGCCTCACAACAGGGCGTTGCACAGAATCACACGGTGCAGCAACAAGCGCCAGGATCGCAAAAAGGGGCGCAACCACAAAACATGGGGAATTTTCCACAAGGACAATCCCAATGGGCAGCACCACAACTACCACAGACCCAGAACCCTGGAAGGGGAAGAAACATTGGGAATGGGGAAAATTTGCAAGTGCACAGGGGGCCAAACCTATATATAAACTAGGACAGCTCACTGGGAACCCTGATCTGCTCTATCCTATCAGTGACACCAGACCCTCATAGGGAACCTCGGGTGGATGTCGTTATAGGGGGTAAAGAATATTCCTTCGTAGTGGATACGGGTGCAACATGCTCGTGCATACCTGAATGCAAGTTTTCCTTATCCAGCGAGGCCACAGATACTCAGAGTTTCACAGGAGCTCACAGTCGAGTTCCCTTTACAGAGTCACCATGTAATACAGCAGTTTATCCTCTCAAGAAATCAAAGGGGGGGTCTTGGCATTTAATTCAGGATTTACGAGCGATTTACGAGCGATAAACGATATTGTTGAAGCCGAGTTCCCTTTAGTCCCTAATCCTATCTACAACCTATCTACAATTCTATACAACATACCCGTCGAGGTAAAATATTTCACGGTGATTGACTTGAAAAATGCCTTTTACTCAATCCCGTGGCAACGTGACTCAGAAGATCTGATGTCATTCACGTTCAGACAAATGCGTCTGAAAAGCATGAGGCCGCCACACGGGTACTGTGAGTCTCCGTCTATTTTCAAAAGAGTCCTGCAGATGGACTTAAGCAATGTTGCATTAGAAAGTACCGTCTTGCAGAATGTGGATGACATCCTAATCTGCAGCACCATAGAAGAGCAATGCAGGCACGATTCTGTTCAGCTACTGACTATACTGGCTGAGAAAGGTTATAAGGTTGACAAGGACAAGTTACAATATTGTCAACAGGAAGTGCTGTACATAGGCCAGCTGATCTCACATGAAGGAAAGAAGTTGACCCAGGAAGGGCTGAAGCCATATTGAACATGGCTAAGCCATAGCAAATGCAGAGCTTTTTAGGCCTGTTCAACTATGTTAGGGCATGGGTTTTTGATTACAGCTCTTATACTAAGCCTTTACTTCATGCTCTAAAGAAGGCCCAGGTGACAAAGGAAAAGATTGAATGGTCTGAGACAATGGAGAAAGGGTTTACTGAACTTAAGAGAGCGATTTGCACAGCTCCAGTTCTCGGAATTCCCAATTATGCAGAGGAATTTTACCTGTTTTCGCACACAGATGGTAGCGTTATGATGGCAGTGCTCGCCCAAAGAACCTCGCTGGGGTACAAGCCCTTAGCATATTACAGTGGGAACCTGGACCCAGTAATGAAGGGCCACTTCCCATGCGAACAAAGTTTAGCTGCCGCTGCGTTTGCCATAGAAAAAGCGACAACCATTGTAATGGGATGTTCCATGACGTTATACGTCGAGCACTCATTATTTGCCATTTTAGCGAAACCAAAGGGCACATTGACATTTCAGTTTATGAAGTGATCATATCATATCAAACCCATCGATTAAATAGTCCGATGTAAGATAGTGAACCCAGCTATGTTAATAGCAGAGCCGGTCACTGAAGGAGAGCCGATACATGACTGCACGAATTATGAAGAATTCTATGATGAAATCCCCAGGGTAAATGGAAATGCTTTGGCAGGAGGAGAGATCATCTTTATTGACGGTTCTTCAAGGATCGACCAAAGTGACGGGCAAAAATACACAGGCATCGCTGTGATAAAACACATAGCAAATGGAGAATTTTGAGTACTTGTTAGTGCGCAAATACCATCTCACTACTCAGCACAGGCTGCAGAATTATTGGTGTTGATACTCGCCATTGAGAATCACGCAGACCAGGAAGTAACAGTGTATAGTGACTCTGCCTATGTGACGTGAAAAGTACATGCAGGCTTAGCGCGCTGGAAAGGAGGGGCTACCTCCGAGCAGATGGCAGGCCAGTGCAGCACGCAGCCTTATTGGACAGGCTGATAAAGGCACTACAGTTCCCAGTGGGCATAGCGGTCGTAAAATGCGCCGCCCACACGAAAAGGACAGATTTTGTCTCACGCGGAAATCACGCAGCAGGCACGGAAGCCAAGCGTATGGCATCAAAAAATGAGACAGTTATGGAAGTGGAAGTGGTGTGCACCCATGAAAGGATGATGGTAGCACAAACCACATCGGAAGCCTATAACGATCATGGGCAAACGCAACTAATGGAGCTCCAAGGGGAGGCACCACAGGAAGAGAAAAACTTGTGGAAACGTCGAGGGTGTTCTTTAAAACCCTCTGACAGCTTATGGTGACATAACAGCACTGGTAAACCAGTAATGCCTGTAGCCCTACTGAAAATTGTGCTGGAACAGTTGCATTACCCGACGCACATGACAAAAGAGAATCTAGCAGCAACGCTCGTGGAAGACTGTGACACCGAATTTATCTGAGCATGTTGCATTCTTTATGGTGAACTGCATAATCTGCCAGCAATTCACCACTGGGCACACATTGAAAGTAATGAGAGGAGTCATCCCCAGGCCAAATGGGCCTTTTCAGCACTTGCATGTCGATTACGTCGACATGATTCAAGTATGTAACGGGTACAGATATTTAATTGCCGTGGTCTGTCCATTCTCTAGATGGACAGAAGCAGGTCCATGTACACACCCAAACTCTACCTGTGCAGCCAGATTTCTAGTGAGGGAAGTGTTCCCCAGGTGGGGGGGGGGTGTGAAGTAATGAGATCAGATAATGGGGCTCATTTTGTAAATGCAATCTTTGAGCAGATTAGCTTGCTGCTTGGTATAAAGCACAGGTTCTCGTCTGCGTACCGTCCAGAAGTTAATGGGGTCTGTGAGAGGCTCAACGGCTTGTTAAAGGAAAGGATAGCCAAGTTGAAGTTTACTCTAAAGAAGGGATGGTTGCACTGCCTTCCACTGGCACTGTATGCTCTTCGGAACCAACCTGGCTCCGACCATCATCTTACGCCACACAAGATATTCACAGGAAGAAGAATGAGAACTGCTCTCACACCCTGAGATAGAACTGGATGTGACGCCCAGTCGACAGGAGAGATTCTAGGAACTGAAATGCAAAATTATTTGACCTGCATGGCATCTTGCCTTACTGTAATTTCAGACCAGCTGCAGTGACGACGAACAGGGTGCAATGGAGCGCAGAACACAGAAAGAGACACTACATCAGACACAGCTCAGGGTCTACGTGTTCCACTCATCTTCCCTGGAAACACCGTCTTGGTGAGCAATCACACAAGGAAAAAGTGGGACGAGCCAAGGTTCAACGGATCATTCACAGTTGAAGACGTCACTCCATCCGCAGTCAAGCTACAAGGAAGAAGAGCTTGGATCTTCCTGGGTGATATCAAGCCATACATCGGAGGAACCGCCCTGCCTGCACCCCACCGCAAAGTGACTACAGACAACGGGGAAGAACCACAGCACGTGCATATGAGCTCCATGACGAGGAAGAAGGACGCATGCCCAGCAAAGTAAAGACAAATAACTTTTGCAAATTGTGGCTTAACCTGGACACTTCCTCTAAGCAAAAAAGGGGATAAGGACATAAAAATTGACACTCTGTGCATCCTAGTTGCAGGGTGAAGAAGAAAATAGCACGTATAAGCCACAACATGTTTTGTTGACTTGAACTTTTGAACAAAGACACTCTCAAGCCGTGAGGAGAAAAAGACTATGACAAACTTTGATCAAGGATACGTACATTGGAAACAGATACAGCATCCTGATTCATCCAAAACCGAGACTTTGTTTGGAAGAACTTATGGTGTCCCACAGTAGAGACATCACAAAGGACGTGGTTATATATTTGAACATAGTGTTAAGATCTTACCCGTCACTGATAGGGAGGCTCACCAGTGTCACAGACTTTCTCCAAGATCCTGAAAATGAAAAACTAATAAGACAACTGCTTACTGTCATTGCTGAACAATGTATCGTACTACCTGAGTACAGTGAGAAGGAAACAAATGCTTCCACCACAGGCGGAAATAGATGAACTCATCAATCCACTTTTCTATTACATAATCGAAGACTGTCCATCTCTTGTCGGGAGAACAACTGATACATTGACATTCCTTAGAGATCCAGCAAACACTGAACATTTCAGCCATCTGTTAAATAAGATCAGTATTTTGGTCGCACTCCACATGACCGGAAAGTGCAAACATTGTTTACGTCAAGGAAAGAACATATAATCCTGAATCGCAACAAAGACTGGAAAAATGTCCCTGTCACCAGAAGACAGTAGATTGGTGCACAAAATCCTTTTTCGCCTAGTTACCGACTTTCCAGAATTGGTGGAGAGGCCTGTCGAGGTTGACGTCCTCACCTTCATCAGAGATCCAGCCAATATCGCATAAATGGGAATGCTCCTGCATGGAATAATACTCCAAGTAGAACTTTCCAACCATCAGAGAGATTACCTGAGGAGATTCTAAAGAGACTTTCGCTGAGGGACAGATTGAGGGAGCAAAGTCAAGAACCTTATTAGTTATATTTGTTGTCATTTTTCCCTATTTCTTCATACTGACCAGTGTCCAACATGTCTTCAGGGCTGAAGCAGATTCGAGGAGTGGACTGGGAACTCACACACTTTGAACATGCACAGTAAAGGTGACTCATCGAAGTATTATTGTAATCTATTTTTCCCATAGTTTAGCAAAGGAACTGTATCCTGTATTAAGAGACAATCGTCTCTTGCAAGAGGGGGGACACTTGTGAAGTACCTGACACTTTTGACACAAAACTCAGAGAACAAAGGTGAGTGGGGGAACAATAACATTGACATTTGGCGAATGATCGAGATGGGGGCCCACAGCAGTAACCTGGTCCTCCCACAAGCAGAAAGGCATCCCCGCTTCTCTGGAAGAAAATGCTGTCGCCTTACATATTGAACTATAATGTATTTATGCATTGTATTTATCATTATTTTACTGTCATTAACGATCAAAACTGCACTTTTTATTGGTGCACAAAGCGTTCCAATTTCAGTGCACCCACCTGATGATGTATGCATGATACCCACAAAAGCACCAAGACCTTATATAGTCATTCCAGTCCCGAGGAGATCTGAGGGTAAAGTAAATGAACTCGAAATGAACGTGATTAATAGTGTTATACACACACATAGGGTAACGAATGAGCAAAAAAGCTGGAGACAGGGTCAGCACGAAATGAATGAAGAAAAAGCACTGACAACTACACGCGCACACACACACTAAATGCACACGAACCACGCCAAGCGCCAATGACCAAAGAACCTCAAACGAAAGCAGTAGAGAAGATGAGACTACCTACCGCAAACACTTTCACAGGAGATAGTGAGAAAAAACAAGAAGAATTAAGAGGAAGGCCAACAGAAGCAGTCTTGTCAGAAGCCCTTAAGAAAACAGAAGCGGCCGCAGAAAAATTCTCTGCAAGGACACAAATGTTAGTAGACCTTCTATTCCTGCACCTGACCAGAGCAAGAAAACGAAAAGAGGAACTGAAGAACAAAACGACGGAGGCTGTATTACCCAGCACGCATATTCCAACACAGGGGACAAGTACCAGGCCTACAATACAACCACATACCGGACCAGTGCTAGGCTGGTTGGCATGGGCACTTGCACGCAGCAGAGAAAAAATGCACGAGGACCAGGAAAGAGCTACCAGACTCTTGTCCACGCAAATGGCGCAGATGAAGAAGCCTGCACCATGGACCAGCATACCTGAGAACCCTCCAGCAAGAAAAAGCCATACAGAGGCATTCAGAGATGTAGTTATAGCAAACTACAGGAAACACTAAGAATCGAGAGATGCTTACATGAAGATAATAATTAACTAAACGATTACCTGGACAGCACAGCACATCTAGGGAACAACATTTGGTACCAGCACATGAAAGAAGTTGGAAGATGAAATTCAGAAGGAGAATGCTTCGTTTGTGCACTTCTACCGTACAGCATGGGGAAATCCAAGATCTTCGTGGCTGTAGAAATTGATGTCCTGACAACACATTGTCTGTCACACGTAGCAATGTACAACACCAGAGGCCAGTTCATGGGAAGTGATGCCTCATTGATATGGGCAACTGAAACAGATTATCCAGATGAAGACGATTATGTTCAGGACATTAAGACAAGAAATAGAGCCCATACTAGGAATCACGTGATCATGTACGAGAGATATGAAATTAAAGGAGCAGGGATAAGATGGCAAATAAACCCAAGACTGAACGTCCAAGGAAAAACTCCAGAAGAAGGTCAAATTTGGAAAAACAGAGGACAAAAGCAGATTTAGGGAACAGTGCTTTCACCAAACGGATGGGAAGAAGGAGTCGTGATCTGTCGAGCATGGATGGTCCTTGGAGCCTGCAAAGAAGCCATAGCAAACTCACAGAGATTGTGCAAACCACTATGGCCAAAGCTTGCAAGATTACTGACATGGGTCGAAGACATGGGAGGACCCTTGTAGATAGTGCCACTAGAAAGCCCGAAATTGTGCTCCAGGAACAATGGCACAAGGGAAATGGGAGAAAATCAGAACTGTGGGCACATTTTTGAAGCTCCAGGAATGACTCATGGGAATGCAGTAATCATGGATCGTTATTGGGCATGTGGATCCAAAGCATACATCAAAGTGCCGAAAAACTGAGGAGGCATATGCACAATAGTGAAAGTCCACGTTCCAGAACAGATGCTCACCTGAGGAAAAGCAGATCTGTGGAACTGACAACTCGAGTGAAGAGAGAAAATTATTTCTCTGCCAAATCAGAAGAAGCATTTCATGCAATCCCATGTGAACACAGGCTGTTCAGCCTCACCTCATCAGTGTTCGCGACAATCCTCATGCCAAGATTCCAAGTTGGATCAAATAGTAAATGGTTGCAGATAACCAGATGGGAGTTACTGCAAACCATCACCTCGACAATAAACGGATTCAAAGCGATCAAGGAACAGTTAAGAGCCAGCCGACTGATGACTCTCCAGAACAGATATGTACTTGACATGATCACAGCTATCGATTGGGGAGTTTGCGCAAAAATTGCAGAATCATGTTGCACATTTATACCTTCTCATGACGAAGAAAATGGAACTTTAACAGAAGCCACAAGTATGCTGACAAACCTGCAGAACCAGATGATCAATGAAACTGACAAAGTTGATGATGACAGCTGGTTTGGATCACTGTTTTCATGGGTTCCACAATGGATGGCAGATGCATTCAAGTTCTTGGGAGCCCTGCTAGTAATGATATTATTAGGATTTTGCGTTATCAAGATAATAATCTTGCAATGCCAGAAAACTGCAAAGAAAGCCATTGGGATGAAGATCATGATTGATGTCAAACCAGGATGGAAGCCCAGAGATCTAAATGACGATGAAATAAGAGACGTTGTGAAGACAAGCGGGCATGCGCCAGAAGGTACGAAGTTTCTTTACCCCAGGAAACACAGAAATTATGAAGGAAAATGGATCTATTGTAGCCCAAATGGACAATGTCAGATAATGACATGGAAGAAGGACAAGCATGTAAAAACAGCAGGAAGCCTGAAAGGAGTGATAAAAATATGGACTCCAAAGAAACACTCTTTCAAACAATCATGTACAAACCCAGAAGATGAAGAAGAGATGGATACAGGAGAACCAAGTAAGATGAATCCAAAAGAGGAAGCAGAAGTGGTCGATAAACCGACCAGAGGGGGGGGAGTGTAGAGGACGTCCCAAATATAGCCTGCACTCCAGTCGCCCATTTTGAAGTACCAAGAACGTTCACACCGAGATATGTGATGTATGATGAGTAAATAAACCAGCAGAGCGTTAGGGCTCTGCACAGTGCCCATCAGAAGAGCAATACCTATTGAAGTACCAATAACCAGACAACCACGGACAGTAAGGTATCCATTGAGACAACCCTACCAGCAAATGACACAAAATGAAGATTGCTTAAACACTGTCCCAGAAGAAACCCAAAAGGCCTTAATTGAAGACGAATGGTTACGACACGAGGGCCCAGACAGACTCACAGATGAAAGAAACGACAACCAAAAGATGACACACAGAGATGAAACGCCATGAATAAGTAGAAGGAGAGACGATGTTGAAATATAAAGAACCTTAAACTGTAAAGCAGGATGAAGATATTCAACCAGCTAATGCCTGTACATATGCTTGTAACCGCAAGAAGCTAAGAAAACAGTGCAGCTTGCTATGCTTAGTGGAAGAATAGAGCGGCAAGCGCCAACTATATATCTACCTCAAAGAAGCACACTATATAAGTGCGAGTCCACTTTATACAAAAGCAGAATTAACCCATGTTACTAGAGGTCAAACCGGACAGGATTCACATTCCAGCTAAAACAAGAAAAGGCGGCGGAATCGAAACTCATCAAGAAGCAGCTTGTGCCTGGGAAATCGAGGTCAAACCAAGAGAGGGAGGTGGACAGTAGCTTCGGAGAATCAAAACTTAAGAACAGAGCAGCCTGCCCTGTGAAGGTCGAGATAAGGAGGCCCAGGCAGGTGGCAAGCCAAAATAAGAATTAAATGCACAAATAGAAGGGAAACTAAGCAGATTCACGGTGTGCTAGCACGTGACAAGCCGAGTGAGAAGAAGCACCTACGCCTGGCTGTCTACCAAACAGAAGATACCATAACTTTTCCTGACAAGAAGCTATAGTTTCGAGGCTGACCACAGCCAACTAATTGACACATAGCACTAAGGTACTGATTGATGGAAGGGAGGCTGGGTGAATCTTGGGGCACCCTGCATCTGGTTGACCATTCTGCGTGCTGCTAATTAAAGTGGACATTTATGCATGGGGTTGAAGCCAACCCAATCACAATGGACCAAATAATCTAGGGTCCTATAGATAGTAGAACCAATGGGACGTTGTACTTTTAGTGACTTCCACCATAGTCATTTTTGAAGGAAGGGCTTAGACGCCTACCTGATAATGTTTATCCAATCCTCACACTCCGTTAACATATACAGATATAGCACCTATATTTAAGTTACCTTTTTCAACCAATACAACTGCATGATAAACTTTTGAGTGTTACACGTTTCCCCGTTTTTTGTACTTGTCATTAAACAGACTCCCCTTTGCCAAACAATTGAGTTGTCCTTATTGATAGGTGTTGGAGTAAGAAATCCTACACCCCATCCACCTCAAGGCGCAGCTATCTCATCTTAAAGTACTTGGGAGCGAGCTCTGACTCTATGGGCCGGTCAGGGGTCACTCTCTCACGGGTACAAGCTTGCTTATGAAAGGTATATAATCAAAATTTAGGATCACCATTAGAAGATGGACGACAGCTTACGGCAATCAAACCAGCTACCTCAAAATACGAGCCCAGGATACTAAAGTGAAAAGATGATGAAGAGCATGTTTTTCCATGCAAAATACAGGAGTGCATTGGCCTAGGACCAAGCATGCTATTTCCACGGATGAAGGCAAAGTACAAAGGCAGTCCAACGAGCAGACCATGTGCAAGGGACACATTTCTCAAGATCAGGAGGAACAAGACATTTACGGATGCCAAGTACTGGACAATTAAAAGTCCACAAAGCTTATATGGGATAGAGTGGGCACGTCTCTAAAGGCCAAGAGGAGCAACTCCACCCAGTATAATTGAATCAAATAGTTTTGAATTCACTGTCAAAATGGTCTCTTAACAGGTGATGAAGAGTTCGCAAACTAGGGCTATTCATTAGGCTTGAAGCTAAGATAATGGTGTGCCTACACTCCCTCGAATGTTCCAAGACAGTGCAGACTGGCAAGGACAGCCTTCAAACTGAGGACACTGGCATGAGGCCTCCCGATGAGAGAGGGTAGACTAATTGGGAAAATAAGGGGAGAGCTGACGTATCTCCAAGCACCTGGGTCTCGTTTCTATGTGTGTGCTGCTAGTGAGCCGAATGTCCAAGGTTGGAGTTGGGTTGCCAATCAATTAGAATAGCCCGCCATACACATTTACATACAATGTTGCATGTATTATTCCACTGTCATATTCTCAGCTGTAATCAGTGTTATGCGTATTTAGAAGTAGCTCAGGGCGTATCCTACAGATAAGGGACCCCCAATTGTAGACTAATAATCACGCATTCTATATGTAGATATGTTCCCCTAATCCAATCCCACCCCTCGATAGGTTTTTGTAGTATGTCACTTAGGATGACACATCTAGCATTATATAAACTAAGTATAATCAAAAAGACATTGGGCCTCATCAGAAGGTTGGCGCTAAAAATCTTGCCAAACCGGCATGGCGGTAATAACATGTCTGGCTTGGCACCAACCCGCACATAGCGGACGATCAAGAATGCGCGGGCGTGCGCATCCCTGCATGCCGGTTACGGCCGTACCGGCATGCCGATAACAACCCCCAAACCCCCACACAGCGGCATCGACCAATACGCACAGAACGACTCGGCAACCCCTAAATACCGTTACCGTTATTAACATAGTGCAAATAACGAGTGCGTCAATACCGGACCCGGAAGTAACGTCATCGCGCCGGAACGGGAAATGCCATGGCGGCCATCTTTAAAAACACAATCCATTGCCATCCTCCACCTACAGGACCCTCTACACCCCAACTCCCTGGCCACCACTGACAACATGTCAAAGACCACCCGGAGAGGCACGGCCCGCCTGCGCAAACCACGTTTTACAGACGATGAGCTGAACAGGTTGGCCGACACCCTTGTGGCAAATGCAGAAGTGGTGTTCTGCAACGACCTCAGGCATCCAGCCCAGCTCAGGAAAAAGGCCATCTGGGAAGAAGTTGCCCAGAAAGTAAGTGCAGTCGGCACCACCGCACGCACATTGCGTGATTGCAAAAAACGTTGGGACGACCTCAGGCTGAGAGTCCGGCACATATTGTCAGCTAATCGGAGCCAGGGGCTGGCAACAGGAGGAGGACCACACTCCCCACTGAAATTGACCAGATGGGAGGAGACCTGCAGCTCCATCATAGACGTGGAGTTTATCGAAGGAGTCGGTGAAGCAGAGTTTGGCGTGCCAACATCGGCAGATGAAGGTGAGTGTCCCTACTGAAACAGTAAAAATAAACATAATCACCCTCCCCCAATTGTGGCTGCTACACCAGCCAACAAATGGGCCATCATGCACACCTACACATATCCATGTACGCATTCTGGGTCTACCACCATCCCATCCCAATGCATGTTGCGGTCATACACGAATACACCCACAAGACACATATCATGGGCATGTGCCACCCAGGACGACCCTCCCAAAACACATCACAATGTGCAAATGCACCCAACAATGCGTACATGTGGACACGACTACGCTATCAGAATCCACTCTTCAACATTACATGTACACAGTCCCCTACAAATGCACAAATGCAACTGATCAGATGGCGCCACATGTCCAATGACTAATGCATGCACAATGCAAGCGGAACAATCACTGATATCCTGCCACTCTCTGTCCCCCACAGGTACGGATGCTGACAGTGATGAAGCGCAAGGGAGTGCACAATGCACAACACCAGCCAAAATGCCTAGGAGGCAATCTGATGGCACAGTCCATCAACCTCAAGTGGACCAAGGATGGGCCATGCGGGAAGCGGGCCAAGAACCGGTGCAAAAAAAGCACCACAGACAAGTACACAGGAAGAGCTGACACCTGCACCTGCATCCGTAGTCACACTATCCACACTGGCTGAGGACACAGCAGGCATGGAGGATGGCACACATTCTGCTGCTGCCAGCACAATTGGGGAGATGGCTGCATCGGCTGATCATAGTGTTGATGAGGTAGCTGGGCCGGACAATGAGGGTGATGCAGGACTTGTCCTCTCAGAGCCTGTAGTGCACACACCAAGCCCGCAGGCCACCCCACAGGACACATCTCAGTGGGACACATCCGACCAGGGCAGCCATGGACAGTGGTCTCCGGCCATGCACAGCCCCATGATCCATGCTGTGCCACCACATCACAGTTGCATTTGCATTGTGCATGCATTAGTCATTGGACATGTGGCGCCATCTGATCAGTTGCATTTGTGCATTTGTAGGGGACTGTGTACATGCAATGTTGAAGAGTGGATTCTGATAGCGTAGTCGTGTCCACATGTACACATTGTTGGCTGCAGTTGCACATTGCGATGTGTTTTGGGAGGGTCGTCCTGGGTGGCACATGCCCATGATATGTGTCTTGTGGGTGTATTCGTGTATGACCGCAACATGCATTGGGATGGGATGGTGGTAGACCAACGGACCAACGGCAAACCCAGCCCCTTGGATCACAACCATCCGGGTCATCCGCATCATCCACGCCATCGGGCTCGAGGCAGACCAGCCCTGTGCGCATGTCCCTGCGGAGTTCGTTCCGCACAGCGATCCAACCCCCAACTCCCAAGGGGGCTCAACAGTAGCAGGGCCACCCTGCATAATTCCTTTGGGCATACATGCAGACATATGTCGTGCCATAGTTGACTTTGGGTGTTAGGGGGTGGGTGGAGGGGTGGTGGTGGGTGTAGTGTGTAGTACTGGGGTGTTTGGGGGAATGGGAGTAGGTTGGGGGTGGGTGGAGGGGTGGTGGGGGCGTGGATTGTTGTTTCATTAATTCCTCACAAATACACCAGTTGTGTAACAAACATCACATGAGTGGACATTGCTGATTTATTGCATGTCAATTTATTGCTTCATGGTGATTCGCGCACATGTGCCCACACACCCAGTGCCCACAGTTCACAACACATGGCACCCTCTGCATCAAAGTACATCAGAATGATTGGTCTATGACCATTTGGCGCACTGCGCGACCCTCACGAGTTTCACGTCCTGGCCTATGTCCTACTTCTACTCCTTCCTCTCCTTCTACTTCAGGTGGCAGGGGTATGTTCCGCCGGATGCACATGTTATGTAGCATTACACATGCCGTGATGATCTTGCCCACCTTCTCAGGCCCGTATATGAGTGCCCCTCCCGACCTGCTGATGCAGCGAAACCGTGCCTTCAAAAGGCCAAACGTCTGCTCAATGACCACACGTGTACCTGTATGTGCACGATTGAAGTCCTCCTCGTGCCCGTTCTGCGGGTTCCTGACAGGGGTGAGTAGCCACGGCTTCAGGGGATATCCAGCATCACCTACATGGGAGCAGAAGGAGGTATGTGTGAGAATGAGGCTCAGTTGACAGATGTGCTCAGCCTGTACATCATTCAAGGTCATATGCACGATCTCGTCATTGGCAGCCACATCCACATGACTGTCAGACCTGTACAGTGCATGCCAATCCATAGAGGGAGCCTTGTGTGACATACACGACCTAGGGTCCTAGGATTTTAAAGCACCAAGGAATGTATGTCTTGGCTAGGGGCATTTTGCATGCATATGTGAGGGCTGTGTGTCTGCGGATGACTTAAGAAACAACCATTCCCCCCAATCCATCTGCCCCCATGGCCCAGAGGGCATTCCCCTAGCATATGCATGTACCTCCCCCCCAATCCATCTGCCCCCATGGCTCAGAGGGCATTCCCTAGTATATGCATGTACCTCCCCCCAATCCATCTGCCCCCATGGCCTAGAGGGCATTCCCCTAGCATATGCATGTACCTCCCCCCCAATCCATCTGCCCCCATGGCCCAGAGGGCATTCCCCTAGTATATGCATGTACCTCCCCCCAATCCATCTGCCCCCATGGCCCAGAGGGCATTCCCCTAGCATATGCATGTACCTCCCCCCCAATCTATCTGCCCCCATGGCCCAGAGGGCAGACTCACCCAACTGCCAGCCACTTCGTACAACGTCTCCTTCCATGTAGCGGGGTAGTGAGGAGTTCTGCAGCACCATGGCATCATGCGTGGATCCTGGGTATCTGGCACAGCAGTGTGTTATTATCTGGCTGGCATCACACACCATCTGCACATTGATGGAATGGTATAGCTTCCGATTGCGGTAGACCGCCTCCACGGCATGTGGGACTACCAACTCTACATGGGTACAGTCGAGGGCACCAATTACATTGGGCATGCCTGCCAGTGCATGGAATGCTATTTTGGTGGCATTTGCCTCCTGTGGTGTCCTTGGTAAGGATATGCAGGCATTTGCGTGCTTCAGTAGTGCATCCAGCACTTGGTTTAACACAACAGAGAAGCATGATTGGGACATGCCATGCATTTGGCCCACTGTGTGTTGATAAGTGCCTGTGGCCAGGAAGTGGAGAACAGATGCCACCTTCAGCAAAGGGGGGATGGCTGTGCGGATGTTGATTAGGCTGACCAAGTCGTCCTGTATTAATTCCACTATGTTGGTGATGGTGTCTCTGTCCAGGCGGTACAGGGTGTGGATCTGTGCTGGGGTTAAGTCAAATGGATTGGACCTTATACGTTGGATTGTTGGCTGTCTGCGGGGAGCGACTGCCTGCACTGGTGGTATTTGCTGGGCATGTCTCACCCTCCTTCTCCTCCGGCGTCTCCTCTGTGTTTCCTGTTGTACTGCCTGCTCAAGGAGTAGCAGTGCAGGCATGTCCTCCAGGCCCAGTATGGCAAGTACAAGTGGTAGCATTTTGCCTTGGAGGGGGGTGTGGTGTGTGGGTGTGCTCCTTTTGTGCTGACCCTGACTCCATTGCCTCCACCTGTGCTGATTGAGTGCGCCTGTGCCACTTGGTTACACAGCAGTTTGCTGTTTACGGGTGGTCCGCGATGAGGGTATTGCCGGCATCATGGTGGCCCTTCTTACAGGCATCTCGATGCCGGTATGTACTTGTACGTGTGACTCGTGGTCTCCCCTTCTTTGTGGCATGCCGGTATTAAGGCCTTCCCATATGCGCGCATGCCCACGTGCCGGTAAGGTGGTGCACGGCCACAGCGGGTCCTTGGCGATGCCGGTAGCAACGGCATCTAGGGTCATGATACACCGGCAATTTGATAAATGATGATTTTCCCTTCTTTACCTAATTGAGATAAAAGCAGTATTTTACAATCTTCTTTGAGTCTGTCCGGTTATTTGGTCTGAGAAATGTTATTGGTAATTCCATCTAGCACAAAGAGGCTTCAAGGTGCTCGAGCACAGAGGTCGGAAAGTTAATTGTAAAAAGCAGGGGGGCATTGTTAATGTGGTACAAGGGAAGCACACTGCAGGATGATGGTTAAGGTAAATAGGGTAAATGAGACTGAGGTACACATCTGGAACAGTAGGTTAGATGGTTGACTCTTGCTGGGATCTATGGCTGACCTGCATGCCACTACACCTGAATGTGGGACTGGCTTGGCCCCCATTCTTTTTTCCGAATAATTGATGCATACTTGCATATGTTTGAATTACTACTTCTCTAATATTTGTTCAGGTTGCTTGATCATGTGACTTGGTGCTTTAAAAGTACACACAGTTGTACAGACTATTATTATAATTATAGTAAGTTTGCATTATAATTATAATCTTAGTTTGTTTCTCAGATGCATTCGCTTCGGAATGGGAAAAAGCAAACAAACCCTGCGAAATTCAACTGTATGCGAAAACCTTTGTATATGCTTCTGGGCAGCATGGCCGCAGACGGCAGAAAGGCATAGCACGTGGCTGAAAAAAAGGAATTACAACCACCCTTATTCATTAGGAGTATGGTTGTACCAGTAAAAACGTGCCATTTTAAATACCTCCCATTTACAAAAAAGAAACTCCTAATTGTAAGTTGGAGTAGCTGATGGAGATGGTCATGGGTGGGCAAGGGTCAAGTCCTAAAAAAAAGTGAGGTGAGTCATTAACATAGCAATTGAATGTGGTGTCACGGGAAATTAACATATCAAGGTGGAACCTGAAAAAAGTGGGGGGACTGCGCCTGCCCACGTGTACCCTCGACTTGACCCCAGTCATAGGCTAGACCCTCTCCTCCCACGTCTGCTCTGCCATTTTCCCCACCCTGATGCCCACATCATCTCGTTTAGCGGGAGGTAGCCTGAATGCCAGCCCTAGCGCCATGCTTTGTGAGGCGGCGCTATCTCAAGGGAAGGCATTTCCTCCTGAAGGAAATTAATGAACGGAACTGTTGCCTTCTGGTGTGTCTTCCTCTGAACAGCATTTCATCCGACGTTGATGTATGTGCGCTGACAATGATGAAAGCGGAGACTCTCTCGCGATAAGCCACCCAGGTGGGCACCGTTTATCATGCCCGCACACATTGGCTTCTGTTGGAGCAGTTGTGGGCAGTAACCCCCTAACTGAGGACAGCACAGCTATTGCAATGTTAGGCTGAGTAGTGTGGGTTCACTTTGCTCCTCTTACCAGGTCCCTACCTAAGTAATAAATCACAGACAACTTATGTGTATGGAAAAGTTGTAGGCCGTAGGCATTTTATTTTCTTACAGAAAATACAACACAACAAAATAATTACACTGCCATATGCTTTTGGGCACATTGTGTCCAGTTCCGAAGTTGCCCAAGACTCCTCCTGAGTCCTTGTTATCCCTGGGCCTTCGTTCCTGGGCACATGCTGCCATACCTGAGCGGGTGTTCCTTACGCCCGCTCAGGTCCCCCCCAAAAGCACCTTACCTACAACCCCGTTCCTGGAGTGCCCTAAAATTGTTGTTGGAAAACCCCCATCCCTTTCCTTGATAGGTGCACCCCATCCTGGTGAAACATGTCCGGATTGTTACGGTGTAAGCCATGTTTTATGAAATGCAGCCCTGTGCTCCTGCAGTACTTTTCTACTGATTTATTTAGTTTCTTTCTGGCTATTTCAATTGTGTGCCTCCTCTGTGCCCCATACCAGACCCTTCTTGGTATTATTTCTGACATAAAGATCTCGGTTTTACGCCAGTTGCGGGCTATGCTATGCCGTGGCTCGCCAATGTTCCTCTGTAATTTCCCCGTATTTGTGCTCGCCAGGTCGTTCCCACCGAGGTGTATCACCAAATACTCGGGGGGTGGAGGGGTCCCTGAAAACTATCCAGACCGACAGCCAGTCGTGAATGTCCTCCCAGTGCATCCCCGGGAGGCCTCACTAGGATGTAATCGCTGCCGTCCCTATGCATTAATAGCTGCCCGTCGACCTCTGGTCGGGGGTCTAGGAATTCTTGTGTGATGCATCTGGGACAGTGGTCCTTCTCTCTCCTGTAATTTTGGTCTGTTGCCTCCCCCGTTTGGTATGCTTTAGCTTTTTCTAACATTATAGACATCCCCTTGTCACCTATACTAACATCCCTCCTTGCCAGGCCGTCTCGTACCACTGTATTACTGGCCCCCGGCTCCTCTACCCTGAAAGCCCCGTAATATGCCAGCGCAAGGTGCTGCCCTGAACCGTGCGGCTTCGCCCGTGCTGCTACTTGCCTCTCGTAATACTTTTAACAGAAGTATCAGCTTCCCAAGGCTCACCCGGGTACTGTTACCTGGCTTCTTCCCTCCTCTCATAGCATATTTTATTCTAGTGCTGTCAGTTGGGTTCCGTATGCCCGACACTTTTGTGGTGCGCCGCCACCCATCTTTTCTTTTTCCCTTTGGCAAATTCCTCTTCAAGAATTTCACACATTTCTTCAATTGCAATTTTACCTCTTTTACCTTGTTTCCACCAACCAGCTTTTCCTTTTCTCCTTTGGTAAATGCCCCTTTGAGACATTCCCACCTTTATCAATAAAAATGTTTCCACCTCTTTTACAACACATCTTTTTACCACTTTTCTTTTTCCCTTTGACAAATGCCCCTCTGAGAAATGCACACCTTGTTTTCAAATAGCAATTTTTTCCACCTCTTAACGCCTGTTTCCGCCAACACCTCTTTTACCACTTTACTTTTTTCCTTTTGGCAAATGCCACTTTGAGAAATTCACACTTTTTCTCCACTTGCAATTTTTTCCACCTTTTTTACACCTGTTTCCACCAACCCATCTTTTACATGCTCTTCGTACTTCCTACCCGTCTTTTATGTTGGGGCGTTCCTGGTCAGCTTGCCGATGACCCTTCCTTTTCTCCTTTCTTATCCCACTTCTTTTGAGTCGACCTTGTGGCCAACCATGCTTTCCTTTCTATTGCCTCCACCGGGACCCATGCCTTCCGTGGCGTGGGCGTTCTTTCCTTGCCGGCGTCTGGTCTTAGCTCCCTGAATTTTTCCCACGGCAAGCGTGAGATTGCATCAGCCACCACCTTTGTTTCCCCAGCGATATGCCTCACCTTTATGCATCTATTCATTGTTATGCTTTCCAGCGTGATTGCCCTCATTAATTCCAACACTATTGTGCCTGACGCACTTCCTTTATTCAACACGTGCACCACCGCCATGTTATCTGACCATACTGTTAACTCCCTGTTCCCTAGCTCTTCCTCCCATGCGCATAACGCGACCCATATCGGGGAGGGCTCCACCGCATTATGTTTTTTGTCCCTTCCGCCACTTGCCATGTTTTTTGGCCACTCGCCTGCACACCATTGTTTCCCCAGTATTGCGCCAAACCCAAGGCCATCTGCTGCATGGTGAACAATACCCTTTTACTTCCTCATTCACCGGTGCTTGCCATATCACCGACCCATTGAAGATTTCAGCAGTTCTTCCCACACTTCCAGATCTTTCTTGATTCCTCCACTTAACCTGACTCTGTGGTGCCCCCATTGTAGCACCTCTCGTTTTCAGCTCAATACTTCTCTGGAACGCCCTCCCTTGTGGTATGATTCTCCCTGCGGCGTTCCGCTTTCCTGCCAGCGCTTGCAATTCTCTCGCTGTTGCTAGCAGATCCGTCCTCTTGTCACCGGGATCCGACACCTTCCTTTGCTTGAGTCAATTTCTCTCCCTAGGAATTGGATAATCTGCGTTGGGCCCCCCATTTTCCCCTCCGCCAGAGGAAAACCCCACTTGCTTGTTATTTCTACGATAGAATATGCGCCTGAGATGGCGCACCCCATCGGGAGGCAGTTGTCGACGAAGTATTCCCCCTCCCAATGCCTATATAACCTTCTTGGAGATCTGATGTTGACTGGCAACAGGCGGAATGCCATCCATGCCCCTTTTCCCGCTTTCCTGACCAGTTCTACTGCCTCCTCAAAGTCTGAATATGCTACCGTTGCATCGCTCTGGGCCGTTTCTTGGTCTGTGTATTTCTGGAGCCACCTTTCCATCCTCTCGATTTTTACCGGCGTGGCCCCTTTCCCGCCCCAGTTCTTATTTCCGCGTCTCATCGCTTCTGCCACTTGGAGCTGCGGCCCTTGTGCACTTGGAGCTGCTGTGGTCACCCTTGCATCTCTCGCACCTGTGGCTGAACTTGCACTTCCATCCCCAGCTGCAGGGTACCCCCTTTTCAAAGCTCTTGCATTGACCTGGTTCTGCTCGTGCTGTCCCCGTGCTCCCACTGCCCCCCCTGTGTTGTCGGGGGCAGGCTGCTCTGCCACCCTCTCTGTGACCCATAATTTCTGCTCCGCAAACTCGGGTCTCTATTTCTGTCATAGCTGGATTCGTACCTTCTGTTATTGTATCTATAATCCGCTTTGTAATCCTTCTGCCAATACTGCCTTCTCTGCTGTCCCCCTGTGCTCCGCTCCTTGGAATCCCATTTCTCCTTTAGCACATTAAATATGTAGAGATTCAAGTTTTCCTCATCCCATCCCATATCCGGAAAGCAGTCCATCTCTTTTCTGAGCTTGTGATCGTACTCCAGCCATGCGTCCCCTCCAAACGCTGCGTGTACCTTCAGCACCCTCTGTTGATACGCAACTAATGCTACCCCGTCTTCCGGGAATTTTTGTAATATAATTGTAGACATTATGGTGAAGGCCGACAACCAGTTGTCAAAATTCCTTACTACTGGCCCCTTTTTAAGTAAACTTTTCTCGTCCTCCTTCATGTCCTGTAGGGCCACATTCATCCCCCTCTTTTGACAATCTAACAATGTAAAGATATCGATCAATTCCTTCCTCCATATTTTTTCCTTTACTTTGTCATTTATGTACCAAGCCAGCGCTTTCATTGACCTGCCCTGTGCATCTTTACCCATGGTTGGCCTGCCATATTTCGTCAAGAGTGGCCCCCCATCTTCTGCCGCTGCCACCGTCGGTGTTGCCCCCGGTGGTGTGTCCCCTGCCACTACGTTTGGCCCTGTCGGTGCACCTTGTGGTGCCGGGATTATTGGTGCCCCTTGCGGCACCGGGACTATTGGTGCCCCTTGTGGTGCCGTGACCGGGGTTTCCCTGGGTTCTACTGGTGCCCCTTGTGGTGCCGGGACCGGGGTTTCCCTGGGTTTTGCCCTTGCCCCCCCTGCCCCTCTCTTTTTTTCCCTGCTCACCACTCCCCTCCATTTTACCCAAGCCCTTAGATGATCCCTTTCTTCGTCATCACTGCTTGCTTCAGTTGAGGAACTCCCCTGCTGCTCCTCCCTGGATCCCTTCCCCCGTCTGCTCTTCTTGTCATTGGTTCTGGGCGACTTACCCGAAACCGTGACGCAATTTTTCAACATTTTTACGATTTTATTCCCCACATCATTATTCACAGTACCTTTCTTTTTATAATTTTTCTTTTTCTTGGTCGGTGCCTCTGTCTGTTCCTCTGATCTCTTCGACTCCGCTCTTCCCCTTTTCTGTCCTTGCGGTACCTCGTCTTCTCCTTCGCTGCTGCTGGGCTCTATGAACAGCAGAGGTGACGTTGTCCTCGCCCTTTCTTCTTTCTGTATTCTCTCCAGAACCCAATGTGCCCCGTATTCCTTCTCTGCCTTTCTCGCCCATTCTGAGAATTATTGGGCCCTTTTTGCTCTTCTTTCCGCCATCCTTCTCGTCTGAATTCTGTCAGCCACGCTTCCCGTTTGACCACGGCGAAAGTCTTTTGTTCGTTCGCAGTTGGTACTTCTGGGTCGCTCCTGCTCCGGCACTGGTGGGCGACTTGTAGCCACTGCGTTTAGGCCGAATTCCGAGAGGTAGGAAAATGCGTGAGCTCGCAAGAGCAAACGTTTTTCCTTCCCCTTCTCCAGGCACTAAGAGCCTACTCGAGAGAGGTGAGCTCTTACCTGGTTTGTGCCGCCTCTCCTTTTCCAGGCTTACTTATACCCCCCTGGCCTTTTGTTCCTTCCTGGGGGCGGCTGGGTTACCCCCCCTAACCCCTTGCTGTTACATTTCGCACCTTCCCAGGTGCTGTTTCCTGCCCTTCCTGGGCTTTTGTTTCTTGTGGCGCCGTTCGGACACCCCTCCCTACGCTTTCGCGCCGTTTTCCCCCACCCCGCGCCTAAACTCCCAGACCCTCTATCGTCCCACATTTCATGCGGCCCGGGGCCTGGATCATACTGACAGGCAGTGATGGGCAGCGCATATCACACGAGCAGAACAGGAGACATCCCGCCCTTGTTTGCAGGCAGGCAGAGAGAGGGTCTCTTTTCGTGGGGGAGGGGCACAGAATGTACTTGTACATTAATGAGGGGGCAGGGGAGTGATTGTGATGTGCAGAAGCAAAGGAGACCTCAGTACCTTTGAAAATAAACGTGTGCCCTGGAAGGGGAGTGACTGGTCAATATTTTCGTGTTGCTATTCGTAATTTGGGAAGCGGCGGGTGCCCATTTTGTCCTTTCTTCATGAAGCTCCGGGGGGGTCTCTTTACGAGCCCCTCCCTCCCCCCCAGGCGTGATCAGGTCTGGGGCAGGGGCTGGGATATTGATTGCATGCATATGGATATCTAATGCTGGCTGTTATTATTCCTATGCACTTTAATTGCCACATTTATTTTTATTCATCATTTTTTGGTTACCTTTAACTAGTTTTCAACCTCCTTGAAATCAAGACCTTCCGGGTGGCTTGACTCACCAGTGAAGCATTTCTGATAGGATGGGTCGCACCTCAGAGTTCCGGATAGTGTTCAAGTCCCAAGGGGGTGTCCCACCCGAAAATGACAGGCCTCCAGCTATCTAAGGAAGCATGAGTGCTTCACTTCCTGTGCCCTTTTGTGCGATTTGATTGGCTGCAGAAAGGGGCGGACTTGATAGGCCCGTCCCATGTTCCTTGCAGAGGTGTGTTGGCATGCTTCAGAGTTTGCTAATTGTGTGTGGTGTCTGCAGTGTTTGTTGATACTTGTATGAAACTTTGAAGCCCTTTTGTTTATGTTTGTGTAGCCCCTGTATCCCCGGCCCTGGTCCGTGCAAGGGTGTAGGAGCAAAGAGTGTTACCATGGATACCACCACCCCCACTCACCACTCCACCTGAAGTGTGAGGCCAGAGGATGGCCTCTGTGGGTGGTTCCGTCTTGCAAGGCAGCCTCGGCCGGCCGTCAACCTATCCCACGACCTCACGCCAGGGTACCCCCCTCTACCACCTTCATAAACTAATGGCCATCGATATAACTTCCTATTCCTACTTAACAGTTATCCTACTTAACATTCCCCCTAATATTTACCCCAACTTCCTAATTTCCCCTACTTAACATTTAACCTACTTAGCGATAAATAACTGTACACAGAACATGCATATATATATATATATATATATATATATATATATATATATATATATATATATATATATATATATATATTACACACTACACTAAGTCACAATGTGGTGACTTCTGCAGACACCCACCCTTTCACAGTACCTTGGTGTCTGTCCATGGGTGCTGGCTCTGTGCTGGTGGCTGGCTGAGGCGTGGCTGTGGGCAGAGCCGTTCCTGAGCGGCGACTGGCTGGTAATTCTGGACGGTGGTCCAGCTGCAAGCTGAGCCTGTCCCCTGCTGACTCCTGATGGGGCCTGGGGCCTTCCATCTGCTTCAGGGTGGCCCCTGATCACTCCTGATGGGCGCCAGGCCCTTCCTAATGCTTCAGGGTGTTGCTGTCCACTACATGGGGCCACCACTGTGACCGCACAGCCCGTGCTTCCCAAGCTGCCCTGGCCGGCCCCCTACACACATGGGGGACCGCCCATACTCACTGCCGCACCCGCGGTGTAAATAATACTCTGAGTAGGCCCCATTGGCAGGGGTGCACTCTCGACATCACCCCCGCGACCCACAGTATATTTTATTTATACATGGTGGGCCCCATTGGCTGGGGGACCCACCCAACCTCACCTCACGGACCGAGCGCCATTTTGTTTTCAGACAGCGTCCCCATTGCTATTTTTATTGCTAGCATTTATTCCTAATGCATATTAATTCAATAAGTGTGTGGCTTCCAGTAAATTAGGATCTCTTTGAGAGGACGCAATAGCACATGTTTAGTAACAAATACTACACTTAAAGAGCACGGTTAATTGATAAAACAGTACTTTAGAGCGACAGTGCAGATGTGCACAAAAATAGCCGAGATATGTCGGTGCTGTGTGATTGCCTCGGACAAATTTGTGCACAGTGTGACTGTCATATGCAGACCTGCATCCTTCCAAGGTCGTTCAACTGAATATCATGAAATTGGCTACCAGTGACCCCCTGATATTATAGCACTTAGAAGTGGTAGTACACCGTTATCCAGCACTATATAATAAAATGCATTATATTGTTAACTTTGTGGCACCCTGATTGGCTGAGGACCTCTAGGCATCAGAGACCTGTGCCTTGTCTTGGGAGGATAGCTCAGGGGCAACATGCTCGCCTTGGAAGCAAGATGACACGGAGAAACACAGGTTTGATCCCCGGGTCCGTGCTTAGAAACCTCTGGGTATTAAGTGCTTATAAATAATCTTGGCAATGACGCCCAGTCTTGTAAGATTAGAAGCTTGAGAAGTAGGCCAGTGCAGTTGGCATATCATGGCAATACCCGCGTGCACAAGACTGTACCTTGCACTTGAAGAATATATATCATGTGTGGGTACAGCAGGCCCTCGATGTGAGGCTAGAGCCTCCACATGAGGGCAATCGCTATCAATCGGAGGTTGCGCTGCATAATGGAGGCAATGATGGTCCAGCTGGGTTTTGTGTGGGCACATCATGGCTGCACCAGTGGAATATCAAGGTAGACTAGTTAGTCTATGGCTGGTTACCAAAATAACCTTGTTCATACTTTTTCAACTATTTCTTAATTTGATTTATTTACTCTTAATGTAGGTCTTCAACAGTGAGGCCACTTCCTGTGATATCATTGCGGTCATAGGTAATTTGACAGAACTTCTTCTGGCACATTCGAAGTCAAGAGTCATGTGATGTCACTTCCTGTGACACCATCAAGCAACCTCCGCAACGAGGGTCGGAATGGGACAGGCAATAGTCCCGATCATCCCAAAATAATTGGCCCCCCCTCGCCTCAAAAAAGTGGCCCACCCCTTGCCTCACGAACCTTGACGTCTGATGACATCACCTGAAGTGATGTCATTTGACCCCACCCCAAAGTGACATCCCGGGAAGAGATGAAACACGACCTTTCACCCTTTGACAAAACCGGAAGTGTCATGAAATAGCATTGTTACTAAGTACACTAAATTACTGTGAAAGCAAGCAGACGTCCAAGGCCAAATGATAATATGTTATTGGATAGCACTTACGCTTAAGCTCTTGTTTATAGAACAAATATGCATACAATATCACCTAATCTGTGCTGGTACTCATTTATCGACCTAAGAAGGATGACATGCTTTTTTGAAAAATTGAAAAAAATGTATATTTTTTTTCAATTTTGTTTTTGCAAAACCGGCCCAGGCATGGCCAGAAACCGGCCCCCAGCCCCAGGGACGATTTCGGCCCCACCACGGGCCGAAAGGCCTAGGGGCCAATCCGACCCTGTCCGCAACCTCAGGCATTTTTGGTGAAATGACGTTTGTGGCAGTCGGAAGCAGCGGTAATGCCAAGGGAAGAAGCCCTGCAGGAGGGTGAAGGGAAAGAGGCAGGAATGATAAAGGAGAGGGCCATGTCAGGGGCAGTTAGAACCTGGGTCACAGGTGGTTAAAGTAGCAGGCGAGGTGCCTTGGGTGGATTAGCTATTTAATTCGTTTTTTAGAACGCGCCTAATACCATACCTGAGTTTTGGTTTGTAAGCACGGATCCGGGATTCAAATCTATGTTGCTCTGCGAAGGTCTCGTTGCCAAGACCAGCGTGTTGCCCCTGTGCTATCCCCCAGAGCTACCAATCAGGTGGAGGCTGTGTTAGCTGCAGAGACACCTCCAGAGTTCCTGAAGCACCTGCCCCGGTATATGGACCGCGGGAGCTGTTGAGGAGACAGTACTCTACCTGCTGCCGGTGCATTGAGATACGGAGGGAGCGCAGAGCAGGAGGTGGTGGGTTCTCAGGAGCCCACACATCACCGAGTGCTGGAGAAAGAGGTGATTCTCCAGCAAACATCTTAGGAGGAGACTGGGACAACTACACACACAGGGGACAGGGCAAGCCTAGACGTTGTGAAGTGTAAGCGGCGAAGAAGTCATCCTCACCCATGACCCTGCCCATCCGGTGATGGGTCTGAGACTGCGTCAACTTGCAGGAGGGAAAGAGACTCAAGAGGAGGGAAAGCATGGCAATGAGCAACCTCTGCCCGGAGACAGTTAAGCGTGGTGACCCAAGCAAGGGCACCTTGAGAACTGCATCAATGCTTAAGCATTAGGATGTGTTTAGAGAAAGAAAACAGATCCCGCTACTGCAGCGCACTCCAGTGATAACGTTGGATCAGCGCCGTGGTGTAAGGCGCTCAATAAATAAATAAATAAATCAATCAATCAATCAATAATCCACCAGTTCATCACTAGTCAAGCTGTAGCAAGCTACCTACATATTCCCCTCCCGCTGTCTCAGCCCAACCCTTTTTTAATTTATGTATACATTTATAGCAGCACGCATAACCCGTAGGCCTCTAGGCGCTAGTTACAGTACAGTACAAGTAGGGGTGATAGTGCAGAGGGTTAGTGCAATTGTTAGTTGAAGAGGTGTGCTTTGAGTTTCTTTCTGAAAATAGGATAGGATGGTTCAGCGCGCAAGTGGGGGGGGAGTGGGGGTGGCTCAGAGGGTGGCAGCGCAGACTGGGAAGCTGGAGGCTCCGGCTCTTTTGCAGTTGTATCTAGGTGTAGTCAGGAAATGATTGCAGGCAGACTGCTGAGATCCCATAGGGGCTGACCCTTCATGGCTGACCCATTACAGCCCGAGCAGGTGGCACCATCCACTAGCAGGTCCTCCTTGCCAGCACGGAGGTGGTAGTGCACTTCTGGTTGTGCCACGATTTGGGCAGGAGAGGAAAGCAAAGAGGAAAGCAGGCGCGTGCTTACTGCATTACCCGGCACGTGTTGGAAACAGACTCAAAACGACATTGAAAACTATTTTGTGACCCAACACAGTGCGGCATTAACAGACAAGACAAAGCAAGCGAGCGAAGAAGAAGGTTCCATGTAAGAATTATGTAGGAATACAACAAATTGAGATCGGATGGTTATACAGTGGTTTTGTTGTAATACTATATTTGGTCCTTGATGTTAATTGTGTTAGATAGAATTTATGTTTGAAATACAAGTTTGTGACCAAGGAAACATCCTATTCCTTGGAGTGGAATTGTCTGGTCGCCATAATTCGCAACACATTCTCCTGTAGAGCAAAGTACACCAAGGAATACATGAAAATAACCCATTGTTTTGCCTGTTTGCCAGCATAGCTCTTCTGCTGCCCTCTGACCTAGTGTCAGAGGTCAAGGCGACTGCAGGTGTGCTGACTGAATACCTTCTTTGCAGCAATGGAATCCGGGACTGGGTTGTTAATCCCTCACCTTTGCCTTCCTCTTCTTTTTCCCTCCAGGGTTTTGCATAGAGAGCCCGTTCTCCTGCAGAGGACAACCTCTGCATTTTCCTCGTCCCCACACAGATGCTGTTGAAACGTTGTCACCCTGCCTTTAAACCCTGCATAAACAATGCATGCCAAGAAATACTAGTTTCCCTCCCTGTCATGGCAACAGTGTGCAGATCATGTCAGAAGGTCGAGGGGAGTTTCGCGCCCAGTTTCCCTGCTTCCCTGCGCATCACCAGGCACGCCATGTTCATTTATTTTGTTGACTAATTCCAGTGATAGAAGTGTCCCTAAAAAGTAGTGGAACTGTGATTCTGGCGGGGGACAGAGTAGGAAGGGAGGGAACCACGTGCAACACGTGTTTCAAGGGTTGCAGTCATGCTGGTTGTCAGCCAATTGCGTTGAAACAGATTTCGTTTAGCTGTAACTGATATCCGGTGCTAAAGTGGAGCCGTGTGCTTTAACTTCATAAACAACAGTTCCGGAAAGGTGAAAATGGCTGCAAAAAGTAGTGGAGCTGTTAACAGTAAAAAATAAAAGTAGTGGAACACCTCTCCCGACCGTTCGCACTCACTTCGACCACTGGCTAATTCTAATACCAACAGCTAAACCAGTGGAAGACCCTGGTTCAGTGATGTAGGATTCAAGCTACCACACTAGTTGAACTCTTCAGAATTCTAACATAAAAATCAAACATTAGTTTGCAAACTTTAAGGCGAGAATGGGAAACAAGCGCAGATCCAGACATGCACTGATTCTCACAACTCGGCAAAGAGCATTAAATATAGCAACAGAGCCCAGCTCAGCTGCTTGGGAACCTAGACCCGTAGTAGGTTGTTTGGCAAAAGGAGGCTGAAGTGGAAGAAGGAGACCAGACATGGGTAAAGGACCCGGCGGGAAAGGGATATGGAAAGAGAACTCTAGGCAATGCCCCATGACCTTGAAGACAAGGCTACGCTACCTATAGGAAGGCGCGTGAATCATTCATTGCAGAGGCCACCATTGCCTACTGCCCAGGTGCCCGCTTACACACCAGGGCAAAATTCCAACTCCTGAGATGATAGGCAGGATGAAAATCTGGCACTCACTCACCCACGCCCCCTCATTCCCTTACCACTTGCACAATGACATCCCACTGGCGCCTTATGAGTAGGTTCAGGTGTTTCCGCCTCGCCATCCTTTATATGCATAAAAAAACAATACTTCCCCAAAATAAGACACTTCACCCCATGATGCTTCCCCTACTCAACCAACTGCTCATCATTATAGCACCCCGAAACTACAATAAGGCACATCCACCCCACGAGGATCCCTCCACCCAACCATCAAAACCAGTTACACATCCCTCAACACCCCGAGACTACAATATGGCACTCCATCCCATCAGGCTCCCTCTACTCAACCAATGAAATGAGTTACACATCTCTACAGCACCCCAAAACTACAATAAAGCACATCCATCCCACGAGGATCCCGCCACCCAACCATTAAAACCAGTTACACATCCTTCAACACCCCGAAACAACAATAAGGCACTCCATCATATGAGGCTACCTCTACTCAACCAACAAAACCAGTTACACATCCCTCAACACCCCGAAACTACAATAAGGCAATTCATTCCATGAGGCTCCCTCTACTCAACCAACAAAACCAGTTAAACATCAGTACATCACCTCAAAACTACTATAAGGAATATCCACCCCATGAGGATCCCTCCACCCACCATCAACACCAGTTACACATCCTTCAACACCCGCAAAACACACAATAAAGCACTCCATCTCATGAGGCTCCCTCTACTCAACCAACGAAACCAGTTCACATCCCTACAACACCCCAAAACTACAATAAGGGACACCCCCCATGAGGATCCCCCCACTCAACCATCAAAACCAATTACACATCCCTCAACACCCCGAAACAACAATAAGGCACTCCATCCCATGAGGCTCCCTCTACTCAACCAACAAAACTAGTTACACATCCCTACAACACCACACAACTACAATAAGGCACTCCACCCCATGAAGCTCCCTCCACTCAACCATCAAAACCAGTGACACATCCCTACAGCACCACATAACTACAATGAGGCACACCCACCCCATGAGGATCCCCCCACCCAAACATCAAAACCAGTTACACATCCCTCAACACTCCGAAACTACAATAAGGCACTCCATCCCATGAGGCTCCCTCTACTCAACCAACAAAACCAGTTGAACATCACTACAACACCACAAACTATAATAAGGCACATACACCCCATGAGGATCCCTCCACCCTACCATCAAAACCAGTTACACATCCCTCAACACCCCAAAACTACAATAAGGCACTCCATCCCATGAGGATCCCTCCACCCAACCATCAAAACCAGTTACACATTCCTACAACACCACAAAACTACAATATGGCACATCTACCCCATGAGGATCCCTCCACCCAATAATCAAAACCAGTTACACATCCCTACAACACCACAAAACTACAATAAGGCACATCCACCCCATGAGGATCCCTCCACCTAACCATCAAAACCAGTTACACATCCCTCAACACTCCAAAACTACAATAAGGCACTCCATCACATGAGGCTCCCTCTACTCAACCAACGAAACCAGTTACACATCCCTTCAACACTCCAAAACTACTATAAGGCACATCCACCCCATGAGGATCCCTCCACCCAACCATCAACAGCAGTT
Organism: Ambystoma mexicanum; assembly: GCF_040938575.1. Classification (NCBI taxonomy): domain Eukaryota; kingdom Metazoa; phylum Chordata; class Amphibia; order Caudata; family Ambystomatidae; genus Ambystoma; species Ambystoma mexicanum. Next base: position 98,691,163 of record NC_090927.1, on the reverse strand, counting down.
TCACATCATTCAACACCCAAATACACACAATAAGGCACCCCATCCCATGAGGCTCCCTCTACTCAACCAACGAAACCAGTTACACATCCCTACAACCCCCAAAAACTACAATAAGGCAAACCCCCTGTGAGGATCCCTCCATCGAACCACCAAAACCATTTATACATTCCCTCAACACCACAAAACTACAATAAGGCACATCCATCCCATGGGGATCCCTTCACCCAACCATCAAAACCAGTTACACATCGCTCAACACCCCAAAACTAAAATAAGGCACATCCACCCCATGACGATCCTTCCATCGAACCACCAAAACCGTTTATACATTCCCTCAACACCCCAAAACTACAATAAAGCACTCCATCCCATGAGGCTCCCTCTACTCAACCAACACAATCCGTTACACATGCCTACAACACCCAAAACTACAATGAGGAAATCTACCCCATGAGGATCCCTCCACCCAACCATCAAAACCAGTTACACATCCCTTAACACCCCGAACTTACAATAAGGCACTCGATCCCATGAGACTCGCTCCACTCAACCACGAAACCAGCTACATATCCCTACAACACCTCAAAACTACAATAAGGCACATCCACCCCATGAGGATACCTCCACCCAACCATCAAAACCAGTTAAACCTCCCTAAACAACCAAAACTACAATACGGCACTCCATCCCATGAGGCTCCCTCTACTCAACCAACAAAACGAGTTACACATCCCTACAGCACCCCAAAACTACAATAAGGCACACCCACCGCATGAGGATCCCTCCACCCAACCATCAAAACCAGTTACACATCCCTCAACACCCCGAAACTACAATAAGGCCCTGCATCCCATGAGGCTATCTCTACTCAACCAACGAAACCAGTTACACATCCCTTAACACCCCAAAACTTCAATAAGGCACTCCATTCCACGAGGCTACCGCTACTCAACCAATGAAACCAGTTATACATCAGTACAACACCCCAAAACTATTATAAGGCACATCCACCCCATGAGGATCCCTCCACCAAACACCAGTTACACAGTTTTCAACACCCCAAAACACACAATAAGGCACTCCATCCCATGAGGCTCCTTCTACTCATCCAACGAAACCTGTTACACATCCCTACAACACCAGAAAACTACAATAAGGCACACCACCCCATGAAGCTCACTCCACTCAACCATCAAAACCAGTTACACATCCTTACAGCACCACAAAACTACAATAAGGCACATCCAACCCATGAGGATCCCCCACCCAAACATCAAAACCAGTTACACACCCCTCAAAACCCCGAAACTACAATAAGGCACTCCTTCCCATGAGGCTCCCTCTACTCAAACAACGAAAGCAGTTAGACATCACTACAACACCACAAACTACAATAAGGCACATCCACCCCATGCGGATCTCTCCACCCAACCATCAAAACCAGTTACACATCCCTCAACACCCCGAAACTACAATAAGGCACTCCATACCATGAGGATCCCTCCACCAACCATCAAACCCAGTTACACATCCCTACAACACCACAAAACTACAATGAGGCACATCCAACCCATGGGGATCCCTCCACCCAACCAGCAAAACCAGTTACACATCCCTACAACACTGCAAAACTACAATAAGGCACATCCACCCCATGAGCATCCTTCAACCCAACCATCAAAACCAGTTACACATCCCTCAACACCCCAAAACTAAAATAAGGCACATCCACCCCATGAGGATACCTCCACCGAACCATCAAAACCAGTTACACATCTCTCAACACCCCGAAATTACAATAATGCACTCCATCCCATGAGGCTCCCTCTACTCAACCAACGAAACCAGCGACATCCACCCTACCACACCCCAAAAGTACAATAATGCACATCCACCCCATGATGATACCTCACTGCAACCATCAAAACCAGTAATACATCCCTCAACACCCCGAAACTGCAATAAGGCACTTCATCACATGAGGCTCCCTCTACTCAACCAACAAAATCCATTACACATCCGTACAACACCCCAAAACTACAATAAGGAACATCCACCCCATGAGGATCCCTCCACCCAACCATCAAAACCAGTTACACATCCCTACAACACCACAAAACTACAATAAGGCACATCCAGCCCATGAGGATCCCTCCATCCAACCATCAAAACCAGTTACACATCCCTACAACACCACAAAACTACAATAAGGCACATCCAGCCCATGAGCATCCCTCAACCCAACCATCAAAACCAGTTACACATCCCTCAACACCCCAAAACTAAAATAAGGCACATCCACCCCATGACGATCCCTCCATCGAACCACCAAAACCGTTTATACATTCCCTCAACACCCCAAAACTACAATAAAGTACTCCGTCCCATGAGGCTCCCTCTACTCAACCAACACAATCCGTTTCACTTCCCTACAACACCCCAAAACTACAATAATGCACATCCACCCCATGAGGATCCCTCCACCCAACCATCAAAACCAGTTACACATCCCTTAACACCCCGAAATTACAATAAGGCACTCCATCCCATGAGGCTCCCTCCACTCAACCAACCAAACCAGCTACATATCCCTACAACACCTCAAAACTACAATAAGGCGCATCCACTCCATGAGGATACCTCCACCCAACCATCAAAACCAGTTACACATCCCTCAATAACCCGAAATTACAATAAGGCACTCCATCCCATGAGGCTCCCTCTACTCAACCAACAAAACCAGCTACATATCCCTACAACACCCCAAAACTACAATAAGGCACATCCACCCCATGAGGATTACTCCAACCAACCATCAAAAGTAGTAACACATCTCTCAACTCCCCAAAACTACTATAAGGCACATCCACCCCATGAGGATCCCTCCACCCAACCATCAACAGCAGTTACACATCATTCAACACCCAAAAACACACAATAAGGCACCCCATCCCATGAGGATCCCTCTACTATACCAACAAAACCAGTTACACATCCCTACAACCCCCAAAAACTACAATAAGGCAACCCCCCCGTGAGGATCCCCCCACCCAACCATCAAAACCAATTACACATCCCTCAAAACCCCGAAACTGCAATAAGGCCCTCCATCCCATGAGGCTCCCTATACTCAACCAACGAAACCAGTTCTACATCAGTACAACACCCCAAAACTACTATAAGCACATCCACCCCATGAGGATCCCTCCACCAAACCATCAACACCAGTTACACAGCCTTCAACACCCCGAAACACAAAATAAGGCACTCCATCCCATGAGGCTCCTTCTACTCATCCAACAAAACCTGTTACACATCCCAACAACACCAGAAAACTACAATAAGGCACACCACCCCATGAAGCTCACTTCACTCAACCATCAAAACCAGTTACACATCCCTACAGCACCACAAAACTACAATAAGGCACATCCACCCCATGAGGATCCCCCACCCAAACATCAAAACCAGTCACACACCCCTCAAAACCCCGAAACTACAATAAGGCACTCCATCCCATGAGGCTCCCTCTACTCAACCAACGAAACCAGCGACATATCCCTACAACACCCCAAAAGTACAATAATGCACATCCACCCCATGATGATACCTCACTGCAACCATCAAGACCAGTAATACATCCCTCAACACCCCGAAACTACAATAAGGCACTCCATCCCATGAGGCTCCCTCTACTCAACCAACGAAACCAGCGACATATCCCTACAACACCCCAAAAGTACAATAATGCGCATCTACCCCATGAGGATACCTCCACCCAACCATCAAAACCAGTTAAACATCCCTAAACAACCAAAACTCCAATACGGCACTCCATCCCATGAGGCTCCCTCTACTCAACAAACAAAATGAGTTACACATCCCTACAGGACCCCAAAACTACAATAAGGCGCACCCACCACATGAGGATCCCTCCACCCAACCATCAAAACCAGTTACACATGCCTCAACACCCCGTAACTACAATAAGGCACTCCATCCCATGAGGCTCTCTCTACTCAACCAACAAAACCAGTTACACATCCCTTAACACCCCAAAACTACAATAAGGCACTCCATTCCATGAGGCTCACTCTACTCAACCAACGAAAACAGTTATACATCAGTACAACACCCCAAAACTGCTATAAGGCACATCCACCCCATGAGGATCCCTCCACCAAACCATCAACACCAGTTACACAGCCTTCAACACCCCAAAGCACACAATAAGGCACTCCATCCCATGAGGCTCTTCTACTCATCCAACGAAATTTGTTACACATCCCTACAACACCAGAAAACTACAATAAGGCACACCACCCCATGAAGCTCACTCCGCTCAACCATCAAGACCAGTTACACATCCCTACAGCACCACAAAACTACAATAAGGCACATCCACCCCATGAGGATCCCCCACCCAAACATCAAAACCTGTTACACACCCCTCAAAACCCCAAAACTACAATAAAGCACTCCATCCCAGGAGGCTCCCTCTATTCAACAAACAAAATCCGTATCATATCCCTACAACACCCCAAAAGTACAACAATGCACATCCACCCCATGAGGATCCCTCCACCCAACCATCAAAACCAGTTACACATCCCTCAACACCCCAAAACACACAGTAAGGCACACCATCCCATGAGGCTCCTTCTACTCATCCAACAAAACCTGTTACACATCCCTACAACCCCCACAAACTACAATAAGGCAAACCCCCTGTGAGGATCCCTCCATCGAACAACCAAAACCATTTATACATTCCCTCAACACCACAAAACTACAATAAGGCACATCCATCCCATGAGGATCCCTCCACCCAACCATCAAAACCAGTTACACATCGCTCAAAACCCCAAAACTAAAATAAGGCACATCCACCCCATGACGATCCCTCCACTCAACCAACGAAACCAGCTACATATCCCTACAACACCTCAAAACTACCCAATGAGGATACCTCCACCCAACCATCAAAACCAGTTAAACATCCCTAAACAACCAAAACTCCAATACGGCACTCCATCCCATGAGGCTCCCTCTACTCAACGAATAAAACGAGTTACACATCCCTACAGCACCCCAAAACTACAATATGGCGCACCTACCACATGAGGATCCCTCCACCCAACCATCAAAACCAGTTACACATCCCTCAACACCCCGAAACTACAATAAGGCACTCCATCCCATGAGGCTCTCTCTACTCAACCAACGAAACCAGTTACACATCCCTTAACACCCCAAAACTACAATAAGGCACTCCATTCCATGAGGCTCCATCTACTCAACCAACGAAACCAGTTATACATCAGTACAACACCCAAAACTACTATAAGGCACATCCACCCCATGAGGATCCCTCCACCAAACCATCAACACCAGTTACACAGCCTTCAACACCCCATAACACACAATAAGGCACTCCATCCCATGAGGCTCCTTCTACTCATCCAACAAAACCTGTTACACATCCCTACAACACCAGAAAACTACAATAAGGCACACCACCCCATGAAGCTCACTCCACTCAACCATCAAAACCAGTTACACATCCCTACAGCACCACAAAACTACAATAAGGCACATCCACCCCATGAGGATCCCCCACTCAAACATCAAAACCAGTTACACACCCCTCAAAACCCCGAAACTACAATAAGGCACTCCATCCCATGAGGCTCCCTCTACTCAACCAACGAAACCAGTTAGACATCACTACAACACCACAAATTACAATAAGGCACATCCACCCCATGAGGATCCCTCCACCCAACTATCAAAACCAGTTACACATCCCTCAACATCCCGAAACTACAATAAGGCACTCCATCCCATGAGGATCCCTCTACTCAACCAACGAAACCAGTTATACATCCCTTCAACACCCCAAAACTACTATAAGGCACATCCACCCCATGAGGATCCCTCCACTCAACCATCAACAGCAGTTACACATCATTCAACACCCAAAAACACACAATAAGGCACCCCATCCCATGAGGCTCCCTCTACTCAAACAACGAAACCAGTTACACATCCCTACAACCCCCAAAAACTACCATAAGGCAACCCCCTGTGAGGATCCCTCCATCGAACCACCAAAACCATTTATACATTCCCTCAACACCACAAAACTACAATAAGGCACATCCAACCCATGGGGATCGCTCCACCCAACCATCAAAACCAGTTACACATCCCTCAACACCCCGTAACTACAATAAGGCACTCCATCCCATGAGGCTCTCCCTACTCCACCAACGAAACCAGTTACACATCCCTTAACACCCCAAAACTACAATAAGGCACTCCATTCCATGAGGCTCCCTCTACTCAACCAACGAAACCAGTTATACATCAGTACAACACCCCAAAACTACTATAAGGCACATCCACCCCATGAGGATCCCTCCACCAAACCATCAACACCAGTTACACAGCCTTCAACACCCCAAAACACACAATAAGGCACTCTAACCCCTGAAGCTCCTTCTACTCATCCAACGAAACCTGTTACACATCCCTACAAGACCAGAAAACTACAATAAGGCACACCACCCCATGAAGCTCACTCCACTCAACCATCAAAACCAGTTACACATCCCTACAGCACCACAAAACTACAATAAGGCACATCCACCCCATGAGGATCCCCCACCCAAACATCAAAACCAGTTACACACCCCTCAAAACCCCGAAACTACAATAAAGCACTCCATCCCAGGAGGTTCCCTCTATTCAACAAACAAAATCCGTTTCATATCCCTACAACACCCCAAAAGTACAACAATGCACATCCACCCCATGAGGATACCTCCACGCAACCATCAAAACCAGTAATACATCCCTCAACACCCCCAAATTACAATAAGCCACCCCATCCCATGAGGCTCCCTCTACTCAACCAACGAAACCAGTTACACATCCCTACAACCCCCAAAAACTACAATAAGGCAAACCCCCTGTGAGGATCCCTCCATCGAACCACCAAAACCATTTATACATTCCCTCAACACCACAAAACTACAATAAGGCACATCCATCCCATGAGGATCCCTCCACCCAACCATCAAAACCAGTTACACATCGCTCAACACCCCAAAACTAAAATAAGGCACATCCACCCCATGACGATCCCTCCATCGAACCACCAAAACCGTTTATACATTCCCTCAACACCCCAAAACTACAATAAAGTACTCCGTCCCATGAGGCTCCCTCTACTCAACCAACACAATCCGTTACACATGCCTACAACACCCCAAAATTACAATAAGGAAATCCACCCCATGAGGATCCCTCCACCCAACCATCAAAACCAGTTACACATCCCTTAACACCCCGAAATTACAATAAGGCACTCTATCCCATGAGGCTACCTCCACTCAACCAACGAAACCAGCTGCATATCCCTACAACACCTCAAAACTACAATAAGGCACATCCACCCCATGAGGATACCTCCACCCAACCATCAAAACCAGTTAAACACCCCTAAACAACCAAATCTCCAATACGGCACTCCATCCCATGAGGCTCCCCCTACTTAACGAACAAAACGAGTTACACATCCCTACAGCACCCCAAAACTACAATAAGGCGCACCCACCACATGAGGATCCCTCCACCCAACCATCAAAACCAGTTACACATCCCTCAACACCCCAAAACACACAATAAGGCACTCCATCCCATGAGGCTCCTTCTACTCATCCAACGAAACCTGTTACACATCCCTACAACACCATAAAACTACAATAAGGCACACCACCCCATGAAGCTCAATCCACGCAACCATCAAAACCAGTAACACATCCCTTCAACACCCCAAAACTACTATAAGGCACATTCACCCCATGAGGATCCCTCCACCCAACCATCAACAGCAGTTACACATCATTCAACACCCAAAAACACACAATAAGGCACCCCATCCCATGAGGCTCCCTCTACTCAACCAACGAAACCAGTTACACATCCCTACAACCCCCAAAAACTACAATAAGGCAAACCCCCTGTGAGGATCCCTCCATCGAACCACCAAAACCATTTATACATTCCCTCAACACCACAAAACTACAATAAGGCACATCCACCCCATGAGGATCCCTCCACCAAACCATCAAAACCAGTTACACATCGCTCAACACCCCAAAACTAAAATAAGGCACATCCACCCCATGACGATCCCTCCATCGAACCACCAAAACCGTTTATACATTCCCTCAACACCCCAAAACTACAATAAAGTACTCCGTCCCATGAGGCTCCCTCTACTCAACCAACACAATCCGTTAAACATGCCTACAACACCCCAAAACTACAATAAGGAAATCCACCCCATGAGGATCCCTCCACCCAACCATCAAAACCAGTTACACATCCCTTAACACCCCGAAATTACAATAAGGCACTCCATCCCATGAGGTTCCCTCCACTCAACCAACGAAACCAGGTACATATCCCTACAACACCTCAAAACTACAATAAGGCGCATCCACCGCATGAGGATACCTCCACCCAACCATCAAAACCAGTTAAACATCCCTAAACAACCAAAACTCCAATACGGCACTCCATCCCATGAGGCTCCCTCTACTCAACGAACAAAACGAGTTACACATCCCTACAGCACCCCAAAACTACAATAAGGCGCACCCACCACATGAGGATCCCTCCACCCAACCATCAAAACCAGTTACACATCCCTCAACACCCCGAAACTACAATAAGGCACTCCATCCCATGAGGCTCTCTCTACTCACCCAACGAAACCAGTTACACATCCCTTAACACCCCAAAACTACAATAAGGCACTCCATTCCATGAGGCTCCCTCTACTCAACCAACGAAACCAGTTATACATCAGTACAACACCCAAAACTACTATAAGGCAGATCCACCCCATGAGGATCCCTCCACCAAACCATCAACACCAGTTACACAGCCTTCAACATCCCAAAACACACAATAAGGCACTCCATCCCATGAGGCTCCTTCTACTCATCCAACGAAACCTGTTACACATCCCTACAACACCAGAAAACTACAATAAGGCACACTACCCCATGAAGCTCACTCCACTCAACCATCAAAACCAGTTACACATCCCTACAGCACCACAAAACTACAATAAGGCACATCCACCCCATGAGGATCCCCCACCCAAACATCAAAACCAGTTACACACCCCTCAAAACCCCGAAACTACAATAAGGCACTCCATCCCATGAGGCTCCCTCTACTCAACCAACGAAACCAGTTAGACATCACTACAACACCACAAACTACAATAAGGCACATCCACCCCATGAGGATCCCTCCACCCAACCATCAAAACCAGTTACACATCCCTCAACATCCTGAAACTACAATAAGGCACTCCATCCCATGAGGATCCCTCTACTCAACCAACGAAACCAGTTACACATCCCTTCAACACCCCAAAACTACTATAAGGCACATCCACCCCATGAGGATCGCTCCACCCAACCATCAACAGCAGTTACACATCATTCAACACCCAAAAACACACAATAAGGCACCCCATCCCATGAGGCTCCCTCTACTCAACCAACGAAACCAGTTACACATCCCTACAACCCCTAAAAACTACAATAAGGCAAACCCCCTGTGAGGATCCCTCCATCGAACCACCAAAACCATTTATACATTCCATCAACACCACAAAACTACAATAAGGCACATCCAACCCATGGGGATCCCTCCACCCAACCATCAAAACCAGTTACACATCCCTACAACACCACAAAACTACAATAAGTCACATCCACCCCATGAGGATCACTCCACCGAACCATCAAAACCATTTAGACATTCCCTTAACACGCCAAAACTACAATAAAGCACTCCATCCCATGAGGCTCCCTCTATTCAACCAACAAAATCCGTTTCACATCCCTACAACAACCCAAAACTACAATAAGGCATATCCACCCCATGAGGATCCCTCCACCCAACCATCAAAAGCAGTTACACATCCCTTCAACACCCCAAAACTACTATAAGGCACATTCACCAAATGAGGATCCCTCCACCCAACCATCAACAGCAGTTACACATCATTCAACACCCAAAAACACACAATAAGGCACCCCATCCCATGAGGCTCCCTCTACTCAACCAACGAAACCAGTTACACATCCCTACAACCCCCAAAAACTACAATAAGGCAAACCCCCTGTGAGGATCCCTCCATCGAACCACCAAAACCATTTATACATTCCATCAACACCACAAAACTACAATAAGGCACATCCACCCCATGAGGATCCCTCCACCCAACCATCAAAACCAGTTACACATCGCTCAACACCCCAAAACTAAAATAAGGCACATCCACCCCATGACGATCCCTCCATCGAACCACCAAAACCGTTTATACATTCCCTCAACACCCCAAAACTACAATAAAGTACTCCGTCCCATAAGGCTCCCTCTACTCAACCAACACAAACCGTTAAACATGCCTACAACACCCCAAAACTACAATAAGGAAATCCACCCCATGAGGATCCCTCCACCCAACCATCAAAACCAGTTACACATCCCTTAACACCCCGAAATTACAATAAGGCACTCCATCCCATGAGGTTCCCTCCACTCAACCAACGAAACCAGGTACATATCCCTACAACACCTCAAAACTACAATAAGGCGCATCCACCGCACGAGGATACCTCCACCCAACCATCAAAACCAGTTAAACATCCCTAAACAACCAAAACTCCAATACGGCACTCCATCCCATGAGGCTCCCTCTACTCATCGAACAAAACAAGTTACACATCCCTACAGCACCCCAAAACTACAATAAGGCGCACCCACCATATGAGGATCCCTCCACCCAACCATCAAAACCAGTTACACATCCCTCAACACCCCGAAACTACAATAAGGCACTCCATCCCATGAGGCTCTCTCTACTCACCCAACGAAACCAGTTACACATCCCTTAACACCCAAAACTACAATAAGGCACTCCATTCCATGAGGCTCCCTCTACTCAACCAACGAAACCAGTTATACATCAGTACAACACCCAAAACTACTATAAGGCACATCCACCCCATGAGGATCCCTCCACCAAACCATCAACACCAGTTACACAGCCTTCAACACCCCAAAACACACAATAAGGCACTCCATCCCATGAGGCTTCTTCTACTCATCCAACGAAACCTGTTACACATCCCTACAACACCAGAAAACTACAATAAGGCACACTACCCCATGAAGCTCACTCCACTCAACCATCAAAACCAGTTACACATCCCTACAGCACCACCAAACTACAATAAGGCACATCCACCCAATGAGGATCCCCCACCCAAACATCAAAACCAGTTACACACCCCTCAAAACCCCGAAACTACAATAAGGCACTCCATCCCATGAGGCTCCCTCTACTCAACCAACAAAACCAGTTAGACATCACTACAACACCACAAACTACAATAAGGCACATCCACCCCATGAGGATCCCTCCACCCAACCATCAAAACCAGTTACACATCATTCAACACCCAAAAACACACAATAAGGCACCCCATCCCATGAGGCTCTCTCTACTCAAACAACGAAACCAGTTACACATCCCTACAACCCCTAAAAACTACAATAAGGCAAACCCCCTGTGAGGATCCCTCCATCGAACCACCAAAACCATTTATACATTCCCTCAACACCACAAAACTACAATAAGGCACATCCAACCCATGGGGATCCCTCCACCCAACCATCAAAACCAGTTCACATCCCTACAACACCACAAAACTACAATAAGTCACATCCACCCCATGAGGATCCCTCCACCGAACCATCAAAACCATTTAGACATTCCCTCAACACGCCAAAACTACAATAAAGCACTCCATCCCATGAGGCTCCCTCTATTCAACCAACAAAATCCGTTTCACATCCTTACAACACCCCAAAACTACAATAAGGCATATCCACCCCATGAGGATCCCTCCACCCAACCATCAAAAGCAGTTACACATCCCTCAACACCCCGAAATTACAATAAGGCACTCCATCCCATGAGGCTCCCTCTACTCAACCAACAAAACCAGCTACATATCCCTACAACACCCCAAAAGTACAATAATGTACATCCACCCCATGAGGATACCTCCATGCAACCATCAAAACCAGTAATACATCCCTCAACACCCCGAAACTACAATAAGGCACTCCATCCCATGAGGCTCTCTCTACTCACCCAACGAAACCAGTTACACATCCCTTAACACCCCAAAACTACAATAAGGCACTCCATTCCATGAGGCTCCCTCTACTCAACCAACGAAACCAGTTATACATCAGTACAACACCCAAAACTACTATAAGGCACATCCACCCCATGAGGATCCCTCCACCAAACCATCAACACCAGTTACACAGCCTTCAACACCCCAAAACACACAATAAGGCACTCCATCCCATGAGGCTCCTTCTACTCATCCAACGAAACCTGTTACACATCCCTACAACACCAGAAAACTACAATAAGGCACACTACCCCATGAAGCTCACTCCACTCAACCATCAAAACCAGTTACACATCCCTACAGCACCACAAAACTACAATAAGGCACATCCACCCCATGAGGATCCCCCACCCAAACATCAAAACCAGTTACACACCCCTCAAAACCCCGAAACTACAATAAGGCACTCCATCCCATGAGGCTCCCTCTACTCAACCAACAAAACCAGTTAGACATCACTACAACACCACAAACTACAATAAGGCACATCCACCCCATGAGGATCCCTCCACCCAACCATCAAAACCAGTTACACATCCCTCAACATCCTGAAACTACAATAAGGCACTCCATCCCATGAGGATCCCTCTACTCAACCAACGAAACCAGTTACACATCCCTTCAACACCCCAAAACTACTATAAGGCACATCCACCCCATGAGGATCGCTCCACCCAACCATCAACAGCAGTTACACATCATTCAACACCCAAAAACACACAATAAGGCACCCCATCCCATGAGGCTCCCTCTACTCAACCAACGAAACCAGTTACACATCCCTACAACCCCTAAAAACTACAATAAGGCAAACCCCCTGTGAGGATCCCTCCATCGAACCACCAAAACCATTTATACATTCCCTCAACACCACAAAACTACAATAAGGCACATCCAACCCATGGGGATCCCTCCACCCAACCATGAAAACCAGTTACACATCCCTACAACACCACAAAACTACAATAAGTCACATCCACCCCATGAGGATCACTCCACCGAACCATCAAAACCATTTAGACATTCCCTTAACACGCCAAAACTACAATAAAGCACTCCATCCCATGAGGCTCCCTCTATTCAACCAACAAAATCCGTTTCACATCCCTACAACACCCCAAAACTACAATAAGGCATATCCACCCCATGAGGATCCCTCCACCCAACCATCAAAAGCAGTTACACATCCCTTCAACACCCCAAAACTACTATAAGGCACATTCACCCCATGAGGATCCCTCCACCCAACCATCAACAGCAGTTACACATCATTCAACACCCAAAAACACACAATAAGGCACCCCATCCCATGAGGCTCCCTCTACTCAACCAACGAAACCAGTTACACATCCCTACAACCCCCAAAAACTACAATAAGGCAAACCCCCTGTGAGGATCCCTCCATCGAACCACCAAAACCATTTATACATTCCCTCAACACCACAAAACTACAATAAGGCACATCCACCCCATGAGGATCCCTCCACCCAACCATCAAAACCAGTTACACATCGCTCAACACCCCAAAACTAAAATAAGGCACATCCACCCCATGACGATCCCTCCATCGAACCACCAAAACCGTTTATACATTCCCTCAACACCCCAAAACTACAATAAAGTACTCCGTCCCATGAGGCTCCCTCTACTCAACCAACACAAACCGTTAAACATGCCTACAACACCCCAAAACTACAATAAGGAAATCCACCCCATGAGGATCCCTCCACCCAACCATCAAAACCAGTTACACATCCCTTAACACCCCGAAATTACAATAAGGCACTCCATCCCATGAGGTTCCCTCCACTCAACCAACGAAACCAGGTACATATCCCTACAACACCTCAAAACTACAATAAGGCGCATCCACCGCATGAGGATACCTCCACCCAACCATCAAAACCAGTTAAACATCCCTAAACAACCAAAACTCCAATACGGCACTCCATCCCATGAGGCTCCCTCTACTCATCGAACAAAACGAGTTACACATCCCTACAGCATCCCAAAACTACAATAAGGCGCACCCACCACATGAGGATCCCTCCACCCAACCATCAAAACCAGTTACACATCCCTCAACACCCCGAAACTACAATAAGGCACTCCATCCCATGAGGCTCTCTCTACTCACCCAACGAAACCAGTTACACATCCCTTAACACCCAAAACTACAATAAGGCACTCCATTCCATGAGGCTCCCTCTACTCAACCAACGAAACCAGTTATACATCAGTACAACACCCAAAACTACTATAAGGCACATCCACCCCATGAGGATTCCTCCACCCAACCATCAAAACCAGTAACACATCCCTCAATACCCCGAAACTACAATAAGGCACTCCATCGCATGAGACTCCCTCTACTCAACCAAGGAAACCAGTTACACATCCCTTCAACACCCCAAAACTACTATAAGGCACATCCACCCCATGAGGATCCCTGCACCCAACCATCAACAGCAGTTACACATCATTCAACACCCAAAAACACACAATAAGGCACCCCATCCCATGAGGCTCCCTCTACTCAACCAACGAAACCAGTTACACATCCCTACAACATCCAAAAAATACAATAAGGCAAACCCCCCCTGAGGATCCCACCACCCAACCATCAAAACCAATTACACACCCCTCAAAACCCCGAAACTGCAATAAGGCACTCCATCCCATGAGGCTTCTTCTACTCATTCAACAAAAGCTGTTACACATCCCTAAAACACCAGAAAACTACAATAAGGCACACCACCCCATGAACCTCACTCCACTCAACCATCAAAACCAGTTACACATCCCTACAGCAACACAAAACTACAACAAGGCACATCCACCCCATGAGGATCCCCCACCCAAACATCAAAACCAGTTACACACCCCTCAAAACCCCGAAACTACAATAAGGCACTCCATCCCATGAGGCTCCCTCTACTCAACCAACAAAACCAGTTAGACATCACAACAACACCACAATCTACAATAAGGCACATCCACCCCATGGGGATCCCTCCACCCAACCATCAAAATCAGTTACACATCCCTCAACACCCAGAAACAACAATAAGGCACTCCATCCCATGAGGATCCCTCCACCAACCATCAAAACCAGTTACACTTCCCTACAACACCACAAAACTACAATAATGCACATCCACCCCATGAGGATCCCCCACCCAAACATCAAAACCAGTTACACACCCCTAAAAACCCAGAAACTACAATAAGGCACTCCATCCCATGAGGCTCCCTCTACTCAACCAACGAAACCAGTTAGACATCACTACAACACCACAATCTACAATAAGGCACATCCACCCCATGAGGATCCCTCCACTCAACCATCAAAACCAGTTACACATCCCTACAACACCACAAAACTACAATAAGGCACATCCAACCCATGGGGATCCCTCCACCCAACCATCAAAACCAGTTACACTTCCCTACAACACCACAAAACTACAATAAGGCACATCCACCCCATGAGGATCCCTCAACCCAACCATCGAAACCAGTTACACATCCCTCAACACCCCAAAACTAAAATAAGGCACATCCACCCCATGAGGATACCTCCACCTAACCATCAAAACCATTTAGACATTCCCTCAACACCCCAAAACTACAATAAAGCACTCCATCCCAGGAGGCTCCCTCTATTCAACAAACAAAATCCGTTTCACATTCCTACAACACCCCAAAACTACAATAAGGCATATCCACCCCATGAGGATCCCTCCACCCAAACATCAAATCCAGTTACACATCCCTCAACACCCCGAAATTACAATAAGGCACTCCATCGCATGAGACTCCCTCTACTCAACCAATTGAAACCAGTTACACATCCCTTCAACACCCCAAAACTACTATAAGGCACATCCACCCCATGCGGATCCCTCCACCCAACCATCAACAGCAGTTACACATCGTTCAACACCCAAAAACACACAATAAGCCACCCCATCCCATGAGGCTCCCTCTACTCAACCAACAAAACCAGTTACACATCCCTACAACCCCCAAAAACTACAATAAGGCAAACCCCCTGTGAGGATCCCTCCATCGAACCACCAAAACCATTTATACATTCCCTCAACACCACAAAACTACAATAAGGCACATCCATCCCATGAGGATCCCTCCACCCAACCATCAAAACCAGTTACACATCGCTCAACACCCCAAAACTAAAATAAGGCACATTCACCCCATGACGATCCCTCCATCGAACCACCAAACAGTTTATACATTCCCTCAACACCCCAAAACTACAATAAAGCACTCCATCCCGTGAGGCTCCCTCTACTCAACCAACACAATCCGTTACACATGCCTACAACACCCCAAAAGTACAATAAGGAAATCCACCCCATGAGGATCCCTCCACCCAACCATCAAAACCAGTTACACATCCCTCAACACCCCGAAATTACAATACGGCACTCAATCCCATGAGGCTCCCTCTACTCAACGAACAAAACTAGTTATACATCCCTACAGCACCCTAAAACTACAATAAGGCGCACCCACCGCAGGAGGATCCCTCCACCCAACCATCAAAACCAGTTACACATCCCTCAACACCCCGAAACTACAATAAGGCACTCCATCCCATGAGGCTCTCTCTACTCAACCAACGAAACCAGTTAGACATCACTACAACACCACAAACTACAATAAGGCACATCCACCCCATGAGGATCCCTCCACCCAACCATCAAAACCAGTTACACATCCCTCAAAATTCCAAAACTACAATAAGACACTCCATCCCATGAGGATCCATCCACCAACCATCAAACCCAGCTACACATCCCTACAACACCACAAAACCACACTAAGGAACATCCAACCCATGGGGATCCCTCCACCCAACCATCAAAACCAGTTACACATCCCTACAACACCACAAAACTACAATAAGGCACATCCACCCCATGAGGATCCCTCAACCTAACCATCAAAACCAGTTACACATCCTCAACACCCCAAAACTAAAATAAGGCACATCCACCCCATGAGGATACCTCCACCGAACCATCAAAACCATTTACACATTCCCTCAACACCCCAAAACTGCAATAAAGCACTCCATCCCATGAGGATCCCTCTATTCAACCAACAAAATCCGTTTCACATCCCTACAACACCCCAAAACTACAATAAGGCATATCCACTCCATGAGGATCCCTCCACCCAACCATCAAAACCAGTTACACATCCCTCGACACCCCGAAATTACAATAAGGTACTCCATCCCATCCCATGAGGCTCCCTCTACTCAACCAACAAAACCAGCTACGTATCGCTACAACACCCCAAAAGTACAATAATGTACATCCACCCCATGAGGATACCTCCATGCAACCATCAAAACCAGTAATACATCCCTCAACACCCCAAAACTACATAAGGCACTCCATGACATGAGGCTCCCTCTACTCAACCAACAAAATCCATTACACATCCGTACAACACCCCAAAACTACAATAAGGCACATCCACCCCATGAGGATCCCTCCACCCAACCATCAAAACCAGTTACACATCCCTCAATAACACAAAATTACAATAAGGCACTCCATCCCATGAGGCTCCCTCTACTCAACCAACGAAACCAGCTACATATCCCTACAACACCCCAAAACTACAATAAGGCACATCCACCCCATGAGGATTCCTCCACCCAACCATCAAAAGTAGTAACACATCCCTCAAAACCCCGAAACTACAATAAGGCACTCCATGGCATGAGGCTCCCTCTACTCAACCAACGAAACCAGTTACACATCCCTTCAACACCCCAAAACTACTATAAGGCACATCCACCCACATCCACCCCATGAGGATCCCTCCACCCAACCATCAACATCAGTTACACATCATTCAACACCCAAAAACACACAATAAGGCACCCCATCCCATGAGGCTCCCTCTACTCAACCAACAAAACCAGTTACACATGCCTACAACACCCAAAAACTACAATAAGGCAAACCCCCCGTGAGCATCCCCCCACCCAACCATCAAAACCAATTACACATCCCTCAAAACCCCAAAACTGAAATAAGGCACTAATCCCATGAGGCTCCCTCTACTCAACCAACGAAACCAGTTATACATCAGTACAACACCCCAAAACTACTATAAGGCACATCCACCCCATGAGGATCCCTCCACCAAACCATCAACACCAGTTACACAGGCTTCAACACTCCGAAACACACAATAAGGCACTCCATCCCATGAGGCTCCTTCTACTCATCCAACGAAACCTGTTACACATCCCTACAACACCAGAAAACTACAATAAGGCACACCACCCCATGAAGCTCACTCCACTCACTCCACGCAACCATCAAAACCAGTTACACATCCCTACAGCACCACAAAACTACAATAAGGCACATCCACCCCATGAGGATCCCTACACCCAACCATCAAAACCAGTTACACATCCCTCAACACCCAGAAACTACAATGAGGCACTCCATCCCGTGAGGATGCCTCCACCAACCATCAAAACCAGTTACACATCCCTACAACACCACAAAACTACAATAAGGCACATCCAACCCATGGGGATCCCTCCACCCAACCATCAAAACCAGTTACACTTCCCTACAACACCACACAACTACAATAAGGCACATCCACCCCATGAGGATCCCTCAACCCAACCATCAAAACCAGTTACACATCCCTCAACACCCCAAAACCAATATAAGGCACATCCACCCCATGAGGATACCTCCACCGAACCATCAAAACCATTTAGACATTCCCTCAACACCCCAAAACTAAAATAAAGCACTACACCCCATGAGGATCCCTCCACCTAACCATCAAAACCAGTTACACATCCCTCAACACCCCGAAATTACAATAAGGCACTCCATCCCATGAGGCTCCCTCTACTCAACCAACGAAACCATCTACATATCCCTACAACACCCCAAAAGTACAATAATGTACATCCACCCCATGAGGATACCTCCACGCAACCATCAAAACCAGTAATACATCCATCAACACCCCAAAACTACAATAAGACACATCCACACCATGAGGATCCCTCCACCCAACCATCAAAACCAGTTACACATCCCTCAACACCCCAAAACTAAAATAAGGCACATCCACCCCATGAGGATACCTCCACCGAACCATCAAAACCATTTACACATTCCCTCAACAACCCAAAACTGCAATAAAGCACTCCATCCCATGAGGCTCCCTCTATTCAACCAACAAAATCTGTTTCACATCCCTACAACACCCCAAAACTACAATAAGGCATATCCACCCCATGAGGATCCCTCCACCCAACCATCAAAACCAGTTACACATCCCTCAACACCCCGAAATTACAATAAGGCACTCCATCCCATGAGGCTCCCTCTACTCAACCAACGAAACCAGCTATGTATCTCTACAACACCCCAAAAGTACAATAATGTACATCCACCCCATGAGGATACCTCCATGCAACCATCAAAACCAGTAATACATCCCTCAACACCCCAAAACTACAATAAGGCACTCCATGACATGAGGCTCCCTCTACTCAACCAACAAAATCCATTACACATCCGTACAACACCCCAAAACTACAATAAGGCACATCCACCCCATGATGATCCCTCCACCCAACCATCAAAACCAGTTGCACATCCCTCAATAACCCGAAATTACAATAAGGCACTCCTTCCCATGAGGCTCCCTCTACTCAACCAACGAAACCAGCTACATATCCCTACAACACCCCAAAACTACAATAAGGCACATCCACCCCATGAGGATTCCTCCACCCAACCATCAAAAGTAGTAACACATCCCTCAACACCCGAAACTACAATAAGGCACTCCATGGCATGAGGCTCCCTCTACTCAACCAACGAAACCAGTTACACATCCCTTCAACACCCCAAAACTACTATAAGGCACATCCACCCCATGAGGATCCCTCCACCCAACCATCAACAGCAGTTACACATCATTCAACACCCAAAAACACACAATAAGGCATCCCATCCCATGAGGCTCCCTCTACTCAACCAACAAAATCAGTTACACATCCCTACAACACCCAAAAACTACAATAAGGCAAACCCCCCGTGAGGATCCCCCCACCCAACCATCAAAACCAATTACACATCCCTCAAAACCCCAAAACTGCAATAAGGCACTAATCCCATGAGGCTCCATCTACTCAACCAACGAAACCAGTTATACATCAGTACAACACCCCAAAACTACTATAAGGCACATCCACCCCATGAGGATCCCTCCACCCAACCATCAACACCAGTTACACAGCCTTCAACACTCCGAAACACACAATAAGGCACTCCATCCCATGAGGCTCCTTCTACTCATCCAACGAAACCTGTTACACATCCCTACAACACCAGAAAACTACAATAAGGCACACCACCCCATGAGGCTCACTCCACTCAACCATCAAAACCAGTTACACATCCCTACAGCACCACAAAACTACAATAAGGCACATCCACCCCATGAGGATCCCTCCACCCAACCATCAAAACCAGTTACACATCCCTCAACACCCAGAAACTACAACGAGGCACTCCATCCCATGAGGATGCCTCCACCAACCATCAAAACCAGTTACACATCCCTACAACACCACAAAACTACAATAAGGCACATCCAACCGATGGGGATCACTCCACCCAACCATCAAAACCAGTTACACTTCCCTACAACACCACAAAACTACAATAAGGCACATCCACCCCATGAGGATCCCTCAACCCAACCATCAAAACCAGTTACACATCCCTCAACACCCCAAAACTAAAATAAGGCACATCCACCACATGAGGATATCTCCACCGAACCATGAAAACCATTTAGACATTCCCTCAACACCCCAAAACTAAAATAAAGCACTCCACCCCATGAGGATCCCTCCACCCAACCATCAAAACCAGTTACACATCCCTCAACACCCCGAAATTACAATAAGGCACTCCATCCCATGAGGCTCCCTCTACTCAACCAACGAAACCAGCTACATATCCCTACAACACCCCAAAAGTACAATAATGTACATCCACCCCATGAGGATACCTCCACGCAACCATCAGAATCAGTAATACATCCCTCAACACCCGAAACTACAATAAGGCACTCCATCACATGAGGCTTCCTCTACTCAACCAACAAAATCCATTACACATCAGTACAACACCCCAAAACTACAATAAAGCACATCCACCCCATGAGGATCCCTCCACCCAACCATCAAAACCAGTTACACATCCCTCAATAACCCGAAATTACAATAATCCACTCCATCCCATGAGGCTCCCTCTACTCAACCAACGAAACCAGCTACATATCCCTACAACACCCCAAAACTACAATGAGGCACATCCACCCTATGAGGATTCCTCCACCCAACCATCAAAACCAGTTACACATCCCTCAATAACCCGAAATTACAATAATCCACTCCATCCCATGAGGCTCCCTCTACTCAACCAACAGAACCAGTTACACATTCCTTCAACACCCCAAAACTACTATAAGGCACATCCACCCCATGAGGATCCCTCCACCCAATCATCAACAGCAGTTACACATCATTCAACACCCAAAAACACACAATAAGGCACCCCATCCCATGAGGCTCCCTCTACTCAACCAACGAAACCAGTTACACATCCCTCAACACCCCGAAATTACAATAAGGATCTCCATCCCATGAGGCTAAACCACGAAACCAGCTACATATCCCTACAACACCCCAAAAGTACAATAAGTCACCTCCACCCCATGAGGTTACCTCCATGCAACCATCAAAACCAGTAACACATCCCTCAACACCCCGACACTACAATAAGGCACTCCATAACATGAGGCTCCCTCTACTCAATCAACAAAATCCGTTACACATCCCTACAACACCCCAAAAGTACAATAAGGCACATCCACCCCATGAGGATCCCTCCACCCAACCATGAAAACCAGTTACACATCCCTCAACACCACAAAACTACAATAAGGCACTCCACCCCATCAAGCTCCCTCAACGCCCTTCTGGTCGGTGCCCCCTCTAAAAACACACACAGATTACAAACTACACAAAATAATGAATTTCGTGCCGCCATGAGCATCCCTAGGTGAGACCATATATCTCAAGCCAGAGAAGCGGTGCAGTGGCTCCAGGTCAAAGATCGTATTACACTCAAAAACCTTCAAAATCAGGCACAGGTGCATCAACAGTACCTTTCCCACCTATCTTGCCGAAGCCATTTCCAGACCTGCATCAATGTGCCCCACCAGAACGCAGTACACTAACCAGCTACACATACCACGCATCTGTAGAGCGACAGCCGGAGGGTTTGGCTTCTCATACATTGCACCTAATCTTTGGAACTCCCTCCCTGCCCCTCTCAGAGCGGGATCCTCCATCTCAGCCTACCGCAAAAATCTCAGGACCACCTTACTGAACCAACCCTGCTAGTACATGTACATTGTAGCATAAATTGTAATTATCCTTTATTTTTTATTGTAATATATACAGAATGGAATCTATGTACATACTTTATATCTATCCTCTGTACTCACATGACAAATGTATAACTAACGGTCACAAATTGCTCTCACACTGTGTAACAAATGTCTTTGATATGTTCTGTAACTAAGTATTCCTTGTAACAAGTACCACAATGCCTTTTGGCTGATGTGCGCTATATAAATACGAATAAAACAAACAAACCATCAAAACCAGTTACCCATCCCTACACCACTACAAAACTACAATAAGGCACATCCACCCCATGAGGATCCCCCCTCCCAAACATCAAAACCAGTTACACATCCCTCAATACCCCGAAACTACAATAAGGCACTCCATCCCATGAGGCTCCCTCTACTCAACCAATGAAACCAGTTACACATCACTACAACACCCCAAAACTACAATAAGGCACATCCACCCCATGAGGATACCTCCACCCAACCATCAAAACCAGCTACACATCCCTCAATACCCCTAAATGACAATAACGCATATCCACCCTATGAGAATCCCTCCACCCAACCATCAAAACCAGTTACATATTCCTCAACATACATGTTCTGTAACTAAACAATCCTTGTAACAAGTGCCACAATGCCTTTTGGCTGATGTGTGCTATATAAATACGAATAAAACAAACAAACCATCAAAACCAGTTACACATCCCTACAGCAATACAAAACTACAATAAGGCACATCCACCCCGTGAGGATACCTCCACCGAACCATCAAAACCATTTACACATTCCCTCAACACCCCAAAACTACAATAAAGCACTCCATCCCATGAGGCTCCCTCTATTCAACCAACAAAATCCGTTTCACATCCCTACAACACCCCAAAACTACAATAAGGCATATCCACCCCATGAGGATCCCTCCACCCAACCATCAAAACCAGTTACACATCCCTCAACACCCCGAAATTACAATAAGACACTCCATCCCATGAGGCTCCCTCTACTCAACCAACGAAACCAGCTATGTATCGCTACAACACCCCAAAAGTACAATAATGTACATCCACCCCATGAGGATACCTCCATGCAACCATCAAAACCAGTAATACATCCCTCAACACCCCAAAACTACAATAAGGCACTCCATGACATGAGGCTCCCTCTACTCAACCAACAAAATCCATTACACATCCGTACAACACCCCAAAACTACAATAAGGCACTCCACCCCATGAAGCTCCCTTCAATCAAACAACGAAACCAGTTACACATCCCTCAACACCACGAAACTACAACAAAGCCCTCCATCCCATGCGGCTCTGTCTACTCAACCAACGAAACCAGCTACATATCCCCACAACAACCCAAAACTACAATAAGGCACATGCACCCCATGAGGATACCTCCACCCAACCATCAAAACCAGTTACACATCCCTCAACACCCCGAAACTACAATAAGGCACTCCATCCCATGAAGCTCCCTCTACTCAACCAACGAAACCAGTTACACATCCCTCAACACCCCGAAACTACAACAAGGCCCTCCATCCCATGCGGCTCTGTCTACTCAACCAACGAAACCAGCTACATATCCCCACAACAACCCAAAAATACAATAAGGCACATGCACCCCATGAGGATACCTCCACCCAACCATCAAAACCAGTTACACATCCCTCAACACCCCGAAACTACAATAAGGCACTCCATCCCATGAAGCTCCCTCTACTCAACCAACGAAACCAGTTACACATCCCTCAACACCCCGAAACTACAACAAGGCCCTCCATCCCATGCGGCTCTGTCTACTCAACCAACGAAACCAGCTACATATCCCCACAACAACCCAAAACTACAATAAGGCACATGCACCCCATGAGGATACCTCCACCCAACCATCAAAACCAGTTACACATCCCTCAACACCCCGAAACTACAATAAGGCACTCCATCCCATGAAGCTCCCTCTACTCAACCAACGAAACCAGTTACACATCCCTACAACACCACAAACTACAATAAGGCACATCCACCCATGAGGATCCCTCCACCCAACCATCAAAACCAGTTAAACATCCCTACAACACCACAAAACTACAATAAGGCACTCCACACCATGAAGCTCCCTCCAATCAAACAACGAAACCAGTTACACATCCCTCAACACCCCGAAACTACAATAAGGCCCTCCATCCCATGCGGCTCTGTCTACTCAACCAACGAAACCAGCTACATATCCCCACAACAACCCAAAACTACAATAAGGCACATGCACCCCATGAGGATACCTCCACCCAACCATCAAAACCAGTTACACATCCCTCAACACCCCAAAACTACAATAAGGCACTCCATCCCATTAGGCTCCCTCTACTCAACCAACGAAACCAGGTACATATCCCTACAACACCCCAAAACTACAATAAGGCACTCCATCCCATGAGGCTCCCTCTACTCAACCAACAGAAACCAGCTACATATCCCTACAACACCCCAAAACTAAAATAAGGAACATCACATCCACCCCAGGAGGATCCCTCCACCCAACCATCGAACCAGTTACACATCCCTCAACACCCCGAAACTACAATAAGACACTCCATCCAATGAGGCTCCCTCTACTCAACCAACGAAACCAGTTACACATCCCTCAACACCCCGAAACTATAATAAGGCACTCCATCCCATGAGGCTCCCTCTACTCAACCAACGAAACCAGGTACACATCCCTACAACACCCCAAAACTACAATAAGGCACTCCACCCCATGAAGCTCCCTCCACTCAACCAACGAAACCAGTTACACATCCATACAACACCCCAAAACTACAATTAGGCACTCCACCCCATGAAGCTCCATCTACTCAACCAACGAAACCAGTTACACATCCCTCAACACCCCGAAACTACAATAAGGCCCTCCATCCCATGCGGCTCTGTCTACTCAACCAACGAAACCAGCTACATATCCCCACAACAACCCAAAACTACAATAAGGCACATGCACCCCATGAGGATACCTCCACCCAACCATCAAAACCAGTTACACATCCCTCAACACCCCAAAACTACAATAAGGCACTCCATCCCATTAGGCTCCCTCTACTCAACCAACGAAACCAGGTACATATCCCTACAACACCCCAAAACTACAATAAGGCACATCACATCCACCCCATGAGGGTCCCTCCACCCAACCATCAAACCAGTTACACATTCCTCAACACCCCGAAACTACAATAAGACACTCCATCCAATGAGGCTCCCTCTACTCAACCAACGAAACCAGTTACACATCCCTCAACACCCCGAAACTATAATAAGGCACTCCATCCCATGAGGCTCCCTCTACTCAACCAACGAAACCAGGTACACATCCCTACAACACCCCAAAACTACAATAAGGCACTCCACCCCATGAAGCTCCATCTACTCAACCAACGAAACCAGTTACACATCCCCACAACACCCCAAAACTACAATAAGGCACTCCACCCCATGAAGCTCCATCTACTCAACCAACGAAACTAGTTACACATCCCCACAACACCACAAAACTACAATAAGGCATTTTCCCCCAATGAGGATCCCTCCACCCAACCATCAGAATCAATTTGCACATCCCTCAACACCCCGAAACTACAATAAGGCACATCCAACCCATGAGTATCCCTCCAACCATCCATCAAAACCAGACACACATCTCTCAACACCCCAAAATTGCAATAAGGCACTCCATCCCATGAGGCTCCTTCTACTCAACCAACAAAACCAGTTACACATCCCCACAACACCCCAAAACTAAAATAAGGCACATCCACCCCATGAGGATCCCTCCATGCAACCATCAAAACCAGTAATACATCCCTCCACACCCCAAAACTACAATAAGGCACTCCATGACATGAGGCTCCCTCTACTCAACCAACAAAATCCATTACACATCAGTACAACACCCCAAAACTACAATAAGGCACTCCACCCCATGAAGCTCCCTTCAATCAAACAACGAAACCAGTTACATATCCCTCAACACCACGAAACTACAACAAAGCCCTCCATCCCATGCGGCTCTGTCTACTCAACCAACAAAACCAGCTACATATCCCCACAACAACCCAAAACTACAATAAGGCACATGCACCCCATGAGGATACCTCCACCCAACCATCAAAACCAGTTACACATCCCTCAACACCCCGAAACTACAATAAGGCACTCCATCCCATGAAGCTCCCTCTACTCAACCAACAAAACCAGTTACACATCCCTAAACACCCCGAAACTACAACAAGGCCCTCCATCCCATGCGGCTCTGTCTACTCAACCAACGAAACCAGCTGCACATCCCTACAACCCCCAAAAACTACAATAAGGCAAACCCCCTGTGAGGATCCCTCCATCGAACCACCAAAACCATTTATACATTCCCTCAACTCCACAAAACTACAATAAGGCACATCCATCCCATGAGGATCCCTCCACTCAACCATCAAAACCAGTTACACATCGCTCAACACCCCAAAACTAAAATAAGGCACATCCACCCCATGACGATCCCTCCATCGAACCACCAAAACCGTTTATACATTCCCTCAACACCCCAAAACTACAATAAAGCACTCCATCCCATGAGGCTCCCTCTACTCAACCAACTAAACCAGCGACATATCCCTACAACACCCCAAAAGTACAATAATGCACATCCACCCCATGATGATACCTCACTGCAACCATCAAGACCAGTAATACATCCCTCAACACCCCGAAACTACAATAAGGCACTCCATCACATGAGGCTCCCTCTACTCAACCAACAAAATCCATTACACATCCGTACAACACCCCAAAACTACAATAAGGCACATCCACCCCATGAGGATCCCTCCACCCAACCATCAAAACCAGTTACACATCCCTCAATAACCCGAAATTACAATAAGGCACATCCATCCCATGAGGATCCCTCCACCCAACCATCAAAACCAGTTACACATCGCTCAACACCCCAAAACTAAAATAAGGCACATCCACCCCATGACGATCCCTCCATCGAACCACCAAAACCATTTATACATTCCCTCAACACCCCAAAACTACAATAAAGCACTCCATCCCATGAGGCTCCCTCTACTCAACCAACACAATCCGTTACACATCCCTACAACACCCCAAAACTACAATAAGGCATATCCACCCAATGAGGATCCCTCCACCCAACCATCAAAACCAGTTACACATCTCTCAATACCCCGAAATTACAATAAAGCACTCCATCCCATGAGGCTCCCTCTACTCAACCAACGAAACCAGCGACATATCCCTACAACACCCCAAAAGTACAATAATGCACATCCACCCCATGATGATACCTCACTGCAACCATCAAGACCAGTAATACATCCCTCAACACCCCGAAACTACAATAAGGCACTCCATCCCATGAGGCTCCCTCTACTCAACCAACGAAACCAGCGACATATCCCTACAACACCCCAAAAGTACAATAATGCGCCTCTACCCCATGAGGATACCTCCACCCAACCATCAAAACCAGTTAAACATCCCTAAACAACCAAAACTCCAATACGGCACTCCATCCCATGAGGCTCCCTCTACTCAACGAACAAAACGAGTTACACATCCCTACAGGACCCCAAAACTACAATAAGGCGCACCCACCACATGAGGATCCCTCCACCCAACCATCAAAACCAGTTACACATGCCTCAACACCCCGTAACTACAATAAGGCACATCCAACCCATGAGTATCCCTCCAACCATCCATCAAAACCAGACACACATCTCTCAACACCCCAAAATTGCAATAAGGCACTCCATCCCATGAGGCTCCTTCTACTCAACCAACAAAACCAGTTACACATCCCCACAACACCCCAAAACTAAAATAAGGCACATCCACCCCATGAGGATCCCTCCATGCAACCATCAAAACCAGTAATACATCCCTCCACACCGCAAAACTACAATAAGGCACTCCATGACATGAGGCTCCCTCTACTCAACCAACAAAATCCATTACACATCAGTACAACACCCCAAAACTACAATAAGGCACTCCACCCCATGAAGCTCCCTTCAATCAAACAACGAAACCAGTTACATATCCCTCAACACCACGAAACTACAACAAAGCCCTCCATCCCATGCGGCTCTGTCTACTCAACCAACAAAACCAGCTACATATCCCCACAACAACCCAAAACTACAATAAGGCACATGCACCCCATGAGGATACCTCCACCCAATAATCAAAACCAGTTACACATCCCTACAACACCACAAAACTACAATAAGGCACATGCACCCCATGAGGATACCTCCACCCAACCATCAAAACCAGTTACACATCCCTCAACACCCCGAAACTACAATAAGGCACTCCATCCCATGAAGCTCCCTCTACTCAACCAACGAAACCAGTTACACATCCCTACAACACCACAAACTACAATAAGGCACATCCACCCATGAGGATCCCTCCACCCAACCATCAAAACCAGTTAAACATCCCTACAACACCACAAAACTACAATAAGGCACTCCACACCATGAAGCTCCCTCCAATCAAACAACGAAACCAGTTACACATCCCTCAACACCCCGAAACTACAATAAGGCCCTCCATCCCATGCGGCTCTGTCTACTCAACCAACGAAACCAGCTACATATCCCCACAACAACCCAAAACTACAATAAGGCACATGCACCCCATGAGGATACCTCCACCCAACCATCAAAACCAGTTACACATCCCTCAACACCCCAAAACTACAATAAGGCACTCCATCCCATTAGGCTCCCTCTACTCAACCAACGAAACCAGGTACATATCCCTACAACACCCCAAAACTACAATAAGGCACTCCATCCCATGAGGCTCCCTCTACTCAACCAACAGAAACCAGATACATATCCCTACAACACCCCAAAACTAAAATAAGGAACATCACATCCACCCCAGGAGGATCCCTCCACCCAACCATCAAACCAGTTACACATCCCTCAACACCCCGAAACTACAATAAGACACTCCATCCAATGAGGCTCCCTCTACTCAACCAACGAAACCAGTTACACATCCCTCAACACCCCGAAACTATAATAAGGCACTCCATCCCATGAGGCTCCCTCTACTCAACCAACGAAACCAGGTACACATCCCTACAACACCCCAAAACTACAATAAGGCACTCCACCCCATGAAGCTCCCTCCACTCAACCAACGAAACCAGTTACACATCCATACAACACCCCAAAACTACAATTAGGCACTCCACCCCATGAAGCTCCATCTACTCAACCAACGAAACCAGTTACACATCCCTCAACACCCCGAAACTACAATAAGGCCCTCCATCCCATGCGGCTCTGTCTACTCAACCAACGAAACCAGCTACATATCCCCACAACAACCCAAAACTACAATAAGGCACATGCACCCCATGAGGATACCTCCACCCAACCATCAAAACCAGTTACACATCCCTCAACACCCCAAAACTACAATAAGGCACTCCATCCCATTAGGCTCCCTCTACTCAACCAACGAAACCAGGTACATATCCCTACAACACCCCGAAACTACAATAAGGCACATCACATCCACCCCATGAGGGTCCCTCCACCCAACCATCAAACCAGTTACACATTCCTCAACACCCCGAAACTACAATAAGACACTCCATCCAATGAGGCTCCCTCTACTCAACCAACGAAACCAGTTACACATCCCTCAACACCCCGAAACTATAATAAGGCACTCCATCCCATGAGTCTCCCTCTACTCAACCAACGAAACCAGGTACACATCCCTACAACACCCCAAAACTACAATAAGGCACTCAACCCCATGAAGCTCCATCTACTCAACCAACGAAACCAGTTACACATCCCCACAACACCCCAAAACTACAATAAGGCACTCCACCCCATGAAGCTCCATCTACTCAACCAACGAAACTAGTTACACATCCCCACAACACCACAAAACTACAATAAGGCATTTTCCCCCAATGAGGATCCCTCCACCCAACCATCAGAATCAATTTGCACATCCCTCAACACCCCGAAACTACAATAAGGCACATCCAACCCATGAGTATCCCTCCAACCATCCATCAAAACCAGACACACATCTCTCAACACCCCAAAATTGCAATAAGGCACTCCATCCCATGAGGCTCCTTCTACTCAACCAACAAAACCAGTTACACATCCCCACAACACCCCAAAACTAAAATAAGGCACATCCACCCCATGAGGATCCCTCCATGCAACCATCAAAACCAGTAATACATCCCTCCACACCGCAAAACTACAATAAGGCACTCCATGACATGAGGCTCCCTCTACTCAACCAACAAAATCCATTACACATCAGTACAACACCCCAAAACTACAATAAGGCACTCCACCCCATGAAGCTCCCTTCAATCAAACAACGAAACCAGTTACATATCTCTCAACACCACGAAACTACAACAAAGCCCTCCATCCCATGCAGCTCTGTCTACTCAACCAACAAAACCAGCTACATATCCCCACAACAACCCAAAACTACAATAAGGCACATGCACCCCATGAGGATACCTCCACCCAACCATCAAAACCAGTTACACATCCCTCAACACCCCGAAACTACAATAAGGCACTCCATCCCATGAAGCTCCCTCTACTCAACCAACAAAACCAGTTACACATCCCTCAACACCCCGAAACTACAACAAGGCCCTCCATCCCATGCGGCTCTGTCTACTCAACCAACGAAACCAGCTACACATCCCTACAACCCCCAAAAACTACAATAAGGCAAACTCCCTGTGAGGATCCCTCCATCGAACCACCAAAACCATTTATACATTCCCTCAACACCACAAAACTACAATAAGGCACATCCATCCCATGAGGATCCCTCCACTCAACCATCAAAACCAGTTACACATCGCTCAACACCCCAAAACTAAAATAAGGCACATCCACCCCATGACGATCCCTCCATCGAACCACCAAAACCGTTTATACATTCCCTCAACACCCCAAAACTACAATAAAGCACTCCATCCCATGAGGCTCCCTCTACTCAACCAACTAAACCAGCGATATATCCCTACAACACCCCAAAAGTACAATAATGCACATCCACCCCATGATGATACCTCACTGCAACCATCAAGACCAGTAATACATCCCTCAACACCCTGAAACTACAATAAGGCACTCCATCACATGAGGCTCCCTCTACTCAACCAACAAAATCCATTACACATCCGTACAACACCCCAAAACTACAATAAGGCACATCCACCCCATGAGGATCCCTCCACCCAACCATCAAAACCAGTTACACATCCCTCAATAACCCGAAATTACAATAAGGCACATCCATCCCATGAGGATCCCTCCACCCAACCATCAAAACCAGTTACACATCGCTCAACACCCCAAAACTAAAATAAGGCACATCCACCCCATGACGATCCCTCCATCGAACCACCAAAACCATTTATACATTCCCTCAACACCCCAAAACTACAATAAAGCACTCCATCCCATGAGGCTCCCTCTACTCAACCAACACAATCCGTTACACATCCCTACAACACCCCAAAACTACAATAAGGCATATCCACCCAATGAGGATCCCTCCACCCAACCATCAAAACCAGTTACACATCTCTCAATACCCCGAAATTACAATAAAGCACTCCATCCCATGAGGCTCCCTCTACTCAACCAACGAAACCAGCGACATATCCCTACAACACCCCAAAAGTACAATAATGCACATCCACCCCATGATGATACCTCACTGCAACCATCAAGACCAGTAATACATCTCTCAACACCCCGAAACTACAATAAGGCACTCCATCCCATGAGGCTCCCTCTACTCAACCGATGAAACCAGCGACATATCCCTACAACACCCCAAAAGTACAATAATGCGCCTCTACCCCATGAGGATACCTCCACCCAACCATCAAAACCAGTTAAACATCCCTAAACAACCAAAACTCCAATACGGCACTCCATCCCATGAGGCTCCCTCTACTCAACGAACAAAACGAGTTACACATCCCTACAGGACCCCAAAACTAAAATAAGGCGCACCCACCACATGAGGATCCCTCCACCCAACCATCAAAACCAGTTACACATGCCTCAACACCCCGTAACTACAATAAGGCACATCCAACCCATGAGTATCCCTCCAACCATCCATCAAAACCAGACACACATCTCTCAACACCCCAAAATTGCAATAAGGCACTCCATCCCATGAGGCTCCTTCTACTCAACCAACAAAACCAGTTACACATCCCCACAACACCCCAAAACTAAAATAAGGCACATCCACCCCATGAGGATCCCTCCATGCAACCATCAAAACCAGTAATACATCCCTCCACACCGCAAAACTACAATAAGGCACTCCATGACATGAGGCTCCCTCTACTCAACCAACAAAATCCATTACACATCAGTACAACACCCCAAAACTACAATAAGGCACTCCACCCCATGAAGCTCCCTTCAATCAAACAACGAAACCAGTTACATATCCCTCAACACCACGAAACTACAACAAAGCCCTCCATCCCATGCGGCTCTGTCTACTCAACCAACAAAACCAGCTACATATCCCCACAACAACCCAAAACTACAATAAGGCACATGCACCCCATGAGGATACCTCCACCCAACCATCAAAACCAGTTACACATCCCTCAACACCCCGAAACTACAATAAGGCACTCCATCCCATGAAGCTCCCTCTACTCAACCAACAAAACCAGTTACACATCCCTCAACACCCCGAAACTACAACAAGGCCCTCCATCCCATGCGGCTCTGTCTACTCAACCAACGAAACCAGCTACACATCCCTACAACCCCCAAAAACTACAATAAGGCAAACCCCCTGTGAGGATCCCTCCATCGAACCACCAAAACCATTTATACATTCCCTCAACACCACAAAACTACAATAAGGCACATCCATCCCATGAGGATCCCTCCACTCAACCATCAAAACCAGTTACACATCGCTCAACACCCCAAAACTAAAATAAGGCACATCCACCCCATGACGATCCCTCCATCGAACCACCAAAACCGTTTATACATTCCCTCAACACCCCAAAACTACAATAAAGCACTCCATCCCATGAGGCTCCCTCTACTCAACCAACTAAACCAGCGACATATCCCTACAACACCCCAAAAGTACAATAATGCACATCCACCCCATGATGATACCTCACTGCAACCATCAAGACCAGTAATACATCCCTCAACACCCCGAAACTACAATAAGGCACTCCATCACATGAGGCTCCCTCTACTCAACCAACAAAATCCATTACACATCCGTACAACACCCCAAAACTACAATAAGGCACATCCACCCCATGAGGATCCCTCCACCCAACCATCAAAACCAGTTACACATCCCTCAATAACCCGAAATTACAATAAGGCACATCCATCCCATGAGGATCCCTCCACCCAACCATCAAAACCAGTTACACATCGCTCAACACCCCAAAACTAAAATAAGGCACATCCACCCCATGACGATCCCTCCATCGAACCACCAAAACCATTTATACATTCCCTCAACACCCCAAAACTACAATAAAGCACTCCATCCCATGAGGCTCCCTCTACTCAACCAACACAATCCGTTACACATCCCTACAACACCCCAAAACTACAATAAGGCATATCCACCCAATGAGGATCCCTCCACCCAACCATCAAAACCAGTTACACATCTCTCAATACCCCGAAATTACAATAAAGCACTCCATCCCATGAGGCTCCCTCTACTCAACCAACGAAACCAGCGACATATCCCTACAACACCCCAAAAGTACAATAATGCACATCCACCCCATGATGATACCTCACTGCAACCATCAAGACAAGTAATACATCCCTCAACACCCCGAAACTACAATAAGGCACTCCATCCCATGAGGCTCCCTCTACTCAACCAACGAAACCAGCGACATATCCCTACAACACCCCAAAAGTACAATAATGCGCCTCTACCCCATGAGGATACCTCCACCCAACCATCAAAACCAGTTAAACATCCCTAAACAACCAAAACTCCAATACGGCACTCCATCCCATGAGGCTCCCTCTACTCAACGAACAAAACGAGTTACACATCCCTACAGGACCCCAAAACTACAATAAGGCGCACCCACCACATGAGGATCCCTCCACCCAACCATCAAAACCAGTTACACATGCCTCAACACCCCGTAACTACAATAAGGCACATCCAACCCATGAGTATCCCTCCAACCATCCATCAAAACCAGACACACATCTCTCAACACCCCAAAATTGCAATAAGGCACTCCATCCCATGAGGCTCCTTCTACTCAACCAACAAAACCAGTTACACATCCCCACAACACCCCAAAACTAAAATAAGGCACATCCACCCCATGAGGATCCCTCCATGCAACCATCAAAACCAGTAATACATCCCTCCACACCGCAAAACTACAATAAGGCACTCCATGACATGAGGCTCCCTCTACTCAACCAACAAAATCCATTACACATCAGTACAACACCCCAAAACTACAATAAGGCACTCCACCCCATGAAGCTCCCTTCAATCAAACAACGAAACCAGTTACATATCCCTCAACACCACGAAACTACAACAAAGCCCTCCATCCCATGCGGCTCTGTCTACTCAACCAACAAAACCAGCTACATATCCCCACAACAACCCAAAACTACAATAAGGCACATGCACCCCATGAGGATACCTCCACCCAATAATCAAAACCAGTTACACATCCCTACAACACCACAAAACTACAATAAGGCACATGCACCCCATGAGGATACCTCCACCCAACCATCAAAACCAGTTACACATCCCTCAACACCCCGAAACTACAATAAGGCACTCCATCCCATGAAGCTCCCTCTACTCAACCAACGAAACCAGTTACACATCCCTACAACACCACAAACTACAATAAGGCACATCCACCCATGAGGATCCCTCCACCCAACCATCAAAACCAGTTAAACATCCCTACAACACCACAAAACTACAATAAGGCACTCCACACCATGAAGCTCCCTCCAATCAAACAACGAAACCAGTTACACATCCCTCAACACCCCGAAACTACAATAAGGCCCTCCATCCCATGCGGCTCTGTCTACTCAACCAACGAAACCAGCTACATATCCCCACAACAACCCAAAACTACAATAAGGCACATGCACCCCATGAGGATACCTCCACCCAACCATCAAAACCAGTTACACATCCCTCAACACCCCAAAACTACAATAAGGCACTCCATCCCATTAGGCTCCCTCTACTCAACCAACGAAACCAGGTACATATCCCTACAACACCCCAAAACTACAATAAGGCACTCCATCCCATGAGGCTCCCTCTACTCAACCAACAGAAACCAGATACATATCCCTACAACACCCCAAAACTAAAATAAGGAACATCACATCCACCCCAGGAGGATCCCTCCACCCAACCATCAAACCAGTTACACATCCCTCAACACCCCGAAACTACAATAAGACACTCCATCCAATGAGGCTCCCTCTACTCAACCAACGAAACCAGTTACACATCCCTCAACACCCCGAAACTATAATAAGGCACTCCATCCCATGAGGCTCCCTCTACTCAACCAACGAAACCAGGTACACATCCCTACAACACCCCAAAACTACAATAAGGCACTCCACCCCATGAAGCTCCCTCCACTCAACCAACGAAACCAGTTACACATCCATACAACACCCCAAAACTACAATTAGGCACTCCACCCCATGAAGCTCCATCTACTCAACCAACGAAACCAGTTACACATCCCTCAACACCCCGAAACTACAATAAGGCCCTCCATCCCATGCGGCTCTGTCTACTCAACCAACGAAACCAGCTACATATCCCCACAACAACCCAAAACTACAATAAGGCACATGCACCCCATGAGGATACCTCCACCCAACCATCAAAACCAGTTACACATCCCTCAACACCCCAAAACTACAATAAGGCACTCCATCCCATTAGGCTCCCTCTACTCAACCAACGAAACCAGGTACATATCCCTACAACACCCCGAAACTACAATAAGGCACATCACATCCACCCCATGAGGGTCCCTCCACCCAACCATCAAACCAGTTACACATTCCTCAACACCCCGAAACTACAATAAGACACTCCATCCAATGAGGCTCCCTCTACTCAACCAACGAAACCAGTTACACATCCCTCAACACCCCGAAACTATAATAAGGCACTCCATCCCATGAGTCTCCCTCTACTCAACCAACGAAACCAGGTACACATCCCTACAACACCCCAAAACTACAATAAGGCACTCAACCCCATGAAGCTCCATCTACTCAACCAACGAAACCAGTTACACATCCCCACAACACCCCAAAACTACAATAAGGCACTCCACCCCATGAAGCTCCATCTACTCAACCAACGAAACTAGTTACACATCCCCACAACACCACAAAACTACAATAAGGCATTTTCCCCCAATGAGGATCCCTCCACCCAACCATCAGAATCAATTTGCACATCCCTCAACACCCCGAAACTACAATAAGGCACATCCAACCCATGAGTATCCCTCCAACCATCCATCAAAACCAGACACACATCTCTCAACACCCCAAAATTGCAATAAGGCACTCCATCCCATGAGGCTCCTTCTACTCAACCAACAAAACCAGTTACACATCCCCACAACACCCCAAAACTAAAATAAGGCACATCCACCCCATGAGGATCCCTCCATGCAACCATCAAAACCAGTAATACATCCCTCCACACCCCAAAACTACAATAAGGCACTCCATGACATGAGGCTCCCTCTACTCAACCAACAAAATCCATTACACATCAGTACAACACCCCAAAACTACAATAAGGCACTCCACCCCATGAAGCTCCCTTCAATCAAACAACGAAACCAGTTACATATCTCTCAACACCACGAAACTACAACAAAGCCCTCCATCCCATGCAGCTCTGTCTACTCAACCAACAAAACCAGCTACATATCCCCACAACAACCCAAAACTACAATAAGGCACATGCACCCCATGAGGATACCTCCACCCAACCATCAAAACCAGTTACACATCCCTCAACACCCCGAAACTACAATAAGGCACTCCATCCCATGAAGCTCCCTCTACTCAACCAACAAAACCAGTTACACATCCCTCAACACCCCGAAACTACAACAAGGCCCTCCATCCCATGCGGCTCTGTCTACTCAACCAACGAAACCAGCTACACATCCCTACAACCCCCAAAAACTACAATAAGGCAAACTCCCTGTGAGGATCCCTCCATCGAACCACCAAAACCATTTATACATTCCCTCAACACCACAAAACTACAATAAGGCACATCCATCCCATGAGGATCCCTCCACTCAACCATCAAAACCAGTTACACATCGCTCAACACCCCAAAACTAAAATAAGGCACATCCACCCCATGACGATCCCTCCATCGAACCACCAAAACCGTTTATACATTCCCTCAACACCCCAAAACTACAATAAAGCACTCCATCCCATGAGGCTCCCTCTACTCAACCAACTAAACCAGCGACATATCCCTACAACACCCCAAAAGTACAATAATGCACATCCACCCCATGATGATACCTCACTGCAACCATCAAGACCAGTAATACATCCCTCAACACCCTGAAACTACAATAAGGCACTCCATCACATGAGGCTCCCTCTACTCAACCAACAAAATCCATTACACATCCGTACAACACCCCAAAACTACAATAAGGCACATCCACCCCATGAGGATCCCTCCACCCAACCATCAAAACCAGTTACACATCCCTCAATAACCCGAAATTACAATAAGGCACATCCATCCCATGAGGATCCCTCCACCCAACCATCAAAACCAGTTACACATCGCTCAACACCCCAAAACTAAAATAAGGCACATCCACCCCATGACGATCCCTCCATCGAACCACCAAAACCATTTATACATTCCCTCAACACCCCAAAACTACAATAAAGCACTCCATCCCATGAGGCTCCCTCTACTCAACCAACACAATCCGTTACACATCCCTACAACACCCCAAAACTACAATAAGGCATATCCACCCAATGAGGATCCCTCCACCCAACCATCAAAACCAGTTACACATCTCTCAATACCCCGAAATTACAATAAAGCACTCCATCCCATGAGGCTCCCTCTACTCAACCAACGAAACCAGCGACATATCCCTACAACACCCCAAAAGTACAATAATGCACATCCACCCCATGATGATACCTCACTGCAACCATCAAGACCAGTAATACATCTCTCAACACCCCGAAACTACAATAAGGCACTCCATCCCATGAGGCTCCCTCTACTCAACCGATGAAACCAGCGACATATCCCTACAACACCCCAAAAGTACAATAATGCGCCTCTACCCCATGAGGATACCTCCACCCAACCATCAAAACCAGTTAAACATCCCTAAACAACCAAAACTCCAATACGGCACTCCATCCCATGAGGCTCCCTCTACTCAACGAACAAAACGAGTTACACATCCCTACAGGACCCCAAAACTAAAATAAGGCGCACCCACCACATGAGGATCCCTCCACCCAACCATCAAAACCAGTTACACATGCCTCAACACCCCGTAACTACAATAAGGCACATCCAACCCATGAGTATCCCTCCAACCATCCATCAAAACCAGACACACATCTCTCAACACCCCAAAATTGCAATAAGGCACTCCATCCCATGAGGCTCCTTCTACTCAACCAACAAAACCAGTTACACATCCCCACAACACCCCAAAACTAAAATAAGGCACATCCACCCCATGAGGATCCCTCCATGCAACCATCAAAACCAGTAATACATCCCTCCACACCGCAAAACTACAATAAGGCACTCCATGACATGAGGCTCCCTCTACTCAACCAACAAAATCCATTACACATCAGTACAACACCCCAAAACTACAATAAGGCACTCCACCCCATGAAGCTCCCTTCAATCAAACAACGAAACCAGTTACATATCCCTCAACACCACGAAACTACAACAAAGCCCTCCATCCCATGCGGCTCTGTCTACTCAACCAACAAAACCAGCTACATATCCCCACAACAACCCAAAACTACAATAAGGCACATGCACCCCATGAGGATACCTCCACCCAACCATCAAAACCAGTTACACATCCCTCAACACCCCGAAACTACAATAAGGCACTCCATCCCATGAAGCTCCCTCTACTCAACCAACAAAACCAGTTACACATCCCTCAACACCCCGAAACTACAACAAGGCCCTCCATCCCATGCGGCTCTGTCTACTCAACCAACGAAACCAGCTACACATCCCTACAACCCCCAAAAACTACAATAAGGCAAACCCCCTGTGAGGATCCCTCCATCGAACCACCAAAACCATTTATACATTCCCTCAACACCACAAAACTACAATAAGGCACATCCATCCCATGAGGATCCCTCCACTCAACCATCAAAACCAGTTACACAT
This sequence comes from Ambystoma mexicanum, assembly GCF_040938575.1. Lineage (NCBI taxonomy): Eukaryota > Metazoa > Chordata > Amphibia > Caudata > Ambystomatidae > Ambystoma > Ambystoma mexicanum. The sequence goes on along the minus strand of NC_090927.1, from coordinate 98,650,698 downwards.
CGCTCAACACCCCAAAACTAAAATAAGGCACATCCACCCCATGACGATCCCTCCATCGAACCACCAAAACCGTTTATACATTCCCTCAACACCCCAAAACTACAATAAAGCACTCCATCCCATGAGGCTCCCTCTACTCAACCAACTAAACCAGCGACATATCCCTACAACACCCCAAAAGTACAATAATGCACATCCACCCCATGATGATACCTCACTGCAACCATCAAGACCAGTAATACATCCCTCAACACCCCGAAACTACAATAAGGCACTCCATCACATGAGGCTCCCTCTACTCAACCAACAAAATCCATTACACATCCGTACAACACCCCAAAACTACAATAAGGCACATCCACCCCATGAGGATCCCTCCACCCAACCATCAAAACCAGTTACACATCCCTCAATAACCCAAAATTACAATAAGGCACATCCATCCCATGAGGATCCCTCCACCCAACCATCAAAACCAGTTACACATCGCTCAACACCCCAAAACTAAAATAAGGCACATCCACCCCATGACGATCCCTCCATCGAACCACCGAAACCATTTATACATTCCCTCAACACCCCAAAACTACAATAAAGCACTCCATCCCATGAGGCTCCCTCTACTCAACCAACACAATCTGTTACACATCCCTACAACACCCGAAAACTACAATAAGGCATATCCACCCAATGAGGATCCCTCCACCCAACCATCAAAACCAGTTACACATCTCTCAATACCCCGAAATTACAATAAAGCACTCCATCCCATGAGGCTCCCTCTACTCAACCAACGAAACCAGCGACATATCCCTACAACACCCCAAAAGTACAATAATGCACATCCACCCCATGATGATACCTCACTGCAACCATCAAGACCAGTAATACATCCATCAACACCCCGAAACTACAATAAGGCACTCCATCCCATGAGGCTCCCTCTACTCAACCAACGAAACCAGCGACATATCCCTACAACACCCCAAAAGTACAATAATGCGCATCTACCCCATGAGGATACCTCCACCCAACCATCAAAACCAGTTAAACATCCCTAAACAACCAAAACTCCAATACGGCACTCCATCCCATGAGGCTCCCTCTACTCAACGAACAAAACGAGTTACACATCCCTACAGGACCCCAAAACTACAATAAGGCGCACCCACCACATGAGGATCCCTCCACCCAACCATCAAAACCAGTTACACATGCCTCAACACCCCGTAACTACAATAAGGCACTCCATCCCATGAGGCTCTCTCTACTCAACCAACGAAACCAGTTACACATCCCTTAACACCCCAAAACTACAATAAGGCACTCCATTCCATGAGGCTCACTCTACTCAACCAACGAAACCAGTTATACATCAGTACAACACCCCAAAACTGCTATAAGGCACATCCACCCCATGAGGATCCTTCCACCAAACCATCAACACCAGTTACACAGCCTTCAACACCCCAAAGCACACAATAAGGCACTCCATCCCATGAGGCTCTTCTACTCATCCAACGAAATTTGTTACACATCCCTACAACACCAGAAAACTACAATAAGGCACACCACCCCATGAAGCTCACTCCACTCAACCATCAAAACCAGTTACACATCCCTACAGCACCACAAAACTACAATAAGGCACATCCACCCCATGAGGATCCCCCACCCAAACATCAAAACCAGTTACACACCCCTCAAAACCCCGAAACTACAATAAAGCACTCCATCCCAGGAGGCTCCCTCTATTCAACAAATAAAATCCGTTTCATATCCCTACAACACCCCAAAAGTACAACAATGCACATCCACCCCATGAGGATACCTCCACGCAACCATCAAAACCAGTAATACATCCCTCAACACCCCAAAACTACAATAAGGCACTCCATCACATGAGGCTCCCTCTACTCAACCAACGAAACCAGTTACACATCCCTTCAACACCCCAAAACTACTATAAGGCACATCCACCCCATGAGGATCCCTCCACCCAATCATCAACAGCAGTTACACATCATTCAACACCCAAAAACACACAATAAGGCACCCCATCCCATGAGGCTCCCTCTACTCAACCAACGAAACCAGTTACACATCCCTCAACACCCCGAAATTACAATAAGGATCTCCATCCCATGAGGCTAAACCACGAAACCAGCTACATATCCCTACAACACCCCAAAAGTACAATAAGTCACCTCCACCCCATGAGGTTACCTCCATGCAACCATCAAAACCAGTAACACATCCCTCAACACCCCGACACTACAATAAGGCACTCCATAACATGAGGCTCCCTCTACTCAATCAACAAAATCCGTTACACATCCCTACAACACCCCAAAAGTACAATAAGGCACATCCACCCCATGAGGATCCCTCCACCCAACCATGAAAACCAGTTACACATCCCTCAACACCACAAAACTACAATAAGGCACTCCACCCCATCAAGCTCCCTCAACGCCCTTCTGGTCGGTGCCCCCTCTAAAAACACACACAGATTACAAACTACACAAAATAATGAATTTCGTGCCGCCATGAGCATCCCTAGGTGAGACCATATATCTCAAGCCAGAGAAGCGGTGCAGTGGCTCCAGGTCAAAGATCGTATTACACTCAAAAACCTTCAAAATCAGGCACAGGTGCATCAACAGTACCTTTCCCACCTATCTTGCCGAAGCCATTTCCAGACCTGCATCAATGTGCCCCACCAGAACGCAGTACACTAACCAGCTACACATACCACGCATCTGTAGAGCGACAGCCGGAGGGTTTGGCTTCTCATACATTGCACCTAATCTTTGGAACTCCCTCCCTGCCCCTCTCAGAGCGGGATCCTCCATCTCAGCCTACCGCAAAAATCTCAGGACCACCTTACTGAACCAACCCTGCTAGTACATGTACATTGTAGCATAAATTGTAATTATCCTTTATTTTTTATTGTAATATATACAGAATGTAATCTATGTACATACTTTATATCTATCCTCTGTACTCACATGACAAATGTATAACTAACGGTCACAAATTGCTCTCACACTGTGTAACAAATGTCTTTGATATGTTCTGTAACTAAGTATTCCTTGTAACAAGTACCACAATGCCTTTTGGCTGATGTGCGCTATATAAATACGAATAAAACAAACAAACCATCAAAACCAGTTACCCATCCCTACACCACTACAAAACTACAATAAGGCACATCCACCCCATGAGGATCCCCCCTCCCAAACATCAAAACCAGTTACACATCCCTCAATACCCCGAAACTACAATAAGGCACTCCATCCCATGAGGCTCCCTCTACTCAACCAATGAAACCAGTTACACATCACTACAACACCCCAAAACTACAATAAGGCACATCCACCCCATGAGGATACCTCCACCCAACCATCAAAACCAGCTACACATCCCTCAATACCCCTAAATGACAATAACGCATATCCACCCTATGAGAATCCCTCCACCCAACCATCAAAACCAGTTACATATTCCTCAACATACATGTTCTGTAACTAAACAATCCTTGTAACAAGTGCCACAATGCCTTTTGGCTGATGTGTGCTATATAAATACGAATAAAACAAACAAACCATCAAAACCAGTTACACATCCCTACAGCAATACAAAACTACAATAAGGCACATCCACCCCGTGAGGATACCTCCACCGAACCATCAAAACCATTTACACATTCCCTCAACACCCCAAAACTACAATAAAGCACTCCATCCCATGAGGCTCCCTCTATTCAACCAACAAAATCCGTTTCACATCCCTACAACACCCCAAAACTACAATAAGGCATATCCACCCCATGAGGATCCCTCCACCCAACCATCAAAACCAGTTACACATCCCTCAACACCCCGAAATTACAATAAGACACTCCATCCCATGAGGCTCCCTCTACTCAACCAACGAAACCAGCTATGTATCGCTACAACACCCCAAAAGTACAATAATGTACATCCACCCCATGAGGATACCTCCATGCAACCATCAAAACCAGTAATACATCCCTCAACACCCCAAAACTACAATAAGGCACTCCATGACATGAGGCTCCCTCTACTCAACCAACAAAATCCATTACACATCCGTACAACACCCCAAAACTACAATAAGGCACTCCACCCCATGAAGCTCCCTTCAATCAAACAACGAAACCAGTTACACATCCCTCAACACCACGAAACTACAACAAAGCCCTCCATCCCATGCGGCTCTGTCTACTCAACCAACGAAACCAGCTACATATCCCCACAACAACCCAAAACTACAATAAGGCACATGCACCCCATGAGGATACCTCCACCCAACCATCAAAACCAGTTACACATCCCTCAACACCCCGAAACTACAATAAGGCACTCCATCCCATGAAGCTCCCTCTACTCAACCAACGAAACCAGTTACACATCCCTCAACACCCCGAAACTACAACAAGGCCCTCCATCCCATGCGGCTCTGTCTACTCAACCAACGAAACCAGCTACATATCCCCACAACAACCCAAAAATACAATAAGGCACATGCACCCCATGAGGATACCTCCACCCAACCATCAAAACCAGTTACACATCCCTCAACACCCCGAAACTACAATAAGGCACTCCATCCCATGAAGCTCCCTCTACTCAACCAACGAAACCAGTTACACATCCCTCAACACCCCGAAACTACAACAAGGCCCTCCATCCCATGCGGCTCTGTCTACTCAACCAACGAAACCAGCTACATATCCCCACAACAACCCAAAACTACAATAAGGCACATGCACCCCATGAGGATACCTCCACCCAACCATCAAAACCAGTTACACATCCCTCAACACCCCGAAACTACAATAAGGCACTCCATCCCATGAAGCTCCCTCTACTCAACCAACGAAACCAGTTACACATCCCTACAACACCACAAACTACAATAAGGCACATCCACCCATGAGGATCCCTCCACCCAACCATCAAAACCAGTTAAACATCCCTACAACACCACAAAACTACAATAAGGCACTCCACACCATGAAGCTCCCTCCAATCAAACAACGAAACCAGTTACACATCCCTCAACACCCCGAAACTACAATAAGGCCCTCCATCCCATGCGGCTCTGTCTACTCAACCAACGAAACCAGCTACATATCCCCACAACAACCCAAAACTACAATAAGGCACATGCACCCCATGAGGATACCTCCACCCAACCATCAAAACCAGTTACACATCCCTCAACACCCCAAAACTACAATAAGGCACTCCATCCCATTAGGCTCCCTCTACTCAACCAACGAAACCAGGTACATATCCCTACAACACCCCAAAACTACAATAAGGCACTCCATCCCATGAGGCTCCCTCTACTCAACCAACAGAAACCAGCTACATATCCCTACAACACCCCAAAATTAAAATAAGGAACATCACATCCACCCCAGGAGGATCCCTCCACCCAACCATCAAACCAGTTACACATCCCTCAACACCCCGAAACTACAATAAGACACTCCATCCAATGAGGCTCCCTCTACTCAACCAACGAAACCAGTTACACATCCCTCAACACCCCGAAACTATAATAAGGCACTCCATCCCATGAGGCTCCCTCTACTCAACCAACGAAACCAGGTACACATCCCTACAACACCCCAAAACTACAATAAGGCACTCCACCCCATGAAGCTCCCTCCACTCAACCAACGAAACCAGTTACACATCCATACAACACCCCAAAACTACAATTAGGCACTCCACCCCATGAAGCTCCATCTACTCAACCAACGAAACCAGTTACACATCCCTCAACACCCCGAAACTACAATAAGGCCCTCCATCCCATGCGGCTCTGTCTACTCAACCAACGAAACCAGCTACATATCCCCACAACAACCCAAAACTACAATAAGGCACATGCACCCCATGAGGATACCTCCACCCAACCATCAAAACCAGTTACACATCCCTCAACACCCCAAAACTACAATAAGGCACTCCATCCCATTAGGCTCCCTCTACTCAACCAACGAAACCAGGTACATATCCCTACAACACCCCAAAACTACAATAAGGCACATCACATCCACCCCATGAGGGTCCCTCCACCCAACCATCAAACCAGTTACACATTCCTCAACACCCCGAAACTACAATAAGACACTCCATCCAATGAGGCTCCCTCTACTCAACCAACGAAACCAGTTACACATCCCTCAACACCCCGAAACTATAATAAGGCACTCCATCCCATGAGGCTCCCTCTACTCAACCAACGAAACCAGGTACACATCCCTACAACACCCCAAAACTACAATAAGGCACTCCACCCCATGAAGCTCCATCTACTCAACCAACGAAACCAGTTACACATCCCCACAACACCCCAAAACTACAATAAGGCACTCCACCCCATGAAGCTCCATCTACTCAACCAACGAAACTAGTTACACATCCCCACAACACCACAAAACTACAATAAGGCATTTTCCCCCAATGAGGATCCCTCCACCCAACCATCAGAATCAATTTGCACATCCCTCAACACCCCGAAACTACAATAAGGCACATCCAACCCATGAGTATCCCTCCAACCATCCATCAAAACCAGACACACATCTCTCAACACCCCAAAATTGCAATAAGGCACTCCATCCCATGAGGCTCCTTCTACTCAACCAACAAAACCAGTTACACATCCCCACAACACCCCAAAACTAAAATAAGGCACATCCACCCCATGAGGATCCCTCCATGCAACCATCAAAACCAGTAATACATCCCTCCACACCCCAAAACTACAATAAGGCACTCCATGACATGAGGCTCCCTCTACTCAACCAACAAAATCCATTACACATCAGTACAACACCCCAAAACTACAATAAGGCACTCCACCCCATGAAGCTCCCTTCAATCAAACAACGAAACCAGTTACATATCCCTCAACACCACGAAACTACAACAAAGCCCTCCATCCCATGCGGCTCTGTCTACTCAACCAACAAAACCAGCTACATATCCCCACAACAACCCAAAACTACAATAAGGCACATGCACCCCATGAGGATACCTCCACCCAACCATCAAAACCAGTTACACATCCCTCAACACCCCGAAACTACAATAAGGCACTCCATCCCATGAAGCTCCCTCTACTCAACCAACAAAACCAGTTACACATCCCTCAACACCCCGAAACTACAACAAGGCCCTCCATCCCATGCGGCTCTGTCTACTCAACCAACGAAACCAGCTGCACATCCCTACAACCCCCAAAAACTACAATAAGGCAAACCCCCTGTGAGGATCCCTCCATCGAACCACCAAAACCATTTATACATTCCCTCAACACCACAAAACTACAATAAGGCACATCCATCCCATGAGGATCCCTCCACTCAACCATCAAAACCAGTTACACATCGCTCAACACCCCAAAACTAAAATAAGGCACATCCAACCCATGACGATCCCTCCATCGAACCACCAAAACCGTTTATACATTCCCTCAACACCCCAAAACTACAATAAAGCACTCCATCCCATGAGGCTCCCTCTACTCAACCAACTAAACCAGCGACATATCCCTACAACACCCCAAAAGTACAATAATGCACATCCACCCCATGATGATACCTCACTGCAACCATCAAGACCAGTAATACATCCCTCAACACCCCGAAACTACAATAAGGCACTCCATCACATGAGGCTCCCTCTACTCAACCAACAAAATCCATTACACATCCGTACAACACCCCAAAACTACAATAAGGCACATCCACCCCATGAGGATCCCTCCACCCAACCATCAAAACCAGTTACACATCCCTCAATAACCCGAAATTACAATAAGGCACATCCATCCCATGAGGATCCCTCCACCCAACCATCAAAACCAGTTACACATCGCTCAACACCCCAAAACTAAAATAAGGCACATCCACCCCATGACGATCCCTCCATCGAACCACCAAAACCATTTATACATTCCCTCAACACCCCAAAACTACAATAAAGCACTCCATCCCATGAGGCTCCCTCTACTCAACCAACACAATCCGTTACACATCCCTACAACACCCCAAAACTACAATAAGGCATATCCACCCAATGAGGATCCCTCCACCCAACCATCAAAACCAGTTACACATCTCTCAATACCCCGAAATTACAATAAAGCACTCCATCCCATGAGGCTCCCTCTACTCAACCAACGAAACCAGCGACATATCCCTACAACACCCCAAAAGTACAATAATGCACATCCACCCCATGATGATACCTCACTGCAACCATCAAGACCAGTAATACATCCCTCAACACCCCGAAACTACAATAAGGCACTCCATCCCATGAGGCTCCCTCTACTCAACCAACGAAACCAGCAACATATCCCTACAACACCCCAAAAGTACAATAATGCGCCTCTACCCCATGAGGATACCTCCACCCAACCATCAAAACCAGTTAAACATCCCTAAACAACCAAAACTCCAATACGGCACTCCATCCCATGAGGCTCCCTCTACTCAACGAACAAAACGAGTTACACATCCCTACAGGACCCCAAAACTACAATAAGGCGCACCCACCACATGAGGATCCCTCCACCCAACCATCAAAACCAGTTACACATGCCTCAACACCCCGTAACTACAATAAGGCACATCCAACCCATGAGTATCCCTCCAACCATCCATCAAAACCAGACACACATCTCTCAACACCCCAAAATTGCAATAAGGCACTCCATCCCATGAGGCTCCTTCTAATCAACCAACAAAACCAGTTACACATCCCCACAACACCCCAAAACTAAAATAAGGCACATCCACCCCATGAGGATCCCTCCATGCAACCATCAAAACCAGTAATACATCCCTCCACACCGCAAAACTACAATAAGGCACTCCATGACATGAGGCTCCCTCTACTCAACCAACAAAATCCATTACACATCAGTACAACACCCCAAAACTACAATAAGGCACTAATAAGGCACATGCACCCCATGAGGATACCTCCACCCAATAATCAAAACCAGTTACACATCCCTACAACACCACAAAACTACAATAAGGCACATGCACCCCATGAGGATACCTCCACCCAACCATCAAAACCAGTTACACATCCCTCAACACCCCGAAACTACAATAAGGCACTCCATCCCATGAAGCTCCCTCTACTCAACCAACGAAACCAGTTACACATCCCTACAACACCACAAACTACAATAAGGCACATCCACCCATGAGGATCCCTCCACCCAACCATCAAAACCAGTTAAACATCCCTACAACACCACAAAACTAAAATAAGGCACTCCACACCATGAAGCTCCCTCCAATCAAACAACGAAACCAGTTACACATCCCTCAACACCCCGAAACTACAATAAGGCCCTCCATCCCATGCGGCTCTGTCTACTCAACCAACGAAACCAGCTACATATCCCCACAACAACCCAAAACTACAATAAGGCACATGCACCCCATGAGGATACCTCCACCCAACCATCAAAACCAGTTACACATCCCTCAACACCCCAAAACTACAATAAGGCACTCCATCCCATTAGGCTCCCTCTACTCAACCAACGAAACCAGGTACATATCCCTACAACACCTCAAAACTACAATAAGGCACTCCATCCCATGAGGCTCCCTCTACTCAACCAACAGAAACCAGATACATATCCCTACAACACCCCAAAACTAAAATAAGGAACATCACATCCACCCCAGGAGGATCCCTCCACCCAACCATCAAACCAGTTACACATCCCTCAACACCCCGAAACTACAATAAGACACTCCATCCAATGAGGCTCAATCTACTCAACCAACGAAACCAGTTACACATCCCTCAACACCCCGAAACTATAATAAGGCACTCCATCCCATGAGGCTCCCTCTACTCAACCAACGAAACCAGGTACACATCCCTACAACACCCCAAAACTACAATAAGGCACTCCACCCCATGAAGCTCCCTCCACTCAACCAACGAAACCAGTTACACATCCATACAACACCCCAAAACTACAATTAGGCACTCCACCCCATGAAGCTCCATCTACTCAACCAACGAAACCAGTTACACATCCCTCAACACCCCGAAACTACAATAAGGCCCTCCATCCCATGCGGCTCTGTCTACTCAACCAACGAAACCAGCTACATATCCCCACAACAACCCAAAACTACAATAAGGCACATGCACCCCATGAGGATACCTCCACCCAACCATCAAAACCAGTTACACATCCCTCAACACCCCAAAACTACAATAAGGCACTCCATCCCATTAGGCTCCCTCTACTCAACCAACGAAACCAGGTACATATCCCTACAACACCCCAAAACTACAATAAGGCACATCACATCCACCCCATGAGGGTCCCTCCACCCAACCATCAAACCAGTTACACATTCCTCAACACCCCGAAACTACAATAAGACACTCCATCCAATGAGGCTCCCTCTACTCAACCAACGAAACCAGTTACACATCCCTCAACACCCCGAAACTATAATAAGGCACTCCATCCCATGAGGCTCCCTCTACTCAACCAACGAAACCAGGTACACATCCCTACAACACCCCAAAACTACAATAAGGCACTCCACCCCATGAAGCTCCATCTACTCAACCAACGAAACCAGTTACACATCCCCACAACACCCCAAAACTACAATAAGGCACTCCACCCCATGAAGCTCCATCTACTCAACCAACGAAACTAGTTACACATCCCCACAACACCACAAAACTACAATAAGGCATTTTCCCCCAATGAGGATCCCTCCACCCAACCATCAGAATCAATTTGCACATCCCTCAACACCCCGAAACTACAATAAGGCACATCCAACCCATGAGTATCCCTCCAACCATCCATCAAAACCAGACACACATCTCTCAACACCCCAAAATTGCAATAAGGCACTCCATCCCATGAGGCTCCTTCTACTCAACCAACAAAACCAGTTACACATCCCCACAACACCCCAAAACTAAAATAAGGCACATCCACCCCATGAGGATCCCTCCATGCAACCATCAAAACCAGTAATACATCCCTCCACACCCCAAAACTACAATAAGGCACTCCATGACATGAGGCTCCCTCTACTCAACCAACAAAATCCATTACACATCAGTACAACACCCCAAAACTACAATAAGGCACTCCACCCCATGAAGCTCCCTTCAATCAAACAACGAAACCAGTTACATATCTCTCAACACCACGAAACTACAACAAAGCCCTCCATCCCATGCAGCTCTGTCTACTCAACCAACAAAACCAGCTACATATCCCCACAACAACCCAAAACTACAATAAGGCACATGCACCCCATGAGGATACCTCCACCCAACCATCAAAACCAGTTACACATCCCTCAACACCCCGAAACTACAATAAGGCACTCCATCCCATGAAGCTCCCTCTACTCAACCAACAAAACCAGTTACACATCCCTCAACACCCCGAAACTACAACAAGGCCCTCCATCCCATGCGGCTCTGTCTACTCAACCAACGAAACCAGCTACACATCCCTACAACCCCCAAAAACTACAATAAGGCAAACCCCCTGTGAGGATCCCTCCATCGAACCACCAAAACCATTTATACATTCCCTCAACACCACAAAACTACAATAAGGCACATCCATCCCATGAGGATCCCACCACTCAACCATCAAAACCAGTTACACATCGCTCAACACCCCAAAACTAAAATAAGGCACATCCACCCCATGACGATCCCTCCATCGAACCACCAAAACCGTTTATACATTCCCTCAACACCCCAAAACTACAATAAAGCACTCCATCCCATGAGGCTCCCTCTACTCAACCAACTAAACCAGCGGCATATCCCTACAACACCCCAAAAGTACAATAATGCACATCCACCCCATGATGATACCTCACTGCAACCATCAAGACCAGTAATACATCCCTCAACACCCTGAAACTACAATAAGGCACTCCATCACATGAGGCTCCCTCTACTCAACCAACAAAATCCATTACACATCCGTACAACACCCCAAAACTACAATAAGGCACATCCACCCCATGAGGATCCCTCCACCCAACCATCAAAACCAGTTACACATCCCTCAATAACCCGAAATTACAATAAGGCACATCCATCCCATGAGGATCCCTCCACCCAACCATCAAAACCAGTTACACATCGCTCAACACCCCAAAACTAAAATAAGGCACATCCACCCCATGACGATCCTCCATCGAACCACCAAAACCATTTATACATTCCCTCAACACCCCAAAACTACAATAAAGCACTCCATCCCATGAGGCTCCCTCTACTCAACCAACACAATCCGTTACACATCCCTACAACACCCCAAAACTACAATAAGGCATATCCACCCAATGAGGATCCCTCCACCCAACCATCAAAACCAGTTACACATCTCTCAATACCCCGAAATTACAATAAAGCACTCCATCCCATGAGGCTCCCTCTACTCAACCAACGAACCAGCGACATATCCCTACAACACCCCAAAAGTACAATAATGCACATCCACCCCATGATGATACCTCACTGCAACCATCAAGACCAGTAATACATCCCTCAACACCCCGAAACTACAATAAGGCACTCCATCCCATGAGGCTCCCTCTACTCAACCAACGAAACCAGCGACATATCCCTACAACACCCCAAAAGTACAATAATGCGCCTCTACCCCATGAGGATACCTCCACCCAACCATCAAAACCAGTTAAACATCCCTAAACAACCAAAACTCCAATACGGCACTCCATCCCATGAGGCTCCCTCTACTCAACGAACAAAACGAGTTACACATCCCTACAGGACCCCAAAACTACAATAAGGCGCACCCACCACATGAGGATCCCTCCACCCAACCATCAAAACCAGTTACACATGCCTCAACACCCCGTAACTACAATAAGGCACATCCAACCCATGAGTATCCCTCCAACCATCCATCAAAACCAGACACACATCTCTCAACACCCCAAAATTGCAATAAGGCACTCCATCCCATGAGGCTCCTTCTACTCAACCAACAAAACCAGTTACACATCCCCACAACACCCCAAAACTAAAATAAGGCACATCCACCCCATGAGGATCCCTCCATGCAACCATCAAAACCAGTAATACATCCCTCCACACCGCAAAACTACAATAAGGCACTCCATGACATGAGGCTCCCTCTACTCAACCAACAAAATCCATTACACATCAGTACAACACCCCAAAACTACAATAAGGCACTCCACCCCATGAAGCTCCCTTCAATCAAACAACGAAACCAGTTACATATCCCTCAACACCACGAAACTACAACAAAGCCCTCCATCCCATGCGGCTCTGTCTACTCAACCAACAAAACCAGCTACATATCCCCACAACAACCCAAAACTACAATAAGGCACATGCACCCCATGAGGATACCTCCACCCAACCATCAAAACCAGTTACACATCCCTCAACACCCCGAAACTACAATAAGGCACTCCATCCCATGAAGCTCCCTCTACTCAACCAACAAAACCAGTTACACATCCCTCAACACCCCGAAACTACAACAAGGCCCTCCATCCCATGCGGCTCTGTCTACTCAACCAACGAAACCAGCTACACATCCCTACAACCCCCAAAAACTACAATAAGGCAAACCCCCTGTGAGGATCCCTCCATCGAACCACCAAAACCATTTATACATTCCCTCAACACCACAAAACTACAATAAGGCACATCCATCCCATGAGGATCCCTCCACTCAACCATCAAAACCAGTTACACATCGCTCAACACCCCAAAACTAAAATAAGGCACATCCACCCCATGACGATCCCTCCATCGAACCACCAAAACCGTTTATACATTCCCTCAACACCCCAAAACTACAATAAAGCACTCCATCCCATGAGGCTCCCTCTACTCAACCAACTAAACCAGCGACATATCCCTACAACACCCCAAAAGTACAATAATGCACATCCACCCCATGATGATACCTCACTGCAACCATCAAGACCAGTAATACATCCCTCAACACCCCGAAACTACAATAAGGCACTCCATCACATGAGGCTCCCTCTACTCAACCAACAAAATCCATTACACATCCGTACAACACCCCAAAACTACAATAAGGACATCCACCCCATGAGGATCCCTCCACCCAACCATCAAAACCAGTTACACATCCCTCAATAACCCAAAATTACAATAAGGCACATCCATCCCATGAGGATCCCTCCACCCAACCATCAAAACCAGTTACACATCGCTCAACACCCCAAAACTAAAATAAGGCACATCCACCCCATGACGATCCCTCCATCGAACCACCGAAACCATTTATACATTCCCTCAACACCCCAAAACTACAATAAAGCACTCCATCCCATGAGGCTCCCTCTACTCAACCAACACAATCTGTTACACATCCCTACAACACCCGAAAACTACAATAAGGCATATCCACCCAATGAGGATCCCTCCACCCAACCATCAAAACCAGTTACACATCTCTCAATACCCCGAAATTACAATAAAGCACTCCATCCCATGAGGCTCCCTCTACTCAACCAACGAAACCAGCGACATATCCCTACAACACCCCAAAAGTACAATAATGCACATCCACCCCATGATGATACCTCACTGCAACCATCAAGACCAGTAATACATCCATCAACACCCCGAAACTACAATAAGGCACTCCATCCCATGAGGCTCCCTCTACTCAACCAACGAAACCAGCGACATATCCCTACAACACCCCAAAAGTACAATAATGCGCATCTACCCCATGAGGATACCTCCACCCAACCATCAAAACCAGTTAAACTTCCCTAAACAACCAAAACTCCAATACGGCACTCCATCCCATGAGGCTCCCTCTACTCAACGAACAAAACGAGTTACACATCCCTACAGGACCCCAAAACTACAATAAGGCGCACCCACCACATGAGGATCCCTCCACCCAACCATCAAAACCAGTTACACATGCCTCAACACCCCGTAACTACAATAAGGCACTCCATCCCATGAGGCTCTCTCTACTCAACCAACGAAACCAGTTACACATCCCTTAACACCCCAAAACTACAATAAGGCACTCCATTCCATGAGGCTCACTCTACTCAACCAACGAAACCAGTTATACATCAGTACAACACCCCAAAACTGCTATAAGGCACATCCACCCCATGAGGATCCTTCCACCAAACCATCAACACCAGTTACACAGCCTTCAACACCCCAAAGCACACAATAAGGCACTCCATCCCATGAGGCTCTTCTACTCATCCAACGAAATTTGTTACACATCCCTACAACACCAGAAAACTACAATAAGGCACACCACCCCATGAAGCTCACTCCACTCAACCATCAAAACCAGTTACACATCCCTACAGCACCACAAAACTACAATAAGGCACATCCACCCCATGAGGATCCCCCACCCAAACATCAAAACCAGTTACACACCCCTCAAAACCCCGAAACTACAATAAAGCACTCCATCCCAGGAGGCTCCCTCTATTCAACAAACAAAATCCGTTTCATATCCCTACAACACCCCAAAAGTACAACAATGCACATCCACCCCATGAGGATACCTCCACGCAACCATCAAAACCAGTAATACATCCCTCAACACCCCAAAACTACAATAAGGCACTCCATCACATGAGGCTCCCTCTACTCAACCAACGAAACCAGTTACACATCCCTTCAACACCCCAAAACTACTATCAGGCACATCCACCCCATGAGGATCCCTCCACCCAACCATCAACAGCAGTTACACATCATTCAACACCCAAAACCACACAATAAGGCACCCCATCCCATGAGGCTCCCTCTACTCAACCAACGAAACCAGTTACACATCCCTACAACCCCCAAAAACTACAATAAGGCAAACCCCCTGTGAGGATCCCTCCATCGAACCACCAAAACCATTTATTCATTCCCTCAACACCACAAAACTACAATAAGGCACATCCATCCCATGAGGATCCCTCCACCCAACCATCAAAACCAGTTACAAATCGCTCAACACCCCAAAATTAAAATAAGGCACATCCACCCCATGACGATCCCTCCATCGAACCACCAAAACCGTTTATACATTCCCTCAACACCCCAAAACTACAATAAAGTACTCCGTCCCATGAGGCTCCCTCTACTCAACCAACACAATCCGTTACACATGCCTACAACACCCCAAAACTACAATAAGGAAATCCACCCCATGAGGCTCCTTCTACTCAACCAACAAAACCAGTTACACATCCCCACAACACCCCAAAACTAAAATAAGGCACATCCACCCCATGAGGATCCCTCCATGCAACCATCAAAACCAGTTACACATCCCTCAATAACCCGAAATTACAATAATCCACTCCATCCCATGAGGCTCCCTCTACTCAACCAACAGAACCAGTTACACATTCCTTCAACACCCCAAAACTACTATAAGGCACATCCACCCCATGAGGATCCCTCCACCCAATCATCAACAGCAGTTACACATCATTCAACACCCAAAAACACACAATAAGGCACCCCATCCCATGAGGCTCCCTCTACTCAACCAACGAAACCAGTTACACATCCCTCAACACCCCGAAATTACAATAAGGAGCTCCATCCCATGAGGCTAAACCACGAAACCAGCTACATATCCCTACAACACCCCAAAAGTACAATAAGTCACATCCACCCCATGAGGTTACCTCCACGCAACCATCAAAACCAGTAACACATCCCTCAACACCCCGAAACTACAATAAGGCACTCCATAACATGAGGCTCCCTCTACTCAATCAACAAAATCCGTTACACATCCCTACAACACCCCAAAACTACAATAAGGCACATCCACCCCATGAGGATCCCTCCACCCAACCATGAAAACCAGTTACACATCCCTCAACACCACAAAACTACAATAAGGCACTCCACCCCATCAAGCTCCCTCAACGCCCTTCTGGTCGGTGCCCCCTCTAAAAACACACACAGATTACAAACTACACAAAATAATGAATTTCGAGCCGCCATGAGCATCCCTAGGTGAGACCATATATCTCAAGCCAGACAAGCGGTGCAGTGGCTCCAGGTCAAAGATCGTATTACACTCAAAAACCTTCAAAATCAGGCACAGGTGCATCAACAGTACCTTTCCCACCTATCTTGCCGAAGCCATTTCCAGACCTGCATCAATGTGCCCCACCAGAACGCAGTACACTAACCAGCTACACATACCACGCATCTGTAGAGCGACAGCCGGAGGGTTTGGCTTCTCATACATTGCACCTAATCTTTGGAACTCCCTCCCTGCCCCTCTCAGAGCGGGATCCTCCATCTCGGCCTACCGCAAAATTCTCAGGACCACCTTACTGAACCAGCCCTGCTAGCATGTCCACCACTCCTAACATGTACATTGTAGCATAAATTGTAATTATCCTTTATTTTTTATTGTAATATATACAGAATTTAATCTATGTACAAACTTTATATCTATCCTCTGTACTCACATGACAAATGTATAACTAACGGTCACAAATTGCTCTCACACTGTGTAAAAAATGTCTTTGATATGTTCTGTAACTAAGTATTCCTTGTAACAAGTACCACAATGCCTATTGGCTGATGTGCGCTATATAAATACGAATAAAACAAACAAACCATCAAAACCAGTTACCCATCCCTACACCACTACAAAACTACAATAAGGCACATCCACCCCATGAGGATCCCCCCTCCCATACATCAAAACCAGTTACACATCCCTCAATACCCCGAAACTACAATAAGGCACTCCATCCCATGAGGCTCCCTCTACTCAACCAATGAAACCAGTTACACATCACTACAACACCCCAAAACTACAATAAGGCACATCCACCCCATGAGGATACCTCCACCCAACCATCAAAACCAGCTACACATCCCTCAATACCCCTAAATGACAATAACGCACATCCACCCTATGAGAATCCCTCCACCCAACCATCAAAACCAGTTACATATCCCTCAACATACATGTTCTGTAACTAAACAATCCTTGTAACAAGTGCCACAATGCCTTTTGGCTGATGTGTGCTATATAAATACGAATAAAACAAACAAACCATCAAAACCAGTTACACATCCCTACAGCAATACAAAACTACAATAAGGCACATCCACCCCATGAGGATACCTCCACCGAACCATCAAAACCATTTACACATTCCCTCAACACCCCAAAACTACAATAAAGCACTCCATCCCATGAGGCTCCCTCTATTCAACCAACAGAATCCGTTTCACATCCCTACAACACCCCAAAACTACAATAAGGCATATCCACCCCATGAGGATCCCTCCATGCAACCATCAAAACCAGTAATACATCCCTCAACACCCCAAAACTACAATAAGGCACTCCATGACATGAGGCTCCCTCTACTCAACCAACAAAATCCATTACACATCCGTACAACACCCCAAAACTACAATAAGGCACTCCACCCCATGAAGCTCCCTTCAATCAAACAACGAAACCAGTTACACATCCCTCAACACCACGAAACTACAACAAAGCCCTCCATCCCATGCGGCTCTGTCTACTCAACCAACGAAACCAGCTACATATCCCCACAACAACCCAAAACTACAATAAGGCACATGCACCCCATGAGGATACCTCCACCCAACCATCAAAACCAGTTACACATCCCTCAACACCCCGAAACTACAATAAGGCACTCCATCCCATGAAGCTCCCTCTACTCAACCAACGAAACCAGTTACACATCCCTCAACACCCCGAAACTACAACAAGGCCCTCCATCCCATGCGGCTCGGTCTACTCAACCAACGAAACCAGCTACATATCCCCACAACAAACCAAAACTACAATAAGGCACATGCACCCCATGAGGATACCTCCACCCAACCATCAAAACCAGTTACACATCCCTCAACACCCCGAAACTACAATAAGGCACTCCATCCCATGAAGCTCCCTCTACTCAACCAACGAAACCAGTTACACATCACTACAACACCACAAACTACAATAAGGCACATCCACCCATGAGGATCCCTCCACCCAACCATCAAAACCAGTTAAACATCCCTACAACACCACAAAACTACAATAAGGCACTCCACCCGATGAAGCTCCCTCCAATCAAACAACGAAACCAGTTACACATCCCTCAACACCCCGAAACTACAATAAGGCCCTCCATCCCATGCGGCTCTGTCTACTCAACCAACGAAACCAGCTACATATCCCCACAACAACCCAAAACTACAATAACGCACATGCACCCCATGAGGATACCTCCACCCAACCATCAAAACCAGTTACACATCCCTCAACACCCCATAACTACAATAAGGCACTCCATCCCATTAGGCTCCCTCTACTCAACCAAAGAAACCAGGTACATATCCCTACAACACCCCAAAACTACAATAAGGCACTCCATCCCATGAGGCTCCCTCTACTCAACCAGCAGAAACCAGCTACATATCCCTACAACACCCCGAAACTACAATAAGGAACATCACATCCACCCCAGGAGGATCCCTCCACCCAACCATCAAACCAATTACACATCCCTCAACACCCCGAAACTACAATACGACACTCCATCCAATGAGGCTCACTCTACTCAACCAACGAAACCAGTTACACATCCCTCAACACCCCGAAACTATAATAAGGCACTCCATCCCATGAGGCTCCCTCTACTCAACCAACGAAACCAGGTACACATCCCTACAACACCCCAAAACTACAATAAGGCACTCCACCCCATGAAGCTCCCTCCACTCAACCAACGAAACCAGTTACACATCCCTACAACACCCCAAAACTACAATAAGGCACTCCACCCCATGAAGCTCCATCTACTCAACCAACGAAACCAGTTACCCATCCCTCAACACCCCGAAACTACAATAAGGCCCTCCATCCCATGCGGCTCTGTCTACTCAACCAACGAAACCAGTTACATATCCCCACAACAACCCAAAACTACAATAAGGCACATGCACCCCATGAGGATACCTCCACCCAACCATCAAAACCAGTTACACATCCCTCAACACCCCAAAACTACAATAAGGCACTCCATCCCATTAGGCTCCCTCTACTCAACCAACGAAACCAGGTACATATCCCTACAACACCCCAAAACTACAATAAGGCACATCACATCCACCCCATGAGGGTCCCTCCACCCAACCATCAAACCAGTTACACATTCCTCAACACCCCGAAACTACAATAAGACACTCCATCCAATGAGGCTCCCTCTACTCAACCAACGAAACCAATTACACATCCCTCAACACCCCGAAACTATAATAAGGCACTCCAGCCCATGAGGCTCCCTCTACTCAACCAACGAAACCAGGTACACATCCCTACAACACCCCAAAACTACAATAAGGCACTCCACCCCATGAAGCTCCATCTACTCAACCAACGAAACCAGTTACACATCCCCACAACACCCCAAAACTACAATAAGGCACTCCACCCCATGAAGCTCCATCTACTCATCCAACGAAACCAGTTACACATCCCCACAACACCACAAAACTACAATAAGGCATTTTCCCCCAATGAGGATCCCTCCACCCAACCATCAGAATCAATTTGCACATCCCTCAACACCCCGAAACTACAATAAGGCACATCCAACCCATGAGTATCCCTCCAACCATCCATCAAAACCAGACACACATCTCTCAACACCCCAAAATTGCAATAAGGCACTCCATCCCATGAGGCTCCTTCTACTCAACCAACAAAACCAGTTACACATCCCCACAACACCCCAAAACTAAAATAAGGCACATCCACCCCATGAGGATCCCTCCATGCAACCATCAAAACCAGTAATACATCCCTCAACACCCCAAAACTACAATAAGGCACTCCATGACATGAGGCTCCCTCTACTCAACCAACAAAATCCATTACACATCCGTACAACACCCCAAAACTACAATAAGGCACTCCACCCCATGAAGCTCCCTTCAATCAAACAACGAAACCAGTTACATATCCCTCAACACCACGAAACTACAACAAAGCCCTCCATCCCATGCGGCTCTGTCTACTCAACCAACAAAACCAGCTACATATCCCCACAGCAACCCAAAACTACAATAAGGCACATGCACCCCATGAGGATACCTCCACCCAACCATCAAAACCAGTTACACATCCCTCAACACCCCGAAACTACAATAAGGCACTCCATCCCATGAAGCTCCCTCTACTCAACCAACGAAACCAGTTACACATCCCTCAACACCCCGAAACTACAACAAGGCCCTCCATCCCATGTGGCTCTGTCTACTCAACCAACGAAACCAGCTACATATCCCCACAACAACCCAAAACTACAATAAGGCACATGCACCCCATGAGGATACCTCCACCCAACCATCAAAACCAGTTACACATCCCTCAACACCCCGAAACTACAATAAGGCACTCCATCCCATGAAGCTCCCTCTACTCAACCAACTAAACCAGTTACACATCACTACAACACCACAAACTACAATAAGGCACATCCACCCATGAGGATCCCTCCACCCAACCATCAAAACCAGTTAAACATCCCTACAACACCACAAAACTACAATAAGGCACTCCACCCCATGAAGCTCCCTCCAATCAAACAACGAAACCAGTTACACATCCCTCAACACCCCGAAACTACAATAAGGCCCTCCATCCCATGAGGCTCTGTCTACTCAACCAACGAAACCAGCTACATATCCCCACAACAACCCAAAACTACAATAAGGCACATGCACCCCATGAGGATACCTCCACCCAACCATCAAAACCAGTTACACATCCCTCAACACCCCAAAACTACAATAAGGCACTCCATCCCATTAGGCTCCCTCTACTCAACCAACGAAACCAGGTACATATCCCTACAACACCCCAAAACTACAATAAGGCACTCCATCCCAAGAGGCTCCCTCTACTCAACCAACATAAACCAGCTACATATCCCTACAACACCCCAAAACTACAATAAGGAACATCACATCCACCCCAGGAGGATCCCTCCACCCAACCATCAAACCAGTTACACATCCCTCAACACCCCAAAACTACAATAAGGCACTCCACCCCATGAAGCTCCCTCCACTCAACCTACGAAACCAGTTACACATCCCTACAACACCCCAAAACTACAATAAGGCACTCCACCCCATGAAGCTCCATCTACTCAACCAACAAAACCAGTTACACATCCCTCAACACCCCGAAACTACAATAAGGCCCTCCATCCCATGCGGCTCTGTCTACTCAACCAACGAAACCAGCTACATATCCCCACAACAACCCAAAACTACAATAAGGCACATGCACCCATGAGGATACCTCCACCCAACCATCAAAACCAGTTACACATCCCTCAACACCCCAAAACTACAATAAGGCACTACATCCCATTAGGCTCCCTCTACTCAACCAACGAAACCAGGTACATATCCCTACAACACTCCAAAACTACAATAAGGCACATCACATCCACCCCATGAGGGTCCCTCCACCCAACCATCAAACCAGTTACACATTCCTCAACACCCCGAAACTACAATAAGACACTCCATCCAATGAGGCTCCCTCTACTCAACCAACGAAACCAGTTACACATCCCTCAACACCCCGAAACTATAATCAGGCACTCCATCCCATGAGGCTCCCTCTACTCAACCAACGAAACCAGGTACACATCCCTACCACACCCCAAAACTACAATAAGGCACTCCACCCCATGAAGCTCCATCTACTCAACCAACGAAACCAGTTACACATCCCCACAACACCCCAAAACTACAATAAGACACTCCACCCCATGAAGCTCCATTTACTCAACCAACGAAACCAGTTACACATCCCCACAACACCACAAAACTACAATAAGGCATTTTCCCCCAATGAGGATCCCTCCACCCAACCATCAGAATCAATTTGCACATCCCTCAACACCCCGAAACTACAATAAGGCACATCCAACCCATGAGTATCCCTCCAACCATCCATCAAAACCAGACACACATCTCTCAACACCCCAAAATTGCAATAAGGCACTCCATCCCATGAGGCTCCTTCTACTCAACCAACAAAACCAGTTACACATCCCCACAACACCCCAAAACTAAAATAAGGCACATCCACCCCATGAGGATCCCTCCATGCAACCATCAAAACCAGTAATACATCCCTCAACACCCCAAAACTACAATAAGGCACTCCATGACATGAGGCTCCCTCTACTCAACCAACAAAACCCATTACACATCCGTACAACACCCCAAAACTACAATAAGGCACTCCACCCCATGAAGCTCCCTTCAATCAAACAACGAAACCAGTTACATATCCCTCAACACCACGAAACTACAACAAAGCCCTCCATCCCATGCGGCTCTGTCTATTCAACCAACAAAACCAGCTACATATCCCCACAACAACCCAAAACTACAATAAGGTACATGCACCCCATGAGGATACCTCCACCCAACCATCAAAACCAGTTACACATCCCTCAACACCCCGAAACTACAATAAGGCACTCCATCCCATGAAGCTCCCTCTACTCAACCAACGAAACCAGTTACACATCCCTCAACACCCCGAAACTACAACAAGGCCCTCCATCCCATGTGGCTCTGTCTACTCAACCAACGAAACCAGCTACATATCCCCACAACAACCCAAAACTACAATAAGGCACATGCACCCCATGAGGATACCTCCACCCAACCATCAAAACCAGTTACACATCCCTCAACACCCCGAAACTACAATAAGGCACTCCATCCCATGAAGCTCCCTCTACTCAACCAACGAAACCAGTTACACATCACTACAACACCACAAACTACAATAAGGCACATCCACCCATGAGGATCCCTCCACCCAACCATCAAAACCAGTTAAACATCCCTACAACACCACAAAACTACAATAAGGCACTCCACCCCATGAAGCTCCCTCCAATCAAACAACGAAACCAGTTACACATCCCTCAACACCCCGAAACTACAATAAGGCCCTCCATCCCATGCGGCTCTGTCTACTCAACCAACGAAACCAGCTACATATCCCCACAACAACCCAAAACTACAATAAGGCACATGCACCCCATGAGGATACCTCCACCCAACCATCAAAACCAGTTACACATCCCTCAACACCCCAAAACTACAATAAGGCACTCCATCCCATTAGGCTCCCTCTACTCAACCAACGAAACCAGGTACATATCCCTACAACACCCCAAAACTACAATAAGGCACTCCATCCCAAGAGGCTCCCTCTACTCAACCAACAGAAACCAGCTACATATCCCTACAACACCCCAAAACTACAATAAGGAACATCACATCCACCCCCAGGAGGATCCCTCCACCCAACCATCAAACCAGTTACACATCCCTCAACACCCCGAAACTACAATAAGACACTCCATCCAATGAGGCTCCCTCTACTCAACCAACGAAACCAGTTACACATCCCTCAACACCCCGAAACTATAATAAGGCACTCCATCCCATGAGGCTCCCTCTACTCAACCAACGAAACCAGGTACACATCCCTACAACACCCCAAAACTACAATAAGGCACTCCACCCCATGAAGCTCCCTCCACTCAACCTACGAAACCAGTTACACATCCCTACAACACCCCAAAACTACAATAAGGCACTCCACCCCATGAAGCTCCATCTACTCAACCAACAAAACCAGTCACACATCCCTCAACACCCCGAAACTACAATAAGGCCCTCCATCCCATGCGGCTCTGTCTACTCAACCAACGAAACCAGCTACATATCCCCACAACAACCCAAAACTACAATAAGGCACATGCACCCATGAGGATACCTCCACCCAACCATCAAAACCAGTTACACATCCCTCAACACCCCAAAACTACAATAAGGCACTCCATCCCATTAGGCTCCCTCTACTCAACCAACGAAACCAGGTACATATCCCTACAACACCCCAAAACTACAATAAGGCACATCACATCCACCCCATGAGGGTCCCTCCACCCAACCATCAAACCAGTTACACATTCCTCAACACCCCGAAACTACAATAAGACACTCCATCCAATGAGGCTCCCTCTACTCAACCAACGAAACCAGTTACACATCCCTCAACACCCCGAAACTATAATCAGGCACTCCATCCCATGAGGCTCCCTCTACTCAACCAACGAAACCAGGTACACATCCCTACCACACCCCAAAACTACAATAAGGCACTCCACCCCATGAAGCTCCATCTACTCAACCAACGAAACCAGTTACACATCCCCACAACACCCCAAAACTACAATAAGACACTCCACCCCATGAAGCTCCATCTACTCAACCAACGAAACCAGTTACACATCCCCACAACACCACAAAACTACAATAAGGCATTTTCCCCCAATGAGGATCCCTCCACCCAACCATCAGAATCAATTTGCACATCCCTCAACACCCCGAAACTACAATAAGGCACATCCAACCCATGAGTATCCCTCCAACCATCCATCAAAACCAGACACACATCTCTCAACACCCCAAAATTGCAATAAGGCACTCCATCCCATGAGGCTCCTTCTACTCAACCAACAAAACCAGTTACACATCCCCACAACACCCCAAAACTAAAATAAGGCACATCCACCCCATGAGGATCCCTCCATGCAACCATCAAAACCAGTAATACATCCCTCAACACCCCAAAACTACAATAAGGCACTCCATGACATGAGGCTCCCTCTACTCAACCAACAAAACCCATTACACATCCGTACAACACCCCAAAACTACAATAAGGCACTCCACCCCATGAAGCTCCCTTCAATCAAACAACGAAACCAGTTACATATCCCTCAACACCACGAAACTACAACAAAGCCCTCCATCCCATGCGGCTCTGTCTATTCAACCAACAAAACCAGCTACATATCCCCACAACAACCCAAAACTACAATAAGGCACATGCACCCCATGAGGATACCTCCACCCAACCATCAAAACCAGTTACACATCCCTCAACACCCCGAAACTACAATAAGTCACTCCATCCCATGAAGCTCCCTCTACTCAACCAACGAAACCAGTTACACATCCCTCAACACCCCGAAACTACAACAAGGCCCTCCATCCCATGTGGCTCTGTCTACTCAACCAACGAAACCAGCTACATATCCCCACAACAACCCAAAACTACAATAAGGCACATGCACCCCATGAGGATACCTCCACCCAACCATCAAAACCAGTTACACATCCCTCAACACCCCGAAACTACAATAAGGCACTCCATCCCATGAAGCTCCCTCTACTCAACCAACGAAACCAGTTACACATCACTACAACACCACAAACTACAATAAGGCACATCCACCCATGAGGATCCCTCCACCCAACCATCAAAACCAGTTAAACATCCCTACAACACCACAAAACTACAATAAGGCACTCCACCCCATGAAGCTCCCTCCAATCAAACAACGAAACCAGTTACACATCCCTCAACACCCCGAAACTACAATAAGGCCCTCCATCCCATGCGGCTCTGTCTACTCAACCAACGAAACCAGCTACATATCCCCACAACAACCCAAAACTACAATAAGGCACATGCACCCCATGAGGATACCTCCACCCAACCATCAAAACCAGTTACACATCCCTCAACACCCCAAAACTACAATAAGGCACTCCATCCCATTAGGCTCCCTCTACTCAACCAACGAAACCAGGTACATATCCCTACAACACCCCAAAACTACAATAAGGCACTCCATCCCAAGAGGCTCCCTCTACTCAACCAACAGAAACCAGCTACATATCCCTACAACACCCCAAAACTACAATAAGGAACATCACATCCACCCCCAGGAGGATCCCTCCACCCAACCATCAAACCAGTTACACATCCCTCAACACCCCGAAACTACAATAAGACACTCCATCCAATGAGGCTCCCTCTACTCAACCAACGAAACCAGTTACACATCCCTCAACACCCCGAAACTATAATAAGGCACTCCATCCCATGAGGCTCCCTCTACTCAACCAACGAAACCAGGTACACATCCCTACAACACCCCAAAACTACAATAAGGCACTCCACCCCATGAAGCTCCCTCCACTCAACCTACGAAACCAGTTACACATCCCTACAACACCCCAAAACTACAATAAGGCACTCCACCCCATGAAGCTCCATCTACTCAACCAACAAAACCAGTTACACATCCCTCAACACCCCGAAACTACAATAAGGCCCTCCATCCCATGCGGCTCTGTCTACTCAACCAACGAAACCAGCTACATATCCCCACAACAACCCAAAACTACAATAAGGCATATGCACCCATGAGGATACCTCCACCCAACCATCAAAACCAGTTACACATCCCTCAACACCCCAAAACTACAATAAGGCACTCCATCCCATTAGGCTCCCTCTACTCAACCAACGAAACCAGGTACATATCCCTACAACACCCCAAAACTACAATAAGGCACATCACATCCACCCCATGAGGGTCCCTCCACCCAACCATCAAACCAGTTACACATTCCTCAACACCCCGAAACTACAATAAGACACTCCATCCAATGAGGTTCCCTCTACTCAACCAACGAAACCAGTTACACATCCCTCAACACCCCGAAACTATAATCAGGCACTCCATCCCATGAGGCTCCCTCTACTCAACCAACGAAACCAGGTACACATCCCTACCACACCCCAAAACTACAATAAGGCACTCCACCCCATGAAGCTCCATCTACTCAACCAACGAAACCAGTTACACATCCCCACAACACCCCAAAACTACAATAAGACACTCCACCCCATGAAGCTCCATCTACTCAACCAACGAAACCAGTTACACATCCCCACAACACCACAAAACTACAATAAGGCATTTTCCCCCAATGAGGATCCCTCCACCCAACCATCAGAATCAATTTGCACATCCCTCAACACCCCGAAACTACAATAAGGCACATCCAACCCATGAGTATCCCTCCAACCATCCATCAAAACCAGACACACATCTCTCAACACCCCAAAATTGCAATAAGGCACTCCATCCCATGAGGCTCCTTCTACTCAACCAACAAAACCAGTTACAAATCCCCACAACACCCCAAAACTAAAATAAGGCACATCCACCCCATGAGGATCCCTCCATGCAACCATCAAAACCAGTAATACATCCCTCAACACCCCAAAACTACAATAAGGCACTCCATGACATGAGGCTCCCTCTACTCAACCAACAAAACCCATTACACATCCGCACAACACCCCAAAACTACAATAAGGCACTCCACCCCATGAAGCTCCCTTCAATCAAACAACGAAACCAGTTACATATCCCTCAACACCACGAAACTACAACAAAGCCCTCCATCCCATGCGGCTCTGTCTATTCAACCAACAAAACCAGCTACATATCCCCACAACAACCCAAAACTACAATAAGGCACATGCACCCCATGAGGATACCTCCACCCAACCATCAAAACCAGTTACACATCCCTCAACACCCCGAAACTACAATAAGGCACTCCATCCCATGAAGCTCCCTCTACTCAACCAACGAAACCAGTTACACATCCCTCAACACCCCGAAACTACAACAAGGCCCTCCATCCCATGTGGCTCTGTCTACTCAACCAACGAAACCAGCTACATATCCCCACAACAACCCAAAACTACAATAAGGCACATGCACCCCATGAGGATACCTCCACCCAACCATCAAAACCAGTTACACATCCCTCAACACCCCGAAACTACAATAAGGCACTCCATCCCATGAAGCTCCCTCTACTCAACCAACGAAACCAGTTACACATCACTACAACACCACAAACTACAATAAGGCACATCCACCCATGAGGATCCCTCCACCCAACCATCAAAACCAGTTAAACATCCCTACAACACCACAAAACTACAATAAGGCACTCCACCCCATGAAGCTCCCTCCAATCAAACAACGAAACCAGTTACACATCCCTCAACACCCCGAAACTACAATAAGGCCCTCCATCCCATGCGGCTCTGTCTACTCAACCAACGAAACCAGCTACATATCCCCACAACAACCCAAAACTACAATAAGGCACATGCACCCCATGAGGATACCTCCACCCAACCATCAAAACCAGTTACACATCCCTCAACACCCCAAAACTACAATAAGGCACTCCATCCCATTAGGCTCCCTCTACTCAACCAACGAAACCAGGTACATATCCCTACAACACCCCAAAACTACAATAAGGCACTCCATCCCAAGAGGCTCCCTCTACTCAACCAACAGAAACCAGCTACATATCCCTACAACACCCCAAAACTACAATAAGGAACATCACATCCACCCCAGGAGGATCCCTCCACCCAACCATCAAACCAGTTACACATCCCTCAACACCCCGAAACTACAATAAGACACTCCATCCAATGAGGCTCCCTCTACTCAACCAACGAAACCAGTTACACATCCCTCAACACCCCGAAACTATAATAAGGCACTCCATCCCATGAGGCTCCCTCTACTCAACCAACGAAACCAGGCACACATCCCTACAACACCCCAAAACTACAATAAGGCACTCCACCCCATGAAGCTCCCTCCACTCAACCTACGAAACCAGTTACACATCCCTACAACACCCCAAAACTACAATAAGGCACTCCACCCCATGAAGCTCCATCTACTCAACCAACAAAACTAGTTACACATCCCTCAACACCCCGAAACTACAATAAGGCCCTCCATCCCATGCGGCTCTGTCTACTCAACCAACAAAACCAGTTACATATCCCCACAACAACCCAAAACTACAATAAGGCACATGCACCCATGAGGATACCTCCACCCAACCATCAAAACCAGTTACACATCCCTCAACACCCCAAAACTACAATAAGGCACTCCATCCCATTAGGCTCCCTCTACTCAACCAACGAAACCAGGTACATATCCCTACAACACCCCAAAACTACAATAAGGCACATCACATCCACCCCATGAGGGTCCCTCCACCCAACCATCAAACCAGTTACACATTCCTCAACACCCCGAAACTACAATAAGACACTCCATCCAATGAGGCTCCCTCTACTCAACCAACGAAACCAGTTACACATCCCTCAACACCCCGAAACTATAATCAGGCACTCCATCCCATGAGGCTCCCTCTACTCAACCAACGAAACCAGGTACACATCCCTACCACACCCCAAAACTACAATAAGGCACTCCACCCCATGAAGCTCCATCTACTCAACCAACGAAACCAGTTACACATCCCCACAACACCCCAAAACTACAATAAGACACTCCACCCCATGAAGCTCCATCTACTCAACCAACGAAACCAGTTACACATCCCCACAAGACCACAAAACTACAATAAGGCATTTTCCCCCAATGAGGATCCCTCCACCCAACCATCAGAATCAATTTGCACATCCCTCAACACCCCGAAACTACAATAAGGCACATCCAACCCATGAGTATCTCTCCAACCATCCATCAAAACCAGACACACATCTCTCAACACCCCAAAATTGCAATAAGGCACTCCATCCCATGAGGCTCCTTCTACTCAACCAACAAAACCAGTTACACATCCCCACAACACCCCAAAACTAAAATAAGGCACATCCACCCCATGAGGATCCCTCCATGCAACCATCAAAACCAGTAATACATCCCTCAACACCCCAAAACTACAATAAGGCACTCCATGACATGAGGCTCCCTCTACTCAACCAACAAAATCCATTACACATCCGTACAACACCCCAAAACTACAATAAGGCACTCCACCCCATGAAGCTCCCTTCAATCAAACAACGAAACCAGTTACATATCCCTCAACACCACGAAACTACAACAAAGCCCTCCATCCCATGCGGCTCTGTCTACTCAACCAACAAAACCAGCTACATATCCCCACAACAACCCAAAACTACAATAAGGCACATGCACCCCATGAGGATACCTCCACCCAACCATCAAAACCAGTTACACATCCCTCAACACCCCGAAACTATAATAAGGCACTCCATCCCATGAAGCTCCCTCTACTCAACCAACGAAACCAGTTACACATCCCTCAACACCCCGAAACTACAACAAGGCCCTCCATCCCATGCGGCTCTGTCTACTCAACCAACGAAACCAGCTACATATCCCCACAACAACCCAAAACTACAATAAGGCACATGCACCCCATGAGGATACCTCCACCCAACCATCAAAACCAGTTACACATCCCTCAACACCCCAAAACTACAATAAGGCACTCCATCCCATTAGGCTCCCTCTACTCAACCAACGAAACCAGGTACATATCCCTACAACACCCCAAAACTACAATAAGGCACTCCATCCCAAGAGGCTCCCTCTACTCAACCAACAGAAACCAGCTACACATCCCTACAACACCCCAAAACTACAATAAGGCACTCCACCCCATGAAGCTCCATCTACTCAACCAACGAAACCAGTTACACATCCCCACAATACCCCAAAACTACAATAAGGCACTCCACCCCATGAAGCTCCATCTACTCAACCAACGAAACCAGTTACACATCCCCACAACACCACAAAACTACAATAAGGCATTTTCCCCCAATGAGGATCCCTCCACCCAACCATCAGAATCAATTTGCACATCCCTCAACACCCCGAAACTACAATAAGGCACATCCACCCATGAGTATCCCTCCAACCATCCATCAAAACCAGACACACATCTCTCAACACCCCAAAATTGCAATAAGGCACTCCATCCCATGAGGCTCCTTCTACTCAACCAACAAAACCAGTTACCCATCCCCACAACACCCCAAAACTAAAATAAGGCACATCCACCCCATGAGGATCCCTCCACCGAACCATCAAAACCATTTACACATCCCGAAACTACAGTAAGGCACTCCATCCCATGAGGCTCCCTTTACTCAACCAACGAAACCAGCTACATATTCCTAAAGTACCCAAAAACTACAATAAGCCACATCACATCCACCCCATGAGGATCCCTCCACCCAACCATCAAACCAGTTACACATCCCTCAACACCCCGAAACTACAATAAGGCACATCCACCCCATGAGGCTCTGCCTACTCTACCAGTTACACATCCCTACAGCTCCACAAAACTACAATAAGGCACATCCACCCCATGAGGATCCCTCCACCCAACCATCAAAACCAGTTACACATCCCTGAACACACCGAAACTAAAATAAGTCACTCCACCCCACAAAGCTCTCTCCACTCAACCAACGAAACCGAAACTACATTAAGTCATTCCACCCTATACGGTTCCCTGCACTCAACCAACTAAGGGGTCGATTCATGGAATTAATGTGCGCCGAAAATTCCCGCGCAGAGGTGCCAAAACGTGCGAATCGCAGGAAAAGTGCGAAAATCGCAGTGCAAGTGCAAAAATCGCAGGAAAACCAGCACACAGCGATTCATGGAAGTCTGTGCGCGAGAAAAACATTGGATGTGCGCTAAAAATGTGCGCCGCGCATGCCGGCGCACAGGTCATCCAACAGCGTGCGTCACGGCCACTGCGAAATCGCACTTAGCGCGGCGCACTTCACAAAAGTAGGCGGAACACGGGGCATAACACTCGGAATGGGGAACAACGCGTGAAAATATGGGCGTCACGGGGGAAGTACAAGAGGCAAGTGCGCGGAACGCCCACACGCTCGCCTACAACCCGTATTCATGGAATCGAATAGGGCAAACCAGCGCACGGTCAAAGACGCGCACAGGGCCAAACAAGTACGCCACAAGAAAGCAGGCGGTAGCGCCCCTGCGACTAAAAAAAATGTGCGCCAAAATGTGCGCTGACAAAAAGCATCCATATACAGCCATGATGAATGGCCCATACAGTGGCCCTCTAGGACAAATGAGGTGCAAAGGGGCACCGACAAACACGGACACCCGCTGTGTGAAAAATAGCATGTGCGCGTGTTCCTGGGTGCGCGGGAAGTTCCACACGCAATTAGCCTGGGTACGTGTACTTCGGGGTGCGCGGGAATTTCCACACGCGATTAGCCTGGGTACGTGTACTACGGGGTGCGCGGGAAGTTCCACACGTGATTGGCCTGGGTAGGTGGGGGTGCGTGGGAAGTTCCACACGCGATTGACCTGGGTACGTGTACTACGGGGTGCGCGGGAAGTTCCACACGCGATTGGCCTGGGTAGGTGGGGGTGCGCGGGAAGTTCCACACGCGATTGGCCTGGGTACGTGTACTTCGGGGTGCGCGGGAAGTTTCACACGCGATTGGCCTGGGTACGTGTATTCCGATGTGCGCGGAAGATTCAACGCGATTTCTGCAGGGTACGTGTATTTCGGTGGTGCCGGGGAATGCTACACGTGATTTGGCCATGTGGGTCCCCCCAGGTGTTCCCGCTACACCCTCCACGGCCCCTGCAGGCAGCCCACACCACAGGGTACTACCCTGCACCCCTGCTTATGTCCCACAGGCAACCCATCCACCATGGCCATGCCCACCAGCCAACCCACATGTCACCTTGCTCTACTGATCACCAACACATGTCTCCCACCACCCCCACCCCCAAGCCACCAGGGGCAGCCTCCACCAGGCCCCCACTCATGTCTCCCACCACCCCCACCCCCAGCAGTGCAGGGGCAGCCTCCACCAGGCCCCCACTCATGTCTCCCACCACCCCCACCCCCCAGCAGTGCAGGGGCAGCCTCCACCAGGCCCCCACTCATGTCCGATATTACCCCCACCCCCCAGCAGTGCAGGGGCAGCCTCCACCAGGCCCCCACTCATGTCTCCCACCACCCCCACCCCCCAGCAGTGCAGGGGCAGCCTCCACCAAGCCCCCACCCATGTCTACCACCACCCCCACCCCCCAGGCACCAGGGACAGCCTCCACCAGGCCCCCACTCATGTCTCCCACCACCCCCACCCCCCAGCAGTGCAGGGGAAGCCTCCACCAGGCCCCCACTCATGTCTCCCACCACACCCACCCCCCAGCAGTGCAGGGGCAGCCTCCACCAGGCCCCCACTCATGTCCCCTGTTACCCCCACCCCCCATCAGTGCAGGGGCAGCCTCCACCAGGCCCCCACTCATGTCCCCTATTACCCCCACCCCCCAGCAGTGCAGGGGCAGCCTCCACCAGGCCCCCACTCATGTCTACCACCACCCCCACCCCACAGCCACCAGGGGCAGCCTCCACCAGGCCCCCACTCATGTCTCCCACCACCCCACCCCCCAGCAGTGCAGGGGCAGCCTCCACCAGGCCCCCACTCATGTCTCCCACCACCCCCTACCCCCAGCAGTCAGTGGCACCCTCCACCAGGCTCCCACTCCTGTCTCCCAGCACCCCCACCCCCCAGCCACCAGGGGCAGCCTCCACCAGGCCCCCACGCATGTCCCCATGCACCCCCACCCCCCAGCAGTGCAGGGGCAACCTCCACCAGGAACCCACTCATGTCTCCCACCACCCCCACCCCCCAGCAGTGCAGGGGCAGCCTCCACCAGGCCCCCTCTCATGTCTACCACCACCCCCCAGCAGTGCAGGGGCAGCCTCCACCAGGCCCCCACCCATGTCTACCACCACCCCCACCCCCCAGCCACCAGGGGCAGCCTCCACCAGGCCCCCACTCATGTCTCCCACCACCCCCACCCCCAAGCCACCAGGGGCAGCCTCCACCAGGTCCCCACTCATGTCTCCCACCACCCCCACCCCCCAGCAGTGCAGGGGCAGCCTCCACCAGGCCCCCACTCATGTCTACCACCACCCCCACCCCCCAGCAGTGCAGGAGGAGCCTCCACCAGGCCCCCACTCATGTCTCCCACCACCCCCACCCCCCAGCAATGCAGGGGCAGCCTCCACCAGGCCCCCACTCATGTCTACCACCACCCCACCCCCCAGCAGTGCAGGGGCAGCCTCCACCAGGCCCCCACCCATGTCTACCACCACCCCCATCCCCAGCCACCCGGGGCAGCCTCCACCAGGCCCCCACTCATGTCCCCTATTACCCCCACCCCCCAGCAGTGCAGGGGCAGCCTCCACCAGGCCCCCACTCATGTCCCCTATTACCCCCACCCCCCAGCAGTACAGGGGCAGCCTCCACCAGGCCCAGCCTCCACCAGGCCCCCACTCATGTCTCCCACCACCCCCACCCCCCAGCAGTGCAGGGGCAGCCTCCACCAGGACCCCACTCATGTCCCCTATTACCCCCACCCCCCAGCAGTGCAGGGGCAGCCTCCACCAGGCCCCCACTCATGTCCCCTATTACCCCCACCCCCCAGCAGTGCAGGGGCAGCCTCCACCAGGCCCCCACTCATATCTAACACCACCCCCACCCCCCAGTAGTGCAGGGGCAGCCTCCACCAGGCCCCCACTCATGTCTACCACCACCCCCACCCCCAGCCACCAGGGGCAGCCTCCACCAGGCCCCCACTCATGTCTCCCACCACACCCACCCCCCAGCAGTGCAGGGGCAGCCTCCACCAGGCCCCCACTCATGTCCCCATGCACCCCCACCCCCCAGCAGTGCAGGGGCAGCCTCCACCAGGCCCCTACTCATGTCTCCCACCACCCCCACCCCCCAGCAGTGCAGGGGCAGCCTCCACCAGGCCCCCACTCATGTCTACCACCACCCCACTCCCCAGCCACCAGGGGCAGCCTCCACCAGGCCCCCACTCATGTCCCCCATTACCCCCACCCCCCAGCAGTGCAGGGGCAGCCTCCACCAGGCCCCCACTCATGTCCCCCTGCACCCCCACCCCCCAGCCGTGCGATTTGCCTGGGTACGTGTACTTCAGGGTGCGCGGGAAGTTCCACACGCGATTGGCCTGGGTATGTGTACCTCGGGGTGCGCGGGAAGTTCCACACGCGATTAGCCTGGGTACGTGCACTTCGGGGTGCGCGGGAAGTCCCACACGCGATTGGCCTGGGTACGTTTACTTCGGGGTGCGTGTGAACCTCCACACGCGATTTGCCTGGGTACGTGTACTTCGGGGTGCGCGTGAACTTCCACACGCGATTAGCCTGGGTACGTGTACTTCGGGGTGCGTGGGAAGTCCCACACGCGATTGGCCTGGGTACGTGTACTTCGGGGTGCGCGTGAACTTCCACACGCAATTGGGCCTGTGAGAGTGGGGTACATGTATTCCACGGGTGGGCGGGAATATTTACCCGCGACTGTGCCTGTGAGAGCGTGCTACGTGTATTCCTGGGGTGGGCGGGAAGATTCACACGTTCGCCTACGACGTGCCGAAAAATAAATGGTCCTATCCAGAGACACGTACGCCAGCATGAAGCAGGCTTATGTCGACCCGCGCAGCATAAAAGTGCGCGCAAACAACAAACAAGCTCATACGTCAGGATGAATATACCATTCCTAGCAGCAGTGGCCGTGGGTTACCAAAGGAGGAGGAGGAGGATAGTGAGGGCCCGAATTTTCACTCCCAGAACCAGCCTTTTTGGGATGCCTGATGACCAGGTGTATGGGAGGTACAGGTTTCCCCCACACATAATACTGGACCTGGTCAGTGAGTGGGAGGATGATCTCACATCACCCACCCTGTGCTCCCAAGCACTCAGCCCCCTGGAGAAGGTCCTCAATGTACTGCACTTCTTGGCCACAGGATCATTTCAGCGGACAAGTGCCATAGTGGGTGGGGTGTCACAGGCCACGCAGTCACGCTGCCTACACCAGCTCTTGAACATCATCACTGCACGCCCATCAGTCCGTAGGCACAAATACCTGCCCAGGACACCTGCAGAAAGGCAGGCTGCCACCCTCGATTTCTACGGTGTGGCACAATTCCCAAAAGTGCTAGGTGCCATTGACTGCACCCATGTGGCACTACGTCCCCCCAGGGCATCTGAGCACATCTATAGGAACCGCAAGCACTGGCATTCCATCAACGTGAAGGTAGTATGTAATGCTAAGGGAATCATCACCTCAGTATATGGCAACTATCCAGGGTTCACCCATGACAGCTTCATTTACCGAATGTCTACCCTAAACCGGGACCTAGAAGCTGGGCGGCATGGCGATACATGGCTGCTTGGTGAGTATGAATGCCACTGCACATGCATGCATGTCAGATGCAGAGTAATGTCACTACCCCACTAATGATACCCATCACCTCCTCACCAGGGGAAAGTGCCTACCCTCTGAGCACCCACATGATGAAGCCAATTCGGAACCCCATCACGCCTCCAGAGGTAAGATACAGCACAGCCCATATTGCAACCCGGGGCATAGTGGAGCGCACATTCGGAGTGCTGAAGTCACGCTTTCGCTTCCTTGACCGTTCTGGCGGGCAGCTGTTATATGCGCCCCCAGTAGTGTGCAGGATCATAGTGGCAGCATGTGTCCTGCACAATGTTGCAACACGCCGGGGCCTGGCCGTGGACATGGTGGTGCCCCCACATCCCCAACCAGATGCACGCCTGCTGCGCATGGGAGGGGAGAGAGCACGGGGTGAGGCAGCCCGTATGCAGCTGGTGGCTAATTACTTCACATAGAAATCACACCCCAGTGGAGTGCACACAGGCCTGGCACATACCATCTGATAAGCAATGATGACTCGACCTGACAATTAAGACGAACAAAGGGACTGTCAACTGTCAGAACCATAGCAGCCTGAGATTGTTCATGTGGATGTGTCACAATGTGTGCATCCCTACCTACACAAACACCACCAATGCAGTGTCATGAAAAGACACTTCCATGCTGCAGAAATGAATACCCACTTGCAAAATACTACATGAAAACAGTGCTATGTCACCCACCCCCTCCCCGACACGGCAACACAACACACCATGGCATGTCATGCAATGTGAGAGGAAAGAAATTAATCCCCACAACATGCCCCAAGAGTCACCAGCTACAGTGTCCCTAATGGAAACATGGCCACACATGAAATGCTCACAGTAATGCAGGACCTACAACCCACATTACCAAATACTTACCAAGAATACCAATCACCTACACAACCTCCAACCTACCTTAAACATGACATTACAGACTTAAAAATTAGCTAGCCTCACCACCTGATGATGACAGCCCTCCGAACACTTCCAAGTATACAGTGTTAGCGCCACGCAAGAGTGTAGGTGCACTGCTTACAACATGGACTCCAGTTCCAAGGTGGACCGCATTGTGAAGACATGAGGAATGGACCTGCAAATATGGAGGATGAGATGGATGCAGAGGCACATATCAATACACCACGCAGTGTACAATACAACAACAATATGCACTATGAATGTATACACAGTATTGACTACAGACTGCCCACATAGCTCATGGGAGTCCAATGTCACCATGTACGTCAATGTCACTTGGGCACACCCTTTGCAAGCCCATGGAAACGGGAAGCAGGAGGGGTGTGTGTGACAAAAACCCAAGCATCTGAACCAAATCCATGACAAGCCTGCATGTGCCCAGCCACAATGCAGCGTATGCCCACGGGAGCCACACAAGGCAACACACTGTCCCAAAAAAAAAGAAAAATCAAAAATGGCCATTAATGGGCCCGGGGGGCGGGGGTTGCGGAGGCCACCCAGGAGGTCCGAGGACAGGGTACACACCAAAACCCACCTGTGTGGATCTTGCTAAAAAAAAACACCTCCATGGGCTCATGGCCTACACGGGTACCCTATTGTGGGAGTATCACTGCTGTCACTATCCTCACCCTCTGCAGCTGCATCAGGAGGTGGTGGCACTATGGGAGGCAGCCCACGCAAAGCCCTAGTCTGTTCCTCCATGGCTGCAAGCATGCGGGTGTGGTAGGTCTCGTTCTGGAGGATAAGTGTGTGGAGGTCCCCATGCAACAACTCACGGGATGCCCGGACCACCGCCCTAGTTGCCTGCATCTCAGCTGAGAGCGTACGGGTGAGACGCTCCAGCTGCTGTTCTGTCCTTCGGTTTGTTGAAGCCTCAAGCTCAACAAGAGTCGTCCTGAGGTGAAGGAGTTCCAGCCTCAGGGCTTCCCTGTGGCCCTGGGACTCTATGGAGATGGCTTCCTGCAGAGTCGCCAGTGCCGCCTGCCTGTCCCTGCCGGACGCCAACATGTCCTCCCTGTGTGACTGGCAGATGGAGTCGGTTGCCTGCTGTAGTCGCTCCATCAGCCTTTCGGGGGGGACAATGGAAGTGGCCACCCTATCCATGGCCTGAGCCATCATCTCTGATGATGCGGCCTGTTGGGTTGCCATAGCGTAAATGGATTGCTCCCATGCGGTATTGCCAGATGGCGTACGGCCACCACGTCGGCGGGCACCACACCTGTCTGGGGCAAGGCAAACTGCGCCTTGCTGTGCCGGCACTGCCTGAGGCTGCAGGACTGCATTCCCCCTCTGATCTGCTGGCCCAGGAACAGGATCAGATGTCGCGGAGTGTGACCCTGCATCCGTAACCACCAAAGTCGTACCTGCCAACACTGACATCCCCATTGAGGGTTCTAACCCTGGTGCAGGTGGGTCGGACAGAACAGAATCCCTCCCAGGAACACTCACCTGCGACGGCACGTAGGTCTCATCATCCGAATCGACACCTGAGTACAGCTCGGGGGAGGTGCAGCCAGAGACACCCCTTGAGAGCACGACCTGCAGCAGTTGTGGGTTCTCACCCACCACCACACCACGTCCCTCACTGGTCGTCGGTCGGCCCTCAGACCCCTCCTGGGTCTGCACCATCTCCACAACCCCAGCAGTATCAAGTGCGTCTTCCCCTGCAAAGACATAAAAGAAAACAAATGGAAACAGGCATTAGCACTATGGCACACAATTAGGGCTGAGAGGCTACAGAAACAGTACTTGATTGACACATGTCCCACATGACTAAAACACTCCCATGCATGCACCGTCACTGCGTGTGATGGGGAGGCAGATGGCACACATTGATGACACCAAGATGGAAGATGAACACATTTGCTGCATGCTGCCTAGCAGTGGCATCACACATTGGCCAGTGATTGGCAGGTCAAATACACATGCCATCGCACAGATGGCATGTACCCTAGCCATGAAGTGAAGAGGGAGAGGTCACCAATTGTTCATTCAGTCCAGTTTGTTCATATAATTGATTATTTTCATTGTAATGGTTCAAATGTTTAACCTGCAGCTGCCAGTCAAAAATGGTCCTAAAGCACAGGGACATGTCCAAACTAATCATGTCCACGAAACTGAGCCAGTCCACTGTACCATAGCCTTGTCAGAATTGTGACAATAGGACTGAGAAATCCTGAGTAAAAGTGGTGGTATGCAAACAATCTGCCTGAATAAACAGAGGTAAATAAGCAACAGTGTTGTGGCAAGATGACACTCCAAGGGCAACTGGCGTGGTGTTGGGCTGGATGTCTAATGTTGACCGAAGGGATGCTGCTATACCCAAATGCTGTTGCCAAGAATGTACAGGAAGAGGCACATGGGTGAGCTGAACCACTCAGGCACACACACCCTCCCCTGGCACCAAACAGAAGCCCTCCCACACACACCATGCACATGGATGACACACACATGCATGTGCACTCACCGGACAATGCCTCGTAATCTGCCACTTCTCCCACGCCTTGGATCTGTTCCTCCGTGACGTAGGTCCCAGCAACCTGCTCATGTGGAGTGAGTTCTATGTCGTCTGCTGGAGGCCCACCTCCAGTCACTAGAGTTGCGGCATGACTTGAGGCCAGCTTATTCTTTGCCCTGCGCTTCAGGTCATTCCAGCGCTTGTAGCATTCATTAGCTGTGCGCCTCACGATTCCAAGGGCACTTATGATGTCCGCAATGGTCTGCCAGTGTGCCTGACGTTGTGCAGGTGTGGTCTTGGATCCTGCAACAATCACCATTTCGCGGTCATGTGCGGACACATACTCTACAAGTGCATTCAGTTCGGCCTCATTGAAGCTGGGCTTCCTTGACGGGCCGGACTGTGTAGCCATGTCTGGGGCATCAGCCTCTACTGGACGAGCACTCTTCCTCTTCCGCTTGGAAGGTGGTGGGGATCCTGAGTGTCCTACACCGCTCTGGACACTAGGGGCAGAAGCGTGGGATTGCACACTCAGCATGGGAGTTGGTGCAGGCATTATCTCAAGTGTGATGGTGTCAGGGGGAATGTCAACATGATGGACTTGGACCGACACTGTCCTGGATGGGTGTGTGAGAGGTGGGGTGGATGGAGCCTCAGCTGCCCCTGCAGCCTCCCCAGCCTGCCTACGCGGGGCAGCAGATGACCTAGCTGCCCCTGATCCCCGTGGCCTGGTGACACCAACGTTCACCGGCGCACGTGGCCTAGACCTGCTGACCTGGAAGTCAGCCATGGAGTCACCCTGTGCCAGGTCTGGTTCCACAGTGGGCTGGTCCAACAAGGGCTGAGCATGGATGGTGTTAGCCACGGTAACCTCAACCAGGGGGGGGGGGCATGGGTGTTGCTGACTGCTCCTCCACACATGGGGGGCTAGGGGCACCCTGCAAGTCACGGCCACGTCCCCTACTGGATCCACCACGGCCACCACTTGGGGCTCGGCCACCTTTGCCACCCTTACGGCTTGTTCGCCTCCCAGCCATGGCACTGATGTTATTGTGCGTATGGGAGTCGATGTGAACTATTGTCCTGGGCAATTGGGGGTCAAAGGGGTTGAGTACCAGATGGTAATTGTACCCTAGTGCTCTAGCAAGGCTGTATGTCACTCCTGGGGAAAGATGACGGGTCACACAACGCACAGGCTCCCCAAAAAAGCGAAGTAAGGTGCACGCAACCCCTCCTAGACCACGTGCGTGGAAAAATAAACCTGCACTATGCTGTGGCACCCAGGAACACAAGAATGAACGTATGCATGTCACACGCAGCCTAGAAGGACCTCTGAAGGGGTACGCGACACACGGGGCAAGCACAGATGTTAAATACGTGCGCGACTCACCGTCTGCCAGGAACAAAAGCGTGAAAAATATGCGCGTGTGCGCGTTGGCAACACCCCCGCCAAAAGAAGAATTGTACGTTGTCTGAGGAGACAGGACAACAGTAGTAGGGAATGCTGTTTGAGGAAACAGGCCCAGGAAAAAGAGGAAAAGAGAAAAAGCTGTCAGAGGTAACAGGGAGTACGAACTGGAAACGCCGTGAAATAAATCGCGTGTGAACCGACAAGAAGCACAGATTTCACCCACTCGCTCTCCACGAAAAGCACGTACAAGGAAATGGCGTTCTACACGTACCTTTTATACACACATCACAGACGCGCATACGCGATGAGGCTATTTCCACCAATTACGCGCTTTGACACTCGGACGTGTATCTCTTCATTTTTACACGCGCCATTCTCTACGGCCATGCGCGTGACGTCACAGCTGCGCATGGTGGCCTTTGGGCCAATGAAATCGCATATGCGAGCACACGTGGTAAAACTCCCCGTCCGAGTGTCATCGCGTGTATTCGGAGGGAAGTGAGCGTACACGCGATTGGCCTGGGTACATGTATTTCTGGGGTGCGCAGGAAGTTCCACACGTGATTGGTGGAAATCCACGTGTGCTCTGTCATCACGTGTAATGAGGGAAACACCCGCGCGTCTCACATCACAGACGCACTCACGGGCTAAGGGCCTTTGGTCCAATGAAATCGCATATGCATGCTGACGTGCATACGCGCTAAGGGCCTTTCCTCGATTTACACGCAGACGTGCAGGATTTTCACGTGCCAAATCACTCCGTATCAAGCTGGCCACGCGTAAGCACACGGAAGACCACGCTCCTGCCCAAAAGGCCGAATTACTGCCCCCCAGAGCCCCGAGCAGCCTCCCACGAGCCATCCGCTGCTGCCTGCCTGCCTGCCTGCCTGCTGCCACCGTGCCCTGCCATTTGGTGCCTGCACATCAGCCATCTGCAGGGGTCCATTTGCTGTGTCCACCCCTGCTGGAACACAAGACTCCCGACTGGGATACCATCGCTCCACAGCCCAGCCCCAGGACCCAGTTGCCCACCCACTCCTGCCTCTGGGGTTGCCATGTCGGGCACTGCAACATCTGGCACCACTGGCAACCTCCGGCCAGAGAGGCAGAGGGGCACCAGCTTCACTGCCACCGAAGTTGGTGTCCTGGTGGAGCAAGTCCTGGGGCAGTATGATGCCCTCTTCGGAAGTAAGCGCGCCAACAAGGAAGGACGGACTCGGATCTGGACGGACATCGTGACTGCCATCAACGCGGAGGGGGTGGCAGTCCGCGACTACCAACATGTCAAGAAGTGCTGGGATGACTGCAGGTCCAGGACCCTCTTGAAGGCCCGGCGCCTCGTGGAGGGGGGCCAGGGCCGCATGAGTACCATCCAGATGAGGGTCCTGGAACGCATAGGCCCAGCGCTCCACGCCCAGATCCTTGAGAGGCAGACCCGTCTGGAGTTGAGCGGTAAGTGGCCAAGCATTGCTGTGTGAGACAGGGCATGTCGCAGTGTGCTGGTTGTCTGATACTTGCCTGTATGTGTGACATAGGCCATGTATGCATGTGTGTGTGCAGGGACGTCATGCATGTGAGACCAGTAATGTGTGAACCACACAGTTGGTGCATGTGTTCAAATGCAACATGGGTTGCCCTATGCGGAATGGCCACATGAAAGCATGCCAGTCTCTGTTCCTGGACATGGGTG
Organism: Ambystoma mexicanum; assembly: GCF_040938575.1. Lineage (NCBI taxonomy): Eukaryota > Metazoa > Chordata > Amphibia > Caudata > Ambystomatidae > Ambystoma > Ambystoma mexicanum. The sequence continues at coordinate 98,606,890 of NC_090927.1, read as the reverse complement.
AGGGATGGGTGCTGATGCCATGTACATGTATGTTGTCCATGTCTGTGTGTCTGACCTGCGTGTCTGTGACTTGTGAATGCCAGGGATGCATGACACATGTCTGTCGCAATGTTCAGGTTCACTGATGCAGCCTAGTCATCCTTGTATCCACTGTGTCTGTGGTGTACGAGGCCAGATGGATGAAACTAGGGTGAAGTGTGTGCATGTGATAGGCATGGCCCATGATGCATGTGAGTTCCAAAACAACATTGTATGTTTCAAGAATCACTTGGACATGTATGCTAATGTCCATAGCATGCGCCATGCCTGTTACCGCATGTGTTTTACCTGCACTGAGCCATGTGTTGTGGAGGGACATGATGGAAGTGATCTTTGACAGTGCCACTCATCTGCTATTGCTTCCTGTCTAGGGGACCATTGTACAGTACCCTGATGCTTGTGTTCTATGTCTCCCTCTACACAGCGCCACGTGAAGAAGAGGGCGGAGACGGCTCTGTGGAGCAAAGCGGCGGGGATGCCCCCACGGCTGCAGCGGAAGGGGTGGGTGAGCCCCCACAGGGCCTTGCAACGGCGGAAGACGGGGTGGAGCCATCCAGGTTGGTGGTTTCCACAGAGGAGGAGGAGGCCGCTACTGAGGCGCACATGGGGCCTGGTGGGGGCATCCCTGCTGGTGCAAGTGTTGCAGTCCAGGACCCGGGGCAGGAGGCAGCACAGGTCACCGCAGAGGGGCCTGTGCATGTCGCTGTCCCTGACCATGTGACTGCACCACCATGCACCAGCAGGGATGCCCCATCCCAGGCCCGTCCGCAGGTAGGGGGGATGTCCATGTCATCTCACTCCCCTCCACCTGCGGACGAGGGGACCCCTGGCCGTATGGAGAAGGTCCTGATTGGTGTCGCGTTGCGCACAGGTGCAATTCGTGATGAGGTGCGTGCTTCCCGGGAGGAGCATGCACGTCATCACGGAGAGCACCGTGCCGACGTGGCCCTGTTGGGAACGGCCATGGTCGGGGGTTTCCTACATGTGTCGGACAATCTGGAGACCCTCTCCTCCTCTGTGGAGACTATGCACCAGTCGTTCTCCATGCCGTCTTCCGGCCCAGATGCCACCAGGGCCCCCTGTGGACCTGCCCCGACCAATGCAGCCGGCTCGGTGGGGATCCCATCCCTGCCACAGTCGGGAGTCGGAGGTCCAGCAGGGGTGGACACACCAGCAACTAGACCCCAGCAGATGGAGGATGTGACGGCATCATCGGGCAGGGCACGTGCACGACGGCGTCAGTGGATACCATCAGCCTGGATGCCGTCGTGCTGGCACAGGCAGTTGCGTCGGAGGCAGCGGCAGGCTCGACGTGGGAGGCATCATGGCTCAGGGCCATCAACATCAGGGGTGCAGGCATCGGCCGGAGGGCAGGAGAACCCTGGAATGGGAGTGGCTTCCGTGTGGGAGCGGTTGGGCCAGCAGATAGGTGCGGAGCGGCAGCGGGCAGAGGAGGAACAGCTCACAATGGTCAGGGCGGAGAACTCCATGCGGAGGGCGCTGAGGTGGGATGAGTGCCTCGACGGGCTTTGCAGGGAGTTGGAGCTGGACACTGCTTTATCCCTGCGAGACCTCGGGGCCAGGGAACATGCCTGCCTCCAAGCCATTGAACAGGAGTTCGATGATGCCCTGGCCCATGACAACATCCAGTGAGCCGTTGGACTAGCCCGCTGCCCTTGTAAATAGTTATGTAGTTAGTGTTAGGTTTCCTTTGCTTTTGCATTTTCTTTGGACCTTTTGGACAATGGGCCACATTTTTGTATATAGTTCTTTTTTATTAGGTAGTGTTGTTAGATAGGTTTCATTTCTTTTGTTGGGATCATGGACCCTGGCTTGTTCACCTGTACATAGTTCACTGTTGGATTTTCTTTTCTTTTTACAATTTACCCATGGAGCAATGGCTTTCAATTATAATTTCCCATTGGATTTTCTTTTGTGGACTGTGACTTTGGACACCATTCCTTTGGATTCTGATTTTTGGTTTTGCATTTTTTCATGGACATGCTTCTTTTTACTTTTTTTACATTCCCATTTCTGTTAGTTTATTTTTGATTCAATTCATGTTTCCTTCAATACACATTTTTTGATAATACTTCAATGTGTAGTATCATCTCATTGGTTTCATTCATATCATGATATGGGTTTTGAGATTCACTGACGCCCATTGGGTGTATGTGAGGGACATGTGTTCGTTTCCAAACTTGCAATTGCTGTTCTATCATGTTATTGCCATTTCTGAGTGGGTGGATGCAATACTCGGGTGGGTGTTTTGTATTTGGAGGCTGACCATAGGGACCGGGGATCTAGATTGTGATGACATGTTGGCTGGGGAACATGAGTTGGACATGAGTGGAGGCCTGCTGGCAGGTGCCCCACGGTGCTGGGGGGTGGGGGTGCAGGGGAACATGAGTTGGACATGAGTGGGGGCCTGCTGGCAGGTGCCCCACAGTGCTGGGAGGTGGGGGTGGTGGGAGACATGAGTTGGACATGAGTGGGGGCCTGGTGGAGGCTGCCCCTGCACTGCTGGGGGGTGGGGGTAATAGGGGACATGAGTGGGGGCCTGGTGGAGGCTGCCCCTGCACTGCTGGGGGGTGGGGGTGCAGGGAGACAGGAGTGGGGGCCTGGTGGAGGCTGCCCCTGCACTGCTGGGGTGTGGGGGTGATGGGAGACATGAGTGGGGGCCTGGTGGAGGCTGCCCCTGCACTGCTGGGGGTGGGGGTGGTGGTAGACATGGGTGGGGCCCTGGTGGAGGCTGCCCCTGTACTGCTGGGGGTGGGGGTGCAGGGAGACAGGAGTGGGGGCCTGGTGGAAGCTGCCCCTGCACTGCTGGGGGGTGGTGTGGTGGGAGACATGGGTGGGGCCCTGGCGGAGGCTGCCCCTGCACTGCTGGGGGGTGGGGGTGCAGGGAGACAGGAGTGGGGGCCTGGTGGAGGCTGCCCCTGCACTGCTGGGGTGTGGGGGTGATGGGAGACATGAGTGGGGGCCTGGTGGAGGCTGCCCCTGCACTACTGGGGGGTGGGGGTGGTGGTAGACATGGGTGGGGCCCTGGTGGAGGCTGCCCCTGCACTGCTGGGGGTTGGGGGTGGTGGGAGACATGAGTGGGGGCCTGGTGGAGGCTGCCCCTGGTGGCTGGGGGGTGGGGGTGGTGGGAGACATGAGTAGGACATGAGTGGGGGCCTGGTGGAGGCTGCCCCTGGTGGCTGGGGGGTGGGGGTGCTGGGAGACAGGAGTGGGGGCCTGGTGGAGGCTGCCCCTGGTGGCTGGGGGGTGGGGGTGGTGGGAGACATGAGTGGGGGCCTGGTGGAGGCTGCCCCTGGTGGCTTGGGGGTGGGGGTGGTGGGAGACATGAGTTGGACATGAGTGGGGGCCTGGTGGAGGCTGCCCCTGCACTGCTGGGGGGTGGGGGTAATAGGGGACATGAGTGGGTGCCTGGTGGAGGCTGCCCCTGGTGGCTGGGGGTGGGGGTGCTGGGAGACAGGAGTGGGAGCCTGGTGGAGGGTGCCCCTGACTGCTGGGGGATAGGGGGTGCAGGGAGACAGGAGTGGGGGTCTGGTGGAGGGTGCCCCTGACTGCTGGGGGGTGGGGGTGGTGGTAGACATGAGTGGGGGCCTGGTGGAGGCTGCCCCTGCACTGCTGGGGGATGGGGGTAATAGGGGACATGAGTGGGTGCCTGGTGGAGGCTGCCCCTGGTGGCTGGGGGTGGGGGTGCTGGGAGACAGGAGTGGGAGCCTGGTGGAGGGTGCCCCTGACTGCTGGGGGATAGGGGGTGCAGGGAGACAGGAGTGGGGGTCTGGTGGAGGGTGCCCCTGACTGCTGGGGGGTGGGGGTGGTAGGAGACATGAGTGGGGGCCTGGTGGAGGCTGCCCCTGGTGGCTGGGGGGTGGGGGTGGTGGGAGACATGAGTTGGACATGAGTGGGGGCCTGGTGGAGGCTGCCCCTGCACTGCTGGGGGGTGGGGGTAATAGGGGACATGAGTGGGGGCCTGGTGGAGGCTGCCCCTGCACTGCTGGGGGGTGGGGGTGGTGGTAGACATGGGTGGGGCCCTGGTGGAGGCTGCCCCTGCACTGCTGGGGGGTGGGGGTGCAGGGAGACAGGAGTGGGGGCCTGGTGGAGGCTGCCCCTGCACTGCTGGGGGTTGGGGGTGATGGGAGACATGAGTGGGGGCCTGGTGGAGGCTGCCCCTGCACTGCTGGGGGGTGGGGGTGGTGGTAGACATGGGTGGGGCCCTGGTGGAGGCTGCCCCTGCACTGCTGGGGGTGGGGGTGGTGGGAGACATGAGTGGGGGCCTGGTGGAGGCTGCCCCTGGTGGCTGGGGGGTGGGGGTGGTGGGAGACATGAGTTGGACATGAGTGGGGGCCTGGTGGAGGGTGCCCCTGACTGCTGGGGGGTGGGGGGTGTAGCGAGACAGGAGTGGGGGCATGGTGGAGGCTGCCCCTGGTGGCTGGGGGCTGGGGGTGCTGGGAGACAGGAGTGGGGGCCTGGTGGAGGCTGCCCCTGGTGGCTGGGGGGTGGGGGTGCTGGAAGACATGAGTGGGGGCCTGGTGGAGGCTGCCCCTGGTGGCTGGGGGGTGGGGGTGGTGGGAGACATGAGTTGGACATGAGTGGGGGCCTGGTGGAGGCTGCCCCTGCTCTGCTGAGGGGTGGGAGTGATGGTAGACATGAGTGGGGGCCTGGTGGAGGCTGCCCCTGCACTGCTGGGGGGTGGGGGTAATAGGGACATGAGTGGGGGCCTGGTGGAGGCTGCCCCTGGTGGCTGGGGGGTGGGGGTGGTGGTATACATGAGTGGGGGCCTGGTGGAGGCTGCCCCTGCACTGCTGGGGGGTGGGGGTAATAGGGGACATGAGTGGGGGCCTGCTGGAGGCTGCCCCTGGTGGCTGGGGGGTGGGGGTGCTGGGAGACAGGAGTGGGAGCCTGGTGGAGGGTGCCCCTGACTGCTGGGGGTAGGGGGTGCAGGGAGACAGGAGTGGGGGCCTGGTGGAGGGTGCCCCTGACTGCTGGGGGGTGGGGGTGGTGGGGGACATGAGTGGGGGCCTGGTGGAGGCTGCCCCTGGTGGCTGGGTGGTGGGGGTGGTGGGAGACATGAGTGGGGGCCTGGTGGAGGCTGCCCCTGGTGGCTGGGGGGTGGGGGTGGTGGGAGATATGAGTTGGACATGAGTGGGGGCCTGGTGGAGGCTGCCCCTGCACTGCTGGGGGGTGGGGGTAATAGCGGACATGAGTGGGGGCCTTGTGGAGGCTGCCCCTGCACTGCTGGGGGGTGGGGGTGCAGGGAGACAGGAGTCGGGGCCTGGGGAAGGCTGCCCCTGCACTGCTGGGGGGTGGGGGTGGTGGGAGACATGAGTGGGGGCCTGGTGGAGGCTGCCCCTGCACTGCTGGAGGGTGGGGGTGGTGGTAGACATGGGTGGGGCCCTGGTGGAGGCTGCCCCTGGTGGCTGGGGGGTGGGGGTGGTGGGAGACATGAGTGGGGGCCTGGTGGAGGCTGCCCCTGGTGGCTTGGGGGTGGGGGTGGTGGGAGACATGAGTTGGACATGAGTGGGGGCCTGGTGGAGGCTGCCCCTGGTGGCTGGGGGGTGGGGGTGGTGGGAGACATGAGTTGGACATGAGTGGGGGCCTGGTGGAGGGTGCCCCTGACTGCTGGGGGGTGAGGGGTGCAGGGAGACAGGAGTGGGGGCCTGGTGGAGGCTGCCCCTGGTGGCTGGGGGGTGGGGGTGCTGGGAGACAGGAGTGAGGGCCTGGTGGAGGCTGCCCCTGGTGGCTGGGGGTTGGGGGTGGTGGGAGACATGAGTGGGGGTCTGGTGGAGGATGCCCCTGGTGGCTTGGGGGTGGGGGTGGTGGGAGACATGAGTTGGACATGAGTGGGGGCCTGGTGGAGGCTGCCCCTGCACTGCTGGGGGGGTGGGGGTAATAGGGGACATGAGTGGGGGCCTGGTGGAGGCTGCCCCTGGTGGCTGGGGGGTGGGGGTGGTGGTAGACATGAGTGGGGCCTGGTGGAGGCTGCCCCTGCACTGCTGGGGGGTGGGGGTAATAGGGGACATGAGTGGGTGCCTGGTGGAGGCTGCCCCTGGTGGCTGGGGGTGGGGGTGCTGGGAGACAGGAGTGGGAGCCTGGTGGAGGGTGCCCCTGACTGCTGGGGGGTAGGGGGTGCAGGGAGACAGGAGTGGGGGCCTGGTGGAGGGTGCCCCGGACTGCTGGGGGGTGGGGGTGGTGGGAGACATGAGTGGGGGCCTGGTGGAGGCTGCCCCTGGTGGCTGGGGGGTGGGGGTGGTCGGAGACATGAGTTGGACATGAGTGGGGGCCTGGTGGAGGCTGCCCCTGCACTGCTGGGGGGTGGGGGTAATAGGGGACATGAGTGGGGGCCTGGTGGAGGCTGCCCCTGCACTGCTGGGGGGTGGGGGTGGTGGTAGACATGGGTGGGGCCCTGGTGGAGGCTGCCCCTGCACTGCTGGGGGGTGGGGGTGCAGGGAGACAGGAGTGGGGGCCTGGTGGAGGCTGCCCCTGCACTGCGGGGGGGGTGGGGGTGATGGGAGACATGAGTGGGGGCCTAGTGGAGGCTGCCCCTGCACTGCTGGGGAGTGGGGGTGGTGGTAGACATGGATGGGGCCCTGGTGGAGGCTGCCCCTGCACTGCTGGGGGGTGGGGGTAATAGGAGACATGAGTGGGGGCCTGGTGGAGGCTGCCCCTGGTGGCTGGGGGGTGGGGGTGGTGGTAGACATGAGTGGAGGCCTGGTGGAGGATGCCCCTGGTGGCTGGGGGGGTGGGGGTTCTGGGAGACAGGAGTGGGAGCCCGGTGGAGGGTGCCCCTGACTGCTGGGGGGTAGGGGGTGCAGGGAGACCGGAGTGGGGGCTGGTGGAGGGTGCCCCTGACTGCTGGGGGGTGGGGGTGGTGGGAGACATGAGTGGGGGCCTGGTGGAGGCTGCCCCTGGTGGCTGGGTGGTGGGGGTGGTGGGAGACATGAGTGGGGGCCTGGTGGAGGCTGCCCCTGGTGGCTGGGGGGTGGTGGGAGACATGAGTTGGACATGAGTGGGGGCCTGTTGGAGGCTGTCCCTGCACTGCTGGGGGGTGGGGGAAATAGGGGACATGAGTGGGGGCCTGGTGGAGGCTGCCCCTGCACTGCTGGGGGGTGGGGGTGGTGGTAGACATGGGTGGGGCCCTGGTGGCGGCTGCCCCTGCACTGCTGGGGGTGGGGGTGCAGGGAGACAGGAGTCTGGGCCTGGTGGAAGCTGCCCCTGCACTGCTGGGGGATGGGGGGGTGGGGGTGGTGGGAGACATGAGTGGGGGCCTGGTGGAGGCTGCCCCTGCACTGCTGGGGGGTGGGGGTGGTGGTAGACATGGGTGGGGCCCTGGTGGAGGCTGCCCCTGCACTGCTGGGGGGGTGGGGGTGGTGGGAGACATGAGTGGGGGCCTGGTGGAGGCTGCCCCTGGTGGCTGGAGGGTGGGGGTGGTGGGAGACATGAGTTGGACATGAGTGGGGGCCTGGTGGAGGGTGCCCCTGACTGCTGGGGGGTGGGGGGTGCAGGGAGACAGGAGTGGGGGCCTGGTGGAGGCTGCCCCTGGTGGCTAGGGGGTGGGGGTGCTGGGAGAGAGGAGTGGGGGCCTGGTGGAGGGTGCCCCTGACTGCTGGGGGGTGGGGGTGCTGGGAGACATGCATTGTTGATCAGTAGTGCAAGGTGACATGTGGGTTGGCTGGGGGGCATGCCCATGGTGGATGGGCTGCCTGCGGGACATGAGCAGGGGTGCAGGGTAGTCCCCCGTGGTGTGGGCTGCCTGCAGGGGCCGTGGAGGTTGTAGAGCGAACACCTGGGAGGACCCACACGGCCAATTCACGTGTAGTACTCCCCAGAACCCCTGAAATACACGTAACCTGCTGAAATCGCGTGTGGAACTTCCCGCGCACCCCTGAAATACACGTACCCTGCTGAAATCACGTGTGGAACTTCCCGCGCACCCCTGGAATACACGTACCCTGCTCGCACGAGGCCAATCGCGTGTGGAACTTCCCGCTCACCCCTGAAATACACGTACCCTGCTCGCACGGGGCCAATCGCGTGTGGAACTTCCCGCGCACCCCTGAAATACACGTACCCTGCTGAAATCGCGTGTGGAACTTCCCGCGCACCCCTGAAATACACGTAAACAAAGAAATCAGAGTTCGGGAGGATATCTCGCGCTCACACCAACTGAATAGATACAAAAGTTCCTCAAGTTACATAACATTTGTTATTTTAATTTGATTTTCAAAGTGAAGAACAGCCGACACGTGTTTCGACCTTTGGTCGTTATCAAGGCTGAAAATGTATGTTAATATATTGAGGTTCTGGGATCCAGCCCATGTATAGGTGGAAGCCATTTTTGGATATAAATTTGCAATGTTAAGACCATGACATGTTAGGAACATACATTTTCAGCCTTGATAACGACCAAAGGTCGAAACACGTGTCGGCTGTTCTTCACTTTGAAAATCAAATTAAACTAACAAATGTTATGTAACTTGAGGAACTTTTGCATCTATTCAGTTGGTGTGAGCGCGAGATATCCTCCCGAACTCTGATTTCTTTGTTTACTTTGTACAAACTTTGTGGGAAGTTTGAGGGAGTATTATTACTTGCTGCCGACCCCCCCGTATTTACATTAGTTTTCATTATTTTTTGAAATTTGAGAGTGGAAAAGAGCGCACGCATTTTGTTAGCGATCCCACAAGGAAAATTTATATTTCTGAAATACACGTACCCTGCTGAAATTGCGTGTGGAACTTCCTGCGCACCCCTGGAATACACGTACCTTGCTCGCACGGGGCCAATCGCGTGTGGAACTTCCCACGCACCCCTGAAATACACGTACCCTGATGGAATCGCGTGTGGAACTTCCCGCGCACCCCTGAAATACACGTACCCTGCTGAAATCGCGTGTGGAACTTCCCGCGCACCCCTGAAATACACGTACTCTGCTGAAATCGCGTGTGGAACTTCCCGCGCACCCCTTAAATACACGTACCCTGCTCGCACAGGGCCAATCGCGTGTGGAACTTCCCGCGCACCCCTGCAATACACGTACCCTGCTGAAATTGCGTGTGGAACTTCCCGAGCACCCCTGGAATACACGTACTCTGCTCGCACGGGGCCAATCGCGTGTGGAACTTCCCGCGCACCCCTGAAATACACGTACCCTGCTGAAATCGCATGTGGAACTTCACGCGCACCCCTGTAATACACGTACCCTGCTGGAATCGTGTGTGATACTTCCCGCGCACCCCTGAAATACACGTAGCCTGCTGGAATTGCGTGTGATACTTCCCGCGCACCCCTGAAATACACGTACCCTGCTGATTTTGCGTGTGATACTTCACGCGCACCCCTGATGCACACGTACACAGGACAATCGCGTGTGGAACTTCCCGCGAACCACTGAAATACACGTTCCCCGCTTGGCGTTTGCTCTTTGCCAGCCCTGTGAACTGGTCCAGGGTTAGCGCAGCCCTTTGCGATTATTTGGGGATTTTGAAGGCTTTTCCTTGCGCGAGGGCGTTCTTGGGGGCGTAACTGGCGCTGCTGCAGGGTCGCTGCGCCACGCTGCGCACGGCCGGTTTTGGATGCTAAAATCCATGAATACGCTGTGCGCGGAAATCGATTTTAGCGCACGCGGCTGGCGCAGACATTCGCACGGGCACGCTGTGCGCCAGTCGCGTGCGCCACTTTTGTGCAAATTTCTATGAATTACCCTGTAAATCAATTACACATCCTTACAACATCCTGAAAGTACAATAAGGCACTTTATCTCATGATGCTCCGTCCACGCAACCAACTAAAAGCAACTATACATCTCCACAACACCCTGAAACTGATATGTCTCCACTTTGCAAACTAGAGACGCATATTCTCGAACATGGTTGCCGCTGGCATCCACTCCTTGCCGAAGCAGCTGGCCTTCTGGAAGAAAATGGAAGCACTCTTCCAACCTTCCTGCTACTACATCGTCAATCATGCAGAGCAAATAGGCATTTCAATGTAGTGTTTGGGGCTCTGCAAGTCTACTTTTCTTAAGGATAGTCCAGTTTATTGGGCTCTGTGGACGTCACACGGCTGCACAACTTGGAGGGAGGAGAACATCCCAGTCATGAGGCCATCAGAAAGGCGAATCATCTTCTCGCCATATAGCAGCGTGATGTAAAGTGGCCTTACACAGCACCCTCCTGCCATTTGTGTTGGCCTTGCTGCACTTATCGGCTCTCTATGAAAAGAGGGAGTGAGAGTTGTTACTAGGAAGGTGGGAGAGGCAGTTCTGAAACCTGTGGTGTTGATGGGTGCAGGTTGGAAGTACCTGAGTGCTGACATCCGTTCTGCTTCTATGGGTTTGCCAGTAACACTTGAAAGTACGTTATCCAAAGGAGAGAGATATCCAGAGCCGGGCGGCGGCCCCACTCTAGAATTTCCTGCCTCTGGCCTTGCGCGCTACACAGGATCATCTCCTTTTTGGTCACGTGCTGAAGACTATTCTCTTCTAGCTCTGCTTTCTGTTATTTTTTGTTGCTGTTTTATCTCTCTCTGTTTAGCGCCCTGTTGTCCTTGCTGGTGAAGGTGCATGTTAGGTAAGATTTCCACAGGGCTGGTAAATCTTCCTTGCCTGGTTCAACTCCAGAACATTTTGCTTTTCTAGGGAGATATTTTCCATTAATACCTCAGTGAGTGGGAACCTTTTTCCACACTCACCTGTCTTTAACTCTTTTTATGGGTGTCATTTTTAAGACTCTCCATAGTGTCTTTTTAAAGTTATCATGTCTAACAACTTATTGGCAATAAGTGCCTGTTGGTGCTGATTTGCCCTAGGGGCTCCCCCTTTAACTTTCTTGTGCTAACCTTGAGTGAACTACAGTTCCCAAGGGTACAAAGGATCTTTGGATCCCTTTTACATTTACTTCTGTGAAACCAGCACACCCCACCTTATGTGGAGTGCTGGGGAGATACAATGTATCCCCTTTCACATTTAAACTGTAACAATTCTGTTACAGTGACAAGCTTACCTTTAATGGCTGGTGGCAGTGATACCTTTTACTAATTTGGTGCACCTTTACCGCGTGCTGTAATCACAGCTGCAGTAAAGGCACCTAAGGGTGCTCATTTTTACCAAAATGGCCCCTGTCTTCTTTTTCTGCCATTTTAGTATTTCTTGTCGTTTCTTGTTCCTTCCCCTGACATCCAGGGTGGGAAAATCCTTTGTTTGAGTTTTGTCTTTGGCGGGAGTCCCCTGGACACCCCGCCCAGGCTCCAGTCAGTCTGTAAGCACAGGAAGTGGGGGTGGGGTCCCAAACTTCCCCCTCCTTTGTCTTAGGTCTTTCTTCAACTGGGCCAAATCCCAGTGGGGGGTTGGCTGTCCTGATTGGACAGCAAAACGCCCCTTTCTTGTAAAATGCGGGGAGAGAATGCAGAGGTTGTGTTGCAGTTCCTGATAAATACTGGAAACCTGGAAGCCGAAGTCATGTCGACCACTGGAACAGAAAACCAAAGAGGATGACGAAGGAAAAGCGGCGGCAATGATTTCCAGCGGCCAGAGAGCCTGCTTTGTAACCGGAGCCTGCTGCAGCCCTTCCTTCCGATCGACCTGGGGTCTCTGAAAACGGCGACCCGAACCCAGTGCTTGGTGAGACCCACTAGACTCAAGACGACCTGCATTTTGAGACATCCCACGGGTTGCTGCAACCTTGCGTTCTTGCAATACCCCAATACCCTGGGACCTCCTGCCACTGTGCGGTGCACGGTCTTCCGAATTCCGAATCTCGCTGAAACTTCGTGGGCATCTTGGTCTATCTCCAGAGACACGAATCAAGTCCAAAAAGTCCCCTCACAAGAGTGCTGGACCTTTTAAACGACGAGAATTCAACCGCGATTTTCTGTCTTCTTCTGTGCTCCTTGAAAAGGCGCCAAACCCGCAGAACCGCATTCAGCCACGAGAGAAATCTTGCCTAGAGTCTTCTTCATCGATCCCTGCTGCAAAGTCCCTTCTGAGGTCTTGTGTTCAGTCTCCAGGACAAGGAATCCAGTGACCGTGTATTTGGCTGCAGTCCCTGAAGTTCTCCTGCTGCAATCTCTTCTTCATTGCTGAGGTACTGTGTTGGCTTGGGTATATACTTACCTTAAGCCTGTTGGGATTTCTGTGTAGTCCTGGGGTGTTTTCTGTGATTGGGAGGTCCCTCGTCCAGTACACCCAGTCCCACTGCTAGAATCCTGCTGGGGTGTCTTCTGTGAAGCCCCTGGACCCTCTTCTAAACCTAGAAGTAAAAGTACTCACTTGTTTGCCAGTTTTCCTCAGGAAACTCTGACTTTTGCTACTAAAGAACTTATTCTAACTCTGCCTGTTGGTCACTAGTCCTAGTGACCCCCCTTCTGCCACTGAGAACACTCATGCTCCAAGAATAAGGGAAAGACTGTCAAGGGATTGTGACTTCTGCCTAGAGAAGGAATCAAGTGTTTTTACTTACTTGTAAAGAGTTGGTTGGTAACTGTAATTCTAAGAGTGAACAGTTACAAAAGGTCTTTCTGATCTTGGATGTGTGATGCACTATTCTAAAAAGTATGGTTAACATCTTTCCTTCCTTAGCCACTGTTTTGCCAGTCTAAAAGAAAGTAGATGTGAAGGTATTTTACTCTCCTGTGATTAGGTTGTAACTCTTTACAAAAGTAATGTGTTGGTTTCACCAGATTATTCCTGAAGGGTAATTGTATGAGTGTCCTCCAACTGTTGGTATCACCAGGTTAGTCCTGTTAGGATAACTGTATGAGTGTCCCCCAACTGGGTCTTGCTTCCCCTGACTTGCTGCTAGCCTGTCTTTAATAAGTCTACATTAGGTTGTTGCCTACCTAGAATATCTATTCAGTAAAGTGTGACATTGGGTTTTACTTTCCCCTTCATTGTGAAGTTAAAGTAAGTGGGTTTTACTTACCTTGTGTTAGCTGTGTGCCATCCAAAACAAGCTACAAGAGTTATTGCTTACCTCAATCTCGGGTTCCCTGATTTCCAAAGCATCTGTAATTGTATATTACATCCATTAGGTTTTGCTCACCTGGTATAACTGTGTGTTATGACAAAAGTAGTTATAGGTTTTTACTGCACCTAGAATAAGTGTTTCACTATTCACCAAAAGTATATTGTCCAGTTGACTGTTTATGTGATTTGTTCCAAGAGTCACTGTACAACTGGAAGGGCCTACTGTCCTTGTATTACCAAAAGTAATCTAAAAGTAACCATTGGTCTTTTACTCCCAAAGAATAGGCTTGGCCTATACTAAATGTATATAACAAGGTTTTGACTTCCCTAGAACTACTGTTAGGTGTTCCAAATAAGGTCTATACTTGGGTCTGTGTACTTTCAAGTATAGTGTTGTGTTTTATATTGTGATTTCATATAATGTTTCAGTATTTACTTAACCCCTAGATTTATCTGGGCCTACCTGTATTTAAATACATTCTTTATTTTTATAATACATAGTGTTTCAGTGTTTCTTTGGATCATTTGTATCACAATCTTCACTTGTACTGTATCTACTGCCCTCTCTCCCTCCTAAGATAAGCCTGGCTGCTCTGTCTACGCTACCCCGAACTCAGGTGGTACAGCCTTATGCTAAGAGTGGAGTCTTGTACTGCCTCAGTAGAATGGTTTTACTAGGCCCTTAACTGGACTTCAGAAAAACTGTCCTAACAGCGCACTTTCTAAATAAATAAGAGAGCCAATGAGCTGTGTTTGTTAAAGTTCTTTGGACATAGTTCGGATACTGATGTGCGGGCACGTGATAAGGCTAGAGAGGAGAGATTAGTCATAGCATGATTAATGTTGGTGTGGTAACCGATGTGTGTGTGTGTGTAGTAATAAGTAATAGATTGTTTTAGTGGGGAGTCTATTCGTTGTAGCAAAGAGGGGATTGACAAATGAAGGGAACATACAGAGCGCGAGAGGCGTTGGACACCATTTGGGAGCAAAGTGATGGGCAGGGCAGATGAGTAGTATCCTATGCTTGTGGTAGAATTGGTTTGAGTCCCTTTTTTATTTGCCATCCGACTCGGATGAGTTAGTTTTTCAGTCATCTTAGTCAGTGAGATTTATGTGGGTTTCTGTTATGTTCATATTACTTTTCAGAGCACCATCGGTTGCCTTAACATTGCCGCAGGAAGGAGTTTATTTATTTATTTATTTATTTATTTATGCACGAAAGCCTGTGGGCGGCGTCAAAGCGCAAAGCCAAAACATCAAAACAGACATGGGAGAGGCAAGAAGCAAAACCAAAAAAGAGGGCAGTGCATAGGATTCAAAACAGAAAGTGCAAGTCAACATCTAAGCGAGGAGCTTAATTTACCTAAAAGATTCAGAAAATAAGATATTTTTAAGTTGTTTTCCTGAAGGATAAAAGGGAAGAATCAGACCTCATGCCTATAGGAAGAGAATTCCACAGTGCAGGTGCCAAAACCCGAGATGACTTACCCCCTGCGCGGGTGTGCTTGATACGTTTGAAAAATATTAGCTGTTCAGCCCGAGCGCAGTTCTCGGGTTGGTTTGGACCACTTGAGACGCTCTTTGATATATTCTGGAGCGTTACCATATGGGCATGTGTGTGTTCTTGCGAGTGCTATACATTTAATCCATTGGAAGTTTGGAAGCCAGTCGAGTTCTTCAGCTCCGGTGTAATGCGTCACGATGAACCGTGTGGGATATTGTCCTGGATTCTGAACTACCTGAAGCCGGACTATTCCATATGCTGGGGTTCCCAATAACAACGCATTACCCTCGTCCAATGGGCTTCCCATGATTGCTGCATTAGAACTGGTAATGAAAGACATGATCTGCCCAGCAATCTAATATAGTAGTGACAAGCACCAACTGCAGATGGAACCTGATCAATCATGTTTGCATTGGAATTAAGAGTACTGACCAATGATTTAGCTTTCCTCAAAATTGGGATAAGCTGCGAAGCCAATGTCAACGAGTCATGTGTATTCCCAATCTTATTTGACGTGGCTGGCATGGCTACTAATAATAGCTCTGTTTTTGATCATTAGAACAGCGCCAATTGTCTCTCATCCAAACACTGACCATGTCAAAGATCTCACTGACCAGCAGGATATCAGCACCATTACTCCCAGATAGAGTAAGCAAAGCTGAGTATCACCAGCATAGCTTTGCAACAGAGTTCTGTTTCCAAACAGCAAATCGTGAAGTGGCTTAATGTACAGACTGAACATGATGCTCCCCGCTGGACTCCTTGTGTGATGGAATGTGTGTCCGATGACACGTGGCCCAGCACGGCCTTAGCTGTTCTGTTTCGTAAAAAAAGAGTTAATCCAATCAGACGATTGTTGTTTTAGATTGCGAATTTTTGACAGTCTTGCTAATTAGATGTTGTGATCTTAAATGCCAAAGGCTGCAGACAGATTTACAAACATCGGAAGTTCAAGCTTGCCTTCGTTGAGAACATCAAATATGTTAGATTGGATGTCCAACATTGATGTGTCTGTGCCGTAGGACGGATGTGGACCTGATTGATATGGTGAAAAATAGTGATTCTCTTGCTACGGGTACGATCCCTGAGGGGAAGGCACTAAGATGCCCAGAAAAGAATAAATGTGGGCGCTGCGAGGTCGGAATGGACCCAAAGACAACCCACAGTGGCCTAATCCGATGTTAGGAAAACAAAGGAGTTATTGGGTCCTGAGGCTTCAGCGCTCTACCCACAATTTCAAAAGGTTTTTTTATATTAAATACAAAATTCCATTGAGTGTACAATACAATTGCACAACTTATCAAAGAAGTTTTAATGATTCTATGTAATATGGTTAGTGACAGCCGACACGTGTTTCGACCCACACTAGGTCATCCTCAAGGCTGTTTGTCAAATAAACATCAAAACAAGAACAACGGATTCAGAATGTTACATATTCAATACAATGTGATAACATGTTGCACATTACATAAAGTGCTGGTAAAGGATTTTTAAGGAAGTGATATATAAAGAGCAAACTATGTAAAAAAAAACAAATTAAATACCCCAGATTAACTTTCACACGAGAGAGGCATTTGATGAGGTGGGAAAAAGCAAAGCAAAAACATTGTCATGTAATTAATAGATTCATACAATATGTTTGCTGCACAATATTCATAGTGCCTGCGAAATGTAAGATAGTGCACTCTATGATACCACCTCCCCCTGCCAAACACACCTAAACGTACCATGATAAAAGTTGTAATTGAATGGCTGCGTAATGTTAGTTAATGCAAATCCAATGAAAGGAAAGGACAAAGTGCCTAAGCCCATGCTACAATCACTGCACCATATTTGTGTATCCAAAGAGAAAACGTCTAATCAAAACATATCAACAAGAGAGCTCACCAAGTCGAAATGTAATTTGAGTCCCTAAGGAACAAATCAAAGCGTAGGAAATCCAATGATTACATCACAAAGTGAAAATTAAGCTCAACAACCTCAAATATTACGCAAGATAAATCATCTACCAGGTAGGGTTAGTCATTAAAGATTCTAGAAACTTGGTGTCACGAATAAGTATTTTCCAAAGTCAAATAGTGTTCTTCACTCCCGTTGGGGAAAGCCCACGCAAAACTGTGTTGGAAAAACAAATCAGGTAATTTAATGTAACCCGGATCCTTACCCCTCAAACAAGCGTCTTTAACAACATGAATGGAAAAGCAAAAGAGCCTACTGAACGTTAAATTGAGTGCCTCAATATTACGATCATGTCAACAGAAGGAAACAGGAAAAAAAGCCTGTGCAAGTCTTACCATGTAAAAAGAGCGCTTGCTATACACGTGCTATACACGTGTTGTTGTTTGCAGCGTACCAATATTGAGTAATCCAATTTACGGACAAATCCCTACAAAACAACAAAAGAACGTGATCCCATGTATGGCGGATAACATTTTAAAATAGAGAATATATAATAGCTCATGGAGTCCATTGTTTAAACATAAGAAATAAGCCAATTACCTTGCGCAAAGGCCAAGCCGTTGCTCTTTCCGACGGCATTTCGCAAATGCGGAAGTGATAGTGTACACTATATGGATGTGAACTGGTGTCATAGAACATATGACATCACATGCTCATCTGTACCTGAGCGTGATCGGTCATACGTCAAACCTGTGACGTCATCTATTTACATTTTGACCACCCTTGTGCGCATGCATTTAAAACAAATAAAGTACATCCAATTGCAAACTACAAAGTGGAAACATAACATAACAAGGCCCTTAAATTAAACCTGATATACATCAAATATGTCAGGTAATCTTATATTTGGTGCAAAAAACGTTTATGAGGAGATCCTAATAGATAGAGATATCATGCTAAAAATGGTGAGAAGGGAGTCCATGAGGACTTATTTCCATAAATGCTGCTGTGAAATATATTAACTAAACATTTAGGCAGTCTAGATAGACACCTCTTATGGTATCAGAGACAGCAATGGGTGCTCAGCTGGGTGGACGGCAAAAAGGGCAGCCATCACCTTACTCAGGTTTACAATTACAAGGCAGTTAACATTGTAATGGTGAATAATTCAAAGCCAAGAAACAAACAGTATGTTTACAAAATCAAACAATTGTACTAGGGAAAAATCCCAATTACACAAAGGCGTAATTCCAGTTGTGGATGCACACAATTAGACTTGATTTACACAGAAACACCCAAACAAAGATAACAACAGATACAAACCTCATAGGGAGATATCGTGCTCCATTTTACATAGGAAAATGCTAATTTCATGGTCTGTATTTAGTAGCATCTCTATGCATCGGAAAAAACAAATGCATTTACTCTCCATTTGCCTAAGTCTTAATTGGAAATCACCACCTCTCTTGCCTATTTTGGCTTTCATTAACCCAACAAATTTAATGTCCGTCTTGTTGGTAAATTGGTGGCATTTCTGCCAATGGACTGCCAGCGGTACAAGTTGGTTCTGACTTCTCAAGTTCGAGAGATGTTCCCTGATCCTAAATCTGAGCTGCCGAATGGTGCTGCCCACGTATTTAAACCACAAACACAAATTAGCGCATATACCACATGTGTGGTTCTACAGGTGAAGAATTCTTTAATTGTGATAGTAATGCCAAAAGAATCTGTGAAACTTGTACAATCTGGTTGTGTAACCTTGCACAATGTGTAGGTTCCACATTTGTGAAAACCCACTTTTGGTTTCAGCCAATTAGTATTTACTTAAGGCTTCTGTCTGTTGGTATCCAAATGTGAGGGACAAAGATGGTTTTTAATCGTTTTAGCCCTTGTATACACACATTTGAGTTTTTCAGATAAGTAAGAACATAGATCTTTATCAAGACATAGAATATGCCAATGTTTAGCAACCAGTTTGTACAATAGTCTTGAATCAGATGAGTATGTTGGTTATGATGTTCTTGTTTAATTTGAGTATTTACAGTAGTGAACAGGTTTGTTCTGTCCAGATTTATGTACTTATCAAAGGCTGTATTTTTCACCTTGGGTCGGTAACCTTGGTTCAAAAACCTGGACTTCAGTAAAACACACTCCTGATCAAAGTCCTCTGTAATACTACAGTTTCGCCTAGCTCGGTAGAACTTGAAACATGGTATATTTTCAATTGTGGACCTTAGATGGCAACTCTTAGCATGCAAAATGGAGTTAACCTCCGTTCGTTTTCGAAAAGTATTGGTTTCAATTTTGTTATTCTGAATGCTAATGTGTAAATCAAGAAAATTGATGCTGTGAGAGTCAGACTGGCCTGTAAGTTGCATTCCAAAAGTGTTATTATTAATATGCAGTACACATTCCTCAGAAGCTGCAGGAGTACCCCGCCAGACAACCAGAATATCATCAATAAATCTCTTCCATGAAACCACATTGTTAGAGAAATTGTCATTATTCAACAAATGAGTTTCCTCAAAAAAGGCCATGAAGAGGTTTGGCGAACAGTGGGGCAAACTTCGCTCCCATGACTATGTAATATGTGTCATTAAAGGTACATGCGTTATTTATCAGAGTGAATTGAAGGAACATTTTGATAATTTCAATATGTCTGATGTATGAAGCGCATTTAAGCACATGTGGTTTGAAGGCATTGTCAAAATACTTACATATGCCTTCCGTCACCCATCCAATTCCACTGAGTATAGGTCTCACCGCAGGTACTTTAGGCAGGAAATACAGTATTGGAATAATGTTTTTTTTTACACTTAGACATTTTTTTCATCTTCTGTGAGGTACCCAAGTGAATGCCATTCATTGATCATTATTTGGAGGACTATTGTTATCCTTTTGGTAGGGTTAGCAGAGAGTTTAATATAGCTGCCGGGTGTTGCTAAATGTTTTTCGCCCATTGTGATATAGTCTTTGGTATTTAGAAGTACAACATTACCCCCTATCTGCTTCTTGATGGTAATTAGGGGGTCCCGTTCAAGGTTCTTAAGGGCTGCGATTTCAGCCATAGTCAAATAAGTGTAATGATTGCAGTTTTTCAAAGAACCTGTTGTACGATGGTCTAGGTGTTTGTGTTTGTCCTTAGTTAGAGCTCACTGAAAAATCTCCATCACATTATCATTTGACAAATTGGGTGTAAACCTGGATCTGGGTTTAAGCTCTTCCAGTTCCAAATGTCTGGCCTGAATCCCCAATTCAGAACACAATTTTTCTGATTGATATCTTCCAAAAAGAGTCTGGAATGACACCAGTGGCAAAAGATTTGTTGGAAATATTGAAAATAGCATTGGCCAAGCATGGAGCACACTCTTTTATAATTTTTCCATGGAGTGTGGTGGGTTTAGGTTTTGGTCTCAAAGTGTTTTCTATTGAGTAGATGTCAGTGCTTGTTCCCGCCAATGCTAGTCGAAAGGGACGAGTTACTGAAGCCAGGCCCCAAAAAAGGTTAACACTAGAATCATCCACACGCTCAAATATTCTGCAGAGTCATCAGGTGGCTAGAGCATTTAAACATAATTAGAACGGCATAACGCTTGACCCACTACTGCATACATTGTACCCAGAACCCTCCGTGATGACCTTCAAAAGGGGAAAACATTTTAGCAACCGCCTAATCAAAGGAGAAAGGAGCAAAACACCTTCCCAGAGATTGTTACGTAAAGCGAAGGTGGGAGCCTTCCCAGAGATGCCTAAACTGCCAGCACTGCTCTAATATCAAGGAAGATCACATTAGACATCCCAAAATGGGTATGAAAATAATGCTGCATCACTTTGCCACTTTGGACACTCGATGTGTGATTTACGCTTTGAGATGCCCTTGCGGCAAATATTAAGTTAGTCAGACGGGAAAAGCTAAAGAACGTGGACTGAACACAAATCCAACATCAGAACTGCCAATGCTAAGTCTCCAGTCTGTAGACACTTTAAGGAACAATGGCATACCATCGCTCAGATGAGATGTGTAATAATGGAGGTAGTGCATCCCCTTCAGAGAGGAGGGGATTTACACAAGAAGCTAATTACGTAAGAAGCTGGCCCACCTACAGCCACCCCCTACCCTCTATCTCGTCCATTCTTCTATTCTCCCAAGACAAGGTCTCTAGACAAGTCCGATCTATGAATGTCTCATCAAAACAATGTTCCTCCCTTTTCTTTCAAAACCATCAAGGACCACATTCACACCCTCGCTCCTGCCCTGGCTGATTTCTGCAACCTCTCCTTCATCTCTGGAACCTTCCACTCCCCTCTGAAGCACTCTCTTGTGCACCCTCTTCTCAGGAAACCCACAGCGGACCCTTCTTGCCCGTCTAACTATCACCCAATCTCCATCACTGCTTTCTGGGTAAACTCCTGGAAAAGCTGGCCAGCTCGCAGCTTATCCTTCACTCTGATTCTGTTGTTTGTCTCCACGACCATCAGTGTGCTTTAGATCTGCCAGAAGTACGGAAACTGCTCTCCTGAACATCCGTGAAGATCTGCTCTCTTCTAACATCCCCTCTGTCCTCATCCTACTCGATCTCTCTTCTGCTATTGACACAGTCAACTATATCATCCTGCTCAACTGTCTCTGTGACAATCTGGATATCACTGATCAGGCTCTGGCCTGGTTGACTTCTTTAATTTCTGATCAACCCTTGCAGGTCCAACTTGGGTCCTTCCTTTCATCTATTTCCCTTTCTACCTGTGGTGTTCCCCAGGGGTCTAACCTCTCGCCCTGGCTTTTCAACCAATACCTGGAAACTCTCGCCCACTGCATTGCCATTTTCTGCTCCAATTTTCAGTGCTATGTTGATGACACTCCAGTCATTTTCAGGCTTCCCTCGGCCACCTCTTCTCCTTCTCTCATTTCCGATTGCCTATCTGCCATTCAGGATTGGTGTGCCACCAATGATCTATGCCTAAATGCCAGCAAGATGGAGATCCTCCACATCGGCACACCCTCACCCTCCTTTCCTGTCGCTCTCAGGCCGGCCTCCCTTGGCCCTCCTCCTATCCCCACCTGCGTGCCTAAGAACCTCGGGGTCATCTTTGACTCCACGCTTTCCATCTCTGTCCACATCTCTGATGTCTCTAAAAAGTTTAACTTCCTACTGCACCTCCTTAGAGGTATTCTGCCCTTCTTCTCCTTCCCCCAGAAGCTCACTGTTTCTTGAGCCTTGGTTCTCTCTAGATTGGATTATTGCAAC
This sequence comes from Ambystoma mexicanum, assembly GCF_040938575.1. Classification (NCBI taxonomy): domain Eukaryota; kingdom Metazoa; phylum Chordata; class Amphibia; order Caudata; family Ambystomatidae; genus Ambystoma; species Ambystoma mexicanum. Next base: position 98,585,229 of record NC_090927.1, on the reverse strand, counting down.
AGCCTCTTTCTAAATATACCTGCTTCTACTTGCCGGGTCCAAAATACCTTTAGTTGTCCCTCTGTAAATACCTTCCCTCCTGAGCTCTTCGCTCCTCCAACTCTAACTCCCTCGGGGTCAGTCATGTTTCAAAGAAACAAGCTGGGGGTAGATCTCTGTCTTTGGCTGGGGCCTCCCGCTGGAACAGCCTCTCTGCCACTCTGAAACCTGACAAGAACCATCTCCGGTTCCGGAAGCACCTCAAGACCTTCCTCTTTGCTTGTACCTTCTCTCCTCCTCTCCCCTGCTGATATGTTCTGTCTCAGCATCATGTACCTGTTTACCCTCTGACATTCAGGCCAAAGTTCCTGTTCACCCTGCCGCCCACCCGCACTGCCTCCTGGTAATCCTTTGCACTGCAGCCTGTATCTGTGCAGTCCCTTCTTTTTCTGCACTTATCAGACCTACCCTGTCTGTTGCCTTAAACCTAGCACTTGCCACTTGCAGGCTGCACCATCTTTGTTGCTTTTTATTATTTATTTGTATTCCTTTTCTCAGCATTTTCCACTTCTCCCCCCTCACATGCACTTTCCCTTTCCCTCTTCCATGCACTTGAGCATTCTCAATGTCACTGGGCCTAGTAAGATTACTGTTTTGTTCTCCCTTGTTCCCCTCCCTTGCCTCGTCACGCTCTGAAACACTTGTGTACGAGAGGGATACAAATTAAATATCAATATCAATATCAATATCAATACAATGAGAATAATATTGGATTTACCATCTGATCACAGTCTCCCTATTGGGCATGAATGAAGAGATCTACTTGGGTACTTTCCTATAATCTATTTTTTCCAGAATTAGTATTACTGCCCTCAGCATCAGCTTAGGTCTACAGATAAATATACATTTGAATTGTATTTTATATTCTATGATACCCAAAAGTGGCCCTTTTTTATGAGCTTAGGTATATCCCCCGTACGCACTGCATTTTGAAGGACCTTATACTTTATCACCATCATGTCAATGATTTCTATTATCATTCACAACACGACATTGTATTTGGCAAAGTGCTTTTTATACCACTCACAAACTTAAATTGTATATTTCCTCAGGAAGCAGCATCGCGGCTTTCAGTAACAGTCTATATGAACATCCGTAAAGACATGCAAACATTGCTCGACATCCTCTTCCCTCTACATCAGTCAGTTCCATCTTTGGTGGAATCCCCTTCATCCACGACTATAGGATTTATGATCATGATAATATTGGTTCCTAGTGTATTTCACAGGATTATGTTGGATTATCCAGCTTTGTATGGGATATAAGATATAGCGAGGTGCATATTTTCTTGTGCTACCACTCGACATATTTGAGTCATTTCTAATGGAACTTTGCTACAATATTTACAAAGAAGACTACTGTGATTTTTCTGTGCTCATACACACTTTATGAGAATGTTCGTCTAAGGGAGTATATGTTTATTTACCATCATTGTGGGTTACTTGTACCACCATAAACGTGCTCATTCCTCTTCATTTTAAAATTGGCCGGCCCTTCATCAGATATCTCAATGTATTACTTTGAGCGGTGAGGGGTTTATTGAGCTTAACCTGAGGCACTTGCCATTATGTCCGTGTCTATGTAACACTTCAATCGGGCTCCGCGCGCTTGTTCTTCTTCTTGCTGATAGATTTTTATCCATCAGCAGTGATTTTTGGATACCGAGGCTTGAGCCTCATTACTCCATCTTCTCGGGTTGAGTATGTAGTCGTGGGTTTGTATTCTTCTTGGTCACAGTAGGGCTGGTTTCACAGGGTCTTCACAGTGTAATATATCCTTATATACCTTTTGTCACTCATGAACGCCACTATGCCCGTTTCACGGTACGTAGTGACGTCATTACGTTCACATGCATGCTATTTAGAATGGCTGCCATCTTGAATTATCAAGACAGCAGTAAACTCTTGCCAATTTGGAGGCTCGCTTCTGATTGCCCCTTCTTTTTTGATTTGGAGTGAAATACTTTGTAAGTACATTTGGGAGTATCGTGATGACCAGTTTATACCGATTGATATTTAGGTTAGGTCTGCATTTTTAGGAGGAGTTTACCCTCACTTTGTGCTTTTCCTTGCTGTCAGGTGTCGGGGGGGAATTCTCCCGGGTTCGGCTGGGCCGTCCGCGGACCTCTGGGCAGGGAGGCCCCAACTCCTCCCGTATATCCCAAAAGAGATAGAGTATGAGACACACGCAAGAAGAAAGGTGATTCTGCTGTTTATTAAACAAAACGGTAGGGATGGGTCAAGGATCGTACGCGTCCGTCCTGACACTCTCGCAGGCCCTTTTTACCTTAGTATGACGCGCTACTTGCGTCACCTGAGAAAGTTAGCACAAAACCTATCGTCACTCTGGATTGGTTCCCTGAGTGGTAGGGTTAGTATAGCATACGTATAGAGAATGTTGTTATTGGTTAAGGGTCAGTCAGGTGGTATACTTGGGTTGTCCCTTCAGTTTGATACATAAAAATTGTTGCATGAAGACCCCTGAGGATTGGTTAATGTTAATGGCGTCAGTGATAAGGGCCCCATGTTCTGATTGGTTCTCCCGCGAGCCCCCCGGTCTGGGACCATCGCTGTTCACAGCTCGCGGTGCACCAGTCATTGGCAACAATGTTTCACTGTGGGTATGTGCAGACAATGTGAGGATTTATTCATAAGCAGGAAGGCCAACTACTCCCACCGCCGCAGATGTCCATTGAGTCGCTTAATTGTATCTGCTTGTGTCTTGAGACGGGGGATCCAGGCGCCTTCTTCTTCCTGGGCTTGGCACCCTATCAGGTTCGGCTTGGTCACGTGAGGTGGGACCGTGGTTGAGGCAGAATTCTGCACAATTAATATTGCATTTCTCAATGTGTGCCTGGCTTATCTTGCAGGTGCGACCTTGGCGTCGGCTTGCGGTATGAGAGTTTGCAACGTTGTGCCCTTGACTGTCTGCTTTCGCTGGGCTCATTCTGCAGGATCAGCAACCGAACTCTTGCTCATTTAATGTTCATGGAGGCTTTTGCTTGCGGCCTACTTGGGCCTGGTGCATAGGTGGAACCGTTTGGTACAGAGCGCTTTAGGTTGTGGTATCATATTGCTCTATCCCCAGTACCGTGTCTTCGTTATATTTCTCATTATGGTACATGGTTTTAGAAGAAGCGTGAGCAAGCCTTTTTAGATGAGTTCATTATGCGTCTTGCGTTTCTGCATTTTGAAAAGCCTATGTGGAAAATAATAAAGATGCACGTCCGTGGGTGTGTCCGTCGCCTACGTCATAGCACTGCGTATGTTCTTTGTGTGGATTGGTGTGGAAGTGTCCGGTGTGTATGTTTGCACGAGTGTGCTGACCGTTGGCTAGGTCGTCATGGCATCTCTAACGATGTGTTGATTTGGTGCTGGATGATTCAGTCGAGTCCATCCATGCCGCAGGTGTCGGCATGTGCAGGGCAGGCTGGTGGGCAGGCGGGTGGGCACATCCGTATGTTCTTGTACCAGGGTATTTGGTCGTCTGGGAGATGGGCAAACTCCTCTCGTGGTGGGTGTCTGGGCCGTGATCCTCTAGGCCAGGGTTGAGAGGGGATTGGTGGGAGCCTTTTGTTCACTTTTCCCACTTCACAGGCATTCTGCAAGAATTACCCGTTCAGAACGGAATTTCCTTAGACTTCCAGTCCAGCTACTTTGACATCATTGTTTTGATACTAAGGTAGGAATGTATAGATCAGGCACCAAGTGATCATAATCATGTTTATAAATTGGATCTATTGTTCCTGTAATTGATTTATACAACACATTGTGGCATCTCATTATTTTATTTTACCCATAGGGTCTCAATACCTTTTTCAAGCCATTGGGCGGTGCCCACTATACTAAGGGCCTCATTACACGGTAGGCGGTAACCATGGCGCTATTAGCGCCATGGTTGCCGCCGGTATTTTAGCGTGTCCACCTTGGTGCATGGCGGAATTACCGCCCTACTTCAAGGTGAGCGCGGGCGGTGATTCCCCATTCACCAAGGCACTTCCCAATTCCCATTTTTGCCCCCATAGGGCTCAATGGGAATGGGGAAGGAGGTAATTACGGTACCGTAAATTGCGGTACCATAATTAGCACCAAGGTCCCTTTGCGGGCCCGTTCCTTAACGTCTGGTAAAACCAGCCGTTAAGGTCAGGTCCTGCAAAGGGAGCTCGTAGTAAGGCGGTAAGGGTTTACCGGTACCGGTGCCCTTACCGGTACCAGTAAACCCTTACTGCCTACCGTGTAATGAGGCCCTAAGACATTTACCAGTTGATAATCTACAGGAATGCCACTGATTCCTTTGCCTCTTTCCTTACTCGGGTGGTGCATGTGCCATAGAGTTATCCACTGGTTGGCATACCTCCTTTTTGTTTTCATTTTTTAATTTCTTCTCTACAGATGATGATGAAACACATCCACATAATGTTCTGATATAACTTCCGGTTACATTTCTGTGATCAGACACCCAATGGATCTTGGAATTGAGGAGGTGGATTATCAGGCGTACGGTGCATTGATTATGTATTTACCTTGTGTTGTAAATTGCTAAGTAAGATTGTTTTTTTCTGATCAGATACTCATGAGAGCGCTTTCAGAAACCCTAAACAACTGATACCGTGATGAAGATGATTTCTATCTCGAAACATGTTGGGTTGTTTTTACTAAAGCACAGTGATTTGTGACAACCGAAGAGTACCGAAAGAGTTTATTTGTATCCTAATACTGTTGTGGGGCGCACACAATTTTCAAATGCAGTTTTTATAATTACAAAATCAGCATTGATTCTAAAGGTTTGGCTTTCTTTGGCCTATGATAGTGTGCAGGGATCGCGAGATCGCACATTCCGGGAACTTTTCCTGTTTCTAATGCTAGTCGAAGAGTCAGGTTTTAAGATGTTTACTGAAGGTCTGTGGTCCTCTGTGTGCAGGTGTTCGGCAGAGAGTTCCAGAGTTTGGTTGTCCTGTGCATGAAGGGTCTGGTAGGACATGATGCGTTAGTAGTGATGAAGTTGGACAAAGAAAGAGAAGGACGGAGTCCACCTGGGGTTCTGCAGACGGGTCTTGTACTTCACCAAACACACTGGATCCTGGGTATCTCTCTTTTGATTCCCATATTCATTGACTCCACCCTGTATTGCCTGTTACCCATCTCACCTGTCCCAGTGAAGGAGTGTAAATAACGTATTCCTTCTTCGGTCACACACTACGTGGATGGACATGAAACGTTCCATTACAGGGTTGCAGCAACCTCGAATAGTGTGGTGCCTGTACCTTTAAGGGCACACATGCAGCGGTGTGATGGTGCCTGTACCTTTAAGGCACACATGCAGCGGTGTGATGTAACGCTGCTGTATTTGCGTAATAAATGGGACGGTCATGTGATCACCAGTGCGACCGTGGAGCCCGGACAGTGAACACCATGACACGTGAGTTCTGTGTGCTGGGAGGCTCACAGGACCGGATGTGCATACCAGCAACCCACAACATTGGCGATGAGGTTGGTCTGACGCACGGACGCTCAGGGCTGAGGTGGTGAGGTTTATCGAGGCCATCTTGGGGAATCCATGCCGCGGGGTTGGCGATCGTAATGCAGACAGCCGCCATTTTGCCTCACACGTGGTGGAGAAGGCTGCGGCTCCCTCAGGATGTGCTTGTGCTCCTCTCACGTCAATTTTTGGAAACCCCCACAGAAGGGGTGATACTCTACTGGTGGAAAGCTGAATTTGAGGACTTTGCCGAATTTTATTCTCTTCATTGTTGAAGTGAGGAGGGGTGAGGCCTATGGAAAGACTTTCTTTGTTGTGTTTTTATCCAATTCAATTTTTGGAATCTCCACTTGAGAGCTGAGGGGAAGCACTTCCTGCCTATTTTTGAACACTGGGTGGAGTGTGGCTGGTTCAGCACGCTCAATTTTTCTGGGTGCAGTCAGCCTTGGGGGCAGTTGTGAGTTGCGGTCCTAGATTCCATGTGGGGTGCTAGTGCGCTCACCACCATGGGCGACCAGGAGGATGATGCAGGAGCACAGGTACCATCACGGCCAGTGGCCTCAGGTGGTGCACGTGTGTCACGACAGCAGAGGGTGCTCACACCGATGCCCGAATTGGATGTTTCTGGGGTCCTGTCAAGCCTTGGGCCAAGGTTGAGACTCTGGATAGACGCTCTGGGCATGTATTTCCGGGCTATGGGTGAGATTAGTGAAGACTGTAAGATAGCCACGCATCTGTACTCGGCAGGCCCGGCAGTACATGAAATTGCTCAACCTTTCCCACCTCTGAATGCTTCATACGCAGAGGCCAAGAATGCCTTGCGTGAACAATGTATGCCACTTGCCAATGCGGACTATGAGCGTTTTGTCATGTGCAGCGCAAAACAAAAAGATGATGAGTCTCTGGACACATTCTATGGCCGTCTCCGGCGAATGTCATTATCGTGTGCCTGGGACAATGCTCAGGCCATAATCACGACACATCTCATTCAGGACTGTTTGTCTGGTAAGCTTCGAAGAAAGGTGCTACGTGAACCCGCCCTCACGTCGCCCCGCATACTGGAGTTGGGCCGGTCTCATTAGGTGACTGAGGTGAGGGCGTCGAAAATGGATGCAGCCCTTTAGCCGGGGAAGACGGAGGAGGTGTGTGCCATGGGCCGAGGTCAAGGGAGAGGTGCCCGTCGACTGGGTGGTGGCCAGCGTGACAGAGGGCGCAGGTATCTGGAGTTGTGTCTCAAGTGCAGGTATCATTATGCATTTGTGCGGGGTGCTGGTGGTGGTGAAGAAAGGGCTGGTACGGACAGATTTCTTTCAACAGCAGTGCCCACCCAGCGTATTGTTGGTGGACTAGGTAGAAGAAGGGCTGATTCAGGATACGGAGGAAGAGGATGATGAAGCCGCGCCACCACCAGACGACAACTGCAGTGTTTGGAGCAGGTCAATGAGTAAACAGTGCCTGTGCTGGTGGACATGGGGGCGTCAGTGAACGTGATGGCAAGAGTACATTATGATGCTATGTCAGTGCCCCCCACGCTGCATACGCCGAGAGAGCACGGATCCTCACATTTGGCAGTGAGCAGCCCATTCCGCTAGCGGGAGCGTTTGTGGCAAACGTTGAGTATGGACGCACATCTGTTAAGTCTAGCTTCTATGTGGCGAGTGTAAGCAACAACACTCTTCTGAGCTCTGCAGTGCACGAAGCATTGGGAATCATAAGCTTCACGTATGCAGTGTATGTGGAGGACATTCAAGGAATACTCACGAAATGCAGTCACCTCTATGAGGGGATAGGCTGCATGGCTGGTGAACCCGTTAGGTTTCATATTGACAGATCCATACAACCAATAGCCCTCAAGCATTGCAGGGCCCAGTTCCACCTGCAAGACCTGGTGGATAAGGAATTGGAAAATCTGGTGTCACTAATCATTATAAAGAAAGTGGATGGACCTACACCATGGGTGTCACCCATAGTCATCGCATGGAAGCTGAAATAGCCAGAGTGGGTGAGGATCTGCATAGACATGAGGCTCCTGAACAAGGCCATAAAGTGAGAGAGACACTTCAAGCCCACATTCGATGACATCATCTTGGAACTGCAGGGTGCCAAGGTCTTCTCAAAACTTAAACTGCAGGCTGGCTATCATCAAGTTGTGTAACACCCAGACTCAATATTTATCACCACTTTCACTACACACCGGGACCTGTACCGTTACAAACGTCTAAGCTTTGGTGTGTCATCAGCGGCAGAAGTATTCCAGAACATCATACGAGGAGCCCTGGCATATCTTGATGGCGTTCTCGATATCAGTCAGCGACAACATCCTGGTGTTCTCCAAGACCGAGGCAGACCATATGGAATGACTGGTGAAAACCATGGAGCGGTGTAAAGACTGGTAGGGGGGTCTGTACTTCCGCTCTCTATATGGTAGAGGGGAGGCACAGAGGACCCCAGCCAAGATTCTCTAATATGGTAACGATGGACGAGCAATCAAGGCCTAGCTTCTCAGGAGGTGATGCAGGCTGGTTCTTAAGTACAGTGTATCCCCAAGCCCCCACAAAGGAATGTCCACACACTGTATTACTGAAAACACAGTCTTTATATAATTAATATTCAAGGGTTATGTACACTTATCACAATAACGCACTTTGTGCTCAGGAAAATCAGCAATGGTAAATATCTACAATTCTAAAGTGGTACCACTAATATTAGACCTCATTAAAGTGCATTCACAATACTGTTAAAAATGGCACACAGATCAATAAGAAGGAAACCAGCAATAGAGAGAGGAGAGATAACAGAGGGTTGAAACAATAGGCAGAATACTGGCCCCTACCACTGGACACAGTTCTGTGTGGAGATCCCCCCACCTGGGCAACCTGTAAAATAAAGAGATATAACACCAGCCCAGTCCATATATTGTTCAATAGTCTATTTCTCTCCTATAATGTTTTTACCCCCCCAATGTACCTGGTGGAGTCGAGTTCTTCGAAGAGGCGTCGACAGATCCTTCTTGAATGACCCCCTTTAAAGCAGGAGTCACGGATCGTCGAGAGGCGTCGAGAAGCGTCGAGGAACTCGGTGTTCGGTGTCGGGGAATCGACGGCCCTTCTTGAATGCCTTCCCTTTCAAGCGGGAGACACGGGGCGTCGAACGTCCGACAACAAACAAGGTAGAACGGCGTCGATGAGGCGGCAGGCTTCGATCCGAGCGGTGCTCGTCGGCGTCGAGACGTCGGCGTCCTGCGAGGAAGAGGCGTGCGGGGCACCTCGGCGACACTAGTTCTGGACCGCAAAGATTGTGGGTGACGGTGGCCCAGCAAGGGCGTCGAGTCGCTCGAGTCTTTGGGGTCGTGAGGTGGCGGGAAACCCACCGGCGGATTCTCCTCGGCGCGTTGGTCGTCCTCGACTTTCTCCGGCGGGACAAAGCGGCCGACGATGCGGACGAGGGAGTCCTTCAAGGCAAATGTTCTTAGGCAAGGAGCGGACGGCTCCGGTCGTCGGCGGCACGGCGTCAAGTGGTTCCCACGGCGGGGCAACACAACTTCGACGGGCCTCCAGCGGTTACACAGACCTGCGAACCCTGGTCGACGGCAATGGACTTCGACAGCGTCGATGTCCGGGTGCTTCACTTCGATCTCCTCGGCGGTCCCGTCTCGGGTCGGCAGCCTTTCGAGGGTCTGACTTCCAGGGCGCTTCGGCGAAGATTCAGCGGTGCTCGATGGTCCCTCGGAGCACGGGAAGAGGGCACCTAGCCAGGTCCTCTCTCGGGTCAGTCCTCGACGATTTCGACAACCTTCAGTTCCGTCGAAGCAAATGCCACAGCAAGTCTTCTTCTTCCAGCTGGACGTCGAGGATCAGCAAATCCAGTTACTCTTGAGTGGAGACTCAGCTTCTGAATGCTTCTGAACAATTTCCAGTGGTGAGAGGTCCCCAGATATACTATCCTGTCTCTCATCCACACTGCTGGCACACACACAGCAGCCAATCACACAGAAGGGCATTCATGCAGTCAGTCAGCCAATCAGGCACACAGTGCATTCAGGCCACACTCCTCCCTTTCAGACACTCACAACAAGGAATGTGGATTGGGACAAGTACCCAGCCATTCAACACTACACACTGCATTCAGGCCAGTTTCGGGCAGGGCTGTCTCAGTCTTTGTCTCACATGCCAGAAACCAGACAACCACAACAAGAAGTGTATATTGGTCACACACTCCATTCACCCAGGTCCCACCCACAGGAGGTACCCACAACATACAGTCAAAGGGAAGGCTCCAGTCAGTCTAGCTGGGCCTTCACAACAACACCATATATGGAACTTCCACCCAACAGCCAGTCAGGGGGAAGGGACAGAGTCAGGGCTTCCCAGGACTTTGGGAAAAACAAGACAACAGGCAATAGAAAGCAAGAGGCCACAGGGGCCATCTTGTTTTCTATCAGGAATCAACTGATCCCAATGGCAGGGCCTGGGTATCCCAAAATGGAGGACGCCCAGAGCACCTGTCTAATTCAGCATGGAGCTGCCACCAGCCCATACCCTGCTCTGTGGGCCACCCACAGGTGCCCAAAAACATACACTAGGGGCACAGGGTTGTACCCCTACCCATGGGTGCCATAAGGGTATCCCATGGGTCTGTTCACCAAACCAAAAGAGAGAGCTGCACTGCCAGGAGTCCCAAATGGACTCCTGGGCAGAAAACATAACAGAACACACGATAAAAGGCAGAAAAGGACAAGGATTCAGAGGCCCTGTCCCTCTGATGCATTTCCAGCATCACAGTCGCCCCCCCCAGACTGAGGTGGAGGGTGTCTAATCTCCCACGGGATAGACACCCTCATCCAGACGGTCAACATACCTTCTGGAAAGGCCATCCGCATTATCGTGACTCTTCCCTGGTCTGTGCTCTATGGTGAAGTCTAGCCCTTGCAGGCTAATGGACCACCTGAGCAATTTCGGGTTCTCACCCTTCATCTGCATAAGCCACTTCAGGGGCTTATGATCTGTTTGGACCTTGAAGGTAGACCCCGTAAGGTAGGGCCTAAAACGCCTAAGGCTCCAAACTATGCTAAAACACTCCTTTTCAACAGTAGCCCACCTAAGTTCTCTACCCTTGAGTTGTCTACTGATGAATATGATAGGGTGTTCTCTCCCTTTGTCATCTAACTGGGACAAGACAGCTCCAATTCCGGTGTCGCAGGCATCCGTCTGGACGATAAAGGGTCGGCTGTAGTCAGGCGCACACAACACAGGTGCCCTACACAGACTTTCTTTCAAGCCATCAAAGGCCCTCTGACAGTCTTCAGTCCAATTAACCTTCCTAGGTTGTTTGGGCGAAGTTAGAGCTGTCAGGGGTGCAGCTATGGTTCCATAGTCTGCCATGAAATTGCGATAGTACCCAGTGAGGCCCAAAAAGGCTCTCACCTGGGTTTGAGTAGTGGGAGTCTCCCAGTTCTGTACGTCCTGTACTTTACTGGAGAGAGGTTGGATTTGACCCCCTCCTACCTCATGACCAAGATAGGTAACTTTCCCCTGAGCTATCTGGCACTTGGTGGCCTTGATAGTGAGGTTAGCCCTTTTCAAGGCCTGCAACACCTTATCCAGATGTGTCAAATGCTCTTCCCAGGTGGAACTGTAGACGGCAATGTCGTCTAAGTAAGCCACACAAAAGGCTTCCAGCCCACTGAGCGCATGGTTGACCAATCTCTGGAAGGTGGCAGGGGCATTCTTCAACCCAAAGGGCATGACCCTAAACTGGTAGAGTCCCCAGGTGTGGAGAATGCCGTCTTTTCCTTGGCATGGTCCGTCAGAGCTATTTGCCAATAGCCTGAGGTAAGGTCAAAGGTGCTCACAAATTTGGCAGCACCTATGGTGTCCACGAGCTCATCAGCCCTGGGCAATGGGTGCGCGTCAGTTTTGGTGACGGCATTGACTCCTCGGTAGTCCACACAGAACCTCCAATCCTTGGTACCCGCCTGGGAACTTGCCTTGGGGACAAGGACCACTGGACTGGACCAGGGACTGGTTGAGGGTTCAATAACACCCAGATCCAACATCTTGGCGACCTCAGCCTGGATGTGGTTTTTGACGGTATCTGACATACGATAGCTCCTGCTCTTGACAGGCACGCTGTCACCAGTGTCAATTTCGTGCTTACACCACGGTGTAAGGCTCGGTGTCAGTGAAAACAGAGAGGCATACTGCTGGAGCAAAGCCCTGCAGGCCCTTTGCTGCTCCGTTGTCAAATCGGGAGAGAGTTGTACTCCCTCCACTGAGCCATCCTGAGGGTTGCTATGCAGCAAATCAGGAAGGGGCTCACTCTCATCCTCTTCTTGCCCTGAAGCTAGCAAGAGACATGAGACCTCCGCTCGTCTGTGGAAAGGCTTGAGCCTGTTGACATGGAATACCTGGGGGGCTACCCCAGAGGCTCCCATGTCAACCAGATAATTGACTTCGCCCATCTTGGAGATGATCCTGAAGGGTCCAGTCCACTTGTCTGCCAAAGCTCTAGGCTTGGTAGGCTCCATCACAAGGATTTCCTGTCCCGGAGTCCAATCCACTTGCGAAGCTTTAAGGTCATGCCAGTACTTGTTCAATTCCTGGCTGGCCTTGAGATTTGCTGTTGCCTGACCCATCATTTGTGTCATCCTCCGCCTGAGGCCTAACACATAGTCCCCCACTTGCTTGGCGGGACCTGGAGGGGTGGCTTCCAAGCCTTCTCGGATCAAGGCGAGGGGCCCCCTCACGGGATGTCCAAAGAGTAACTCAAAGGGGCTGAAACCAACACCCTCTTGAGGTACCTCCCTGTAAGCAAACAGCAGGCATGGCAGGAGGAGATCCCATTTCCTCCTTAGGGGCTCTTCCAAAGCACCTAGCATGCCCTTGAGAGTTTTGTTAAATCTCTCAACCAGACCATTGGTCTGGGGGTGGTAAGAGGTGGAGAACTTGTAGGTTACCCCGCACTCTTTCCACATGGTTTTCATGTAACTAGACATGAAGTTGGATCCTCTGTCAGAGACAACCTCCTTGGGGAATCCAACACGGGTGAAAATGCCCAGGAGAGCCCTGGCAACCACCTTGGCAGTAACAGTCCGAAGGGGTATTGCCTCAGGGTACCTGGTGGCATGATCTACCAAGACCAGGATGAACCGATGTCCACCTGAAGTGGGAGGGTCAAGGGGACCGACGATGTCGATGCCCACCCTCTCAAATGGTGTGCCAACCACTGGTAATGGCTGCAGTGGGGCAATGATCCTGCCTCCAGTCTTGCCAGACAACTGACAAGTGGGGCAGGTCCTGCAGTGGGACTCCACTTCTACCCCCATCCTTGGCCAGTAGAAATGGGCAGAGAGCCTCTGCTTAGTCTTCTTAGTCACAAGATGACCAGCCAAGGGCACCTCATGCGCCAACTGCAGTAGGAAGGGCCTGTAAACCTGGGGTACCACCAACCTCTTGCGGGCACCAGGTTCAGGCTTAGTGGGCTCACTAACAAGGAGCTCACCCTCCCAATAAACCTTGAATGTCCTAGGCACTTCACCTTGTGCCTGGGACAGGGCCTGTTTCCTCAGACCCTCGAGAGAGTGGCACTCTCTCTGTCCTTTACAGAAGTCTGCCCGGGAGGGTCCCCCTTCAGCTAACAAGCATTGAAGGTCGGGGTGCTCCTCTGGGTTGAGAACCTCTCCCACAGGAGAGTCTTCTGTCTCTTCTCCCACAGGAGTTGAGTTTGGGTTTTCCACTGGACCCAGCCCGTCCGGAGTATGGATCCCAATGGGTGCTGTCGGAACAGCAGGAAGAGAAGGTGTTCCCTCCACAGAGGTGGCCTTCTTGGTCTTCCTTCTTCTTGCCTTAGGCCTCGCCTTTGGCTCGGGTACCTGACTCACAGCCAGACCCGGTGTCATCTGTGACCTAGTGACCGCAGCAGCAGTCAGGGGAAGACCATCCGAGATCAACCCCAACTCCACTAGATCATTACCTAACAGAATGTTAGCAGGGACATTGTCCTGAACCAGGACAGGAAGCTTTGCTGTCTTGTCTCCAATCATGAGTGTGACTAAGGCTACAGGTGATAATTTGGGAGGCCCACCAGCTAATCTGGTGGTTTGCAGAGGAGCACCTTCATAGTCCTCTGGCTTGAGCAGGGTCCTGTCCACCACTGTCATGCTTGCCCCAGTGTCTCTCAAACCAGTAGAAGGCTGGCCATTCAAGAGGACACTTCTCAAAAACCTACGGGTGTTCTGTGGGATAGTCGCCAGTACTTCTGCGTACTGGTCCCAGGCCCCAAGGGACACTAAGGAAATCTCTACCGGAGCACCAAAGGTGATTCCGGTAGAGGAGGGGAGGACAGTGGCCTCCACCTCAGACACGGGGTAAGGGTAGGTCAGGCTGACAGCCTGTACTCCAAGTGCCTTACCTTTACACTTGGGGTCACCCCTTTTGTGATCCAGAGCCCCACAATCCCAACAAGTGCCAGGAGTGCGGGGTACGGTACTGGAACCACTGGGAACCTGCTTTGCAGCAGGTGGACCACTACTCTTATTCCCACCCACAGAGGACTTATCCCCACTAGATTTTTGGGTCTTAGGAGAGGAAGGTTTTGGTTTACCCGACTGTGACTGCTTTTGGGACTCCTCAGCTTTCTGAGAGGCCCCCTTTTCTTTGTCCTTGTCCTTCCCACTGGGGTCCTTAGGGGACACCCGATGGGAGACCCACTTGTCAGCCAACCTAGCCAGCTTAAAGGGGTCCAAAATGTTCTGGTCAGCCACATACTGACGCAGCTCTGGTGAACAGGCTTCAGAAAAATGCTCAAAAAACAAGAGGTGGGACAACTCAACAAAAGTTTTCACCTTGTATCCATCAATCCACCCCATCATGTTCATGTGCGCAGTACTCACCCAGTCAACCCAAGACACATTCTCTCTTTTCTTAAATTCCCTGAACCTTTTAAGGTATTGGGCAGGTGTCTTGCCAAACTTGGCAATCAAAGCAGACTTCATACACTCATACTGACCCCTTTCTTCCACACTCAGCTTCAGAATACAGTCATATCCAGTTTGAGGCACTCTGCTTGACAAACACTTAGCCCAATCTCTTTTATCTACATCATGAATTGCACAAGCCATTTCAAACGCTTCAATCCATTGGAGGATATCTGAACCCTCCACAAACACACCAACCAAATCTTTCATAAACTTGGTGGCTGGGGACCTGCCACTCTCAATTGGTCTAGCTGAAGTCTCCACTCGAGCTTTCTCTAACTGGATTCTCTGACATTCAGTGTCCTTTTCTTTGAGCGCAAGATCCCTATTCTTGAGTTCCACTTGCTGTGCCAGCTCCTCTTTCTTAAGCTCAGCTTCTATTTCCAACTTGCGATATTCAAAGGCTAACTTCATCCTTAATAACTCAAGTTCCATGGAATTGCTGGGGTTTGGAACAGAGGCAGCAGGAATGGTGGCATTCCCAGAAACAGATTCAGCGACAACCCCAGGGGCAGAGTCCTCACTGGTTGCATCCCCCCCTTCCTCAAGAGTTTCACCATCAGTCTGGTAATCCACCAGGGCAGCTATCAGCTCAGCCCTAGACTTATCCACAAAGTCTAACTCCCTGGCTTCACAAGCACTCTGGAGAGCCTCTAAGCTCATCCGAGTCAATTTACCATTTGCAATGGACTCCATTGCTTGTAATGCAGTTATTTGGAACACACCCGAACCTTAATCTAACAAAAGTGCGGATATTTTGTAAGTGGCACGGTTATACACTGAGTCTTAAAACCATAAGCATCCCACCGCTGCCACCAGCTGTAAAGACTGGTAGGGGGGTCTGTACTTCCGCTCTCTATATGGTAGAGGGGAGGCACAGAGGACCCCAGCCAAGATTCTCTAATATGGTAACGATGGACGAGCAATCAAGGCCTAGCTTCTCAGGAGGTGATGCAGGCTGGTTCTTAAGTACAGTGTATCCCCAAGCCCCCACAAAGGAATGTCCACACACTGTATTACTGAAAACACAGTCTTTATATAATTAATATTCAAGGGTTATGTACACTTATCACAATAACGCACTTTGTGCTCAGGAAAATCAGCAATGGTAAATATCTACAATTCTAAAGTGGTACCACTAATATTAGACCTCATTAAAGTGCATTCACAATACTGTTAAAAATGGCACACAGATCAATAAGAAGGAAACCAGCAATAGAGAGAGGAGAGATAACAGAGGGTTGAAACAATAGGCAGAATACTGGCCCCTACCACTGGACACAGTTCTGTGTGGAGATCCCCCCACCTGGGCAACCTGTAAAATAAAGAGATATAACACCAGCCCAGTCCATATATTGTTCAATAGTCTATTTCTCTCCTATAATGTTTTTACCCCCCCAATGTACCTGGTGGAGTCGAGTTCTTCGAAGAGGCGTCGACAGATCCTTCTTGAATGACCCCCTTTAAAGCAGGAGTCACGGATCGTCGAGAGGCGTCGAGAAGCGTCGAGGAACTCGGTGTTCGGTGTCGGGGAATCGACGGCCCTTCTTGAATGCCTTCCCTTTCAAGCGGGAGACACGGGGCGTCGAACGTCCGACAACAAACAAGGTAGAACGGCGTCGATGAGGCGGCAGGCTTCGATCCGAGCGGTGCTCGTCGGCGTCGAGACGTCGGCGTCCTGCGAGGAAGAGGCGTGCGGGGCACCTCGGCGACACTAGTTCTGGACCGCAAAGATTGTGGGTGACGGTGGCCCAGCAAGGGCGTCGAGTCGCTCGAGTCTTTGGGGTCGTGAGGTGGCGGGAAACCCACCGGCGGATTCTCCTCGGCGCGTTGGTCGTCCTCGACTTTCTCCGGCGGGACAAAGCGGCCGACGATGCGGACGAGGGAGTCCTTCAAGGCAAATGTTCTTAGGCAAGGAGCGGACGGCTCCGGTCGTCGGCGGCACGGCGTCAAGTGGTTCCCACGGCGGGGCAACACAACTTCGACGGGCCTCCAGCGGTTACACAGACCTGCGAACCCTGGTCGACGGCAATGGACTTCGACAGCGTCGATGTCCGGGTGCTTCACTTCGATCTCCTCGGCGGTCCCGTCTCGGGTCGGCAGCCTTTCGAGGGTCTGACTTCCAGGGCGCTTCGGCGAAGATTCAGCGGTGCTCGATGGTCCCTCGGAGCACGGGAAGAGGGCGCCTAGCCAGGTCCTCTCTCGGGTCAGTCCTCGACGATTTCGACAACCTTCAGTTCCGTCGAAGCAAATGCCACAGCAAGTCTTCTTCTTCCAGCTGGACGTCGAGGATCAGCAAATCCAGTTACTCTTGAGTGGAGACTCAGCTTCTGAATGCTTCTGAACAATTTCCAGTGGTGAGAGGTCCCCAGATATACTATCCTGTCTCTCATCCACACTGCTGGCACACACACAGCAGCCAATCACACAGAAGGGCATTCATGCAGTCAGTCAGCCAATCAGGCACACAGTGCATTCAGGCCACACTCCTCCCTTTCAGACACTCACAACAAGGAATGTGGATTGGGACAAGTACCCAGCCATTCAACACTACACACTGCATTCAGGCCAGTTTCGGGCAGGGCTGTCTCAGTCTTTGTCTCACATGCCAGAAACCAGACAACCACAACAAGAAGTGTATATTGGTCACACACTCCATTCACCCAGGTCCCACCCACAGGAGGTACCCACAACATACAGTCAAAGGGAAGGCTCCAGTCAGTCTAGCTGGGCCTTCACAACAACACCATATATGGAACTTCCACCCAACAGCCAGTCAGGGGGAAGGGACAGAGTCAGGGCTTCCCAGGACTTTGGGAAAAACAAGACAACAGGCAATAGAAAGCAAGAGGCCACAGGGGCCATCTTGTTTTCTATCAGGAATCAACTGATCCCAATGGCAGGGCCTGGGTATCCCAAAATGGAGGACGCCCAGAGCACCTGTCTAATTCAGCATGGAGCTGCCACCAGCCCATACCCTGCTCTGTGGGCCACCCACAGGTGCCCAAAAACATACACTAGGGGCACAGGGTTGTACCCCTACCCATGAGTGCCATAAGGGTATCCCATGGGTCTGTTCACCAAACCAAAAGAGAGAGCTGCACTGCCAGGAGTCCCAAATGGACTCCTGGGCAGAAAACATAACAGAACACACGATAAAAGGCAGAAAAGGACAAGGATTCAGAGGCCCTGTCCCTCTGATGCATTTCCAGCATCACAAGCGGCTGCAGGCACTGGGGCTGACTTTGCACAGAAAGAAGTGCAAATTCCTGAAGCAGAAGATCACATTTTTTGGGTTCGTCTTCAAGGATGGGGGTGTGTCCCCCGATCCCCAGAAGGTAAAGGACATTATGGAAGCAAGGCCTCCGGAGATGGTGGGGATGGTCACTTACTGCAACCAGTTCATCCAGAATCTTGCTCTCAGTTCAGATCCCCTGTGAAGCATCACTAGGAAGGGCTTGACATGGCAGTGGGGCACGCTAGAACAAGCACTGTTTGAGGACGTAAAAGGGGCATTAACAGCGGAAGACACAATGGCGTTCTTCGATCCCTCTTTGTCATCCGAGGTGGTGGTCGACGCCAGCTGGTTTAGTCAAGATGCTGTCCTCACCCAGGCAGACATGAAAGGCAAGATCAGACTGATTGCCGATGCAAGCAGGCCTCTGTCCTAGACAGACAAGTGCTATTCACAGATTGAGCAGGAGGCCTTGGCCGTCCTATGGGGGTGTCAGCATTTTTTTACTCTATGTGCTTGGCCGACCGGTGACTGTGGTGACAGACAACAAGCCTCTGCTCCCAATCTTTACCAAATCATCATTTAAGCCCCCGTCCGCATTGAAAGATGGATGCTGGTGCTCCTAGAGTATAGGGTCTCACTGGTGTATCGCTGAGGAAACAACAATGCGGCCGATTACTTGTCGAGACATCCAAGAGGTGGTATGGAAATAGGGGAAGACATCAGCGTGGAAGAGGCAGGCACACATGTGCAGCTGTTCATTGAATCAGCAACCATGAACTCAGTGCTGCTACAAGAGCTCGAGAAGAAGGTGGCAGCAGATGAGTGCTTCCAGATACTAAAAGCAGTGCTTCAGCAGAGGACATGGAGGTGAGTGGTGGACACCCTGCCGCAAAGAACCCAAGAGGCACAGGTGGTGTTAGAACAGCTGTGGAGGGTGAAGGATGAGCTGACTTTGTGGAGTTTTTGCAGCTCTTGCTCTGGGCGGACCGCATAGTGGTACCAATGGGCAAGATCCAGCAAGTTATCGAACTGGCGCACCAGGCTCACCAAGGGATGGCCAACACGAAGGTGAGGCTACGCCAGAAGGTGTGCTTCCCCAACCTCAAGAAGCGAGTGGAGGAGCTCATTTTGGCCTGCATATGGTGTGAGGCAGCTGCCCCAGTGCAGAGAGAACCCCTCATTGAAGCCATGCCCGAGAGACAGGTCCCTGGGAAAGTGTGAATGCAGATTTTGGGTCCACCGTCAGAGACACTCATGTCGTAGTGGTGGTCGACGAGTGGTCGCGGTACCTTGAGGTTGAGTTCAATAAGTCAGTGTCATTTGACAAGGTGGCAGCCACCCTGGAGAAGATCTTTGCCACGCATGGGCTGCCTCAGACTTTGTGCTCCGATAATGGACCGCCGTTCCAAGAGGGCAGTTTCGCACAGCTGATGGAGGAGTATGGCATACACCACAGGAAGGTAACACCAGTCTGGCCCCATGCAAATGGCGAGGCCAAGCGGTTCATGAGGACCCTCAACAAGGTATTCCGGAACGCTCATGGACGAGGCCAATGCCTACAACAGAAGCTGCACCAGTTTATGAGGGAGTACAGAGCCATCTCTCATGCATCAACTGGAGTGGCCCCGGCAGAAGCAATGTTTCAACGATCCCCGAGGGGTCTAATACCTGAAGTGAGGGAGTGGGAACCAGTGGTGATAGATAGTCAGGTGGAGCGAGAAAGAAGGGCGAGAACGGAAGGTGGAGAACATCAGAAGAGGACTGAGACCACATCAACCGATCCCCGGTGATGAAGTGTTGGTGAGGAACCGTCATCCGTAAGGCAAGCTATCACTGATGTACAAACCAAACCCCATGGACGTGGTAGCCACGCATGGTTCCATGGTGATTTCGTTGGATGGAACTGCCACTGGCACCCGAATTTCCAGCTTTTTTAAGGAGGTGGGAGAGACCAGGCCAGAGTCAACCCTCTGACGAGACTGTGACGAGGTACAGGATGAGGACGGTGGCCTGGCTCATTTGAAGAGTCCCATGGGTCGCAGGGACACAGGTGAGGAGAGTCCAATCCGGGAGGCGAGCAGGAGGTATTCCCAGAGGGCAGGGAGGGGGAAGCCTGCCCACCTCAGTGACTATGAGTTGGATCCCTGAACTGGTGTGCCCAGCCCATGGATTTGGGGGCATGGGAATCAAATGAAGGAAAGGAGTGTTGGGAGAATGCAGTGAAATATTGTGAGTTATATGTGTGTGCCTCCTATTGTTTTTGTTTGTTATGAAAAAGAAGGAGTGTGGTGGCTGTAACTTTAAGAGCACACACTCAGTGGAGAAACGTAACTCTGCTGTGTGTGAGTAATAAACGGGGCAGTCCTGGGATCACCAGTGCAACTGTGGCGCTTGGACAATGAACACTGTGTCACATGTGCTGTGTGTGCTGTGGGGACTCACGGTGCCGGATGGGCATACCGGCAACCCACGACAATTATGTCCGACCCCTCATTCACAGTGCTTCTATGATGCTC
Organism: Ambystoma mexicanum; assembly: GCF_040938575.1. Lineage (NCBI taxonomy): Eukaryota > Metazoa > Chordata > Amphibia > Caudata > Ambystomatidae > Ambystoma > Ambystoma mexicanum. The sequence continues at coordinate 98,564,984 of NC_090927.1, read as the reverse complement.
TCGTCTGACAGGATGGGCTTCAGATTCAGGACATTTCTACATGATGTTTGGGGTTTTATACCCAACTCCAGCTGTGGGACTCTCATAGAGGGCCTTTACCATAGCTTCTGAATTAGTTAAACATAAAGGATTGCTTTTACATATTTAGCAATCTGTAAATCATTTTACAAATAGCAAAGTTAGTCTCTATTACCCACGTTTTGAACTTGGAAGACCTAGGGTTTCAATTCCTTTCTGCCAATCTTTTTAACTTGACAGAATACTGTATTCTCTAATTATTTTCAATAATTTTAATAGCGAAATGTTTAATATTTTAATACTTTAATTCAGAAATTAATAGCGTCCTCCAGTAAACAGAAGAGACATTCCCAGAAAAGGTTTTAATATTCTGTCTCGATTCAGTCAGTCTTCTTCTCCTAGTCTCTCAAATTCTCTCTTTTGACTCACGCTCCCAAAGTATCCCATGTGTCCTCCCTTGGTTTCCTATTGCCCTCCCTTTGTTTCCTGTTTCCCATCTCTGCATTTCATGATTCCCTGTCATCTCCATTCCTCTTTCCATAGTTCCCCTGTTTATCTATCTGTATTTCCTGTCCTCCTCCTCGTCTTCACTCACCCAACCTTTGGGTGACTCTGCCCCTTTTTATCTTCCTGTATTTCCTGTCCTCCTTCTCATATTCTCGCACCTTTCCTTCCTCTCATCCTGCCCCAGTTTATCTTCCTGTATTGTCCGCCCATCTCTCTCGTCCATCCTTACATTCTGTCACTGCACCCCTGTTTATCCTTCTCTATTTCCTGTCCACCTCTTCTTCTCCGATCCTTCCTTCCTGTCACCGTGCACCTGTTTATCTTCCTGTATTTTCAGTCCTGCTCTTCGTTCGTCACCATACCCCTGTTCATCCTTCTGTATTTTCTGTCCTTATTTTCTTCCTTCCTTCCTTACCGTCACCCACACCTGTTTATCTTTCTGCATTTGCTGTCCACCACTTCTTCTCCCTTCCTTCTGCCTGTCATACCGCCCCTGTTTATCTCTCTGTCCTCCTCCTCGCCTTCTCTTGCCCTTCCTTCCTGTCATAACACTCATGTTTGTCAAGATGGATTTCCAAAATAAGAGATGGGGACGATTTTGGGAGGCCACCTTATTATGGTCAACAGGGAAGACACTGAGAGTTTAGCTAAACCCAATCAAGGTATGGTTACAGAGCGGAGAGACTTAGTCTCAGGAAGGGTGTGAGAGTGGTCGAGGGCTACAATGAGTCCACGCAGGGCCACACCAAGAATTCTATTAAGACAGGTAAGTATGAAAATACAATAGTTTATTAGGCCGTTAAAATACACACCAAGCAAGTAAAACCTTCAGTCAAATGTTGTCACACAAATAAAACACCCATATTAATTCACCCTTAGCAGAAAGAGGGATAGCATTTGATTCAATGACCAGTGAAACACAGCCAAGTACTCATACATTAGAAACTGAAAGAAGAATTCAGGATAATCATAGGACAGCTTCCATAGATCTTACAAATTGCAAATCCTAAAATGGCTTGGGAACATATGCACAAATGTCACCAGTTCCAAAGTGAATACTTTACAGGTAGTTTAATAGAGAGATTGCAGTGCCAGTGGTCATTAATAAGAGTCAACATGTTAGTTAAAGTTCAGTAAAGTATAATGACCCAATCCCAGTCCTTAGGATATTCTTAATAAAGGATCCTTGGCCATGCCTCCACTGATCTACCAACGTCACGAAAGAGTGATTTGGGGACACAGACGTTATAACCATGCAACCCTATGGAGAATAGGGGTGAAAGTGTACACACTCTTCTGTTCTTGGTCCCGTTGAGGAAGGACCAGGGGTCGTGGGTGCAGAGGTCACTTTTGGCATCAGGATTTAGTTTTAGTAGGTCGCGATGCACAGGAATTGGTTCCAGGCAGCTTCCGGTAGAACCCTCAAACGAGAAGAGATGAAGACTTCTGTGGGACAGACCACCTCAGGATACCTCACGGAATTTGTAGAAGGAGTGTTGCAACTGGAGTCACCATGGTCAGGCGGCGATAAGCGATCGTCAAGGGATGAACACAGGAACAGGCTCAGCACAGCTTCCGAGCAAAAGTCTTGTTCTACAAGCTGAATATCCTACCAGTTCTAAGGATGCACTTGGAACAGCAATGGCTGCAGAGAGGTAGCCCAGGAGAGAGCTGGCCAGCACACTGGATGGACCAGGGTTACTTCCAAAGGCTCAGCCAGATTGGATCCTCAAGCAAGGGCCAAGACTGGTTGTTCCCACCGGTCCAGGGGTCAAAGCACAAACAAAGCTATTCAAGATAAGGACAGAGGAGCAGGGCTACACTGTGAAAGCACTGGAGTAAATGCTGGCAAGCTTCAGGGGTGGTGCTCGTCATCAGCAGGCTGGGCATCTTAATAGAGGCCTTGTCTCTAATGATCTGTTGAATGCCTGCAGGAGCCCTCCTTTTATCCAAAATTCAGACTGGGAGTTTGCCTAACCCCACCAACGGTAAGGATCTGTACCAATCAAACAGGCTGTGGCTAGCCAAAAATTGATAGCCACTGGCCGCAACATCTGCCCAGTAACAGACATTCAGGAAACAAGGATTTGGATTGACACTAGACATTCCCAGCCACTTTCTCTGGCTACACTCAGTAATCACTCCTTAAACAGCAACAGCCACCGCTTTCCCTGGGAAAGGGATTTCAAATAAGGCATTTTCTGACCAGAGAAGGCATGATATGATATTGCATTTAAAATACACTTATACACAAGTGTATGCACATGAACAAGGGCAGATAACAATATGGCGTAAGAACAAGCAGAAAACATTGTGGCATGGCCATCTTGGGGTGCTAGCCACCTTTAGTAGCCATTCACGGAAAATGCCAAAGTACACAAGTAAAATGTCACAAAAACTGTAAACATATTACAGCTGCCATCATCTTGTCTTTGGCACATTGTAAAAGTAACCAAATATATCTAAAAAGATAAAAGGATACAAAATATCCTTACTGCACTTCATTGTAAGGTGCTATTGCAACGATACAAGAATCATAAAGAAAGACATAATGGCCACAGTTGGCCGTTAAATCGCTGGCGATTCTGTCTTCTTGGTAGCACCGTTTTCGGCAACTGGAGTGGCACCGGCAGATTACAACCACGTGGTAGCGCAACCTGCATTGCCGGAATTGGTGTTACCGGCATGACGGAAACACCGGCAACACCTAGGAATGCCAGTGTTTTGGTGAAGAAAAATGCTGGTAACAGCGATTCCGGCATGCTTAACCACAGAAACACCAGCAACAGCCCAACTGATGCCGGTAACACTGGCAACGGAACCAGCAGAATCGGAAGAGTGTCATTGCAGGAACTGGAATCTCGCCAGCAGCCATTTTAAAAAAGTAAATCCATATAAGATTGCCCACTTCCTGCAGCCATCCAGTCACGGAAACACCAGCAACATGGCAGGAACAGCAACATCACGTGTCCCTGAGGTCCATCAACGGAAGCCACAGTTCTCTGAGCCTGAACTGACTGTGTTGACAGATATAATAGTGGCCAATGCAGATGAACTATTTGGCACAGACAATCATCGAACCAGCTAGCGCAAAAACTCTGCAATATGGGAGAAGGTAGCCCAGAAGGGCATGGCAGTGGTGCCTGTTCCCATGCCCCAAAAGACTGTCAGAAAAGGTAGGATGACCGCTGCCTCGAGTGAGGAAACTGCTCTCTGCACACAGGAGGGAATGCCTTGCCACCGGAGGCGGGATGGCCTCCCAATTGAAATTGATGTCCTGGGAGGAGACATGTAGCAGGGTGCTGCACATGGATGGGATCGAGGGAGTAGGAGCGGCAGAGGCCAGAGCTAGGATGCAAGCAGAGGGCGGTGAGTACAACAGGGTTTGGGAAGGGTTTGCAGGGTTTGGGAACCTGGGATGGGTTGCTGGGGGTAGGAAAGGACTGGCCACTGACTGGCCCTAGTGGAGGTCACCTATTTACCTGCGTGTCTACATTGTCTGGGTTGGACGTTGACATGCCGCTCCCACAGCTGCGACTTTAAACAGTGCATGATGCCAGCAATGCGGATTGGACAGGAATTGACTTGCATGTATGAAACATGACGACTCATACTCATATGCACGGAAGGCATGGAAGTCCAATCTCCACTTTGGATGCACTGACGCTGTTCATGGCACAGTGTGAAGGTGTTGCCCCTCTCCCTTCCATTCCCACTGAGTTCCCACCCCTGTGCTACTCATATTGCAGTGCCACCAGAGCGCAATGTGTCCACGCCAGAGGAAACCATGCAGTGCATGGGGAGCATCGGCATTCACTTTGACATTGAGATTTGATGGGAGTGATGGGATGGACAGTTAATGGGAACACTCATGTCTCGTGTTGTTAATGTGAGTCGTGGCCACTCAATCAAGCATGCTGTTGATGGCCCTGCATTTGCACGGTGGTTTTGGGACATGCATTGGTGCCAAGCACCCCCCTGCCCTGGCTTGTGACCCATGCAGCAATGTAAGTGTGGTTGTACATTTGTTCACCCAATATCCAGGTCCTCTGTCCCCCATAACGTGCCATGTACGCCGGCAGAGTGCTGTTCCGCAGGACCATGGAGTCGCTGGTTGATCCTGGGAAGCGGGCAAATCAGTGAGAGATGGAGGAGTCGGCATCACAGGTCACCTAGATGTTGAGTCAATGGTACTGCTTAGGGTTCCTGTACACCTCCTCTGTGGCATGGGGGACCACCAGCTCTACATGTGTGTAGTCCAAAGCTGCCAACACATTGGGCATGCCCACAAGTGCATGGAAGCGGGCCTTGGTGGTGTTTACCTGTGCCTGGATGGTTGGGAGGGCAATGTGCTCAGCTGCATGGCACAGGAGGGCATCCAGGACCTGCACCAGCATTATGCCATGCAGCTTATTCACAGGGTGCTGGAACGTGCCTGTGGCGAGGAAGTGCAGGAATGACACCCGCTTCAGCAGGGCTGGTATGGCTGTCCAGGTGCATATACTGCTCCCAATGTAATCCTGGATGAGCTCCGCCAGTTCCAGTATAGTTTCCCTGTTAAGACGGTACAGGGCGTGTATCTGACCATCTGTCAGGGCTCAGGGTGTTGCTGTTGTGTGGGGAATCACTGCACGCCTCTGCATCGCCACTTGCATGGCATTAATCTTCATCATCCTTCTCCTCCTTCTCCTCCACTCCCTCTCCTCCTGTTGCAACTGATGCAGCTCCTGCTCATACAGCTGCACTACAGCATGCAGCACCTCCAGGTCCAATGCTATAATTATGAGTGGCAGCATGGTTGTGCTGGGCAGTGTTTTAGGTGTGGGTGTGGTCCATGTGTGCTGTTTCTGTGCTTATTTAAGTTCATCTGGGCACATAGGGTGCACCTGTAGCCTGTTCATCCCCACCTGGCCCTGTTTTCTGCATGCTCCACACTGCCGGTGTTCCCGGCACAGATTTTCCGGTTGTACCAGCATTTTAATACTGTTGTTTCTTGAAAATCCATTTTCATAAGAATGCCTTATTTCCATTGTGCCAGTGTTTCCAGCACATTTCCAGGTAGGTACCGCAACTACCGTTGGTTGTGGTACGGGCAATGGTGGCACAGTGTGCAGTGTTTCCAGCATCAGGCTTACCAGCGAAACATCTTGGAATGCTACGCTCTGGAAAAAATGCTGGTAAACTGAATTACCAGCACTTAATTTGCACACTTGGAATGACCCCCAAAGTCTTTCAGTATTGACAGTCTTAAGGATGGATCCGTTTCCCCGTAGTTTAGTTTAGTTTAGTTTAGTTTAGTTTATTTATTTATAAAGCGCGTCCGAACCCTCAGTTAGCTGGGCGCATAATCATGTGCACAGCAAAGTTACATATCGTTACACAAACACCTTAATACACCAGTCAGAGCATACATTAGTCCAGGCTCTGAGTAGTTACATACAAGAATAAAGTGTACAGAGAACAGTGTACAAGATAGTTACAGTGGAGAGTGAGGACCGGGTTACAGGGTGGTCCTGAATCGGATAAAGCCAGGGTGAAGATTACTACATGGTGGCGAACGGCGGCTGGCCCAATGTGTCATTGAGAGATTGGATGTTTAGGCTAATAACCATGATTTCACCATGGCTCTGAATGGCCAGAATGCGGCTTCCGATCTAATTGCAAGAGGGAGGGTATTCCAGCATTGTGCTGTGAGCACTGGGAAGCTTGAACCTCCTGCTGTTTTTAGGTTATAGTTGGGGATCTTTAGTTGGTGCAGGTAAGAGGTTCTGGTGGGTCTAGTGGAGCAATGTCTAGCGAATTTGTCTGAGAGGTAGCGAGGGGCGGTGCGTGACAGGCACTTATGGGTGATGACCAGGGTTCTTAGCTTGATTCTGTCGCGGATCGGGAGCCAGTGGACTTCTTTGCTGGCCGTGGATATGTGAGCCTTGCGCGGGAGGTTAAGGCACATCTTAGTGCATTATTTTGCAGGATCTGGAGCCTGTTCAAGTTTTTTGTGGTAGTGCCTAGGTAGAGTGTGTTGCAATAGTCTAATTTAGACAATATCAACGCTCTTGATAAGGTGAGGCAACTAGAGGTGGAGAGAAAAGGCCTACAGGCATTGATCAATTTATTGGTGTAGGTGGTGGCTGAGATGGTGGAGTTTATTTGTTTTTTTAGTGACAAGGTGGAGTCGAGGTACACACCTAGTGTTTTGACCTCTTTGAAGACTTTTATGATGTTGCCGTCATTGGTAAAGGATTGGTACCTTTGGTCCAGTTTG